>NC_138299.1:52160000-53430000 GCF_965601325.2 Salmo salar
CATTTTACACAAAGGAAACAGATTTTACAGGAGCTACAGATAAATAGAAATCACTGGTTCACGTCAAAAAACATGTTATCTCACCTGCAGGTCACAGGCGAAGAGCGTTGCCCCTCTGGCCTTGGAGACCACAGTAATCTGCTGGAAGGTCAAAAGGTCATGGACATGGATATTGTTCTCTGTAGGGGGAGAGAAGAGTACACACACACACAAAAAAGCAATATTTGAAAAACATAGGACCTATGGATTACTGAGATCAACAACCACATGTTCAAGTAAACAAAATACCTGCTTGTTTACTGAAGAGAATATACATGTTTCACCTACCTAACAGACTAATGAGGATCTTGTACTGTGACACAACAAACAGCTGTGAGAAGGAGAGACAAGGAGGTTTGAACTTCAAATCAAAACTTATTGGTCACACACACACACGTTTAGCAGATGTTATTGCGGTTGTCGCAAAATGCTTGTGTTCCTAGCTCCCAACAAGTGCAGTAATATCTAACAATTCACAACAATACACACAAATGTAAAAGTAGAAGAAAGGAATTAAGAAATATTAGATCGAGCAATGTCGGAGTGGCATAGACTAAAATACAGTATAACAGAGTACAGTATATACATATGAGACGAGTAAAGCAAATATATGTAAACATTATTAAAGTGACTAGTGATTTCATGTCTATGTTGACAGCAGGACAACGGTAGAATAAGTGACGGATGTGAGGACGGGCCGTAAGCTCTTTCCAGAGCTTGAAATACCAAATTGTGCTATCAAGGAGGTTCCTTGTTGTTGTCGTCGTCAAGATGGCGGTCACGTGTTCCAGCTGTGGTATGAAGTGTATACCCTGAGTTGTACTCATATAGAGAAGGATGATGCTAATGGGGCTAAGCTAGCACATGACCACGAACAAACACCAAATCCTCGTCAGTCATTGTCATACCATGTTTGGCTTGACAATGGCAGCAACTGAACCAGGCTAGGACAATGGAGTGTCTACTCTATTTCTTTAATCTGACACCCATCATTTTAAATAAATAAATAAATAGATAAATAGATAAAAATGACTGTCATTTTGAAATCTCATCTGACTAAATTACCTGCTGGATCTTCTTGGAGAAGTTCTTGTTGGATTTCTCCAGCGTCACCTCAAACCTGTTGGTACCTAATGAGGAAGAGAGAGAGATAGCAAGTGTTTCAAACAAGGAAACATCCTATGGAACGAGGGGGGGAAAAACACAATGACGCTGGAAACTATGCTTGTAGACGTCAAAACATTCACATACAAATATACAGGGACACAGGACACGTCTCTCTCTCTCTCTCTTATTCACCTGCATCCTTTTTTATCCTGTAGAGCAGGAGATGACCTGGTTTAGTCCCAACCAGAAGCCAGTCCTCTGTTATGTGATAGAGGAGAAGGTCATGATCAGTAAGTATGACTACATCTCAAAATGTAGTGCACTAGGGCTCTCGTCAAAAGTAGTGCACTACATAGGGAACACACATCACCTTGAGAAATTATAATGGTATTATTATTATTATTTATTAAAACCTCTCCACGTCCTCGACCAGGTGCAAGACAGGGTTGCTTTGTTTACAAATTGTAGTGTCACCTCAAAACTCATCAAGACAACTTTGCTCCAACTAGCTGACAAGAGTTATCAGATAATTATCCGGTAAACAAACCAACCAGCTACCTTAGTACCTACCTAGTTAACTAGTTAGGTAGTTTATGGCAACAATAATTTACTATGTTAGCTAGCTACTGTAGTTAGCTTGTTGACATTATGACAACTTACCCCAAGCAGCAAGACA
Source organism: Salmo salar (assembly GCF_965601325.2). Taxonomy (NCBI): domain Eukaryota; kingdom Metazoa; phylum Chordata; class Actinopteri; order Salmoniformes; family Salmonidae; genus Salmo; species Salmo salar. The sequence goes on from NC_138299.1 coordinate 52,161,823, forward strand.
GTCAATCTGAAGAGGCAGTTTCTCCAGGATAGGGACCGGTTCGTAAGCGTCATGCATTGTAGTTACCTAGTTGATTTCCCGTTCAATTAAATCATCAAAACCAGTTGAAGATAGCAAGTTAAAACGAAAACAACAGTTATGTTGCTAACGTTTGTCAGCTACGGTACTGTAGCGTTAACTGGTAACGTTGGTAACAAAAACACTTTGTTGGGGGGCAACGTTACAAAAGGTACGTCTAAAAAAATGTCAAGTCCTACTCTTCGATCAAATAGTATCTTTAATCCGTGGAGGTAACCTTAAAATAATTCCTCTGTCATTCGTTGAAGCCATGACATTCAAAACAAAAACAGCGAACGAATTGATTAGCTAACTAACATGCTATGTTAGCGAGAGGACACCAAAAATAATAACGCGTTAGCTAGCTGGCGGTAGCAAAATTCCGTATCATCCCATGTTAGTCTAAAACCGACCACTTAATAACAACTTAATTGACACAGAAATCTAAAAAAGAAGAAGCTAAAATACTCCTACAACATATTCTGCTAGTCAATAAGCTAACACAAGAGATAAATATATATATGTGTTTGCTAGCTCCTTACTGACTCGGGGATTTGACAGGCAAGTCACATGATTAGTACATCAGAGAGGAAGAGGTGAAGCGAGAGGAGAAACTCGCCCCCGAAAAAATCTGTCTCCTCCTGCAGCTGCCGTTTTCCTCACCCACCAAGCGAGGAGGGTTTTGTACGGGTGTCGAATTTGGTCAAATCCCCCCCTAAAAATGTTTTTTGTTTTTTTTAAATGTAATGGCTTATTTGGTCAAATAGAAGTTTCGCAATTTCTTAGGTTGTTACGAATACACTGATATAATCTGATATAATTAAAAATCTCTGAAACTGGAAACTCCCTCACTAGCTTTAAGCACCAGCTGTCCGAGCAGCTCACAGATCACTGCACCTGTACATAGCCCATATATAATTTAGCCCAAACAACTACCTCTTCCCCTACTGTATTTATTTTGCTCCTTTGCAACCCCATTATTTATATTTCTACTTTGCACTTTCTTCCAATACAAATCTACCATTCCAGTGTTTTACTTGCGATATTGTATTTACTTTGCCACCATGGCCTTTTTTGCCTTTACCTCCCTTATCTCACCTCATTTGCTCACATTGTGTATAGACTTAATTTTCTACTGTATTATTGACTGTATGTTTGTTTTACTCCATGTGTAACTCTGTGTTGTTGTATGTTGTCGAACTGCTTTGCTTTATCTTGGCCAGGTCGCAAATGTAAATGAGAACTTGTTTTCAACTTGCCTACCTGGTTAAATTAAGGTGAAATAAATAAAATAAATAAAAATAAATAGGACACGTGACACACCGCCAACTTTGATTTAAAAAAAAAAAGAATACTAAAAAATACTTTTATATCGAAGTTGTGCTTTGTTAATGGACATGTATTTCCATTGTCTGAGCGGCCACTCGAAAATCGGGTCAATATAATGGATAATATGTGAGTACAATCACGAGGGATGAATTATATATAACAAAGGTGAACCTTCACCAGCGTTCTAGCACAGGGTCGTAGTAGAGAATGAGTATCTTGTGACCCTAAATTTTTTTTAAAAAAAGGTACATTTCATTTCACATAATACTACACACATATTGTATTAATTTGCACGATGACAATGTTTTAATATAAACTTTAATCCCAGAATAAACAGCAAAAACGCATACAATAATGTAACAAAAAAAAAAATTACAATGCAGACCCACTTTACTGTACATTAGATGCTGTCCTTATTTCCTGCTAAACAAAAAACAAAGAAAAAACAATGCAATGCAGGACAATTTAACAATAAAAAACCATATGCTGTCTGTAGAATAAATTACTGGGTCAGTGGGCCTGGTCTGGCCACACAGGCTGTGTTTACACGGGCTGCCCAGTATTGATCCTCTGCTGTGTGTCTCAGTAAATTGCACTGCGCCAGCATTGTGGGGGGAACGTGAAATTAATTATCTTGGGAGGTGGTGGCAGAAACTGACATAAAAAGCCTCACAGTGACACATAATAATGCATTTAACAAATAGACAAAATTATCAGACTGCACTGTGTCAATACTATTATAGATAAGTGTCAATGGCAGACTGACTGACTCACTGGGCCAAGTGACAGGTAGCATCCCAAATGGAACCCTATGTAGTGTACTACTTTTGACCAGGGCCCCATAGGGTAGTGCACTACTGTTGACCAGGGCCGCATAGGGTAGTGCACTACTGTTGACCAGGGCCGCATAGGGTAGTGCACTACTGTTGACCAGAGCCCCATAGGGTAGTGCACTACTGTTGACCAGGGCCCAGGCCAATATTTGTGCGATCAATTTAGGATGCAGACCTAGATTTACCAAAATATATAATACTATACATGCAGTATGTCACTGCTGCCAGCCCACTCCCTCACTATATCCCAATTATCTCTCCTTCCTTCCAAAGTGTGCACTTCTTCACTTCCCTTCACTGATTTGAAAGGAAATGGGTGGAAACTCCCACTAGTCCATGCCTCCACCAATCCAATGCTTTTAGATTTATGGGGAGGTAGCGAACGAGTGCACACTTCAAGCTATATTGGGGGTGGCAGGCAGCGTGGATCGAATCCCCGAGCTGACAAGGTAAAAATCTGTCTTTCTGCCCCCTGAACAAGGCAGTTAAACCCACGGTTCCCCGGTAGGCCGTCATTGTAAATAAGAATTTGTTCTTAATTGACTTGCCTAGTTAAATAAAAAGGTAAAATAAAAAATATCCATCGACTTGCCACTCCTATCTGAGGATACAGCATCATGGCCAGATGGGACCCTATGGGCCCTGGTCAAAAGTCGTGCACTACAGAGGGAATAGGTGGCCATTTGGCAAAGCCGTAGAGTTTATTAGCGGCTGCATGGCGGTGCTCAAAATGAAGGAACATAAAAAAGTGTTTACATAAATATAGGATCTGATGGGTCACTTCATTTAAACTCCATCAATGGCTGCCTCAGTGAAACCCCCCCACTCGGTCATTCCATTTTGGATCTCTCCATCTTGGTTTTCAGAATTTCCTGGGGACAAAAATGCGCAAGAGAAACATGTGTCCTATGAGTCTCTGTTGAATGATGGTAACACAAAATATAACTTTTGACTGAGCTTTTTTTAATTATTTTTTATTTTTTTAAATAGACAAAAATGTGACCGGCAGTTATTATGAGAGAGAAGTTCCTTATTTACCTCCTCTTCGTCAAGCATTACTGGGAGGGCTCTGCAGAGAGGGAGCAGAGAGAGAGAGGGAGACAGAGATAATTGCTTATTTGTTTTATTTTTGTATATATATTATTTGTTCATATATGATTTTTTTAAATGTACACTACCAGTCAAAGGTTTTAGAACACCTTCTCATTCAAGGGGTTTTCTTTATTTTTTTTACTATTATCTACATTGTACAATAACAGTGAAGTCATCAAAACTATGAAATAACACATATGGAATCATGTAGTAACCAAAAGTGTTAAACCAAACCAAATCAAAATATTTATATTTGAGATTCATCAAAGTAGCCACCCTTTGCCTTGATGACAGCTTTGCACACTTGGTATTCTCTTAACCAGCTTCATCTGGGATGCTTTTCCAACAGTCTGAAAGAGTTCCCACATATGCTGAGCACTTGTTGGCTGCTTTTCCTGCAGAATGCTGTGGTAGCCATGCTGGTTAAGTGTGCCTTGAATTCTAAATAAATCACTGACCGTGTCACCAGCAAAGCACCCCCACACATCAGACCTCCTACACCACGGTGGGAACCACGCATGCGGAAATCATCCGTTCACCTACTCTGCATCTCCCAACGACACGGCGGTTGGAACCAAAAATCTCCAATTTGGACTCTTGGCCCAAAGCAAGTCTCTTCTTATTATTGGTGTCCTTTAGTAGTGGTTTCTTTGCAGCAATTTCGACCATGAAGGCCTGATTCACACAGTCTCCTCTGAACAGTTAATGTTGAGATGCGTCTGTTACATGAATTCTGTGAAGCATTTATTTGGGCTGTAATCTGAGGTGCAGTGAACTCTAATGAACTTATCCTCTGCAGCAGAGGTAAGGGTGCCCGAGTGGCGCAGCGGTCTAAGGCACTGCATCGCTACAGACCCTGATTCGATACTACAGTCCCACAGGGCGGCGTACAATTGGACCAGCGTCGTCCGGGTTAGGGGAGGGTTTGGCCGACGTAGGCCGTCATTGTAAATAAGAATTTGTTCTTAACTGGACTTGCCTAGTTAAATAAAGGTTAAATAAATAAAAACTCTGGGTCTTCCTTTCCTGTTGCGGTCCTCATGAGAGCCAATTTCAGCATTGATGGTTTTTGCGACTGAACTTGAAGAAACTTTCAAAGTTCTTAATTTTCCGGATTGACTGACCTTCATGTCTTAAAGTAATTATAGACTGTCATTTCTCTTTGCTTATTTCAGCTGTTCTTGTCATAATATGGACTTAGCCCTATTTGGCAAAAGACCACCTTCTGTATTTATTTAACTAGGCAAGTCAGTTAAGAAAAATATATTATTTACAATGATGGTCTATCAAAAGGCCTCCTTGCAGGGATGGGGGCTGGGATAAAAAAAGTAAATTTTTTATTTTTAAATATAGGACAAAACACACATCACGACAAGAGACACCACAACACTACATAAAGAGAGACCTAAGACAACAACATAGCAAGGTAGCAACACATGACAACACTGCATGGTAGCAACACAACATGACAAGAACATGGCAGCAGCACAACATGGTACAAACATTATTGGGCACAGACAACAGCACAAAGGGCAAGAAGGAGACAACAATACATCACACAAAGCAGCCACAACTGCCAGTAAGACTGTCCATGATTGAGTCTTTGAATGAAGAGATGGAGATAAAACTGTCCAGTTTGAGTGTTTGTTGCAGCTCGTTCCAGTCGCTAGCTGCAGCGAACTGAAAAGACGAGTGACTCAGGGATGTGTTTGCTTTGGGGACCTTTAACAGAATGTGACTGGCAGAACGGGTGTTGTATGTGGAGGATGAGGGCTGCAGTAGATATCTCAGATAGGGGGGAGTGAGGCCTAAGAGAGCTTTATAAATAAGCATCAACCAGTGGGTCTTGCGACGGGTATACAGAGATGACCAGTTTACAGAGGAGTATAGAGTGCAGTGATGTGTCCTATAAGGAGCATTGGTGGGAAATCTGATGGCCGAATGGTAAAGAACATCTAGCCGCTCGAGAGCAACCTTACCTGCCGATCTATAAATAACATCTCCGTAATCTAGCATGGGTAGGATGGTCATCTGAATCAGGGTTAGTTTGGCAGCTGGGGTGAAAGAGGAGCGATTACGATAGAGGAAACCAAGTCTAGATTTAACCTTAGCCTGCAGCTTGGATATGTGCTGAGAGAAGGACAGTGTACCGTCTAGCCATACTCCCAAGTACTTGTATGAGGTGACTACCTCAAGCTCTAAACCCTCAGAGGTAGTAATCACACCTGTGGGGAGAGGGGCATTCTTCTTACCAAACCACATGACCTTTGTTTTGGAGGTGTTCAGAACAAGGTTAAGGGCAGAGAAAGCTTGCTGGACACTAAGAAAGCTTTGTTGTAGAGCATTTAACACAAAATCCAGGGAGAGGCCAGCTGAGCATAAGACTGTATCACCTGCATATAAATGGATGAGAGAGCTTCCTACTGCCTGAGCTATGTTGTTGATGTAAATTGAGAAGAGCGTGGGGCCTAGGATCGAGCCCTGGGGTACTCCCTTGGTGACAGGCAGTGGCTGAGACAGCAGATGTTCTGACTTTATACACTGCACTCTTTGAGAGAGGTAGTTAGCAAACCAGGCCAAAGACCCCTCAGAGACACCAATACTCCTTAGTCGGCCCACAAGAATGGAATGGTCTACCGTATCAAAAGCTTTGGCCGAGTCAATAAAAATAGCAGCACAACATTACTTAGAATCAAGGGCAATGGTGACATCACTGAGGACCTTCAAGGTTGCAGTGACACATCCATAACCTGAGCGGAAGCCAGATTGCATTCCAGAGAGAATACTATAGACATCCACCCCTACCTTGTCACAACAAACTGAAAAAAAAAGAAATTCCACAAATTAACTTTTAACAAGGCACACCTGTTAATTGAAATGCATTCCAGGTGACTACCTCATGAAGCTTGTTGAGAGAATGCCAAGAGTGTGCAAAGCTGTCATCAAGGTAAAGGGTGGCTACTTTGAAGAATCTCAAATATAAAATATATTTTGATTTGTTTAACACTTTTTTGGTTACTACATGATTCCATATGTGTTATTTCATAGTTTTGATGTCTTCACTATTATTCTACAATGTAGAAAATATTCAAAATAAAATAAAAACCCAGGAATGAGTAAGTGTGTCCAAATTTTTGACCATGAACCACCATTCATGCCAATAAAGCATTTCTTGAATTGAGAGAGCAGAGAGGTGACCAGTTATATGAACGTAGCAGTAACTTGGGCCAATACACCTCAAAATGTTCCTTTCTTTCCTACTCACACATCAGCAACAGTTGTGGGAATGTTCTCCTCAACCCATTTCAGGTCTTCATCCTGAGAACAAGAGAAAGGATACATTCATTTATTTGTATAAATACGCAAAACAGTGTCTTGAATCAGATTGGACTGTGAAAAGATGACTAAGTTAAGTCATCAGACCCCAACCATGGATCATCCAGAGCCGTGCTATAAATTCTCGGACAACCCAAAGATTCCAAGATGCCCTTCCAGACTCCCTCCACCTACCCAAGGACGTCAGAGTACAAAAATCGGTTAACCACCTAACTGAAGAACTAAATTGAACTTAGCGTAAAACCCTAGATGCAGTCGCACTCCTAAAAACAAAACAAAAAACATTTGTCATAAGAAACTAGCTCCCTGGTATACAGAAAATACCCGAGCCCTGAAGCAAGCTTCCAGAAAATTGGAACGGAAATGGCGCCACACCAAACTGGAAGTCTTCCAACTAGCTTGGAAAGACAGTACCGTGCAGTATCGAAGAGCCCTCACTGCTGCTCGATCATCCTATTTTTCCAACTTAATTGAGGAAAATAAGAATAATCCCACATTTATTTTTGATACGGTCGCAAAGCTAACTAAAAAGCAGCATTCCCCAAGAGAGGATGGCTTTCACTTCAGCAGTAATAAATTCATGAACTTCTTTGAGGAAAAGATCATGATCATTAGACAGCAAATTACGGACTCCTCTTTAAATCTGCGTATTCCTCCAAAGCTCAGTTGTCCTGTGTCTGCACAGCACTGCCAGGACCTAGGATCAAGGGAGACACTCAAGTTTTGAATTGAATGGACTCACCTCTTTACTCAGTAGTTTTGAATTGAAATGAATGGACTCGCCGTTTCACTCAGTAGTTTTGAATTGAATGGACTGACCTCTTCACTCAGTAGTTTTGAATTGAAATGAATGGACTCGCCGTTTCACTCAGTAGTTTTGAATTGAATGGACTGACCTCTTCACTCAGTAGTTTTCAATTGAATTGAATGGACTGACCTCTTTACTCAATAGTTTCTGTGACTGGGCTCCATTAGTCTCAGCCTTGGTGCCTCTCATCTTCATCCCCTCTGGAACAGAAATGTGGAGTTAGATACAGTGCCTTCAGAAAGTATTCATACCCCTTCACTTATTCCACATTTTGTTGTGTTTACAGCCTGAATTCAAATGGATTAAATCGATTTTTTTTCTCACAAATGTAAATAAAAAAAAATGTATATAATTCATTTTGAATTTAGGCTATAACATAACAAAATGTAAGTCAAATGGTATATATACTTTCTAAAGTAACTGTAGAGACCAGGGTTGGGGTCAATTCAGGAAGTACAGTGAAATTCCATTCCAATTCTCGTCAATGCTTTTCAAATAGGAAAATGTGGAATTGACCCCAACCCCGCTCGACTGGAATTGACCCCAAGCCCGCTCGACTGGAATTGACCCCAACCCCGCTCGACTGAAATTGACCCCAACCCCGCTCGACTGGAATTGACCCCAACCCCGCTCGACTGGAATTGACCCCAACCCCGTTAGACTGGAATTGACCCCAACCCCGTTAGACTGGAATTGACCCCAACCCCGCTAGACTGGAATTGACCCCAACCCTGTTAGACTGGAATTGACCCCAACCCCGTTAGAGATCCCTATTGTCATATATTATATCAATACAGCAGGAAATCATAACGTTAAATTGGTTAAAGTCTTTCACCAAAGGCTTCATTCAGCATGGGTTCCTTGGCTTCATCCTCCTCATCGTCTTCATCGATCAGAGGGGAATGGGAGAACCTGCGAGAACACAACACAGCCTCAGACAGGCGCTATATACTATTATATAAATATATATATAACTACACTGTTACTATTGTGTATATGTTACTACTGTGTGTGTGTGTGTGTGTGTGTATATATTACATTGTAATGTATATATGTGTTACTACACTGTTACTATTGTGTATATGTTACTACTGTGTGTGTATGTATATATGTGTTACTACACTGTTACTATTGTGTATATGTTACTACTGTGTGTGTATATATATATATATAACTACACTGTTACTATTGTGTGTATATATATTATTAATGTTATTACAAATGACCTCTGATCTCTCTGAAAACATTAGGCAGGTATATAGTCTGTTAGAACATAATGTTGACCTCTGGCTGTTGGCGGAGGGTCGTAGCAACACCATGATGACCAGGAGGATGGTGGAGAAGAGGAGACGCCAGAACGCATCGTCCACCCACAGATCCCTCCAACCCTGAGAGACACAGTGGACAGACACACACAGTGGACAGACACACACACAGTGGACAGACACACACACAGTGGACAGACACACACACAGTGGACAGAGTGGACACAGTGGACAGACACACAGTGGACACAGTGGACAGAGACACAGTGGACAGAAACACAGTGGACAGACACACAGTGTATTAAAAAACACAAGACAACAGCAGACAGTACATCATAATCAATTATCATTTGTTTCGAATATGAACAAATATTCTATATACACTGAACTATATACACGGAATACACTGAACAAAAATATATAAAAAACGAAAACTGCAACAATTTCAAGGATTTGCAGTTCATAAGAAAATCTGTCAATTTAAATAAATTCATTATGCATCTGTTAGTCACAAATACTTAAAAAATATTTTTTTTTAATTAAGAGGGGTGTGGTTCAGAAAAGCACCATTAGCATCATGCAGCGCGACACATCTCCTTCACAAAGTGTTGATCAGGCTGTTGATTATGGCCTGTGGAATGTTGGTCCCACTCAGCTTCAATGGCTGTGTGAAGTTGCTAGATATTGGCGGGAACTGGAACATGCTGTCACACACGTTAATCCAGAGCATCCCAAACATGCTCAATGGGTGACATGTCTGGTGAGTATGCAGGCCATGGAAGAACTGGGACATTTTCAGCTTCCAGGAATTGTGTACAGATCCTTTGCGACATGCTGCAACATGAGGTGATGGCAGTGTATGAACGGCATGACAATGGGACCTCAGGATCTCGTCACGGTATCTCTGTGCATTCAAATTGTCATCGATAAAATGCAATTGTGTTCGTTGTCCGTAGCTTATGCCTGCCCCATAGCATAACCCCACCGCCACCATGGGGCACTCTGTTCACAACGTTGACATCAGCAAACCGCTCGCCCTTTACGACGCCATACACAGGCCGGTTGGACGTACTGCCAAATTCTCAAAAAATATGTTGGAGGCGGCTTATGGTAGAAAAATGTACATTCTGGCAACAGCTCTGGTGGACATTCTTGCAGTCAGCATGCCAATTGTACATTCCCTCAAAACTTGAGACATCTGTGGCGTTGGCGTTGTTGTGACAACACTGCACCTTTTAGAGTGACTTTTTTATTGTCCCCAGCACAAGGTACACCTACGTAATGATCAAGTTGTTTAAAAATCAGCTTCTTGATATGCCACACCTGTCAGGTGGACGTATTATCTTGGCCAAAGGAGAATATGCTCACTAACAGGGATGTAAAACTAATTTGTAGACAACATTTTTAGGGAAATAAGAGTTTTGTGCGTATGGAAAATTTTCTGGGATCTTATTATTTCAACTCATGGGAAACATGGGACCAATACTTTATTTTTGTTCAGTGTAAAATCTACCAACTCACGGTCTGGCAGTCGACCAGCTTAAACACTTTGGTCGTCCAGATGATGAAGATAATAGAAGCTACGGAAACAAAACAAAGTGAAAAGTTAAAATAAATAACTTATTAATTTATCTTTTGTTTATTCAATATTGAGATTAACAGAATCAATTTTTTAAAGTAAGTACCCAAGTACAATAAAATCATATCAAATTGAAAAGCTGTGCCTTTCATAGCGCTGTGACATTAAAACCATTCATAAATATTCCTCCAAACTCACCCAGAACAGAGAAGATAAGTGTGTTGGTGAAATGCTGATACAGAGACAGCTTCACTACGTTCCTACGCAGCTTCAGAAGACGAGTGGTCTGGGACAAGCTTATGAAGATCCACCACATCACACAGGAGTCAATGAGAGAGAGACTCAGGTTAGCCACCAGGGCTACGGTTCCATAGAAACCCTGGGGAGAGAGAGAGAGAAAGAAAAAGATTGAGGACAGAGGGACAGTTCAAAGAGCGAGAGAGAGAGAGAGAGAGAGAGAGAGAGAGAGAGAGAGAGAGAGAAAGAGAGAAAGAGCGAGAGAGAAAGAGAGAAAGAGCGAGAGAGAAAGAGAGAGAGAGAGAGAGAGAGAGAGAGAGAGAAAAAGATTGAGGACAGAGGGACAGTTCAAAGAGCGAGAGAGACAGAGACGCATCCACAAACTTCCAAGGTGTCTCAAAGTGATATATAGATGAGAAGTGTAGCGATTATCTGTAGCGACTCACTCCTGTGACGCGCAGCACTCCCTCCACAGAGGAGAAGAGCAGGTAGAGCAGGCCTACTGCTGCTAGCCGGTGGACTGTGGTGCCCAGCCTGGGTCTGTGAGAGACAGCGCAGGAAAACAGGAGCGGGAGGGGGGAGGAGAAGGGAAATCAGTGCCTGTACTCACAAAACAGGTCTCAGAGTACAGATTGAAAAAGAATGGGGGTCTGATCCTCAATCAGCGCTCTTACTCAGAGACGCTTTGTGAATACGGGCCCAGATGTGTGGTCAAAGCTAGGCCATAAAAACAGGGCGTTGGTGTGTGTGTATGTGTGTGTGTGTGTGTATTAGTATCCTCATGGGTACCGGAAATCCCCCAAAGTCTGCACAAGGATAGTAAAACCTATGCTGTGTGTGTGTGTGTGTGTGTGTGGGTCACAACTCCTTGTACATGTAAACACTGTACAAGATTGTAGTGTGACAGTAGGGGAAACCTCCATTGATACCATACAAATCAGTAGGTGATGGACAATAACAGCAGTTCAGTTCTGAACCCACAGAACAGGGTCATCATAGTCAGTACAGTATTCATATTGTACGCGTTCCAAATTACACTCTATTCCTTTAAACATAGTGCCCTACTTTTGACTGGAGCCCTGTGGGCCCTAGTGCACTATTTAAAAAAAAGGGGGGAATAAGGGTGCCATTTGGGATGAACTCACTTGACGATGCCGTAGCCCAGACTGACTATGAGCACTAGGATCCGAGCCAGAGATCTCTTCAGAGCAGACAGCAACTCGGCAAAGATTACAGCACCTTGAACTGTGGAGGGACAACATTTTAAAACATTTTAAAACAACAAAAAGTAGATGTGAGTTGAAAGTAAATTTACAGATTTTACAAAAGAGAATGACCATGATGCAACTCTCCTTTAAATCAAATCAACCGATTGATCGACATATATAAAAAAATTTTAAAAAAATGTTTTTTTAAATGACCGTGCATTTCTAAATAAGAGCGCGAATTTAACCGACCATAGTCTCCTCTGTAGCGGATACTCTGGTACTCAGAGTAGAAGACAGCTTTCTCCAACATGCCCAGGATGATCACTCCTCCGATCCAGAACTGGATTCTCAACAGATCCTTCCAGTAACAGGCAGACCAGAAGAGCCAGAGAGCCCCGAAGAACACATACACTATACACATCACCATGTAGAACTGGGAAAGAACAAACACACATCATCATGTAGAACACACACTATACACATCACCAGGTAGAACACACACTATACACATCACCAGGTAGAACACACACTATACACATCACCAGGTAGAACACACACTATACACGTCACCAGGTAGAACACACACTATACACATCACCAGGTAGAACACACACTATACACATCACCAGGTAGAACAAACACTATACACATCACCATGTAGAACAAACACTATACACATCACCATGTAGAACAAACACATCACCATGTAGAACACACACATCACCATGTAGAACACACATTATACACATCACCAGGTAGAACAAACACTATACACATCACCACGTAGAACAAACACTATACACATCACCATGTAGAACAAACACTATACACATCACCATGTAGAACAAACACTATACACATCACCAGGTAGAACAAACACTATACACATCACCAGGTAGAACAAACACTATACACATCACCATGTAGAACAAACACTATACACATCACCATGTAGAACAAACACTATACACATCACCATGTAGAACAAACACATCACCATGTAGAACACACACATCACCATGTAGAACAAACACTATACACATCACCATGTAGAACAAACACTATACACATCACCAGGTAGAACAAACACTATACACATCACCATGTAGAACAAACACTATACACATCACCAGGTAGAACAAACACTATACACATCACCATGTAGAACAAACACATCACCATGTAGAACACACACATCACCATGTAGAACACACATTATACACATCACCAGGTAGAACAAACACTATACACATCACCATGTAGAACAAACACTATACACATCACCAGGTAGAACAAACACTATACACATCACCAGGTAGAACAAACACTATACACATCACCAGGTAGAACAAACACTATACACATCACCAGGTAGAACACACACTATACACATCACCAGGTAGAACACACACTATACACGTCAGAGAGGCCGGTACAGGAAGAAACAGAGCAGCTGTTCCGGACATTGAAACATGACATCATAATATACCGTCTTAACTGACGAATACCATCACAATATACCATCCTAACACATATCACAATACACCATCCTAACACATTCCATCACAATATACCACCAAAATACACCATCAAAATACACCATCCTAACACATACCATCATAATATATACCATCACAATACATACCACCATAATATACCATCCTAACACATACCATCCTAACACATACCATGATAATACACCACCATAATACACCACCATAATACACCATCCTAACACGTACCACCATAATACACCACCATAATACACCATCCTAACACGTACCACCATAATATACCACCATAATATACCATCCTAACACGTACCACCATAATATACCACCATAATATACCATCATAATATACCACCATAATATACCATCCTAACTAATACATCACCATTCTTATCTAATCAAGATATATTAGTGTTATTTTTCATACATAAAAAAAAAAGTTAACATTTTTTTTCCACTTTGACATTCAAGTATTTTGTGTAGATAGTTGACCAAAAAAATACAATTATAACCATTTGAATAAACCTTTGTAACAACAAAATGTGTTAAAGGTCAAGGGGTGTGAATTCAGCTACCTCAGCTACCTCAGCTACTTCAGTATCCCTGCATGTTGTACATATGACCCTGACCCTAGACCTGGCCCTAGACCTGGCCCTAGACCTGGCACTGGCCCTAGACCTGACACTGGCCCTAGACCTGGCCCTAGACCCTGGCCCTAGACCTGACCCTGACTCTGACTCTAGACCTGACCCTGACTCTAGACCTGGCCCTAGACCTGGCCCTAGACCTGACACTGACCCTAGACCTGACACTGACCCTGGCCCTAGACCTGACACTGACCCTGGCCCTAGACCTGACACTGGCCCTAGACCTGGCCCCAGACCTGGCCCTAGACCTGGCCCAGTATACAGCATACATTCTCCTATTGTTTTATGTATCTCTTATTTCTTGTGTATTTTTTCTTCAGTTACACTATTTTGATATTGAATACTGCACTGTTGGGACGGACTTGCAAGCTAAGCATTTCACTGTACTTGTGCATGTGACGAATAAAACTAGTAACATACCATCATAAGAGGCCAGTCTGCAGGGGAGGAGTATTCACGAGGCCCCTTCATCTCCACGGTCACTGTAAATACACAGACAGGCAGTCTCAGACACAGGCAGGCACAGACACAGGCAGTCTCAGACAACGTCAATTTCTCATTGCTCTGCAGACAGAAGGGCACTTCGATGATGAAGCACTAAGTCAAAGGCCTATGTTTATATTAGAGAGTGTTAAGTTACGGTAATACTGACTGATAAAGGCCAAGTTTCCCTGGACGTCATTAGTCTCCTCCTCCTCTGCTCCAGGGCGCCCCCCGCTGGCATCTCCACGTTGCTGCGGCTGTACCTTCACTATAAACAGGTAGGGGCTGTCGGACCACGCCTTGGCCACAGCGCCTATATCCTTCAAGGGGACACATGACAAGACACTTCGAACGCATCCCAAATAGCACCCTGTTCCCTATTTAGCCAGTGGTGGGGGAAAAGTACCTAATTGTCATACTTGAGTAAAAGTAAAGATACATTAATAGAAAATGACTCAAGTAAAAGTGAGTCACCATACGGACACGCCTGGAACCCAAATGGATTACGTCGCGCAATTGAGAGTCAAGTGTGGCGTAAAATACTTTAGTTTTAAATATATTTAAGTATCAAAAGGAAATGTAATTGCTAAAATATACTTAAATATCAAAAAATAAATTTAAGTATAAATCATTTAAAATTCCTTATTTTAAGCAAAGCAGATGGTACAATTTTCTTGTTTTGTTTAATATATGGATAGGAAGGGGCACGTTCCAACACTCAGACATGTGTGTTTAGTGAGTCCGCCAGATTAGAGAGGCAGTAGGGAGGACCAGAGATGTTCTCTGTTTAGTGAGTCCGCCAGATTAGAGAAGCAGTAGGGATGACCAGGGATATTCTCTGTTTAGTGAGTCCGCCAGATTAGAGAAGCAGTAGGGAGGACCAGGGATATTCTCTGTTTAGTGAGTCCGCCAGATTAGAGAAGCAGTAGGGATGACCAGGGATGTTCTCTGTTTAGTGAGTCCGCCAGATTAGAGAAGCAGTAGGGATGACCAGGGATGTTCTCTGTTTAGTGAGTACTTTAAAGCATTTTTACTTAACTACTTAACACCACTGTATTTAGTCCACTACTTTTGACCAGGGTCCATATGCTGCCATTTCAGAAGCACACTTTCAATGCAAAACCCATTTAGACACAGGCATGACTATATACAACCTGTTTACATAAATCTTATAAAACACACTATTAAACAGAGTTCTGATTGGCTTACCGGCTTTTCCAGCCACCCCTGTGGAGCACTCTGATTGGAAGGCCTGCCTTCCTCGCTCTAAACAACAACAGAGTGATAGTGAGTACACAGATGGCTTATCCATTTGATTTCAAATCACTTTTTGACCGCACCTCTTGATTTGAACAAAAACATTCTCTACATATCTGCCCACGATAGAAGTCAAATATAAAAACAGAAATACCTTATTGACATAAATATTCAGACCCTTTGCTATGAGACTCGAAATTGAGCTCTGGTGCATCCTGTTTCTATTGATCATCCTTGAGATGTTTCTACAACTTGATTGGTGACCACCTGTGGTAAATTCAATTGATTGGACATGATGTGGAAAGGCACACACCTGTCTATATAAGGTCCCACAGTTGACAGTGCATGTCAGAGCAAAAACCAAGTCATGAGGTCGAAGGAATTGTCCGTAAAGCTCCGAGACAGGATTGTGTCGAGCTTCAGATCTGGGGAAGGGTACGAAAACATTTTTGCAGCATTAAAGGTCCCCAAGAACACAGTGGCCTCCATCATTCTTAAATGGAAGAAGTATGGAACCACCAAGACTCTAACTAGAGCTGGCCACCCGGCCAAACTGAGCAATTGAGGGAGAAGGGCATTGACCAAGAACCTGATGGTCACTCTGACAGAGCTAAAGAGTTCCTCTGTGGAGATGTTTAGAACTTCCTAGAAGGACAACCATCTCTGCAGCACTCCATCAATCAGGCCTTTATGGTAGAGTGGCCAGACGGAAGCCACTCCTCAGTAAAAGGCACATGACAGCCCGCTTGGAGTTTGCCAAAAGGCACCTAAAGGACTCTCAGACCATGAGAGGCAAGATACTCTGGTCTGATGAAACCAATATGTAACTATTTTTCCTGAATGCCAAGCGTCACGTCTGGAGGAAACCTGGCACCATTCCTACGGTGAAGCATGGTGGTGGCAGCATCATGATGTGGGGATGTTTCTCAGAGGCAGGGACTGGGAGACTAGTCAGGATCAAGGGAAAGATGAACGGAGCAAAGTACAGAGAGATCCTTGATGTAAACCTGCTCCAGAGCACTCAGGACCTCAGACTGGGGTGAAGGTTCACCTTCCAACAGGACAATGACCCTAAGCACACAGCCAAGACAACGCAGGAGTGGCTTCGGGACAAGTCTCGGAATGTAACATAGTTGCCCAGCCAGAGCCCAGACTTGAACCCAATCGAACATCTCTGGAGAGACCTGAAAATAGCTATGCAGTGACGCTCCCCATCCAACCTGACAGAGCTTGAGAGGATCTGCAGAGAAGAATGGGAGAAACTCCCCAAACACAGGTGTGCCAAGCTTGTAGCGTCATACCCAAGAAAACTCGAGGCTGTAATCACTGTAATCGCTGCTTCAACAAAGTACTGAGTGAAAGGTCTGAATACTTATGTAAATGTACTGTTTTTTTTATTTTTTTGCCTTGTCATTACGGGGTATCATGTGTTGTTTTATTTTAGAATAAGGCTGTAACGTAACAGCACTTTATTTTTTTTTATTTTTTTATCAACGCGTCTGAATACACTGTCTAATAATACCTGTGGACTGATGAGGGGTTGATAGGGGCTGAAGTCTGTGTAGTACACCTGGAAGGAGGAATGGAGGGAGGGGAGGGGGGGGGGGGGTCAGAGATATAATACATCAACCAAGAATTCTAAGTCAGTGTATGGCAACACCCCCCCCCCCCCCCCACAAACAACAACAACAACAACAACAGAATAGCCAACCAACCTTGGGTTGTAAAAGAACTGAGCAGTTGTCAAAGTACATGTATCCCTGGCTGTAGAAGCCGCTCCAGTCCTTCTTCAGCATGTGATCCAGACCAAACATAGTCAGTGCCTTGTTGTCCTACAGGAAGTAGAAAGAGAAACAACTCACTGACTGGGCACAAAAAGAAGAAAAAAAAAGGACAAAACAGGAACATGTCTCTTCTCTTCTAACTGCACCTGTACATAGCCCATCTATAATTTAGCCCAAACAACTACCTCTTCCCCTACTGTATTTATTTATTTTGCTCCTTTGCAACCCATTATTTATATTTCTACTTTGCACTTTCTTCCACTACAAATCTACCATTCCAGTGTTTTCCTTGCTATATTGTATTTACTTTGCCATCATGGCCTTTTAATTGCCTTTACCTCCCTTATCTCATCTCATTTGCTCACATTGTATATAGACTTATTTTTCTACTGTATTATTGACTGTATGTTTGTTTTACTCCATGTGTAACTCTGTGTTGTTGTATGTTGTCGAACTGCTTTGCTTTATCTTGGCCAGGTCGCAATTGTAAATGAGAACTTGGTGTCTAATAAATTCCAGGCAACACACTATTTTTGTGGTACTGCTATTACAACATTAATGCGATGGCATAGTTGGATACGTATTACTATTTCTCTGTGTGCTATTTGTGGTTCGTGTGCAGGGTTATGATGAGTCTGCCTGTAAGAATGGGCAGCAGAGAAGAAGAAGAAGGGGGGAGGAGAAAAACAAAAAGGGATTGTACTCACTGGAGTATTGAAAACTTCATTGTAGCAGATAGAGGAACGGAGGTACCAACTGATGTTGAAGGCCAGGGTGGGATCACATAAAGCCAAGTCGCCCTGGACTGGAGGAGGAGAGGAGAGTCAATAGCAGAAACACAGGGAAAGAAGAGGAGGGGGAAATACTTGTATTGGCTACTTGTACTACATTCTTATGAAGGTTATATGAAGTGTAATAATTTGTAATGATGGGAAAAGTGTAAGGCCCGTACCAAAGTGTTTGTAGTGAAATGAAGGATACTGGGAGAAACATAGCCATATGGTCAGGATGTGTACAAAACAGCACTATATTCCCTATACAGTATAGTGCACTATTTTTTTTACTAGAGAGCAGATAAGAAACAGGGTGCCATTTCAGACGAAGCCCGTGAGTAAGTTGCACGGACAGGAGTAACAGGAAAACCCTGTTTAACTACAGCCGTCAAAACAATCTTTTTGGTCTGTAAACAAATCATCATCTTTGTTTTATTCCAAGGCTTACTATACTTACATCTCATGAAAATAGTTGTGTTGGCGTACAGTGTCTTCCGGAAGACTGCATTTTGTGACTATGGAAACGAATAGATCAAGTTACCACAGCAGCAAAGCACCTTGGACAAGGTTTTATCTAAATACTTGTCATGGTTGGGCAATACAACATCAGACAACTAGCTAGTTTGGTATGTTATCAAGCGTTAGCCTTAGACTTGTTAACAGTATGAAATCTCAATTAAAGAAATAAGCAAACTAGCTATACGCAATATTCCATTCACTACCTGACCTTAAGGTGAGTGGTAATGAGTTGGAGCAGGTACACTGTAGACATTATAGTACACTAATATATATACTAATATATATATATATATATATATATATATATATATATATATATATATATATATATATATATATATATATATATATATATTACAGTATTCTCAGGTTATTGAGGACACAACTGACTCTTCTAGGCTCAAGGAGTAACGTTAGTAGCAAATAATCTGTGGTAGCTAGCTAGTAGCCTATCTTCCCAGATCATGTGATGTAATATTGCTAATGAAAACAATGTAACGTTAGCTTCAGTACACCTTCAGTTTACATCTGTCAACCCAGGATTCATTTACTTCCCTGGGCTTGACTGTTGTACTTTAAAAAGCCTGCTAGGCTAGGCTATGCTAGGCTAGGCTAAGCTAGGATAAACTAGGCTAAGCTAAGCTAGGCTAAGCTAAGCTAGGCTAGGCTGAGGTTCCTTAGCTATCTACCTACTGCAGCTGATATTGAAATACTGTCATGCTGACACGTTAACAACACACACAACACACATACAGGACAGTCACGGCGAATGTACTCACTGAGTTGATGTCGACATTCCACAAGGACACTTCTGCCCCGATCCCTGGACGTAAAATTGAAATAAAAAACAACAAACATGACAAAAACACCGTGACATCTGTCATTTTAAATTTGTGTACGACGCAGTTCCGCAGTCAGTTCCGGGCCGGGGTCTGTTTGCTGAGGGAGAGGCTAACCGGACACGCCAAACGGACACGCCAAACGGACACACGGACACGCCAAACGGACACGTGGATGACGTCGAGTGTGGAGACGAACGGATACGATATAATAAGGATAAAGAAAATCAATTTGACCTCTTAATACTAATTGTGTTCACGTGAAAAATGTCATCAATAAATGTAAAAAAAAATATATATATAATAATGTATTTTTTAAAAACGAATACAAAAAGAATACAAAATAATAAACTTATAAAAACAAAAAAAAACACTCTTCCTTGTTTTCTAATAAGGAGTTCGAGCTGTACATTAAGACCATTCTACATTCTTCTAATAAGAGCAGTTTACTAACTACATGTAAAATATATTGCCAGATTTGGATT
Organism: Salmo salar; assembly: GCF_965601325.2. Classification (NCBI taxonomy): domain Eukaryota; kingdom Metazoa; phylum Chordata; class Actinopteri; order Salmoniformes; family Salmonidae; genus Salmo; species Salmo salar. Next base: position 52,181,865 of record NC_138299.1, read on the forward strand.
ACGTTCCCTTGGATATAAATCAACACAAAAAAACACTATAGATCTGGAGAACAAGTGACTTTGCCAAATATGAGAGGTCTCTCTAAACCTGTTATTAACACTTACGACATATGTATTAGCAGATAATGGCAATACACCGTTCTACACAAATCTACCAGTGATATCAATGCTGTGACAATACACCATTCTACACAAATCTACCAGTGATATCAATGCTGTGACAATACACCGTTCTACACAAATCTACCAGTGATATTAAATGCTGTGACAATACACCATTCTACACATATCTACCAGTGATATCAATGCTGTGACAATACACCATTCTACACAAATCTACCAGTGATATCAATGCTGTGACAATACACCGTTCTACACAAATCTACCAGTGATATCAATGCTGTGACAATACACCGTTCTACACATGTCGTAGCTGTATCAGTGTTCACATTTCAAACTGAAACCTGTGCAAGAGGATACTGTCTGCTATCGCAAATGTCAAATTCCATTCCAAGTCACTTTGCACATTATAAAGCAAAAATTTATTTTACCTCACGATTGTTTCCTTTGCCATTTCGATAATAATTCGCTAGTAGTGCTGTTGTTGCTATCATAGACTAGCTGGGAAAGGATTTACAGGACGACTGAATGAACCGACTGTCTTTCATTTGTATTATTTGTATTATTATTATTGCAGAAAACGTCAGTATAAAACAGACAAGGACAAGATATGCTAGGGGGTACAATTGTGTTGATAGTATAGCTTGCAGAGCACAGGAAGTAAAACGTTTCAGTAAAGTGGCTGTAATGGCTTCAACACTGAGTAATTGCACTGAATCTGCTCGATTTACAAGAGTAATTTGTTAAGTGCTTTGCTCAAGGGCAGACAGAGCCTTGTCCGTTGAGGGATTCGAACGAGCAAACATTCAGTTCACTGGCCCAACGTTCTAACCACTAGACTACCTGTCGCCCGTCTGTAATCAAGGCCTTTGGATCTCAAGCCTAAACCTGTTGGACCCCTAATCGTTTGTGCTGCTCAGTTATTGAAGGTGCGTTACTCCCATCTACTGGATTATAAAAAATACTGCTACTGTAATTAATTTCATTACCACGTTTACATTTCTACTTGTTTATCACAACCATCAAAGCAACATTCGCAATGCAAATAAAGGGCATTTCATTCATTTGGACATTTGCTCAATACTTGAAGGATGTCATTTCCAGTGCTATCGAGTTACCAACACCGACTGGAAGGTGAGCGTTATCTTCTCTGTATCTATCTGCGGATCCAGAGATATCAGGCAGTAGGTCCTCTGTTATCCTGGTCATTGTAATTGTGGTAAAAAATTCCCATTGACATTCTGATTTATAATCTAGCTTTATTGTGGCCATGGAACCTTTGGGCCAGCATAGCGCCCAGCAAAATTCGAATGACAAAACACCATACGAGAGCTTTTATACCTAAGCCCTACTTTCCGCGTTGTACACTTTTGTAATTACTATATCCGATGGGAGCAGCCAGAACATTTTGGATACTGAAAATAGATCTGAAAATATAACTGAGTTTCCAGACCAGGGAAATGAGCGAGATTTACTACAAACAATACCAGACATACCACACATTGTTGAAATCAGGACAGGGATTGATGTTTTACTTTGTTTTATTGAGTCAAAACCAACTGGGCAATGGACTTTATGCTTCAAGTTACCCTTTGAAATGTCGAACTCCCCCCCCCCAAAAAAAGCACACTTGAAGCAAATGTAAACATTTAATTAAACCGATTTAAAGAGCAGTTGAACAAGAGTTCATTTAGGAGGAGGATAAAGCCGATATCTGGCAGCCTGGGAGTGGTGGATTGGTGCCAACAGCAAAGAAACTTCCCCTAACGTATTCTGAGAGAGAGAGAGAGGAGAGAGGAGAGAGAGAGAGAGAGAGAGAGAGAGAGAGAGAGCGCATGTGGAGGGATCATTCAAATGATATGAAAGAGACGCAGTATTCAAACACACAGGTAACAAGTAAATAGCCTGATATGGACAACAATTCAGAGGCAAACTATGTGAAAGTATCTAAGGAATCATCTATTGGTAATACCACACAACATTAGAAAGAGACACAGATCTTGAGAGTGTCAGGCCAAACAGGAAGTGTAGAGAAGGGACTTTCCTTGAAAGACGGGGGAAGGAGAGGAGGGTCTCAGCTGAGGTCCAAGCATCCAGATATGTTCTGTCCAGTTGTCCCTCAAACAGGCCTGAAGGTGCAATCAACCAGCCGACATAACATCCTAGTGAGTGAAACTGTGAGGATGGCAGACGGAGCGAGAGAGATAAATAATCCATATTGATATTCTTCTAGAGTCAGATTGTCTCAGCACGGTAGGGAACAGTAGGGTTAGAGAGATAGGCAAACTTCGTCATGGGGCTTTGTGCTTCTCATCAGGGTGCTGTAGGAGGAAGTAGTGAAGGACCGTTAGAGCTTCGGGATAGGGCTGAGTGACTGGGCTGAGTGACTGGACTGGGTGACTGGACTGGATAGGACTGAGTGACTGAACTAGGTGAATGGTCTGGATAGGGCTGAGTGACTGGGCTGAGTGACTGGACTGGGTGAATGGTCTGGACAGGGCTGAGTGACTGGACTGGGTGAATGGTCTGTACAGGGCTGAGTGACTGGACTGGGTGAATGGTCTGGATAGGGCTGAGTGACTGGGCTGAGTGAATGGTCTGGATAGGGCTGAGTGACTGGACTGGGTGAATGGTCTGGATAGGGCTGAGTGACTGGACTGGGTGAATGGTCTGAATAGAGCTGAGTGACTGGACTGGGTGAATGGTCTGGATAGGGCTGAGTGACTGGACTGTGTGAATGGTCTGGATAGGGCTGAGTGACTGGACTGTGTGAATGGTCTGGATAGGGCTGAGTGACTGGACTGGGTGAATGGTCTAAATACAGCTGAGTGACTGGACTGGGTGAATGGTCTGGATAGGGATGAGTGACTGGACTGTGTGAATGGTCTGGATAGGGCTGAGTGACTGGACTGGGTGAATGGTCTGGATAGGGCTGAGTGACTGGACTGTGTGAATGGTCTGGATAGGGCTGAGTGACTGGACTGGGTGAATGGTCTGGACAGGGCTGAGTGACTGGACTGGGTGAATGGTCTGGATAGGTCTTTCAAAGCAATGTAGTAAACTATAGCCTAATCATAGGTCTATATAGGAAGTACATTTCTTTGGAAAGATAACAGCCCCGTGCTATAGCCCACTCTATTTAATAGAGACACACGAGACATCTCCACACGGCATAGCCAGAAGAGGACTGGCCACCCCTCAGAGCCTGGTTCCTCTCTAGGTTTCTTCCTAGGTTCTGGCCTTTCTAGGGAGTTTTTCCTAGCCACCGTGTTTCTACACCTGCATTGCTTGCTGTTTGGGGGTTTTAGGCTGGGTTTCTGCACAGCACTTTGAGATATCAGCTGATGTAAGAAGGGCTATATAAATACATTTGATTTGATTTGATTTCTAGTTGATCGCCAAACATTTCTGTAAAAAAAACTATTCATATTTTAATTTTTTTTCATATCAGGCTGTTGGATGGTAGGTGCAGTCAATTCAGCTGCCCTGCCTGCCAGGTATGCAAACTGTTGCCATTTCATCTGTCTGAGATGTACAAGCTCTGCCTTCCAGGTGGGCCCGGAGAGGAAATCAAGTGCACTATCCTTCCGCTGGCCAATCAGATTGCTCAGATGACCGAGACTGCAGTAACGTAGCAGGCATAAAAGAAAGCTTCGGCAAAATTGATACTGTGAGATTTCAAAACGTTTAAAACCCATGACTAGAGAGAGACTGTCAACGAATACAGCAAAGAGCTGCTGTTTTTATGAGTGACTTCATGTTTAAGTTGTTACTTAGAACTGTCAACACTTTGTATTCAACACTTTTATAGTCCATAAATTGCATGTTCTTCCTATTTCCACTCAGCGCTACAACAAGCAGTGCATCAGTAGTGAATGAGTAAGTAAGTGTATCTATAGGCTTGCGTTGATGTTATTATTAGCGGCTTGGGTCTTTTTTAATATAAAGGAATATTTCACTTTTTCTGTTCATATAAGTAACAACATGAATTTGTGCATAAGACAGAAGTAATGCGGTGTGACTTGAGTTTCGCCATCAGCTGGAAGACTGTGTCCCTTTTGGTCAGTGTCAGTGGAGGAAAGGGAGAGTGGAGGGACGTTGAAAGATGGACTCTCGGTCTGCTGCTCTCTCCCTCCGCTGAGACTGACCCTCAGTCTGCTGCTCTCTCCCTCCGCTGAGACTGACCCTCAGTCTGCTGCTCTCTCCCTCCGCTGAGACTGACCCTCAGTCTGCTGCTCTCTCCCTCCGCTGAGACTGACCCTCAGTCTGCTGCTCTCTCCCTCCGCTGAGACTGACCCTCAGTCTGCTGCTCTCTCCCTCCGCTGAGACTGACCCTCAGTCTGCTGCTCTCTCCCTCCGCTGAGACTGACCCTCAGTCTGCTGCTCTCTCCCTCCCCTGAGACTGACCCTCAGTCTGCTGCTCTCTCCCTCCGCTGAGACTGACCCTCAGTCTGCTGCTCTCTCCCTCCGCTGAGACTGACCCTCAGTCTGCTGCTCTCTCCCTCCGCTGAGACTGACCCTCAGTCTGCTGCTCTCTCCCTCCGCTGAGACTGACCCTCAGTCTGCTGCTCTCTCTCTCCACTGAGACTGACCCTCAGTCTGCTGCTCTCTCCCTCCCCTGAGACTGACCCTCAGTCTGCTGCTCTCTTCCTCCGCTGAGACTGACCCTCAGTCTGCTGCTCTCTCCCTCCGCTGAGACTGACCCTCAGTCTGCTGCTCTCTCCCTCTGCTGAGACTGACCCTCAGTCTGCTATTCTCTCCCTCCGCTGAGACTGACCCTCAGTCTGCTGCTCTCTCCCTCTGCTGAGACTGACCCTCAGTCTGCTGCTCTCTCCCTTCGCTGAGACTGACCATCAGATGCAGGCACCATCAGCCCAGTAAAATAAAAAGCTAATTATTGAAATGTATTCTCACTCAGCTGTGCCTCACAAGTAATACAACAACGGATCTATTACCAGTGTGATCATATAGCCTACCTCCAATGTTTAAATATAAAAAAATGTAAATGTCTCGAACAACAATGCATGGGCATGTAAATTCAAGCAAGGCCAATATGCGGTGGTAATGTATTGGGCCTATAGCTTACGAGGGAGTAAAAGATGTTTGGGACAATATAGGATGAATCACAATAATTATTTGCTAAAATAATAATTGCTTGGCATAATGTAATTTTGGTATTGGCAACACTGATGAGAGGTAAAAATCCTCTGCATAGACTGCCACCATTACAAATACTACAAATATTAATTGCTAATTATGGAAAATAAGATAAAAAATATATATATATATATATTAAAATGATTGTTTAATGGCTATATATAATAGAATTCGAGGTGAGGGCGATGGAAATGCTTTTGGCGGTTGATCTGCTTCTGTTCTGTAAGTGGCACTGTGTGCTCTTTTCCAAGGATGGGTCTCGGTTTCTCCGGGGCCTTGGGGTCCGGGGGGTCAGGGGTGGTCTGCCGGGCATTGGGATGACAACCCAACTCGGGATGAGGAGGGCTTTTAGCGGGTGGAATAGTGGGGACCAATCGGAGGTTTAATTAGTAGCAATGCAAATATCATGGTACAGCTAATATAGACACTCAATCATCATGTTACTTTTTAATGGTACGTTTACAAACATATATTTTTGATATATAGAATTGAAAGTTGTGTCTCATTATGGTAAGTGGTGAAATAAGTATAGCCAGTTATAATTGTAATGGCCTAGCAGATAATAAGAAAAGGCGATCAGTATTTACCTGGTTAAAAGAGAAGGAATATAATATCTATTGTTTACAGGAAACACATACAACAATTTTAGATGACGTTTTGTGGGAAAAGGACTGGGGGGGGGGGGGGGGGGGGGGCAAATATACTTCTCCCATGGGAAAAGAAATTCAAAAGGGGTGATGGTTTTAATTAACAGTAATTTTGATCCAAATGTACAAATTGTCCAACAGATCCTCAAGGTAGATGGATTATTTTAAATATGTTATTGGACAATAAACAGATATGGCTTATTAATGTATACAGTCCAAATAATGATGATCCAAGCTTCTTTGAAAATATATACACTGCTCAAAAAAATAAAGGGAACCCTTAAACAACACAATGTAACTCCAAGTCAATCACACTTCTGTGAAATCAAACTGTCCACTTAGGAAGCAACACTGATTGACAATAAATGTCACATGCTGTTGTGCAAATGGAATAGACAACAGGTGGAAATTATAGGCAATTAGCAAGACACCCCCAATAAAGGAGTGGTTCTGCAGGTGGGGACCACAGACCACTTCTCATTTCCTATGATTACTGGCTGATGTTTTGGTCACTTTTGAATGCTGGCGGTGCTTTCACTCTAGTGGTAGCATGAGACGGAGTCTACAACCCACACAAGTGGCTCAGGTAGTGCAGCTCATCCAGGATGGCACATCAATGCGAGCTGTGGCAAGAAGGTTTGCGGTGTCTGTCAGCGTAGTGTCCAGAGCATGGAGGCGCTACCAGGAGACAGGCCAGTACATCAGGAGACGTGGAGGAGGCCGTAGGAGGGCAACAACCCAGCAGCAGGACCGCTACCTCTGCCTTTGTGCAAGGAGAAGCAGGAGGAGCACTGCCAGAGCCCTGCAAAATGACCTCCAGCAGGCCACAAATGTGCATGTGTCTGCTCAAACGGTCAGAAACAGACTCCATGAGGGTGGTATGAGGGCCCGACGTCCACAGGTGGGGGTTGTGCTTACAGCCCAACACCGTGCAGGACGTTTGGCATTTGCCAGAGAACACCAAGATTGGCAAATTCGCCACTGGTGCCCTGTGCTCTTCACAGATGAAGCAGGTTCACACTGAGCACGTGACAGACGTGACAGAGTCTGGAGACGCCGTGGAGAACGTTCTGCTGCCTGCAACATCCTCCAGCATGACCGGTTTGGCGGTGGGTCAGTCATGGTGTGGGGTGGCATTTCTTTGGGGGGCCGCACAGCCCTCCATGTGCTCGCCAGAGGTAGCCTGACTGCCATTAGGTACCGAGATGAGATCCTCAGACCCCTTGTGAGACCATATGCTGGTGCGGTTGGCCCTGGGTTTCTCCTAATGCAAGACAATGCTAGACCTCATGTGGCTGGAGTGTGTCAACAGTTCCTGTAAGAGGAAGGCATTGATGCTATGGACTGGCCCGCCCGTTCCCCAGACCTGAATCCAATTGAGCACATCTGGGACATCATGTCTCGCTCCATCCACCAACGCCACGTTGCACCACAGACTGTCCAGGAGTTGGCAGATGCTTTAGTCCAGGTCTGGGAGGAGATCCCTCAGGAGACCATCCGCCACCTCATCAGGAGCATGCCCAGGTGTTGTAGGGAGGTCATACAGGCACGTGGAGGCCACACACACTACTGAGCCTCATTTTGACTTGTTTTAAGGACATTACATCAAAGTTGGATCAGCCTGTAGTGTGGTTTTCCACTTTTATTTTGAGTGTGACTCCAAATCCAGACCTCCATGGGTTGATAAATTGGATTTCCATTGATTATTTTTGTGTGATTTTGTTGTCGGCACATTCAACTATGTAAAGAAAAAAGTATTTAATAAGATTATTTCATTCATTCAGATCTAGGATGTGTTATTTTAGTGTTCCCTTTATTTTTTGGAGCAGTATATAAGAATTGATCTACTCTACAAGCAACACTAGACTCTATTATTATGGTGGGAGATTTTAATACGGTCTTAAATACCTCTCTGGACCGGAAAGGAAATCACACTACAAACTATTACCCTCAGGCACTTAAGGAAATCATGAATGTCATGGATATATTGGAATTAGTGGATATATGGAGACTTAAATACCCTGACCTAGTGAGATATACATGGAGGAGGTTTAATATCCTGACCTAGTGAGATATACATGGCAGAGGTTTAATATCCTGACCTAGTGAGATATACATGGAGGAGGTTTAATACCCTGACCTAGTGAGATATACATGGAGGATGTTTAATATCCTGACCTAGTGAGATATACATGGAGGAGGTTTAATACCCTGACCTAGTGAAATATACATGGAGGAGGTTTAATATCCTGACCTAGTGAGATATACATGGCGGAGGCTTAATCAAGCTAGTCGTCTTGATTACTTTCTTATGTCATTTTCTCTGGCATCAAAAGTTAAAGTGTTGATAGGGGACAGAATGCGGTCGGATCATCACATAATTGGCATATATATATATATATATATTACTCTTACAGTATTTCCACGTGGGCGAGGATATTGGAAATTTAATCAAAGCCTACTAGATGATAAATTGTTAAGAACTAGGACAGAATAATTTATAACTGACTTTTTCAGACATAACATAGGTAAAGCTGATTCCATCGTTGTATGGGACACTTTTAAATGTGCCTTTACAGGCCATGCAATTCATTATTCATCTATAAAACAAAAGCAATTTAGGTCAATAGAATCCATATTAACAAAGAAAATTGAAGGTCTAACAGAACAGATAGCAATAAAAATGGTACCATAGAGGCTCAGAGTAAGTTATAGGAAAAACAAAAAGAAATGGAGAAATGTATTCAAGAAAAATCCACTGCTCAAAAAAATAAAGGGAACCCTTAAACAACACAATGTAACTCCAAGTCAATCACACTTCTGTGAAATCAAACTGTCCACTTAGGAAGCAACACTGATTGACAATACATTTCACATGCTGTTGTGCAAATGGAACAGACAACAGGTGGAAATTATAGGCAATTAGCAAAACACCCCCAATAAAGGAGTGGTTCTGCAGGTGGGGACCACAGACCACTTCTCAATTCCTATGCTTCCTGGCTGATGTTTTGGTCACTTTTGAATGCTGGCGGTGCTTTCATTCTAGTGGTAGCATGACACGGAGTCTACAACCCACACAAGTGGCTCAGGTAGTGCAGCTCATCCAGGATGTCACATCAATGCGAGCTGTGGCAAGAAGGTTTGCTGTGTCTGTCAGTGTAGTGTCCAGAGCATGGAGGCGCTACCAGGAGACAGGCCAGTAGATCAGGAGACGTGGAGGAGGCCGTAGGAAGGCAACAACCCAGTAGCAGGACCGCTACCTCCGCCTTTGTGCAAGGAGGAGCAGGAGGAGCACTGCCAGAGCCCTGCAAAATGACCTCCAGCAAGCCACCAATGTGCATGTGTCTGCTCAAACGGTCAGAAACAGTGGTATGAGGGCCCGACGTCCACAGGTGAGGGTTGTGCTTACAGCCCAACACCGTGCAGGACGTTTGGCATTTGCCAGAGAACACCAAGATTGGCAAATTCGCCACTGGTGCCCTGTGCTCTTCACAGATGAAAGCAGGTTCACACTGAGCACGTGACAGACGTGACAGAGTCTGGAGACGCCGTGGAGAACGTTCTGCTGCCTGCAACATCCTCCAGCATGACCGGTTTGGCGGTGGGTCAGTCATGGTGTGGGGTGGCATTTCTTTGGGGGGCCGCACAGCCCTCCATGTGCTCGCCAGAGGTAGCCTGACTGCCATTAGGTACCGAGATGAGATCCTCAGACCCCTTGTGAGACCATATGCTGGTGCGGTTGGCCCTGGGTTCCTCCTAATGCAAGACAATGCTAGACCTCATGTGGCTGGAGTGTGTCAGCAGTTCCTGCAAGAGGAAGGCATTGATGCTATGGACTGGCCCGCCTGTTCCCCAGACCTGAATCCAATTGAGCACATCTGGGACATCATGTCTCGCTCCATCCACCAACGCCACGTTGCACCACAGACTGTCCAAGAGTTGGCGGATGCTTTAGTCCAAGTCTGGGAGGAGATCCCTCAGGAGACCATCCGCCACCTCATCAGAAGCATGCCCAGGCGTTGTAGGGAGGTCATACAGGCACGTGGAGGCCACACACACTACTGAGCCTCATTTTGACTTGTTTTAAGGACATTGCATCAAAGTTGGATCAGCCTGTAGTGTGGTTTTCCACTTTAATTTTGAGTGTGACTCCAAATCCAGACCTCCATGGGTTGATAAATTGGATTTCCATTGATTATTTTTGTGTGATTTTGTTGTCAGGACATTCAACTATGTAAAGAAAAAAGTGTTTAATAAGAGTTTTTCTTTCATTCAGATCTAGGATGTGTTATTTAAGTGTTCCCTTTATTTTTTGAGCAGTATATTATAAAAAATAAAGCGAACTGGATGGAATATGGGGAAAAATGCAATCGATCAACAATAGAATAATTATTTTAGCAAAAATGTTTATCTTTAATTTACAATCTGTAGAAGCTATGAGAATAGAAAGGTTCAGAACTTTTGTGAAGCATCACAGCACAGTTGAAAAATATATGTCAAACAGAAATCCAAAATGGATGGTGTTGAGAGATAGATGAGAGGGGTTGAATAGAGCTGAAGGGTGGGACTAATAACAAGATAACCAATGTAAAACATACGGGGTCTGTAAAATGTATATAGGTTCAGAAATGTTGTGAAATAGCACAGTTACAAAATATAAATCAAACTGGATTGACATCAGAAATAGAGAAAGGACTAAAAACAAACAAAATATAACTATTGTAAAATAGATTGTGTCTGTAAAATGTGTATAAGATGTATAAACTGAAGGTAGAAGCCTAAGTGTTATTGTTTATTAGTTAAACTAAACAAAGTGTATATATATATATGCATGTATGTATGTACACTACCGGTCAAAAGTTTTAGAACACCTACTCATTCAAGGGTTTTTCTTAATTTTTTTACTATTTTCTACATTGTAGAATAATAGTGAAGACATCACAACTATGAAATAACACATATGGAATCATGAAGTAATCAAAAAACTGTTAAAACAAATCAAAATATATTTTATATTTGAGATTCTTCGAATAGCCACCCTTTGCCTTGATGACAGCTTTGCACACTCTTGGCATTCTCTCAACAAGCTTCACCTGGAATGCTTTTCCAACAGTCTTGAAGGAGTTCCCACATATGCTGAGCACTTGTTGGCTGCTTTTTCTTCACTCTGCGGTCCGACTCATCCCAAACCATCTCAATTTGGTTGAGGTCGGGGGATTGTGGGTGTTCTAAAACTTTTGTATATGGATATATATATTTACCCAAAAAATATATGGGTGTTTGGAAATAATGCAGACAATTACATTGATGGAAGCAACAATCTATCTGCAATATTAAGCTGATCCACCCCTAAAAAACAACAACAAAATTAACAAAAAGATTGACCAAATAAACTAAAGTAAAAAATGTAATAAAAAGTAACACAATAAAATAACAATAATGAGGCTATATACAGGGGGTACCGGTACCGAGTCAGCGTGCGGGGGTACAGGTTAGTCGAGGTCATTTGTAGGTAAGGAGTGAAGTGACTATGCATAGATAATAAACAGCGAGTAGCAGCAGTGTAAAAACAAAAAGGGGGGGGGGGGGCAATGTAAATAGTCCGGGTGGCCATTTTATTAATTGTTCAGCAGTCTTATGGCTTGGGGGTAGAAGCTGTTAAGGAGCCTTTTGGACCTAGACCTGGCGCTCAGATATCGCTTTCCGTGTGGTAGCAGAGAGAACAGTCTATGACTTGCGACTCTGACAATTAAAGTGAAATAAAAAAAAAATCCTCATCAATCTATTTTTCTCTTTCTTTTGCTCATTTATCAAAAATAAAAACAGAAATACCTTATTTACAAAAGTATTCAGAGGCTTTGCAATGAGACTCGAAATTGAGCTCAGGGGCATCCTGTTTCCATTGATCATCCTTGAGACGTTTCTAGAACTTGATTGGAGTCCACTTGTGGTAAATTCAATTGATTGGATATATAGACACCTGTCTATAGAAGGTCCCACAAGTTGACAGTGCATGTCAGAGCAAAAACCAAGCCATGAGGTCAAAGGAATTGTTCGTTGAGTTCCAAGACAGAATTATGTCGAGGCACAGATCTGGGGAAGGGTATCAAAACATTTCTACAGCATTGAAGGTCCCCAAGAACATAGTGACCTCCATCATTCTTAAATGGAAGAAGTTTGGAACCACCAAGACTCTTCCTCTAGCTGGCCACCCGGCCAAACTGAGCAATTGACGGAGAAGTGCCTTGGTCAGGGAGGTTACCAAAAACCCGATGGTCACTATGACAGAGCTCCAGAGTTCTTCTGTGGAGATGCGAGAACCTTACAGCACTCCAACAATCAGGCTTTTATGGTAGGGTGGCCAGACGGAAGCCACTCCTCAGTAAAAGTTACATGACAGCACGCTTGGAGTTTACCAAAAGGCACCTAAAGGAGTCTCAGACCATGAGAAACAAGATTCTCTGGTCTGATGAAACCAAGATTGAACTCTTTGACTTGAATGCCAAGTGTCACGTCTGGAGGAAACCTGGCACCATCCCTACGGTGAAGCATGGTGGTGGCAGCATCATGCTGTGGGGATGTTTTTCAGCAGCAGGGACTGGGAGACTAGTCAGGCTTGAGGGAAAGATGACCGGAGCAAAGTACAGAGAGATCCTTGATGAAAACCTGCTCCAGAGCGCTCAGGACCTCAGACTGGGGCGAAGGTTCAACTTCCAATAGGACAACGACCTTAAGCACACAGCCAAGACAACGCAGGAGTGGCTTCGGGACAAGTCTCTGAATGTCCTTGAGTGGCCCAGCCAGAGCCCAGACTTGAACCCGATCTAACATCTCTGGAGAGACCTGAAAATAGCTGTGCAGCGATGCTCCCCATCCAACCTGACAGAGCTTGAGAGGATCTGCAGAGAAGAATGGGAGAAACTCCCCAAATACAGGTGTGCCAAGCTTGTAGCATCATACCCAAGAAGACTCAAGGCTGTAATCGCTGCCAAAGGTGTTTCAACAAAGTACTGAGTAAAGGGTCTGAATACTTATGTAAATGTGATATTTCAGTTGTTGTTTTTCTATACATTGGCAAAATTTTCAAAAAACCTGTTTTGCTTTGTCATTATGGGGTATTGTGTGTAGATTGATGAGGGGGAAAAACTATTTAATCAATTTTAGAATAAGGCTGTAACGTAACAAAATGTGGAATAAGGGGTCTGAATACTTTCCGAATGTATGTTCAGAAAAACCTTAAAGCCACACTGTAAATTGAGTTCATTGGGTCGTCAGAAAGGCTGTGACAGAAGTAAGCTCACTATACAGGCCATAGATGTATTCACTGACTGGACATGTGACATGTTTTGGAATAGGAGCGTAATCGTTGTGACATGTTGTGGAATAGGAGCGTCGTCACTGTGACATGTTGTGGAATAGGAACGTCGTCGTTGTGACATGTTGTGGAATAGGAACGTCGTCGTTGTGACATGTGGAATAGGACTATCATTGTGACATGTTGTGGAATAGGAACGTCGTTGTGACATGTTGTGGAATAGGAGCGTCGTTGTGGAATAGGAACGTCGTTGTGACATGTTGTGGAATAGGAACGTAGTTGTGACATGTTGTGGAATAGGAGCGTCGTCATTGTGACATGTTGTGGAATAGGAGCATCATTGTGACATGTGGAATAGGAGCGTCGTCGATGTGACATGTTGTGGAATAGGAGCGTCGTTGTGACATGTTGTGGAATAGGAACGTCGTTGTGACATGTTGTGGAATAGGAGCGTCGTTGTGACATGTTGTGGAAAAGGAACGTCGTTGTGACATGTTGTGGAATAGGAATGTCATTGTGACATGTTGTGGAATAGGAGCGTCGTCGTTGTGACATGTTGTGGAATATAGGAACGTCGTCGTTGTGACATGTTGTGGAATAGGAATGTCATTGTGACATGTTGTGGAATAGGAGCGTCGTTGTGACATGTTGTGGAATAGGAGCGTCGTTGTGACATGTTGTGGAATAGGAGCGTCGTCGTTGTGACATGTTGTGGAATAGGAACGTCGTTGTTGTGACATGTTGTGGAATAGGACCATCATTGTGACATGTTGTGGAATAGGAGCGTCGTTTTGACATGTTGTGGGATAGGAACGTCGTCGTTGCGACATGTTGTGGAATAGGAGCATAATTGTGACATGTGGAATAGGAGTGTCGTCAATGTGACATGTTGTGGAATAGGAGCGTCGTCGTTGTGACATGTTGTGGAATAGGAGCGTCGTTGTGACATGTTGTGGAATAGGAACGTCATTGTGACATGTTGTGGAATAGGAGCGTCGTCGTTGTGACATGTTGTGGAATAGGACCATCATTGTGACATGTGGAATAGGACCATCATTGTGACACGTTGTGGAATAGGAGCATCGTCGTTGTGACATGTTGTGGAATAGGAACGTCGTCGTTGTGGCATGTTGTGGAATAGGAGTGTCGTTTTGACATGTTGTGGAATAGGAACATCGTCGTTGTGACATGTTGTGGAATAGGAATGTCGTCGATGTGACATGTTGTGGAATAGGACTATCATTGTGACATGTTGTGGAATAGGAATGTCGTTGTGACATGTTGTGGAATAGGAGTGTCGTCGTTGTGACATGTTGTGGAAAAGGAGCTTCGTCGTTGTGACATGTTGTGGAATAGGAGCGTCGTCGTTGTGACATGTTGTGGAATAGGAGCGTCGTTTTGACATGTTGTGGAATAGGAACGTCATTGTGACATGATGTGGAATAGGAGCGCCGTCGTTGTGACATGTTGTGGAAAAGGAGCTTCGTCGTTGTGACATGTTGTGGAATAGGAGCGTCGTCGTTGTGACATGTTGTGGAAAAGGAGCTTCGTCGTTGTGACATGTTGTGGAATAGGAGCGTCGTCGTTGTGACATGTTGTGGAATAGGAGCGTCGTTTTGACATGTTGTGGAATAGGAACGTCATTGTGACATGTTGTGGAAAAGGAGCTTCGTCGTTGTGACATGTTGTGGAATAGGAGCGTCGTCGTTGTGACATGTTGTGGAATAGGAGCGTCGTTTTGACATGTTGTGGAATAGGAACGTCATTGTGACATGATGTGGAATAGGAGCGCCGTCGTTGTGACATGTTGTGGAAAAGGAGCTTCGTCGTTGTGACATGTTGTGGGATAGGAACGTCGTCGTTGTGACATGTTGTGGAATAGGAGCATAATTGTGACATGTGGAATAGGAGTGTCGTCAATGTGACATGTTGTGGAATAGGAGCGTCGTCGTTGTGAAATGTTGTGGAATAGGACCATCATTGTGACATGTGGAATAGGACCATCATTGTGACACGTTGTGGAATAGGAGCATCGTCGTTGTGACATGTTGTGGAATAGGAACGTCGTCGTTGTGGCATGTTGTGGAATAGGAGCGTCGTTTTGACATGTTGTGGAATAGGAACGTCATTGTGACATGATGTGGAATAGGAGCGCCGTCGTTGTGACATGTTGTGGAATAGGACCATCATTGTGACATGTGGAATAGGACCATCATTGTGACATGTTGTGGAATAGGAACGTCGTCGTTGTGGCATGTTGTGGAATAGGAGCGTCGTTTTGACATGTTGTGGAATAGGAACGTCATTGTGACATGATGTGGAATAGGAGCGCCGTCGTTGTGACATGTTGTGGAAAAGGAGCTTCGTCGTTGTGACATGTTGTGGAATAGGAGCGTCGTCGTTGTGACATGTTGTGGAATAGGAATGTCGTCGTTGTGACATGTTGTGGAATAGGAACGTCGTCGTTGTGACATGTTGTGGAATAGGAACGTCGTTGTTGTGACATGTTGTGGAATAGGACCATCATTGTGACATGTTGTGGAATAGGAGCGTCGTCGTTGTGACATGTTGTGGAATAGGAACGTCGTCGTTGTGGCATGTTGTGGAATAGGAGCGTTGTTTTGACATGTGGAATAGGAGTTTCGTCAATGTGACATGTTGTGGAATAGGAGCGTCGTTGTGACATGTTGTGGAATAGGACCATCATTGTGACATGTGGAATAGGACCATCATTGTGACACGTTGTGGAATATTAGCGTCGTCATTGTGACATGTTGTGGAATAGGAGCGTCGTTGTGACATGTTGTGGAATAGGAACGTCGTTTTGACATGTTGTGGAATAGGAACGTCGTCGTTGTGGCATGTTGTGGAATAGGAGCGTCGTTTTGACATGTTGTGGAATAGGAACGTCATTGTGACATGATGTGGAATAGGAGCGCCGTCATTGTGACATGTTGTGGAATAGGAGCGTCGTCGTTGTGACATGTTGTGGAATAGGAACGTCGTTGTTGTGACATGTTGTGGAATAGGACCATCATTGTGACATGTTGTGGAATAGGAGCGTCGTTTTGACATGTTGTGGGATAGGAACGTCGTCGTTGCGACATGTTGTGGAATAGGAGCATAATTGTGACATGTGGAATAGGAGTGTCGTCAATGTGACATGTTGTGGAATAGGAGCGTCGTCGTTGTGACATGTTGTGGAATAGGAGCGTCGTTGTGACATGTTGTGGAATAGGAACGTCATTGTGACATGTTGTGGAATAGGAGCGTCGTCGTTGTGACATGTTGTGGAATAGGACCATCATTGTGACATGTGGAATAGGACCATCATTGTGACACGTTGTGGAATAGGAGCATCGTCGTTGTGACATGTTGTGGAATAGGAACGTCGTCGTTGTGGCATGTTGTGGAATAGGAGCGTCGTTTTGACATGTTGTGGAATAGGAACATCGTCGTTGTGACATGTTGTGGAATAGGAATGTCGTCGATGTGACATGTTGTGGAATAGGACTATCATTGTGACATGTTGTGGAATAGGAATGTCGTTGTGACATGTTGTGGAATAGGAGTGTCGTCGTTGTGACATGTTGTGGAAAAGGAGCTTCGTCGTTGTGACATGTTGTGGAATAGGAGCGTCGTCGTTGTGACATGTTGTGGAATAGGAGCGTCGTTTTGACATGTTGTGGAATAGGAACGTCATTGTGACATGATGTGGAATAGGAGCGCCGTCGTTGTGACATGTTGTGGAAAAGGAGCTTCGTCGTTGTGACATGTTGTGGAATAGGAGCGTCGTCGTTGTGACATGTTGTGGAAAAGGAGCTTCGTCGTTGTGACATGTTGTGGAATAGGAGCGTCGTCGTTGTGACATGTTGTGGAATAGGAGCGTCGTTTTGACATGTTGTGGAATAGGAACGTCATTGTGACATGTTGTGGAAAAGGAGCTTCGTCGTTGTGACATGTTGTGGAATAGGAGCGTCGTCGTTGTGACATGTTGTGGAATAGGAGCGTCGTTTTGACATGTTGTGGAATAGGAACGTCATTGTGACATGATGTGGAATAGGAGCGCCGTCGTTGTGACATGTGGAATAGGACCATCATTGTGACACGTTGTGGAATAGGAGCATCGTCGTTGTGACATGTTGTGGAATAGGAACGTCGTCGTTGTGGCATGTTGTGGAATAGGAGCGTCGTTTTGACATGTTGTGGAATAGGAACGTCATTGTGACATGATGTGGAATAGGAGCGCCGTCGTTGTGACATGTTGTGGAATAGGACCATCATTGTGACATGTGGAATAGGACCATCATTGTGACATGTTGTGGAATAGGAACGTCGTCGTTGTGGCATGTTGTGGAATAGGAGCGTCGTTTTGACATGTTGTGGAATAGGAACGTCATTGTGACATGATGTGGAATAGGAGCGCCGTCGTTGTGACATGTTGTGGAAAAGGAGCTTCGTCGTTGTGACATGTTGTGGAATAGGAGCGTCGTCGTTGTGACATGTTGTGGAATAGGAATGTCGTCGTTGTGACATGTTGTGGAATAGGAACGTCGTCGTTGTGACATGTTGTGGAATAGGAACGTCGTTGTTGTGACATGTTGTGGAATAGGACCATCATTGTGACATGTTGTGGAATAGGAGCGTCGTCGTTGTGACATGTTGTGGAATAGGAACGTCGTCGTTGTGGCATGTTGTGGAATAGGAGCGTTGTTTTGACATGTGGAATAGGAGTTTCGTCAATGTGACATGTTGTGGAATAGGAGCGTCGTTGTGACATGTTGTGGAATAGGACCATCATTGTGACATGTGGAATAGGACCATCATTGTGACACGTTGTGGAATATTAGCGTCGTCATTGTGACATGTTGTGGAATAGGAGCGTCGTTGTGACATGTTGTGGAATAGGAACGTCGTTTTGACATGTTGTGGAATAGGAACGTCGTCGTTGTGGCATGTTGTGGAATAGGAGCGTCGTTTTGACATGTTGTGGAATAGGAACGTCATTGTGACATGATGTGGAATAGGAGCGCCGTCGTTGTG
This sequence comes from Salmo salar, assembly GCF_965601325.2. NCBI lineage: Eukaryota > Metazoa > Chordata > Actinopteri > Salmoniformes > Salmonidae > Salmo > Salmo salar. Next base: position 52,200,147 of record NC_138299.1, read on the forward strand.
AAATGTTGTGGAATAGGACCATCATTGTGACATGTGGAATAGGACCATCATTGTGACACGTTGTGGAATAGGAGCATCGTCGTTGTGACATGTTGTGGAATAGGAACGTCGTCGTTGTGACATGTTGTGGAATAGGAATGTCGTCGTTGTGACATGTTGTGGAATAGGAACGTCGTTGTTGTGACATGTTGTGGAATAGGACCATCATTGTGACATGTTGTGGAATAGGAGCGTCGTCGTTGTGACATGTTGTGGAATAGGAACGTCGTCGTTGTGGCATGTTGTGGAATAGGAGCGTTGTTTTGACATGTGGAATAGGAGTTTCGTCAATGTGACATGTTGTGGAATAGGAGCGTCGTTGTGACATGTTGTGGAATAGGACCATCATTGTGACATGTGGAATAGGACCATCATTGTGACACGTTGTGGAATATTAGCGTCGTCATTGTGACATGTTGTGGAATAGGAGCGTCGTTGTGACATGTTGTGGAATAGGAACGTCGTTTTGACATGTTGTGGAATAGGAACGTCGTCGTTGTGACATGTTGTGGAATAGGACCATCATTGTGACATGTGGAATAGGACCATCATTGTGACATGTTGTGGAATAGGAACGTCGTCGTTGTGGCATGTTGTGGAATAGGAGCGTCGTTTTGACATGTTGTGGAATAGGAACGTCATTGTGACATGATGTGGAATAGGAGCGCCGTCGTTGTGACATGTACCGAGATGAGATCCTCAGACCCCTTGTGAGACCATATGCTGGTGCGGTTGGCCCTGGGTTCCTCCTAATGCAAGACAATGCTAGACCTCATGTGGCTGGAGTGTGTCAGCAGTTCCTGCAAGAGGAAGGCATTGATGCTATGGACTGGCCCGCCCGTTCCCCAGACCTGAATCCAATTGAGCACATCTGGGACATCATGTCTCGCTCCATCCACCAACGCCACGTTGCACCACAGACTGTCCAGGAGTTGGCAGATGCTTTAGTCCAGGTCTGGGAGGAGATCCCTCAGGAGACCATCCGCCACCTCATCAGGAGCATGCCCAGGTGTTGTAGGGAGGTCATACAGGCACGTGGAGGCCACACACACTACTGAGCCTCATTTTGACTTGTTTTAAGGACATTACATCAAAGTTGGATCAGCCTGTAGTGTGGTTTTCCACTTTTATTTTGAGTGTGACTCCAAATCCAGACCTCCATGGGTTGATAAATTGGATTTCCATTGATTATTTTTGTGTGATTTTGTTGTCGGCACATTCAACTATGTAAAGAAAAAAGTATTTAATAAGATTATTTCATTCATTCAGATCTAGGATGTGTTATTTTAGTGTTCCCTTTATTTTTTGGAGCAGTATATAAGAATTGATCTACTCTACAAGCAACACTAGACTCTATTATTATGGTGGGAGATTTTAATACGGTCTTAAATACCTCTCTGGACCGGAAAGGAAATCACACTACAAACTATTACCCTCAGGCACTTAAGGAAATCATGAATGTCATGGATATATTGGAATTAGTGGATATATGGAGACTTAAATACCCTGACCTAGTGAGATATACATGGAGGAGGTTTAATATCCTGACCTAGTGAGATATACATGGCAGAGGTTTAATATCCTGACCTAGTGAGATATACATGGAGGAGGTTTAATACCCTGACCTAGTGAGATATACATGGAGGATGTTTAATATCCTGACCTAGTGAGATATACATGGAGGAGGTTTAATACCCTGACCTAGTGAAATATACATGGAGGAGGTTTAATATCCTGACCTAGTGAGATATACATGGCGGAGGCTTAATCAAGCTAGTCGTCTTGATTACTTTCTTATGTCATTTTCTCTGGCATCAAAAGTTAAAGTGTTGATAGGGGACAGAATGCGGTCGGATCATCACATAATTGGCATATATATATATATATATATTACTCTTACAGTATTTCCACGTGGGCGAGGATATTGGAAATTTAATCAAAGCCTACTAGATGATAAATTGTTTAGAACTAGGACAGAATAATTTATAACTGACTTTTTCAGACATAACATAGGTAAAGCTGATTCCATCGTTGTATGGGACACTTTTAAATGTGCCTTTACAGGCCATGCAATTCATTATTCATCTATAAAACAAAAGCAATTTAGGTCAATAGAATCCATATTAACAAAGAAAATTGAAGGTCTAACAGAACAGATAGCAATAAAAATGGTACCATAGAGGCTCAGAGTAAGTTATAGGAAAAACAAAAAGAAATGGAGAAATGTATTCAAGAAAAATCCACTGCTCAAAAAAATAAAGGGAACCCTTAAACAACACAATGTAACTCCAAGTCAATCACACTTCTGTGAAATCAAACTGTCCACTTAGGAAGCAACACTGATTGACAATACATTTCACATGCTGTTGTGCAAATGGAACAGACAACAGGTGGAAATTATAGGCAATTAGCAAAACACCCCCAATAAAGGAGTGGTTCTGCAGGTGGGGACCACAGACCACTTCTCAATTCCTATGCTTCCTGGCTGATGTTTTGGTCACTTTTGAATGCTGGCGGTGCTTTCATTCTAGTGGTAGCATGACACGGAGTCTACAACCCACACAAGTGGCTCAGGTAGTGCAGCTCATCCAGGATGTCACATCAATGCGAGCTGTGGCAAGAAGGTTTGCTGTGTCTGTCAGTGTAGTGTCCAGAGCATGGAGGCGCTACCAGGAGACAGGCCAGTAGATCAGGAGACGTGGAGGAGGCCGTAGGAAGGCAACAACCCAGTAGCAGGACCGCTACCTCCGCCTTTGTGCAAGGAGGAGCAGGAGGAGCACTGCCAGAGCCCTGCAAAATGACCTCCAGCAAGCCACCAATGTGCATGTGTCTGCTCAAACGGTCAGAAACAGTGGTATGAGGGCCCGACGTCCACAGGTGAGGGTTGTGCTTACAGCCCAACACCGTGCAGGACGTTTGGCATTTGCCAGAGAACACCAAGATTGGCAAATTCGCCACTGGTGCCCTGTGCTCTTCACAGATGAAAGCAGGTTCACACTGAGCACGTGACAGACGTGACAGAGTCTGGAGACGCCGTGGAGAACGTTCTGCTGCCTGCAACATCCTCCAGCATGACCGGTTTGGCGGTGGGTCAGTCATGGTGTGGGGTGGCATTTCTTTGGGGGGCCGCACAGCCCTCCATGTGCTCGCCAGAGGTAGCCTGACTGCCATTAGGTACCGAGATGAGATCCTCAGACCCCTTGTGAGACCATATGCTGGTGCGGTTGGCCCTGGGTTCCTCCTAATGCAAGACAATGCTAGACCTCATGTGGCTGGAGTGTGTCAGCAGTTCCTGCAAGAGGAAGGCATTGATGCTATGGACTGGCCCGCCTGTTCCCCAGACCTGAATCCAATTGAGCACATCTGGGACATCATGTCTCGCTCCATCCACCAACGCCACGTTGCACCACAGACTGTCCAAGAGTTGGCGGATGCTTTAGTCCAAGTCTGGGAGGAGATCCCTCAGGAGACCATCCGCCACCTCATCAGAAGCATGCCCAGGCGTTGTAGGGAGGTCATACAGGCACGTGGAGGCCACACACACTACTGAGCCTCATTTTGACTTGTTTTAAGGACATTGCATCAAAGTTGGATCAGCCTGTAGTGTGGTTTTCCACTTTAATTTTGAGTGTGACTCCAAATCCAGACCTCCATGGGTTGATAAATTGGATTTCCATTGATTATTTTTGTGTGATTTTGTTGTCAGGACATTCAACTATGTAAAGAAAAAAGTGTTTAATAAGAGTTTTTCTTTCATTCAGATCTAGGATGTGTTATTTAAGTGTTCCCTTTATTTTTTGAGCAGTATATTATAAAAAATAAAGCGAACTGGATGGAATATGGGGAAAAATGCAATCGATCAACAATAGAATAATTATTTTAGCAAAAATGTTTATCTTTAATTTACAATCTGTAGAAGCTATGAGAATAGAAAGGTTCAGAACTTTTGTGAAGCATCACAGCACAGTTGAAAAATATATGTCAAACAGAAATCCAAAATGGATGGTGTTGAGAGATAGATGAGAGGGGTTGAATAGAGCTGAAGGGTGGGACTAATAACAAGATAACCAATGTAAAACATACGGGGTCTGTAAAATGTATATAGGTTCAGAAATGTTGTGAAATAGCACAGTTACAAAATATAAATCAAACTGGATTGACATCAGAAATAGAGAAAGGACTAAAAACAAACAAAATATAACTATTGTAAAATAGATTGTGTCTGTAAAATGTGTATAAGATGTATAAACTGAAGGTAGAAGCCTAAGTGTTATTGTTTATTAGTTAAACTAAACAAAGTGTATATATATATATGCATGTATGTATGTACACTACCGGTCAAAAGTTTTAGAACACCTACTCATTCAAGGGTTTTTCTTAATTTTTTTACTATTTTCTACATTGTAGAATAATAGTGAAGACATCACAACTATGAAATAACACATATGGAATCATGAAGTAATCAAAAAACTGTTAAAACAAATCAAAATATATTTTATATTTGAGATTCTTCGAATAGCCACCCTTTGCCTTGATGACAGCTTTGCACACTCTTGGCATTCTCTCAACAAGCTTCACCTGGAATGCTTTTCCAACAGTCTTGAAGGAGTTCCCACATATGCTGAGCACTTGTTGGCTGCTTTTTCTTCACTCTGCGGTCCGACTCATCCCAAACCATCTCAATTTGGTTGAGGTCGGGGGATTGTGGGTGTTCTAAAACTTTTGTATATGGATATATATATTTACCCAAAAAATATATGGGTGTTTGGAAATAATGCAGACAATTACATTGATGGAAGCAACAATCTATCTGCAATATTAAGCTGATCCACCCCTAAAAAACAACAACAAAATTAACAAAAAGATTGACCAAATAAACTAAAGTAAAAAATGTAATAAAAAGTAACACAATAAAATAACAATAATGAGGCTATATACAGGGGGTACCGGTACCGAGTCAGCGTGCGGGGGTACAGGTTAGTCGAGGTCATTTGTAGGTAAGGAGTGAAGTGACTATGCATAGATAATAAACAGCGAGTAGCAGCAGTGTAAAAACAAAAAGGGGGGGGGGGGCAATGTAAATAGTCCGGGTGGCCATTTTATTAATTGTTCAGCAGTCTTATGGCTTGGGGGTAGAAGCTGTTAAGGAGCCTTTTGGACCTAGACCTGGCGCTCAGATATCGCTTTCCGTGTGGTAGCAGAGAGAACAGTCTATGACTTGCGACTCTGACAATTAAAGTGAAATAAAAAAAAAATCCTCATCAATCTATTTTTCTCTTTCTTTTGCTCATTTATCAAAAATAAAAACAGAAATACCTTATTTACAAAAGTATTCAGAGGCTTTGCAATGAGACTCGAAATTGAGCTCAGGGGCATCCTGTTTCCATTGATCATCCTTGAGACGTTTCTAGAACTTGATTGGAGTCCACTTGTGGTAAATTCAATTGATTGGATATATAGACACCTGTCTATAGAAGGTCCCACAAGTTGACAGTGCATGTCAGAGCAAAAACCAAGCCATGAGGTCAAAGGAATTGTTCGTTGAGTTCCAAGACAGAATTATGTCGAGGCACAGATCTGGGGAAGGGTATCAAAACATTTCTACAGCATTGAAGGTCCCCAAGAACATAGTGACCTCCATCATTCTTAAATGGAAGAAGTTTGGAACCACCAAGACTCTTCCTCTAGCTGGCCACCCGGCCAAACTGAGCAATTGACGGAGAAGTGCCTTGGTCAGGGAGGTTACCAAAAACCCGATGGTCACTATGACAGAGCTCCAGAGTTCTTCTGTGGAGATGCGAGAACCTTACAGCACTCCAACAATCAGGCTTTTATGGTAGGGTGGCCAGACGGAAGCCACTCCTCAGTAAAAGTTACATGACAGCACGCTTGGAGTTTACCAAAAGGCACCTAAAGGAGTCTCAGACCATGAGAAACAAGATTCTCTGGTCTGATGAAACCAAGATTGAACTCTTTGACTTGAATAGGAGCGTCGTTTTGACATGTTGTGGAATAGGAACGTCATTGTGACATGATGTGGAATAGGAGCGCCGTCGTTGTGACATGTTGTGGAATAGGACCATCATTGTGACATGTGGAATAGGACCATCATTGTGACATGTTGTGGAATAGGAACGTCGTCGTTGTGGCATGTTGTGGAATAGGAGCGTCGTTGTGACATGTTGTGGAATAGGAATGTCATTGTGACATGTTGTGGAATAGGAGCGTCGTTGTGACATGTTGTGGAATAGGAGCGTCGTTGTGACATGTTGTGGAATAGGAGCGTCGTCGTTGTGACATGTTGTGGAATAGGAACGTCGTTGTTGTGACATGTTGTGGAATAGGACCATCATTGTGACATGTTGTGGAATAGGAGCGTCGTTTTGACATGTTGTGGGATAGGAACGTCGTCGTTGCGACATGTTGTGGAATAGGAGCATAATTGTGACATGTGGAATAGGAGTGTCGTCAATGTGACATGTTGTGGAATAGGAGCGTCGTCGTTGTGACATGTTGTGGAATAGGAGCGTCGTTGTGACATGTTGTGGAATAGGAACGTCATTGTGACATGTTGTGGAATAGGAGCGTCGTCGTTGTGACATGTTGTGGAATAGGACCATCATTGTGACATGTGGAATAGGACCATCATTGTGACACGTTGTGGAATAGGAGCATCGTCGTTGTGACATGTTGTGGAATAGGAACGTCGTCGTTGTGGCATGTTGTGGAATAGGAGCGTCGTTTTGACATGTTGTGGAATAGGAACATCGTCGTTGTGACATGTTGTGGAATAGGAATGTCGTCGATGTGACATGTTGTGGAATAGGACTATCATTGTGACATGTTGTGGAATAGGAATGTCGTTGTGACATGTTGTGGAATAGGAGTGTCGTCGTTGTGACATGTTGTGGAAAAGGAGCTTCGTCGTTGTGACATGTTGTGGAATAGGAGCGTCGTCGTTGTGACATGTTGTGGAATAGGAGCGTCGTTTTGACATGTTGTGGAATAGGAACGTCATTGTGACATGATGTGGAATAGGAGCGCCGTCGTTGTGACATGTTGTGGAAAAGGAGCTTCGTCGTTGTGACATGTTGTGGAATAGGAGCGTCGTCGTTGTGACATGTTGTGGAAAAGGAGCTTCGTCGTTGTGACATGTTGTGGAATAGGAGCGTCGTCGTTGTGACATGTTGTGGAATAGGAGCGTCGTTTTGACATGTTGTGGAATAGGAACGTCATTGTGACATGTTGTGGAAAAGGAGCTTCGTCGTTGTGACATGTTGTGGAATAGGAGCGTCGTCGTTGTGACATGTTGTGGAATAGGAGCGTCGTTTTGACATGTTGTGGAATAGGAACGTCATTGTGACATGATGTGGAATAGGAGCGCCGTCGTTGTGACATGTTGTGGAAAAGGAGCTTCGTCGTTGTGACATGTTGTGGGATAGGAACGTCGTCGTTGTGACATGTTGTGGAATAGGAGCATAATTGTGACATGTGGAATAGGAGTGTCGTCAATGTGACATGTTGTGGAATAGGAGCGTCGTCGTTGTGAAATGTTGTGGAATAGGACCATCATTGTGACATGTGGAATAGGACCATCATTGTGACACGTTGTGGAATAGGAGCATCGTCGTTGTGACATGTTGTGGAATAGGAACGTCGTCGTTGTGGCATGTTGTGGAATAGGAGCGTCGTTTTGACATGTTGTGGAATAGGAACGTCATTGTGACATGATGTGGAATAGGAGCGCCGTCGTTGTGACATGTTGTGGAATAGGACCATCATTGTGACATGTGGAATAGGACCATCATTGTGACATGTTGTGGAATAGGAACGTCGTCGTTGTGGCATGTTGTGGAATAGGAGCGTCGTTTTGACATGTTGTGGAATAGGAACGTCATTGTGACATGATGTGGAATAGGAGCGCCGTCGTTGTGACATGTTGTGGAAAAGGAGCTTCGTCGTTGTGACATGTTGTGGAATAGGAGCGTCGTCGTTGTGACATGTTGTGGAATAGGAATGTCGTCGTTGTGACATGTTGTGGAATAGGAACGTCGTCGTTGTGACATGTTGTGGAATAGGAACGTCGTTGTTGTGACATGTTGTGGAATAGGACCATCATTGTGACATGTTGTGGAATAGGAGCGTCGTCGTTGTGACATGTTGTGGAATAGGAACGTCGTCGTTGTGGCATGTTGTGGAATAGGAGCGTTGTTTTGACATGTGGAATAGGAGTTTCGTCAATGTGACATGTTGTGGAATAGGAGCGTCGTTGTGACATGTTGTGGAATAGGACCATCATTGTGACATGTGGAATAGGACCATCATTGTGACACGTTGTGGAATATTAGCGTCGTCATTGTGACATGTTGTGGAATAGGAGCGTCGTTGTGACATGTTGTGGAATAGGAACGTCGTTTTGACATGTTGTGGAATAGGAACGTCGTCGTTGTGGCATGTTGTGGAATAGGAGCGTCGTTTTGACATGTTGTGGAATAGGAACGTCATTGTGACATGATGTGGAATAGGAGCGCCGTCATTGTGACATGTTGTGGAATAGGAGCGTCGTCGTTGTGACATGTTGTGGAATAGGAACGTCGTTGTTGTGACATGTTGTGGAATAGGACCATCATTGTGACATGTTGTGGAATAGGAGCGTCGTTTTGACATGTTGTGGGATAGGAACGTCGTCGTTGCGACATGTTGTGGAATAGGAGCATAATTGTGACATGTGGAATAGGAGTGTCGTCAATGTGACATGTTGTGGAATAGGAGCGTCGTCGTTGTGACATGTTGTGGAATAGGAGCGTCGTTGTGACATGTTGTGGAATAGGAACGTCATTGTGACATGTTGTGGAATAGGAGCGTCGTCGTTGTGACATGTTGTGGAATAGGACCATCATTGTGACATGTGGAATAGGACCATCATTGTGACACGTTGTGGAATAGGAGCATCGTCGTTGTGACATGTTGTGGAATAGGAACGTCGTCGTTGTGGCATGTTGTGGAATAGGAGCGTCGTTTTGACATGTTGTGGAATAGGAACATCGTCGTTGTGACATGTTGTGGAATAGGAATGTCGTCGATGTGACATGTTGTGGAATAGGACTATCATTGTGACATGTTGTGGAATAGGAATGTCGTTGTGACATGTTGTGGAATAGGAGTGTCGTCGTTGTGACATGTTGTGGAAAAGGAGCTTCGTCGTTGTGACATGTTGTGGAATAGGAGCGTCGTCGTTGTGACATGTTGTGGAATAGGAGCGTCGTTTTGACATGTTGTGGAATAGGAACGTCATTGTGACATGATGTGGAATAGGAGCGCCGTCGTTGTGACATGTTGTGGAAAAGGAGCTTCGTCGTTGTGACATGTTGTGGAATAGGAGCGTCGTCGTTGTGACATGTTGTGGAAAAGGAGCTTCGTCGTTGTGACATGTTGTGGAATAGGAGCGTCGTCGTTGTGACATGTTGTGGAATAGGAGCGTCGTTTTGACATGTTGTGGAATAGGAACGTCATTGTGACATGTTGTGGAAAAGGAGCTTCGTCGTTGTGACATGTTGTGGAATAGGAGCGTCGTCGTTGTGACATGTTGTGGAATAGGAGCGTCGTTTTGACATGTTGTGGAATAGGAACGTCATTGTGACATGATGTGGAATAGGAGCGCCGTCGTTGTGACATGTGGAATAGGACCATCATTGTGACACGTTGTGGAATAGGAGCATCGTCGTTGTGACATGTTGTGGAATAGGAACGTCGTCGTTGTGGCATGTTGTGGAATAGGAGCGTCGTTTTGACATGTTGTGGAATAGGAACGTCATTGTGACATGATGTGGAATAGGAGCGCCGTCGTTGTGACATGTTGTGGAATAGGACCATCATTGTGACATGTGGAATAGGACCATCATTGTGACATGTTGTGGAATAGGAACGTCGTCGTTGTGGCATGTTGTGGAATAGGAGCGTCGTTTTGACATGTTGTGGAATAGGAACGTCATTGTGACATGATGTGGAATAGGAGCGCCGTCGTTGTGACATGTTGTGGAAAAGGAGCTTCGTCGTTGTGACATGTTGTGGAATAGGAGCGTCGTCGTTGTGACATGTTGTGGAATAGGAATGTCGTCGTTGTGACATGTTGTGGAATAGGAACGTCGTCGTTGTGACATGTTGTGGAATAGGAACGTCGTTGTTGTGACATGTTGTGGAATAGGACCATCATTGTGACATGTTGTGGAATAGGAGCGTCGTCGTTGTGACATGTTGTGGAATAGGAACGTCGTCGTTGTGGCATGTTGTGGAATAGGAGCGTTGTTTTGACATGTGGAATAGGAGTTTCGTCAATGTGACATGTTGTGGAATAGGAGCGTCGTTGTGACATGTTGTGGAATAGGACCATCATTGTGACATGTGGAATAGGACCATCATTGTGACACGTTGTGGAATATTAGCGTCGTCATTGTGACATGTTGTGGAATAGGAGCGTCGTTGTGACATGTTGTGGAATAGGAACGTCGTTTTGACATGTTGTGGAATAGGAACGTCGTCGTTGTGGCATGTTGTGGAATAGGAGCGTCGTTTTGACATGTTGTGGAATAGGAACGTCATTGTGACATGATGTGGAATAGGAGCGCCGTCGTTGTGAAATGTTGTGGAATAGGACCATCATTGTGACATGTGGAATAGGACCATCATTGTGACACGTTGTGGAATAGGAGCATCGTCGTTGTGACATGTTGTGGAATAGGAACGTCGTCGTTGTGACATGTTGTGGAATAGGAATGTCGTCGTTGTGACATGTTGTGGAATAGGAACGTCGTTGTTGTGACATGTTGTGGAATAGGACCATCATTGTGACATGTTGTGGAATAGGAGCGTCGTCGTTGTGACATGTTGTGGAATAGGAACGTCGTCGTTGTGGCATGTTGTGGAATAGGAGCGTTGTTTTGACATGTGGAATAGGAGTTTCGTCAATGTGACATGTTGTGGAATAGGAGCGTCGTTGTGACATGTTGTGGAATAGGACCATCATTGTGACATGTGGAATAGGACCATCATTGTGACACGTTGTGGAATATTAGCGTCGTCATTGTGACATGTTGTGGAATAGGAGCGTCGTTGTGACATGTTGTGGAATAGGAACGTCGTTTTGACATGTTGTGGAATAGGAACGTCGTCGTTGTGACATGTTGTGGAATAGGACCATCATTGTGACATGTGGAATAGGACCATCATTGTGACATGTTGTGGAATAGGAACGTCGTCGTTGTGGCATGTTGTGGAATAGGAGCGTCGTTTTGACATGTTGTGGAATAGGAACGTCATTGTGACATGATGTGGAATAGGAGCGCCGTCGTTGTGACATGTTGTGGAAAAGGAGCTTCGTCGTTGTGACATGTTGTGGAATAGGAGCGTCGTCGTTGTGACATGTTGTGGAATAGGAATGTCGTCGTTGTGACATGTTGTGGAATAGGAACGTCGTCGTTGTGACATGTTGTGGAATAGGAACGTCGTTGTTGTGACATGTTGTGGAATAGGACCATCATTGTGACATGTTGTGGAATAGGAGCGTCGTCGTTGTGACATGTTGTGGAATAGGAACGTCGTCGTTGTGGCATGTTGTGGAATAGGAGCGTTGTTTTGACATGTGGAATAGGAGTTTCGTCAATGTGACATGTTGTGGAATAGGAGCGTCGTTGTGACATGTTGTGGAATAGGACCATCATTGTGACATGTGGAATAGGACCATCATTGTGACACGTTGTGGAATATTAGCGTCGTCATTGTGACATGTTGTGGAATAGGAGCGTCGTTGTGACATGTTGTGGAATAGGAACGTCGTTTTGACATGTTGTGGAATAGGAACGTCGTCGTTGTGGCATGTTGTGGAATAGGAGCGTCGTTTTGACATGTTGTGGAATAGGAACGTCATTGTGACATGATGTGGAATAGGAGCGCCGTCGTTGTGAAATGTTGTGGAATAGGACCATCATTGTGACATGTGGAATAGGACCATCATTGTGACACGTTGTGGAATAGGAGCATCGTCGTTGTGACATGTTGTGGAATAGGAACGTCGTCGTTGTGACATGTTGTGGAATAGGAATGTCGTCGTTGTGACATGTTGTGGAATAGGAACGTCGTTGTTGTGACATGTTGTGGAATAGGACCATCATTGTGACATGTTGTGGAATAGGAGCGTCGTCGTTGTGACATGTTGTGGAATAGGAACGTCGTCGTTGTGGCATGTTGTGGAATAGGAGCGTTGTTTTGACATGTGGAATAGGAGTTTCGTCAATGTGACATGTTGTGGAATAGGAGCGTCGTTGTGACATGTTGTGGAATAGGACCATCATTGTGACATGTGGAATAGGACCATCATTGTGACACGTTGTGGAATATTAGCGTCGTCATTGTGACATGTTGTGGAATAGGAGCGTCGTTGTGACATGTTGTGGAATAGGAACGTCGTTTTGACATGTTGTGGAATAGGAACGTCGTCGTTGTGACATGTTGTGGAATAGGACCATCATTGTGACATGTGGAATAGGACCATCATTGTGACATGTTGTGGAATAGGAACGTCGTCGTTGTGGCATGTTGTGGAATAGGAGCGTCGTTTTGACATGTTGTGGAATAGGAACGTCATTGTGACATGATGTGGAATAGGAGCGCCGTCGTTGTGACATGTTGTGGAAAAGGAGCTTCGTCGTTGTGACATGTTGTGGAATAGGAGCGTCGTCGTTGTGACATGTTGTGGAATAGGAATGTCGTCGTTGTGACATGTTGTGGAATAGGAACGTCGTCGTTGTGACATGTTGTGGAATAGGAACGTCGTTGTTGTGACATGTTGTGGAATAGGACCATCATTGTGACATGTTGTGGAATAGGAGCGTCGTCGTTGTGACATGTTGTGGAATAGGAACGTCGTCGTTGTGGCATGTTGTGGAATAGGAGCGTTGTTTTGACATGTGGAATAGGAGTTTCGTCAATGTGACATGTTGTGGAATAGGAGCGTCGTTGTGACATGTTGTGGAATAGGACCATCATTGTGACATGTGGAATAGGACCATCATTGTGACACGTTGTGGAATATTAGCGTCGTCATTGTGACATGTTGTGGAATAGGAGCGTCGTTGTGACATGTTGTGGAATAGGAACGTCGTTTTGACATGTTGTGGAATAGGAACGTCGTCGTTGTGGCATGTTGTGGAATAGGAGCGTCGTTTTGACATGTTGTGGAATAGGAACGTCATTGTGACATGATGTGGAATAGGAGCGCCGTCGTTGTGACATGTTGTGGAAAAGGAGCTTCGTCGTTGTGACATGTTGTGGGATAGGAACGTCGTCGTTGTGACATGTTGTGGAATAGGAGCAGAATTGTGACATGTTGTGGAATAGGAGCATCGTCGTTGTGACATGTTGTGGAATAGGAGTGTCGTCAATGTGACATGTTGTGGAATAGGAGCGTCGTTGTGACATGTTGTGGAATAGGACCATCATTGTGACATGTGGAATAGGACCATCATTGTGACACGTTGTGGAATAGGAGCGTCGTCATTGTGACATGATGTGGAATAGGAGCGCCGTCGTTGTGACATGTTGTGGAATAGGAGCGTCGTTTTGACATGTTGTGGAATAGGAACGTCATTGTGACATGATGTGGAATAGGAGCGCCGTCGTTGTGACATGTTGTGGAAAAGGAGCTTCGTCGTTGTGACATGTTGTGGGATAGGAACGTCGTCGTTGTGACATGTTGTGGAATAGGAGCATAATTGTGACATGTGGAATAGGAGTGTCGTCAATGTGACATGTTGTGGAATAGGAGCGTCGTCGTTGTGACATGTTGTGGAATAGGACCATCATTGTGACATGTGGAATAGGACCATCATTGTGACACGTTGTGGAATAGGAGCATCGTCGTTGTGACATGTTGTGGAATAGGAACGTCGTCGTTGTGGCATGTTGTGGAATAGGAGCGTCGTTTTGACATGTTGTGGAATAGGAACGTCATTGTGACATGATGTGGAATAGGAGCGCCGTCGTTGTGACATGTTGTGGAAAAGGAGCTTCGTCGTTGTGACATGTTGTGGAATAGGAGCGTCGTTGTTGTGACAGGTTGTGGAATAGGACCATCATTGTGACATGTTGTGGAATAGGAGCGTCGTCGTTGTGACATGTTGTGGAATAGGAGTGTCGTCGTTGTGACATGTTGTGGAATAGGAACGTCGTCGTTGTGGCATGTTGTGGAATAGGAGCGTTGTTTTGACATGTGGAATAGGAGTTTCGTCAATGTGACATGTTGTGGAATAGGAGCGTCGTTGTGACATGTTGTGGAATAGGACCATCATTGTGACATGTGGAATAGGACCATCATTGTGACACGTTGTGGAATAGGAGCGTTGTCATTGTGACATGTTGTGGAATAGGAGCGTCGTTGTGACATGTTGTGGAATAGGAACGTCATTGTGACATGATGTGGAATAGGAGCGCCGTCGTTGTGACATGTTGTGGAAAAGGAGCTTCGTCGTTGTGACATGTTGTGGGATAGGAACGTCGTCGTTGTGACATGTTGTGGAATAGGAGCATAATTGTGACATGTGGAATAGGAGTGTCGTCAATGTGACATGTTGTGGAATAGGAGCGTCGTCGTTGTGACATGTTGTGGAATAGGACCATCATTGTGACATGTGGAATAGGACCATCATTGTGACACGTTGTGGAATAGGAGCATCGTCGTTGTGACATGTTGTGGAATAGGAACGTCGTCGTTGTGGCATGTTGTGGAATAGGAGCGTCGTTTTGACATGTTGTGGAATAGGAACGTCATTGTGACATGATGTGGAATAGGAGCGCCGTCGTTGTGACATGTTGTGGAATAGGACCATCATTGTGACATGTGGAATAGGACCATCATTGTGACATGTTGTGGAATAGGAACGTCGTCGTTGTGGCATGTTGTGGAATAGGAGCGTCGTTTTGACATGTTGTGGAATAGGAACGTCATTGTGACATGATGTGGAATAGGAGCGCCGTCGTTGTGACATGTTGTGGAAAAGGAGCTTCGTCGTTGTGACATGTTGTGGAATAGGAGCGTCGTCGTTGTGACATGTTGTGGAATAGGAACGTCGTCGTTGTGACATGTTGTGGAATAGGAACGTCGTCGTTGTGACATGTTGTGGAATAGGAACGTCGTTGTTGTGACAGGTTGTGGAATAGGACCATCATTGTGACATGTTGTGGAATAGGAGCGTCGTCGTTGTGACATGTTGTGGAATAGGAGTGTCGTCGTTGTGACATGTTGTGGAATAGGAACGTCGTCGTTGTGGCATGTTGTGGAATAGGAGCGTTGTTTTGACATGTGGAATAGGAGTTTCGTCAATGTGACATGTTGTGGAATAGGAGCGTCGTTGTGACATGTTGTGGAATAGGACCATCATTGTGACATGTGGAATAGGACCATCATTGTGACACGTTGTGGAATAGGAGCGTTGTCATTGTGACATGTTGTGGAATAGGAGCGTCGTTGTGACATGTTGTGGAATAGGAACGTCGTTTTGACATGTTGTGGAATAGGAACGTCGTCGTTGTGGCATGTTGTGGAATAGGAGCGTCGTTTTGACATGTTGTGGAATAGGAACGTCATTGTGACATGATGTGGAATAGGAGCGCCGTCGTTGTGACATGTTGTGGAAAAGGAGCTTCGTCGTTGTGACATGTTGTGGGATAGGAACGTCGTCGTTGTGACATGTTGTGGAATAGGAGCGTTGTTTTGACATGTGGAATAGGAGTGTCGTCAATGTGACATGTTGTGGAATAGGAGCGTCGTTGTGACATGTTGTGGAATAGGACCATCATTGTGACATGTGGAATAGGACCATCATTGTGACACGTTGTGGAATAGGAGCGTCGTCATTGTGACATGTTGTGGAATAGGAGCGTCGTTGTGACATGTTGTGGAATAGGAACGTCGTTTTGACATGTTGTGGAATAGGAACGTCGTCGTTGTGGCATGTTGTGGAATAGGAGCGTCGTTTTGACATGTTGTGGAATAGGAACGTCGTTTTGACATGTTGTGGAATAGGAACGTCGTCGTTGTGGCATGTTGTGGAATAGGAGCGCCGTCGTTGTGACATGTTGTGGAATAGGACCATCATTGTGACATGTGGAATAGGACCATCATTGTGACACGTTGCGGAATAGGAGCATCGTCGTTGTGACATGTTGTGGAATAGGAACATCGTCGTTTTGACATGTTGTGGAATAGGAGCGTTGTTTTGACATGTGGAATAGGAGTTTCGTCAATGTGACATGTTGTGGAATAGGAGCGTCGTTGTGACATGTTGTGGAATAGGAGCGCCGTCGTTGTGACATGTTGTGGAAAAGGAGCTTCGTCGTTGTGGCATGTTGTGGAATAGGAGCGTCGTTTTGACATGTTGTGGAATAGGAACGTCATTGTGACATGATGTGGAATAGGAGCGCCGTCGTTGTGACATGTTGTGGAAAAGGAGCTTCGTCGTTGTGACATGTTGTGGGATAGGAACGTCGTCGTTGTGACATGTTGTGGAATAGGAGCATAATTGTGACATGTGGAATAGGAGTGTCGTCAATGTGACATGTTGTGGAATAGGAGCGTCGTCGTTGTGACATGTTGTGGAATAGGACCATCATTGTGACACGTTGTGGAATAGGAGCATCGTCGTTGTGACATGTTGTGGAATAGGAACGTCGTCGTTGTGGCATGTTGTGGAATAGGAGCGTCGTTTTGACATGTTGTGGAATAGGAACGTCATTGTGACATGATGTGGAATAGGAGCGCCGTCGTTGTGACATGTTGTGGAATAGGACCATCATTGTGACATGTGGAATAGGACCATCATTGTGACATGTTGTGGAATAGGAACGTCGTCGTTGTGGCATGTTGTGGAATAGGAGCGTCGTTTTGACATGTTGTGGAATAGGAACGTCATTGTGACATGATGTGGAATAGGAGCGCCGTCGTTGTGACATGTTGTGGAAAAGGAGCTTCGTCGTTGTGACATGTTGTGGAATAGGAGCGTCGTCGTTGTGACATGTTGTGGAATAGGAACGTCGTCGTTGTGACATGTTGTGGAATAGGAACGTCGTTGTTGTGACAGGTTGTGGAATAGGACCATCATTGTGACATGTTGTGGAATAGGAGCGTCGTCGTTGTGACATGTTGTGGAATAGGAGTGTCGTCGTTGTGACATGTTGTGGAATAGGAACGTCGTCGTTGTGGCATGTTGTGGAATAGGAGCGTTGTTTTGACATGTGGAATAGGAGTTTCGTCAATGTGACATGTTGTGGAATAGGAGCGTCGTTGTGACATGTTGTGGAATAGGACCATCATTGTGACATGTGGAATAGGACCATCATTGTGACACGTTGTGGAATAGGAGCGTTGTCATTGTGACATGTTGTGGAATAGGAGCGTCGTTGTGACATGTTGTGGAATAGGAACGTCGTTTTGACATGTTGTGGAATAGGAACGTCGTCGTTGTGGCATGTTGTGGAATAGGAGCGTCGTTTTGACATGTTGTGGAATAGGAACGTCATTGTGACATGATGTGGAATAGGAGCGCCGTCGTTGTGACATGTTGTGGAAAAGGAGCTTCGTCGTTGTGACATGTTGTGGGATAGGAACGTCGTCGTTGTGACATGTTGTGGAATAGGAGCGTTGTTTTGACATGTGGAATAGGAGTGTCGTCAATGTGACATGTTGTGGAATAGGAGCGTCGTTGTGACATGTTGTGGAATAGGACCATCATTGTGACATGTGGAATAGGACCATCATTGTGACACGTTGTGGAATAGGAGCGTCGTCATTGTGACATGTTGTGGAATAGGAGCGTCGTTGTGACATGTTGTGGAATAGGAACGTCGTTTTGACATGTTGTGGAATAGGAACGTCGTCGTTGTGGCATGTTGTGGAATAGGAGCGTCGTTTTGACATGTTGTGGAATAGGAACGTCGTTTTGACATGTTGTGGAATAGGAACGTCGTCGTTGTGGCATGTTGTGGAATAGGAGCGCCGTCGTTGTGACATGTTGTGGAATAGGACCATCATTGTGACATGTGGAATAGGACCATCATTGTGACACGTTGCGGAATAGGAGCATCGTCGTTGTGACATGTTGTGGAATAGGAACATCGTCGTTTTGACATGTTGTGGAATAGGAATGTCGTCGATGTGACATGTGGAATAGGACTATCATTGTGACATGTTGTGGAATAGGAATGTCGTTGTGACATGTTGTGGAATAGGAGCGTCGTCGTTGTGACATGTTGTGGAATAGGAGCGTCGTTGTGACATGTTGTGGAATAGGAACGTCGTTTTGACATGTTGTGGAATAGGAACGTCATTGTGACATGATGTGGAATAGGAGCGCCGTCATTGTGACATGTTGTGGAATAGGAGCGTCGTCGTTGTGACATGTTGTGGAATAGGAGTGTCGTCGTTGTGACATGTTGTGGAATAGGAACGTCGTCGTTGTGGCATGTTGTGGAATAGGAGCGTCGTTTTGACATGTTGTGGCATAGGAGCGTCGTCGTTGTGACATGTTGTGGAATAGGAGCATAATTGTGACATGTGGAATAGGAGTGTCGTCAATGTGACATGTTGTGGAATAGGAGCGTCGTCGTTGTGACATGTTGTGGAATAGGACCATCATTGTGACATGTGGAATAGGAACGTCATTGTGACATGATGTGGAATAGGAGCGCCGTCGTTGTGACATGTTGAGGAATAGGACCATCATTGTGACATGTGGAATAGGACCATCATTGTGACACGTTGTGGAATAGGAGCATCGTCGTTGTGACATGTTGTGGAAAAGGAGCTTCGTCGTTGTGACATGTTGTGGAATAGGAGCGTCGTCGTTGTGACATGTTGTGGAATAGGAGTGTCGTCGTTGTGACATGTTGTGGAATAGGAACGTCGTCGTTGTGGCATGTTGTGGAATAGGAGCGTCGTTTTGACATGTTGTGGAATAGGAACGTCATTGTGAAATGATGTGGAATAGGAGCGCCGTCGTTGTGACATGTTGTGGAATAGGAACGTCGTTTTGACATGTTGTGGAATAGGAACGTCATTGTGACATGATGTGGAATAGGAGCGCCGTCGTTGTGACATGTTGTGGAATAGGAGCGTCGTCGTTGTGACATGTTGTGGAATAGGAGTGTCGTCGTTGTGACATGTTGTGGAATAGGAACGTCGTCGTTGTGGCATGTTGTGGAATAGGAGCGTCGTTTTGACATGTTGTGGAATAGGAACGTCATTGTGACATGATGTGGAAAAGGAGCTTCGTCGTTGTGACATGTTGTGGAATAGGAGCGTCGTCGTTTTGACATGTTGTGGAATAGGAACGTCATTGTGACATGATGTGGAATAGGAGCGCCGTCGTTGTGACATGTTGTGGAATAGGAACGTCGTCGTTGTGACATGTTGTGTAATAGGAGCGTCGTTTTGACATGTGGAATAGGAGCGTCGTTGTGACATGTGGAATAAGAGCGTCGTTGTGACATGTTGTGGAATAGGAACTTCGTTGTGACATGTTGTGGAATAGGACCATCATTGTAACACGTGGAATAGGAGCGTCATTGTGACATGTGGAATAGGAGCGTCGTTGTGACATGTGGAATAAGAGCGTCGTTGTGACATGTTGTGGAATAGGAACGTCGTTGTGACATGTTGTGGAATAGGAGCGTCGTCGTTGTGGAATAGGAACGTCGTTGTGACATGTTGTGGAATAGGAGCGTCGTCATTGTGACATGTTGTGGAATAGGAGCGTCGTCATTGTGACATGTTGTGGAATAGGAGCGTCGTTGTGACATGTTGTGGAATATAGGAACGTCGTCATTGTGACATGTTGTGGAATAGGAGCGTCGTTGTGACATGTTGTGGAATAGGAGCGCCGTCGTTGTGACATGTTGTGGAAAATGAGCTTCGTCGTTGTGACATGTTGTGGAATAGGAGCGTCGTCGTTGTGACATGTTGTGGAATAGGAGCGTCGTCGTTTTGACATGTTGTGGAATAGGAACGTCATTGTGACATGATGTGGAATAGGAGCGCCGTCTTTGTGACATGTTGTGGAATATAGGAACGTCGTTGTGACATGTTGTGGAATAGGAGCGTCGTTGTGACATGTTGTGGAATATAGGAACGTCGTCATTGTGACATGTTGTGGAATAGGAGCGTCGTTGTGACATGTTGTGGAATAGGAACGTCGTTTTGACATGTTGTGGAATAGGAACGTCATTGTGACATGATGTGGAATAGGAGCGCCGTCGTTGTGACATGTTGTGGAATAGGAGCGTCGTCGTTGTGACATGTTGTGGAATAGGAGTGTCGTCGTTGTGACATGTTGTGGAATAGGAACGTCGTCGTTGTGGCATGTTGTGGAATAGGAGCGTCGTTTTGACATGTTGTGGAATAGGAACGTCATTGTGACATGATGTGGAATAGGAGCGCCGTCGTTGTGACATGTTGTGGAAAAGGAGCTTCGTCGTTGTGACATGTTGTGGGATAGGAACGTCGTCGTTGTGACATGTTGTGGAATAGGAGCATAATTGTGACATGTGGAATAGGAGTGTCGTCAATGTGACATGTTGTGGAAAAGGAGCTTCGTCGTTGTGACATGTTGTGGAATAGGAGCGTCGTCGTTGTGGAATAGGAACGTCGTTGTGACATGTTGTGGAATAGGAGCGTCGTCATTGTGACATGTTGTGGAATAGGAGCTTCGTTGTGACATGTTTTGGAAAAGGAACGTCGTTGTGACATGTTGTGGAATATAGGAACGTCGTTGTGACATGTTGTGGAATAGGAGCGTCGTCATTGTGACATGTTGTGGAATAGGAGCGTCGTTGTGACATGTTGTGGAATATAGGAACGTCGTCATTGTGACAT
The DNA here is from genome assembly GCF_965601325.2 of Salmo salar. Lineage (NCBI taxonomy): Eukaryota > Metazoa > Chordata > Actinopteri > Salmoniformes > Salmonidae > Salmo > Salmo salar. The sequence goes on from NC_138299.1 coordinate 52,221,103, forward strand.
GTTGTGGAATAGGAGCGTCGTTGTGACATGTTGTGGAATAGGAACGTCGTTTTGACATGTTGTGGAATAGGAACGTCATTGTGACATGATGTGGAATAGGAGCGCCGTCGTTGTGACATGTTGTGGAAAAGGAGCTTCGTCGTTGTGACATGTTGTGGAATAGGAACGTCATTGTGACATGATGTGGAATAGGAGCGCCGTCGTTGTGACATGTTGTGGAATAGGAGCGTCGTCGTTGTGACATGTTGTGGAATAGGAGTGTCGTCGTTGTGACATGTTGTGGAATAGGAACGTCGTTTTGACATGTTGTGGAATAGGAACGTCATTGTGACATGATGTGGAATAGGAGCGCCGTCGTTGTGACATGTTGTGGAAAAGGAGCTTCGTCGTTGTGACATGTTGTGGGATAGGAACGTCGTCGTTGTGACATGTTGTGGAATAGGAGCATAATTGTGACATGTGGAATAGGAGTGTCGTCAATGTGACATGTTGTGGAAAAGGAGCTTCGTCGTTGTGACATGTTGTGGAATAGGAGCGTCGTCGTTGTGACATGTTGTGGAATAGGAGCATAATTGTGACATGTGGAATAGGACCATCATTGTGACACGTTGTGGAATAGGAGCATCGTCGTTGTGACATGTTGTGGAATAGGAACGTCGTCGTTGTGGCATGTTGTGGAATAGGAGCGTCGTTTTGACATGTTGTGGAATAGGAACGTCGTCGTTGTGGCATGTTGTGGAATAGGAGCGTTGTTTTGACATGTGGAATAGGAGTTTCGTCAATGTGACATGTTGTGGAATAGGAGCGTCGTTGTGACATGTTGTGGAATAGGACCATCATTGTGACATGTGGAATAGGACCATCATTGTGACACGTTGTGGAATAGGAGCGTCGTCATTGTGACATGTTGTGGAATAGGAGCGTCGTTGTGACATGTTGTGGAATAGGAACGTCGTTTTGACATGTTGTGGAATAGGAACGTCGTCGTTGTGGCATGTTGTGGAATAGGAGCGTCGTTTTGACATGTTGTGGAATAGGAACGTCATTGTGACATGATGTGGAACAGGAGCGCCGTCGTTGTGACATGTTGTGGAAAAGGAGCTTCGTCGTTGTGACATGTTGTGGCATAGGAGCGCCGTCGTTGTGACATGTTGTGGAAAAGGAGCTTCGTCGTTGTGACATGTTGTGGGATAGGAACGTCGTCGTTGTGACATGTTGTGGAATAGGAGCATAATTGTGACATGTGGAATAGGAGTGTCGTCAATGTGACATGTTGTGGAATAGGAGCGTCGTCGTTGTGACATGTTGTGGAATAGGACCATCATTGTGACATGTGGAATAGGAACGTCATTGTGACATGATGTGGAATAGGAGCGCCGTCGTTGTGACATGTTGTGGAATAGGACCATCATTGTGACATGTGGAATAGGACCATCATTGTGACACGTTGTGGAATAGGAGCATCGTCGTTGTGACATGTTGTGGAAAAGGAGCTTCGTCGTTGTGACATGTTGTGGAATAGGAGCGTCGTCGTTGTGACATGTTGTGGAATAGGAGTGTCGTCGTTGTGACATGTTGTGGAATAGGAACGTCGTCGTTGTGGCATATTGTGGAATAGGAGCGTCGTTTTGACATGTTGTGGAATAGGAACGTCGTTGTGACATGTTGTGGAAAAGGAGCTTCGTCGTTGTGACATGTTGTGGAATAGGAGCGTCGTCGTTGTGACATGTTGTGGAATAGGAACGTCGTCGTTGTGACATGTTGTGTAATAGGAGCGTCGTTTTGACATGTGGAATAGGAGCGTCGTTGTGACATGTGGAATAAGAGCGTCGTTGTGACATGTTGTGGAATAGGAACTTCGTTGTGACATGTTGTGGAATAGGACCATCATTGTAACACGTGGAATAGGAGCGTCATTGTGACATGTGGAATAGGAGCGTCGTTGTGACATGTGGAATAAGAGCGTCGTTGTGACATGTTGTGGAATAGGAACGTCGTTGTGACATGTTGTGGAATAGGAGCGTCGTCGTTGTGGAATAGGAACGTCGTTGTGACATGTTGTGGAATAGGAGCGTCGTCATTGTGACATGTTGTGGAATAGGAGCTTCGTTGTGACATGTTTTGGAAAAGGAACGTCGTTGTGACATGTTGTGGAATATAGGAACGTCGTTGTGACATGTTGTGGAATAGGAGCGCCGTCGTTGTGACATGTTGTGGAAAATGAGCTTCGTCGTTGTGACATGTTGTGGAATAGGAGCGTCGTCGTTGTGACATGTTGTGGAATAGGAGCGTCGTCGTTTTGACATGTTGTGGAATAGGAACGTCATTGTGACATGATGTGGAATAGGAGCGCCGTCGTTGTGACATGTTGTGGAAAAGGAGCTTCGTCGTTGTGACATGTTGTGGGATAGGAACGTCGTCGTTGTGACATGTTGTGGAATAGGAGCGTTGTTTTGACATGTGGAATAGGAGTGTCGTCAATGTGACATGTTGTGGAATAGGAGCGTCGTTGTGACATGTTGTGGAATAGGACCATCATTGTGACATGTGGAATAGGACCATCATTGTGACACGTTGTGGAATAGGAGCGTCGTCATTGTGACATGTTGTGGAATAGGAGCGTCGTTGTGACATGTTGTGGAATAGGAGCGTCGTTGTGACATGTTGTGGAATATAGGAACGTCGTCATTGTGACATGTTGTGGAATAGGAGCGTCGTTGTGACATGTTGTGGAATAGGAACGTCGTTTTGACATGTTGTGGAATAGGAACGTCATTGTGACATGATGTGGAATAGGAGCGCCGTCGTTGTGACATGTTGTGGAAAAGGAGCTTCGTCGTTGTGACATGTTGTGGGATAGGAACGTCGTCGTTGTGACATGTTGTGGAATAGGAACGTCATTGTGACATGATGTGGAATAGGAGCGCCGTCGTTGTGACATGTTGTGGAATAGGAACGTCATTGTGACATGATGTGGAATAGGAGCGCCGTCGTTGTGACATGTTGTGGAATAGGAGCGTCGTCGTTGTGACATGTTGTGGAATAGGAGTGTCGTCGTTGTGACATGTTGTGGAATAGGAACGTCGTTTTGACATGTTGTGGAATAGGAACGTCATTGTGACATGATGTGGAATAGGAGCGCCGTCGTTGTGACATGTTGTGGAAAAGGAGCTTCGTCGTTGTGACATGTTGTGGGATAGGAACGTCGTCGTTGTGACATGTTGTGGAATAGGAGCATAATTGTGACATGTGGAATAGGAGTGTCGTCAATGTGACATGTTGTGGAAAAGGAGCTTCGTCGTTGTGACATGTTGTGGAATAGGAGCGTCGTCGTTGTGACATGTTGTGGAATAGGAGCATAATTGTGACATGTGGAATAGGACCATCATTGTGACACGTTGTGGAATAGGAGCATCGTCGTTGTGACATGTTGTGGAATAGGAACGTCGTCGTTGTGGCATGTTGTGGAATAGGAGCGTCGTTTTGACATGTTGTGGAATAGGAACGTCGTCGTTGTGGCATGTTGTGGAATAGGAGCGTTGTTTTGACATGTGGAATAGGAGTTTCGTCAATGTGACATGTTGTGGAATAGGAGCGTCGTTGTGACATGTTGTGGAATAGGACCATCATTGTGACATGTGGAATAGGACCATCATTGTGACACGTTGTGGAATAGGAGCGTCGTCATTGTGACATGTTGTGGAATAGGAGCGTCGTTGTGACATGTTGTGGAATAGGAACGTCGTTTTGACATGTTGTGGAATAGGAACGTCGTCGTTGTGGCATGTTGTGGAATAGGAGCGTCGTTTTGACATGTTGTGGAATAGGAACGTCATTGTGACATGATGTGGAACAGGAGCGCCGTCGTTGTGACATGTTGTGGAAAAGGAGCTTCGTCGTTGTGACATGTTGTGGCATAGGAGCGCCGTCGTTGTGACATGTTGTGGAAAAGGAGCTTCGTCGTTGTGACATGTTGTGGGATAGGAACGTCGTCGTTGTGACATGTTGTGGAATAGGAGCATAATTGTGACATGTGGAATAGGAGTGTCGTCAATGTGACATGTTGTGGAATAGGAGCGTCGTCGTTGTGACATGTTGTGGAATAGGACCATCATTGTGACATGTGGAATAGGAACGTCATTGTGACATGATGTGGAATAGGAGCGCCGTCGTTGTGACATGTTGTGGAATAGGACCATCATTGTGACATGTGGAATAGGACCATCATTGTGACACGTTGTGGAATAGGAGCATCGTCGTTGTGACATGTTGTGGAAAAGGAGCTTCGTCGTTGTGACATGTTGTGGAATAGGAGCGTCGTCGTTGTGACATGTTGTGGAATAGGAGTGTCGTCGTTGTGACATGTTGTGGAATAGGAACGTCGTCGTTGTGGCATGTTGTGGAATAGGAGCGTCGTTTTGACATGTTGTGGAATAGGAACGTCGTTGTGACATGTTGTGGAAAAGGAGCTTCGTCGTTGTGACATGTTGTGGAATAGGAGCGTCGTCGTTGTGACATGTTGTGGAATAGGAACGTCGTCGTTGTGACATGTTGTGTAATAGGAGCGTCGTTTTGACATGTGGAATAGGAGCGTCGTTGTGACATGTGGAATAAGAGCGTCGTTGTGACATGTTGTGGAATAGGAACTTCGTTGTGACATGTTGTGGAATAGGACCATCATTGTAACACGTGGAATAGGAGCGTCATTGTGACATGTGGAATAGGAGCGTCGTTGTGACATGTGGAATAAGAGCGTCGTTGTGACATGTTGTGGAATAGGAACGTCGTTGTGACATGTTGTGGAATAGGAGCGTCGTCGTTGTGGAATAGGAACGTCGTTGTGACATGTTGTGGAATAGGAGCGTCGTCATTGTGACATGTTGTGGAATAGGAGCTTCGTTGTGACATGTTTTGGAAAAGGAACGTCGTTGTGACATGTTGTGGAATATAGGAACGTCGTTGTGACATGTTGTGGAATAGGAGCGCCGTCGTTGTGACATGTTGTGGAAAATGAGCTTCGTCGTTGTGACATGTTGTGGAATAGGAGCGTCGTCGTTGTGACATGTTGTGGAATAGGAGCGTCGTCGTTTTGACATGTTGTGGAATAGGAACGTCATTGTGACATGATGTGGAATAGGAGCGCCGTCGTTGTGACATGTTGTGGAAAAGGAGCTTCGTCGTTGTGACATGTTGTGGGATAGGAACGTCGTCGTTGTGACATGTTGTGGAATAGGAGCGTTGTTTTGACATGTGGAATAGGAGTGTCGTCAATGTGACATGTTGTGGAATAGGAGCGTCGTTGTGACATGTTGTGGAATAGGACCATCATTGTGACATGTGGAATAGGACCATCATTGTGACACGTTGTGGAATAGGAGCGTCGTCATTGTGACATGTTGTGGAATAGGAGCGTCGTTGTGACATGTTGTGGAATAGGAACGTCGTTTTGACATGTTGTGGAATAGGAACGTCGTCGTTGTGGCATGTTGTGGAATAGGAGCGTCGTTTTGACATGTTGTGGAATAGGAACGTCGTTTTGACATGTTGTGGAATAGGAACGTCGTCGTTGTGGCATGTTGTGGAATAGGAGCGCCGTCGTTGTGACATGTTGTGGAATAGGACCATCATTGTGACATGTGGAATAGGACCATCATTGTGACACGTTGCGGAATAGGAGCATCGTCGTTGTGACATGTTGTGGAATAGGAACATCGTCGTTTTGACATGTTGTGGAATAGGAATGTCGTCGATGTGACATGTGGAATAGGACTATCATTGTGACATGTTGTGGAATAGGAATGTCGTTGTGACATGTTGTGGAATAGGAGCGTCGTCGTTGTGACATGTTGTGGAATAGGAGCGTCGTTGTGACATGTTGTGGAATAGGAACGTCGTTTTGACATGTTGTGGAATAGGAACGTCATTGTGACATGATGTGGAATAGGAGCGCCGTCATTGTGACATGTTGTGGAATAGGAGCGTCGTCGTTGTGACATGTTGTGGAATAGGAGTGTCGTCGTTGTGACATGTTGTGGAATAGGAACGTCGTCGTTGTGGCATGTTGTGGAATAGGAGCGTCGTTTGTGACATGTTGTGGAATAGGAGCGTCGTCGTTGTGACATGTTGTGGAATAGGAGCATAATTGTGACATGTGGAATAGGAGTGTCGTCAATGTGACATGTTGTGGAATAGGAGCGTCGTCGTTGTGACATGTTGTGGAATAGGACCATCATTGTGACATGTGGAATAGGAACGTCATTGTGACATGTATGTGGAATAGGAGCGTCGTCGTTGTGACATGTTGTGGAATAGGACCGTCATTGTGACATGTGGAATAGGACCATCATTGTGACACGTTGTGGAATAGGAGCATCGTCGTTGTGACATGTTGTGGAAAAGGAGCTTCGTCGTTGTGACATGTTGTGGAATAGGAGCGTCGTCGTTGTGACATGTTGTGGAATAGGAGTGTCGTCGTTGTGACATGTTGTGGAATAGGAACGTCGTCGTTGTGACATGTTGTGGAATAGGAGCATAATTGTGACATGTGGAATAGGAGTGTCGTCAATGTGACATGTTGTGGAATAGGAGCGTCGTCGTTGTGACATGTTGTGGAATAGGACCATCATTGTGACATGTGGAATAGGAACGTCATTGTGACATGATGTGGAATAGGAGCGCCGTCGTTGTGACATGTTGTGGAATAGGACCATCATTGTGACATGTGGAATAGGACCATCATTGTGACACGTTGTGGAATAGGAGCATCGTCGTTGTGACATGTTGTGGAAAAGGAGCTTCGTCGTTGTGACATGTTGTGGAATAGGAGCATCGTCGTTGTGACATGTTGTGGAATAGGAGTGTCGTCGTTGTGACATGTTGTGGAATAGGAACGTCGTCGTTGTGGCATGTTGTGGAATAGGAGCGTCGTTTTGACATGTTGTGGAATAGGAACGTCGTTGTGACATGTTGTGGAAAAGGAGCTTCGTCGTTGTGACATGTTGTGGAATAGGAGCGTCGTCGTTGTGACATGTTGTGGAATAGGAACGTCGTCGTTGTGACATGTTGTGTAATAGGAGCGTCGTTTTGACATGTGGAATAGGAGCGTCGTTGTGACATGTGGAATAAGAGCGTCGTTGTGACATGTTGTGGAATAGGAACTTCGTTGTGACATGTTGTGGAATAGGACCATCATTGTAACACGTGGAATAGGAGCGTCATTGTGACATGTGGAATAGGAGCGTCGTTGTGACATGTGGAATAAGAGCGTCGTTGTGACATGTTGTGGAATAGGAACGTCGTTGTGACATGTTGTGGAATAGGAGCGTCGTCGTTGTGGAATAGGAACGTCGTTGTGACATGTTGTGGAATAGGAGCGTCGTCATTGTGACATGTTGTGGAATAGGAGCTTCGTTGTGACATGTTTTGGAAAAGGAACGTCGTTGTGACATGTTGTGGAATATAGGAACGTCGTTGTGACATGTTGTGGAATAGGAGCGCCGTCGTTGTGACATGTTGTGGAAAATGAGCTTCGTCGTTGTGACATGTTGTGGAATAGGAGCGTCGTCGTTGTGACATGTTGTGGAATAGGAGCGTCGTCGTTTTGACATGTTGTGGAATAGGAACGTCATTGTGACATGATGTGGAATAGGAGCGCCGTCGTTGTGACATGTTGTGGAAAAGGAGCTTCGTCGTTGTGACATGTTGTGGAATAGGAGCGTCGTCGTTGTGACATGTTGTGGAATAGGAACGTCGTTGTTGTGACATGTTGTGGAATAGGAGCGTCGTTTTGACATGTGGAATAGGAGCGTCGTTGTGACATGTGGAATAAGAGCGTCGTTGTGACATGTTGTGGAATAGGAACTTCGTTGTGACATGTTGTGGAATAGGACCGTCATTGTGACACGTGGAATAGGAGCGTCATTGTGACATGTGGAATAGGAGCGTCGTTGTGACATGTGGAATAAGAGCGTCGTTGTGACATGTTGTGGAATAGGAACGTCGTTGTGACATGTTGTGGAATAGGAGCGTCGTCGTTGTGGAATAGGAACGTCGTTGTGACATGTTGTGGAATAGGAGCGTCGTCATTGTGACATGTTGTGGAATAGGAGCTTCGTTGTGACATGTTTTGGAAAAGGAACGTCGTTGTGACATGTTGTGGAATATAGGAACGTCGTTGTGACATGTTGTGGAATAGGAGCGTCGTTGTGACATGTTGTGGAATATAGGAACGTCGTCATTGTGACATGTTGTGGAATAGGAGCGTCGTTGTGACATGTTGTGGAATAGGAACGTCGTTTTGACATGTTGTGGAATAGGAACGTCATTGTGACATGATGTGGAATAGGAGCGCCGTCGTTGTGACATGTTGTGGAATAGGAGCGTCGTCGTTGTGACATGTTGTGGAATAGGAGTGTCGTCGTTGTGACATGTTGTGGAATAGGAACGTCGTCGTTGTGGCATGTTGTGGAATAGGAGCGTCGTTTTGACATGTTGTGGAATAGGAACGTCATTGTGACATGATGTGGAATAGGAGCGCCGTCGTTGTGACATGTTGTGGAAAAGGAGCTTCGTCGTTGTGACATGTTGTGGGATAGGAACGTCGTCGTTGTGACATGTTGTGGAATAGGAGCATAATTGTGACATGTGGAATAGGAGTGTCGTCAATGTGACATGTTGTGGAAAAGGAGCTTCGTCGTTGTGACATGTTGTGGAATAGGAGCGTCGTAGTTGTGGAATAGGAACGTCGTTGTGACATGTTGTGGAATAGGAGCGTCGTCATTGTGACATGTTGTGGAATAGGAGCTTCGTTGTGACATGTTTTGGAAAAGGAACGTCGTTGTGACATGTTGTGGAATATAGGAACGTCGTTGTGACATGTTGTGGAATAGGAGCGTCGTCATTGTGACATGTTGTGGAATAGGAGCGTCGTTGTGACATGTTGTGGAATATAGGAACGTCGTCATTGTGACATGTTGTGGAATAGGAGCGTCGTTGTGACATGTTGTGGAATAGGAACGTCGTTTTGACATGTTGTGGAATAGGAACGTCATTGTGACATGATGTGGAATAGGAGCGCCGTCGTTGTGACATGTTGTGGAAAAGGAGCTTCGTCGTTGTGACATGTTGTGGGATAGGAACGTCGTCGTTGTGACATGTTGTGGAATAGGAACGTCATTGTGACATGATGTGGAATAGGAGCGCCGTCGTTGTGACATGTTGTGGAATAGGAACGTCATTGTGACATGATGTGGAATCGGAGCGCCGTCGTTGTGACATGTTGTGGAATAGGAGCGTCGTCGTTGTGACATGTTGTGGAATAGGAGTGTCGTCGTTGTGACATGTTGTGGAATAGGAACGTCATTGTGACATGATGTGGAATAGGAGCGCCGTCGTTGTGACATGGTGTGGAAAAGGAGCTTCGTCGTTGTGACATGTTGTGGGATAGGAACGTCGTCGTTGTGACATGTTGTGGAATAGGAGCATAATTGTGACATGTGGAATAGGAGTGTCGTCAATGTGACATGTTGTGGAAAAGGAGCTTCGTCGTTGTGACATGTTGTGGAATAGGAGCGTCGTCGTTGTGACATGTTGTGGAATAGGAGCATAATTGTGACATGTGGAATAGGACCATCATTGTGACACGTTGTGGAATAGGAGCATCGTCGTTGTGACATGTTGTGGAATAGGAACGTCGTCGTTGTGGCATGTTGTGGAATAGGAGCGTCGTTTTGACATGTTGTGGAATAGGAACGTCGTCGTTGTGGCATGTTGTGGAATAGGAGCGTTGTTTTGACATGTGGAATAGGAGTTTCGTCAATGTGACATGTTGTGGAATAGGAGCGTCGTTGTGACATGTTGTGGAATAGGACCATCATTGTGACATGTGGAATAGGACCATCATTGTGACATGATGTGGAATAGGAGCGCCGTCGTTGTGACATGTTGTGGAATAGGAACGTCATTGTGACATGATGTGGAATAGGAGCGCCGTCGTTGTGACATGTTGTGGAATAGGAGCGTCGTCGTTGTGACATGTTGTGGAATAGGAGTGTCGTCGTTGTGACATGTTGTGGAATAGGAACGTCATTGTGACATGATGTGGAATAGGAGCGCCGTCGTTGTGACATGTTGTGGAAAAGGAGCTTCGTCGTTGTGACATGTTGTGGGATAGGAACGTCGTCGTTGTGACATGTTGTGGAATAGGAGCATAATTGTGACATGTGGAATAGGAGTGTCGTCAATGTGACATGTTGTGGAAAAGGAGCTTCGTCGTTGTGACATGTTGTGGAATAGGAGCGTCGTCGTTGTGACATGTTGTGGAATAGGAGCATAATTGTGACATGTGGAATAGGACCATCATTGTGACACGTTGTGGAATAGGAGCATCGTCGTTGTGACATGTTGTGGAATAGGAACGTCGTCGTTGTGGCATGTTGTGGAATAGGAGCGTCGTTTTGACATGTTGTGGAATAGGAACGTCGTCGTTGTGGCATGTTGTGGAATAGGAGCGTTGTTTTGACATGTGGAATAGGAGTTTCGTCAATGTGACATGTTGTGGAATAGGAGCGTCGTTGTGACATGTTGTGGAATAGGACCATCATTGTGACATGTGGAATAGGACCATCATTGTGACACGTTGTGGAATAGGAGCGTCGTCATTGTGACATGTTGTGGAATAGGAGCGTCGTTGTGACATGTTGTGGAATAGGAACGTCGTTTTGACATGTTGTGGAATAGGAACGTCGTCGTTGTGGCATGTTGTGGAATAGGAGCGTCGTTTTGACATGTTGTGGAATAGGAACGTCATTGTGACATGATGTGGAATAGGAGCGCCGTCGTTGTGACATGTTGTGGAAAAGGAGCTTCGTCGTTGTGACATGTTGTGGCATAGGAGCGCCGTCGTTGTGACATGTTGTGGAAAAGGAGCTTCGTCGTTGTGACATGTTGTGGGATAGGAACGTCGTCGTTGTGACATGTTGTGGAATAGGAGCATAATTGTGACATGTGGAATAGGAGTGTCGTCAATGTGACATGTTGTGGAATAGGAGCGTCGTCGTTGTGACATGTTGTGGAATAGGACCATCATTGTGACATGTGGAATAGGAACGTCATTGTGACATGATGTGGAATAGGAGCGCCGTCGTTGTGACATGTTGTGGAATAGGACCATCATTGTGACATGTGGAATAGGACCATCATTGTGACACGTTGTGGAATAGGAGCATCGTCGTTGTGACATGTTGTGGAAAAGGAGCTTCGTCGTTGTGACATGTTGTGGAATAGGAGCGTCGTCGTTGTGACATGTTGTGGAATAGGAGTGTCGTCGTTGTGACATGTTGTGGAATAGGAACGTCGTCGTTGTGGCATGTTGTGGAATAGGAGCGTCGTTTTGACATGTTGTGGAATAGGAACGTCGTTGTGACATGTTGTGGAAAAGGAGCTTCGTCGTTGTGACATGTTGTGGAATAGGAGCGTCGTCGTTGTGACATGTTGTGGAATAGGAACGTCGTCGTTGTGACATGTTGTGTAATAGGAGCGTCGTTTTGACATGTGGAATAGGAGCGTCGTTGTGACATGTGGAATAAGAGCGTCGTTGTGACATGTTGTGGAATAGGAACTTCGTTGTGACATGTTGTGGAATAGGACCATCATTGTAACACGTGGAATAGGAGCGTCATTGTGACATGTGGAATAGGAGCGTCGTTGTGACATGTGGAATAAGAGCGTCGTTGTGACATGTTGTGGAATAGGAACGTCGTTGTGACATGTTGTGGAATAGGAGCGTCGTCGTTGTGGAATAGGAACGTCGTTGTGACATGTTGTGGAATAGGAGCGTCGTCATTGTGACATGTTGTGGAATAGGAGCTTCGTTGTGACATGTTTTGGAAAAGGAACGTCGTTGTGACATGTTGTGGAATATAGGAACGTCGTTGTGACATGTTGTGGAATAGGAGCGTCGTTGTGACATGTTGTGGAATATAGGAACGTCGTCATTGTGACATGTTGTGGAATAGGAACGTCGTCGTTGTGGCATGTTGTGGAATAGGAGCGTCGTTTTGACATGTTGTGGAATAGGAACGTCATTGTGACATGATGTGGAATAGGAGCGACGTCGTTGTGACATGTTTTGGAAAAGGAACGTCGTTGTGACATGTTGTGGAATATAGGAACGTCGTTGTGACATGTTGTGGAATAGGAGCGTCGTCATTGTGACATGTTGTGGAATAGGAGCGTCGTTGTGACATGTTGTGGAATATAGGAACGTCGTCATTGTGACATGTTGTGGAATAGGAGCGTCGTTGTGACATGTTGTGGAATAGGAACGTCGTTTTGACATGTTGTGGAATAGGAACGTCATTGTGACATGATGTGGAATAGGAGCGCCGTCGTTGTGACATGTTGTGGAATAGGAGCGTCGTCGTTGTGACATGTTGTGGAATAGGAGCGTCGTCGTTGTGACATGTTGTGGAATAGGAACGTCGTTTTGACATGTTGTGGAATAGGAACGTCATTGTGACATGATGTGGAATAGGAGCGCCGTCGTTGTGACATGTTGTGGAAAAGGAGCTTCGTCGTTGTGACATGTTGTGGGATAGGAACGTCGTCGTTGTGACATGTTGTGGAATAGGAGCATAATTGTGACATGTGGAATAGGAGTGTCGTCAATGTGACATGTTGTGGAAAAGGAGCTTCGTCGTTGTGACATGTTGTGGAATAGGAGCGTCGTCGTTGTGACATGTTGTGGAATAGGAGCATAATTGTGACATGTGGAATAGGACCATCATTGTGACACGTTGTGGAATAGGAGCATCGTCGTTGTGACATGTTGTGGAATAGGAACGTCGTCGTTGTGGCATGTTGTGGAATAGGAGCGTCGTCGTTGTGACATGTTGTGGAAAAGGAACGTCGTCGTTGTGGCATGTTGTGGAATATAGGAGACGTCGTTGTGACATGTTGTGGAATAGGACGTCGTCGTTGTGACATGTTGTGGAATATAGGAACGTCGTCATTGTGACATGTTGTGGAATAGGAGCGTCGTTGTGACATGTTGTGGAATAGGAACGTCGTTTTGACATGTTGTGGAATAGGACGACGTTGTGTGTGGAATAGGAACGTCATTGTGAAATGATGTGGAATAGGAGCGCCGTCGTTGTGACATGTGGAAAAGGAGCTTCGTCGTTGTGACATGTTGTGGAATAGGAGCGTCGTCGTTGTGACATGTTGTGGAATAGGAGTGTCGTCGTTGTGACATGTTGTGGAATAGGAACGTCGTCGTTGTGGCATGTTGTGGAATAGGAGCGTCGTTTTGACATGTTGTGGAATAGGAACGTCGTTGTGACATGTTGTGGAAAAGGAGCTTCGTCGTTGTGACATGTTGTGGAATAGGAGCGTCGTCGTTGTGACATGTTGTGGAATAGGAACGTCGTCGTTGTGACATGTTGTGTAATAGGAGCGTCGTTTTGACATGTGGAATAGGAGCGTCGTTGTGACATGTGGAATAAGAGCGTCGTTGTGACATGTTGTGGAATAGGAACTTCGTTGTGACATGTTGTGGAATAGGACCATCATTGTAACACGTGGAATAGGAGCGTCATTGTGACATGTGGAATAGGAGCGTCGTTGTGACATGTGGAATAAGAGCGTCGTTGTGACATGTTGTGGAATAGGAACGTCGTTGTGACATGTTGTGGAATAGGAGCGTCGTCGTTGTGGAATAGGAACGTCGTTGTGACATGTTGTGGAATAGGAGCGTCGTCATTGTGACATGTTGTGGAATAGGAGCTTCGTTGTGACATGTTTTGGAAAAGGAACGTCGTTGTGTCATGTTGTGGAATATAGGAACGTCGTTGTGACATGTTGTGGAATAGGAGCGCCGTCGTTGTGACATGTTGTGGAAAATGAGCTTCGTCGTTGTGACATGTTGTGGAATAGGAGCGTCGTCGTTTTGACATGTTGTGGAATAGGAACGTCATTGTGACATGATGTGGAATAGGAGCGCCGTCGTTGTGACATGTTGTGGAAAAGGAGCTTCGTCGTTGTGACATGTTGTGGAATAGGAGCGTCGTTGTGACATGTGGAATAAGAGCGTCGTTGTGACATGTTGTGGAATAGGAACTTCGTTGTGACATGTTGTGGAATAGGACCATCATTGTAACACGTGGAATAGGAGCGTCATTGTGACATGTGGAATAGGAGCGTCGTTGTGACATGTGGAATAAGAGCGTCGTTGTGACATGTTGTGGAATAGGAACGTCGTTGTGACATGTTGTGGAATAGGAGCGTCGTCGTTGTGGAATAGGAGCTTCGTTGTGACATGTTTTGGAAAAGGAACGTCGTTGTGACATGTTGTGGAATATAGGAACGTCGTTGTGACATGTTGTGGAATAGGAGCGTCGTTGTGACATGTTGTGGAATATAGGAACGTCGTCATTGTGACATGTTGTGGAATAGGAGCGTCGTTGTGACATGTTGTGGAATAGGAACGTCGTTTTGACATGTTGTGGAATAGGAACGTCATTGTGACATGATGTGGAATAGGAGCGCCGTCGTTGTGACATGTTGTGGAATAGGAGCGTCGTCGTTGTGACATGTTGTGGAATAGGAGTGTCGTCGTTGTGACATGTTGTGGAATAGGAACGTCGTCGTTGTGGCATGTTGTGGAATAGGAGCGTCGTTTTGACATGTTGTGGAATAGGAACGTCATTGTGACATGATGTGGAATAGGAGCGCCGTCGTTGTGACATGTTGTGGAAAAGGAGCTTCGTCGTTGTGACATGTTGTGGGATAGGAACGTCGTCGTTGTGACATGTTGTGGAATAGGAGCATAATTGTGACATGTGGAATAGGAGTGTCGTCAATGTGACATGTTGTGGAAAAGGAGCTTCGTCGTTGTGACATGTTGTGGAATAGGAGCGTCGTCGTTGTGGAATAGGAACGTCGTTGTGACATGTTGTGGAATAGGAGCGTCGTCATTGTGACATGTTGTGGAATAGGAGCTTCGTTGTGACATGTTTTGGAAAAGGAACGTCGTTGTGACATGTTGTGGAATATAGGAACGTCGTTGTGACATGTTGTGGAATAGGAGCGTCGTCATTGTGACATGTTGTGGAATAGGAGCGTCGTTGTGACATGTTGTGGAATATAGGAACGTCGTCATTGTGACATGTTGTGGAATAGGAGCGTCGTTGTGACATGTTGTGGAATAGGAACGTCGTTTTGACATGTTGTGGAATAGGAACGTCATTGTGACATGATGTGGAATAGGAGCGCCGTCGTTGTGACATGTTGTGGAATAGGAGCGTCGTCGTTGTGACATGTTGTGGAATAGGAGTGTCGTCGTTGTGACATGTTGTGGAATAGGAACGTCGTTTTGACATGTTGTGGAATAGGAACGTCATTGTGACATGATGTGGAATAGGAGCGCCGTCGTTGTGACATGTTGTGGAAAAGGAGCTTCGTCGTTGTGACATGTTGTGGAATAGGAGCGTTGTTTTGACATGTGGAATAGGAGTTTCGTCAATGTGACATGTTGTGGAATAGGAGCGTCGTTGTGACATGTTGTGGAATAGGACCATCATTGTGACATGTGGAATAGGACCATCATTGTGACACGTTGTGGAATAGGAGCATCGTCATTGTGACATGTTGTGGAATAGGAGCGTCGTTGTGACATGTTGTGGAATAGGAGCGTCGTTGTGACATGTTGTGGAATAGGAACGTCGTCGTTGTGACATGTTGTGGAATAGGAGCGTCGTTTTGACATGTTGTGGAATAGGAACGTCATTGTGACATGATGTGGAATAGGAGCGCCGTCGTTGTGACATGTTGTGGAAAAGGAGCTTCGTCGTTGTGACATGTTGTGGCATAGGAGCGCCGTCGTTGTGACATGTTGTGGAAAAGGAGCTTCGTCGTTGTGACATGTTGTGGGATAGGAACGTCGTCGTTGTGACATGTTGTGGAATAGGAGCATAATTGTGACATGTGGAATAGGAGTGTCGTCAATGTGACATGTTGTGGAATAGGAGCGTCGTCGTTGTGACATGTTGTGGAATAGGACCATCATTGTGACATGTGGAATAGGACCATCATTGTGACACGTTGTGGAATAGGAGCATCGTCGTTGTGACATGTTGTGGAATAGGAACGTCGTCGTTGTGGCATGTTGTGGAATAGGAGCGTCGTTTTGACATGTTGTGGAATAGGAACGTCGTCGTTGTGGCATGTTGTGGAATAGGAGCGTTGTTTTGACATGTGGAATAGGAGTTTCGTCAATGTGACATGTTGTGGAATAGGAGCGTCGTTGTGACATGTTGTGGAATAGGACCATCATTGTGACATGTGGAATAGGACCATCATTGTGACACGTTGTGGAATAGGAGCGTCGTCATTGTGACATGTTGTGGAATAGGAGCGTCGTTGTGACATGTTGTGGAATAGGAACGTCGTTTTGACATGTTGTGGAATAGGAACGTCGTCGTTGTGGCATGTTGTGGAATAGGAGCGTCGTTTTGACATGTTGTGGAATAGGAACGTCATTGTGACATGATGTGGAATAGGAGCGCCGTCGTTGTGACATGTTGTGGAAAAGGAGCTTCGTCGTTGTGACATGTTGTGGCATAGGAGCGCCGTCGTTGTGACATGTTGTGGAAAAGGAGCTTCGTCGTTGTGACATGTTGTGGGATAGGAACGTCGTCGTTGTGACATGTTGTGGAATAGGAGCATAATTGTGACATGTGGAATAGGAGTGTCGTCAATGTGACATGTTGTGGAATAGGAGCGTCGTCGTTGTGACATGTTGTGGAATAGGACCATCATTGTGACATGTGGAATAGGAACGTCATTGTGACATGATGTGGAATAGGAGCGCCGTCGTTGTGACATGTTGTGGAATAGGACCATCATTGTGACACGTTGTGGAATAGGAGCATCGTCGTTGTGACATGTTGTGGAAAAGGAGCTTCGTCGTTGTGACATGTTGTGGAATAGGAGCGTCGTCGTTGTGACATGTTGTGGAATAGGAGTGTCGTCGTTGTGACATGTTGTGGAATAGGAACGTCGTCGTTGTGGCATGTTGTGGAATAGGAGCGTCGTTTTGACATGTTGTGGAATAGGAACGTCGTTGTGACATGTTGTGGAAAAGGAGCTTCGTCGTTGTGACATGTTGTGGAATAGGAGCGTCGTCGTTGTGACATGTTGTGGAATAGGAACGTCGTCGTTGTGACATGTTGTGTAATAGGAGCGTCGTTTTGACATGTGGAATAGGAGCGTCGTTGTGACATGTGGAATAAGAGCGTCGTTGTGACATGTTGTGGAATAGGAACTTCGTTGTGACATGTTGTGGAATAGGACCATCATTGTAACACGTGGAATAGGAGCGTCATTGTGACATGTGGAATAGGAGCGTCGTTGTGACATGTGGAATAAGAGCGTCGTTGTGACATGTTGTGGAATAGGAACGTCGTTGTGACATGTTGTGGAATAGGAGCGTCGTCGTTGTGGAATAGGAACGTCGTTGTGACATGTTGTGGAATAGGAGCGTCGTCATTGTGACATGTTGTGGAATAGGAGCTTCGTTGTGACATGTTTTGGAAAAGGAACGTCGTTGTGACATGTTGTGGAATATAGGAACGTCGTTGTGACATGTTGTGGAATAGGAGCGTCGTTGTGACATGTTGTGGAATATAGGAACGTCGTCATTGTGACATGTTGTGGAATAGGAGCGTCGTTGTGACATGTTGTGGAATAGGAACGTCGTTTTGACATGTTGTGGAATAGGAACGTCATTGTGACATGATGTGGAATAGGAGCGCCGTCGTTGTGACATGTTGTGGAATAGGAGCGTCGTCGTTGTGACATGTTGTGGAATAGGAGTGTCGTCGTTGTGACATGTTGTGGAATAGGAACGTCGTCGTTGTGGCATGTTGTGGAATAGGAGCGTCGTTTTGACATGTTGTGGAATAGGAACGTCATTGTGACATGATGTGGAATAGGAGCGCCGTCGTTGTGACATGTTGTGGAAAAGGAGCTTCGTCGTTGTGACATGTTGTGGGATAGGAACGCGTCGTTGTGACATGTTGTGGAATAGGAGCGTCGTCATTGTGACATGTTGTGGAATAGGAGCGTCGTTGTGACATGTTGTGGAATAAGGAACGTCGTCGTTGTGACATGTTGTGGAATAGGACGCGTCGTTGTGACATGTTGTGGAATAGGAGCGTCGTTGTGACATGTTGTGGAATAGGAGTGTCGTCAATGTGACATGTTGTGGAAAAGGAGCTTCGTCGTTGTGACATGTTGTGGAATAGGAGCGTCGTCGTTGTGACATGTTGTGGAATAGGAACGTCGTCGTTGTGGCATGTTGTGGAATAGGAGCGTCGTTTTGACATGTTGTGGAATAGGAACGTCATTGTGAAATGATGTGGAATAGGAGCGCCGTCGTTGTGACATGTGGAAAAGGAGCTTCGTCGTTGTGACATGTTGTGGAATAGGAGCGTCGTCGTTGTGACATGTTGTGGAATAGGAACGTCGTCGTTGTGGCATGTTGTGGAATAGGAGCGTCGTTGTTGTGGCATGTTGTGGAATAGGAGCGTCGTTGTGACATGTGGAATAGGAGCGTCGTTGTGACATGTGGAATAAGAGCGTCGTTGTGACATGTTGTGGAATAGGAACTTCGTTGTGACATGTTGTGGAATAGGACCATCATTGTAACACGTGGAATAGGAGCGTCATTGTGACATGTGGAATAGGAGCGTCGTTGTGACATGTGGAATAAGAGCGTCGTTGTGACATGTTGTGGAATAGGAACGTCGTTGTGACATGTTGTGGAATAGGAGCGTCGTCGTTGTGGAATAGGAACGTCGTTGTGACATGTTGTGGAATAGGAGCGTCGTCATTGTGACATGTTGTGGAATAGGAGCGTCGTTGTGACATGTTTTGGAAAAGGAACGTCGTTGTGACATGTTGTGGAATATAGGAACGTCGTTGTGACATGTTGTGGAATAGGAGCGCGTCATTGTGACATGTGGAATAGGAGCGTCGTTGTGACATGTGGAATAAGAGCGTCGTTGTGACATGTTGTGGAATAGGAACGTCGTTGTGACATGTTGTGGAATAGGAGCGTCGTCGTTGTGGAATAGGAACGTCGTTGTGACATGTTGTGGAATAGGAGCGTCGTCATTGTGACATGTTGTGGAATAGGACCGTCGTTGTGACATGTTTTGGAAAAGGAACGTCGTTGTGACATGTTGTGGAATATAGGAACGTCGTTGTGACATGTTGTGGAATAGGAGCGTCGTCATTGTGACATGTTGTGGAATAGGAGCGTCGTTGTGACATGTAGTGGAATATAGGAACGTCGTCGTTGTGACATGTTGTGGAATAGGAGCGTCGTCATTGTGACATGTTGTGGAATAGGAGCGTCGTTGTGACATGTTGTGGAATAGGAGCGTCATTGTGACATGTTGTGGAATAGGAACGTCGTTTTGACATGTTGTGGAATAGGAACGTCATTGTGACATGTTGTGGAATAGGAGTGTCGTCGTTGTGACATGTTGTGGAATATGAACGTCGTCGTTGTGGCATGTTGTGGAATAGGAGCGTCATTGTGACATGTTGTGGAATAGGAGTGTCGTCGTTGTGACATGTTGTGGAATATGAACGTCGTCGTTGTGACATGTTGTGGAATAGGAGCGTAGTCGTTTTGACATGTTGTGGAATAGGAACGTCATTGTGACATGATGTGGAATAGGAGCGCCGTCGTTGTGACATGTTGTGGAAAAGGAGCTTCGTCGTTGTGACATGTTGTGGAATAGGAGCGTCGTCGTTGTGACATGTTGTGGAATAGGAACGTCGTCGTTGTGGCATGTTGTGGAATAGGAGCGTCGTTGTGACATGTTGTGGAATAGGAACGTCTTCGTTGTGGCATGTTGTGGAATAGGACCGTCGTCATTGTGACATGTTGTGGAATAGGAGCGTCGTTGTGACATGTTTTGGAAAAGGAACGTCGTTGTGACATGTTGTGGAATATAGGAACGGCGTTGTGACATGTTGTGGAATAGGAGCGTCGTCATTGTGACATGTTGTGGAATAGGAGCGTCGTTGTGACATGTTGTGGAATAGGACCATCATTGTGACATGTGGAATAGGACCATCATTGTGACATATTGTGGGATAGGAATGTCGTCGTTGTGACATGTTGTGGAATAGGAGCATAATTGTGACATGTGGAATAGGACCATCATTGTGACACGTTGTGGAATAGGAGCATCGTCGTTGTGACATGTTGTGTAATAGGAACGTCGTCGTTGTGGCATGTTGTGGAATAGGAGCGTCGTTTTGACATGTTGTGGAATAGGAACATCGTCGTTGTGACATGTTGTGGAATAGGAATGTCGTCGATGTGACATGTGGAATAGGACTATCATTGTGACATGTTGTGGAATAGGAATGTCGTTGTGACATGTTGTGGAATAGGAGTGTCGTCGTTTTGACATGTTGTGGAATAGGAACGTCATTGTGACATGATGTGGAATAGGAGCGCCGTCGTTGTGACATGTTGTGGAATAGGACCATCATTGTAACATGTGGAATAGGAGCGTCATTGTGACATGTGGAATAGGAGCGTCGTTGTGACATGTGGAATAAGAGCGTCGTTGTGACATGTTGTGGAATAGGAACGTCGTTGTGACATGTTGTGGAATAGGAGCGTCGTCGTTGTGGAATAGGAACGTCGTTGTGACATGTTGTGGAATAGGAGCGTCGTCATTGTGACATGTTGTAGAATAGGAGCGTCGTTGTGACATGTTTTGGAAAAGGAACGTCGTTGTGACATGTTGTGGAATATAGGAACGTCGTTGTGACATGTTGTGGAATAGGAGCGTCGTCATTGTGACATGTTGTGGAATAGGAGCGTCGTCGTTGTGACATGTTGTGGAATAGGAGTGTCGTCGTTGTGACATGTTGTGGAATAGGAACGTCGTCGTTGTGGCATGTTGTGGAATAGGAGCGTCGTTTTGACATGTTGTGGAATAGGAACGTCATTGTGAAATGATGTGGAATAGGAGCGCCGTCGTTGTGACATGTGGAAAAGGAGCTTCGTCGTTGTGACATGTTGTGGAATAGGAGCGTCGTCGTTGTGACATGTTGTGGAATAGGAACGTCGTCGTTGTGGCATGTTGTGGAATAGGAGCGTCGTTGTTGTGGCATGTTGTGGAATAGGAGCGTCGTTTTGACATGTTGTGGAATAGGAACGTCATTGTGACATGATGTGGAATAGGAGCGTCATTGTGACATGTGGAATAGGAACGTCGTTTTGACATGTTGTGGAATAGGAACGTCATTGTGACATGTTGTGGAATAGGAGTGTCGTCGTTGTGACATGTTGTGGAATAGGAGTGTCGTCGTTGTGACATGTTGTGGAATATGAACGTCGTCGTTGTGACATGTTGTGGAATAGGAGCGTAGTCGTTTTGACATGTTGTGGAATAGGAACGTCATTGTGACATGATGTGGAATAGGAGCGCCGTCGTTGTGACATGTTGTGGAAAAGGAGCTTCGTCGTTGTGACATGTTGTGGAATAGGAGCGTCGTCGTTGTGACATGTTGTGGAATAGGAACGTCGTCGTTGTGGCATGTTGTGGAATAGGAGCGTCGTTGTGACATGTTGTGGAATAGGAACGTCTTCGTTGTGGCATGTTGTGGAATAGGACCGTCGTCATTGTGACATGTTGTGGAATAGGAGCGTCGTTGTGACATGTTTTGGAAAAGGAACGTCGTTGTGACATGTTGTGGAATATAGGAACGGCGTTGTGACATGTTGTGGAATAGGAGCGTCGTCATTGTGACATGTTGTGGAATAGGAGCGTCGTTGTGACATGTTGTGGAATAGGACCATCATTGTGACATGTGGAATAGGACCATCATTGTGACATATTGTGGGATAGGAATGTCGTCGTTGTGACATGTTGTGGAATAGGAGCATAATTGTGACATGTGGAATAGGACCATCATTGTGACACGTTGTGGAATAGGAGCATCGTCGTTGTGACATGTTGTGTAATAGGAACGTCGTCGTTGTGGCATGTTGTGGAATAGGAGCGTCGTTTTGACATGTTGTGGAATAGGAACATCGTCGTTGTGACATGTTGTGGAATAGGAATGTCGTCGATGTGACATGTGGAATAGGACTATCATTGTGACATGTTGTGGAATAGGAATGTCGTTGTGACATGTTGTGGAATAGGAGTGTCGTCGTTTTGACATGTTGTGGAATAGGAACGTCATTGTGACATGATGTGGAATAGGAGCGCCGTCGTTGTGACATGTTTTGGAATAGGACCATCATTGTAACATGTGGAATAGGAGCGTCATTGTGACATGTGGAATAGGAGCGTCGTTGTGACATGTGGAATAAGAGCGTCGTTGTGACATGTTGTGGAATAGGAACGTCGTTGTGACATGTTGTGGAATAGGAGCGTCGTCGTTGTGGAATAGGAACGTCGTTGTGACATGTTGTGGAATAGGAGCGTCGTCATTGTGACATGTTGTAGAATAGGAGCGTCGTTGTGACATGTTTTGGAAAAGGAACGTCGTTGTGACATGTTGTGGAATATAGGAACGTCGTTGTGACATGTTGTGGAATAGGAGCGTCGTCATTGTGAAATGTTGTGGAATAGGAGCGTCGTTGTGACATGTTGTGGAATAGGACCATCATTGTGACATGTGGAATAGGACCATCATTGTGACATATTGTGGGATAGGAACGTCGTCGTTGTGACATGTTGTGGAATAGGAGCATAATTGTGACATGTGGAATAGGACCATCATTGTGACACGTTGTGGAATAGGAGCATCGTCGTTGTGACATGTTGTGGAAAAGGAGCTTCGTCGTTGTGACATGTTGTGGGATAGGAACAATCGTCGTTGTGACATGTTGTGGAATAGGAGCGTCGTCGTTGTGACATGTTGTGGAATAGGACCATCATTGTGACATGTGGAATAGGACCATCATTGTGACACGTTGTGGAATAAGAGCATCGTCGTTGTGACATGTTGTGGAAAAGGAGCTTCGTCGTTGTGACATGTTGTGGAATATGAGCGTCGTTGTGACATGTTGTGCAATAGGAATGTCGTCGTTGTGGCATGTTGTGGAATAGGAGCGTCGTTTTGACATGTTGTGGAATAGGAACGTCATTGTGGCATGTTGTGGAATAGGAGCGTCGTTGTGACATGTTTTGGAAAAGGAACGTCGTTGTGACATGTTGTGGAATATAGGAACGTCGTTGTGACATGTTGTGGAATAGGAGCGTCGTCATTGTGACATGTTGTGGAATAGGAGCGTCGTTGTGACATGTTGTGGGATAGGAACGTCGTCGTTGTGACATGTTGTGGAATAGGAGCATAATTGTGACATGTGGAATAGGACCATCATTGTGACACGTTGTGGAATAGGAACGTCGTCGTTGTGGCATGTTGTGGAATAGGAGCGTCGTTTTGACATGTTGTGGAATAGGAACATCGTCGTTGTGACATGTTGTGGAATAGGAATGTCGTCGATGTGACATGTTGTGGAATAGGAACGTCGTCGTTGTGGCATGTTGTGGAATAGGAGCGTCGTTGTGACATGTTGTGGAATATAGGAACGTCGTCGTTGTGACATGTTGTGGAATAGGAGCGTCGTCATTGTGACATGTTGTGGAATAAGAGCGTCGTTGTGACATGTTGTGGAATAGGAGCGTCGTTGTGACATGTTGTGGAATAGGAACGTCGTTTTGACATGTTGTGGAATAGGACCATCATTGTGACATGTGGAATAGGACCATCATTGTGACATGTTGTGGAATAGGAACGTCGTCGTTGTGGCATGTTGTGGAATAGGAGCGTCGTTTTGACATGTTGTGGAATAGGAACGTCATTGTGACATGATGTGGAATAGGAGCGCCGTCGTTGTGACATGTTGTGGAAAAGGAGCTTCGTCGTTGTGACATGTTGTGGAATAGGAGCGTCGTCGTTGTGACATGTTGTGGAATAGGAACGTCGTCGTTGTGGCATGTTGTGGAATAGGAGCGTCGTTGTGACATGTTGTGGAATAGGAACGTCGTCGTTGTGGCATGTTGTGGAATAGGACCGTCGTCATTGTGACATGTTGTGGAATAGGAGCGTCGTTGTGACATGTTTTGGAAAAGGAACGTCGTTGTGACATGTTGTGGAATATAGGAACGGCGTTGTGACATGTTGTGGAATAGGAGCGTCGTCATTGTGACATGTTGTGGAATAGGAGCGTCGTTGTGACATGTTGTGGAATAGGACCATCATTGTGACATGTGGAATAGGACCATCATTGTGAAATATTGTGGGATAGGAACGTCGTCGTTGTGACATGTTGTGGAATAGGAGCATAATTGTGACATGTGGAATAGGACCATCATTGTGACACATTGTGGAATAGGAGCATCGTCGTTGTGACATGTTGTGTAATAGGAACGTCGTCGTTGTGGCATGTTGTGGAATAGGAGCGTCGTTTTGACATGTTGTGGAATAGGAACATCGTCGTTGTGACATGTTGTGGAATAGGAATGTCGTCGATGTGACATGTGGAATAGGACTATCATTGTGACATGTTGTGGAATAGGAATGTCGTTGTGACATGTTGTGGAATAGGAGTGTCGTCGTTTTGACATGTTGTGGAATAGGAACGTCATTGTGACATGATGTGGAATAGGAGCGCCGTCGTTGTGACATGTTGTGGAATAGGACCATCATTGTAACATGTGGAATAGGAGCGTCATTGTGACATGTGGAATAGGAGCGTCGTTGTGACATGTGGAATAAGAGCGTCGTTGTGACATGTTGTGGAATAGGAACGTCGTTGTGACATGTTGTGGAATAGGAACGTCGTTTTGACATGTTGTGGAATAGGACCATCATTGTGACATGTGGAATAGGACCATCATTGTGACATGTTGTGGAATAGGAACGTCGTCGTTGTGGCATGTTGTGGAATAGGAGCGTCGTTTTGACATGTTGTGGAATAGGAACGTCATTGTGACATGATGTGGAATAGGAGCGCCGTCGTTGTGACATGTTGTGGAAAAGGAGCTTCGTCGTTGTGACATGTTGTGGAATAGGAGCGTCGTCGTTGTGACATGTTGTGGAATAGGAACGTCGTCGTTGTGGCATGTTGTGGAATAGGAGCGTCGTTGTGACATGTTGTGGAATAGGAACGTCGTCGTTGTGGCATGTTGTGGAATAGGACCGTCGTCATTGTGACATGTTGTGGAATAGGAGCGTCGTTGTGACATGTTTTGGAAAAGGAACGTCGTTGTGACATGTTGTGGAATATAGGAACGGCGTTGTGACATGTTGTGGAATAGGAGCGTCGTCATTGTGACATGTTGTGGAATAGGAGCGTCGTTGTGACATGTTGTGGAATAGGACCATCATTGTGACATGTGGAATAGGACCATCATTGTGAAATATTGTGGGATAGGAACGTCGTCGTTGTGACATGTTGTGGAATAGGAGCATAATTGTGACATGTGGAATAGGACCATCATTGTGACACATTGTGGAATAGGAGCATCGTCGTTGTGACATGTTGTGTAATAGGAACGTCGTCGTTGTGGCATGTTGTGGAATAGGAGCGTCGTTTTGACATGTTGTGGAATAGGAACATCGTCGTTGTGACATGTTGTGGAATAGGAATGTCGTCGATGTGACATGTGGAATAGGACTATCATTGTGACATGTTGTGGAATAGGAATGTCGTTGTGACATGTTGTGGAATAGGAGTGTCGTCGTTTTGACATGTTGTGGAATAGGAACGTCATTGTGACATGATGTGGAATAGGAGCGCCGTCGTTGTGACATGTTGTGGAATAGGACCATCATTGTAACATGTGGAATAGGAGCGTCATTGTGACATGTGGAATAGGAGCGTCGTTGTGACATGTGGAATAAGAGCGTCGTTGTGACATGTTGTGGAATAGGAACGTCGTTGTGACATGTTGTGGAATAGGAGCGTCGTCGTTGTGGAATAGGAACGTCGTTGTGACATGTTGTGGAATAGGAGCGTCGTCATTGTGACATGTTGTAGAATAGGAGCGTCGTTGTGACATGTTTTGGAAAAGGAACGTCGTTGTGACATGTTGTGGAATATAGGAACGTTGTTGTGACATGTTGTGGAATAGGAGCGTCGTCATTGTGAAATGTTGTGGAATAGGAGCGTCGTTGTGACAAGTTGTGGAATAGGACCATCATTGTGACATGTGGATTAGGACCATCATTGTGACATATTGTGGGATAGGAACGTCGTCGTTGTGACATGTTGTGGAATAGGAGCATAATTGTGACATGTGGAATAGGACCATCATTGTGACACGTTGTGGAATAGGAGCATCGTCGTTGTGACATGTTGTGGAAAAGGAGCTTCGTCGTTGTGACATGTTGTGGGATAGGAACAATCGTCGTTGTGACATGTTGTGGAATAGGAGCATAATTGTGACATGTGGAAAAGGAGTGTCGTCAATGTGACATGTTGTGGAATAGGAGCGTCGTCGTTGTGACATGTTGTGGAATAGGACCATCATTGTGACATGTGGAATAGGACCATCATTGTGACACGTTGTGGAATAGGAGCATCGTCGTTGTGACATGTTGTGGAAAAGGAGCTTCGTCGTTGTGACATGTTGTGGAATATGAGCGTCGTCGTTGTGACATGTTGTGGAATAGGAGTGTCGTCGTAGTGACATGTTGTGGAATAGGAATGTCGTCGTTGTGGCATGTTGTGGAATAGGAGCGTCGTTGTGACATGTTGTGCAATAGGAATGTCGTCGTTGTGGCATGTTGTGGAATAGGAGCGTCGTTTTGACATGTTGTGGAATAGGAACGTCATTGTGGCCTGTTGTGGAATAGGAGCGTCGTTGTGACATGTTTTGATAAAAGGAACGTCGTTGTGACATGTTGTGGAATATAGGAACGTCGTTGTGACATGTTGTGGAATAGGAGCGTCATTGTGACATGTTGTGGAATAGGAACATCGTCGTTGTGACATGTTGTGGAATAGGAATGTCGTCGATGTGACATGTTGTGGAATAGGAACGTCGTCGTTGTGGCATGTTGTGGAATAGGAGCGTCGTTGTGACATGTTGTGGAATATAGAAACGTCGTCGTTGTGACATGTTGTGGAATAGGAGCGTCGTCATTGTGACATGTTGTGGAATAGGAGCGTCGTTGTGACATGTTGTGGAATAGGAGCGTCGTTGTGACATGTTGTGGAATAGGAACGTCGTTTTGACATGTTGTGGAATAGGACCATCATTGTGACATGTGGAATAGGACCATCATTGTGACATGTTGTGGAATAGGAGCGTCGTCGTTGTGACATGTTGTGGAATAGGAGTGTCGTCGTTGTGACATGTTGTGGAATAGGAACGTCGTCGTTGTGGCATGTTGTGGAATAGGAGCGTCGTTGTGACATGTTTTGGAAAAGGACCATCATTGTGACATGTGGAATAGGACCATCATTGTGAAATATTGTGGGATAGGAACGTCGTCGTTGTGACATGTTGTGGAATAGGAGCATAATTGTGACATGTGGAATAGGACCATCATTGTGACACATTGTGGAATAGGAGCATCGTCGTTGTGACATGTTGTGTAATAGGAACGTCGTCGTTGTGGCATGTTGTGGAATAGGAGCGTCGTTTTGACATGTTGTGGAATAGGAACATCGTCGTTGTGACATGTTGTGGAATAGGAATGTCGTCGATGTGACATGTGGAATAGGACTATCATTGTGACATGTTGTGGAATAGGAATGTCGTTGTGACATGTTGTGGAATAGGAGTGTCGTCGTTTTGACATGTTGTGGAATAGGAACGTCATTGTGACATGATGTGGAATAGGAGCGCCGTCGTTGTGACATGTTGTGGAATAGGAACATCATTGTAACATGTGGAATAGGAGCGTCATTGTGACATGTGGAATAGGAGCGTCGTTGTGACATGTGGAATAAGAGCGTCGTTGTGACATGTTGTGGAATAGGAACGTCGTTGTGACATGTTGTGGAATAGGAACGTCGTTTTGACATGTTGTGGAATAGGAACGTCGTCGTTGTGGCATGTTGTGGAATAGGACCGTCGTCATTGTGACATGTTGTGGAATAGGAGCGTCGTTGTGACATGTTTTGGAAAAGGAACGTCGTTGTGACATGTTGTGGAATATAGGAACGGCGTTGTGACATGTTGTGGAATAGGAGCGTCGTCATTGTGACATGTTGTGGAATAGGAGCGTCGTTGTGACATGTTGTGGAATAGGACCATCATTGTGACATGTGGAATAGGACCATCATTGTGAAATATTGTGGGATAGGAACGTCGTCGTTGTGACATGTTGTGGAATAGGAGCATAATTGTGACATGTGGAATAGGACCATCATTGTGACACATTGTGGAATAGGAGCATCGTCGTTGTGACATGTTGTGTAATAGGAACGTCGTCGTTGTGGCATGTTGTGGAATAGGAGGGTCGTTTTGACATGTTGTGGAATAGGAACATCGTCGTTGTGACATGTTGTGGAATAGGAATGTCGTCGATGTGACATGTGGAATAGGACTATCATTGTGACATGTTGTGGAATAGGAATGTCGTCATTGTGACATGTTGTGGAATAGGAGCTTCGTTGTGACATGTTTTGGAAAAGGAACGTCGTTGTGACATGTTGTGGAATATAGGAACGTCGTTGTGACATGTTGTGGAATAGGAGCGTCGTTGTGACATGTTGTGGAATATAGGAACGTCGTCATTGTGACATGTTGTGGAATAGGAGCGTCGTTGTGACATGTTGTGGAATAGGAACGTCGTTTTGACATGTTGTGGAATAGGAGCTTCGTCGTTGTGACATGTTGTGGGATAGGAACGTCGTCGTTGTGACATGTTGTGGAATAGGAGCATAATTGTGACATGTGGAATAGGAGTGTCGTCAATGTGACATGTTGTGGAAAAGGAGCTTCGTCGTTGTGACATGTTGTGGAATAGGAGCGTCGTCGTTGTGGAATAGGAACGTCGTTGTGACATGTTGTGGAATTGGAGCGTCGTCATTGTGACATGTTGTGGAATAGGAGCGTCGTTGTGACATGTTGTGGAATAGGAGCGCCGTCGTTGTGACATGTTGTGGAAAAGGAGCTTCGTCGTTGTGACATGTTGTGGGATAGGAACGTCGTCGTTGTGACATGTTGTGGAATAGGAGCATAATTGTGACATGTGGAATAGGAGTGTCGTCAATGTGACATGTTGTGGAAAAGGAGCTTCGTCGTTGTGACATGTTGTGGAATAGGAGCGTCGTCGTTGTGGAATAGGAACGTCGTTGTGACATGTTGTGGAATTGGAGCGTCGTCATTGTGACATGTTGTGGAATAGGAGCTTCGTTGTGACATGTTTTGGAAAAGGAACGTCGTTGTGACATGTTGTGGAATATAGGAACGTCGTTGTGACATGTTGTGGAATAGGAGCGTCGTCATTGTGACATGTTGTGGAATAGGAGCGTCGTTGTGACATGTTGTGGAATATAGGAACGTCGTCATTGTGACATGTTGTGGAATAGGAGCGTCGTTGTGACATGTTGTGGAATAGGAACGTCGTTTTGACATGTTGTGGAATAGGAACGTCATTGTGACATGATGTGGAATAGGAGCGCCGTCGTTGTGACATGTTGTGGAATAGGAGCGTCGTCGTTGTGACATGTTGTGGAATAGGAGTGTCGTCGTTGTGACATGTTGTGGAATAGGAACGTCGTTTTGACATGTTGTGGAATAGGAACGTCATTGTGACATGATGTGGAATAGGAGCGCCGTCGTTGTGACATGTTGTGGAAAAGGAGCTTCGTCGTTGTGACATGTTGTGGGATAGGAACGTCGTCGTTGTGACATGTTGTGGAATAGGAGCATAATTGTGACATGTGGAATAGGAGTGTCGTCAATGTGACATGTTGTGGAAAAGGAGCTTCGTCGTTGTGACATGTTGTGGAATAGGAGCGTCGTCGTTGTGACATGTTGTGGAATAGGAGCGTCGTTTTGACATGTTGTGGAATAGGAACGTCATTGTGACATGATGTGGAATAGGAGCGCCGTCGTTGTGACATGTTGTGGAAAAGGAGCTTCGTCGTTGTGACATGTTGTGGAATAGGAGCGTCGTCGTTGTGACATGTTGTGGAATAGGAACGTCGTCGTTGTGGCATGTTGTGGAATAGGAGCGTCGTTGTGACATGTTGTGGAATAGGAACGTCGTCGTTGTGGCATGTTGTGGAATAGGACCGTCGTCATTGTGACATGTTGTGGAATAGGAGCGTCGTTGTGACATGTTTTGGAAAAGGAACGTCGTTGTGACATGTTGTGGAATATAGGAACGGCGTTGTGACATGTTGTGGAATAGGAGCGTCGTCATTGTGACATGTTGTGGAATAGGAGCGTCGTTGTGACATGTTGTGGAATAGGACCATCATTGTGACATGTGGAATAGGACCATCATTGTGAAATATTGTGGGATAGGAACGTCGTCGTTGTGACATGTTGTGGAATAGGAGCATAATTGTGACATGTGGAATAGGACCATCATTGTGACACATTGTGGAATAGGAGCATCGTCGTTGTGACATGTTGTGTAATAGGAACGTCGTCGTTGTGGCATGTTGTGGAATAGGAGGGTCGTTTTGACATGTTGTGGAATAGGAACATCGTCGTTGTGACATGTTGTGGAATAGGAATGTCGTCGATGTGACATGTGGAATAGGACTATCATTGTGACATGTTGTGGAATAGGAATGTCGTCATTGTGACATGTTGTGGAATAGGAGCTTCGTTGTGACATGTTTTGGAAAAGGAACGTCGTTGTGACATGTTGTGGAATATAGGAACGTCGTTGTGACATGTTGTGGAATAGGAGCGTCGTTGTGACATGTTGTGGAATATAGGAACGTCGTCATTGTGACATGTTGTGGAATAGGAGCGTCGTTGTGACATGTTGTGGAATAGGAACGTCGTTTTGACATGTTGTGGAATAGGAGCTTCGTCGTTGTGACATGTTGTGGGATAGGAACGTCGTCGTTGTGACATGTTGTGGAATAGGAGCATAATTGTGACATGTGGAATAGGAGTGTCGTCAATGTGACATGTTGTGGAAAAGGAGCTTCGTCGTTGTGACATGTTGTGGAATAGGAGCGTCGTCGTTGTGGAATAGGAACGTCGTTGTGACATGTTGTGGAATTGGAGCGTCGTCATTGTGACATGTTGTGGAATAGGAGCGTCGTTGTGACATGTTGTGGAATAGGAGCGCCGTCGTTGTGACATGTTGTGGAAAAGGAGCTTCGTCGTTGTGACATGTTGTGGGATAGGAACGTCGTCGTTGTGACATGTTGTGGAATAGGAGCATAATTGTGACATGTGGAATAGGAGTGTCGTCAATGTGACATGTTGTGGAAAAGGAGCTTCGTCGTTGTGACATGTTGTGGAATAGGAGCGTCGTCGTTGTGGAATAGGAACGTCGTTGTGACATGTTGTGGAATTGGAGCGTCGTCATTGTGACATGTTGTGGAATAGGAGCTTCGTTGTGACATGTTTTGGAAAAGGAACGTCGTTGTGACATGTTGTGGAATATAGGAACGTCGTTGTGACATGTTGTGGAATAGGAGCGTCGTCATTGTGACATGTTGTGGAATAGGAGCGTCGTTGTGACATGTTGTGGAATATAGGAACGTCGTCATTGTGACATGTTGTGGAATAGGAGCGTCGTTGTGACATGTTGTGGAATAGGAACGTCGTTTTGACATGTTGTGGAATAGGAACGTCATTGTGACATGATGTGGAATAGGAGCGCCGTCGTTGTGACATGTTGTGGAATAGGAGCGTCGTCGTTGTGACATGTTGTGGAATAGGAGTGTCGTCGTTGTGACATGTTGTGGAATAGGAACGTCGTTTTGACATGTTGTGGAATAGGAACGTCATTGTGACATGATGTGGAATAGGAGCGCCGTCGTTGTGACATGTTGTGGAAAAGGAGCTTCGTCGTTGTGACATGTTGTGGGATAGGAACGTCGTCGTTGTGACATGTTGTGGAATAGGAGCATAATTGTGACATGTGGAATAGGAGTGTCGTCAATGTGACATGTTGTGGAAAAGGAGCTTCGTCGTTGTGACATGTTGTGGAATAGGAGCGTCGTCGTTGTGACATGTTGTGGAATAGGAGCATAATTGTGACATGTGGAATAGGACCATCATTGTGACACGTTGTGGAATAGGAGCATCGTCGTTGTGACATGTTGTGGAATAGGAACGTCGTCGTTGTGGCATGTTGTGGAATAGGAGCGTCGTTTTGACATGTTGTGGAATAGGAACGTCGTCGTTGTGGCATGTTGTGGAATAGGAGCGTTGTTTTGACATGTGGAATAGGAGTTTCGTCAATGTGACATGTTGTGGAATAGGAGCGTCGTTGTGACATGTTGTGGAATAGGACCATCATTGTGACATGTGGAATAGGACCATCATTGTGACACGTTGTGGAATAGGAGCATCGTCGTTGTGACATGTTGTGGAATAGGACCATCATTGTGACATGTGGAATAGGACCATCATTGTGACACGTTGTGGAATAGGAGCATCGTCGTTGTGACATGTTGTGGAATAGGAACGTCGTCGTTGTGGCATGTTGTGGAATAGGAGCGTCGTTTTGACATGTTGTGGAATAGGAACGTCGTCGTTGTGGCATGTTGTGGAATAGGAGCGTTGTTTTGACATGTGGAATAGGAGTTTCGTCAATGTGACATGTTGTGGAATAGGAGCGTCGTTGTGACATGTTGTGGAATAGGACCATCATTGTGACATGTGGAATAGGACCATCATTGTGACACGTTGTGGAATAGGAGCGTCGTCATTGTGACATGTTGTGGAATAGGAGCGTCGTTGTGACATGTTGTGGAATAGGAACGTCGTTTTGACATGTTGTGGAATAGGAACGTCGTCGTTGTGGCATGTTGTGGAATAGGAGCGTCGTTTTGACATGTTGTGGAATAGGAACGTCATTGTGACATGATGTGGAATAGGAGCGCCGTCGTTGTGACATGTTGTGGAAAAGGAGCTTCGTCGTTGTGACATGTTGTGGCATAGGAGCGCCGTCGTTGTGACATGTTGTGGAAAAGGAGCTTCGTCGTTGTGACATGTTGTGGGATAGGAACGTCGTCGTTGTGACATGTTGTGGAATAGGAGCATAATTGTGACATGTGGAATAGGAGTGTCGTCAATGTGACATGTTGTGGAATAGGAGCGTCGTCGTTGTGACATGTTGTGGAATAGGACCATCATTGTGACATGTGGAATAGGAACGTCATTGTGACATGATGTGGAATAGGAGCGCCGTCGTTGTGACATGTTGTGGAATAGGACCATCATTGTGACACGTTGTGGAATAGGAGCATCGTCGTTGTGACATGTTGTGGAAAAGGAGCTTCGTCGTTGTGACATGTTGTGGAATAGGAGCGTCGTCGTTGTGACATGTTGTGGAATAGGAGTGTCGTCGTTGTGACATGTTGTGGAATAGGAACGTCGTCGTTGTGGCATGTTGTGGAATAGGAGCGTCGTTTTGACATGTTGTGGAATAGGAACGTCGTTGTGACATGTTGTGGAAAAGGAGCTTCGTCGTTGTGACATGTTGTGGAATAGGAGCGTCGTCGTTGTGACATGTTGTGGAATAGGAACGTCGTCGTTGTGACGTCATTGTGACATGTTGTGGAATAGGAGCGTCGTTGTGACATGTTGTGGAATAGGAGCGTCATTGTGACATGTTGTGGAATAGGAACGTCGTTTGACATGTTGTGGAATAGGAACGTCATTGACATGTGGAATAGGAGCGTCGTTGTGACATGTGGAATAAGAGCGTCGTTGTGACATGTTGTGGAATAGGAACTTCGTTGTGACATGTTGTGGAATAGGACCATCATTGTAACACGTGGAATAGGAGCGTCATTGTGACATGTGGAATAGGAGCGTCGTTGTGACATGTGGAATAAGAGCGTCGTTGTGACATGTTGTGGAATAGGAACGTCGTTGTGACATGTTGTGGAATAGGAGCGTCGTCGTTGTGGAATAGGAACGTCGTTGTGACATGTTGTGGAATAGGAGCGTCGTCATTGTGACATGTTGTGGAATAGGAGCTTCGTTGTGACATGTTTTGGAAAAGGAACGTCGTTGTGACATGTTGTGGAATATAGGAACGTCGTTGTGACATGTTGTGGAATAGGAGCGTCGTTGTGACATGTTGTGGAATATAGGAACGTCGTCATTGTGACATGTTGTGGAATAGGAGCGTCGTTGTGACATGTTGTGGAATAGGAACGTCGTTTTGACATGTTGTGGAATAGGAACGTCATTGTGACATGATGTGGAATAGGAGCGCCGTCGTTGTGACATGTTGTGGAATAGGAGCGTCGTCGTTGTGACATGTTGTGGAATAGGAGTGTCGTCGTTGTGACATGTTGTGGAATAGGAACGTCGTCGTTGTGGCATGTTGTGGAATAGGAGCGTCGTTTTGACATGTTGTGGAATAGGAACGTCATTGTGACATGATGTGGAATAGGAGCGCCGTCGTTGTGACATGTTGTGGAAAAGGAGCTTCGTCGTTGTGACATGTTGTGGGATAGGAACGTCGTCGTTGTGACATGTTGTGGAATAGGAGCATAATTGTGACATGTGGAATAGGAGTGTCGTCAATGTGACATGTTGTGGAAAAGGAGCTTCGTCGTTGTGACATGTTGTGGAATAGGAGCGTCGTCGTTGTGACATGTTGTGGAATAGGAACGTCGTCGTTGTGGCATGTTGTGGAATAGGAGCGTCGTTTTGACATGTTGTGGAATAGGAACGTCATTGTGAAATGATGTGGAATAGGAGCGCCGTCGTTGTGACATGTGGAAAAGGAGCTTCGTCGTTGTGACATGTTGTGGAATAGGAGCGTCGTCGTTGTGACATGTTGTGGAATAGGAACGTCGTCGTTGTGGCATGTTGTGGAATAGGAGCGTCGTTGTTGTGGCATGTTGTGGAATAGGAGCGTCGTTTTGACATGTTGTGGAATAGGAACGTCATTGTGACATGATGTGGAATAGGAGCGTCATTGTGACATGTGGAATAGGAGCGTCGTTGTGACATGTGGAATAAGAGCGTCGTTGTGACATGTTGTGGAATAGGAACTTCGTTGTGACATGTTGTGGAATAGGACCATCATTGTAACACGTGGAATAGGAGCGTCATTGTGACATGTGGAATAGGAGCGTCGTTGTGACATGTGGAATAAGAGCGTCGTTGTGACATGTTGTGGAATAGGAACGTCGTTGTGACATGTTGTGGAATAGGAGCGTCGTCGTTGTGGAATAGGAACGTCGTTGTGACATGTTGTGGAATAGGAGCGTCGTCATTGTGACATGTTGTGGAATAGGAGCGTCGTTGTGACATGTTTTGGAAAAGGAACGTCGTTGTGACATGTTGTGGAATATAGGAACGTCGTTGTGACATGTTGTGGAATAGGAGCGCGTCATTGTGACATGTGGAATAGGAGCGTCGTTGTGACATGTGGAATAAGAGCGTCGTTGTGACATGTTGTGGAATAGGAACGTCGTTGTGACATGTTGTGGAATAGGAGCGTCGTCGTTGTGGAATAGGAACGTCGTTGTGACATGTTGTGGAATAGGAGCGTCGTCATTGTGACATGTTGTGGAATAGGACCGTCGTTGTGACATGTTTTGGAAAAGGAACGTCGTTGTGACATGTTGTGGAATATAGGAACGTCGTTGTGACATGTTGTGGAATAGGAGCGTCGTCATTGTGACATGTTGTGGAATAGGAGCGTCGTTGTGACATGTAGTGGAATATAGGAACGTCGTCGTTGTGACATGTTGTGGAATAGGAGCGTCGTCATTGTGACATGTTGTGGAATAGGAGCGTCGTTGTGACATGTTGTGGAATAGGAGCGTCATTGTGACATGTTGTGGAATAGGAACGTCGTTTTGACATGTTGTGGAATAGGAACGTCATTGTGACATGTTGTGGAATAGGAGTGTCGTCGTTGTGACATGTTGTGGAATATGAACGTCGTCGTTGTGGCATGTTGTGGAATAGGAGCGTCATTGTGACATGTTGTGGAATAGGAGTGTCGTCGTTGTGACATGTTGTGGAATATGAACGTCGTCGTTGTGACATGTTGTGGAATAGGAGCGTAGTCGTTTTGACATGTTGTGGAATAGGAACGTCATTGTGACATGATGTGGAATAGTTGTGACATGTTGTGGAATAGGAGTGTCGTCGTTGTGACATGTTGTGGAATATGAACGTCGTCGTTGTGACATGTTGTGGAATAGGAGCGTAGTCGTTTTGACATGTTGTGGAATAGGAACGTCATTGTGACATGATGTGGAATAGGAGCGCCGTCGTTGTGACATGTTGTGGAAAAGGAGCTTCGTCGTTGTGACATGTTGTGGAATAGGAGCGTCGTCGTTGTGACATGTTGTGGAATAGGAACGTCGTCGTTGTGGCATGTTGTGGAATAGGAGCGTCGTTGTGACATGTTGTGGAATAGGAACGTCTTCGTTGTGGCATGTTGTGGAATAGGACCGTCGTCATTGTGACATGTTGTGGAATAGGAGCGTCGTTGTGACATGTTTTGGAAAAGGAACGTCGTTGTGACATGTTGTGGAATATAGGAACGGCGTTGTGACATGTTGTGGAATAGGAGCGTCGTCATTGTGACATGTTGTGGAATAGGAGCGTCGTTGTGACATGTTGTGGAATAGGACCATCATTGTGACATGTGGAATAGGACCATCATTGTGACATATTGTGGGATAGGAATGTCGTCGTTGTGACATGTTGTGGAATAGGAGCATAATTGTGACATGTGGAATAGGACCATCATTGTGACACGTTGTGGAATAGGAGCATCGTCGTTGTGACATGTTGTGTAATAGGAACGTCGTCGTTGTGGCATGTTGTGGAATAGGAGCGTCGTTTTGACATGTTGTGGAATAGGAACATCGTCGTTGTGACATGTTGTGGAATAGGAATGTCGTCGATGTGACATGTGGAATAGGACTATCATTGTGACATGTTGTGGAATAGGAATGTCGTTGTGACATGTTGTGGAATAGGAGTGTCGTCGTTTTGACATGTTGTGGAATAGGAACGTCATTGTGACATGATGTGGAATAGGAGCGCCGTCGTTGTGACATGTTGTGGAATAGGACCATCATTGTAACATGTGGAATAGGAGCGTCATTGTGACATGTGGAATAGGAGCGTCGTTGTGACATGTGGAATAAGAGCGTCGTTGTGACATGTTGTGGAATAGGAACGTCGTTGTGACATGTTGTGGAATAGGAGCGTCGTCGTTGTGGAATAGGAACGTCGTTGTGACATGTTGTGGAATAGGAGCGTCGTCATTGTGACATGTTGTAGAATAGGAGCGTCGTTGTGACATGTTTTGGAAAAGGAACGTCGTTGTGACATGTTGTGGAATATAGGAACGTCGTTGTGACATGTTGTGGAATAGGAGCGTCGTCATTGTGAAATGTTGTGGAATAGGAGCGTCGTTGTGACATGTTGTGGAATAGGACCATCATTGTGACATGTGGAATAGGACCATCATTGTGACATATTGTGGGATAGGAACGTCGTCGTTGTGACATGTTGTGGAATAGGAGCATAATTGTGACATGTGGAATAGGACCATCATTGTGACACGTTGTGGAATAGGAGCATCGTCGTTGTGACATGTTGTGGAAAAGGAGCTTCGTCGTTGTGACATGTTGTGGGATAGGAACAATCGTCGTTGTGACATGTTGTGGAATAGGAGCGTCGTCGTTGTGACATGTTGTGGAATAGGACCATCATTGTGACATGTGGAATAGGACCATCATTGTGACACGTTGTGGAATAAGAGCATCGTCGTTGTGACATGTTGTGGAAAAGGAGCTTCGTCGTTGTGAC
This sequence comes from Salmo salar, assembly GCF_965601325.2. Taxonomy (NCBI): domain Eukaryota; kingdom Metazoa; phylum Chordata; class Actinopteri; order Salmoniformes; family Salmonidae; genus Salmo; species Salmo salar. The sequence continues at coordinate 52,259,112 of NC_138299.1, forward strand.
ATGTTGTGGAATAGGAGCGTCGTTGTGACATGTTGTGCAATAGGAATGTCGTCGTTGTGGCATGTTGTGGAATAGGAGCGTCGTTTTGACATGTTGTGGAATAGGAACGTCATTGTGGCATGTTGTGGAATAGGAGCGTCGTTGTGATATGTTTTGGAATAGGAACGTCGTTGTGACATGTTGTGGAATATGGAACGTCGTTGTGACATGTTGTGGAATAGGAGCGTCGTCATTGTGACATGTTGTGGAATAGGAGCGTCGTTGTGACATGTTGTGGAATAGGAATCTTGTGACATGTGGAATAGGACGTCGTTGTGACATGTTGTGGAATAGGAACGTCGTTGTGACATGTTGTGGAATAGGAGCGTCGTTGTGACATGTTGTGGAATAGGAGCATCGTCGTTGTGACATGTTGTGGAATAGGAGTGTCGTCGTTGTGACATGTTGTGGAATAGGAACGTCGTCGTTGTGGCATGTTGTGGAATAGGAGCGTCGTTGTGACATGTTGTGCAATAGGAATGTCGTCGTTGTGGCATGTTGTGGAATAGGAGCGTCGTTTTGACATGTTGTGGAATAGGAACGTCATTGTGGCATGTTGTGGAATAGGAGCGTCGTTGTGACATGTTTTGGAAAAGGAACGTCGTTGTGACATGTTGTGGAATATAGGAACGGCGTTGTGACATGTTGTGGAATAGGAGCGTCGTCATTGTGACATGTTGTGGAATAGGAGCGTCGTTGTGACATGTTGTGGAATAGGACCATCATTGTGACATGTGGAATAGGACCATCATTGTGAAATATTGTGGGATAGGAACGTCGTCGTTGTGACATGTTGTGGAATAGGAGCATAATTGTGACATGTGGAATAGGACCATCATTGTGACACATTGTGGAATAGGAGCATCGTCGTTGTGACATGTTGTGTAATAGGAACGTCGTCGTTGTGGCATGTTGTGGAATAGGAGCGTCGTTTTGACATGTTGTGGAATAGGAACATCGTCGTTGTGACATGTTGTGGAATAGGAATGTCGTCGATGTGACATGTGGAATAGGACTATCATTGTGACATGTTGTGGAATAGGAATGTCGTTGTGACATGTTGTGGAATAGGAGTGTCGTCGTTTTGACATGTTGTGGAATAGGAACGTCATTGTGACATGATGTGGAATAGGAGCGCCGTCGTTGTGACATGTTGTGGAATAGGACCATCATTGTAACATGTGGAATAGGAGCGTCATTGTGACATGTGGAATAGGAGCGTCGTTGTGACATGTGGAATAAGAGCGTCGTTGTGACATGTTGTGGAATAGGAACGTCGTTGTGACATGTTGTGGAATAGGAACGTCGTTTTGACATGTTGTGGAATAGGACCATCATTGTGACATGTGGAATAGGACCATCATTGTGACATGTTGTGGAATAGGAACGTCGTCGTTGTGGCATGTTGTGGAATAGGAGCGTCGTTTTGACATGTTGTGGAATAGGAACGTCATTGTGACATGATGTGGAATAGGAGCGCCGTCGTTGTGACATGTTGTGGAAAAGGAGCTTCGTCGTTGTGACATGTTGTGGAATAGGAGCGTCGTCGTTGTGACATGTTGTGGAATAGGAACGTCGTCGTTGTGGCATGTTGTGGAATAGGAGCGTCGTTGTGACATGTTGTGGAATAGGAACGTCGTCGTTGTGGCATGTTGTGGAATAGGACCGTCGTCATTGTGACATGTTGTGGAATAGGAGCGTCGTTGTGACATGTTTTGGAAAAGGAACGTCGTTGTGACATGTTGTGGAATATAGGAACGGCGTTGTGACATGTTGTGGAATAGGAGCGTCGTCATTGTGACATGTTGTGGAATAGGAGCGTCGTTGTGACATGTTGTGGAATAGGACCATCATTGTGACATGTGGAATAGGACCATCATTGTGAAATATTGTGGGATAGGAACGTCGTCGTTGTGACATGTTGTGGAATAGGAGCATAATTGTGACATGTGGAATAGGACCATCATTGTGACACATTGTGGAATAGGAGCATCGTCGTTGTGACATGTTGTGTAATAGGAACGTCGTCGTTGTGGCATGTTGTGGAATAGGAGCGTCGTTTTGACATGTTGTGGAATAGGAACATCGTCGTTGTGACATGTTGTGGAATAGGAATGTCGTCGATGTGACATGTGGAATAGGACTATCATTGTGACATGTTGTGGAATAGGAATGTCGTTGTGACATGTTGTGGAATAGGAGTGTCGTCGTTTTGACATGTTGTGGAATAGGAACGTCATTGTGACATGATGTGGAATAGGAGCGCCGTCGTTGTGACATGTTGTGGAATAGGACCATCATTGTAACATGTGGAATAGGAGCGTCATTGTGACATGTGGAATAGGAGCGTCGTTGTGACATGTGGAATAAGAGCGTCGTTGTGACATGTTGTGGAATAGGAACGTCGTTGTGACATGTTGTGGAATAGGAGCGTCGTCGTTGTGGAATAGGAACGTCGTTGTGACATGTTGTGGAATAGGAGCGTCGTCATTGTGACATGTTGTAGAATAGGAGCGTCGTTGTGACATGTTTTGGAAAAGGAACGTCGTTGTGACATGTTGTGGAATATAGGAACGTTGTTGTGACATGTTGTGGAATAGGAGCGTCGTCATTGTGAAATGTTGTGGAATAGGAGCGTCGTTGTGACAAGTTGTGGAATAGGACCATCATTGTGACATGTGGATTAGGACCATCATTGTGACATATTGTGGGATAGGAACGTCGTCGTTGTGACATGTTGTGGAATAGGAGCATAATTGTGACATGTGGAATAGGACCATCATTGTGACACGTTGTGGAATAGGAGCATCGTCGTTGTGACATGTTGTGGAAAAGGAGCTTCGTCGTTGTGACATGTTGTGGGATAGGAACAATCGTCGTTGTGACATGTTGTGGAATAGGAGCATAATTGTGACATGTGGAAAAGGAGTGTCGTCAATGTGACATGTTGTGGAATAGGAGCGTCGTCGTTGTGACATGTTGTGGAATAGGACCATCATTGTGACATGTGGAATAGGACCATCATTGTGACACGTTGTGGAATAGGAGCATTCGTCGTTGTGACATGTTGTGGAATATGAGCGTCGTCGTTGTGACATGTTGTGGAATAGGAGTGTCGTCGTAGTGACATGTTGTGGAATAGGAATGTCGTCGTTGTGGCATGTTGTGGAATAGGAGCGTCGTTGTGACATGTTGTGCAATAGGAATGTCGTCGTTGTGGCATGTTGTGGAATAGGAGCGTCGTTTTGACATGTTGTGGAATAGGAACGTCATTGTGGCATGTTGTGGAATAGGAGCGTCGTTGTGACATGTTTTGGAAAAGGAACGTCGTTGTGACATGTTGTGGAATATAGGAACGTCGTTGTGACATGTTGTGGAATAGGAGCGTCATTGTGACATGTTGTGGAATAGGAACATCGTCGTTGTGACATGTTGTGGAATAGGAATGTCGTCGATGTGACATGTTGTGGAATAGGAACGTCGTCGTTGTGGCATGTTGTGGAATAGGAGCGTCGTTGTGACATGTTGTGGAATATAGAAACGTCGTCGTTGTGACATGTTGTGGAATAGGAGCGTCGTCATTGTGACATGTTGTGGAATAGGAGCGTCGTTGTGACATGTTGTGGAATAGGAGCGTCGTTGTGACATGTTGTGGAATAGGAACGTCGTTTTGACATGTTGTGGAATAGGACCATCATTGTGACATGTGGAATAGGACCATCATTGTGACATGTTGTGGAATAGGAGCGTCGTCGTTGTGACATGTTGTGGAATAGGAGTGTCGTCGTTGTGACATGTTGTGGAATAGGAACGTCGTCGTTGTGGCATGTTGTGGAATAGGAGCGTCGTTTTGACATGTTGTGGAATAGGAACGTCATTGTGACATGATGTGGAATAGGAGCGCCGTCGTTGTGACATGTTGTGGAAAAGGAGCTTCGTCGTTGTGACATGTTGTGGGATAGGAACGTCGTCGTTGTGACATGTTGTGGAATAGGAGCATAATTGTGACATGTGGAATAGGAGTGTCGTCAATGTGACATGTTGTGGAATAGGAGCGTCGTCGTTGTGACATGTTGTGGAATAGGAGTGTCGTCGTTGTGACATGTTGTGGAATAGGAACGTCGTCGTTGTGGCATGTTGTGGAATAGGAGCGTCGTTGTGACATGTTTTGGAAAAGGACCATCATTGTGACATGTGGAATAGGACCATCATTGTGAAATATTGTGGGATAGGAACGTCGTCGTTGTGACATGTTGTGGAATAGGAGCATAATTGTGACATGTGGAATAGGACCATCATTGTGACACATTGTGGAATAGGAGCATCGTCGTTGTGACATGTTGTGTAATAGGAACGTCGTCGTTGTGGCATGTTGTGGAATAGGAGCGTCGTTTTGACATGTTGTGGAATAGGAACATCGTCGTTGTGACATGTTGTGGAATAGGAATGTCGTCGATGTGACATGTGGAATAGGACTATCATTGTGACATGTTGTGGAATAGGAATGTCGTTGTGACATGTTGTGGAATAGGAGTGTCGTCGTTTTGACATGTTGTGGAATAGGAACGTCATTGTGACATGATGTGGAATAGGAGCGCCGTCGTTGTGACATGTTGTGGAATAGGACCATCATTGTAACATGTGGAATAGGAGCGTCATTGTGACATGTGGAATAGGAGCGTCGTTGTGACATGTGGAATAAGAGCGTCGTTGTGACATGTTGTGGAATAGGAACGTCGTTGTGACATGTTGTGGAATAGGAACGTCGTTTTGACATGTTGTGGAATAGGACCATCATTGTGACATGTGGAATAGGACCATCATTGTGACATGTTGTGGAATAGGAACGTCGTCGTTGTGGCATGTTGTGGAATAGGAGCGTCGTTTTGACATGTTGTGGAATAGGAACGTCATTGTGACATGATGTGGAATAGGAGCGCCGTCGTTGTGACATGTTGTGGAAAAGGAGCTTCGTCGTTGTGACATGTTGTGGAATAGGAGCGTCGTCGTTGTGACATGTTGTGGAATAGGAACGTCGTCGTTGTGGCATGTTGTGGAATAGGAGCGTCGTTGTGACATGTTGTGGAATAGGAACGTCGTCGTTGTGGCATGTTGTGGAATAGGACCGTCGTCATTGTGACATGTTGTGGAATAGGAGCGTCGTTGTGACATGTTTTGGAAAAGGAACGTCGTTGTGACATGTTGTGGAATATAGGAACGGCGTTGTGACATGTTGTGGAATAGGAGCGTCGTCATTGTGACATGTTGTGGAATAGGAGCGTCGTTGTGACATGTTGTGGAATAGGACCATCATTGTGACATGTGGAATAGGACCATCATTGTGAAATATTGTGGGATAGGAACGTCGTCGTTGTGACATGTTGTGGAATAGGAGCATAATTGTGACATGTGGAATAGGACCATCATTGTGACACATTGTGGAATAGGAGCATCGTCGTTGTGACATGTTGTGTAATAGGAACGTCGTCGTTGTGGCATGTTGTGGAATAGGAGCGTCGTTTTGACATGTTGTGGAATAGGAACATCGTCGTTGTGACATGTTGTGGAATAGGAATGTCGTCGATGTGACATGTGGAATAGGACTATCATTGTGACATGTTGTGGAATAGGAATGTCGTTGTGACATGTTGTGGAATAGGAGTGTCGTCGTTTTGACATGTTGTGGAATAGGAACGTCATTGTGACATGATGTGGAATAGGAGCGCCGTCGTTGTGACATGTTGTGGAATAGGACCATCATTGTAACATGTGGAATAGGAGCGTCATTGTGACATGTGGAATAGGAGCGTCGTTGTGACATGTGGAATAAGAGCGTCGTTGTGACATGTTGTGGAATAGGAACGTCGTTGTGACATGTTGTGGAATAGGAGCGTCGTCGTTGTGGAATAGGAACGTCGTTGTGACATGTTGTGGAATAGGAGCGTCGTCATTGTGACATGTTGTAGAATAGGAGCGTCGTTGTGACATGTTTTGGAAAAGGAACGTCGTTGTGACATGTTGTGGAATATAGGAACGTTGTTGTGACATGTTGTGGAATAGGAGCGTCGTCATTGTGAAATGTTGTGGAATAGGAGCGTCGTTGTGACAAGTTGTGGAATAGGACCATCATTGTGACATGTGGATTAGGACCATCATTGTGACATATTGTGGGATAGGAACGTCGTCGTTGTGACATGTTGTGGAATAGGAGCATAATTGTGACATGTGGAATAGGACCATCATTGTGACACGTTGTGGAATAGGAGCATCGTCGTTGTGACATGTTGTGGAAAAGGAGCTTCGTCGTTGTGACATGTTGTGGGATAGGAACAATCGTCGTTGTGACATGTTGTGGAATAGGAGCATAATTGTGACATGTGGAAAAGGAGTGTCGTCAATGTGACATGTTGTGGAATAGGAGCGTCGTCGTTGTGACATGTTGTGGAATAGGACCATCATTGTGACATGTGGAATAGGACCATCATTGTGACACGTTGTGGAATAGGAGCATCGTCGTTGTGACATGTTGTGGAAAAGGAGCTTCGTCGTTGTGACATGTTGTGGAATATGAGCGTCGTCGTTGTGACATGTTGTGGAATAGGAGTGTCGTCGTAGTGACATGTTGTGGAATAGGAATGTCGTCGTTGTGGCATGTTGTGGAATAGGAGCGTCGTTGTGACATGTTGTGGAATAGGACCATCATTGTGACATGTGGAATAGGACCATCATTGTGAAATATTGTTGGATAGGAACGTCGTCGTTGTGACATGTTGTGGAATAGGAGCATAATTGTGACATGTGGAATAGGACCATCATTGTGACACATTGTGGAATAGGAGCATCGTCGTTGTGACATGTTGTGTAATAGGAACGTCGTCGTTGTGGCATGTTGTGGAATAGGAGCGTCGTTTTGACATGTTGTGGAATAGGAACATCGTCGTTGTGACATGTTGTGGAATAGGAATGTCGTCGATGTGACATGTGGAATAGGACTATCATTGTGACATGTTGTGGAATAGGAATGTCGTTGTGACATGTTGTGGAATAGGAGTGTCGTCGTTTTGACATGTTGTGGAATAGGAACGTCATTGTGACATGATGTGGAATAGGAGCGCCGTCGTTGTGACATGTTGTGGAATAGGACCATCATTGTAACATGTGGAATAGGACCATCATTGTGACATGTTGTGGAATAGGAACGTCGTCGTTGTGGCATGTTGTGGAATAGGAGCGTCGTTTTGACATGTTGTGGAATAGGAACGTCATTGTGACATGATGTGGAATAGGAGCGCCGTCGTTGTGACATGTTGTGGAAAAGGAGCTTCGTCGTTGTGACATGTTGTGGAATAGGAGCGTCGTCGTTGTGACATGTTGTGGAATAGGAACGTCGTCGTTGTGGCATGTTGTGGAATAGGAGCGTCGTTGTGACATGTTTTGGAAAAGGAACGTCGTTGTGACATGTTGTGGAATATAGGAACGGCGTTGTGACATGTTGTGGAATAGGAGCGTCGTCATTGTGACATGTTGTGGAATAGGAGCGTCGTTGTGACATGTGGAATAGGAGCGTCGTTGTGACATGTGGAATAAGAGCGTCGTTGTGACATGTTGTGGAATAGGAACGTCGTTGTGACATGTTGTGGAATAGGAGCGTCGTCGTTGTGGAATAGGAACGTCGTTGTGACATGTTGTGGAATAGGAGCGTCGTCATTGTGACATGTTGTAGAATAGGAGCGTCGTTGTGACATGTTTTGGAAAAGGAACGTCGTTGTGACATGTTGTGGAATATAGGAACGTTGTTGTGACATGTTGTGGAATAGGAGCGTCGTCATTGTGAAATGTTGTGGAATAGGAGCGTCGTTGTGACAAGTTGTGGAATAGGACCATCATTGTGACATGTGGATTAGGACCATCATTGTGACATATTGTGGGATAGGAACGTCGTCGTTGTGACATGTTGTGGAATAGGAGCATAATTGTGACATGTGGAATAGGACCATCATTGTGACACGTTGTGGAATAGGAGCATCGTCGTTGTGACATGTTGTGGAAAAGGAGCTTCGTCGTTGTGACATGTTGTGGGATAGGAACAATCGTCGTTGTGACATGTTGTGGAATAGGAGCATAATTGTGACATGTGGAAAAGGAGTGTCGTCAATGTGACATGTTGTGGAATAGGAGCGTCGTCGTTGTGACATGTTGTGGAATAGGACCATCATTGTGACATGTGGAATAGGACCATCATTGTGACACGTTGTGGAATAGGAGCATCGTCGTTGTGACATGTTGTGGAAAAGGAGCTTCGTCGTTGTGACATGTTGTGGAATATGAGCGTCGTCGTTGTGACATGTTGTGGAATAGGAGTGTCGTCGTAGTGACATGTTGTGGAATAGGAATGTCGTCGTTGTGGCATGTTGTGGAATAGGAGCGTCGTTGTGACATGTTGTGCAATAGGAATGTCGTCGTTGTGGCATGTTGTGGAATAGGAGCGTCGTTTTGACATGTTGTGGAAAAGGAACGTCGTTGTGACATGTGGAATATAGGAACGTCGTTGTGACATGTTGTGGAATAGGAGCGTCATTGTGACATGTTGTGGAATAGGAACATCGTCGTTGTGACATGTTGTGGAATAGGAATGTCGTCGATGTGACATGTTGTGGAATAGGAACGTCGTCGTTGTGGCATGTTGTGGAATAGGAGCGTCGTTGTGACATGTTGTGGAATATAGAAACGTCGTCGTTGTGACATGTTGTGGAATAGGAGCGTCGTCATTGTGACATGTTGTGGAATAGGAGCGTCGTTGTGACATGTTGTGGAATAGGAGCGTCGTTGTGACATGTTGTGGAATAGGAACGTCGTTTTGACATGTTGTGGAATAGGACCATCATTGTGACATGTGGAATAGGACCATCATTGTGACATGTTGTGGAATAGGAGCGTCGTCGTTGTGACATGTTGTGGAATAGGAGTGTCGTCGTTGTGACATGTTGTGGAATAGGAACGTCGTCGTTGTGGCATGTTGTGGAATAGGAGCGTCGTTTTGACATGTTGTGGAATAGGAACGTCATTGTGACATGATGTGGAATAGGAGCGCCGTCGTTGTGACATGTTGTGGAAAAGGAGCTTCGTCGTTGTGACATGTTGTGGGATAGGAACGTCGTCGTTGTGACATGTTGTGGAATAGGAGCATAATTGTGACATGTGGAATAGGAGTGTCGTCAATGTGACATGTTGTGGAATAGGAGCGTCGTCGTTGTGACATGTTGTGGAATAGGACCATCATTGTGACACGTTGTGGAATAGGAGCGTCGTCGTTGTGACATGTTGTGGAATAGGAGCGTCGTCATTGTGACATGTTGTGGAATAGGAGCGTCGTTGTGACATGTTGTGGAATAGGAGCGTCGTCATTGTGACATGTTGTGGAATAGGAGCGTCGTTGTGACATGTTGTGGAATAGGAGCGTCGTTGTGACATGTTGTGGAATAGGAACGTTGTTTTGACATGTTGTGGAATAGGAACGTCATTGTGACATGATGTGGAATAGGAGCGCCGTCGTTGTGACATGTTGTGGAATAGGAGCGTCGTCGTTGTGACATGTTGTGGAATAGGAGTGTCGTCGTTGTGACATGTTGTGGAATAGGAGCATAATTGTGACATGTGGAATAGGAGTGTCGTCAATGTGACATGTTGTGGAAAAGGAGCTTCGTCGTTGTGACATGTTGTGGAATAGGAGCGTCGTCGTTTTGACATGTTGTGGAATAGGAACGTCATTGTGACATGATGTGGAATAGGAGCGCCGTCGTTGTGACATGTTGTGGAAAAGGAGCTTCGTCGTTGTGACATGTTGTGGAATAGGAGCGTCGTCGTTGTGACATGTTGTGGAATAGGAACGTCGTCGTTGTGGCATGTTGTGGAATAGGAGCGTCGTTGTGACATGTTTTGGAAAAGGAACGTCGTTGTGACATGTTGTGGAATATAGGAACGTCGTTGTGACATGTTGTGGAATAGGAGCGTCGTCATTGTGACATGTTGTGGAATAGGAGCGTCGTTGTGACATGTTGTGGAATAGGACCATCATTGTGACATGTGGAATAGGACCATCATTGTGACATATTGTGGGATAGGAACGTCGTCGTTGTGACATGTTGTGGAATAGGAGCATAATTGTGACATGTGGAATAGGACCATCATTGTGACACGTTGTGGAATAGGAGCATCGTCGTTGTGACATGTTGTGTAATAGGAACGTCGTCGTTGTGGCATGTTGTGGAATAGGAGCGTCGTTTTGACATGTTGTGGAATAGGAACATCGTCGTTGTGACATGTTGTGGAATAGGAATGTCGTCGATGTGACATGTGGAATAGGACTATCATTGTGACATGTTGTGGAATAGGAGCGTCGTCATTGTGACATGTTGTGGAATAGGAGCGTCGTTGTGATTTGACATGTTGTGGAATATAGGAACGTCGTCATTGTGACATGTTGTGGAATAGGAGCGCCGTCGTTGTGACATGTTGTGGAATAGGACGTCGTTTGACATGTTGTGGAATAGGAGCGTCGTTGTGACATGTTGTGGGATAGGAACGTCGTCGTTGTGACATGTTGTGGAATAGGAGCATAATTGTGACATGTGGAATAGGAGTGTCGTCAATGTGACATGTTGTGGAAAAGGAGCTTCGTCGTTGTGACATGTTGTGGAATAGGAGCGTCGTCGTTTTGACATGTTGTGGAATAGGAACGTCATTGTGACATGATGTGGAATAGGAGCGCCGTCGTTGTGACATGTTGTGGAAAAGGAGCTTCGTCGTTGTGACATGTTGTGGAATAGGAGCGTCGTCGTTGTGACATGTTGTGGAATAGGAACGTCGTCGTTGTGGCATGTTGTGGAATAGGAGCGTCGTTGTGACATGTTTTGGAAAAGGAACGTCGTTGTGACATGTTGTGGAATATAGGAACGTCGTTGTGACATGTTGTGGAATAGGAGCGTCGTCATTGTGACATGTTGTGGAATAGGAGCGTCGTTGTGACATGTTGTGGAATAGGACCATCATTGTGACATGTGGAATAGGACCATCATTGTGACATATTGTGGGATAGGAACGTCGTCGTTGTGACATGTTGTGGAATAGGAGCATAATTGTGACATGTGGAATAGGACCATCATTGTGACACGTTGTGGAATAGGAGCATCGTCGTTGTGACATGTTGTGTAATAGGAACGTCGTCGTTGTGGCATGTTGTGGAATAGGAGCGTCGTTTTGACATGTTGTGGAATAGGAACATCGTCGTTGTGACATGTTGTGGAATAGGAATGTCGTCGATGTGACATGTGGAATAGGACTATCATTGTGACATGTTGTGGAATAGGAATGTCGTTGTGACATGTTGTGGAATAGGAGTGTCGTCGTTGTGACATGTTGTGGAATAGGAACGTCGTCGTTGTGGCATGTTGTGGAATAGGAGCGTCGTTTTGACATGTTGTGGAATAGGAACGTCATTGTGACATGATGTGGAATAGGAGCGCCGTCGTTGTGACATGTTGTGGAAAAGGAGCTTCGTCGTTGTGATATGTTGTGGGATAGGAACGTCGTCGTTGTGACATGTTGTGGAATAGGAGCATAATTGTGACATGTGGAATAGGAGTGTCGTCAATGTGACATGTTGTGGAAAAGGAGCTTCGTCGTTTTGACATGTTGTGGAATAGGACCATCATTGTGACACGTTGTGGAATAGGAGCATCGTCGTTGTGACATGTTGTGGAATAGGAACGTCGTCGTTGTGGCATGTTGTGGAATAGGAGCGTCGTTTTGACATGTTGTGGAATAGGAACGTCGTCGTTGTGGCATGTTGTGGAATAGGAGCGTTGTTTTGACATGTGGAATAGGACTTTCGTCAATGTGACATGTTGTGGAATAGGAGCGTCGTTGTGACATGTTGTGGAATAGGACCATCATTGTGACATGTGGAATAGGACCATCATTGTGACACGTTGTGGAATAGGAGCGTCGTCATTGTGACATGTTGTGGAATAGGAGCGTCGTTGTGACATGTTGTGGAATAGGACCATCATTGTGACATGTGGAATAGGACCATCATTGTGACATATTGTGGGATAGGAACGTCGTCGTTGTGACATGTTGTGGAATAGGAGCATAATTGTGACATGTGGAATAGGACCATCATTGTGACACGTTGTGGAATAGGAGCATCGTCGTTGTGACATGTTGTGTAATAGGAACGTCGTCGTTGTGGCATGTTGTGGAATAGGAGCGTCGTTTTGACATGTTGTGGAATAGGAACATCGTCGTTGTGACATGTTGTGGAATAGGAATGTCGTCGATGTGACATGTGGAATAGGACTATCATTGTGACATGTTGTGGAATAGGAATGTCGTTGTGACATGTTGTGGAATAGGAGTGTCGTCGTTGTGACATGTTGTGGAATAGGAACGTCGTCGTTGTGGCATGTTGTGGAATAGGAGCGTCGTTTTGACATGTTGTGGAATAGGAACGTCATTGTGACATGATGTGGAATAGGAGCGCCGTCGTTGTGACATGTTGTGGAAAAGGAGCTTCGTCGTTGTGATATGTTGTGGGATAGGAACGTCGTCGTTGTGACATGTTGTGGAATAGGAGCATAATTGTGACATGTGGAATAGGAGTGTCGTCAATGTGACATGTTGTGGAAAAGGAGCTTCGTCGTTTTGACATGTTGTGGAATAGGAGCGTCGTCGTTGTGACATGTTGTGGAATAGGAGCATAATTGTGACATGTGGAATAGGACCATCATTGTGACACGTTGTGGAATAGGAGCATCGTCGTTGTGACATGTTGTGGAATAGGAACGTCGTCGTTGTGGCATGTTGTGGAATAGGAGCGTCGTTTTGACATGTTGTGGAATAGGAACGTCGTCGTTGTGGCATGTTGTGGAATAGGAGCGTTGTTTTGACATGTGGAATAGGACTTTCGTCAATGTGACATGTTGTGGAATAGGAGCGTCGTTGTGACATGTTGTGGAATAGGACCATCATTGTGACATGTGGAATAGGACCATCATTGTGACACGTTGTGGAATAGGAGCGTCGTCATTGTGACATGTTGTGGAATAGGAGCGTCGTTGTGACATGTTGTGGAATAGGACCATCATTGTGACATGTGGAATAGGACCATCATTGTGACATATTGTGGGATAGGAACGTCGTCGTTGTGACATGTTGTGGAATAGGAGCATAATTGTGACATGTGGAATAGGACCATCATTGTGACACGTTGTGGAATAGGAGCATCGTCGTTGTGACATGTTGTGTAATAGGAACGTCGTCGTTGTGGCATGTTGTGGAATAGGAGCGTCGTTTTGACATGTTGTGGAATAGGAACATCGTCGTTGTGACATGTTGTGGAATAGGAATGTCGTCGATGTGACATGTGGAATAGGACTATCATTGTGACATGTTGTGGAATAGGAATGTCGTTGTGACATGTTGTGGAATAGGAGTGTCGTCGTTGTGACATGTTGTGGAATAGGAACGTCGTCGTTGTGGCATGTTGTGGAATAGGAGCGTCGTTTTGACATGTTGTGGAATAGGAACGTCATTGTGACATGATGTGGAATAGGAGCGCCGTCGTTGTGACATGTTGTGGAAAAGGAGCTTCGTCGTTGTGACATGTTGTGGGATAGGAACGTCGTCGTTGTGACATGTTGTGGAATAGGAGCATAATTGTGACATGTGGAATAGGAGTGTCGTCAATGTGACATGTTGTGGAAAAGGAGCTTCGTCGTTGTGACATGTTGTGGAATAGGAGCGTCGTCGTTGTGACATGTTGTGGAATAGGAGCATAATTGTGACATGTGGAATAGGACCATCATTGTGACACGTTGTGGAATAGGAGCATCGTCGTTGTGACATGTTGTGGAATAGGAACGTCGTCGTTGTGGCATGTTGTGGAATAGGAGCGTTGTTTTGACATGTGGAATAGGAGTTTCGTCAATGTGACATGTTGTGGAATAGGAGCGTCGTTGTGACATGTTGTGGAATAGGACCATCATTGTGACATGTGGAATAGGACCATCATTGTGACACGTTGTGGAATAGGAGCGTCGTCATTGTGACATGTTGTGGAATAGGAGCGTCGTTGTGACATGTTGTGGAATAGGAACGTCGTTTTGACATGTTGTGGAATAGGAACGTCGTCGTTGTGGCATGTTGTGGAATAGGAGCGTCGTTTTGACATGTTGTGGAATAGGAACGTCATTGTGACATGATGTGGAATAGGAGCGCCGTCGTTGTGACATGTTGTGTAATAGGAACGTCGTCGTTGTGGCATGTTGTGGAATAGGAGCGTCGTTTTGACATGTTGTGGAATAGGAACATCGTCGTTGTGACATGTTGTGGAATAGGAATGTCGTCGATGTGACATGTGGAATAGGACTATCATTGTGACATGTTGTGGAATAGGAATGTCGTTGTGACATGTTGTGGAATATAGGAACGTCGTCGTTGTGACATGTTGTGGAATAGGAGCGTCGTCATTGTGACATGTTGTGGAATAGGAGCGTCGTTGTGACATGTTGTGGAATAGGAGCGTCGTTGTGACATGTTGTGGAATAGGAACGTTGTTTTGACATGTTGTGGAATAGGAACGTCATTGTGACATGATGTGGAATAGGAGCGCCGTCGTTGTGACATGTTGTGGAATAGGAGCGTCGTCGTTGTGACATGTTGTGGAATAGGAGTGTCGTCGTTGTGACATGTTGTGGAATAGGAGCATAATTGTGACATGTGGAATAGGAGTGTCGTCAATGTGACATGTTGTGGAAAAGGAGCTTCGTCGTTGTGACATGTTGTGGAATAGGAGCGTCGTCGTTTTGACATGTTGTGGAATAGGAACGTCATTGTGACATGATGTGGAATAGGAGCGCCGTCGTTGTGACATGTTGTGGAAAAGGAGCTTCGTCGTTGTGACATGTTGTGGAATAGGAGCGTCGTCGTTGTGACATGTTGTGGAATAGGAACGTCGTCGTTGTGGCATGTTGTGGAATAGGAGCGTCGTTGTGACATGTTTTGGAAAAGGAACGTCGTTGTGACATGTTGTGGAATATAGGAACGTCGTTGTGACATGTTGTGGAATAGGAGCGTCGTCATTGTGACATGTTGTGGAATAGGAGCGTCGTTGTGACATGTTGTGGAATAGGACCATCATTGTGACATGTGGAATAGGACCATCATTGTGACATATTGTGGGATAGGAACGTCGTCGTTGTGACATGTTGTGGAATAGGAGCATAATTGTGACATGTGGAATAGGACCATCATTGTGACACGTTGTGGAATAGGAGCATCGTCGTTGTGACATGTTGTGTAATAGGAACGTCGTCGTTGTGGCATGTTGTGGAATAGGAGCGTCGTTTTGACATGTTGTGGAATAGGAACATCGTCGTTGTGACATGTTGTGGAATAGGAATGTCGTCGATGTGACATGTGGAATAGGACTATCATTGTGACATGTTGTGGAATAGGAATGTCGTTGTGACATGTTGTGGAATAGGAGTGTCGTCGTTGTGACATGTTGTGGAATAGGAACGTCGTCGTTGTGGCATGTTGTGGAATAGGAGCGTCGTTTTGACATGTTGTGGAATAGGAACGTCATTGTGACATGATGTGGAATAGGAGCGCCGTCGTTGTGACATGTTGTGGAAAAGGAGCTTCGTCGTTGTGATATGTTGTGGGATAGGAACGTCGTCGTTGTGACATGTTGTGGAATAGGAGCATAATTGTGACATGTGGAATAGGAGTGTCGTCAATGTGACATGTTGTGGAAAAGGAGCTTCGTCGTTTTGACATGTTGTGGAATAGGAGCGTCGTCGTTGTGACATGTTGTGGAATAGGAGCATAATTGTGACATGTGGAATAGGACCATCATTGTGACACGTTGTGGAATAGGAGCATCGTCGTTGTGACATGTTGTGGAATAGGAACGTCGTCGTTGTGGCATGTTGTGGAATAGGAGCGTCGTTTTGACATGTTGTGGAATAGGAACGTCGTCGTTGTGGCATGTTGTGGAATAGGAGCGTTGTTTTGACATGTGGAATAGGACTTTCGTCAATGTGACATGTTGTGGAATAGGAGCGTCGTTGTGACATGTTGTGGAATAGGACCATCATTGTGACATGTGGAATAGGACCATCATTGTGACACGTTGTGGAATAGGAGCGTCGTCATTGTGACATGTTGTGGAATAGGAGCGTCGTTGTGACATGTTGTGGAATAGGACCATCATTGTGACATGTGGAATAGGACCATCATTGTGACATATTGTGGGATAGGAACGTCGTCGTTGTGACATGTTGTGGAATAGGAGCATAATTGTGACATGTGGAATAGGACCATCATTGTGACACGTTGTGGAATAGGAGCATCGTCGTTGTGACATGTTGTGTAATAGGAACGTCGTCGTTGTGGCATGTTGTGGAATAGGAGCGTCGTTTTGACATGTTGTGGAATAGGAACATCGTCGTTGTGACATGTTGTGGAATAGGAATGTCGTCGATGTGACATGTGGAATAGGACTATCATTGTGACATGTTGTGGAATAGGAATGTCGTTGTGACATGTTGTGGAATAGGAGTGTCGTCGTTGTGACATGTTGTGGAATAGGAACGTCGTCGTTGTGGCATGTTGTGGAATAGGAGCGTCGTTTTGACATGTTGTGGAATAGGAACGTCATTGTGACATGATGTGGAATAGGAGCGCCGTCGTTGTGACATGTTGTGGAAAAGGAGCTTCGTCGTTGTGATATGTTGTGGGATAGGAACGTCGTCGTTGTGACATGTTGTGGAATAGGAGCATAATTGTGACATGTGGAATAGGAGTGTCGTCAATGTGACATGTTGTGGAAAAGGAGCTTCGTCGTTTTGACATGTTGTGGAATAGGAGCGTCGTCGTTGTGACATGTTGTGGAATAGGAGCATAATTGTGACATGTGGAATAGGACCATCATTGTGACACGTTGTGGAATAGGAGCATCGTCGTTGTGACATGTTGTGGAATAGGAACGTCGTCGTTGTGGCATGTTGTGGAATAGGAGCGTCGTTTTGACATGTTGTGGAATAGGAACGTCGTCGTTGTGGCATGTTGTGGAATAGGAGCGTTGTTTTGACATGTGGAATAGGACTTTCGTCAATGTGACATGTTGTGGAATAGGAGCGTCGTTGTGACATGTTGTGGAATAGGACCATCATTGTGACATGTGGAATAGGACCATCATTGTGACACGTTGTGGAATAGGAGCGTCGTCATTGTGACATGTTGTGGAATAGGAGCGTCGTTGTGACATGTTGTGGAATAGGACCATCATTGTGACATGTGGAATAGGACCATCATTGTGACATATTGTGGGATAGGAACGTCGTCGTTGTGACATGTTGTGGAATAGGAGCATAATTGTGACATGTGGAATAGGACCATCATTGTGACACGTTGTGGAATAGGAGCATCGTCGTTGTGACATGTTGTGTAATAGGAACGTCGTCGTTGTGGCATGTTGTGGAATAGGAGCGTCGTTTTGACATGTTGTGGAATAGGAACATCGTCGTTGTGACATGTTGTGGAATAGGAATGTCGTCGATGTGACATGTGGAATAGGACTATCATTGTGACATGTTGTGGAATAGGAATGTCGTTGTGACATGTTGTGGAATAGGAGTGTCGTCGTTGTGACATGTTGTGGAATAGGAACGTCGTCGTTGTGGCATGTTGTGGAATAGGAGCGTCGTTTTGACATGTTGTGGAATAGGAACGTCATTGTGACATGATGTGGAATAGGAGCGCCGTCGTTGTGACATGTTGTGGAAAAGGAGCTTCGTCGTTGTGACATGTTGTGGGATAGGAACGTCGTCGTTGTGACATGTTGTGGAATAGGAGCATAATTGTGACATGTGGAATAGGAGTGTCGTCAATGTGACATGTTGTGGAAAAGGAGCTTCGTCGTTGTGACATGTTGTGGAATAGGAGCGTCGTCGTTGTGACATGTTGTGGAATAGGAGCATAATTGTGACATGTGGAATAGGACCATCATTGTGACACGTTGTGGAATAGGAGCATCGTCGTTGTGACATGTTGTGGAATAGGAACGTCGTCGTTGTGGCATGTTGTGGAATAGGAGCGTTGTTTTGACATGTGGAATAGGAGTTTCGTCAATGTGACATGTTGTGGAATAGGAGCGTCGTTGTGACATGTTGTGGAATAGGACCATCATTGTGACATGTGGAATAGGACCATCATTGTGACACGTTGTGGAATAGGAGCGTCGTCATTGTGACATGTTGTGGAATAGGAGCGTCGTTGTGACATGTTGTGGAATAGGAACGTCGTTTTGACATGTTGTGGAATAGGAACGTCGTCGTTGTGGCATGTTGTGGAATAGGAGCGTCGTTTTGACATGTTGTGGAATAGGAACGTCATTGTGACATGATGTGGAATAGGAGCGCCGTCGTTGTGACATGTTGTGTAATAGGAACGTCGTCGTTGTGGCATGTTGTGGAATAGGAGCGTCGTTTTGACATGTTGTGGAATAGGAACATCGTCGTTGTGACATGTTGTGGAATAGGAATGTCGTCGATGTGACATGTGGAATAGGACTATCATTGTGACATGTTGTGGAATAGGAATGTCGTTGTGACATGTTGTGGAATAGGAGTGTCGTCGTTTTGACATGTTGTGGAATAGGAACGTCATTGTGACATGATGTGGAATAGGAGCGCCGTCGTTGTGACATGTTGTGGAATAGGACCATCATTGTAACATGTGGAATAGGAGCGTCATTGTGACATGTGGAATAGGAGCGTCGTTGTGACATGTGGAATAAGAGCGTCGTTGTGACATGTTGTGGAATAGGAACGTCGTTGTGACATGTTGTGGAATAGGAGCGTCGTCGTTGTGGAATAGGAACGTCGTTGTGACATGTTGTGGAATAGGAGCGTCGTCATTGTGACATGTTGTAGAATAGGAGCGTCGTTGTGACATGTTTTGGAAAAGGAATGTCGTTGTGACATGTTGTGGAATATAGGAACGTCGTTGTGACATGTTGTGGAATAGGAGCGTCGTCATTGTGAAATGTTGTGGAATAGGAGCGTCGTTGTGACATGTTGTGGAATAGGACCATCATTGTGACATGTGGAATAGGACCATCATTGTGACATATTGTGGGATAGGAACGTCGTCGTTGTGACATGTTGTGGAATAGGAGCATAATTGTGACATGTGGAATAGGACCATCATTGTGACACGTTGTGGAATAGGAGCATCGTCGTTGTGACATGTTGTGGAAAAGGAGCTTCGTCGTTGTGACATGTTGTGGGATAGGAACAATCGTCGTTGTGACATGTTGTGGAATAGGAGCATAATTGTGACATGTGGAAAAGGAGTGTCGTCAATGTGACATGTTGTGGAATAGGAGCGTCGTCGTTGTGACATGTTGTGGAATAGGACCATCATTGTGACATGTGGAATAGGACCATCATTGTGACACGTTGTGGAATAGGAGCATCGTCGTTGTGACATGTTGTGGAAAAGGAGCTTCGTCGTTGTGACATGTTGTGGAATATGAGCGTCGTCGTTGTGACATGTTGTGGAATAGGAGTGTCGTCGTAGTGACATGTTGTGGAATAGGAATGTCGTCGTTGTGGCATGTTGTGGAATAGGAGCGTCGTTTTGACATGTTGTGGAATAGGAACGTCATTGTGGCATGTTGTGGAATAGGAGCGTCGTTGTGACATGTTTTGGAAAAGGAACGTCGTTGTGACATGTTGTGGAATATAGGAACGTCGTTGTGACATGTTGTGGAATAGGAGCGTCGTCATTGTGACATGTTGTGGAATAGGAGCGTCGTTGTGACATGTTGTGGAATATAGGAACGTCGTCGTTGTGACATGTTGTGGAATAGGAGCGTCGTCATTGTGACATGTTGTGGAATAGGAGCGTCGTTGTGACATGTTGTGGAATAGGAGCGTTGTTGTGACATGTTGTGGAATAGGAACGTCGTTTTGACATGTTGTGGAATAGGACCATCATTGTGACATGTGGAATAGGACCATAATTGTGACATGTTGTGGAATAGGAGCGTCGTCGTTGTGACATGTTGTGGAATAGGAGTGTCGTCGTTGTGACATGTTGTGGAATAGGAACGTCGTCGTTGTGGCATGTTGTGGAATAGGAGCGGCGTTTTGACATGTTTCTGGAATAGGAACGTCATTGTGACATGATGTGGAATAGGAGCGCCGTCGTTGTGACATGTTGTGGAAAAGGAGCTTCGTCGTTGTGACATGTTGTGGGATAGGAACGTCGTCGTTGTGACATGTTGTGGAATAGGAGCATAATTGTGACATGTGGAATAGGAGTGTCGTCAATGTGACATGTTGTGGAATAGGAGCGTCGTCGTTGTGACATGTTGTGGAATAGGACCATCATTGTGACACGTTGTGGAATAGGAGCATCGTCGTTGTGACATGTTGTGGAATAGGAGCGTCGTCATTGTGACATGTTGTGGAATAGGAGCGTCGTTGTGACATGTTGTGGAATAGGAGCGTCGTCATTGTGACATGTTGTGGAATAGGAGCGTCGTTGTGACATGTTGTGGAATATAGGAACGTCGTCGTTGTGACATGTTGTGGAATAGGAGCGTCGTCATTGTGACATGTTGTGGAATAGGAGCGTCGTTGTGACATGTTGTGGAATAGGAGCGTCGTTGTGACATGTTGTGGAATAGGAACGTTGTTTTGACATGTTGTGGAATAGAAACGTCATTGTGACATGATGTGGAATAGGAGCGCCGTCGTTGTGACATGTTGTGGAATAGGAGCGTCGTCGTTGTGACATGTTGTGGAATAGGAGTGTCGTCGTTGTGACATGTTGTGGAATAGGAACGTCGTCATTGTGGCATGTTGTGGAATAGGAGCATCGTTTTGACATGTTGTGGAATAGGAACGTCATTGTGACATGATGTGGAATAGGAGCGCCGTCGTTGTGACATGTTGTGGAAAAGGAGCTTCGTCGTTGTGACATGTTGTGGGATAGGAACGTCGTCGTTGTGACATGTTGTGGAATAGGAGCATAATTGTGACATGTGGAATAGGAGTGTCGTCAATGTGACATGTTGTGGAAAAGGAGCTTCGTCGTTGTGACATGTTGTGGAATAGGAGCGTCGTCGTTTTGACATGTTGTGGAATAGGAACGTCATTGTGACATGATGTGGAATAGCAGCGCCGTCGTTGTGACATGTTGTGGAAAAGGAGCTTCGTCGTTGTGACATGTTGTGGAATAGGAGCGTCGTCGTTGTGACATGTTGTGGAATAGGAACGTCGTTGTTGTGGCATGTTGTGGAATAGGAGCGTCGTTGTGACATGTTTTGGAAAAGGAGCATAATTGTGACATGTGGAATAGGACCATCATTGTGACACGTTGTGGAATAGGAGCATCGTCGTTGTGACATGTTGTGTAATAGGAGCATAATTGTGACATGTGGAATAGGACCATCATTGTGACACGTTGTGGAATAGGAGCATCGTCGTTGTGACATGTTGTGTAATAGGAACGTCGTCGTTGTGGCATTTTGTGGAATAGGAGCGTCGTTTTGACATGTTGTGGAATAGGAACATCGTCGTTGTGACATGTTGTGGAATAGGAATGTCGTCGATGTGACATGTGGAATAGGACTATCATTGTGACATGTTGTGGAATAGGAATGTCGTTGTGACATGTTGTGGAATAGGAGTGTCGTCGTTGTGACATGTTGTGGAATAGGAACGTCGTCGTTGTGGCATGTTGTGGAATAGGAGCGTCGTTTTGACATGTTGTGGAATAGGAGCGTCGTTGTGACATGTTGTGGAAAAGGAGCTTCGTCGTTGTGACATGTTGTGGGATAGGAACGTCGTCGTTGTGACATGTTGTGGAATAGGAGCGTCGAATTGTGACATGTTGTGGAATAGGAGTGTCGTCAATGTGACATGTTGTGGAATAGGAGCGTCGTCGTTGTGACATGTTGTGGAATAGGACCATCATTGTGACAGTGTGGAATAGGACCATCATTGTGACACGTTGTGGAATAGGAGCATCGTCGTTGTGACATGTTGTGGAATAGGAACGTCGTTTTGACATGTTGTGGAATAGGAACGTCATTGTGACATGATGTGGAATAGGAGCGCCGTCGTTGTGACATGTTGTGGAATAGGAGCGTCGTCGTTGTGACATGTTGTGGAATAGGAGTGTCGTCGTTGTGACATGTTGTGGAATAGGAACGTCGTCGTTGTGGCATGTTGTGGAATAGGAGCGTCGTTTTGACATGTTGTGGAATAGGAACGTCATTGTGAAATGATGTGGAATAGGAGCGCCGTCGTTGTGACATGTGGAAAAGGAGCTTCGTCGTTGTGACATGTTGTGGAATAGGAGCGTCGTCGTTGTGACATGTTGTGGAATAGGAACGTCGTCGTTGTGGCATGTTGTGGAATAGGAGCGTCGTTGTGACATGTTGTGGAATAGGAACGTCGTCGTTGTGGCATGTTGTGGAATAGGAGCGTCGTTTTGACATGTTGTGGAATAGGAACGTCATTGTGACATGATGTGGAATAGGAGCGTCATTGTGACATGTGGAATAGGAGCGTCGTTGTGACATGTGGAATAAGAGCGTCGTTGTGACATGTTGTGGAATAGGAACTTCGTTGTGACATGTTGTGGAATAGGACCATCATTGTAACACGTGGAATAGGAGCGTCATTGTGACATGTGGAATAGGAGCATCGTTGTGACATGTGCAATAAGAGCGTCGTTGTGACATGTTGTGGAATAGGAACGTCGTTGTGACATGTTGTGGAATAGGAGCGTCATCGTTGTGGAATAGGAACGTCGTTGTGACATGTTGTGGAATAGGAGCGTCGTCGTGACATGTTGTGGAATATAGGAACGTCGTTGTGACATGTTGTGGAATAGGAGCGTCGTCATTGTGACATGTTTTGGAAAAGGAACGTCGTTGTGACATGTTGTGGAATATAGGAACGTCGTTGTGACATGTTGTGGAATAGGAGCGTCGTCATTGTGACATGTTGTGGAATAGGACCATCATTGTGACATGTGGAATAGGAACGTCATTGTGACATGATGTGGAACAGGAGCGCCGTCGTTGTGACATGTTGTGGAATAGGACCATCATTGTGACATGTGGAATAGGACCATCATTGTGACACGTTGTGGAATAGGAGCATCGTCGTTGTGACATGTTGTGGAAAAGGAGCTTCGTCGTTGTGACATGTTGTGGAATAGGAGCGTCGTCGTTGTGACATGTTGTGGAATAGGAGTGTCGTCGTTGTGACATGTTGTGGAATAGGAACGTCGTCGTTGTGGCATGTTGTGGAATAGGAGCGTCGTTTTGACATGTTGTGGAATAGGAACGTCATTGTGAAATGATGTTGAATAGGAGCGCCGTCGTTGTGACATGTGGAAAAGGAGCTTCGTCGTTGTGACATGTTGTGGAATAGGAGCGTCGTCGTTGTGACATGTTGTGGAATAGGAACGTCGTCGTTGTGGCATGTTGTGGAATAGGAGCGTCGTTGTGACATGTTGTGGAATAGGAACGTCGTCGTTGTGGCATGTTGTGGAATAGGAGCGTCGTTTTGACATGTTGTGGAATAGGAACGTCATTGTGACATGATGTGGAATAGGAGCGTCATTGTGACATGTGGAATAGGAGCGTCGTTGTGACATGTGGAATAAGAGCGTCGTTGTTACATGTTGTGGAATAGGAACTTCGTTGTGACATGTTGTGGAATAGGACCATCATTGTAACACGTGGAATAGGAGCGTCATTGTGACATGTTGTGGAATAGGAGCGTCGTCGTTGTGACATGTTGTGGAATAGGAGCGTCATCGTTGTGGAATAGGAACGTCGTTGTGACATGTTGTGGAATAGGAGCGTCGTCGTGACATGTTGTGGAATAGGAGCGTCGTCATTGTGACATGTTTTGGAAAAGGAACGTCGTTGTGACATGTTGTGGAATATAGGAACGTCGTTGTGACAGGTTGTGGAATAGGAGCGTCGTCATTGTGACATGTTGTGGAATAGGACCATCATTGTGACATGTGGAATAGGAACGTCATTGTGACATGATGTGGAACAGGAGCGTCATCGTTGTGGAATAGGAACGTCGTTGTGACATGTTGTGGAATAGGAGCGTCGTCGTGACATGTTGTGGAATATAGGAACGTCGTTGTGACATGTTGTGGAAAAGGAGCTTCGTCGTTGTGACATGTTGTGGAATAGGAGCGTCGTCGTTGTGACATGTTGTGGAATAGGAGTGTCGTCGTTGTGACATGTTGTGGAATAGGAACGTCGTCGTTGTGGCATGTTGTGGAATAGGAGCGTCGTTTTGACATGTTGTGGAATAGGAACGTCATTGTGAAATGATGTTGAATAGGAGCGCCGTCGTTGTGACATGTGGAAAAGGAGCTTCGTCGTTGTGACATGTTGTGGAATAGGAGCGTCGTCGTTGTGACATGTTGTGGAATAGGAGCGTCGTTGTGACATGTTGTGGAATAGGAACGTCGTCGTTGTGGCATGTTGTGGAATAGGAGCGTCGTTTTGACATGTTGTGGAATAGGAACGTCATTGTGACATGATGTGGAATAGGAGCGTCATTGTGACATGTGGAATAGGAGCGTCGTTGTGACATGTGGAATAAGAGCGTCGTTGTGACATGTTGTGGAATAGGAACTTCGTTGTGACATGTTGTGGAATAGGACCATCATTGTAACACGTGGAATAGGAGCGTCATTGTGACATGTTGTGGAATAGGAGCGTCGTCGTTGTGACATGTTGTGGAATAGGAGTGTCGTCGTTGTGACATGTTGTGGAATAGGAACGTCGTCGTTGTGGCATGTTGTGGAATAGGAGCGTCGTTTTGACATGTTGTGGAATAGGAACGTCATTGTGAAATGATGTGTAATAGGAGCGCCGTCGTTGTGACATGTGGAAAAGGAGCTTCGTCGTTGTGACATGTTGTGGAATAGGAGCGTCGTCGTTGTGACATGTTGTGGAATAGGAACGTCGTCGTTGTGGCATGTTGTGGAATAGGAGCGTCGTTGTGACATGTTGTGGAATAGGAACCTCGTCGTTGTGGCATGTTGTGGAATAGGAGCGTCGTTTTGACATGTTGTGGAATAGGAACGTCATTGTGACATGATGTGGAATAGGAGCGTCATTGTGACATGTGGAATAGGAGCGTCGTTGTGACATGTTGTGGAATAGGAACGTCGTTGTGACATGTTGTGGAATAGGAGCGTCGTCGTTGTGGAATAGGAACGTCGTTGTGACATGTTGTGGAATAGGAGCGTCGTCATTGTGACATGTTGTGGAATAGGAGCGTCGTTGTGACATGTTTTGGAAAAGGAACGTCGTTGTGACATGTTGTGGAATATAGGAACGTCGTTGTGACATGTTGTGGAATAGGAGCGTCGTCATTGTGACATGTTGTGGAATAGGAGCGTCGTTGTGACATGTTGTGGAATAGGAGCGTCGTCGTTTTGACATGTTGTGGAATAGGAACGTCATTGTGACATGATGTGGAATAGGAGCGCCGTCGTTGTGACATGTTGTGGAAAAGGAGCTTCGTCGTTGTGACATGTTGTGGAAAAGGAGCTTCGTCGTTGTGACATGTTGTGGAATAGGAGCGTCGTCGTTGTGACATGTTGTGGAATAGGAACGTCGTCGTTGTGGCATGTTGTGGAATAGGAGCGTCGTTGTGACATGTTGTGGAATAGGAACGTCGTCGTTGTGGCATGTTGTGGAATAGGACCGTCGTCATTGTGACATGTTGTGGAATAGGAGCGTCGTTGTGACATGTTTTGGAAAAGGAACGTCGTTGTGACATGTTGTGGAATATAGGAACGGCGTTGTGACATGTTGTGGAATAGGAGCGTCGTCATTGTGACATGTTGCTGAATAGGAGCGTCGTTGTGACATGTTGTGGAATAGGAACGTCATTGTGACATGATGTGGAATAGGAGCGCCGTCGTTGTGACATGTTGTGGAAAAGGAGCTTCGTCGTTGTGACATGTTGTGGAATAGGAGCGTCGTCGTTGTGACATGTTGTGGAATAGGAACGTCGTCGTTGTGGCATGTTGTGGAATAGGAGCGTCGTTGTGACATGTTTTGGAAAAGGAACGTCGTTGTGACATGTTGTGGAATATAGGAACGTCGTTGTGACATGTTGTGGAATAGGAGCGTCGTCATTGTGACATGTTGTGGAATAGGAGCGTCGTTGTGACATGTTGTGGAATAGGACCATCATTGTGACATGTGGAATAGGACCATCATTGTGACATATTGTGGGATAGGAACGTCGTCGTTGTGACATGTTGTGGAATAGGAGCATAATTGTGACATGTGGAATAGGACCATCATTGTGACACGTTGTGGAATAGGAGCATCGTCGTTGTGACATGTTGTGTAATAGGAACGTCGTCGTTGTGGCATGTTGTGGAATAGGAGCGTCGTTTTGACATGTTGTGGAATAGGAACATCGTCGTTGTGACATGTTGTGGAATAGGAATGTCGTCGATGTGACATGTGGAATAGGACTATCATTGTCACATGTTGTGGAATAGGAATGTCGTTGTGACATGTTGTGGAATAGGAGTGTCGTCGTTGTGACATGTTGTGGAATAGGAACGTCGTCGTTGTGGCATGTTGTGGAATAGGAGCGTCGTTTTGACATGTTGTGGAATAGGAACGTCATTGTGACATGATGTGGAATAGGAGCGCCGTCGTTGTGACATGTTGTGGAAAAGGAGCTTCGTCGTTGTGACATGTTGTGGGATAGGAACGTCGTCGTTGTGACATGTTGTGGAATAGGAGCATAATTGTGACATGTGGAATAGGAGTGTCGTCAATGTGACATGTTGTGGAAAAGGAGCTTCGTCGTTGTGACATGTTGTGGAATAGGAGCGTCGTCGTTGTGACATGTTGTGGAATAGGAGCATAATTGTTACATGTGGAATAGGACCATCATTGTGACACGTTGTGGAATAGGAGCATCGTCGTTGTGACATGTTGTGGAAAAGGAGCTTCGTCGTTGTGACATGTTGTGGAATAGGAGCGTCGTCGTTGTGACATGTTGTGGAATAGGAGTGTCGTCGTTGTGACATGTTGTGTAATAGGAGCATAATTTTTACATGTGGAATAGGACCATCATTGTGACACGTTGTGGAATAGGAACGTCGTCGTTGTGGCATGTTGTGGAATAGGAGCGTCGTTTTGACATGTTGTGGAATAGGAACGTCGTCGTTGTGGCATGTTGTGGAATAGGAGCGTTGTTTTGACATGTGGAATAGGAGTTTCGTCAATGTGACATGTTGTGGAATAGGAGCGTCGTTGTGACATGTTGTGGAATAGGACCATCATTGTGACATGTGGAATAGGACCATCATTGTGACACGTTGTGGAATAGGAGCGTCGTCATTGTGACATGTTGTGGAATAGGAGCGTCGTCGTTGTGACATGTTGTGGAATAGGACCATCATTGTGACATGTGGAATAGGAACGTCATTGTGACATGATGTGGAACAGGAGCGCCGTCGTTGTGACATGTTGTGGAATAGGACCATCATTGTGACATGTGGAATAGGACCATCATTGTGACACGTTGTGGAATAGGAGCATCGTCGTTGTGACATGTTGTGGAAAAGGAGCTTCGTCGTTGTGACATGTTGTGGAATAGGAGCGTCGTCGTTGTGACATGTTGTGGAATAGGAACGTCGTCGTTGTGGCATGTTGTGGAATAGGAGCGTCGTTGTGACATGTTGTGGAATAGGAACGTCGTCGTTGTGGCATGTTGTGGAATAGGAGCGTCGTTTTGACATGTTGTGGAATAGGAACGTCATTGTGACATGATGTGGAATAGGAGCGTCATTGTGACATGTGGAATAGGAGCGTCGTTGTGACATGTGGAATAAGAGCGTCGTTGTGACATGTTGTGGAATAGGAACTTCGTTGTGACATGTTGTGGAATAGGACCATCATTGTAACACGTGGAAAAGGAGCGTCATTGTGACATGTGGAATAGGAGCGTCGTTGTGACATGTGGAATAAGAGCGTCGTTGTGACATGTTGTGGAATAGGAACGTCGTTGTGACATGTTGTGGAATAGGAGCGTCGTCGTTGTGGAATAGGAACGTCGTTGTGACATGTTGTGGAATAGGAGCGTCGTCATTGTGACATGTTGTGGAATAGGAGCGTCGTTGTGACATGTTTTGGAAAAGGAACGTCGTTGTGACATGTTGTGGAATATAGGAACGTCGTTGTGACATGTTGTGGAATAGGAGCGTTGTCATTGTGACATGTTGTGGAATAGGAGCGTCGTTGTGACATGTTGTGGAATAGGAGCGTCGTCGTTTTGACATGTTGTGGAATAGGAACGTCATTGTGACATGATGTGGAATAGGAGCGCCGTCGTTGTGACATGTTGTGGAAAAGGAGCTTCGTCGTTGTGACATGTTGTGGAAAAGGAGCTTCGTCGTTGTGACATGTTGTGGAATAGGAGCGTCGTCGTTGTGACATGTTGTGGAATAGGAACGTCGTCGTTGTGGCATGTTGTGGAATAGGAGCGTCGTTGTGACATGTTGTGGAATAGGAACGTCGTCGTTGTGGCATGTTGTGGAATAGGACCGTCGTCATTGTGACATGTTGTGGAATAGGAGCGTCGTTGTGACATGTTTTGGAAAAGGAACGTCGTTGTGACATGTTGTGGAATATAGGAACGGCGTTGTGACATGTTGTGGAATAGGAGCGTCGTCATTGTGACATGTTGTGGAATAGGAGCGTCGTTGTGACATGTTGTGGAATAGGACCATCATTGTGACATGTGGAATAGGACCATCATTGTGACATATTGTGGGATAGGAACGTCGTCGTTGTGACATGTTGTGGAATAGGAGCATAATTGTGACATGTGGAATAGGACCATCATTGTGACACGTTGTGGAATAGGAGCATCGTCGTTGTGACATGTTGTGTAATAGGAACATCGTCGTTGTGGCATGTTGTGGAATAGGAGCGTCGTTTTGACATGTTGTGGAATAGGAACATCGTCGTTGTGACATGTGGAATAGGAGCGTCATTGTGACATGTGGAATAGGAGCGTCGTTGTGACATGTGGAATAAGAGCGTCGTTGTGACATGTTGTGGAATAGGAACGTCGTTGTGACATGTTGTAGAATAGGAGCGTCGTTGTGACATGTTTTGGAAAAGGAACGTCGTTGTGACATGTTGTGGAATATAGGAACGTCGTTGTGACATGTTGTGGAATAGGAGCGTCGTCATTGTGACATGTTGTGGAATAGGAGCGTCGTTGTGACATGTTGTGGAATAGGACCATCATTGTGACATGTGGAATAGGACCATCATTGTGACATATTGTGGGATAGGAACGTCGTCGTTGTGACATGTTGTGGAATAGGAGCATAATTGTGACATGTGGAATAGGACCATCATTGTGACACGTTGTGGAATAGGAGCATCGTCGTTGTGACATGTTGTGGAATAGGAACGTCGTCGTTGTGACATGTTGTGGAAAAGGAGCTTCGTCGTTGTGACATGTTGTGGAATAGGAGCGTCGTCGTTGTGACATGTTGTGGAATAGGAACGTCGTCGTTGTGGCATGTTGTGGAATAGGAGCGTCGTTGTGACATGTTGTGGAATATAGGAACGTCGTCGTTGTGACATGTTGTGGAATAGGAGCGTCGTCATTGTGACATGTTGTGGAATAGGAGCGTCGTTGTGACATGTTGTGGAATAGGAGCGTCGTTGTGACATGTTGTGGAATAGGAACGTCGTTTTGACATGTTGTGGAATAGGACCATCATTGTGACATGTGGAATAGGACCATCATTGTGACATGTTGTGGAATAGGAGCGTCGTCGTTGTGACATGTTGTGGAATAGGAGTGTCGTCGTTGTGACATGTTGTGGAATAGGACGTCGTCGTTGTGACATGTTGTGGAATAGGAACGTCGTCGTTGTGCATGTTGTGGAATAGGAGCATGTTGTGGAATAGGAACGTCTTGTGACATGTGTGGAATAGGACGCGTCATTGTGACATGTTGTGGAATAGGAGCATCGTCGTTGTGACATGTTGTGGAATAGGAACGTCGTCGTTGTGGCATGTTGTGGAATAGGAGCGTCGTTTTGACATGTTGTGGAATAGGAACGTCATTGTGACATGATGTGGAATAGGAGCGCCGTCGTTGTGACATGTTGTGGAAAAGGAGTTCGTCGTTGTGACATGTTGTGGAATAGGAACGTCGTCGTTGTGACATGTTGTGGAATAGGAGCGTCGTTGTGACATGTTGTGGAATAGGAGCGTCGTTGTGACATGTTGTGGAATAGGAGCGTCGTCGTTGTGACATGTTGTGGAATAGGAGCGTCGTCGTTGTGACATGTTGTGGAATAGGAGCTCGTCGTTGTGACATGTTGTGGAATAGGATGTCGATGTTGTGGAATAGGAACGTCGTCGTTGTGGCATGTTGTGGAATAGGAGCGTCGTTGTGACATGTTGTGGAATAGGAACGTCGTCGTTGTGGCATGTTGTGGAATAGGAGCGTCGTTTTGACATGTTGTGGAATAGGAACGTCATTGTGACATGATGTGGAATAGGAGCGTCATTGTGACATGTGGAATAGGAGCGTCGTTGTGACATGTTGTGGAATAGGAACGTCGTTGTGACATGTTGTGGAATAGGAGCGTCGTCGTTGTGGAATAGGAACGTCGTTGTGACATGTTGTGGAATAGGAGCGTCGTCATTGTGACATGTTGTGGAATAGGAGCGTCGTTGTGACATGTTGTGGAATAGGAACGTCGTTGTGACATGTTGTGGAATAGGAGCGTCGTTGTGACATGTGGAATAGGAGCGTCGTCGTTTTGACATGTGTTGTGGAATAGGAACGTCGTCGTTGTGGCATGTTGTGGAATAGGAGCGTCGTTGTGACATGTTGTGGAATAGGAACGTCGTCGTTGTGGCATGTTGTGGAATAGGACCATCATTGTGACATGTGGAATAGGAACGTCATTGTGACATGATGTGGAACAGGAGCGCCGTCGTTGTGACATGTTGTGGAATAGGACCATCATTGTGACATGTGGAATAGGACCATCATTGTGACACGTTGTGGAATAGGAGCATCGTCGTTGTGACATGTTGTGGAAAAGGAGCTTCGTCGTTGTGACATGTTGTGGAATAGGAGCGTCGTCGTTGTGACATGTTGTGGAATAGGAACGTCGTCGTTGTGGCATGTTGTGGAATAGGAGCGTCGTTGTGACATGTTGTGGAATAGGAACGTCGTCGTTGTGGCATGTTGTGGAATAGGAGCGTCGTTTTGACATGTTGTGGAATAGGAACGTCATTGTGACATGATGTGGAATAGGAGCGTCATTGTGACATGTGGAATAGGAGCGTCGTTGTGACATGTTGTGGAATAGGAACGTCGTTGTGACATGTTGTGGAATAGGAGCGTCGTCGTTGTGGAATAGGAACGTCGTTGTGACATGTTGTGGAATAGGAGCGTCGTCATTGTGACATGTTGTGGAATAGGAGCGTCGTTGTGACATGTTTTGGAAAAGGAACGTCGTTGTGACATGTTGTGGAATATAGGAACGTCGTTGTGACATGTTGTGGAATAGGAGCGTCGTCATTGTGACATGTTGTGGAATAGGAGCGTCGTTGTGACATGTTGTGGAATAGGAGCGTCGTCGTTTTGACATGTTGTGGAATAGGAACGTCATTGTGACATGATGTGGAATAGGAGCGCCGTCGTTGTGACATGTTGTGGAAAAGGAGCTTCGTCGTTGTGACATGTTGTGGAAAAGGAGCTTCGTCGTTGTGACATGTTGTGGAATAGGAGCGTCGTCGTTGTGACATGTTGTGGAATAGGAACGTCGTCGTTGTGGCATGTTGTGGAATAGGAGCGTCGTTGTGACATGTTGTGGAATAGGAACGTCGTCGTTGTGGCATGTTGTGGAATAGGACCGTCGTCATTGTGACATGTTGTGGAATAGGAGCGTCGTTGTGACATGTTTTGGAAAAGGAACGTCGTTGTGACATGTTGTGGAATATAGGAACGGCGTTGTGACATGTTGTGGAATAGGAGCGTCGTCATTGTGACATGTTGTGGAATAGGAGCGTCGTTGTGACATGTTGTGGAATAGGACCATCATTGTGACATGTGGAATAGGACCATCATTGTGACATATTGTGGGATAGGAACGTCGTCGTTGTGACATGTTGTGGAATAGGAGCATAATTGTGACATGTGGAATAGGACCATCATTGTGACACGTTGTGGAATAGGAGCATCGTCGTTGTGACATGTTGTGTAATAGGAACGTCGTCGTTGTGGCATGTTGTGGAATAGGAGCGTCGTTTTGACATGTTGTGGAATAGGAACATCGTCGTTGTGACATGTGGAATAGGAGCGTCATTGTGACATGTGGAATAGGAGCGTCGTTGTGACATGTGGAATAAGAGCGTCGTTGTGACATGTTGTGGAATAGGAACGTCGTTGTGACATGTTGTGGAATAGGAGCGTCGTCGTTGTGACATGTTGTGGAATAGGAACGTCGTCGTTGTGGCATGTTGTGGAATAGGAGCGTCGTTGTGACATGTTTTGGAAAAGGAACGTCGT
This sequence comes from Salmo salar, assembly GCF_965601325.2. Classification (NCBI taxonomy): domain Eukaryota; kingdom Metazoa; phylum Chordata; class Actinopteri; order Salmoniformes; family Salmonidae; genus Salmo; species Salmo salar. The sequence continues at coordinate 52,291,865 of NC_138299.1, forward strand.
TGTGACATGTTGTGGAATATAGGAACGTCGTTGTGACATGTTGTGGAATAGGAGCGTCGTCATTGTGACATGTTGTGGAATAGGAGCGTCGTTGTGACATGTTGTGGAATAGGACCATCATTGTGACATGTGGAATAGGACCATCATTGTGACATATTGTGGGATAGGAACGTCGTCGTTGTGACATGTTGTGGAATAGGAGCATAATTGTGACATGTGGAATAGGACCATCATTGTGACACGTTGTGGAATAGGAGCATCGTCGTTGTGACATGTTGTGGAATAGGAACGTCGTCGTTGTGACATGTTGTGGAATAGGAGCGTCGTTTTGACATGTTGTGGAATAGGAACATCGTCGTTGTGACATGTTGTGGAATAGGAATGTCGTCGATGTGACATGTGGAATAGGACTATCATTGTGACATGTTGTGGAATAGGAGCATCGTCGTTGTGACATGTTGTGGAATAGGAGTGTCGTCGTTGTGACATGTTGTGGAATAGGAACGTCGTCGTTGTGGCATGTTGTGGAATAGGAGCGTCGTTTTGACATGTTGTGGAATAGGAACGTCATTGTGACATGATGTGGAATAGGAGCGCCGTCGTTGTGACATGTTGTGGAAAAGGAGCTTCGTCGTTGTGACATGTTGTGGGATAGGAACGTCGTCGTTGTGACATGTTGTGGAATAGGAGCATAATTGTGACATGTGGAATAGGAGTGTCGTCAATGTGACATGTTGTGGAAAAGGAGCTTCGTCGTTGTGACATGTTGTGGAATAGGAGCGTCGTCGTTGTGACATGTTGTGGAATAGGAGCATAATTGTTACATGTGGAATAGGACCATCATTGTGACACGTTGTGGAATAGGAGCATCGTCGTTGTGACATGTTGTGGAAAAGGAGCTTCGTCGTTGTGACATGTTGTGGAATAGGAGCGTCGTCGTTGTGACATGTTGTGGAATAGGAGTGTCGTCGTTGTGACATGTTGTGGAATAGGAGCATAATTGTTACATGTGGAATAGGACCATCATTGTGACACGTTGTGGAATAGGAACGTCGTCGTTGTGGCATGTTGTGGAATAGGAGCGTCGTCGTTTTGACATGTTGTGGAATAGGAGCGTTGTTTTGACATGTGGAATAGGAGTTTCGTCAATGTGACATGTTGTGGAATAGGAGCGTCGTTGTGACATGTTGTGGAATAGGACCATCATTGTGACATGTGGAATAGGACCATCATTGTGACACGTTGTGGAATAGGAGCGTCGTCATTGTGACATGTTGTGGAATAGGAGCGTCGTCGTTGTGACATGTTGTGGAATAGGACCATCATTGTGACATGTGGAATAGGAACGTCATTGTGACATGATGTGGAACAGGAGCGCCGTCGTTGTGACATGTTGTGGAATAGGACCATCATTGTGACATGTGGAATAGGACCATCATTGTGACACGTTGTGGAATAGGAGCATCGTCGTTGTGACATGTTGTGGAAAAGGAGCTTCGTCGTTGTGACATGTTGTGGAATAGGAGCGTCGTCGTTGTGACATGTTGTGGAATAGGAACGTCGTCGTTGTGGCATGTTGTGGAATAGGAGCGTCGTTGTGACATGTTGTGGAATAGGAACGTCGTCGTTGTGGCATGTTGTGGAATAGGAGCGTCGTTTTGACATGTTGTGGAATAGGAACGTCATTGTGACATGATGTGGAATAGGAGCGTCATTGTGACATGTGGAATAGGAGCGTCGTTGTGACATGTGGAATAAGAGCGTCGTTGTGACATGTTGTGGAATAGGAACTTCGTTGTGACATGTTGTGGAATAGGACCATCATTGTAACACGTGGAAAAGGAGCGTCATTGTGACATGTGGAATAGGAGCGTCGTTGTGACATGTGGAATAAGAGCGTCGTTGTGACATGTTGTGGAATAGGAACGTCGTTGTGACATGTTGTGGAATAGGAGCGTCGTCGTTGTGGAATAGGAACGTCGTTGTGACATGTTGTGGAATAGGAGCGTCGTCATTGTGACATGTTGTGGAATAGGAGCGTCGTTGTGACATGTTTTGGAAAAGGAACGTCGTTGTGACATGTTGTGGAATATAGGAACGTCGTTGTGACATGTTGTGGAATAGGAGCGTTGTCATTGTGACATGTTGTGGAATAGGAGCGTCGTTGTGACATGTTGTGGAATAGGAGCGTCGTCGTTTTGACATGTTGTGGAATAGGAACGTCATTGTGACATGATGTGGAATAGGAGCGCCGTCGTTGTGACATGTTGTGGAAAAGGAGCTTCGTCGTTGTGACATGTTGTGGAAAAGGAGCTTCGTCGTTGTGACATGTTGTGGAATAGGAGCGTCGTCGTTGTGACATGTTGTGGAATAGGAACGTCGTCGTTGTGGCATGTTGTGGAATAGGAGCGTCGTTGTGACATGTTGTGGAATAGGAACGTCGTCGTTGTGGCATGTTGTGGAATAGGACCGTCGTCATTGTGACATGTTGTGGAATAGGAGCGTCGTTGTGACATGTTTTGGAAAAGGAACGTCGTTGTGACATGTTGTGGAATATAGGAACGGCGTTGTGACATGTTGTGGAATAGGAGCGTCGTCATTGTGACATGTTGTGGAATAGGAGCGTCGTTGTGACATGTTGTGGAATAGGACCATCATTGTGACATGTGGAATAGGACCATCATTGTGACATATTGTGGGATAGGAACGTCGTCGTTGTGACATGTTGTGGAATAGGAGCATAATTGTGACATGTGGAATAGGACCATCATTGTGACACGTTGTGGAATAGGAGCATCGTCGTTGTGACATGTTGTGTAATAGGAACATCGTCGTTGTGGCATGTTGTGGAATAGGAGCGTCGTTTTGACATGTTGTGGAATAGGAACATCGTCGTTGTGACATGTGGAATAGGAGCGTCATTGTGACATGTGGAATAGGAGCGTCGTTGTGACATGTGGAATAAGAGCGTCGTTGTGACATGTTGTGGAATAGGAACGTCGTTGTGACATGTTGTGGAATAGGAGCGTCGTCGTTGTGGAATATTAACGTCGTTGTGACATGTTGTGGAATAGGAGCGTCGTCATTGTGACATGTTGTAGAATAGGAGCGTCGTTGTGACATGTTTTGGAAAAGGAACGTCGTTGTGACATGTTGTGGAATATAGGAACGTCGTTGTGACATGTTGTGGAATAGGAGCGTCGTCATTGTGACATGTTGTGGAATAGGAGCGTCGTTGTGACATGTTGTGGAATAGGACCATCATTGTGACATGTGGAATAGGACCATCATTGTGACATATTGTGGGATAGGAACGTCGTCGTTGTGACATGTTGTGGAATAGGAGCATAATTGTGACATGTGGAATAGGACCATCATTGTGACACGTTGTGGAATAGGAGCATCGTCGTTGTGACATGTTGTGGAATAGGAACGTCGTCGTTGTGACATGTTGTGGAAAAGGAGCTTCGTCGTTGTGACATGTTGTGGAATAGGAGCGTCGTCGTTGTGACATGTTGTGGAATAGGAACGTCGTCGTTGTGGCATGTTGTGGAATAGGAGCGTCGTTGTGACATGTTGTGGAATATAGGAACGTCGTCGTTGTGACATGTTGTGGAATAGGAGCGTCGTCATTGTGACATGTTGTGGAATAGGAGCGTCGTTGTGACATGTTGTGGAATAGGAGCGTCGTTGTGACATGTTGTGGAATAGGAACGTCGTTTTGACATGTTGTGGAATAGGACCATCATTGTGACATGTGGAATAGGACCATCATTGTGACATGTTGTGGAATAGGAGCGTCGTCGTTGTGACATGTTGTGGAATAGGAGTGTCGTCGTTGTGACATGTTGTGGAATAGGAACGTCGTCGTTGTGGCATGTTGTGGAATAGGAGCGTCGTATTGACATGTTGTGGAATAGGAACGTCATTGTGACATGATGTGGAATAGGAGCGCCGTCGTTGTGACATGTTGTGGAAAAGGAGCTTCGTCGTTGTGACATGTTGTGGGATAGGAACGTCGTCGTTGTGACATGTTGTGGAATAGGAGCATAATTGTGACATGTGGAATAGGAGTGTCGTCAATGTGACATGTTGTGGAATAGGAGCGTCGTCGTTGTGACATGTTGTGGAATAGGAGCATAATTGTGACATGTGGAATACGAGTGTCGTCAATGTGACATGTTGTGGAATAGGAGCGTCGTCGTTGTGACATGTTGTGGAATAGGAGCATAATTGTGACATGTGGAATAGGAGTGTCGTCAATGTGACATGTTGTGGAATAGGAGCGTCGTCATTGTGACATGTTGTGGAATAGGAGCGTCGTTGTGACATGTTGTGGAATAGGAGCGTCGTCATTGTGACATGTTGTGGAATAGGAGCGTCGTTGTGACATGTTGTGGAATATAGGAACGTCGTCGTTGTGACATGTTGTGGAATAGGAGCGTCGTCATTGTGACATGTTGTGGAATAGGAGCGTCGTTGTGACATGTTGTGGAATAGGAGCGTCGTTGTGACATGTTGTGGAATAGGAACGTCGTTTTGACATGTTGTGGAATAGGAACGTCATTGTGACATGATGTGGAATAGGAGCGCCGTCGTTGTGACATGTTGTGGAATAGGAGCGTCGTCGTTGTGACATGTTGTGGAATAGGAGTGTCGTCGTTGTGACATGTTGTGGAATAGGAACGTCGTCGTTGTGGCATGTTGTGGAATAGGAGCATCGTTTTGACATGTTGTGGAATAGGAACGTCATTGTGACATGATGTGGAATAGGAGCGCCGTAGTTGTGACATGTTGTGGAAAAGGAGCTTCGTCGTTGTGACATGTTGTGGGATAGGAACGTCGTCGTTGTGACATGTTGTGGAATAGGAACGTCGTCGTTGTGGCATGTTGTGGAATAGGACCGTCGTCATTGTGACATGTTGTGGAATAGGAGCGCCGTCGTTGTGACATGTTGTGGAATAGGACCATCATTGTAACATGTGGAGTAGGGGCGTCATTGTGACATGTGGAATAGGAGCGTCGTTGTGACATGTGGAATAAGAGCGTCGTTGTGACATGTTGTGGAATAGGAACGTCGTTGTGACATGTTGTGGAATAGGAGCGTCGTCGTTGTGGAATAGGAACGTCGTTGTGACATGTTGTGGAATAGGAGCGTCGTCATTGTGACATGTTGTAGAATAGGAGCGTCGTTGTGACATGTTTTGGAAAAGGAACGTCGTTGTGACATGTTGTGGAATATAGGAACGTCGTTGTGACATGTTGTGGAATAGGAGCGTCGTCATTGTGACATGTTGTGGAATAGGAGCGTCGTTGTGACATGTTGTGGAATAGGACCATCATTGTGACATGTGGAATAGGACCATCATTGTGACACGTTGTGGAATAGGATCATCGTCGTTGTGACATGTTGTGGAATAGGAGCGTCGTCATTGTGACATGTTGTGGAATAGGAGCGTCGTTGTGACATGTTGTGGAATAGGAGCGTCGTCATTGTGACATGTTGTGGAATAGGAGCGTCGTTGTGACATGTTGTGGAAAAGGAGCTTCGTCGTTGTGACATGTTGTGGGATAGGAACGTCGTCGTTGTGACATGTTGTGGAATAGGAGCATAATTGTGACATGTGGAATAGGACCATCATTGTGACACGTTGTGGAATAGGAGCATCGTCGTTGTGACATGTTGTGGAAAAGGAGCTTCGTCGTTGTGACATGTTGTGGAATATGAGCGTCGTCGTTGTGACATGTTGTGGAATAGGAGTGTCGTCGTAGTGACATGTTGTGGAATAGGAATGTCGTCGTTGTGGCATGTTGTGGAATAGGAGCGTCGTTGTGACATGTTGTGGAATAGGAATGTCGTCGTTTTGACATGTTGTGGAATAGGAACGTCATTGTGGCATGTTGTGGAATATAGGAACGTCGTTGTGACATGTTGTGGAATAGGAGCGTCGTCATTGTGACATGTTGTGGAATAGGAGCGTCGTTGTGACATGTTGTGGAATAGGACCATCATTGTGACATGTGGAATAGGACCATCATTGTGACATATTGTGGGATAGGAACATCGTCGTTGTGACATGTTGTGGAATAGGAGCATAATTGTGACATGTGGAATAGGACCATCATTGTGACACGTTGTGGAATAGGAGCATCGTCGTTGTGACATGTTGTGTAATAGGAACGTCGTCGTTGTGGCATGTTGTGGAATAGGAGCGTCGTTTTGACATGTTGTGGAATAGGAACATCGTCGTTGTGACATGTTGTGGAATAGGACCATCATTGTAACATGTGGAATAGGAGCGTCATTGTGACATGTGGAATAGGAGCGTCGTTGTGACATGTGGAATAAGAGCGTCGTTGTGACATGTTGTGGAATAGGAACGTCGTTGTGACATGTTGTGGAATAGGAGCGTCGTCGTTGTGGAATATTAACGTCGTTGTGACATGTTGTGGAATAGGAGCGTCGTCATTGTGACATGTTGTAGAATAGGAGCGTCGTTGTGACATGTTTTGGAAAAGGAACGTCGTTGTGACATGTTGTGGAATATAGGAACGTCGTTGTGACATGTTGTGGAATAGGAGCGTCGTCATTGTGACATGTTGTGGAATAGGAGCGTCGTTGTGACATGTTGTGGAATAGGACCATCATTGTGACATGTGGAATAGGACCATCATTGTGACATATTGTGGGATAGGAACGTCGTCGTTGTGACATGTTGTGGAAAAGGAGCTTCGTCGTTGTGACATGTTGTGGGATAGGAACGTCGTCGTTGTGACATGTTGTGGAATAGGAGCATAATTGTGACATGTGGAATAGGAGTGTCGTCAATGTGACATGTTGTGGAATAGGAGCGTCGTCGTTGTGACATGTTGTGGAATAGGACCATCATTGTGACATGTGGAATAGGACCATCATTGTGACACGTTGTGGAATAGGAGCATCGTCGTTGTGACATGTTGTGGAATAGGAGCGTCGTCATTGTGACATGTTGTGGAATAGGAGCGTCGTTGTGACATGTTGTGGAATAGGAGCGTCGTCATTGTGACATGTTGTGGAATAGGAGCGTCGTTGTGACATGTTGTGGAATATAGGAACGTCGTCGTTGTGACATGTTGTGGAATAGGAGCGTCGTCATTGTGACATGTTGTGGAATAGGAGCGTCGTTGTGACATGTTGTGGAATAGGAGCGTCGTTGTGACATGTTGTGGAATAGGAACGTCGTTTTGACATGTTGTGGAATAGGAACGTCATTGTGACATGATGTGGAATAGGAGCGCCGTCGTTGTGACATGTTGTGGAATAGGAGCGTCGTCGTTGTGACATGTTGTGGAATAGGAGTGTCGTCGTTGTGACATGTTGTGGAATAGGAGCGTCGTTGTGACATGTTGTGGAAAAGGAGCTTCGTCGTTGTGACATGTTGTGGGATAGGAACGTCGTCGTTGTGACATGTTGTGGAATAGGAGCATAATTGTGACATGTGGAATAGGACCATCATTGTGACACGTTGTGGAATAGGAGCATCGTCGTTGTGACATGTTGTGGAAAAGGAGCTTCGTCGTTGTGACATGTTGTGGAATATGAGCGTCGTTGTGACATGTTGTGGAATAGGAATGTCGTCGTTTTGACATGTTGTGGAATAGGAACGTCATTGTGGCATGTTGTGGAATATAGGAACGTCGTTGTGACATGTTGTGGAATAGGAGCGTCGTCATTGTGACATGTTGTGGAATAGGAGCGTCGTTGTGACATGTTGTGGAATAGGACCATCATTGTGACATGTGGAATAGGACCATCATTGTGACATATTGTGGGATAGGAACATCGTCGTTGTGACATGTTGTGGAATAGGAGCATAATTGTGACATGTGGAATAGGACCATCATTGTGACACGTTGTGGAATAGGAGCATCGTCGTTGTGACATGTTGTGTAATAGGAACGTCGTCGTTGTGGCATGTTGTGGAATAGGAGCGTCGTTTTGACATGTTGTGGAATAGGAACATCGTCGTTGTGACATGTTGTGGAATAGGACCATCATTGTAACATGTGGAATAGGAGCGTCATTGTGACATGTGGAATAGGAGCGTCGTTGTGACATGTGGAATAAGAGCGTCGTTGTGACATGTTGTGGAATAGGAACGTCGTTGTGACATGTTGTGGAATAGGAGCGTCGTCGTTGTGGAATATTAACGTCGTTGTGACATGTTGTGGAATAGGAGCGTCGTCATTGTGACATGTTGTAGAATAGGAGCGTCGTTGTGACATGTTTTGGAAAAGGAACGTCGTTGTGACATGTTGTGGAATATAGGAACGTCGTTGTGACATGTTGTGGAATAGGAGCGTCGTCATTGTGACATGTTGTGGAATAGGAGCGTCGTTGTGACATGTTGTGGAATAGGACCATCATTGTGACATGTGGAATAGGACCATCATTGTGACATATTGTGGGATAGGAACGTCGTCGTTGTGACATGTTGTGGAAAAGGAGCTTCGTCGTTGTGACATGTTGTGGGATAGGAACGTCGTCGTTGTGACATGTTGTGGAATAGGAGCATAATTGTGACATGTGGAATAGGAGTGTCGTCAATGTGACATGTTGTGGAATAGGAGCGTCGTCGTTGTGACATGTTGTGGAATAGGACCATCATTGTGACATGTGGAATAGGACCATCATTGTGACACGTTGTGGAATAGGAGCATCGTCGTTGTGACATGTTGTGGAATAGGAGCGTCGTCATTGTGACATGTTGTGGAATAGGAGCGTCGTTGTGACATGTTGTGGAATAGGAGCGTCGTCATTGTGACATGTCGTGGAATAGGAGCGTCGTTGTGACATGTTGTGGAATATAGGAACGTCGTCGTTGTGACATGTTGTGGAATAGGAGCGTCGTCATTGTGACATGTTGTGGAATAGGAGCGTCGTTGTGACATGTTGTGGAATAGGAGCGTCGTTGTGACATGTTGTGGAATAGGAACGTCGTTTTGACATGTTGTGGAATAGGAACGTCATTGTGACATGATGTGGAATAGGAGCGCCGTCGTTGTGACATGTTGTGGAATAGGAGCGTCGTCGTTGTGACATGTTGTGGAATAGGAGTGTCGTCGTTGTGACATGTTGTGGAATAGGAACGTCGTCGTTGTGGCATGTTGTGGAATAGGAGCATCGTTTTGACATGTTGTGGAATAGGAACGTCATTGTGACATGATGTGGAATAGGAGCGCCGTAGTTGTGACATGTTGTGGAAAAGGAGCTTCGTCGTTGTGACATGTTGTGGGATAGGAACGTCGTCGTTGTGACATGTTGTGGAATAGGAACGTCGTCGTTGTGGCATGTTGTGGAATAGGACCGTCGTCATTGTGACATGTTGTGGAATAGGAGCGCCGTCGTTGTGACATGTTGTGGAATAGGACCATCATTGTAACATGTGGAGTAGGGGCGTCATTGTGACATGTGGAATAGGAGCGTCGTTGTGACATGTGGAATAAGAGCGTCGTTGTGACATGTTGTGGAATAGGAACGTCGTTGTGACATGTTGTGGAATTGGAGCGTCGTCGTTGTGGAATAGGAACGTCGTTGTGACATGTTGTGGAATAGGAGCGTCGTCATTGTGACATGTTGTAGAATAGGAGCGTCGTTGTGACATGTTTTGGAAAAGGAACGTCGTTGTGACATGTTGTGGAATATAGGAACGTCGTTGTGACATGTTGTGGAATAGGAGCGTCGTCATTGTGACATGTTGTGGAATAGGAGCGTCGTTGTGACATGTTGTGGAATAGGACCATCATTGTGACATGTGGAATAGGACCATCATTGTGACACGTTGTGGAATAGGATCATCGTCGTTGTGACATGTTGTGGAATAGGAGCGTCGTCATTGTGACATGTTGTGGAATAGGAGCGTCGTTGTGACATGTTGTGGAATAGGAGCGTCGTCATTGTGACATGTTGTGGAATAGGAGCGTCGTTGTGACATGTTGTGGAAAAGGAGCTTCGTCGTTGTGACATGTTGTGGGATAGGAACGTCGTCGTTGTGACATGTTGTGGAATAGGAGCATAATTGTGACATGTGGAATAGGACCATCATTGTGACACGTTGTGGAATAGGAGCATCGTCGTTGTGACATGTTGTGGAAAAGGAGCTTCGTCGTTGTGACATGTTGTGGAATATGAGCGTCGTCGTTGTGACATGTTGTGGAATAGGAGTGTCGTCGTAGTGACATGTTGTGGAATAGGAATGTCGTCGTTGTGGCATGTTGTGGAATAGGAGCGTCGTTGTGACATGTTGTGGAATAGGAATGTCGTCGTTTTGACATGTTGTGGAATAGGAACGTCATTGTGGCATGTTGTGGAATATAGGAACGTCGTTGTGACATGTTGTGGAATAGGAGCGTCGTCATTGTGACATGTTGTGGAATAGGAGCGTCGTTGTGACATGTTGTGGAATAGGACCATCATTGTGACATGTGGAATAGGACCATCATTGTGACATATTGTGGGATAGGAACATCGTCGTTGTGACATGTTGTGGAATAGGAGCATAATTGTGACATGTGGAATAGGACCATCATTGTGACACGTTGTGGAATAGGAGCATCGTCGTTGTGACATGTTGTGTAATAGGAACGTCGTCGTTGTGGCATGTTGTGGAATAGGAGCGTCGTTTTGACATGTTGTGGAATAGGAACATCGTCGTTGTGACATGTTGTGGAATAGGACCATCATTGTAACATGTGGAATAGGAGCGTCATTGTGACATGTGGAATAGGAGCGTCGTTGTGACATGTGGAATAAGAGCGTCGTTGTGACATGTTGTGGAATAGGAACGTCGTTGTGACATGTTGTGGAATAGGAGCGTCGTCGTTGTGGAATATTAACGTCGTTGTGACATGTTGTGGAATAGGAGCGTCGTCATTGTGACATGTTGTAGAATAGGAGCGTCGTTGTGACATGTTTTGGAAAAGGAACGTCGTTGTGACATGTTGTGGAATATAGGAACGTCGTTGTGACATGTTGTGGAATAGGAGCGTCGTCATTGTGACATGTTGTGGAATAGGAGCGTCGTTGTGACATGTTGTGGAATAGGACCATCATTGTGACATGTGGAATAGGACCATCATTGTGACATATTGTGGGATAGGAACGTCGTCGTTGTGACATGTTGTGGAAAAGGAGCTTCGTCGTTGTGACATGTTGTGGAATAGGAACGTCGTCGTTGTGACATGTTGTGGAAAAGGAGCTTCGTCGTTGTGACATGTTGTGGAATAGGAGCGTCGTCGTTGTGACATGTTGTGGAATAGGAACGTCGTCGTTGTGGCATGTTGTGGAATAGGAGCGTCGTTGTGACATGTTGTGGAATATAGGAACGTCGTCGTTGTGACATGTTGTGGAATAGGAGCGTCGTCATTGTGACATGTTGTGGAATAGGAGCGTCGTTGTGACATGTTGTGGAAAAGGAGCTTCGTCGTTGTGACATGTTGTGGAATATGAGCGTCGTCGTTGTGACATGTTGTGGAATAGGAGTGTCGTCGTAGTGACATGTTGTGGAATAGGAATGTCGTCGTTGTGGCATGTTGTGGAATAGGAGCGTCGTTGTGACATGTTGTGGAATAGGAATGTCGTCGTTTTGACATGTTGTGGAATAGGAACGTCATTGTGGCATGTTGTGGAATATAGGAACGTCGTTGTGACATGTTGTGGAATAGGAGCGTCGTCATTGTGACATGTTGTGGAATAGGAGCGTCGTTGTGACATGTTGTGGAATAGGACCATCATTGTGACATGTGGAATAGGACCATCATTGTGACATATTGTGGGATAGGAACATCGTCGTTGTGACATGTTGTGGAATAGGAGCATAATTGTGACATGTGGAATAGGACCATCATTGTGACACGTTGTGGAATAGGAGCATCGTCGTTGTGACATGTTGTGTAATAGGAACGTCGTCGTTGTGGCATGTTGTGGAATAGGAGCGTCGTTTTGACATGTTGTGGAATAGGAACATCGTCGTTGTGACATGTTGTGGAATAGGACCATCATTGTAACATGTGGAATAGGAGCGTCATTGTGACATGTGGAATAGGAGCGTCGTTGTGACATGTGGAATAAGAGCGTCGTTGTGACATGTTGTGGAATAGGAACGTCGTTGTGACATGTTGTGGAATAGGAGCGTCGTCGTTGTGGAATATTAACGTCGTTGTGACATGTTGTGGAATAGGAGCGTCGTCATTGTGACATGTTGTAGAATAGGAGCGTCGTTGTGACATGTTTTGGAAAAGGAACGTCGTTGTGACATGTTGTGGAATATAGGAACGTCGTTGTGACATGTTGTGGAATAGGAGCGTCGTCATTGTGACATGTTGTGGAATAGGAGCGTCGTTGTGACATGTTGTGGAATAGGACCATCATTGTGACATGTGGAATAGGACCATCATTGTGACATATTGTGGGATAGGAACGTCGTCGTTGTGACATGTTGTGGAATAGGAGCATAATTGTGACATGTGGAATAGGACCATCATTTTGACACGTTGTGGAATAGGAGCATCGTCGTTGTGACATGTTGTGGAATAGGAACGTCGTCGTTGTGACATGTTGTGGAAAAGGAGCTTCGTCGTTGTGACATGTTGTGGAATAGGAGCGTCGTCGTTGTGACATGTTGTGGAATAGGAACGTCGTCGTTGTGGCATGTTGTGGAATAGGAGCGTCGTTGTGACATGTTGTGGAATATAGGAACGTCGTCGTTGTGACATGTTGTGGAATAGGAGCGTCGTCATTGTGACATGTTGTGGAATAGGAGCGTCGTTGTGACATGTTGTGGAATAGGAGCGTCGTTGTGACATGTTGTGGAATAGGAACGTCGTTTTGACATGTTGTGGAATAGGACCATCATTGTGACATGTGGAATAGGACCATCATTGTGACATGTTGTGGAATAGGAGCGTCGTCGTTGTGACATGTTGTGGAATAGGAGTGTCGTCGTTGTGACATGTTGTGGAATAGGAACGTCGTCGTTGTGGCATGTTGTGGAATAGGAGCGTCGTATTGACATGTTGTGGAATAGGAATGTCATTGTGACATGATGTGGAAAAGGAGCTTCGTCGTTGTGACATGTTGTGGGATAGGAACGTCGTCGTTGTGACATGTTGTGGAATAGGAGCATAATTGTGACATGTGGAATAGGAGTGTCGTCAATGTGACATGTTGTGGAATAGGAGCGTCGTCGTTGTGACATGTTGTGGAATAGGACCATCATTGTGACATGTGGAATAGGACCATCATTGTGACACGTTGTGGAATAGGAGCATCGTCGTTGTGACATGTTGTGGAATAGGAGCGTCGTCATTGTGACATGTTGTGGAATAGGAGCGTCGTTGTGACATGTTGTGGAATAGGAGCGTCGTCGTTGTGACATGTTGTGGAATAGGACCATCATTGTAACATGTGGAGTAGGAGCGTCATTGTGACATGTGGAATAGGAGCGTCGTTGTGACATGTGGAATAAGAGCGTCGTTGTGACATGTTGTGGAATAGGAACGTCGTTGTGACATGTTGTGGAAAAGGAGCGTCGTCGTTGTGGAATAGGAACGTCGTTGTGACATGTTGTGGAATAGGAGCGTCGTCATTGTGACATGTTGTGGAATAGGAGCGTCGTCGTTGTGACATGTTGTGGAATAGGACCATCATTGTAACATGTGGAGTAGGAGCGTCATTGTGACATGTGGAATAGGAGCGTCGTTGTGACATGTGGAATAAGAGCGTCGTTGTGACATGTTGTGGAATAGGACCATCATTGTGACACGTTGTGGAATAGGAGCATCGTCGTTGTGACATGTTGTGGAATAGGAGCGTCGTCATTGTGACATGTTGTGGAATAGGAGCGTCGTTGTGACATGTTGTGGAATAGGAGCGTCGTCATTGTGACATGTTGTGGAATAGGAGCGTCGTTGTGACATGTTGTGGAAAAGGAGCTTCGTCGTTGTGACATGTTGTGGGATAGGAACGTCGTCGTTGTGACATGTTGTGGAATAGGAGCATAATTGTGACATGTGGAATAGGACCATCATTGTGACACGTTGTGGAATAGGAGCATCGTCGTTGTGACATGTTGTGGAAAAGGAGCTTCGTCGTTGTTGTGACATGTTGTGGAATATGAGCGTCGTCGTTGTGACATGTTGTGGAATAGGAGTGTCGTCGTAGTGACATGTTGTGGAATAGGAATGTCGTCGTTGTGGCATGTTGTGGAATAGGAGCGTCGTTTTGACATGTTGTGGAATAGGAACGTCATTGTGACATGTTGTGGAATAGGAGCGTCGTTGTGACATGTTGTGGAAAAGGAGCTTCGTCGTTGTGACATGTTGTGGGATAGGAACGTCGTCGTTGTGACATGTTGTGGAATAGGAGCATAATTGTGACATGTGGAATAGGACCATCATTGTGACACGTTGTGGAATAGGAGCATCGTCGTTGTGACATGTTGTGGAAAAGGAGCTTCGTCGTTGTGACATGTTGTGGAATATGAGCGTCGTCGTTGTGACATGTTGTGGAATAGGAGTGTCGTCGTAGTGACATGTTGTGGAATAGGAATGTCGTCGTTGTGGCATGTTGTGGAATAGGAGCGTCGTTTTGACATGTTGTGGAATAGGAACGTCATTGTGGCATGTTGTGGAATAGGAGCGTCGTTGTGACATGTTTTGGAAAAGGAACGTCGTTGTGACATGTTGTGGAATATAGGAACGTCGTTGTGACATGTTGTGGAATAGGAGCGTCGTCATTGTGACATGTTGTGGAATAGGAGCGTCGTTGTGACATGTTGTGGAATAGGACCATCATTGTGACATGTGGAATAGGACCATCATTGTGACATATTGTGGGATAGGAACGTCGTCGTTGTGACATGTTGTGGAATAGGAGCATAATTGTGACATGTGGAATAGGACCATCATTGTGACACGTTGTGGAATAGGAGCATCGTCGTTGTGACATGTTGTGTAATAGGAACGTCGTCGTTGTGGCATGTTGTGGAATAGGAGCGTCGTTTTGACATGTTGTGGAATAGGAACATCGTCGTTGTGACATGTTGTGGAATAGGACCATCATTGTAACATGTGGAATAGGAGCGTCATTGTGACATGTGGAATAGGAGCGTCGTTGTGACATGTGGAATAAGAGCGTCGTTGTGACATGTTGTGGAATAGGAACGTCGTTGTGACATGTTGTGGAATAGGAGCGTCGTCATTGTGACATGTTGTGGAATAGGAGCGTCGTCATTGTGACATGTTGTGGAATAGGAGCGTCGTTGTGACATGTTGTGGAATAGGAGCGTCGTCATTGTGACATGTTGTGGAATAGGAGCGTCGTTGTGACATGTTGTGGAAAAGGAGCTTCGTCGTTGTGACATGTTGTGGGATAGGAACGTCGTCGTTGTGACATGTTGTGGAATAGGAGCATAATTGTGACATGTGGAATAGGACCATCATTGTGACACGTTGTGGAATAGGAGCATCGTCGTTGTGACATGTTGTGGAAAAGGAGCTTCGTCGTTGTGACATGTTGTGGAATATGAGCGTCGTCGTTGTGACATGTTGTGGAATAGGAGTGTCGTCATTGTGACATGTTGTGGAATAGGAACGTCGTCGTTGTGGCATGTTGTGGAATAGGAGCGTCGTTGTGACATGTTGTGGAATAGGAACGTCGTCGTTGTGGCATGTTGTGGAATAGGAGCGTCGTTTTGACATGTTGTGGAATAGGAACTACGTTGTGACATGTTGTGGAATAGGACCATCATTGTAACACGTGGAATAGGAGCGTCATTGTGACATGTGGAATAGGAGCGTCTTTGTGACATGTGGAATAAGAGCGTCGTTGTGACATGTTGTGGAATAGGAGCGTCGTCGTTGTGGAATAGGAACGTCGTTGTGACATGTTGTGGAATAGGAGCGTCGTCATTGTGACATGTTGTGGAATAGGAGCGTCGTTGTGACATGTTTTGGAAAAGGAACGTCGTTGTGACATGTTGTGGAATATAGGAACGTCGTTGTGACATGTTGTGGAATAGGAGCGTTGTCATTGTGACATGTTGTGGAATAGGAGCGTCGTTGTGACATGTTGTGGAATATAGGAACGTCGTCGTTGTGACATGTTGTGGAATAGGAGCGTCGTTGTGACATGTTGTGGAATAGGAACGTCGTTTTGACATGTTGTGGAATAGGAACGTCATTGTGACATGATGTGGAATAGGAGCGCCGTCGTTGTGACATGTTGTGGAATAGGAGCGTCGTCGTTGTGACATGTTGTGGAATAGGAGTGTCGTCGTTGTGACATGTTGTGGAATAGGAGCGTCGTCATTGTGACATGTTGTGGAATAGGAGCGTCGTTGTGACATGTTTTGGAAAAGGAACGTCATTGTGACATGATGTGGAATAGGAGCGCCGTCGTTGTGACATGTTGTGGAATAGGAGCGTCGTCGTTGTGACATGTTGTGGAATAGGAGTGTCGTCGTTGTGACATGTTGTGGAATAGGAACGTCGTCGTTGTGGCATGTTGTGGAATAGGAGCGTCATTTTGACATGTTGTGGAATAGGAACGTCATTGTGACATGATGTGGAATAGGAGCGCCGTCGTTGTGACATGTTGTGGAAAAGGAGCTTCGTCGTTGTGACATGTTGTGGGATAGGAACGTCGTCGTTGTGACATGTTGTGGAATAGGAGCATAATTGTGACATGTGGAATAGGAGTGTCGTCAATGTGACATGTTGTGGAAAAGGAGCGTCGTCGTTTTGACATGTTGTGGAATAGGAACGTCATTGTGACATGATGTGGAATAGGAGCGCCGTCGTTGTGACATGTTGTGGAAAAGGAGCTTCGTCGTTGTGACATGTTGTGGAAAAGGAGCTTCGTCGTTGTGACATGTTGTGGAATAGGAGCGTCGTCGTTGTGACATGTTGTGGAATAGGAACGTCGTCGTTGTGGCATGTTGTGGAATAGGAGCGTCGTTGTGACATGTTGTGGAATAGGAACGTCGTCGTTGTGGCATGTTGTGGAATAGGACCGTCGTCATTGTGACATGTTGTGGAATAGGAGCGTCGTTGTGACATGTTTTGGAAAAGGAACGTCGTTGTGACATGTTGTGGAATATAGGAACGGCGTTGTGACATGTTGTGGAATAGGAGCGTCGTCATTGTGACATGTTGTGGAATAGGAGCGTCGTTGTGACATGTTGTGGAATAGGACCATCATTGTGACATGTGGAATAGGACCATCATTGTGACATATTGTGGGATAGGAACGTCGTCGTTGTGACATGTTGTGGAATAGGAGCATAATTGTGACATGTGGAATAGGACCATCATTGTGACACGTTGTGGAATAGGAGCATCGTCGTTGTGACATGTTGTGTAATAGGAACATCGTCGTTGTGGCATGTTGTGGAATAGGAGCGTCGTTTTGACATGTTGTGGAATAGGAACATCGTCGTTGTGACATGTTGTGGAATAGGAACATCATTGTAACATGTGGAATAGGAGCGTCATTGTGACATGTGGAATAGGAGCGTCGTTGTGACATGTGGAATAAGAGCGTCGTTGTGACATGTTGTGGAATAGGAACGTCGTTGTGACATGTTGTGGAATAGGAGCGTCGTCGTTGTGGAATATTAACGTCGTTGTGACATGTTGTGGAATAGGAGCGTCGTCATTGTGACATGTTGTAGAATAGGAGCGTCGTTGTGACATGTTTTGGAAAAGGAACGTCGTTGTGACATGTTGTGGAATATAGGAACGTCGTTGTGACATGTTGTGGAATAGGAGCGTCGTCATTGTGACATGTTGTGGAATAGGAGCGTCGTTGTGACATGTTGTGGAATAGGACCATCATTGTGACATGTGGAATAGGACCATCATTGTGACATATTGTGGGATAGGAACGTCGTCGTTGTGACATGTTGTGGAATAGGAGCATAATTGTGACATGTGTAATAGGACCATCATTGTGACACGTTGTGGAATAGGAGCATCGTCGTTGTGACATGTTGTGGAATAGGAACGTCGTCTTTGTGACATGTTGTGGAAAAGGAGCTTCGTCGTTGTGACATGTTGTGGAATAGGAGCGTCGTCGTTGTGACATGTTGTGGAATAGGAACGTCGTCGTTGTGGCATGTTGTGGAATAGGAGCGTCGTTGTGACATGTTGTGGAATATAGGAACGTCGTCGTTGTGACATGTTGTGGAATAGGAGCGTCGTCATTGTGACATGTTGTGGAATAGGAGCGTCGTTGTGACATGTTGTGGAATAGGAGCGTCGTTGTGACATGTTGTGGAATAGGAACGTCGTTTTGACATGTTGTGGAATAGGAGCGTCGTCGTTGTGACATGTTGTGGAATAGGACCATCATTGTGACATGTGGAATAGGACCATCATTGTGACACGTTGTGGAATAGGAGCATCGTCGTTGTGACATGTTGTGGAATTTGAGCGTCGTCATTGTGACATGTTGTGGGATAGGAACGTCGTCGTTGTGACATGTTGTGGAATAGGAGCATAATTGTGACATGTGGAATAGGACCATCATTGTGACACGTTGTGGAATAGGAGCATCGTCGTTGTGACATGTTGTGGAATAGGAACGTCGTCGTTGTGACATGTTGTGGAAAAGGAGCTTCGTCGTTGTGACATGTTGTGGAATAGGAGCGTCGTCGTTGTGACATGTTGTGGAATAGGAACGTCGTCATTGTGACATGTTGTGGAATAGGAGCATCGTTGTGACATGTTGTGGAATAGGAGCGTCGTTGTGACATGTTGTGGAATAGGAACGTCGTTTTGACATGTTGTGGAATAGGAGCATAATTGTGACATGTGGAATAGGAGTGTCGTCAATGTGACATGTTGTGGAATAGGAGCGTCGTCGTTGTGACATGTTGTGGAATAGGAGTGTCGTCGTTGTGACATGTTGTGGAATAGGAACGTCGTCGTTGTGGCATGTTGTGGAATAGGAGCGTCGTATTGACATGTTGTGGAATAGGAACGTCATCGTGACATGATGTGGAATAGGAGCGCCGTCGTTGTGACATGTTGTGGAAAAGGAGCTTCGTCGTTGTGACATGTTGTGGGATAGGAACGTCGTCGTTGTGACATGTTGTGGAATAGGAGCATAATTGTGACATGTGGAATAGGAGTGTCGTCAATGTGACATGTTGTGGAATAGGAGCATAATTGTGACATGTGGAATAGGAGTGTCGTCAATGTGACATGTTGTGGAATAGGAGCGTCGGCGTTGTGACATGTTGTGGAATAGGACCATCATTGTGACATGTGGAATAGGACCATCATTGTGACACGTTGTGGAATAGGAGCATCGTCGTTGTGACATGTTGTGGAATAGGAGCGTCGTCATTGTGACATGTTGTGGAATAGGAGCGTCGTTGTGACATGTTGTGGAATAGGAGCGTCGTCATTGTGACATGTTGTGGAATAGGAGCGTCGTTGTGACATGTTGTGGAATATAGGAACGTCGTCGTTGTGACATGTTGTGGAATAGGAGCGTCGTCATTGTGACATGTTGTGGAATAGGAGCGTCGTCATTGTGACATGTTGTGGAATAGGAGCGTCGTTGTGACATGTTGTGGAATATAGGAACGTCGTCG
Source organism: Salmo salar (assembly GCF_965601325.2). NCBI lineage: Eukaryota > Metazoa > Chordata > Actinopteri > Salmoniformes > Salmonidae > Salmo > Salmo salar. The sequence goes on from NC_138299.1 coordinate 52,311,505, forward strand.
TTGTGACATGTTGTGGAATAGGAGCGTCGTCATTGTGACATGTTGTGGAATAGGAGCGTCGTTGTGACATGTTGTGGAATAGGAGCATCGTCGTTGTGACATGTTGTGGAATAGGAACGTCGTCGTTGTGACATGTTGTGGAAAAGGAGCTTCGTCGTTGTGACATGTTGTGGAATAGGACCATCATTGTGACATGTGGAATAGGACCATCATTGTGACATATTGTGGGATAGGAACGTCGTCGTTGTGACATGTTGTGGAATAGGAGCATAATTGTGACATGTGGAATAGGACCATCATTGTGACACGTTGTGGAATAGGAGCATCGTCGTTGTGACATGTTGTGTAATAGGAACATCGTCGTTGTGGCATGTTGTGGAATAGGAGCGTCGTTTTGACATGTTGTGGAATAGGAACATCGTCGTTGTGACATGTTGTGGAATAGGAACATCATTGTAACATGTGGAATAGGAGCGTCATTGTGACATGTGGAATAGGAGCGTCGTTGTGACATGTGGAATAAGAGCGTCGTTGTGACATGTTGTGGAATAGGAACGTCGTTGTGACATGTTGTGGAATAGGAGCGTCGTCGTTGTGGAATATTAACGTCGTTGTGACATGTTGTGGAATAGGAGCGTCGTCATTGTGACATGTTGTAGAATAGGAGCGTCGTTGTGACATGTTTTGGAAAAGGAACGTCGTTGTGACATGTTGTGGAATATAGGAACGTCGTTGTGACATGTTGTGGAATAGGAGCGTCGTCATTGTGACATGTTGTGGAATAGGAGCGTCGTTGTGACATGTTGTGGAATAGGACCATCATTGTGACATGTGGAATAGGACCATCATTGTGACATATTGTGGGATAGGAACGTCGTCGTTGTGACATGTTGTGGAATAGGAGCATAATTGTGACATGTGTAATAGGACCATCATTGTGACACGTTGTGGAATAGGAGCATCGTCGTTGTGACATGTTGTGGAATAGGAACGTCGTCTTTGTGACATGTTGTGGAAAAGGAGCTTCGTCGTTGTGACATGTTGTGGAATAGGAGCGTCGTCGTTGTGACATGTTGTGGAATAGGAACGTCGTCGTTGTGGCATGTTGTGGAATAGGAGCGTCGTTGTGACATGTTGTGGAATATAGGAACGTCGTCGTTGTGACATGTTGTGGAATAGGAGCGTCGTCATTGTGACATGTTGTGGAATAGGAGCGTCGTTGTGACATGTTGTGGAATAGGAGCGTCGTTGTGACATGTTGTGGAATAGGAACGTCGTTTTGACATGTTGTGGAATAGGAGCGTCGTCGTTGTGACATGTTGTGGAATAGGACCATCATTGTGACATGTGGAATAGGACCATCATTGTGACACGTTGTGGAATAGGAGCATCGTCGTTGTGACATGTTGTGGAATTTGAGCGTCGTCATTGTGACATGTTGTGGGATAGGAACGTCGTCGTTGTGACATGTTGTGGAATAGGAGCATAATTGTGACATGTGGAATAGGACCATCATTGTGACACGTTGTGGAATAGGAGCATCGTCGTTGTGACATGTTGTGGAATAGGAACGTCGTCGTTGTGACATGTTGTGGAAAAGGAGCTTCGTCGTTGTGACATGTTGTGGAATAGGAGCGTCGTCGTTGTGACATGTTGTGGAATAGGAACGTCGTCATTGTGACATGTTGTGGAATAGGAGCGTCGTTGTGACATGTTGTGGAATAGGAGCGTCGTTGTGACATGTTGTGGAATAGGAACGTCGTTTTGACATGTTGTGGAATAGAAGCATAATTGTGACATGTGGAATAGGAGTGTCGTCAATGTGACATGTTGTGGAATAGGAGCGTCGTCGTTGTGACATGTTGTGGAATAGGAGTGTCGTCGTTGTGACATGTTGTGGAATAGGAACGTCGTCGTTGTGGCATGTTGTGGAATAGGAGCGTCGTATTGACATGTTGTGGAATAGGAACGTCATTGTGACATGATGTGGAATAGGAGCGCCGTCGTTGTGACATGTTGTGGAAAAGGAGCTTCGTCGTTGTGACATGTTGTGGGATAGGAACGTCGTCGTTGTGACATGTTGTGGAATAGGAGCATAATTGTGACATGTGGAATAGGAGTGTCGTCAATGTGACATGTTGTGGAATAGGAGCGTCGGCGTTGTGACATGTTGTGGAATAGGACCATCATTGTGACATGTGGAATAGGACCATCATTGTGACACGTTGTGGAATAGGAGCATCGTCGTTGTGACATGTTGTGGAATAGGAGCGTCGTCATTGTGACATGTTGTGGAATAGGAGCGTCGTTGTGACATGTTGTGGAATAGGAGCGTCGTCATTGTGACATGTTGTGGAATAGGAGCGTCGTTGTGACATGTTGTGGAATATAGGAACGTCGTCGTTGTGACATGTTGTGGAATAGGAGCGTCGTCATTGTGACATGTTGTGGAATAGGAGCGTCGTTGTGACATGTTGTGGAATAGGAGCGTCGTTGTGACATGTTGTGGAATAGGAACGTCGTTTTGACATGTTGTGGAATAGGACCATCATTGTGACATGTTGAATAGGACCATCATTGTGACATGTTGTGGAATAGGAGCGTCGTCGTTGTGACATGTTGTGGAATAGGAGTGTCGTCGTTGTGACATGTTGTGGAATAGGAACGTCGTCGTTGTGGCATGTTGTGGAATAGGAGCGTCGTTGTGACATGTTGTGGAAAAGGAGCTTCGTCGTTGTGACATGTTGTGGGATAGGAACGTCGTCGTTGTGACATGTTGTGGAATAGGAGCATAATTGTGACATGTGGAATAGGAGTGTCGTCAATGTGACATGTTGTGGAATAGGAGCGTCGTCGTTGTGACATGTTGTGGAATAGGACCATCATTGTGACATGTGGAATAGGACCATCATTGTGACACGTTGTGGAATAGGAGCATCGTCGTTGTGACATGTTGTGGAATAGGAGCGTCGTCATTGTGACATGTTGTGGAATAGGAGCGTCGTTGTGACATGTTGTGGAATAGGAGCGTCGTCATTGTGACATGTTGTGGAATAGGAGCGTCGTTGTGACATGTTGTTGAATATAGGAACGTCGTCGTTGTGACATGTTGTGGAATAGGAGCGTCGTCATTGTGACATGTTGTGGAATAGGAGCGTCGTTGTGACATGTTGTGGAATAGGAGCGTCGTTGTGACATGTTGTGGAATAGGAACGTCGTTTTGACATGTTGTGGAATAGGAACGTCATTGTGACATGATGTGGAATAGGAGCGCCGTAGTTGTGACATGTTGTGGAAAAGGAGCTTCGTCGTTGTGACATGTTGTGGGATAGGAACGTCGTCGTTGTGACATGTTGTGGAATAGGAGCGCCGTCGTTGTGACATGTTGTGGAATAGGACCATCATTGTAACATGTGGAGTAGGAGCGTCATTGTGACATGTGGAATAGGAGCGTCGTTGTGACATGTGGAATAAGAGCGTCGTTGTGACATGTTGTGGAATAGGAACGTCGTTGTGACATGTTGTGGAATAGGAGCGTCGTCGTTGTGGAATAGGAACGTCGTTGTGACATGTTGTGGAATAGGAGCGTCGTCATTGTGACATGTTGTAGAATAGGAGCGTCGTTGTGACATGTTTTGGAAAAGGAACGTCGTTGTGACATGTTGTGGAATATAGGAACGTCGTTGTGACATGTTGTGGAATAGGAGCGTCGTCATTGTGACATGTTGTGGAATAGGAGCGTCGTTGTGACATGTTGTGGAATAGGACCATCATTGTGACATGTGGAATAGGACCATCATTGTGACACGTTGTGGAATAGGAGCATCGTCGTTGTGACATGTTGTGGAATAGGAGCGTCGTCATTGTGACATGTTGTGGAATAGGAGCGTCGTTGTGACATGTGGAATAGGACCATCATTGTGACACGTTGTGGAATAGGAGCATCGTCGTTGTGACATGTTGTGGAAAAGGAGCTTCGTCGTTGTGACATGTTGTGGAATATGAGCGTCGTCGTTGTGACATGTTGTGGAATAGGAGTGTCGTCGTAGTGACATGTTGTGGAATAGGAATGTCGTCGTTGTGGCATGTTGTGGAATAGGAGCGTCGTTGTGACATGTTGTGGAATAGGAAGTCGTCGTTGTGGCATGTTGTGGAATAGGAGCGTCGTTTGACATGTTGTGGAATAGGAACGTCATTGTGGCATGTTGTGGAATATAGGAACGTCGTTGTGACATGTTGTGGAATAGGAGCGTCGTCATTGTGACATGTTGTGGAATAGGAGCGTCGTTGTGACATGTTGTGGAATAGGACCATCATTGTGACATGTGGAATAGGACCATCATTGTGACATATTGTGGGATAGGAACGTCGTCGTTGTGACATGTTGTGGAATAGGAGCATAATTGTGACATGTGGAATAGGACCATCATTGTGACACGTTGTGGAATAGGAGCATCGTCGTTGTGACATGTTGTGTAATAGGAACGTCGTCGTTGTGGCATGTTGTGGAATAGGAGCGTCGTTTTGACATGTTGTGGAATAGGAACATCGTCGTTGTGACATGTTGTGGAATAGGACCATCATTGTAACATGTGGAATAGGAGCGTCATTGTGACATGTGGAATAGGAGCGTCGTTGTGACATGTGGAATAAGAGCGTCGTTGTGACATGTTGTGGAATAGGAACGTCGTTGTGACATGTTGTGGAATAGGAGCGTCGTCGTTGTGGAATATTAACGTCGTTGTGACATGTTGTGGAATAGGAGCGTCGTCATTGTGACATGTTGTAGAATAGGAGCGTCGTTGTGACATGTTTTGGAAAAGGAACGTCGTTGTGACATGTTGTGGAATATAGGAACGTCGTTGTGACATGTTGTGGAATAGGAGCGTCGTCATTGTGACATGTTGTGGAATAGGAGCGTCGTTGTGACATGTTGTGGAATAGGACCATCATTGTGACATGTGGAATAGGACCACCATTGTGACATATTGTGGGATAGGAACGTCGTCGTTGTGACATGTTGTGGAATAGGAGCATAATTGTGACATGTGGAATAGGACCATCATTGTGACACGTTGTGGAATAGGAGCATCGTCGTTGTGACATGTTGTGGAATAGGAACGTTGTCGTTGTGACATGTTGTGGAAAAGGAGCTTCGTCGTTGTGACATGTTGTGGAATAGGAGCGTCGTCGTTGTGACATGTTGTGGAATAGGAACGTCGTCGTTGTGGCATGTTGTGGAATAGGAGCGTCGTCATTGTGACATGTTGTGGAATAGGAGCGTCGTTGTGACATGTTGTGGAATAGGAGCGTCGTTGTGACATGTTGTGGAATAGGAACGTCGTTTTGACATGTTGTGGAATAGGACCATCATTGTGACATGTGGAATAGGAGCGTCGTCGTTGTGACATGTTATGGAATAGGAGCGTCGTCGTTGTGACATGTTATGGAATAGGAGTGTCGTCGTTGTGACATGTTGTGGAATAGGAACGTCGTCGTTGTGGCATGTTGTGGAATAGGAGCGTCGTATTGACATGTTGTGGAATAGGAACGTCATTGTGACATGATGTGGAATAGGAGCGCCGTCGTTGTGACATGTTGTGGAAAAGGAGCTTCGTCGTTGTGACATGTTGTGGGATAGGAACGTCGTCGTTGTGACATGTTGTGGAATAGGAGCATAATTGTGACATGTGGAATAGGAGTGTCGTCAATGTGACATGTTGTGGAATAGGAGCGTCGTCGTTGTGACATGTTGTGGAATAGGACCATCATTGTGACATGTGGAATAGGACCATCATTGTGACACGTTGTGGAATAGGAGCATCGTCGTTGTGACATGTTGTGGAATAGGAGCGTCGTCATTGTGACATGTTGTGGAATAGGAGCGTCGTTGTGACATGTTGTGGAATATAGGAACGTCGTCGTTGTGACATGTTGTGGAATAGGAGCGTCGTCATTGTGACATGTTGTGGAATAGGAGCGTCGTTGTGACATGTTGTGGAATAGGAGCGTCGTTGTGACATGTTGTGGAATAGGAACATCGTTTTGACATGTTGTGGAATAGGAACGTCATTGTGACATGATGTGGAATAGGAGCGCCGTCGTTGTGACATGTTGTGGAATAGGAGCGTCGTCGTTGTGACATGTTGTGGAATAGGAGTGTCGTCGTTGTGACATGTTGTGGAATAGGAACGTCGTCGTTGTGGCATGTTGTGGAATAGGAGCATCGTTTTGACATGTTGTGGAATAGGAACGTCATTGTGACATGATGTGGAATAGGAGCGCCGTAGTTGTGACATGTTGTGGAAAAGGAGCTTCGTCGTTGTGACATGTTGTGGGATAGGAACGTCGTCGTTGTGACATGTTGTGGAATAGGAACGTCGTCGTTGTGGCATGTTGTGGAATAGGACCGTCGTCATTGTGACATGTTGTGGAATAGGAGCGCCGTCGTTGTGACATGTTGTGGAATAGGACCATCATTGTAACATGTGGAGTTGGAGCGTCATTGTGACATGTGGAATAGGAGCGTCGTTGTGACATGTGGAATAAGAGCGTCGTTGTGACATGTTGTGGAATAGGAACGTCGTTGTGACATGTTGTGGAATAGGAGCGTCGTCGTTGTGGAATAGGAACGTCGTTGTGACATGTTGTGGAATAGGAGCGTCGTCATTGTGACATGTTGTAGAATAGGAGCGTCGTTGTGACATGTTTTGGAAAAGGAACGTCGTTGTGACATGTTGTGGAATATAGGAACGTCGTTGTGACATGTTGTGGAATAGGAGCGTCGTCATTGTGACATGTTGTGGAATAGGAGCGTCGTTGTGACATGTTGTGGAATAGGACCATCATTGTGACATGTGGAATAGGACCATCATTGTGACACGTTGTGGAATAGGAGCATCGTCGTTGTGACATGTTGTGGAATAGGAGCGTCGTCATTGTGACATGTTGTGGAATAGGAGCGTCGTTGTGACATGTTGTGGAATAGGAGCGTCGTCATTGTGACATGTTGTGGAATAGGAGCGTCGTTGTGACATGTTGTGGAAAAGGAGCTTCGTCGTTGTGACATGTTGTGGAATAGGAGCGTCGTTGTGACATGTTGTGGAATAGGAGCGTCGTCATTGTGACATGTTGTGGAATAGGAGCGTCGTTGTGACATGTTGTGGAATAGGAGCGTCGTTGTGACATGTTGTGGAATAGGACCATCATTGTGACATGTGGAATAGGACCATCATTGTGACATATTGTGGGATAGGAACGTCGTCGTTGTGACATGTTGTGGAATAGGAGCATAATTGTGACATGTGGAATAGGACCATCATTGTGACACGTTGTGGAATAGGAGCATCGTCGTTGTGACATGTTGTGGAAAAGGAGCTTCGTCGTTGTGACAAGTTGTGGGATAGGAACGTCGTCGTTGTGACATGTTGTGGAATAGGAACATCGTCGTTGTGACATGTTGTGGAATAGGACCATCATTGTAACATGTGGAATAGGAGCGTCATTGTGACATGTTGTGGAAAAGGAGCTTCGTCGTTGTGACATGTTGTGGAATATGAGCGTCGTCGTTGTGACATGTTGTGGAATAGGAGCGTCGTCATTGTGACATGTTGTAGAATAGGAGCGTCGTTGTGACATGTTTTGGAAAAGGAACGTCATTGTGACATGTTGTGGAATATAGGAACGTCGTTGTGACATGTTGTGGAATAGGAGCGTCGTCATTGTGACATGTTGTGGAATAGGAGCGTCGTTGTGACATGTTGTGGGATAGGAACGTCGTCGTTGTGACATGTTGTGGAATAGGAGCGTCGTTGTGACATGTTGTGGAATAGGAGCGTCGTTGTGACATGTTGTGGAATAGGACCATCATTGTGACATGTGGAATAGGAACGTCGTCGTTGTGACACGTTGTGGAATAGGAGCGTCGTTGTGACATGTTGTGGAATAGGAACGTCGTTTTGACATGTTGTGGAATAGGAACGTCATTGTGACATGATGTGGAATAGGAGCGCCGTCGTTGTGACATGTTGTGGAAAAGGAGCTTCGTCGTTGTGACATGTTGTGGCATAGGAGCGCCGTCGTTGTGACATGTTGTGGAAAAGGAGCTTCGTCGTTGTGACATGTTGTGGGATAGGAACGTCGTCGTTGTGACATGTTGTGGAATAGGAGCGTCGTTGTGACATGTTGTGGAATAGGACCATCATTGTGACATGTGGAATAGGACCATCATTGTGACATATTGTGGGATAGGAACGTCGATCGTTGTGACATGTTGTGGAATAGGAGCATAATTGTGACATGTGGAATAGGACCATCATTGTGACACGTTGTGGAATAGGAGCATCGTCGTTGTGACATGTTGTGGAATAGGAACGTTGTCGTTGTGACATGTTGTGGAAAAGGAGCTTCGTCGTTGTGACATGTTGTGGAATAGGAGCGTCGTCGTTGTGACATGTTGTGGAATAGGAACGTCGTCGTTGTGGCATGTTGTGGAATAGGAGCGTCGTTGTGACATGTTGTGGAATATAGGAACGTCGTCGTTGTGACATGTTGTGGAATAGGAGCGTCGTCATTGTGACATGTTGTGGAATAGGAGCGTCGTTGTGACATGTTGTGGAATAGGAGCGTCGTTGTGACATGTTGTGGAATAGGAACGTCGTTTTGACATGTTGTGGAATAGGACCATCATTGTGACATGTGGAATAGGAGCGTCGTCGTTGTGACATGTTATGGAATAGGAGCGTCGTCGTTGTGACATGTTATGGAATAGGAGTGTCGTCGTTGTGACATGTTGTGGAATAGGAACGTCGTCGTTGTGGCATGTTGTGGAATAGGAGCGTCGTATTGACATGTTGTGGAATAGGAACGTCATTGTGACATGATGTGGAATAGGAGCGCCGTCGTTGTGACATGTTGTGGAAAAGGAGCTTCGTCGTTGTGACATGTTGTGGGATAGGAACGTCGTCGTTGTGACATGTTGTGGAATAGGAGCATAATTGTGACATGTGGAATAGGAGTGTCGTCAATGTGACATGTTGTGGAATAGGAGCGTCGTCGTTGTGACATGTTGTGGAATAGGACCATCATTGTGACATGTGGAATAGGACCATCATTGTGACACGTTGTGGAATAGGAGCATCGTCGTTGTGACATGTTGTGGAATAGGAGCGTCGTCATTGTGACATGTTGTGGAATAGGAGCGTCGTTGTGACATGTTGTGGAATATAGGAACGTCGTCGTTGTGACATGTTGTGGAATAGGAGCGTCGTCATTGTGACATGTTGTGGAATAGGAGCGTCGTTGTGACATGTTGTGGAATAGGAGCGTCGTTGTGACATGTTGTGGAATAGGAACGTCGTTTTGACATGTTGTGGAATAGGAACGTCATTGTGACATGATGTGGAATAGGAGCGCCGTCGTTGTGACATGTTGTGGAATAGGAGCGTCGTCGTTGTGACATGTTGTGGAATAGGAGTGTCGTCGTTGTGACATGTTGTGGAATAGGAACGTCGTCGTTGTGGCATGTTGTGGAATAGGAGCATCGTTTTGACATGTTGTGGAATAGGAACGTCATTGTGACATGATGTGGAATAGGAGCGCCGTAGTTGTGACATGTTGTGGAAAAGGAGCTTCGTCGTTGTGACATGTTGTGGGATAGGAACGTCGTCGTTGTGACATGTTGTGGAATAGGAACGTCGTCGTTGTGGCATGTTGTGGAATAGGACCGTCGTCATTGTGACATGTTGTGGAATAGGAGCGCCGTCGTTGTGACATGTTGTGGAATAGGACCATCATTGTAACATGTGGAGTTGGAGCGTCATTGTGACATGTGGAATAGGAGCGTCGTTGTGACATGTGGAATAAGAGCGTCGTTGTGACATGTTGTGGAATAGGAACGTCGTTGTGACATGTTGTGGAATAGGAGCGTCGTCGTTGTGGAATAGGAACGTCGTTGTGACATGTTGTGGAATAGGAGCGTCGTCATTGTGACATGTTGTAGAATAGGAGCGTCGTTGTGACATGTTTTGGAAAAGGAACGTCGTTGTGACATGTTGTGGAATATAGGAACGTCGTTGTGACATGTTGTGGAATAGGAGCGTCGTCATTGTGACATGTTGTGGAATAGGAGCGTCGTTGTGACATGTTGTGGAATAGGACCATCATTGTGACATGTGGAATAGGACCATCATTGTGACACGTTGTGGAATAGGAGCATCGTCGTTGTGACATGTTGTGGAATAGGAGCGTCGTCATTGTGACATGTTGTGGAATAGGAGCGTCGTTGTGACATGTTGTGGAATAGGAGCGTCGTCATTGTGACATGTTGTGGAATAGGAGCGTCGTTGTGACATGTTGTGGAAAAGGAGCTTCGTCGTTGTGACATGTTGTGGAATAGGAGCGTCGTTGTGACATGTTGTGGAATAGGAGCGTCGTCATTGTGACATGTTGTGGAATAGGAGCGTCGTTGTGACATGTTGTGGAATAGGAGCGTCGTTGTGACATGTTGTGGAATAGGACCATCATTGTGACATGTGGAATAGGAACGTCGTCGTTGTGACACGTTGTGGAATAGGAGCGTCGTTGTGACATGTTGTGGAATAGGAACGTCGTTTTGACATGTTGTGGAATAGGAACGTCATTGTGACATGATGTGGAATAGGAGCGCCGTCGTTGTGACATGTTGTGGAAAAGGAGCTTCGTCGTTGTGACAAGTTGTGGGATAGGAACGTCGTCGTTGTGACATGTTGTGGAATAGGAGCATAATTGTGACATGTGGAATAGGACCATCATTGTGACACGTTGTGGAATAGGAGCATCGTCGTTGTGACATGTTGTGGAAAAGGAGCTTCGTCGTTGTGACATGTTGTGGAATATGAGCGTCGTCGTTGTGACATGTTGTGGAATAGGAGCGTCGTCATTGTGACATGTTGTAGAATAGGAGCGTCGTTGTGACATGTTTTGGAAAAGGAACGTCATTGTGACATGTTGTGGAATATAGGAACGTCGTTGTGACATGTTGTGGAATAGGAGCGTCGTCATTGTGACATGTTGTGGAATAGGAGCGTCGTTGTGACATGTTGTGGGATAGGAACGTCGTCGTTGTGACATGTTGTGGAATAGGAGCGTCGTTGTGACATGTTGTGGAATAGGAGCGTCGTTGTGACATGTTGTGGAATAGGACCATCATTGTGACATGTGGAATAGGAACGTCGTCGTTGTGACACGTTGTGGAATAGGAGCGTCGTTGTGACATGTTGTGGAATAGGAACGTCGTTTTGACATGTTGTGGAATAGGAACGTCATTGTGACATGATGTGGAATAGGAGCGCCGTCGTTGTGACATGTTGTGGAAAAGGAGCTTCGTCGTTGTGACATGTTGTGGCATAGGAGCGCCGTCGTTGTGACATGTTGTGGAAAAGGAGCTTCGTCGTTGTGACATGTTGTGGGATAGGAACGTCGTCGTTGTGACATGTTGTGGAATAGGAGCGTCGTTGTGACATGTTGTGGAATAGGACCATCATTGTGACATGTGGAATAGGACCATCATTGTGACATATTGTGGGATAGGAACGTCGATCGTTGTGACATGTTGTGGAATAGGAGCATAATTGTGACATGTGGAATAGGACCATCATTGTGACACGTTGTGGAATAGGAGCATCGTCGTTGTGACATGTTGTGGAATAGGAACGTTGTCGTTGTGACATGTTGTGGAAAAGGAGCTTCGTCGTTGTGACATGTTGTGGAATAGGAGCGTCGTCGTTGTGACATGTTGTGGAATAGGAACGTCGTCGTTGTGGCATGTTGTGGAATAGGAGCGTCGTTGTGACATGTTGTGGAATATAGGAACGTCGTCGTTGTGACATGTTGTGGAATAGGAGCGTCGTCATTGTGACATGTTGTGGAATAGGAGCGTCGTTGTGACATGTTGTGGAATAGGAGCGTCGTTGTGACATGTTGTGGAATAGGAACGTCGTTTTGACATGTTGTGGAATAGGACCATCATTGTGACATGTGGAATAGGAGCGTCGTCGTTGTGACATGTTATGGAATAGGAGCGTCGTCGTTGTGACATGTTATGGAATAGGAGTGTCGTCGTTGTGACATGTTGTGGAATAGGAACGTCGTCGTTGTGGCATGTTGTGGAATAGGAGCGTCGTATTGACATGTTGTGGAATAGGAACGTCATTGTGACATGATGTGGAATAGGAGCGCCGTCGTTGTGACATGTTGTGGAAAAGGAGCTTCGTCGTTGTGACATGTTGTGGGATAGGAACGTCGTCGTTGTGACATGTTGTGGAATAGGAGCATAATTGTGACATGTGGAATAGGAGTGTCGTCAATGTGACATGTTGTGGAATAGGAGCGTCGTCGTTGTGACATGTTGTGGAATAGGACCATCATTGTGACATGTGGAATAGGACCATCATTGTGACACGTTGTGGAATAGGAGCATCGTCGTTGTGACATGTTGTGGAATAGGAGCGTCGTCATTGTGACATGTTGTGGAATAGGAGCGTCGTTGTGACATGTTGTGGAATATAGGAACGTCGTCGTTGTGACATGTTGTGGAATAGGAGCGTCGTCATTGTGACATGTTGTGGAATAGGAGCGTCGTTGTGACATGTTGTGGAATAGGAGCGTCGTTGTGACATGTTGTGGAATAGGAACGTCGTTTTGACATGTTGTGGAATAGGAACGTCATTGTGACATGATGTGGAATAGGAGCGCCGTCGTTGTGACATGTTGTGGAATAGGAGCGTCGTCGTTGTGACATGTTGTGGAATAGGAGTGTCGTCGTTGTGACATGTTGTGGAATAGGAACGTCGTCGTTGTGGCATGTTGTGGAATAGGAGCATCGTTTTGACATGTTGTGGAATAGGAACGTCATTGTGACATGATGTGGAATAGGAGCGCCGTAGTTGTGACATGTTGTGGAAAAGGAGCTTCGTCGTTGTGACATGTTGTGGGATAGGAACGTCGTCGTTGTGACATGTTGTGGAATAGGAACGTCGTCGTTGTGGCATGTTGTGGAATAGGACCGTCGTCATTGTGACATGTTGTGGAATAGGAGCGCCGTCGTTGTGACATGTTTTGGAAAAGGAACGTCGTTGTGACATGTTGTGGAATATAGGAACGTCGTTGTGACATGTTGTGGAATAGGAGCGTCGTCATTGTGACATGTTGTGGAATAGGAGCGTCGTTGTGACATGTTGTGGAATAGGACCATCATTGTGACATGTGGAATAGGACCATCATTGTGACACGTTGTGGAATAGGAGCATCGTCGTTGTGACATGTTGTGGAATAGGAGCGTCGTCATTGTGACATGTTGTGGAATAGGAGCGTCGTTGTGACATGTTGTGGAATAGGAGCGTCGTCATTGTGACATGTTGTGGAATAGGAGCGTCGTTGTGACATGTTGTGGAAAAGGAGCTTCGTCGTTGTGACAAGTTGTGGGATAGGAACGTCGTCGTTGTGACATGTTGTGGAATAGGAGCATAATTGTGACATGTGGAATAGGACCATCATTGTGACACGTTGTGGAATAGGAGCATCGTCGTTGTGACATGTTGTGGAAAAGGAGCTTCGTCGTTGTGACATGTTGTGGAATATGAGCGTCGTCGTTGTGACATGTTGTGGAATAGGAGCGTCGTCATTGTGACATGTTGTAGAATAGGAGCGTCGTTGTGACATGTTTTGGAAAAGGAACGTCATTGTGACATGTTGTGGAATATAGGAACGTCGTTGTGACATGTTGTGGAATAGGAGCGTCGTCATTGTGACATGTTGTGGAATAGGAGCGTCGTTGTGACATGTTGTGGGATAGGAACGTCGTCGTTGTGACATGTTGTGGAATAGGAGCGTCGTTGTGACATGTTGTGGAATAGGAGCGTCGTTGTGACATGTTGTGGAATAGGACCATCATTGTGACATGTGGAATAGGAACGTCGTCGTTGTGACACGTTGTGGAATAGGAGCATCGTCGTTGTGACATGTTGTGGAATAGGAGCGTCGTCATTGTGACATGTTGTGGAATAGGAGCATCGTCATTGTGACATGTTGTGTAATAGGAACGTCGTCGTTGTGGCATGTTGTGGAATAGGAGCGTCGTTTTGACATGTTGTGGAATAGGAATGTCGTCGATGTGACATGTGGAATAGGACTATCATTGTGACATGTTGTGGAATAGGAATGTCGTTGTGACATGTTGTGGAATAGGAGTGTCGTCGTTGTGACATGTTGTGGAATAGGAACGTCGTCGTTGTGGCATGTTGTGGAATAGGAGCGTCGTTTTGACATGTTGTGGAATAGGAACGTCATTGTGACATGATGTGGAATAGGAGCGCCGTCGTTGTGACATGTTGTGGAAAAGGAGCTTCGTCGTTGTGACATGTTGTGGGATAGGAACGTCGTCGTTGTGACATGTTGTGGAATAGGAGCATAATTGTGACATGTGGAATAGGAGTGTCGTCAATGTGACATGTTGTGGAAAAGGAGCTTCGTCGTTGTGACATGTTGTGGAATAGGAGCGTCGTCGTTGTGACATGTTGTGGAATAGGAGCATAATTGTGACATGTGGAATAGGACCATCATTGTGACACGTTGTGGAATAGGAGCATCGTCGTTGTGACATGTTGTGGAATAGGAACGTCGTCGTTGTGGCATGTTGTGGAATAGGAGCGTCGTTTTGACATGTTGTGGAATAGGAACGTCGTCGTTGTGGCATGTTGTGGAATAGGAGCGTTGTTTTGACATGTGGAATAGGAGTTTCGTCAATGTGACATGTTGTGGAATAGGAGCGTCGTTGTGACATGTTGTGGAATAGGACCATCATTGTGACATGTGGAATAGGACCATCATTGTGACACGTTGTGGAATAGGAGCGTCGTCATTGTGACATGTTGTGGAATAGGAGCGTCGTTGTGACATGTTGTGGAATAGGAACGTCGTTTTGACATGTTGTGGAATAGGAACGTCATTGTGACATGATGTGGAATAGGAGCGCCGTCGTTGTGACATGTTGTGGAAAAGGAGCTTCGTCGTTGTGACATGTTGTGGCATAGGAGCGCCGTCGTTGTGACATGTTGTGGAAAAGGAGCTTCGTCGTTGTGACATGTTGTGGGATAGGAACGTCGTCGTTGTGACATGTTGTGGAATAGGAGCATAATTGTGACATGTGGAATAGGAGTGTCGTCAATGTGACATGTTGTGGAATAGGAGCGTCGTCGTTGTGACATGTTGTGGAATAGGACCATCATTGTGACATGTGGAATAGGAACGTCATTGTGACATGATGTGGAATAGGAGCGCCGTCGTTGTGACATGTTGTGGAATAGGACCATCATTGTGACATGTGGAATAGGACCATCATTGTGACACGTTGTGGAATAGGAGCATCGTCGTTGTGACATGTTGTGGAAAAGGAGCTTCGTCGTTGTGACATGTTGTGGAATAGGAGCGTCGTAGTTGTGACATGTTGTGGAATAGGAGTGTCGTCGTTGTGACATGTTGTGGAATATGAACGTCGTCGTTTTGGCATGTTGTGGAATAGGAGCGTCGTTTTGACATGTTGTGGAATAGGAACGTCATTGTGAAATGATGTGGAATAGGAGCGCCGTCGTTGTGACATGTGGAAAAGGAGCTTCGTCGTTGTGACATGTTGTGGAATAGGAGCGTCGTCGTTGTGACATGTTGTGGAATAGGAGCGCCGTCGTTGTGACATGTGGAAAAGGAGCTTCGTCGTTGTGACATGTTGTGGAATAGGAGCGTCGTCGTTGTGACATGTTGTGGAATAGGAACGTCGTCGTTGTGGCATGTTGTGGAATAAGAGCGTCGTTGTGACATGTTGTGGAATAGGAACTTCGTTGTGACATGTTGTGGAATAGGACCATCATTGTAACACGTGGAATAGGAGCGTCATTGTGACATGTGGAATAGGAGCGTCGTTGTGACATGTGGAATAAGAGCGTCGTTGTGACATGTTGTGGAATAGGAACGTCGTTGTGACATGTTGTGGAATAGGAGCGTCGTCGTTGTGGAATAGGAACGTCGTTGTGACATGTTGTGGAATAGGAGCGTCATTGTGACATGTGGAATAGGAGCGTCGTTGTTGTGACATGTTGTGGAATATGAGCGTCGTTGTGACATGTTGTGGAATAGGAGCGTCGTCGTTGTGACATGTTGTGGAATAGGAGCGTCATTGTGACATGTTCTGGAATAGGAACGTCGTCGTTGTGACATGTTGTGGAATAGGAGCGTCTTCGTTGAGACATGTTGTGGAATAGGACCATCA
The DNA here is from genome assembly GCF_965601325.2 of Salmo salar. Taxonomy (NCBI): domain Eukaryota; kingdom Metazoa; phylum Chordata; class Actinopteri; order Salmoniformes; family Salmonidae; genus Salmo; species Salmo salar. The sequence goes on from NC_138299.1 coordinate 52,327,802, forward strand.
TTGTAAAATGTGGAATAGGAGCGTCATTGTGACATGTGGAACAGGAGCGTCGTTGTGACATGTGGAATAGGAGCGTCACTGTGACATGTTGTGGAATAGGTGCGTCGTCGTTGTGACATGTTGTGGAATAGGTCCATCATTGTAACATGTTGTGGAATAGGAGCGTCACTGTGACATGTGGAATAGGAGCGTCATTGTGACATGTTGTGGAATAGGAGCGTCATTGTGACATGTTGTGGAATAGGGGTGTCATTGTGACGTTGTGGAATAGGAACGTCGTCGTTGAAACATGTTGTGGAATAGGACCATCATTGTAACATGTGGAATAGGAGTGTCATTGTGACATGTGGTGGAATAGGAGCGTCATTGTGACATGTGGAATAGGAGCGTCGTTGTGACATGTGGAATAGGAGCGTCATTGTGACTTGTGGTGGAATGGGAGCGTTATTGTGACATGTTGTGGAATAGGAGCGTCTTCGTTGAGACATGTTGTGGAATAGGACCATCATTGTAAAATGTGGAATAGGAGCGTCATTGTGACATGTGGAATAGGAGCATCGTTGTGACATGTGGAATAGGAGTGTCATTGTGACATGTGGTGGAATAGGAGCGTCATTGTGACATGTGGAATTGGAGCATCGTTGTGACATGTGGAATAGGAGCGTCACTGTGACATGTGGAATAGGAGCGTCATTGTGACATGTTGTGGAATAGGAGCGTCATCGTTGTGACATGTTGTGGAATAGGAGCATCATTGTGACATGTGGAATAGGAGCGTCGTCGTTGTGACATGTTGTGGAATAGGAGTGTCGTTGTGACATGTTGTGGAATAGGATCATCATTGTGACATGTTGTGGAATAGGACCATCGTTGTGACATGTTGTGCAATAGGAACGTCATCGTTGTGACATGTTGTGGAATAGGAACGTTGTCGTTGTGACATGTTGTGGAATAGGAACATTGTTGTGACATGTTGCGGAATAGGAATGTCGGCGTTGTGACATGTTGTGGAATAGGAAGGTCGTCGTTGTGACATGTTGTGGAATAGGAACGTCGTCGTTGTGACATGTTGTGGAATAGGAGTGTCGTTGTGACATGTTGTGGAATTGGAGCGTCATTGTGACATGTTGTGGAATAGGAATGTCGTCGTTGTGACATGTTGTGGAATAGGAGCATAATTGTGACATGTGGAATAGGAGCGTCATTGTGACATGTTGTGGAATAGGAGCATTATTGTGACATGTTGTGGAATAGGAGCGTCACTGTGACATGTGGAATAGGAGCGTCATTGTGACATGTTGTGGAATAGGAGCGTCATTGTGACATGTTGTGGAATAGGGGTGTCATTGTGACGTTGTGGAATAGGAACGTCATCGTTGAAACATGTTGTGGAATAGGACCATCATTGTAACATGTGGAATAGGAGTGTCATTGTGACATGTGGTGGAATAGGAGCGTCATTGTGACATGTGGAATAGGAGCGTCGTTGTGACATGTGGAATAGGAGCGTCATTGTGACATGTGGTGGAATGGGAGCGTTATTGTGACATGTTGTGGAATAGGAGCGTCTTCGTTGAGACATGTTGTGGAATAGGACCATCATTGTAAAATGTGGAATAGGAGCGTCATTGTGACATGTGGAATAGGAGCATCATTGTGACATGTGGAATAGGAGTGTCATTGTGACATGTGGTGGAATAGGAGCGTCATTGTGACATGTGGAATTGGAGCATCGTTGTGACATGTGGAATAGGAGCGTCACTGTGACATGTGGAATAGGAGCGTCATTGTGACATGTTGTGGAATAGGAGCGTCATCGTTGTGACATGTTGTGGAATAGGAGCATCATTGTGACATGTGGAATAGGAGCGTCGTCGTTGTGACATGTTGTGGAATAGGAGTGTCGGTGTGACATGTTGTGGAATAGGATCATCATTGTGACATGTTGTGGAATAGGACCATCGTTGTGACATGTTGTGCAATAGGAACGTCATCGTTGTGACATGTTGTGGAATAGGAACGTTGTCGTTGTGACATGTTGTGGAATAGGAACATTGTTGTGACATGTTGCGGAATAGGAATGTCGGCGTTGTGACATGTTGTGGAATAGGAAGGTCGTCGTTGTGACATGTTCTGGAATAGGAACGTCGTCGCTGTGACATGTTGTGGAATAGGAGCGTCGTCGTTGAGACATGTTGTGGAATAGGACCATCATTGTAACATGGGGAATAGGAGCGTCATTGTGACATGTGGTGGAACAGGAGCGTCGTTGTGACATGTTGTGGAATTGGAGCGTCATTGTGACATGTTGTGGAATAGGAACGTCGTCGTTGTGACATGTTGTGGAATAGGAGCATAATTGTGACATGTGGAATAGGAGCGTCATTGTGACATGTTGTGGAATAGGAGTGTCGTCATTGTGACATGTTGTGGAATCTGAGTGTCGTCGTTGTGACATGTAGTGGAATAGGAGCGTCATTGTGACATGTTGTGGAATAGGAACGTCGTCGTTGTGACATGTTGTGGAATAGAAGCGTCACTGTGACATGTGGAATAGGAGCGTCATTGTGACATGTTGTGGAATAGGAGCGTCATTGTGACATGTTGTGGAATAGGGGTGTCATTGTGACGTTGTGGAATAGGAACGTCGTCGTTGAAACATGTTGTGGAATAGGAGCGTCATTGTGACATGTGGAATAGGAGCGTCATTGTGACATGTGGAATAGGAGCGTCGTTGTTGTGACATGTTGTGGAATAGGAGCGTCGTTGTGAAATGTTGTGGAATAGTAGTGTCGTCGTTGTGACATGTTGTGGAATAGGAGCGTCATTGTGACATGTTGTGGAATAGGAATGACGTTGTAAAATGTGGAATAGGAGCGTCATTGTGACATGTGGAACAGGAGCGTCGTTGTGACATGTGGAATAGGAGCGTCACTGTGACATGTTGTGGAATAGGTGCTTCGTCGTTGTGACATGTTGTGGAATTGGAGCGTCGTCATTGTGACATGTTGTGGAATAGGAGCGTCTTCGTTGTGACATGTTGTGGAATAGGACCATCATTGTAACATGTGGAATAGGAGCGTCATTGTGACATGTTGTGGAATAGGAGCGTCATTGTGACATGTGGAATAGGAGCGTCGTTGTGACATGTGGAATAGGAGCGTCATTGTGACATGTTGTGGAATAGGAGCGTCATCGTTGTGACATGTTGTGGAATAGGATCATCATTGTGACATGTGGAATAGGAGCGTCGTCGTTGTGACATGTTGTGGAATAGGAGTGTCGTTGTGACATGTTGTGGAATAGGATCATCATTGTGACATGTTGTGGAATAGGACCATCGTTGTGACATGTTGTGCAATAGGAACGTCATCGTTGTGACATGTTGTGGAATAGGAACGTTGTCGTTGTGACATGTTGTGGAATAGGAACATTGTTGTGACATGTTGCGGAATAGGAATGTCGGCGTTGTGACATGTTGTGGAATAGGAAGGTCGTCGTTGTGACATGTTGTGGAATAGGAACGTCGTCGTTGTGACATGTTGTGGAATAGGAGTGTCGTTGTGACATGTTGTGGAATTGGAGCGTCATTGTGACATGTTGTGGAATAGGAACGTCGTCGTTGTGACATGTTGTGGAATAGGAGCATAATTGTGACATGTGGAATAGGAGCGTCATTGTGACATGTTGTGGAATAGGAGTGTCGTCATTGTGACATATTGTGGAATAGGAGCGTCGTTGTTGTGACATGTTGTGGAATCTGAGTGTCGTCGTTGTGACATGTAGTGGAATAGGAGCGTCATTGTGACATGTTGTGGAATAGGAACGTCGTCGTTGTGACATGTTGTGGAATAGAAGCGTCGTTATTGTGACATGTTGTGGAATAAGAGCATTGTCATTGTGACATGTTGTGGAATAGGAGCGTCATTGTGACATGTGGAATAGGAGCGTCATTGTGACATGTGGAATAGGAGCGTCGTTGTTGTGACATGTTGTGGAATAGGAGCGTCGTTGTGAAATGTTGTGGAATAGTAGTGTCGTCGTTGTGACATGTTGTGGAATAGGAGCGTCATTGTGACATGTTGTGGAATAGGAATGACGTTGTAAAATGTGGAATAGGAGCGTCATTGTGACATGTGGAACAGGAGCGTCGTTGTGACATGTGGAATAGGAGCGTCACTGTGACATGTTGTGGAATAGGTGCTTCGTCGTTGTGACATGTTGTGGAATTGGAGCGTCGTCATTGTGACATGTTGTGGAATAGGAGCGTCTTCGTTGTGACATGTTGTGGAATAGGACCATCATTGTAACATGTGGAATAGGAGCGTCATTGTGACATGTTGTGGAATAGGAGCGTCATTGTGACATGTGGAATAGGAGCGTCGTTGTGACATGTGGAATAGGAGCGTCATTGTGACATGTTGTGGAATAGGAGCGTCATTGTGACATGTTGTGGAATAGGGGTGTCATTGTGACGTTGTGGAATAGGAACGTCGTCGTTGTAACATGTTGTGGAATAGGACCATCATTGTAACATGTGGAATAGGAGTGTCATTGTGACATGTGGAACAGGAGCATCGTTGTGACATTTGGAATAGGAGTGTCATTGTGACATGTGGTGGAATAGGAGCGTCATTGTGACATGTGGAATTGGAGCATCGTTGTGACATGTGGAATAGGAGCGTCACTGTGACATGTGGAATAGGAGCGTCATTGTGACATGTTGTGGAATAGGAGCGTCATCGTTGTGACATGTTGTGGAATAGGAGCATCATTGTGACATGTGGAATAGGAGCGTCGTCGTTGTGACATGTTGTGGAATAGGAGTGTCGTTGTGACATGTTGTGGAATAGGATCATCATTGTGACACGTTGTGGAATAGGACCATCGTTGTGACATGTTGTGCAATAGGAACGTCATCGTTGTGACATGTTGTGGAATAGGAACGTTGTCGTTGTGACATGTTGTGGAATAGGAACATTGTTGTGACATGTTGCGGAATAGGAATGTCGGCGTTGTGACATGTTGTGGAATAGGAAGGTCGTCGTTGTGACATGTTGTGGAATAGGAACGTCGTCGTTGTGACATGTTGTGGAATAGGAGTGTCGTTGTGACATGTTGTGGAATTGGAGCGTCATTGTGACATGTTGTGGAATAGGAACGTCGTCGTTGTGACATGTTGTGGATTAGGAGCATAATTGTGACATGTGGAATAGGAGCGTCATTGTGACATGTTGTGGAATAGGAGCATTATTGTGACATGTTGTGGAATAGGAGCGTCACTGTGACATGTGGAATAGGAGCTTCATTGTGACATGTTGTGGAATAGGAGCGTCATTGTGACATGTTGTGGAATAGGGGTGTCATTGTGACGTTGTGGAATAGGAACGTCGTCGTTGAAACATGTTGTGGAATAGGACCATCATTGTAACATGTGGAATAGGAGTGTCATTGTGACATGTGGTGGAATAGGAGCGTCATTGTGACATGTGGAATAGGAGCGTCGTTGTGACATGTGGAATAGGAGCGTCATTGTGACATGTGGTGGAATGGGAGCGTTATTGTGACATGTTGTGGAATAGGAGCGTCTTCGTTGAGACATGTTGTGGAATAGGACCATCATTGTAAAATGTGGAATAGGAGCGTCATTGTGACATGTGGAATAGGAGCATCGTTGTGACATGTGGAATAGGAGTGTCATTGTGACATGTGGTGGAATAGGAGCGTCATTGTGACATGTGGAATTGGAGCATCGTTGTGACATGTGGAATAGGAGCGTCACTGTGACATGTGGAATAGGAGCGTCATTGTGACATGTTGTGGAATAGGAGCATAATTGTGACATGTGGAATAGGAGTGTCGTCAATGTGACATGTTGTGGAAAAGGAGCTTCGTCGTTGTGACATGTTGTGGAATAGGAGCGTCGTCGTTGTGACATGTTGTGGAATAGGAGCATAATTGTGACATGTGGAATAGGACCATCATTGTGACACGTTGTGGAATAGGAGCATCGTCGTTGTGACATGTTGTGGAATAGGAACGTCGTCGTTGTGGCATGTTGTGGAATAGGAGCGTCGTTTTGACATGTTGTGGAATAGGAACGTCGTCGTTGTGGCATGTTGTGGAATAGGAGCGTTGTTTTGACATGTGGAATAGGAGTTTCGTCAATGTGACATGTTGTGGAATAGGAGCGTCGTTGTGACATGTTGTGGAATAGGACCATCATTGTGACATGTGGAATAGGACCATCATTGTGACACGTTGTGGAATAGGAGCGTCGTCATTGTGACATGTTGTGGAATAGGAGCGTCGTTGTGACATGTTGTGGAATAGGAACGTCGTTTTGACATGTTGTGGAATAGGAACGTCATTGTGACATGATGTGGAATAGGAGCGCCGTCGTTGTGACATGTTGTGGAAAAGGAGCTTCGTCGTTGTGACATGTTGTGGCATAGGAGCGCCGTCGTTGTGACATGTTGTGGAAAAGGAGCTTCGTCGTTGTGACATGTTGTGGGATAGGAACGTCGTCGTTGTGACATGTTGTGGAATAGGAGCATAATTGTGACATGTGGAATAGGAGTGTCGTCAATGTGACATGTTGTGGAATAGGAGCGTCGTCGTTGTGACATGTTGTGGAATAGGACCATCATTGTGACATGTGGAATAGGAACGTCATTGTGACATGATGTGGAATAGGAGCGCCGTCGTTGTGACATGTTGTGGAATAGGACCATCATTGTGACATGTGGAATAGGACCATCATTGTGACACGTTGTGGAATAGGAGCATCGTCGTTGTGACATGTTGTGGAAAAGGAGCTTCGTCGTTGTGACATGTTGTGGAATAGGAGCGTCGTAGTTGTGACATGTTGTGGAATAGGAGTGTCGTCGTTGTGACATGTTGTGGAATATGAACGTCGTCGTTTTGGCATGTTGTGGAATAGGAGCGTCGTTTTGACATGTTGTGGAATAGGAACGTCATTGTGAAATGATGTGGAATAGGAGCGCCGTCGTTGTGACATGTGGAAAAGGAGCTTCGTCGTTGTGACATGTTGTGGAATAGGAGCGTCGTCGTTGTGACATGTTGTGGAATAGGAGCGCCGTCGTTGTGACATGTGGAAAAGGAGCTTCGTCGTTGTGACATGTTGTGGAATAGGAGCGTCGTCGTTGTGACATGTTGTGGAATAGGAACGTCGTCGTTGTGGCATGTTGTGGAATAAGAGCGTCGTTGTGACATGTTGTGGAATAGGAACTTCGTTGTGACATGTTGTGGAATAGGACCATCATTGTAACACGTGGAATAGGAGCGTCATTGTGACATGTGGAATAGGAGCGTCGTTGTGACATGTGGAATAAGAGCGTCGTTGTGACATGTTGTGGAATAGGAACGTCGTTGTGACATGTTGTGGAATAGGAGCGTCGTCGTTGTGGAATAGGAACGTCGTTGTGACATGTTGTGGAATAGGAGCGTCATTGTGACATGTGGAATAGGAGCGTCGTTGTTGTGACATGTTGTGGAATATGAGCGTCGTTGTGACATGTTGTGGAATAGGAGCGTCGTCGTTGTGACATGTTGTGGAATAGGAGCGTCATTGTGACATGTTCTGGAATAGGAACGTCGTCGTTGTGACATGTTGTGGAATAGGAGCGTCTTCGTTGAGACATGTTGTGGAATAGGACCATCATTGTAAAATGTGGAATAGGAGCGTCATTGTGACATGTGGAACAGGAGCGTCGTTGTGACATGTGGAATAGGAGCGTCACTGTGACATGTTGTGGAATAGGTGCGTCGTCGTTGTGACATGTTGTGGAATAGGTCCATCATTGTAACATGTTGTGGAATAGGAGCGTCACTGTGACATGTGGAATAGGAGCGTCATTGTGACATGTGGAATAGGAGCATCGTTGTGACATGTGGAATAGGAGTGTCATTGTGACATGTGGTGGAATAGGAGCGTCATTGTGACATGTGGAATTGGAGCATTGTTGTGACATGTGGAATAGGAGCGTCACTGTGACATGTGGAATAGGAGCGTCATTGTGACATGTTGTGGAATAGGAGCGTCATCGTTGTGACATGTTGTGGAATAGGAGCATCATTGTGACATGTGGAATAGGAGCGTCGTCGTTGTGACATGTTGTGGAATAGGAGTGTCGTTGTGACATGTTGTGGAATAGGATCATCATTGTGACATGTTGTGGAATAGGACCATCGTTGTGACATGTTGTGCAATAGGAACGTCATCGTTGTGACATGTTGTGGAATAGGAACGTTGTCGTTGTGACATGTTGTGGAATAGGAACATTGTTGTGACATGTTGCGGAATAGGAATGTCGGCGTTGTGACATGTTGTGGAATAGGAAGGTCGTCGTTGTGACATGTTGTGGAATAGGAACGTCGTCGTTGTGACATGTTGTGGAATAGGAGTGTCGTTGTGACATGTTGTGGAATTGGAGCGTCATTGTGACATGTTGTGGAATAGGAATGTCGTCGTTGTGACATGTTGTGGAATAGGAGCATAATTGTGACATGTGGAATAGGAGCGTCATTGTGACATGTTGTGGAATAGGAGCATTATTGTGACATGTTGTGGAATAGGAGCGTCACTGTGACATGTGGAATAGGAGCGTCATTGTGACATGTTGTGGAATAGGAGCGTCATTGTGACATGTTGTGGAATAGGGGTGTCATTGTGACGTTGTGGAATAGGAACGTCATCGTTGAAACATGTTGTGGAATAGGACCATCATTGTAACATGTGGAATAGGAGTGTCATTGTGACATGTGGTGGAATAGGAGCGTCATTGTGACATGTGGAATAGGAGCGTCGTTGTGACATGTGGAATAGGAGCGTCATTGTGACATGTGGTGGAATGGGAGCGTTATTGTGACATGTTGTGGAATAGGAGCGTCTTCGTTGAGACATGTTGTGGAATAGGACCATCATTGTAAAATGTGGAATAGGAGCGTCATTGTGACATGTGGAATAGGAGCATCATTGTGACATGTGGAATAGGAGTGTCATTGTGACATGTGGTGGAATAGGAGCGTCATTGTGACATGTGGAATTGGAGCATCGTTGTGACATGTGGAATAGGAGCGTCACTGTGACATGTGGAATAGGAGCGTCATTGTGACATGTTGTGGAATAGGAGCGTCATCGTTGTGACATGTTGTGGAATAGGAGCATCATTGTGACATGTGGAATAGGAGCGTCGTCGTTGTGACATGTTGTGGAATAGGAGTGTCGGTGTGACATGTTGTGGAATAGGATCATCATTGTGACATGTTGTGGAATAGGACCATCGTTGTGACATGTTGTGCAATAGGAACGTCATCGTTGTGACATGTTGTGGAATAGGAACGTTGTCGTTGTGACATGTTGTGGAATAGGAACATTGTTGTGACATGTTGCGGAATAGGAATGTCGGCGTTGTGACATGTTGTGGAATAGGAAGGTCGTCGTTGTGACATGTTGTGGAATAGGAGTGTCGTTGTGACATGTTGTGGAATTGGAGCGTCATTGTGACATGTTGTGGAATAGGAACGTCGTCGTTGTGACATGTTGTGGAATAGGAGCATAATTGTGACATGTGGAATAGGAGCGTCATTGTGACATGTTGTGGAATAGGAGTGTCGTCATTGTGACATGTTGTGGAATCTGAGTGTCGTCGTTGTGACATGTAGTGGAATAGGAGCGTCATTGTGACATGTTGTGGAATAGGAACGTCGTCGTTGTGACATGTTGTGGAATAGAAGCGTCACTGTGACATGTGGAATAGGAGCGTCATTGTGACATGTTGTGGAATAGGAGCGTCATTGTGACATGTTGTGGAATAGGGGTGTCATTGTGACGTTGTGGAATAGGAACGTCGTCGTTGAAACATGTTGTGGAATAGGAGCGTCATTGTGACATGTGGAATAGGAGCGTCATTGTGACATGTGGAATAGGAGCGTCGTTGTTGTGACATGTTGTGGAATAGGAGCGTCGTTGTGAAATGTTGTGGAATAGTAGTGTCGTCGTTGTGACATGTTGTGGAATAGGAGCGTCATTGTGACATGTTGTGGAATAGGAATGACGTTGTAAAATGTGGAATAGGAGCGTCATTGTGACATGTGGAACAGGAGCGTCGTTGTGACATGTGGAATAGGAGCGTCACTGTGACATGTTGTGGAATAGGTGCTTCGTCGTTGTGACATGTTGTGGAATTGGAGCGTCGTCATTGTGACATGTTGTGGAATAGGAGCGTCTTCGTTGTGACATGTTGTGGAATAGGACCATCATTGTAACATGTGGAATAGGAGCGTCATTGTGACATGTTGTGGAATAGGAGCGTCATTGTGACATGTGGAATAGGAGCGTCGTTGTGACATGTGGAATAGGAGCGTCATTGTGACATGTTGTGGAATAGGAGCGTCATTGTGACATGTGGAATAGGAGCGTCGTTGTTGTGACATGTTGTGGAATAGGAGCGTCGTTGTGAAATGTTGTGGAATAGTAGTGTCGTCGTTGTGACATGTTGTGGAATAGGAGCGTCATTGTGACATGTTGTGGAATAGGAGCGTCGTTGTGACATGTGGAATAGGAGCGTCACTGTGACATGTTGTGGAATAGGTGCTTCGTCGTTGTGACATGTTGTGGAATTGGAGTGTCGTCATTGTGACATGTTGTGGAATAGGAGCGTCTTCGTTGTGACATGTTGTGGAATAGGACCATCATTGTAACATGTGGAATAGGAGCGTCATTGTGACATGTTGTGGAATAGGAGCGTCATTGTGACATGTGGAATAGGAGCGTCGTTGTGACATGTGGAATAGGAGCGTCATTGTGACATGTTGTGGAATAGGAGCGTCATTGTGACATGTTGTGGAATAGGAACGTCGTCGTTGTAACATGTTGTGGAATAGGACCATCATTGTAACATGTGGAATAGGAGTGTCATTGTGACATGTGGAACAGGAGCGTCGTTGTGACATGTGGAATAGGAGCGTCACTGTGACATGTTGTGGAATAGGTTCTTCGTCGTTGTGACATGTTGTGGAATTGGAGCGTCGTCATTGTGACATGTTGTGGAATAGGAGCGTCTTCGTTGTGACATGTTGTGGAATAGGACCATCATTGTAACATGTGGAATAGGAGCGTCGTTGTGACATGTTGTGGAATAGGAGCGTCGTCGTTGTGACATGTTGTGGAATAGGAGCGTCATTGTGACATGTGGAATAGGAGCGTCATTGTGACATGTTGTGGAATAGGAACGTCGTTGTTGTGACATGTTGTGGAAAAGGAGCGTCTTCGTTGAGACATGTTGTGGAATAGGAGCGTCGTTGTGACATGTGGAATAGGAGCGTCACTGTGACATGTTGTGGAATAGGTGCTCCGTCGTTGTGACATGTTGTGGAATAGGAGCGTCATTGTGACATGTGGAATAGGAGCGTCATTGTGACATGTTGTGGAATAGGAACGTCGTTGTTGTGACATGTTGTGGAAAAGGAGCGTCTTCGTTGAGACATGTTGTGGAATAGGAGCGTCGTTGTGACATGTGGAATAGGAGCGTCACTGTGACATGTTGTGGAATAGGTGCTCCGTCGTTGTGACATGTTGTGGAATTGGAGCGTCGTCATTGTGACATGTTGTGGAATAGGAGCGTCTTCGTTGTGACATGTTGTGGAATAGGACCATCATTGTAACATGTGGAATAGGAGCGTCATTGTGACATGTGGTGGAATAGGAGCATTATTGTGACATGTTGTGGAATAGGAGCGTCATTGTGACATGTGGAATAGGAGCGTCGTTGTGACATGTGGAATAGGAGCGTCACTGTGACATGTGGAATAGGAGCGTCATTGTGACATGTTGTGGAATAGGAGCGTCGTTGTGACATGTGGAATAGGACCATCATTGTAACATGTGGAATAGGAGTGTCATTGTGACATGTGGTGGAATATGAGCGTCGTTGTGACATGTTGTGGAATAGGAGCGTCGTCGTTGTGACATGTTGTGGAATAGGAGCGTCATTGTGACATGTTCTGGAATAGGAACGTCGTCGTTGTGACATGTTGTGGAATAGGAGCGTCTTCGTTGAGACATGTTGTGGAATAGGACCATCATTGTAAAATGGGGAATAGGAGCGTCATTGTGACATGTGGAACAGGAGCGTCGTTGTGACATGTGGAATAGGAGCGTCACTGTGACATGTTGTGGAATAGGTGCGTCGTCGTTGTGACATGTTGTGGAATAGGTCCATCATTGTAACATGTGGAATAGGAGCGTCATTGTGACATGTGGTGGAATAGGAGCATTATTGTGACATGTTGTGGAATAGGAGCGTGACTGTGACATGTGGAATAGGAGCGTCATTGTGACATGTTGTGGAATAGGAGCGTCATTGTGACATGTTGTGGAATAGGGGTGTCATTGTGACGTTGTGGAATAGGAACGTCGTCGTTGAAACATGTTGTGGAATAGGACCATCATTGTAACATGTGGAATAGGAGTGTCATTGTGACATGTGGTGGAATAGGAGCGTCATTGTGACATGTGGAATAGGAGCGTCGTTGTGACATGTGGAATAGGAGCGTCATTGTGACGTGGTGGAATGGGAGCGTTATTGTGACATGTTGTGGAATAGGAGCGTCTTCGTTGAGACATGTTGTGGAATAGGACCATCATTGTAAAATGTGGAATAGGAGCGTCATTGTGACATGTGGAATAGGAGCATCGTTGTGACATGTGGAATAGGAGTGTCATTGTGACATGTGGTGGAATAGGAGCGTCATTGTGACATGTGGAATTGGAGCATCGTTGTGACATGTGGAATAGGAGCGTCACTGTGACATGTGGAATAGGAGCGTCATTGTGACATGTTGTGGAATAGGAGCGTCATCGTTGTGACATGTTGTGGAATAGGAGCATCATTGTGACATGTGGAATAGGAGCGTCGTCGTTGTGACATGTTGTGGAATAGGAGTGTCGTTGTGACATGTTGTGGAATAGGATCATCATTGTGACATGTTGTGGAATAGGACCATCGTTGTGACATGTTGTGCAATAGGAACGTCATCGTTGTGACATGTTGTGGAATAGGAACGTTGTCATTGTGACATGTTGTGGAATAGGAACATTGTTGTGACATGTTGCGGAATAGGAATGTCGGCGTTGTGACATGTTGTGGAATAGGAAGGTCGTCGTTGTGACATGTTGTGGAATAGGAACGTCGTCGTTGTGACATGTTGTGGAATAGGAGTGTCGTTGTGACATGTTGTGGAATTGGAGCGTCATTGTGACATGTTGTGGAATAGGAACGTCGTCGTTGTGACATGTTGTGGAATAGGAGCATAATTGTGACATGTGGAATAGGAGCGTCATTGTGACATGTTGTGGAATAGGAGTGTCGTCATTGTGACATATTGTGGAATAGGAGCGTCGTTGTTGTGACATGTTGTGGAATCTGAGTGTCGTCGTTGTGACATGTAGTGGAATAGGAGCGTCATTGTGACATGTTGTGGAATAGGAACGTCGTCGTTGTGACATGTTGTGGAATAGAAGCGTCGTTATTGTGACATGTTGTGGAATAAGAGCATTGTCATTGTGACATGTTGTGGAATAGGAGCGTCATTGTGACATGTGGAATAGGAGCGTCATTGTGACATGTGGAATAGGAGCGTCGTTGTTGTGACATGTTGTGGAATAGGAGCGTCGTTGTGAAATGTTGTGGAATAGTAGTGTCGTCGTTGTGACATGTTGTGGAATAGGAGCGTCATTGTGACATGTTGTGGAATAGGAATGTCGTTGTAAAATGTGGAATAGGAGCGTCATTGTGACATGTGGAACAGGAGAGTCGTTGTGACATGTGGAATAGGAGCGTCACTGTGACATGTTGTGGAATAGGTGCTTCGTCGTTGTGACATGTTGTGGAATTGGAGCGTCGTCATTGTGACATGTTGTGGAATAGGAGCGTCTTCGTTGTGACATGTTGTGGAATAGGACCATCATTGTAACATGTGGAATAGGAGCGTCATTGTGACATGTTGTGGAATAGGAGCGTCATTGTGACATGTGGAATAGGAGCGTCGTTGTGACATGTGGAATAGGAGCGTCGTTGTGACATGTGGAATAGGAGCGTCATTGTGACATGTTGTGGAATAGGAGCGTCATTGTGACATGTTGTGGAATAGGGGTGTCATTGTGACGTTGTGGAATAGGAACGTCGTCGTTGTAACATGTTGTGGAATAGGACCATCATTGTAACATGTGGAATAGGAGTGTCATTGTGACATGTGGAACAGGAGCGTCGTTGTGACATGTGGAATAGGAGCGTCACTGTGACATGTTGTGGAATAGGTGCTTCGTCGTTGTGACATGTTGTGGAATTGGAGCGTCGTCATTGTGACATGTTGTGGAATAGGAGCGTCTTCGTTGTGACATGTTGTGGAATAGGACCATCATTGTAACATGTGGAATAGGAGCGTCGTTGTGACATGTTGTGGAATAGGAGCGTCGTCGTTGTGACATGTTGTGGAATAGGAGCGTCATTGTGACATGTGGAATAGGAGCGTCATTGTGACATGTTGTGGAATAGGAACGTCGTTGTTGTGACATGTTGTGGAATAGGAGCATCTTCGTTGAGACATGTTGTGGAATAGGAGCGTCGTTGTGACATGTGGAATAGGAGCGTCACTGTGACATGTTGTGGAATAGGTGCTTCGTCGTTGTGACATGTTGTGGAATTGGAGCGTCGTCATTGTGACATGTGGTGGAATAGGAGCATTATTGTGACATGTTGTGGAATAGGAGCGTCATTGTGACATGTGGAATAGGAGTGTCGTTGTGACATGTGGAATAGGAGCGTCACTGTGACATGTGGAATAGGAGCGTCATTGTGACATGTTGTGGAATAGGAGCGTCGTTGTGACATGTTTAATAGGACCATCATTGCAACATGTGGAATAGGAGTGTCATTGTGACATGTGGTGGAATAGGAGCGTCATTGTGACATGTGGAATAGGAGCTTCGTTGTGACATGTGGAATAGGAGCGTCATTGTGACATGTGGTGGAATGGGACATGTTGTGGAATAGGAATGTGACATGTTGTGGAATAGGAGCGTCATTGTGACATGTGGAATAGGAGCGTCATTGTGACATGTGGAATAGGAGCGTCGTTGTTGTGACATGTTGTGGAATATGAGCGTCGTTGTGACATGTTGTGGAATAGGAGCGTCGTCGTTGTGACATGTTGTGGAATAGGAGCGTCATTGTGACATGTGGAACAGGAGCGTCGTTGTGACATGTTGTGGAATATGAGCGTCGTTGTGACATGTTGTGGAATAGGAGCGTCGTCGTTGTGACATGTTGTGGAATAGAAGCGTCATTGTGACATGTGGAATAGGAGCGTCATTGTGACATGTGGAATAGGAGCGTCGTTGTTGTGACATGTTGTGGAATAGGAGCGTCTTCGTTGAGACATGTTGTGGAATAGGAGCATCATTGTGACATGTTGTGGAATAGGAAGGTCGTCGTTGTGACATGTTGTGGAATAGGAACGTCGTCGTTGTGACATGTTGTGGAATAGGAGTGTCGTTGTGACATGTTGTGGAATTGGAGCGTCATTGTGACATGTTGTGGAATAGGAACGTCGTCGTTGTGACATGTTGTGGAATAGGAGCATAATTGTGACATGTGGAATAGGAGCGTCATTGTGACATGTTGTAGAATAGGAACGTCGTCGTTGTGACATGTGGTGGAATAGGAGCATCGTTGTGACATGTTGTGGAATAGGAGCATCATTGTGACATGTGGAATAGGAGCATCGTTGTGACATGTGGAATAGGAGTGTCGTTGTGACATGTGGAATAGGAGCGTCATTGTGACATGTTGTGGAATAGGAGCGTCATTGTGACATGTTGTGGAATAGGAGTGTCATTGTGACATGTTGTGGAATAGGAGCGTCATTGTGACATGTTGCGGAATAGGGGCGTCATTGTGACGTTGTGGAATAGGAACGTCGTCGTTGTGACATGTTGTGGAATAGGAATGTCGTCGATGTGACATGTGGAATAGGACTATCATTGCGACATGTTGTGGAATAGGAATGTCGTTGTGACATGTTGTGGAATAGGAGCGTCGTCGTTGTGGAATAGGAACGTCATTGTGACATGTTGTGGATTAGTAACGTCGTTGTGACATGTTGTGGAATAGGAGCGTCGTCGTTGTGACATGTAGGAGCGTCGTCGTTGTGACATGTTGTGGAATAGGAGCGTCGTTGTGACATGTTGTGGAATAGGAACGTCATTGTGACATGTTGTGGAATAGGAGCGTCGTCATTGTGACATATTGTGGAATAGGAGCGTCGTCGTTGTGACATGTTGTGGAATAGGAGCGTCGTCGTTGTGACATATTGTGGAATAGGAGCGTCGTCGTTGTGACATGTTGTGGAATAGGAGCGTCGTCGTTGTGACATGTTGTGGAATAGGAGCGTCGTCGTTGTGACATGATGTGGAATAGGAGCGTCGTTGTTGTGGCATAGAAGCGTCGTTATTGTGACATGTTGTGGAATAGGAGCGTCGTCGTTGTGACATGTTGTGGAATAGGAGCGTCGTCGTTGTGACATGTTGTGGAATAGGAGCGTCATTGTGACAATTTGTAGAATAGGAACGTCGTCGTTGTGACATGTTGTGGAATAGGAGCGTCGTTATTGTGACATGTTGTGGAATAGGAGCGTCGTCATTGTGACATGTTGTGGAATAGGAGCGTCTTCGTTGTGACATGTTGTGGAATAGGACCATCATTGTGACAGGTGGAATAGGAGCGTCATTGTGACATGTGGTGGAATAGGAGCATCATTGTGACATGTTGTGGAATAGGAGCGTCATTGTGACATGTGGAATAGGAGCGTCGTTGTGACATGTGGAATAGGAGTGTCGTTGTGACATGTGGAATAGGAGCGTCATTGTGACATGTTGTGGAATAGGAGCGTCATTGTGACATGTTGTGGAATAGGAGTGTCATTGTGACATGTTGTGGAATAGGAGCGTCAATGTCATTGAGATGTATTAGACAGTGTACATTGGCACGTTGTGTTTTGCTAATCCAAGTTTATCATTTTAAAAAGCGAATTGATCATTAGAAAACCCCTTTGCAGCGTTGTACGAGATCTTCAGTTTCTTGGCAATTTCTCACATGGAATAGCCTTCGATTCTCAGAACAAGTATAGACTGACGAGTTTCAGAAGAAAGGTCTTTGTTTCTGGCCATTTTGAGCCTGTAATCGAACTCACAAATGCTGATGCTCCAGATACTCAACTAGTCTAAAGAAGGCCAGTTTTATTGCTTCTTTAATAAGCACAACAGTTTTCAGCTGTGCTAACATAATCACAAAAGGGTTTTCTAATGATGAATTAGCCTTTTAAAATGATAAACTTGGATTAGCCAACACAACGTGCCATTGGAACACAGGAGTGATGGTTGCTGATAATGGGCCTCTGTACGCCTATGTAGATATTCCCTAAAAAATCTGCCGTTTCCAGCTACAATAGTCATTTACAACATGAACAATATCTACACTGTATTTCTGATCAATTTGATGTTATTCTAATGGACAAAACATTTGCTTTTCTTTAAAAAACAAGGACATTTCTAAGTGACCCCAAACTGTTGAACGGTAGTGTAGGTACGTGGTTGCAAAGGGCATCAGTGTCTTAACAGCGTGATTTGCCAAGGCAGGATGTGTCTCCCTGTCATGGCTTTTGCATCATCAGTACAGATACCAACATGAGCAGCAGCTACGTTTGGCTACATACGGACCGTTAGTGGAATTCCCGCGAGAGAGTAACGGTTAAAGTGATTGGATGCTAATTATTTGACTAGGCTACCTGTATTTGACATTGTGTTGTTATTTCGCTGAACACTGGATGGTTTAATTTTATTTTTGCCAGTGAAACAAGGCTACTCAGGTGAGAAAAAAACCTCACCCAAATGTATATATGCCCCGTTGGAAAATATAAATGGACTGTTTGAAAATGTGAAAAAATAAGAAAAAAAAAACAAAACATATTTATTCTCACGACTTCTGCCGAAGTCGATGCCTCTCCTTGTTCGGGCGGTGCTCGGCGGTCAACGTCACCGTTCTTCTAGCCATAATTGATCAATTTTTCATTTTTCCATTGGTTTTGCCTTGTCTTCCTACACACCTGGTTCCAATCCCATACATGTTGTGTATTTAACCCTCTGTTTCCCATCATGTCCTTGTCAGAGATTGTTTGTTCTGTAATGTCGTGTATTATGTACTGGTGCACGACGGGTTCTTGTACCCACTTTTATTTATTATGTAACTTTGGTTTTGGAGATTTGTTAAACGTTATTCATTTATACTCCATTTACCCCAAGTTGGATTCTCCTGCGCCTGACTTCCCTGCCACCTACACACACGACATTACATTTATTTAAATCTTTAAAAAAAAATGTGAATCACATTTTTATTTGGTGGACCCCTGACAGCATTGCGCACACCCCAGTTTATGAACACCTGCCCTAGAAAATACACTAGTAGCTCTCTAGAAAATACACTAGTAATTCTCTGCTCAAAAAAATAAAGGGAACACTAAAATAACACATCCTAGATCTGAATGAATGAAATAATCTTATTAAATACTTTTTTCTTAACATAGTTGAATGTGCTGACAACAAAATCACACAAAAATAATCAATGGAAATCCAATTTATCAACCCATGGACGTCTGGATTTGGAGTCACACTCAAAATTAAAGTGGAAAGCCACACTACAGGCTGATCCAACTTTGATGTAATGTCCTTAAAACAAGTCAAAATGAGGGTCAGTAGTGTGTGTGGCCTCCACGTGCCTGTATGACCTCCCTACAACACCTGAGCATGCTCCTGATGAGGTGGCAGATGGTCTCCTGAGGGATCTCCTCCCAGACCTGGACTAAAGCATCCGCCAACTTCTGGACAGTCTGTGGTGCAATGTGGCGTTGGTGGATGGAGCGAGACATGATGTCCCAGATGTGCTCAATTGGATTCAGGTCTGGGGAACGGGCGGGCAAGTCCATAGCATCAATGCCTTCCTCTTGCAGGAACTGCTGACACACTCCAGCCACATGAGGTCTAGCATTGTCTTGCATTAGGAGGAACCCAGGGCCAACCGCACCAGCATATGGTCTCACAATGGGTCTGAGCAGGGGCGGAAATCCCGGGGGGGACGAGGGGGACACGACCCCCCCATCCTGGGAAAAATATGATTTGTCCCCCCCAATATATCACTGAAACATAACTATGTAATTTAAATAATATTAATAATACGCAATGAAAGCAATTGTGCTGATTATAGACACTTAATAGCGCGTTTTTAAGTTTCAAAAGATTGCAACCCCCCCACCCTTTGCCTCACAATGGTTTGATCCACTGCCAGTTCCTTAGCTTGCTAGGTAACAGAGAGGTCGTATCTACTGTCTGAAAGGCACTCAATGCACGTAACTGACGTGAGGTTAATCCAGTCAATCGCGCACACACACTAACTGAATATGCAGAGCTAGCGTGCAAATATTAACTATTAAGCTAGCTAGTACCTATTCCATTTATGTGGCGTCGTCAAAGATGGAATCAGCATGCAGATGATGTAAGTTAGTGCTTCAAAGTCCCTGTGATAAGGTTAGCGATTGTAACGATCGTCGTCGGGTGACGAGGAAGCGGACCAAGACGCAGCTGGGAGCGAACACATGTTTATTCTTTACACTGAAATAAACACGTACACAAAATCAAGAAAATGCCGATACGTTAACTGCTCAAACACAAAGAGGCAACACCCCACAAACAGCGTGGGGGAAAAAGGAACTTAAATGTGATCCCAATCAGAGACAACTAGCGACAGCTATCTCTGATTGGGAATCGACAGAACCCAACATAGAAATAACCCACATAGAGCTAACACAAGGCTATAACCCAAACATAGAAAACAAACCAAGGAAAAATACCCAACATGACACACCTTGACCAAAATACCCGAGTTCACCTGGTCAGGGCGTGACAGCGATAAACTGAAATCCAAACTGAACAGAACTACACTCTCTTTTACCATTGTCTTAAATAAATTGTCGCAAGTGAACTTTTATTTATTTATTTTATTTCACCTTTATTTAACCCGGGTAGCAAAGATTATAGCAAACACCACTGAAACTGAATTGGTGCTCGCTAGCTTTGCAAATGCAGCTATTGTTGGAAGCCAGTCAATATGAAACAAACTATTAAAATTACAAAAGGTTGCAGCACATGTTGTGTAAATGGTGAACTCATACAGCTGTCAACTCTTGTCATTTTAATCCGTTTCACATTTGCTAGCTACCTTTTAGATCGAAGCCCAAATAGAATGATTGAAGATGATAGAAGCCCATCTCCTACTGTAAATAACCTACACACTGTGTGTGTGTGTGTGTAGCCAGCCAGCCAGCCAGGTAGAAAAATGGCAGAAAAATAAAAGACGGACATCAGAGTATTTTTCAATACACCAAAACGCATAGTAAGAACCCTAGTAGCCTAATATCTCAAAGACTAGTTGATAAAATGTTCATAAGAAAGAAATGAAATTCTAATGGAAATGTTTCACAATGATGTCATTAGGCAGAGCAGGCAACAGATGGCACACAGACAGCAGAGTTGGGGACAGATATGCAGGGACAGACTGGCAGAGACAGGGAGTCTCAGGTAAGTTTGTTGAGTCATTGTTTGGCAACATTATGAAAGGTTCTCAATTTTTTTGACTTGTAAAATAGGAACATAATTGGAAAATGCCATGGATACCCCCACTCTCAACTTAAACTGGTGACTGAACTAAGATTTGTTAAAGGCAATGGTATTGCTGTTGTGATTAGTTCTGTAGTTTTGGGTAGCGGTAGTTAGGAGTACGGCAAACACCTTATTTCTTTGGTTCCTCAATATACATTTACCATATTACAATGTAGGCTATGTGTTACAGCACTACTTTTGGTGTCCCCCTCAGGAATTGCTCTTGAGAAAATGTAATGTAATTGTCCCCTCCAAAGTTGATATCAGATTTTCGCCCCTGAGTCTGAGGATCTCATCTCAGTACCTAATGGCCGTCAGGCTACCTCTGGCGAGCACATGGAGGGCTGTGCGGCCCCCCAAAGAAATGCCACCCCACACCATGACTGACCCACCGCCAAACCGGTCATGCTGGAGGATGTTGCAGGCAGCAGAACGTTCTCCACGGCGTCTCCAGACTGTCACGTCTGTCACGTGCTCAGTGTGAACCTGCTTTCCTCTGTGAAGAGCACAGGGCGCCAGTGGCGAATTTGCCAATCTTGGTGTTCTCTGGCAAATGCCAAACGTCCTGCACGGTGTTGGGCTGTAAGCACAACCCCCACCTGTGGACGTCGGGACCTCATACCACCCTCATGGAGTCTGTTTCTGACCGTTTGAGCAGACACATGCACATTTGTGGCCTGCTGGAGGTCATTTTGCAGGGCTCTGGCAGTGCTTCTCCTGCTCCTCCTTGCACAAAGGCGGAGGTAGCGGTCCTGCTGCTGGGTTGTTGCCCTCCTACGGCCTCCTCCACGTCTTCTGATGTACTGGCCTGTCTCCTGGTAGCTCCTCCATGCTCTGGACACTACGCTGACAGACACAGCAAACCTTCTTGCCACAGCTCGCATTGATGTGCCATCCTGGATGAGCTGCACTACCTGAGCCACTTGTGTGGGTTGTAGACTCTGTCTCATGCTACCACTAGAGTGAAAGCACCGGCAGCATTAAAAAGTGACCAAAACATCAGCCAGGAAGCATAGGAACTGAGAAGTGGTCTGTGGTCCCCACCTGCAGAACCACTCCTTTATTGGGGGTGTCTTTGTCACGTCCTGGCCAGTATAAGGGTTAATTGTTATTGTAGTTTGGTCAGGACGTGGCAGAGGGTATTTGTTTTATGTGGTTCGGGGTGGTGTGTTAGTTAGGAGGGTGTTTGATTTATTATTTCCGGGTTTTGAGTTATGGTCTATGTTTATGTATTTCTATGTGTAGTCTAGTGAGTGTGTTTCTATGTTGAGTTAATTGGGGTGGACTTCCAATTGAAGGCAGCTGTTTGGTGTTGCCTTTGATTGGAAGTCCTATATTAGTTGGGTGTGTTTGTCTTGCATTTGTGGGAGATTGTTTTTGCATTGCGTGTTTTTGTGAGCCTGCAAAACTGTCATTGGTCGTGCTTATTGTTTTCTTGTTTTTCGTGTTCAACGTTCTTTAATAAATTAAGAAAATGAACACCAACTCTGCTGCATATTGGTCCACCTTTTCAGACGACGATTTCGCTATATCGTCCTCCGACGAAGAAAGCAGTGACAGAATCTCCCACCAAACCAGGACCAAGCAGCAGAGGAAGGAGCAGTGGGATAATGAGTTGGACTATGTGGAGAGATGGACATGGGAGCAGGTTATGGCCGGAGAAGGCCCATGGAGTATGGCTGGTAAGGACCGGGAACGTTTCCGAGGATCAAGACTGGCGTTGAAGCACGAGAGGCACCCCCAATAATTTTTTGGGGGGGGGCACACGGGTAGTTTGGCTAGGCATAGGAAGAGCCGGAAGCCAGCTACCCGTGGTTATATGGAGGAACGTATGAGGTGGAGAGCGCCATGTTTCGCTGAGGAGCACACTATCTCACCCATACGTACGCACAGTCCGGTGCACGTTATTCCAGCCCCTCGCAGGTGCCGTGCTAGAGCGGGCATCCAGCCTGGTAGGAGGATGCCTGCGCAACGCATCTGGTCGCCGGTACGCCTCCGAGGACCAGGCTACCCAACTCCCGCTCTACGCACGGCTACCATCAGGCCCCTGCACAGCCCAGTCTGCCCTGTACAAGCACCCCGCTCGTACAGGGCTACTAGTTCCATCCAGCCAAGACGGGTTGTGCAGGAGGTAAGATCAAGACCGACTGTGCGCCTCCATAGCCCTGGGTTTCCAGCTCCTGTCTCTCGTGCGGACCCGGAAGTGCGTCAACCCAGTCCGACTCGTCCTGTTCCCGCTCCCCGCACTAGCCTGGAGGTGCATGTTCCCAATCTGGTACGCCCAGTACCAGCACCACGCACCAGGCTTCAAGTGCGTAAACCCAGTCAACAGTCACCAGAGCTGCCCGCCTGTCAACAGTCACCAGAGCTGCCCGCCAGTCAACAGTCACCAGAGCTGCCCGCCAGTCAACAGTCACCAGAGCTGCCCGCCAGTCAACAGTCACCAGATCCGCCCGCCAGTCAACAGTCACCAGAGCCGCCCGCCAGTCAACAGTCACCAGTGCCGCCCGCCAGTCAACAGTCACCAGTGCCGCCCGCCAGTCAACAG
The DNA here is from genome assembly GCF_965601325.2 of Salmo salar. Classification (NCBI taxonomy): domain Eukaryota; kingdom Metazoa; phylum Chordata; class Actinopteri; order Salmoniformes; family Salmonidae; genus Salmo; species Salmo salar. Next base: position 52,351,141 of record NC_138299.1, read on the forward strand.
TCACCAGTGCCGCCCGCCAGTCAACAGTCACCACTGCCGCCTGTCATTGAGGAATCGCCAGAGCTGCCCGTCTGTGAGGAGTCGCCAGAGCCACCCACTAGTCAGTAGCTGCCAAAGTGGCCAGACTGCCCCGAGCTGCCAGAGTGGCCAGACTGCCCCGAGCTGCCAGAGTGGCCAGACTGCCCCGAGCTGCCAGAGTGGCCAGACTGCCCCGATCTGCCAGAGTGGCCAGACTGCCCCGAGCTGCCAGAGTGGCCAGACTGCCCCGAGCTGCCAGAGTGGCCAGACTGCCCCGAGCTGCCAGAGTGGCCAGACTGCCCCGAGCTGCCAGAGTGGCCAGACTGCCCCGAGCTGCCAGACTGACCAGACTGTCCCGAGCTGCCAGACTGACCAGACTGTCCCGAGCTGCCAGACTGGCCAGACTGTCCCGAGCTGCCAGACTGCCCAGACTGCCCCGAGCTGCCAGACTGCCCCGAGCTGCCAGACTGGCCAGACTGCCCCGAGCTGCCAGAGTGGCCCGACTGCCTGGAATGGCCAGAACCGGAGCCACCTCCTGATATAGGTGGGTTGGGGAGGGGGGGTGTAGCACAGTGCCGTCGTTGACGGCAGCCACCCTCCCTTCCCTCCCTTTTAGTAGTGGGGAAATTCTGTTTTGTTGTTTGGGGTTGTGTTTTTTTTTTAAGGTGCTTCCGGGGTTAGCACCTTTAAGGGGGGGATACTGTCACGTCCTGGCCAGTATAAGGGTTAATTGTTATTGTAGTTTGGTCAGGACGTGGCAGAGGGTATTTGTTTAATGTGGTTCAGGGTGGTGTGTTAGTTAGGAGGGTGTTTGATTTATTATTTCCAGGTTTTGAGTTATGGTCTATGTTTATGTATTTCTATGTGTAGTCTAGTGAGTGTGTTTCTATGTTGAGTTAATTGGGGTGGACTTCCAATTAAAGGCAGCTGTTTGGTGTTGCCTTTGATTGGAAGTCCTTTATTAGTTGGGTGTGTTTGTCTTGCATTTGTGGGAGATTGTTTTTGCATTGCGTGTTTTTGTGAGCCTGCAAAACTGTCATTGGTCGTGCTTATTGTTTTCTTGTTTTTCGTGTTCAACGTTCTTTAATAAATTAAGAAAATGAACACCAACTCTGCTGCATATTGGTCCACCTTTTCAGACGACGATTTCGCTATATCGTCCTCCGACGAAGAAAGCCGTGACAGTCTTGCTAATTGCCTATAATTTCCACCTGTTGTCTATTCCATTTGCACAACAGCATGTGAAATTTATTGTCAATCAGTGTTGCTTCCTAAGTGGACAGTTTGATTTCACAGAAGTGTGATTGACTTGGAGTTACATTGTGTTGTTTAAGTGTTCCCTTTATTTTTTTGAGCAGTGTATATTAGTTTACTCATCCAGAACAAAGCTTTAGCAATGTGTCACGTCCTGACCAGCAGAGTGAGTAATTGTATTCGTTTTGGTCAGGACGTGGCAGAGGTTTTGTGTTATGTGTAAGTTGGGTTGCTGGACTCTCAATTGGAGGCAGGTGTCTCTAGTTGCCTCTGATTGGGAGTCCTATAAACAGGTGTGTGTTTTTCTTTGGGGTTGTGGGTAGTTGTTTTTGCACTGCGTTTTGTTAGCCTGCAAAACTGTTCGTGTCGTGAGTATTGTTTATTGTTTTTTTCCTGTGGATGCTTTACTCGTGTTTTATTTAAAAAAGATGAGTATCCACATTCCCGCTGCGTATTGGTCTTCTCTCCACTACGACAAATGTTACACAATGATGCTAGTTATCCATAGGATAACGTGTATTTGTCATTTTAGGGAACTATCGTTTTAACAAATGTGTGATGAACATGAATTAATATATTTGATGATGTGATTAGAAAGGAAGCCTAATTCTTTTTTTTATTTAAATCATTAAATGTGTGTACTTTTCTATCGAAATCATTGTAACATTCGGTTCCAGGTTGAACTTTATGGCTGAACACAGATTGACATTTAAAAGCCATGAGGTTTTATCTATCTGTGATTGTACTCCACTATTAAAACGAATTTACAAAATGTCTCAGGATTATGATAGTGTAACGGCCGTCGTCAGAATTAGACCAAGGTGCAGCGGAGGATGTGTTCATCATTAGAATTTGAATTAAAAGAGAACACTTTACAAAACACGACAAGAAATGACAGCCAAACAGTCCTGTCAGGAAAAACTCTAAACAGAAACAATCACCCACAAAAACCCAAAGGAAAAACAGGCTACTTATGTGTGACTCCCAATCAGCAACAACGAACTGCAGCTGTGCCTGACTGGGAGCCAAACACGGCCCAAAACAAAGAAATACAAAAACATAGAAAAATGAACATAGAACGCCCACACAATGTAACACCCTGGCCTAACCAAAATAAAGAACAAAAACCCCTCTCTATGGCCAGGGCGTTACAGATAGTCTGTACATAAGGTACCTTTTAAGGTGACGACCTTTAATGAGTTATGAAAGAAGAATTCACTACAAAAAAATAAAAATAGTTCTGAAATCTGGGACGTGAAAACCGTTGTTGATGCTCAATTATCTTAGAACTTTGCTTTGCGCATGTAGAACCTAAGGTCTCTGTGTATATCGTTAGATGTGTCCCCTTGATTAAAACGTACCTGACTGATTCAAGGGGTGTTGGAGTTTCCCCCCCTCACAGTGCTAGCTAGTTTACCTCAGAGAGAGCTCGATCTGCTGCTGCAGTGGAGATGTGCTGAGACTGCTGTATACTGAATGGAATAGGGAATAAATGGACTGAATGCCTTCTGCAGAGGCAGACCATCTACTGACCACTGTTTACATGGGCTGTGGCGCCGCCCGGGGCAGCACCCCACCCCCCTTTTGTGCCACTGGAATGACCACTGCTAAGGAACGTTGGGGGGCCATTGTTTGGGGACCAATGGGAATGCAACAAATAGACAACCTTTTTGTGTGTGTGAGAGTGAGTGTGTGTGTGTGCGTGCGTCAGTGTGTGTCTGTGTGTGTGTCAGTGTGTGTGTGTGTGTGTGAGTGTGTGTGTGTGTCTGCGTATGTGTCAGTGTGCGTGCGTGCGTCAGTGTGTGTGTGTGTGTGTGTGTGTGTGTGTGTGTCTGCGTGTGTGTCAGTGTGCGTGCGTGCGTCAGTGTGTGTGTGTGTGTGTGTGTGTGTGTGTGTGTGTGTGTGTGTCTGCGTGTGTGCGTGCGTGTGTGCGTGTGTCAGTGTGTGTGTGTGTGTGTGAGTGTGTGTGTGTGTGTGTGTCTGCGTGTGTGTCAGTGTGTGTGTGTGTCTGCGTGTGTGTCAGTGTGCGTGCGTGCGTCAGTGTGTGTGTGTCTGCGTGTGTGCATGCGTGTGTGCGTGTGTCAGTGTGTGTGTGTGTGTGTGTGTGTGCGTGTGTCAGTGTGTGTGTGTGTGTGTCAGTGTGTGTGTCTGCGTGTGTGTGTGTGCGTGCGTGCGTCTGTGTGTGTGTGTGTGTCTGCGTGTGTGCGTGCGTGTGTGCGTGTGTCAGTGTGTGTGTGTGTGTGTGTGCGTGTGTGTGTCTGTGTGTGTGTGCGTGTGTCAGTGTGTCAGTGTGTCTGTGTCAGTGTGTGTGTGTGTGTGTGTGTGTGTGTGTCAGTGTGTGTGTCAGTGTGTGTGTCAGTGTGTGAGTGTGAATGTACGTGGAGTCTTTTTCACCCGGCATGGCCTTTAGAGTCTACTCTATGACCAAGAGGGAGGGGAAAGTCATACAACGACACAGCCAATCATAGATTAGCTTTTTAGGCTTGTAAGACTTTAGTGGAAGTGGCAAAAGCCAGTCTTAAAAAAAAAATCCCCCCAAAAAATCCAGAATGCCTTTTACACCATCTGGCTTCTTCTGTGACCGGCTGATTCGGGAGAGAGAGAGAAGAGACGGAGAAGGAAGCCTCAGCAAGCCCCTGCGTTTCAGCGGACAGGACTTTGCCGCGCTGAAACAGGAGTGCCTCACCAAGAAGTGCCTGTTTGAGGATGACACGTTCCCAGCCTCCGTGGAGTCTCTGGGATACAAGGAGCTGGGACACAAGTCCAACAAGGTGAAGAACATCGTCTGGAAGAGACCCAAGGTAAGAGGAGGGGGGGGGGGGGGGGGGGAGGGGAAGGGGGACATACAAGAGAGGAAGATGATTCTATAAAGAGGGGGAAGGAATGGACACGCATTTGGGAGGTGGGATGATGTCTACAATACCGAGTCAACAACAAGGACGTTTTAAAAGGGATTGCTGATGGTAGTAAAACGAATATTTCTCACAGATTTTGTATAATCTTATCTCGATCTAAATGTTTAGCATCGTGGGCTAGAATAACTGTTGATATGGCTGCTTGAAACATGGATGTAACAGAATGGTTAGAAATGGTTCTGAATCATATGGTTAGAATGGTTCTGAATCATATGGTTAGAATTGGTTCTGAATCATATGGTTAGAAATGGTTCTGAATCATATGGTTAGAAATGGTTCTGAATCATATGGTTAAAGAATGGTTAGAAATGGTTCTGAATCATATGGTTAGAAATGGTTCTGAATCATATGGTTAGAAATGGTTCTGAATCATATGGTTAAAGAACGGTTAGAAATGGTTCTGAATCATATGGTTAAAAAATTGCTAGGAATGGTTCTGAATCATATGGTTAGGAATGGTTCTGAATCATATGGTTAGAAATGGTTCTGAATCATATGGTTAGAAATGGTTCTGAATCATATGGTTAAAGTAATACAGATGTAAACAGGTCCGACGTCTCTGAAGTGGATTATGTAGCTTATTGCCTGGATGTGAATTTACTTTGAGGTGATTTGCATGGGTTACATCGGCTTTTTGGTTAGAAAAAGCTAAATGTCGCATTATGTGACTTTGGTTGATTGAACAAAACTAACGTATGGATTACTGCCCCCCCCCCCCCCCCATATGTGTCTGTGTTTCTGTGTGAGCACTGGCATAGTGTTTACCGGTACGTTCCTTCGATTTCCAAACAATGGCAGTGTGGCAGTGTTTCATCAGCTCCATACTGTTGCTGTTACAGTGTTATTCATTGTATTGGGTCACTATTCCATAACAGTTAACTAGATCAGAATACATGCAAACCTAAAGTGACAGATATACAGTTGAAGACGGAGAGACAAATATATTTCAACTCAGTTTTTCCACAATTCCTGACATTTTAATCCTAGTAAAGATTCCCTGTTTTAGGTGTTAGGATCACCACTTTATTTTAAGAATGTGAAATGTCAGAATAAAAGTAGAGAGAGTGATTTATTTCAGCTTTTGTTTCTTTCATCACATTCCCAGTGGGTCAGAAGTTTACATACACTCAATTAGTATTTGGTAGCATTGCCTTTAAATTGTTTAACTTGGGTCAAACGTTTTGGGTAGCCTTCCACAAGTTGAGTGAATTTTGGCCCATTCCTCCTGACAGAGCTGGTGTAACTGAGTCAGGTTTGTAGAACTCCTTGCTCGCACACACTTTTTTAGTTCTGCCCACAAATTTTCTATATGATTAAGGTCAGGGCTTTGTGATAGCCACTCCAATACCTTGACTTTGTTGTCCTTAAGCCATATTGCCACAACTTTGGAAGTATGCTTGGGGTCATAGTCCATTTGGAAGACCCATTTGCAACCTAGCTTTAACTTCCTGACTTATGTCTTGAGATGTTGCTTCAATATATCCACATCATTTTCCTTCCTCATGATGCCATCTATTTTGTGAAGTGCACCAGTCCCTCCTGCAGCAAAGCACCCCCACAACATGATGTTGCCACCCCCCGTGCTTCACGGTTGGGATGGTGTTCTTCAGCTTGCAAGTCTCCCCCTTTTTCCTCCAAACATAATGATGGTCATTATGGCCAAACAGTTCTATTTTTGTTTCATCAGACTAGAGGACATTTCTCCAAAAAGTACGATCTTTGTTCCCATGTGCAGTTGCAAACCGTAGTCTGTCTTTTTTATGGCAGTTTTGGAGCAGTGGCTTCTTCCTTGCTGAGCGTCCTTTCACGTTATGTCGATATAGGATTTGTTTTACTGTGGATATAGATAACTTTGTACCTGTTTCCTCCAGCATCTTCACAAGATCCTTTGCTGTTGTTCTGGGATTGATTTGCACTTTTCGCACCAAAGTACGTTCATCTCTAGGAGACAGAACACGTCTCCTTCCTGAGCGGTATGACGGCTGCGTGGTCCCATGATGTTTATACTTGCGTACTATTGTTTGTACAGATGTATGTGGTACCTTCATGCATTTGGAAATTGCTCCCAAGGATGAACCAGACTTGTGGAGGTCTACAATTTGTTTTCTGAGGTCTTGCCTGATTTCTTTTGATTTTCCCATGATGTCAAGCAAAGAGGCACTGAGTTTGAAGGTAGGCCTTGAAATACATCCACAGGTACACCTCCAATTGACTCAAATTATGTCAATTAGCCTATCAGAAGCTTCTAAAGCCATGACATAATTTTCTGGAATTTTCCAAGCTGTTTAAAGGCACAGTCAACTTAGTGTATGTAAACTTCTGACCCACTGGAATTGTTATACAGTGAATTATAAGTGAAATAATCTGTAAACAATTGTAGAAAAAATTACTTGTGTCATGCACAAAGTAGATGTCCTAACCGACTTGCCAAAACTATAGTTTGTTAACAAGAAATTTGTGGAGTGGTTGAAAAACGAGTTTTAATTACTCCAACCTAAGTGTATGTAAACTTCCGACATCAACTGTATTCCCCCAGTCAGCTAATCCACGTGTCTGTGTGTTTCTGTGTGTTTTCAGTATATATTCCCCCAGTTAGCTAATCCACGTGTCTGTGTGTTTCTGTGTGTCTTCAGTATATATTCCCCCAGTCAGCTAAACCACGTGTCTGTGTGTTTCTGTGTGTCTTCAGTATTTATTCCCCCTGTCAGCTAATCCACGTGTCTGCGTGTTTCTGTGTGTCTTCAGGAAATCTGTGAGAACCCTCAGTTCATTGTGGGCGGAGCCAGCAGGACAGACATTTGCCAGGGAGACCTTGGTAAATAATAACTACACTGCACTACACTGACCCCAATACTACACTGACCCCAATACTACACTGACCCCAACACTAAACTGACCCCATTACTACACTGACCCCAATACTACACTGACCCCAATACCACACTGACCCCAACACTAAACTGACCCCAACACTACACTACACTGACCCCAATACTAAACTGACCCCAATACTACACTGACCCCAATACTACACTGACCCCATTACTACACTGACCCCAACACTACACTACACTGACCCCAATAATCTACTGACCCCAATACTACACTGACCCCAACACAATACCCTACTGACCCCAAACCTACACTGACCCCAATACAACACTGACCCCAACACAATACTACACTGACCCCAATACTACACTGACCCCATTACTACACTGACCCCAACACTACACTACACTGACCCCAATACTCTACTGACCCCAATACTCCACTGACCCCAACACAATACTATACTGACCCCATTACTACACTGACCCCAATACTACACTGACCCCAACACTACACTACACTGACCCCATTACTACACTGACCCCATTACTACACTGACCCCAATACTACACTGACCCCATTACTACACTGACCCCAACACTACACTACACTGACCCCAATACTCTACTGACCCCAATACTACACTGACCCCAACACAATACTATACTGACCCCAATACTACACTGACCCCAATACTACACTGACCCCAACACAATACTACACTGACCCCAACACAATACTACACTGACCCCATTACTACACTGACCCCAACACTACACTACACTGACCCCAATACTCTACTGACCCCAATACTACACTGATCCCAACACAATACTACACTGACCCCATTACTACACTGACCCCAATACTACACTGACCCCAATACTACACTGACCCCAATACTACACTGACCCCAACACTACACTAACCCCAACACTACACTACACTGACCCCAATACTAAACTGACCCCAATACTAAACTGACCCCAACACTGCACTACACTGACCCCAATACGACACTACACTGACCTCAACACTACCCTGACCCCAACACTACACTACACTGACCCCAATACTACACTGACCCCAATACTACACTGACCCCAATACTAAACTGACCCCAATACTACACTACACTGACCCCAATACTACACTGACCCCAACACTACACTGACCCCAACACTACACTACACTGACCCCAATACTACACTGACCCCAACACTACACTGACCCCAACACTACAATACACTGACCCCAATACTACACTGACCCCAACACTATACTGACCCCAAAACTACACTGACCCCAATACTACACTGACCCCAATACTACACTGACCCCAATACTACACTGACCCCAATACTACACTGACCCCAACACTACACTAATCCCAACACTACACTGACCCCAATACTACACTGACCCCAACACATTACTACACTGACCCCAATACTACAATGACCCCAACACATTACTACACTGACCCCAATACTACAATTACCCCAACACTACACTGACCCCAACACTACAATGACCCCAACACTACACTACACTGACCCCAATACTACACTGACCACAATACTACACTACACTGACCCCAATACTACACTGACCCCAATACTACACTGACCCCAATACTACACTGACCCCAACACATTACTACACTGACCCCAATACTACAATGACCCCAACACATTACTACACTGACCCCAATACTACATTTACCCCAACAATACAATGACCCCAACACCACACTGACCCCAACACTACAATGACCCCAACACTACACTACACTGACCCCAATACTACACTGACCCCAATACTACACTGACCCCAATACTAAACTGACCCCAATACTAAACTGACCCCAACACTACAATGACCCAAACACTACAATGACCCCAACACTACAATGACCCCAACACATTACTACACTGACCCCAACACTACTCTGACCCCAACACTACAATGACCCCAACACATTACTACACTGACCCTAACACTACACTGACCCCAACACTACTCTGACCCCAACACTACTCTGACCCCAACACTACTCTGACCCCAACACTACAATGACCCCAACACTACAATGACCCCAACACTACAATGACACCAACACTACAATAACCCCAACACTACAATGACCCCAACACCAACACTACAATGACCCCAACACTACAATGACCCCAACACTACAATGACCCCAACACTACACTACAATGACCCCAATACTACACTGACCCCAATACTACACTGACCCCAATACTAAACTGACCCCAATACTACACTACACTGACCCCAATACTACACTACACTGACCCCAACACTACACTGACCCCAACACTACACTACACTGACCCCAATACTACACTGACCCCAACACTACACTGACCCCAATACTACACTGACCCCAATACTACACTGACCCCAACACTACACTGACCCCAACACTACACTGACCCCAATACTACACTGACCCCAATACTACACTGACCCCAATACTACACTGACCCCAATACTACACTGACCCCAACACTACACTAATCCCAACACTACACTGACCCCAATACTACACTGACCCCAACACATTACCACACTGACCCCAATACTACAATGACCCCAACACATTACTACACTGACCCCAATACTACAATTACCCCAACACTACACTGACCCCAACACTACACTGACCCCAACACTACACTACACTGACCCCAATACTACACTGACCACAATACTACACTACACTGACCCCAATACTACAGTGACCCCAATACTACACTGACCCCAATACTACACTGACCCCAACACATTACTAAACTGACCCCAATACTACAATGACCCCAACACATTACTACACTGACCCCAATACTACAATTACCCCAACAATACAATGACCCCAACACTACAATGACCCCAACACTACAATGACCCCAACACTACAATGACACCAACACTACAATAACCCCAACACTACAATGACCCCAACACCAACACTACAATGACCCCAACACTACAATGACCCCAACACTACAATGACCCCAACACTACACTACAATGACCCCAATACTACACTGACTCCAATTTTACACTGACCCCAATACTAAACTGACCCCAATACTACACTACACTGACCCCAATACTACACAGACCCCAACACTACACTGACCCCAACATAACACTACACTGACCCCAATACTACACTGACCCCAACACTACACTGACCCCAACACTACAATACACTGACCCCAATACTACACTGACCCCAATACTACACTGACCCCAACACTACACTGACCCCAACACTACACTGACCCCAATACTACACTGACCACAATACTACACTGACCCCAATACTACACTGACCCCAATACTACACTGACCCCAATACTACACTGACCCCAACACTACACTAATCCCAACACTACACTGACCCCAATACTACACTGACCCCAACACATTACTACACTGACCCCAATACTACAATGACCCCAACACATTACTACACTGACCCCAATACTACAATTACCCCAACACTACACTGACCCCAACACTACACTGACCCCAACACTACACTACACTGACCCCAATACTACACTGACCACAATACTACACTACACTGACCCCAATACTACACAGACCCCAATACTACACTGACCCCAATACTACACTGACCCCAACACATTACTACACTGACCCCAATACTATAATGACCCCAACACATTACTACACTGACCCCAATACTACAATTACCCCAACAATACAATGACCCCAACACCACACTGACCCCAACACTACAATGACCCCAACACTACACTACACTGACCCCAATACTACACTGACCCCAATACTATACTGACCCCAATACTAAACTGACCCCAACACTACAATGACCCAAACACTACAATGACCCCAACACTACAATGACCCCAACACATTACTACACTGACCCCAACACTACTCTGACCCCAACACTACAATAACCCCAACACATTACTCTACTGACCCTAACACTACACTGACCCCAACACTACTCTGACCCCAACACTACTCTGACCCCAACACTACTCTGACCCCAACACTACACTGACCCCAATACCACACTGACCCCAACACTAAACTGACCCCAACACTACACTACACTGACCCCAATACTACACTGACCCCAACACTACACTGACCCCAATACTACACTGACCCCATTACTACACTGACCCCAATACTTCACTGACCCGATTACTACACTGACCCCAAAACAATACTATACTGACCCCATTACTACACTGACCCCAATACTACACTGAACCTAACACTACACTACACTGACCCCATTACTACACTGACCCCATTACTACACTGACCCCAATACTACACTGACCCCAACACTACACTGACCCCAACACTACACTACACTGACCCCAATACTACACTGACCCCAACACTACACTGACCCCAACACTACAATACACTGACCCCAATACTACACTGACCCCAATACTACACTGACCCCAACACTACACTGACCCCAACACTACACTGACCCCAATACTACACTGACCACAATACTACACTAACCCCAATACTACACTGACCCCAATACTACACTGACCCCAATACTACACTGACCCCAACACTACACTAATCCCAACACTACACTGACCCCAATACTACACTGACCCCAACACATTACTACACTGACCCCAATACTACAATGACCCCAACACATTACTACACTGACCCCAATACTACAATTACCCCAACACTACACTGACCCCAACACTACACTGACCCCAACACTACACTACACTGACCCCAATACTACACTGACCTCAATACTACACTACAATCACCCCAATACTACACTGACCCCAATACTACACCGACCCCAATACTACACCTACCCCAACACATTACTACACTGACCCCAATACTACAATGACCACAACACATTACTACACTGACCCCAATACTACAATTACCCCAACAATACAATGACCCCAACACCACACTGACCCCAACACTACAATGACCCCAACACTACACTACACTGACCCCAATACTACACTGACCCCAATACTATACTGACCCCAATACTAAACTGACCCCAATACTAAACTGACCCCAACACTACAATGACCCCAACACTACAATGACCCCAACACTACAATGACCCCAACACATTACTACACTGACCCCAACACTACTCTGACCCCAACACTACAATAACCCCAACACATTACTACACTGACCCTAACACTACACTGACCCCAACACTACTCTGACCCCAACACTACTCTGACCCCAACACTACTCTGACCCCAACACTACACTGACCCCAATACCACACTGACCCCAACACTAAACTGACCCCAACACTACACTACACTGACCCCAATACTAAACTGACCCCAACACTACACTGACCCCAATACTACACTGACCCCATTACTACACTGACCCCAATACTACACTGACCCCATTACTACACTGACCCCAACACTACACTACACTGACCCCAATAATCTACTGACCCCAATACTACACTGACCCCAACACAATACTATACTGACCCCAATACTACACTGACCCCAATACAACACTGACCCCAACACAATACTACACTGACCCCAACACAATACTACACTGACCCCAATACTACACTGACCCCATTACTACACTGACCCCAACACTACACTACACTGACCCCAATACTCTACTGACCCCAATACTACACTGACCCCAACACAATACTATACTGACCCCATTACTACACTGACCCCAATACTACACTGACCCCAACACTACACTACACTGACCCCATTACTACACTGACCCCATTACTACACTGACCCCAATACTACACTGACCCCAACACTACACTATACTGACCCCAATACTCTACTGACCCCAATACTACACTGACCCCAACACAATACTATACTGACCCCAATACTACACTGACCCCAATACTACACTGACCCCAACACAATACTACACTGACCCCAACACAATACTACACTGACCCCAATACTACACTGACCCCATTACTACACTGACCCCAACACTACACTACACTGACCCCAATACTCTACTGACCCCAATACTACACTGATCCCAACACAATACTACACTGACCCCATTACTACACTGACCCCAATACTACACTGACCCCAATACTACACTGACCCCAATACTACACTGACCCCAACACTACACTAACCACAACACTACACTAACCCCAACACTACACTACACTGACCCCAATACTAAAATTACCCCAATACTAAACTGACCCCAACACTGCACTACACTGACCCCAATATGACACTACACTGACCTCAACACTACACTGACCCCAACACTACACTACACTGACCCCAATACTACACTGACCCCAATACTACACTGACCCCAATACTAAACTGACCCCAATACTACACTACACTGACCCCAATACTACACTGACCCCAACACTACACTGACCCCAACACTACACTACACTGACCCCAATACTACACTGACCCCAACACTACACTGACCCCAACACTACAATACACTGACCCCAATACTACACTGACCCCAATACTACACTGACCCCAACACTATACTGACCCCAACACTACACTGACCCCAATACTACACTGACCACAATACTACACTGACCCCAATACTACACTGACCCCAATACTACACTGACCCCAATACTACACTGACCCCAACACATTACTACACTGACCACAATACTACAATGACCCCAACACATTACTACACTGACCCCAATACTACAATTACCCCAACACTACACTGACCCCAACACTACAATGACCCCAACACTACACTACACTGACCACAATACTACACTGACCACAATACTACACTACACTGACCCCAATACTACACTGACCCCAATACTACACTGACCCCAATACTACACTGACCCCAACACATTACTACACTGACCCCAATACTACAATGACCCCAACACATTACTACACTGACCCCAATACTACAATTACCCCAACAATACAATGACCCCAACACCACACTGACCCCAACACTACAATGACCCCAACACTACACTACACTGACCCCAATACTACACTGACCCCAATACTACACTGACCCCAATACTAAACTGACCCCAATACTAAACTGACCCCAACACTACAATGACCCAAACACTACAATGACCCCAACACTACAATGACCCCAACACATTACTACACTGACCCCAACACTACTCTGACCCCAACACTACAATGACCCCAACACATTACTACACTGACCCTAACACTACACTGACCCCAACACTACTCTGACCCCAACACTACTCTGACCCCAACACTACTCTGACCCCAACACTACAATGACCCCAACACTACAATGACCCCAACACTACAATGACACCAACACTACAATAACCCCAACACTACAATGACCCCAACACCAACACTACAATGACCCCAACACTACAATGACCCCAACACTACAATGACCCCAACACTACACTACAATGACGCCAATACTACACTAACCCCAATACTACACTGACCCCAATACTAAACTGACCCCAATACTACACTACACTGACCACAATACTACACTGACCCCAACACTACACTGACCCCAACACTACACTACACTGACCCCAATACTACACTGACCCCAATACTACACTGACCCCAACACTACACTGACCCCAATACTACACTGACCCCAATACTACACTGACCCCAACACTACACTGACCCCAACACTACACTGACCCCAATACTACACTGACCACAATACTACACTGACCCCAATACTACACTGACCCCAATACTACACTGACCCCAATACTACACTGACCCCAACACTACACTAATCCCAACACTACACTGACCCCAATACTACACTGACCCCAACACATTACTACACTGACCCCAATACTACAATGACCCCAACACATTACTACACTGACCCCAATACTACAATTACCCCAACACTACACTGACCCCAACACTACACTGACCCCAACACTACACTACACTGACCCCAATACTACACTGACCACAATACTACACTACACTGACCCCAATACTACACTGACCCCAATACTACACTGACCCCAACACATTACTACACTGACCCCAATACTACAATGACCCCAACACATTACTACACTGACCCCAATACTACAATTACCCCAACAATACAATGACCCCAACACTACAATGACCCCAACACTACAATGACCCCAACACTACAATGACACCAACACTACAATAACCCCAACACTACAATGACCCCAACACCAACACTACAATGACCCCAATACTACACTGACCCCAATACTACACTGACCCCAATACTAAACTGACCCCAATACTACACTACACTGACCCCAATACTACACTGACCCCAACACTACACTGACCCCAACACTACACTACACTGACACCAATACTACACTGACCCCAACACTACACTGACCCCAACACTACAATACACTGACCCCAACACTACAATACACTGACCCCAATACTACACTGACCCCAATACTACACTGACCCCAACACTACACTGACCCCAACACTACACTGACCCCAATACTACACTGACCACAATACTACACTGACCCCAATACTACACTGACCCCAATACTACACTGACCCCAATACTACACTGACCCCAACACTACACTAATCCCAACACTACACTGACCCCAATACTACACTGACCCCAACACATTACTACACTGACCCCAATACTACAATGACCCCAACACATTACTACACTGACCCCAATACTACAATTACCCCAACACTACACTGACCCCAACACTACACTGACCCCAACACTACACTACACTGACCCCAATACTACACTGACCACAATACTACACTACACTGACCCCAATACTACACTGACCCCAATACTACACTGACCCCAACACATTACTACACTGACCCCAATACTACAATGACCCCAACACATTACTACACTGACCCCAATACTACAATTACCCCAACAATACAATGACCCAAACACTACAATGACCCCAACACTACAATGACCCCAACACATTACTACACTGACCCCAACACTACTCTGACCCCAACACTACAATGACCCCAACACATTACTACACTGACCCTAACACTACACTGACCCCAACACTACTCTGACCCCAACACTACTCTGACCCCAACACTACTCTGACCCCAACACTACAATGACCCCAACACTACAATGACCCCAACACTACAATGACACCAACACTACAATAACCCCAACACTACAATGACCCCAACACCAACACTACAATGACCCCAACACTACAATGACCCCAACACTACAATGACCCCAACACTACACTACAATGACCCCAACACTACTCTGACCCCAACACTACTCTGACCCCAACACTACACTGACCCCAACACTACAATGACCCCAACACTACAATGACCCCAACACAACAATGACCCCAACACAACAATGACCCCAACACTACAATGACCCCAACACTACACTACTCTGACCCCAACACTACAATGACCCCAACACTACTCTGACCCCAACACCAACACTACAATGACCCCAACACTACAATGACCCCAACACCAACACTACAATGACCCCAACACATTACTACAATGACCCCAACTCTACTCTGACCCCAACATGATTCTCTCTTCTCTTGCTAGTTTGTTGTTAACTTTGGACAGTTGAGTGTTTTGAATATTTGTGGGGGACAGGTCCCCCTCATCCTCTGTTGTTGCTACGCCTGTGGATGCTTATGGTGAGGAGGGTCAGGTGATGTATTGACTGATACAGGTGTGTGATGTGTTATAGCCCTGGTAATCCGTCCCATTATAGCCCTGGTAACCTGTCCCTTCAAGGGAGAAAACACCTAATCTCTCCCCCTGCGAGCCTCTGAACCGGCCTCTCCACCTCTCTACCGGTGGCCTCTCCACCTCTCTACCAGTGGCCTCTCTATATTGTACTGGCTCTATGGAAGGGATTCCAGCTAGCAGCACTTCTCATTGTTAAGCTGTTCGTCCATCCAGTGGGAACAAAGATCCATGCAGGCTGGGACCAAAATATTCTAAATGCTCAAAACTGACATTGTTCAACAGTTAACTCCCTGACTGGGCACATCCTCCACACCGAGGTGGAGGGACAACCAGAGAACACTGAGGGACAACCAGAGAACACTGAGAGACAACCAGAACACACTAAGGGACAACCAGAGAACACTGAGAGACAACCAGAGAACACTGAGAGACAACCAGAAAACACTGAGAGACAACCAGAGAACACTGAGAGACAACCATAGAACACTGAGAGACAACCAGAACACACTGAGGGACAACCAGAGACCACTGAGAGACAACCAGAGAACACTGAGAGACAACCAGAAAACCCTGAGAGACAACCAGAAAACACTGAGAGACAACCAGAGAACACTGAGAGACAACCAGAGAACACTGAGAGACAACCAGAAAACCCTGAGAGACAACCAGAGAACACTGAGAGACAACCAGAGAACACTGAGAGACAACCAGAACACACTGAGGGACAACCAGAAAACACTGAGAGACAACCAGAGAACACTGAGAGACAACCAGAGAACACTGAGAGACAACCAGAGAACACTGAGAGACAACCAGAGAACATTGAGAGACAACCAGAAAACACTGAGGGACAACCAGAGAACACTGAGAGACAACCAGAGAACACTGAGAGACAACCAGAGAACACTGAGAGACAACCAGAAAACACTGAGAGACAACCAGAGAACACTGAGGGACAACCAGAGAACACTGAGAGACAACCAGAACACACTGAGAGACAACCAGAACACACTGAGAGACAACCAGAGAACACTGAGAGACAACCAGAGAACACTGAGAGACAACCAGAGAACACTGAGAGACAACCAGAGAACACTGAGAGACAACCAGAGAACACTGAGGTGAGGAGGGAGACTTTTCCTCAACAACACAAATATATCAGAGGAAATATTAGTATTATTCAGATATCAAGTCACATCTGGAGACAACCAATGGGATGATGACCACTGACAACCAATGGGATAATGGCCACTGACAACCAATGGGATTATGGCCACTGACAACCAATGGGATAATGGCCACTGACAACCAATGGGATTATGGCCACTGACAACCAATGGGATAATGGCCACTGACAACCAATGGGATGATGGTCACTGAGAACCAATGGGATGATGGTAACTGACAACCAATGAGGTTAATGGCCACTACTCAATAGTCAAACAGTAAGGGGAAAAAATGACAGCTTTCGTCCATTAACTCCAATCAATTGTAATGGCTTCAGAGAACAATGATTTTACATATTGTGTACATTTTACCAGTATCATTGACTGTGTTCTTCACTGTGTTCATTGACTGTGTTCATTGACTGTGTTCATTGACTGTCTTCATTGACTGTGTTCATTGACGGTCTTCATTGACGGTGTTCATTGACGGTGTTCTTGACTGTGTTCATTGACTGTGTTCATTGACTGTGTTCATTGACTGTGTTCATTGACTGTCTTCATTGACGGTCTTCATTGACTGTGTTCATTGACTGTGTTCATTGACTGTGTTCATTGACTGTCTTCATTGACTGTCTTCATTGACTGTGTTCATTGACTGTGTTCATTGACTGTCTTCATTGACTGTCTTCATTGACTGTGTTCATTGACGGTCTTCATTGACGGTCTTCAATGACTGTGTTCATTGACTGTCTTCATTGACTGTCTTCATTGACTGTGTTCATTGACTGTCTTCATTGACTCTGTTCATTGACTGTCTTCATTGACTGTCTTCATTGACTGTCTTCATTGACTGTGTTCATTGACTGTCTTCATTGACTGTGTTCATTGACTGTGTTCATGGACTGTGTTCATGGTCCGTGTTCATTGACTGTTTTCATTGACTGTCTTCATTGACTGTCTTCATTGACTGTCTTCATTGACTGTCTTCATTGACTGTCTTCATTGACGGTCTTCATTGACGGTGTTCTTGACTGTTTTCATTGACTGTCTTCATTGACGGTGTTCTTGACTGTCTTCATTGTGTGTAGTGCGTGATGATGATAATGTGTGTGTATCTTGTGTGTTCCTTGGTGTGTGTGTGTGTGTGTGTGTGTGTGTGTGTGTGTGTGTGTGTGTGTGTGTGTGTGTGTGTGTGTGTGTGTGTGTGTGTGTGTATAGGTGACTGCTGGCTGAAAATATTGTATCGCTATTTTTAGATCCACATCACAGTGTTGTTGTTATACAAATGCACAACTAGGTTATTGGTGTGTGTTTCTCACTGCATGTTTCCTAGGTGACTGCTGGCTGCTATAGCCTGTCTGACTGTGTGTTTCCTAGGTGACTGCTGGCTGCTGGCTGCTATAGCCTGTCTGACTGTGTGTTTCGTAGGTAACTAACTGTGTGTTTCCTAGGTGACTGCTGGCTGCTATAGCCTGTCTGACTGTGTGTTTCCTAGGTAACTAACTGTGTGTTTCCTATGTGACTGCTGGCTGCTGGCTGCTATAGCCTGTCTGACTGTGTGTTTCCTAGGTAACTAACTGTCTGTTTCCTAGGTGACTGCTGGCTGCTGGCTGCTATAGCCTGTTTGACTCTGAATGAGAAGCTCCTCTACCGGGTCATTCCTCAGGAACAGAGCCTCTCCGAGGGATATGGAGGAATCTTCCACTTCCAGGTCAGAACTCACCAATCAAAACAACCCTCATTATTAGATAACTAGAAACAATAACACATTTTACATAGACTGTCTATTTCTCTGTTTTATTGTAGTCAGGGAAGGGCCTCGATTACATTTCAAGTCAGTGAATTCAGGAAATACACTGACATTTGAAACTGAAATTGAAATTGTACCTCAATGAATTTCCTCAAAAGTGAGATAGGAATTCCGAGGTTTACTTGACATGAATTGAACTGAAATCGACCACCCCCCGACCCTGATTACAATTCATGATCAACTCCTGTCAGAATGTCATCACCCGTGCCTTTTCCTCCTCTAGTTCTGGCGCTACGGCGACTGGGTTGACGTTGTCATCGACGACCGCATCCCCACCTTCAACAACCAGCTGGTGTTCACCAAGTCTG
This sequence comes from Salmo salar, assembly GCF_965601325.2. Lineage (NCBI taxonomy): Eukaryota > Metazoa > Chordata > Actinopteri > Salmoniformes > Salmonidae > Salmo > Salmo salar. The sequence continues at coordinate 52,371,289 of NC_138299.1, forward strand.
CCGAGAGGAACGAGTTCTGGAGCGCCCTGCTGGAGAAGGCCTACGCCAAGTATGTACCCCTAACTCTATGCCAAATACGTACCCCTAACTCTACGCCAAATACGTACCCCTAACTCTACGCCAAATACGTACCCTTAATCCTATGCCAAGTCTAGATGAATAAGGGAAATTAAGTCTATATACTGCAGAAGTCTATTCGCTAGATAGAGGCGGCAGGTAGCCTAGTGGTTAGAGCATTGGGCCAGTAACCGAAAGTGTTACTAGATCGAATCCCTGAGCTGACAAGGTATAAATCTGTCTTTTGATCTCACGTTGTACATCTCTTAAAGCCTGTCTATAAGCCTCAGCATAAACTGATCTCACGTTGTACATCTCTTAACCTCTATGGGCTAGGTGGGACGCTAGCGTGCCACCCGTGGTGCACTCCATCAACAGCAGGTGCATTTCAAGAGCGGCAAATTTGAATCCAAATAAATGTCAAAATTCAAATTCTTCAAAAATACAACTATTTTACACCATTTGAAAGATAAACATCTCCTTAATCTAACCACGTTTTACGATTTCAAAAAGGTTTTACGGCGAAAGCATAAATTTAGAGTATGTTAGGACAGTACATTTACAAGAGTTGTGTGTAATGTTTTGTCAAGTCAAAGACAGGGTCACCAAAACCATAAAACCAGCTAAAATGATGCACTAACCTTTTACAATCTCCATCAGATGACACTCCTAGGACATTATGTTAGACAATGCATGCATTTTTAGTTCTATCAAGTTCATATTTATATCCAAAAACAGCGTTTTACTATGGCATTGATGTTGAGGAAATCGTTTCCCTCCAATAACCGGCAGTCAAGTCAGCGTCACAAATTAAATAATTAAAATTAGAAAACATTGGTAAAATATTATATTGTCATTTAAAGAATTATAGATTTACATCTCTTGAACGCAATCAACTTGCCAGATTTAAAAATAACCTTACTGGGAAATCACACTTTGCAATAATCTGAGCACTGCGCCCAGAAAAATACGCGTTGCGATACAGACTAGACGTCATGTTGGGGAGATCTAAAATCGAAAATACTATGTAAATAATCCATTACCTTTGATTCTCTTCATCAGATGTCACTTCCAGGTATCACAGGTCCATAACGAATGTAGTTTTGTTCAAAAAAGCTCATCATTTATGTCCAAAAATCTCCGTCTTGTTAGCACATGATCTAAGCCAGCCGGACTTCTCGTCATGAACGAGGGGAAAAAATATATTTACGTTCGTTCAAACATGTCAAACGTTGTATAGCATAAATCATTAGGGCCTTTTTTAACCAGAACATGAATAATATTCAAGGTGGACGAATGCATACTCTTTTATAACGTATTGGAACGAGGGTACCCAACATGAACTCGCGCGCCAGGTGTCTAATGGGACATCATCGTTCCATGGCCCTTGTTCGGTCAGATCTCCCTCCAGAAGACTCAAAACACTTTGTAAAGGCTGGTGACATCTAGTGGAAGCAATAGGAAGTGCCAAAATATTCCTCAGCCCCTGTGTTTTTCAATGGGATAGGTTTAAAGTCAATACAACACATCAGGTATCCACTTCCTGTCAGAAAATGTCTCAGGGTTTTGCCTGCCAAATGAGTTCTGTTATACTCACAGACACCATTCAAACAGTTTTAGAAACGTTAGAGTGTTTTCTATCCATATATAATAAGTATATGCATATTGTAGTTACTGGGTAGGATTAGTAACCAGATTAAATCGGGTAAAAAAATTTATCCAGACGTGCAAATGCTGCCCCCTAGCCCTAACAGGTTAAAGCCTGTCTATAGGCCTCAGCATAAACTGCCTTCTTCCTATCAAGTAGAGATGTTTTGATACCCAAGGCTTATTGTTAGGGAACATTTTACAGGTTTTAGTTGGCACAACTGACTCAACAGGGATGTTTACATAGTCTGAAACAACATCTGTGAGTTCATCAAGATCAGAGCTGCTGTCCTCAAATTCCTCCCACATAGTACAGTCAAAACACCCCAGGAGACCAAATACCTCCCACATAGTACAGTCAAAACACCCCTGGAGACCAAATACCTCCCATATGGTACAGTCAAAACACCCCTGGAGACCAAATACCTCCCACATCGTACAGTCAAAACACCCCTGGAGACCAAATACCTCCCACATGGTACAGTGAAAACACCCCTGGAGACCAAATACCTCCCACATGGTACAGTCAAAACACCCCTGGAGACCAAATACCTCCCACATGGTACAGACAAAACACCCCGGGAGACAAAATACCTCCCACATAGTACAGTCAAAACACCCCTGGAGACCAAATACCTCCCATATGGTAGAGTCAAAACACCCCTGGAGACCAGATACCTCCCACATAGTACAGTCAAAACACCCCTGGAGACCAAATATCTCCCACATGGTACAGTCAAAACACCCCTGGAGACCAAATACCTCTCACATAGTACAGTCAAAACACCCCTGGAGACCTGATACCTCCCACATAGTACAGTCAAAACACCCCTGGAGACCAAATACCTCTCACATAGTACAGTCAAAACACCCCTGGAGACCAAACACCTCCAACATAGTACAGTCAAAACACCCCTGGAGACCAAATACCTCCCACATAGTACAGTCAAAACACCCCTGGAGACCAAATACCTCCCACATAGTACAGTCAAAACACCCCTGGAGACCAAATTCCTCCCACATAGTACAGTCAAAACACCCCTGGAGACCAAATGCCTCCCACATAGCACAGTCAAAACACCCCTGGAGACCAGATACCTCCCACATAGTACAGTCAAAACAGCCCTGGAGACCAAATACCTTCCACATAGTAGTCAAAACACCCCAGGAGACCAAATACCTCCCACATAGTACAGTCACAACACCCCTGGAGACCAAATACCTCCCACATAGTACAGTCAAAACACCCATGGAGACCAAATACCTCCCACATAGTACAGTCAAAACACCCCTGGAGATCAAATACCTCCCACATGGTACAGCCAAAACACCCCTGGAGACCAAATGCCTCCCACATAGTAATCAAAACACTCCTGGAGACAAGTGATATTGTTGTCATTCCAGATCTGGACAATTTTAACTGTGGGTTTCTCCCTCTCCAGGAGCCGACATTAGGTTAGCCTGAGGTAGACCACATTGTGGTCTGATGTCCCCAGGGGAGGTCTGATGGTGGCAGAAAACGCATTTGGTATTGTCCCGTAGCACAAGTCAAGAGTCCTATTTTTCTTAGTCTGACATTTCACATACTGGTGGTATGTGCGCAGGACTTTGTGCAAGGTACAGTTGTTAAAATCCCCTAAAATACATTTGGGTATATGACACCTTCTGCACTACTCTGATTCTAGCCACCTCAACTTGCCTCTCTCCCACCAGACACTTCTGATCCCCAGCAACATGGGCACCCCTACAGTTGACACACACAACTTTATCCACAGAAACGACACAATCCTCTATCCCATGCCCAACTGCACACTTCCCACATCTTGGAATCTCCCTCCTAGGATAACTGACTCACACAGTGAGGATAACTGACTCACAGAGTGAGGATAACTGACTCACAGAGTGAGGATAACTGACTCACTCAGTGAGGATAACTGACTCACTCAGTGAGGATAACTCATCCACTCAGTGAGGATAACTGACTCACAGAGTGAGGATAACTGACTCACAGAGTGAGGATAACTGACTCACTCAGTGAGGATAACTGACTCACTCAGTGAGGATAACTGACTCGCTCAGTGAGGATAACTGATCCGCTCAGTGAGGATAACTGACACGCTCAGTGAGGATAACTGACCCGCTCAGTGAGGATAACTGACCCGCTCAGTGAGGATAACTGATCCGCTCAGTGAGGATAACTGACCCGCTCAGTGAGGATAACTGACCCGCTCAGTGAGGATAACTGACCCGCTCAGTGAGGATAACTGATTCACTCAGTGAGGATAACTGACTCACTCAGTGTAATTGGCACCGGAGGCGATGGCCACTGTTTTACGGCCTCCTAACCAATCGTGCTATTCATTTTTTTTTTCGTCTTGTTTGTAACTTTTTTTTTACATAATGTTTCTGCCACCATCTCTTATGACAGAAAATAGCTTTTTGACATCAGAACAGCGATTACTCACCTTGGACTGGACGCAGATTTTTTTATTTAAACAATTGTAGGCAAAAGATATACGTCTCCTCCCGGACCAGACCCAAATCCCCGTCATTCTCAGGAAGAGGAGACGCCGATACAAGGGCCACAGATCTGGGTGCTTGGTGAGAATTCGTTGGCGAGTGTATAATCCACTCGCAATAAAATGTCAGTGGAGACACTTGCCAGTTGGTCAGCGCATGCTCAGAGTACACGTCCTGGTAATCTGTCTGGCCCTGCGGACTTGTGAATGTTTAAAGGTCTTACTCACATCGGCTACAGAGAGCGTCATCACACAGTCGTCCGGAACAGCTGATGCTCTCATGCATGCTTCAGTGTTGCTTGCCTCGAAGCGAGCATAGTGGACATACTCTCTTTCTCCCCTGACCCATTTGTCTATCGCCTCCTTTGAATTCCATGCTGTCACAGTTACCAGCCCTTTCAAGCTTAACATCCTTATCATTTATCGCCCTCCAGGTTCCCTTGGAGAGTTCATCAATGAGCTTGACGCCTTGATAAGTTCCTTTCCTGAGGATGGCTCACCTCTCACAGTTCTGGGTGACTTTAACCTCCCCACGTCTACCTTTGACTCATTCCTCTCTGCCTCCTTCTTTCCACTCCTCTCCTCTTTTGACCTCACCCTCTCACCTTCCCCCCTGCTCACAAGGCAGGCAATACGCTTGACCTCATCTTTACTAGATGCTGTTCTTCCACTAATCTCATTGCAACTCCCCTCCAAGTCTCCAACCACTACCTTGTATCCTTTTCCCTCTTGCTCTCCTCCAACACTTCTCACTCTGCCCCTACTCGGATGGTATTGCGCCGTCGCAACCTTCGCTCTCTCTCTCCCACTACTCTCTCCTGTTCCATCCTATCATCTCTTCCCTCTGCTCAAACCTTCTCCAACCTATCTCCTGATTCTGCCTCCTCAACCCTCCTCTACTCCCTTTCTGCATCCTTTGACTCTCTATGTCCCCTATCCTCCAGGCCGGCTCGGTCCTCCCCTCCTGCTCCGTGGCTCGACGACTCATTGCGAGCTCACAGAACAGGGCTCCGGGCAGCCGAGCGGAAATGGAGGAAAACTCGCCTCCCTGCGGACCTGGCATCCTTTCACTCCCTCCTCTCTACATTTTCCTCTAGGGTTTCTGCTGCTAAAGCCACTTTCTACCACTCTAAATTCCAAGCATCTGCCTCTAACCCTAGGAAGCTCTTTGCCACCTTCTCCTCCCTCCTGAATCCTCCTCCCCCCTCCTCCCTCTCTGCGGATGACTTCGTCAACCATTTTGAAAAGAAGGTCGACGACATCCGATCCTCGTTTGTCAAGTCAAACGACACCGCTGATCCTGCTCACACTGCCCTACCCTGTGCTTTGACCTCTTTCTCCCCCCTCTCTCCAGATGAAATCTCGCGTCTTGTGACGGCCGGCCGCCCAACAACCTGCCCGCTTGACCCTATCCCCTCCTCTCTTCTCCAGACCATTTCCGGAGACCTTCTCCCTTACCTCACCTCGCTCATCAACTCATCCTTGACCGCTGGCTACGTCCCTTCCGTCTTCAAGAGAGCGAGAGTTGCACCCCTTCTGAAAAAACCTACACTCGATCCCTCCGATGTCAACAACTACAGACCAGTATCCCTTCTTTCTTTTCTCTCCAAAACTCTTGAACGTGCCGTCCTTGGCCAGCTCTCTTGCTATCTCTCTCAGAATGACCTTCTCGACCCAAATCAGTCAGTTTTCAAGACTGGTCATTCAACTGAGACTGCTCTTCTCTGTGTCACGGAGGCTCTCCGCACTGCTAAAGCTAATTCTCTCTCCTCTGCTCTCATCCTTCTAGACCTATCTGCTGCCTTTGATACTGTGAACCACCAGATCCTTCTCTCCACCCTCTCCGAGCTGGGCATCTCTGGTGCGGCCCACGCTTGGATTGCGTCCTACCTGACAGGTCGCTCCTATCAGGTGGCGTGGCGAGAATCTGTCTCCGCACCATGTGCTCTCACCACTGGTGTCCCCCAGGGCTCTGTTCTAGGCCCTCTCCTATTCTCGCTATACACCAAGTCACTTGGCTCTGTCATATCCTCACATGGTCTCTCCTATCATTGCTATGCAGACGACACTCAATTAATCTTCTCCTTTCCCCCTTCTGATAACCAGGTGGTGAATCGCATCTCTGCATGTCTGGCAGACATATCAGTGTGGATGACGGATCACCACCTCAAGCTGAACCCCGGCAAGACGGAGCTGCTTTTCCTCCCGGGGAAGGACTGCCCGTTCCATGATCTCGCCATCACGGTTGACAACTCCATTGTGTCCTCCTCCCAGAGTGCTAAGAACCTTGGCGTGACCCTGGACTACACCCTGTCGTTCTCCACTAACATCAAGGCGGTGACCCGATCCTGTAGGTTCATGCTCTACAACATTCGCAGAGTACGACCCTGCCTCACACAGGAAGCGGCGCAGGTCCTAATCCAGGCACTTGTCATCTCCCGTCTGGATTACTGCAACTCGCTGTTGGCTGGGCTCCCTGCCTGTGCCATTAAACCCCTACAACTCATCCAGAACGCCGCAGCCCGTCTGGTGTTCAACCTTCCCAAGTTCTCTCACGTCACCACGCTCCTCCGCTCTCTCCACTGGCTTCCAGTTGAAGCTCGCATCCGCTACAAGACCATGGTGCTTGCCTACGGAGCCGTGAGGGGAACGGCACCTCCGTACCTTCAGGCTCTGATCAGTCCCTACACCCAAACGAGGGCACTGCGCTCATCCACCTCTGGCCTGCTGGCCCCCCTACCTCTGAGGAAGCACAGTTCCCGCTCAGCCCAGTCAAAACTGTTCGCTGCTCTGGCACCCCTATGGTGGAACAAGCTCCCTCACGACGCCAGGACAGCGGAGTCAATCACCACCTTCCGGAGACACCTGAAACCCCACTTCTTTAAGGAATACCTGGGATAGGACAAAGTAACCCTGCTAACCCCCCCCCCCCCTAAAATATTTAGATGCACTATTGTAAAGTGGTTGTTCCACTGGATATCATTAGGAGATTGCACCAATTTGTAAGTTGCTCTGGATAAGAGCGTCTGCTAAATGACTTAAATGTAAATGTAGAAGTAATTTAGCTCGTCTGGTAGGCTCGTGTCGCTGGGCAGCTCGCGGCTGTGCTTCCCTTTGTAGTCTGTAATAGTAGTTTGCACACATCTGACGAACGTCAGAGCTGGTGTAGTACGATTCAATCTTAGTCCTGTATTGACGATTTGCCTGTTTGATGGTTTGTTGGAGGGCATAGCAGGATTTCTTATAAGCGTCCAGGTTAGAGTCCTATTTGTTTTGGCAGGAATCAGGCATATAGAATTGTTGTCAGATTTGCCAAATGGAGGGCACATTTTTTTCCACCTGGTTGCACATTTAACATGCTGATAGAAATCAGGTCTTAACAGATTTAAGTTTCCCTGCATTAAAGTCCCCGTCCACTAGGAGCGTTGCCTCTGGATGAGCATTTTCCTGTTTGCTTATGGCCGTATACAGCTCATTGAGTGCGGTCTTAGTGCCAGCATCGATTTGTGGCGGTAAATAGACAGTTACGAAAAATATAGACGAAAACTCTCTTGGTAAATAGTGTGGTCTACAGCTTATCATGAGATACTCTACCTCAGGCAAGCAAAACCTAGAGACTTCCTTATTATTAGATTTTGTGCACTAACTGTTGTTTACAAATAGACACAGACCTCCACCCCTTGTCTTACAGGAGGCTGCTGTTCTATCCTGCCGATGCAGCGTAAACCCAGCCAGCTGTATGTTATTCATGTCGTTGTTCAGCAACGACTAGGTGAAACATAAGATGTTACTGTCACGTCCTGACCAGTATAAGGGTTATTTGTTATTGTAGTTTGGTCAGGACGTGGCAGAGGGTATTTGTTTTATGTGGTTCGGGGTTGTGGTTTATTTAGTAGGGCGTTTGATTTATTATTTCCGGGTTTTTGGGTAATGTTCTATGTTTGTATTTCTATGTGGTCTCTGGTCTTTTGTATTTCTATGTCTGGGTTATTGGGGTTGGACTCTCAATTGGAGGCAGGTGCTTTCTCGTTGCCTCTGATTGAGAGTCCTATATATGGGTATGTGTTTGGTTTAGTGTTTGTGGGAGATTGTTTCTTGTTTTGCCTGTGTGAGCCTGACAAGACTGTTTGGTTGTTCGTGAGTTCTTCGTTGTTTTGTTATTTTGGTGTTCACTTTATTTTCAAATAAATATCAAGATGAGCATCCACATTCCTGCTGCGTTTTGGTCCTCCATTCCAGACGACAACCATTACAGTTACAGTTTATAATGTCCCGTTGGTAGGATATTCATGATCGTAGTTTGTATATTTTGTTATCCAAGGATTTTACGTTGGCTAATTGGACTGATGGTAGAGGCAGGTTACCCACTCACCGTCGGATCCTTACAAGGCACCCCGACCTACAGTACATCCTCGATATCTCTGTCTATTTCTCCTGCGAATGAGAAAAAGTCTTCGTCCAGTACGAGATGAGTAATCGCTGTCCTGATATCTAGCAGCTCTTTTAGGTCATAAGAGACGGTGGCAGAAACACCATGTACAAAAGAAGACCAACAGACTATCTATTATACAGCGTAATGGCTGTAGGAATAAAATAGTCCCCATATCTATCTGTTCTGAACTTCTATTGAAGAAGTCTCTTTCCCCTTGTCCGGCTGCTGGTGTCACTGAATTTTGAGTGAAGGGGATGAGTACTGACCTGTAAAATGCTTTCAAGTTTTAGAAGGATGAGTTTTGTGTACTGGTTGGAGGCTGACTCTTGATCTATACCAATTATCCTTCATGCTGTATTAATCAAGCGCTGAAGCTTGACTTGGTCTTGCGCTCGCATGTTTCCAAACACCCATATCAGACCAAAGGAGAGCACTCTCTGAAGGACAGATCTATAGAACATTTCAGACCAAAGGAAAGCACTCTCTGCAGGACAGATCTATAGAACATATCAGACCAAAGGAGAGCACTCTCTGAAGGACAGATTTATAGAACATATCAGACCAAAGGAGAGCACTCTCTGAAGGACAGATCTATAGAACATTTCAGACCAAAGAACACTCTCTGCAGGACAGATCTATAGAACATATCAGACCAAAGGAGAACACTCTCTGAAGGACAGATCTATAGAACATATCAGACCAAAGGAGAACACTCTCTGAAGGACAGATTTATAGAACATATCAGACCAAAGGAGAGCACTCTCTGAAGGACAGATCTATAGAACATATCAGACCAAAGGAGAGCACTCTCTGAAGGACAGATCTATAGAACATATCAGACCAAAGGAGAGCACTCTCTGCAGGACAGATCTATAGAACATATCAGACCAAAGGAGAGCACTCTCTGCAGGACAGATCTATAGAACATATCAGACCAAATGAGAGCACTCTCTGAAGGACAGATCTATAGAACATATCAGACCAAAGGAGAGCACTCTCTGCAGGACAGATCTATAGAACATTTGTAAGATATGGTGGTCGACATTAAAATGGTTCAGTTTGCTTTAAAAAAAAACATTCTCTGTTGCAGTTTCTTTATCTTTTCGAGGGCACAGTCATTGAATTTCAGTTTATTGTCTATTTGGATTCCCAGGTATTTATATGTGGTCACTCTGGTTCCCCATTGATCTTCATAGGGGGGGGGGAGTGGAGTTTTTTATTCCATCTGAAATCAATTTCCATCTCTTTTGTTTTCTTAATGTTTATTTCAAGAAAGTTATCTGTACACATCTGGATGAATTTAGCTCTTTCTCTGTCAAAAACCTTGAAGGGAGGCTTGGTCTGGGTGAAGGAAACCCACAACAGCATTGTCATCTGTATATTTCAACAACAAAAAATTGTGGGCTGCGTCAGAGGCTTGAGAATCGTTTGTGTACAGTATCGGTGAAAGTACGCAACCTTGAGGGGCTCCCGTACTCAGCGTTCTAGATGGAGAGATGGCGGAGTTGAACTTGACACCCAAATTCACCAGTTTATCACCAGTAGAGAGGTGTTGGATGGTGTTAAAACATGCTATTGAAGTCAATGAATACAATTTTCATTAGGCTATATTGCCTTTTCTAAATGTTGGTAGATATTGTTCAGCGTGACCCGTAGCGCATCATCAACACCCCCTGACCCTCTCCCCACCCCTTCACTGTGTCTCCCCCCTCCTTCACTCTGTCTCCCCCCTGACCCTCTCCCCACCCCTTCACTCTGTCTCCCCCCTGACCCTCTCCCCACTCCTTCACTCTGTCTCCCCCCTGATCCTCTCCCCACCCCTTCACTCTGTCTCCCCCTGACCCTCTCCCCACCCATTCACTCTGTCTCCCCCCTGACCCTCTCCCCACCCCTTCACTCTGTCTCCCCCCTGACCCTCTCCCCACCCCTTCACTCTGTCTCCCCCCTGACCCTCTCCCCACCCCTTCACTGTGTCTCCCCCCTCCTTCACTCTGTCTCCCCCCTGACCCTCTCCCCACCCCTTCACTCTGTCTCCCCCCCTGACCCTCTCCCCACCCCTTCACTCTGTCTCCCCCTGACCCTCTCCCCACTCCGTCTCCCCCCTGACCCTCTCCCCACCCCTTCACTCTGTCTCCCCCCTGACCCTCTCCCCAGCCCTTCACTCTGTCTCCCCCCTGACCCTCTCCCCCCTCCTTCACTTGGTCTCCCCCTAACCCTCTCCCTGTCTCACCCTTCCTTCCCCCAGGCTGCACGGATCCTATGAGGCCCTGAAGGGCGGTAACACCACAGAGGCCATGGAAGACTTCACCGGGGGCGTGACAGAGTTCTATGAGATGAAGGAGGCACCCAAGGAACTGTACAAGATCATGAAGAAGGCCCTGGAGAGAGGCTCTATGATGGGCTGCTCTATCGACGTGAGTCTCTGACCTTAGTAGCGTGACCCCCCCCCCGACCTCCAACAGGTCTCGTGAACCCGTGATGGAAGAGCCTCCTGTCAATAGAGCAGCCCGTCAATAGAGCAACCCGTCAATAGAGCAGCCCGTCAATAGAGCAGCCCATCAAAAGAGCAGCCCATCAGGGCGCCTCCCGTCAATAGAGCAGCCCGTCAATAGAGCAGTCCGTCAATAGAGCAGCCTGTCAAAAGAGCAGCCAGTCAGGGAGCCTCCCGTCAATAGAGCAGCCTGTCAATAGAGCAGTCCGTCAATAGAGCAGTCCGTCAATAGAGCAGCCCGTCAATAGAGCAGCCCGTCAATAGAGCAGCCCGTCAATAGAGGAGCCAGTCAGGGAGCCTCCCGTCAATAGAGCCTCCCGTCAATAAAGCAGTCCGTCAATAGAGTAGCCCGTCAATAGAGCAGTCCGTCAATAGAGCCTCCCGTCAATAGAGCAGCCCGTCAATAGAGCAGTCCGTCAATAGAGCAGTCCGTCAATAGAGTCTCCCGTCAATAGAGTAGTCCGTCAATAGAGCAGTCCGTCAATAGAGCAGCCCGTCAATAGAGCAGTCAGTCAATAGAGCAGCCCCTTCAAAAGAGCAGCCAGTCAGGGAGCCTCCCGTCAATAGAGCCTCCCGTCAATAGAGCGGCCCGTCAATAGAGTGGTCCGTCAATAGAGCAGCCCGTCAATAGAGCAGTCCAGCAATAGAGCAGCCAGTCAATAGAGCAGTCAGTCAATAGAGCAGTCCGTCAATAGAGCAGTCCGTCAATAGAGCAGCCCGTCAATAGAGCAGTCCGTCAATAGAGCAGCCCGTCAATAGAGCAGTCCGTCAATAGAGCAGCCCGTCAATAGAGCAGTCCGTCAATAGAGCAGTCCGTCAATAGAGCAGTCCGTCAATAGAGCAGCCCGTCAATAGAGCAGCCCGTCAATAGAGCAGTCCGTCAATAGAGCAGTCCGTCAATAGAGCAGCCCGTCAATAGATCAGGCAGTCAATAGAGCAGCACGTCAATAGAGCAGCCCGTCAATAGAGCAGCCCGTCAATAGAGCAGTCTGTCAATAGAGCAGCCCGTCAATAGAGCAGCCCGTCAATAGAGCCTCCCGTCAATAGAGCCTCCCGTCAATAGAGCAGTCCGTCAATAGAGCAGTCCGTCAATAGAGCAGTCCGTCAATAGAGCCTCCCGTCAATAGAGCAGCCCGTCAATAGAGCAGCCCGTCAATAGAGCCTCCCGTCAATATTGCAGCCCGTCAATAGAGCAGCCCGTCAATAGAGCAGCCCGTCAATAGAGCAGCCCGTCAGGGAGCCTCCCGTCAATAGAGCAGCCCGTCAATTGAGCCTCCCGTCATTAGAGCAGACCGTCAATAGAGCAGCCTGTCAATAGAGCAGCCCGTCAGGGAGCCTCACGTCAATAGAGCAGTCCGTCAATAGAGCAGCCCGTCAATAGTGCAGCCCGTCAGGGAGCCTCCCGTCAATAGAGCAGCCCGTCAATAGAGCAGCCCGTCAGGGAGCCTCCCGTCAATAGAGCAGCCCGTCAATAGAGCCTCCCGTCAATAGAGCAGACCGTCAATAGAGCAGCCTGTCAATAGAGCAGCCCGTCAATAGTGCAGCCCGTCAGGGAGCCTCCCGTCAATAGAGCAGCCCGTCAATAGAGCAGCCCGTCAATAGAGCAGCCCGTCAGGGAGCCTCCCGTCAATAGAGCAGCCCGTCAATAGAGCCTCCCGTCATTAGAGCAGACCGTCAATAGAGCAGCCTGTCAATAGAGCAGCCCGTCAGGGAGCCTCCCGTCAATAGAGCAGTCCGTCAATAAAGCAGCCCGTCAATAGAGTGCAGCACGTCAGGGAGCCTCTCGTCAATAGAGCAGCCCGTCAATAGAGCAGCCCGTCAATAGAGCAGCCCGTCAGGGAGCCTCCCGTCAATAGAGCAGCCCGTCAATAGAGCCTCCCGTCAATAGAGCAGACCGTCAATAGAGCAGCCTGTCAATAGAGCAGCCCGTCAATAGTGCAGCCCGTCAGGGAGCCTCCCGTCAATAGAGCAGCCCGTCAATAGAGCAGTCCGTCAATAGAGCAGCCCGTCAATAGAGCAGCCCGTCAATAGAGCAGTCCGTCAATAGAGCAGCCCGTCAATAGTGCAGCCCGTCAGGGAGCCTCCCGTCAATAGAGCAGCCCATCAATAGAGCAGCCCGTCAAAAGAGCAGCCCGTCAGGGAGCCTCCCATCAATAGAGCAGCCCATCAAAAGAGCAGTCTGTCAATAGAGCAGCCTGTCAATAGAGCAGTCCGTCAATAGAGCAGCCCGTCAATAGAGCCTCCCTTCAATAGAGCAGCCCATCAATAGAGCAGCCCGTCAATAGAGCAGCCCGTCAATAGAGCTGTCCGTCAATAGAGCAGCCCGTCAATAGAGCAGTCCGACAATAGAGCAGCCCGTCAATAGAGCAGCCCGTCAGGGAGCCTCCCGTCAATAGAGCAGACTGTCAATAGAGCCTCCTGTCAATAGAGCAGTCCGTCAATAGAGCAGTCCGTCAATAGAGCAGCCCGTCAATAGATCAGGCAATCAATAGAGCAGCCCGTCAATAGTGCAGCCCGTCAGGGAGCCTCCCGTCAATAGAGCAGCCCGTCAATAGAGCAGCCTGTCAATAGAGCAGCACGTCAGGGAGCCTCCCGTCAATAGAGCAGCCCGTCAATAGAGCAGCCCGTCAATAGAGCAGACCGTCAATAGAGCAGCCCGTCAGGGAGCCTCCCGTCAATAGAGCAGCCCGTCAATAGAGCCTCCCGTCAATAGAGCAGACCGTCAATAGAGCAGCGTGTCAATAGAGCAGCCCGTCAGGAAGCCTCCCGTCAATAGAGCAGTCCGTCATTAGAGCAGCCTGTCAATAGAGCAGCCCGTCAGGGAGCCTCCCGTCAATAGAGCAGCCTGTCAATAGAGCAGGCCATCAATTGAGCAGCCCGTCAATAGAGAAGGCCGTCAATACAGCAGCCCGTCAGGGAGCCTCCCGTCAATAGAGCAGCCCGTCAAAAGAGCAGTCTGTCAATAGAGCAGCCTGTCAATAGAGCAGTCCGTCAATAGAGCAGCCCGTCAATAGAGCCTCCCTTCAATAGAGCAGCCCGTCAATTGAGCAGCCCGTCAATAGAGCAGCCCGTCAATAGAGCTGTCCGTCAATAGAGCAGCCCGTCAATAGAGCAGTCCATCAATAGAGCAGCCTGTCAATAGAGCAACCCGTCAGGGAGCCTCCCGTCAATAGAGCAGCCTGTCAATAGAGCCTCCTGTCAATAGAGCAGTCCGTCAATAGAGCAGTCCATCAATAGAGCAGCCCGTCAATAGATCAGGCAGTCAATAGAGCAGCCCGTCAATAGTGCAGCCCGTCAATAGAGCAGCCCGTCAATAGAGCAGCCTGTCAATAGAGCAGCCCGTCAGGGAGCCTCCCGTCAATAGAGCAGCCCGTCAATAGAGCCTCCCGTCAATAGAGCAGACCGTCAATAGAGCAGCCTGTCAATAGAGCAGCCCGTCAGGGAGCCTCCCGTCAATAGAGCAGTCTGTCATTAGAGCAGCCTGTCAATAGAGCAGCCCGTCAGGGAGCCTCCCGTCAATAGAGCAGCCTGTCAATAGAGCAGGCCATCAATTGAGCAGCCCGTCAATAGAGCAGGCCGTCAATAGAGCAGCCCGTCAATAGAGCAGCCCGTCAGGGAGCCTCCCGTCAGTAGAGCAGCCCATCAATAGAGCAGTCTGTCAATAGAGCAGCCTGTCAATAGAGCAGTCCGTCAATAGAGCAGCCCGTCAATAGAGCCTCCCTTCAATAGATCAGCCCGTCAGTAGAGCAGCCCGTCAATAGAGCAGCCCGTCAATAGAGCTGTCCGTCAATAGAGCAGCCCGTCAATAGAGCAGTCCATCAATAGAGCAGCCCGTCAATAGAGCAGCCCGTCAGGGAGCCTCCCGTCAATAGAGCAGCCAGTCAATAGAGCCTCCTGTCAATAGAGCAGTCCGTCAATAGAGCAGTCCATCAATAGAGCAGCCCGTCAATAGATCAGGCAGTCAATACAGCAGCCCGTCAATAGAGCAGCCCGTCAATAGAGCAGTCCATCAATAGAGCAGTCCGTCAATAGAGCAGCCCATTTATAGAGCAGCCCTTCAATAGAGCCTCCCATCAATAGAACAGCCCGTCAATAGAGCAGTCCGTCAATAGAGCAGCCCGTCAATAGAGCAGCCCGTCAGGGAGCCTCCCGTCAATAGAGCAGGCAGTCAATAGAGCAGCACGTCAATAGAGCCTCCCGTCAATAGAGCAGCCCGTCAATAGAGCATCCCGTCAATAGAGCAGTCCGTCAATAGAGCAGCCCGTCAATAGAGTGCAGCACGTCAGGGAGCCTCTCGTCAATAGAGCAGCCCGTCAATAGAGCAGCCCATCAATAGAGCAGCCCGTCAGGGAGCCTCCCGTCAATAGAGCAGCCCGTCAATAGAGCCTCCCGTCATTAGAGCAGACCGTCAATAGAGCAGCCTGTCAATAGAGCAGCCCGTCAGGGAGCCTCCCGTCAATAGAGCAGTCCGTCAATAGAGCAGCCCGTCAATAGAGTGCAGCACGTCAGGGAGCCTCTCGTCAATAGAGCAGCCCGTCAATAGAGCAGCCCGTCAATAGAGCAGCCCGTCAGGGAGCCTCCCGTCAATAGAGCAGACCGTCAATAGAGCCTCCCGTCAATAGAGCAGACCGTCAATAGAGCAGCCTGTCAATAGAGCAGCCCGTCAATAGTGCAGCCCGTCAGGGAGCCTCCCGTCAATAGAGCAGCCCGTCAATAGAGCAGTCCGTCAATAGAGCAGCGCGTCAATAGAGCAGCCCGTCAATAGAGCAGTCCGTCAATAGAGCAGCCCGTCAATAGTGCAGCCCGTCAGGGAGCCTCCCGTCAATAGAGCAGCCCGTCAATAGAGCAGCCCGTCAAAAGAGCAGCCCGTCAGGGAGCCTCCCATCAATAGAGCAGCCCATCAAAAGAGCAGTCTGTCAATAGAGCAGCCTGTCAATAGAGCAGTCCGTCAATAGAGCAGCCCGTCAATAGAGCCTCGCTTCAATAGAGCAGCCCGTCAATAGAGCAGCCCGTCAATAGAGCAGCCCGTCAATAGAGCTGTCCGTCAATAGAGCAGCCCGTCAATAGAGCAGTCCGACAATAGAGCAGCCCGTCAATAGAGCAGCCCGTCAGGGAGCCTCCCGTCAATAGAGCAGACTGTCAATAGAGCCTCCTGTCAATAGAGCAGTCCGTCAATAGAGCAGTCCGTCAATAGAGCAGCCCGTCAATAGATCAGGCAATCAATAGAGCAGCCCGTCAATAGTGCAGCCCGTCAGGGAGCCTCCCGTCAATAGAGCAGCCCGTCAATAGAGCAGCCTGTCAATAGAGCAGCACGTCAGGGAGCCTCCCGTCAATAGAGCAGCCCGTCAATAGAGCAGCCCGTCAATAGAGCAGACCGTCAATAGAGCAGCCCGTCAGGGAGCCTCCCGTCAATAGAGCAGCCCGTCAATAGAGCCTCCCGTCAATAGAGCAGAACGTCAATAGAGCAGCCTGTCAATAGAGCAGCCCGTCAGGAAGCCTCCCGTCAATAGAGCAGTCCGTCATTAGAGCAGCCTGTCAATAGAGCAGCCCGTCAGGGAGCCTCCCGTCAATAGAGCAGCCTGTCAATAGAGCAGGCCATCAATTGAGCAGCCCGTCAATAGAGAAGGCCGTCAATACAGCAGCCCGTCAGGGAGCCTCCCGTCAATAGAGCAGCCCGTCAAAAGAGCAGTCCGTCAATAGAGCAGCCTGTCAATAGAGCAGTCCGTCAATAGAGCAGCCCGTCAATAGAGCCTCCCTTCAATAGAGCAGCCCGTCAATTGAGCAGCCCGTCAATAGAGCAGCCCGTCAATAGAGCCTCCCGTCAATAGAGCAGCCCGTCAATAGAGCAGCCCGTCAATAGAGCAGTCCGTCAGGGAGCCTCCCATCAATAGAGCAGCCCATCAAAAGAGCAGTCTGTCAATAGAGCAGCCTGTCAATAGAGCAGTCCGTCAATAGAGCAGCCCGTCAATAGAGCCTCCCTTCAATAGAGCAGCCCGTCAATAGAGCAGCCCGTCAATAGAGCAGCCCGTCAATAGAGCTGTCCGTCAATAGAGCAGCCCGTCAATAGAGCAGTCCGACAATAGAGCAGCCCGTCAATAGAGCAGCCCGTCAGGGAGCCTCCCGTCAATAGAGCAGACTGTCAATAGAGCCTCCTGTCAATAGAGCAGTCCGTCAATAGAGCAGTCCGTCAATAGAGCAGCCCATCAATAGATCAGGCAATCAATAGAGCAGCCCGTCAATAGTGCAGCCCGTCATGGAGCCTCCCGTCAATAGAGCAGCCCGTCAATAGAGCAGCCTGTCAATAGAGCAGCACGTCAGGGAGCCTCCCGTCAATAGAGCAGCCCGTCAATAGAGCAGCCCGTCAATAGAGCAGACCATCAATAGAGCAGCCCGTCAGGGAGCCTCCCGTCAATAGAGCAGCCCGTCAATAGAGCCTCCCGTCAATAGAGCAGACCGTCAATAGAGCAGCCTGTCAATAGAGCAGCCCGTCAGGAAGCCTCCCGTCAATAGAGCAGTCCGTCATTAGAGCAGCCTGTCAATAGAGCAGCCCGTCAGGGAGCCTCCCGTCAATAGAGCAGCCTGTCAATAGAGCAGGCCATCAATTGAGCAGCCCGTCAATAGAGAAGGCCGTCAATACAGCAGCCCGTCAGGGAGCCTCCCGTCAATAGAGCAGCCCGTCAAAAGAGCAGTCTGTCAATAGAGCAGCCTGTCAATAGAGCAGTCCGTCAATAGAGCAGCCCGTCAATAGAGCCTCCCTTCAATAGAGCAGCCCGTCAATTGAGCAGCCCGTCAATAGAGCAGCCCGTCAATAGAGCTGTCCGTCAATAGAGCAGCCCGTCAATAGAGCAGTCCATCAATAGAGCAGCCTGTCAATAGAGCAACCCGTCAGCGAGCCTCCCGTCAATAGAGCAGCCTGTCAATAGAGCCTCCTGTCAATAGAGCAGTCCGTCAATAGAGCAGTCCATCAATAGAGCAGCCCGTCAATAGATCAGGCAGTCAATAGAGCAGCCCGTCAATAGTGCAGCCCGTCAGGGAGCCTCCTGTCAATAGAGCAGCCCGTCAATAGAGCAGCCCGTCAATAGAGCAGCCTGTCAATAGAGCAGCCCGTCAGGGAGCCTCCCGTCAATAGAGCAGCCCGTCAATAGAGCCTCCCGTCAATAGAGCAGACCGTCAATAGAGCAGCCTGTCAATAGAGCAGCCCGTCAGGGAGCCTCCCGTCAATAGAGCAGTCTGTCATTACAGCAGCCTGTCAATAGAGCAGCCCGTCAGGGAGCCTCCCGTCAATAGAGCAGCCTGTCAATAGAGCAGGCCATCAATTGAGCAGCCCGTCAATAGAGCAGGCCGTCAATAGAGCAGCCCGTCAATAGAGCAGCCCGTCAGGGAGCCTCCCGTCAATAGAGCAGCCCATCAATAGAGCAGTCTGTCAATAGAGCAGCCTGTCAATAGAGCAGTCCGTCAATAGAGCAGCCCGTCAATAGAGCCTCCCTTCAATAGAGCAGCCCGTCAGTAGAGCAGCCCGTCAATAGAGCAGCCCGTCAATAGAGCTGTCAGTCAATAGAGCAGCCCGTCAATAGAGCAGTCCATCAATAGAGCAGCCCGTCAATAGAGCAGTCCATCAATAGAGCAGCCCGTCAATAGAGCAGCCCGTCAGGGAGCCTCCCGTCAATAGAGCAGCCAGTCAATAGAGCCTCCTGTCAATAGAGCAGTCCGTCAATAGAGCAGTCCATCAATAGAGCAGCCCGTCAATAGATCAGGCAGTCAATACAGCAGCCCGTCAATAGAGCAGCCCGTCAATAGAGCAGTCCATCAATATAGCAGTCCGTCAATAGAGCAGCCCATTTATAGAGCAGCCCTTCAATAGAGCCTCCCGTCAATAGAACAGCCCGTCAATAGAGCAGTCCGTCAATAGAGCAGTCCGTCAATAGAGCAGCCCGTCAATAGAGCAGCCCGTCAGGGAGCCTCCCGTCAATAGAGCAGGCAGTCAATAGAGCAGCACGTCAATAGAGCCTCCCGTCAATAGAGCAGCCCGTCAATAGAGCATCCCGTCAATAGAGCAGTCCGTCAATAGAGCAGCCCGTCAATAGAGCATCCCGTCAATAGAGCAGTCCGTCAATAGAGCAGCCCGATAATAGAGCAGGCAGTCAATAGAGCAGCCCGTCAATAGAGCCTCCCGTCAATAGAGCAGCACGTCAATAGAGCAGCCCATCAATAGAGCAGTCCGTCAATAGAGCAGCCCGTCAATAGAGCAGCCCGTCAATAGAGCAGCCCGTCAATAGAGCAGCCCGTCAGGGAGCCTCTCTCTTTCGTTATGATTCTGACCAGACCGAGAAGCCATTTCAGTCAAAACGTTCAGCTCTATGACCTGTCTGTGGAGGTCTTGCCTGTAGTTAGTGCCGCTACCCTCAGAGCACACATGTACCGTGTCGGTGTGGGTACATATCCACACATGCACCGTGTCGGTGTGGGTACATATCCACACATGTACCGTGTCAGTGTGGGTACAAATCCTCACTTGTACTGTGTCGGTGTGGGTACAAACCCACACATGTACCGTGTCAGTTTGGGTACATATCCACACATCTACCGTGTCAGTGTGGGTACATATCCACACATGTACCGTGTCAGTGTGGGTACATATCCACACATGTACCATGTTGGTTTGGGTACATATCCACACATGTACCGTGTCAGTTTGGGTACAAATCCACACATGTACCATGACAGTGTGGGTACACATCCACACATGTACCGTGTCGGCGTGGGTACAAATCCACACATGTACCGTGACGGTGTGGGTACATATCCACACATGTACCGTGTCGGCATGGGTACATATCCCCACATGTACCGTGTCGATGTGGGTACATATCCACACATTTACCATGTCGGTGTGGGTGCATATCCACACGTACCGTGTCGGCGTGGGTACATATCCACACATGTACCATGTCGGCGTGGGTACATATCCACACATGCACCGTGTCGGTGTGGGTACATATCCACACATGTACCGTGTCAGTGTGGGTACAAATCCTCACTTGTACTGTGTCGGTGTGGGTACAAACCCACACATGTACCGTGTCAGTTTGGGTACATATCCACACATCTACCGTGTCAGTGTGGGTACATATCCACACATGTACCGTGTCAGTGTGGGTACATATCCACACATGTACCATGTTGGTTTGGGTACATATCCACACATGTACCGTGTCAGTTTGGGTACAAATCCACACATGTACCATGACAGTGTGGGTACACATCCACACATGTACCGTGTCGGCGTGGGTACAAATCCACACATGTACCGTGACGGTGTGGGTACATATCCACACATGTACCGTGTCGGCAAGGGTACATATCCCCACATGTACCGTGTCGATGTGGGTACATATCCACACATGTACCGTGACAGTTTGGATACATATCCACACATGTACCAATGTCGGTGTGGGTACATATCCACACCTGTACCGTGACGGTGTGGTACATATCCACACATTTACCGTGTCGGCATGGTTACATATCCACACATGTACCGTGTCGGTGTGGGTACATATCCACACATGTACCGTGACAGAGTGGATACATATCCACACATGTACCATGTCGGTGTGGGTACATATCCACACATGTACCGTGTCGGTGTGGGTACATATCCACACATTTACCGTGTCGGTGTGGGTACATATCCACACATGTACCGTGACAGAGTGGATACATATCCACACATGTACCATGTCGGTGTGGGTACATATCCACACATGTACCGTGTCGGTGTGGGTACATATCCACACATTTACCATGTCGGTGTGGGTGCATATCCACACGTACCGTGTCGGCGTGGGTACATATCCACACATGTACCATGTCGGCGTGGGTACATATCCACACATGTACCATGTCGTTGTGGGTACATATCCACACATGTACCGTGTCGGTGTGGGTACATATCCACAAATGTCTGTGTCGGTATGGGTACATATCCACACATGTACCATGTCGGTGCGGGTACATATCCACACATGTACCATGTCGTTGTGGGTACATATCCACACATTTACCGTGACGGTGCGGGTACATATCCACACATGTACCGTGTCGGTGTGGGTACAAATCCACACATGTACCATGTCGGTGTGGGTACATATCCACACATGTACCGTGTCGGTGCCTGTACATATCCACACATGTACCATGTCGGTGTGGGTGCATATCCACACATGTACCGTGTCAGTGTGGGTGCATATCCACACTTGTACCGTGTCGGTGTCGGTGCATATCCACACATGTACCATGTCGGTGTGGGTACATATCCACACATGTACCGTGTCGTTGTGGGTACATATCCACACATGTACCGTGTCGGTGTGGGTACATATCCACACATGTACCGTGTCGGTGTGGGTACATATCCACACATGTACCGTGTCGTTGTGGGTACATATCCACACATGTACCGTGTCGTTGTGGGTACATATCCACACATGTACCGTGACGTTGTGGGTACATATCCACACATGTATCAAGTCGGTGTGGGTACACATCCACACATGTACCGTGTCGGTGTGGGTACACATCCATCCCATTACCTGTTTAACACAATATCTTCTCCTGTCTTTTCGGCTCCCTCTACTCACTGTCCTATCCATAAAAACATGTACAATTACAAGAGGAGTGGACCCCCCCCCCCAAAAAAAATACATTTGAAGAAAAAAATAAGCTATTCCATAGATATAACAAAATGTATTGATCGCTGGAACTCATCGATGATCAAGAGCAATTTCAAAACTATCCCCTTCCGTAGGTTTAACCAACTGTGTCCAATCAGGCCTGTTCCTCATGTCATCATTGACGATCCAGAATTGTGATCCTGCCTTGTTGTTCGTCCATCCCCCAGTCCCTGGTTCCTGCTCGCTTTGAGACCCGTACTGTGACTGGACTTGTGAAGGGCCACGCCTACTCGGTGACTGCCGTTGAGGAGGTGAGATAGACCTATAGAAACGCATAGATTCACTTTACGCCAAGTATCGTGAGTAATTAGATAGACCATGATATACACTATATTATTAGATAGATAGATAGATAGATAGATAGATAGATAGATAGATAGATAGATAGATAGATAGATAGATAGATAGATAGATAGATAGATAGATAGATAGGACTACATTATTAGATAGATAGACCATGAGATACAGAGCTGTGGTTAGATGACAGTAGGCCTTTTGAAAGCTGACTGAATGGGCCAGTGGTTGTTGCCGTTGTGATTGTTACATGGACCGGTGTGTGTGTTTCTCCTCAGTGTAAGCAGTCCCAGCACAAGACGTCTAAGGTGCATCTGGTGCGCCTCAGGAACCCCTGGGGTCAGGTGGAGTGGAACGGGCCCTGGAGTGACAAGTAAGACACACCTGATTGATTAGTTAATTACTTGATTGATTGCCTGACTGATTTGTTGATTGGTTGACTGATTGGTTGACTGACTGATTGATTGACTTGTTGGTTGGTTGATTGATTGACTGATTGGTTGACTGAATGGTTGGTTGATTGGTTGGTTGATTAATTGGTTGACTGACTGATTGCTTGGTTGACTGATTGGTTGATTGATTGATTGACTGATTGGTTGGTTGATTGAATGATTGATTGACTGATTGGTTGATTGGTTGGTTGATTAATTGGTTGACTGACTGATTGGTTGGTTGACTGATTGGTTGATTAATTGGTTAACTGATTGGTTGGTTGGTTGACTGACTGATTGGTTAACTGATTGGTTGATTGGTTGGTTGATTGATTGGTTAACTGATTGGACTGATTGATTGGTTAACTGATTGGTTGGTTGACTGATTGATTGGTTAACTGATTGGTTGGTTGATTGATTGGTTGGTTGGTTGGTTGGACTGATTGGTTGATTGGTTGGTTGATTGACTGACTGATGGTTGATTGGCTGATTGGTTGACTGATTGGTTGACTGATTGGTTGACTGACTGATTGGTTGATTGACTGACTGATTGAACTGGCACCAGTAGTAGACACAGGTTGCGCTCCAATGTCCATGCTAGCCTTCTCAGTACATTGCCTCATTCTTCTAAGTACCATGCTAGTGTAGATATTGGAATGTCATTTATGCAATTCTGCTCAATTATTAGTGTTTGATCTTAGTAAAATTAGTAAAACTCAGTAAAATTTTTGAAATTGTTACATGTCGAGTTTATATTTTTGTTCAGTGGATTTTTTTTTTAAAAGTGGTACTCCAGGGCAAATTTGTTTTGATAGGCTACAGTAGGCTATAGTTTAGGAGTGAGATATAGTCAGGGTTAAGTAGTAATGTATTACATGTAACGGGGATTACGTAATCCGATTACAAATAGGAAGTAACTGCAATCAACCCGGATTATAAAAAAATATAAAAAAATGTGTAATCTATTTACGGTTACATTCTTAAAAACAGTTGATTACATTTGGGATTACTTCATCGAATATCAAGAGGAACAATTGATAACACTTTGTCAGCATTGTTGTCATTTGCCGCACCATCAAGACTTCACATGGTCTATTGTTCTGTCGATCGCCCATCAAGACTTCACACGGTCTCAGAGACGCTGTTGTTCTGTTGATCGCCCATCAAGACTTCACATGGTCTCAGAGACGCTGTTGTTCTGTTGATCGCCCGTCAAGACTTCACACGGTTTCAGAGACGCTGTTATTTTGTTGATCGCCCATCAAGACTTCACATGGTCTCAGAGACGCTGTCGTTCTGTCGATCGCCCATCAAGGGGTGGATTGCGTTCTGCTTTGTAACGCTGCGCTTTTACGGTCTCTCTCCTTTCTGTGCTCCGTAGCGGGAAAGAAAAATGCTTTCTGATTGCACAATTAAAAAAACTAACATTGAACGTCGGCCATTCAATTTACTGATATCAATTACACAGCTAACTTTCAGTAGAGTAAATATTAGGCTTTATTATTTAGTTAACATCTAGTTAGCAACTGATAACGCTAGAATGGAGCTAAACTCTCACACATACGGTAGAATTGTCACGTCCTGACCAGTAAAGGGG
The DNA here is from genome assembly GCF_965601325.2 of Salmo salar. NCBI lineage: Eukaryota > Metazoa > Chordata > Actinopteri > Salmoniformes > Salmonidae > Salmo > Salmo salar. Next base: position 52,395,490 of record NC_138299.1, read on the forward strand.
TAATTTGTAATTGAAGTATGGTCAGGGCGTGGCAGGGGGTGTTTGTTTTGTGTGTTTTGGGGTTATTTGGTTCTAGGGGATTTTGGTTCTAGTTTTCTATGTTTCTTTTTCTATGTGTGGCCAAGTATGGCTTCCAATCAGAGGCAGGTGTCTTTCGTTGTCTCTGATTGGAAGCCATACTTAGGCAGCTTGTTTTTCCTGTGTTTTTGTGGGTGGTTGTTTTCTGTATAGCCGTGTGCCTTGCAGAACTGTTGATTGTCGGTTTATTGATTTCGTTTAAGTGTTCTCTTTATTAATAATAAAAGAAGATGAGCACTATACCCGCTGCGTTTTGGTCACCTTTCATCGACGCATGTGACAAGAATATAGAACTATAGGATGAATTTTAGGATATTTATGCTCTCACAATGGTCCCCAATTTGAAAGTAGTCATGTTACTAAATTAAATAATGCTTGATCAGGTGCACATTTTTCAAAAACATTTTAAAATATGTCTGGTTGTTAGAAAGGGACAGTAATCCCAAAGTATTCAGATTACAGTACTCATTTTGAGTAATCCAAAGGATTACGTTACTGATAAAGAGACCTGCGGGTTTTCTGGGAATTTATGTAAATCTTAAGCCTCCTTTGAATTTCCTTCAGCCCGGGAAAAATTTATGCGACAACGGAGTGATCAAATGAAGATCCTACAGCTGTATATTCCTATGTCAGGGAAGGTCCGTGTATCACACTATTCAGTTTGACTGTTGTTGATGTTGTTGATGTTGTTGTTGATGTTGTTGTTGTTGTTGATGTTGTTGTTGCTGATGTTGTTGATGTTGTGGTTGTTGTTGTTGTTGATGTTGTTGTTGATGTTGTGGTTGTTGATGTTGTTGATGTTGTTGATGTTGTGGTTGTTGTTGTTGTGGTTGTTGTTGTTGTTGATGTTGTTGATGTTGATGTTGTTGTTGATGTTGATGTTGTTGATGTTATTGATGTTGATGTTGTTGTTGCTGTTGTTGTTGATGTTGTTGATGTTGTTGCTGTTGATGTTGATGTTGTTGTTGATGCTCTTGCTGTTGTTGTTGTTGATGTTGATGTTGTTACTGTTGTTGTTGATGTTGTTGATGTTGTTGTTGATGTTGTGGTTGCTGTTGTTGCTGTTGCTGTTGTTGATGTTGTTGCTGTTGTTGATGTTGTTGTTGATGCTGTTGATGTTGTTGTTGTTGATGTTGTTGATGTTGTTGCTGTTGATGTTGATGTTGTTGTTGTTGTTGATGTTGTTGTTGTTGCTGTTGTTGTTGTTGTTGATGTTGTTGTTGTTGATGTTGTTGCTGTTGTTGTTGATGTTGTTGATGTTGTTGTTGATGTTGTTGTTGTTGATGTTGTTGTTGTTGTTGATGTTGTTGTTGTTGATGTTGTTGCCTCCCATCCACAGCTCTAAGGAGTGGGTATCTCTGTCTAAGGGAGAGAAGGACAAGCTCCGGCATCAGAGTGCTGAGGACGGTGAGTTCTGGTGAGTCTGTTACTCTCGTCAACAATGTCCTTCTAGCTGCTCTTGAAAAATGTACGCTTGTTGTTGTCTCTACCCACTTTTCATGTCCTCTCGTCTGTCTCGACTGGAAAAGGGAAAACCCACACTCACTGAAATTGTCTTTCAGTTTTAAAGTTAGGTGGGATGCTTGCGTCCCACCTACTCAACAGTCAGTTGAATCCTGTGGCGCGTTATTCAAATACCTTAGAAATGCTATTACTTCAATTTTTAAAAAATATGACTATTTTACACCATTTTAAAGATAAGACTCTCGTTAATATAACCACACTGTCCGATTTCAAAAAGGCTTTACAACGAAAGCAAAACATTATGTCAGCAGAGTACCCAGCCAGAAATAATCAGACACCCATTTTTCAAGCTAGCATATAATGTCACATAAACCCAAACCACAGCTAAATGTAGCACTAACCTTTGATGATCTTCATCAGATGACAACCCTAGGACATTATGTTATACAATACATGCATGTTTTGTTCAATCAAGTTCATATTTATATCAAAAACCAGCTTTTTACATTAGCATGTGACTAGCATGTGACTAGCATTCCCACCGAACACTGCCGGTGAATTTACTAAATTACTCACGATAAACGTTCACAAAAAGCATAACAATTATTTTAAGAATTATAGATACAGAACTCCTCTATGCACTCGATATGTCCGATTTTAAAATAGCTTTTCGGTGAAAGCACATTTTGCAATATTCTCAGTAGATAGCCCGGCATCACAGGGCTAGCTGTTTAGACACCCAGCAAGTTTAGCACTCATCAAAGTCAGATTTACTATAAGAAAAATGTTATTACCTTTGTTGTCTTCGTCAGAATGCACTCCCAGGACTTCTACTTCAATAACAAATGTTGGTTTGGTCCAAAATAATCCATCGTTATATCCGAATAGCGGTGTTTTGTTCGTGCGTTCAAGACACTATCCTAAAGGGTAAATAAGGGTGGCGTGCATGGCGCAATTCGTGACAAAAAAATTCTAAATATTCCATTACCGTACTTCGAAGCATGTCCACCGCTGTTTAAAATCAGTTTTTATGCCATTTTTCTCATAAAAAAGCGATAATATTCCAACCGGGAATCTGCGTTTAGGTAAACAGACAAAGGAAAAGAAAGCATTCGGTCGACGCGGGCACGCGCCTAAGCCCATAGTACTCTGAGTGGCCACTTGCCAAAAGCGATAAAGTGTTTCAGCCAGAGCCTGCCTCGATATCGTTCAGCTTTTTCCCGGGCTCTGAGAGACTATGGAAGCCGTAGGAAGTGTCACGTTATTGCACAGATCCTGAATCTTCAATAAAAAGAGCCAAGATGAAAAACTACTTCTCAGACAGGCCACTTCCTGCTTGAAATCTTCTCAGGTTTTGGCCTGCCATATGAGTTCTGTTATACTCACAGACACCATTCAAACAGTTTTAGAAACTTTAGGGTGTTTTCTATCCAAAGCCAATAATTATATGCATATTCTAGTTACTGGGCAGGAGTAGTAACCAGATTAAATCGGGTACGTTTTTTATCCGGCTGTGTCAATACTGCCCCCTAGCCCTAACAGGTTAAGAAAGAGCTGCAGTTAGTTTCAGTATGGAATATGTTAGTCCTAAATATTTCAAAAACTAAAAGCATTGTATTTGTTACAAATCATTCACTAAACCCTAAACCTCAACTAAATCTTGTAATAAATAATGTGGAAATTGAGCAAGTTGAGGTGACTAAACTGCTTGGAGTAACCCTGGATTGTAAACTGTCATGTTCAAAACATATTGATTCGACAGTAGCTAAGATGGGGAGAAGTCTGTCTATAATAAAGCGCTGCTCTGCCTTCTTAACTGCACTATCAACAAGACAGGTCCCACAGGCCCTAGTTTTGTCACACCTGGACTACTGTTCAGTCGCTTTGCCAGGTGCCACAAAGACTGACCTCAGAAAATTACAATTGGCTCAGGACAGGGCAGCACGGCTGGCCCTTAATTGTACACAGAGAGCATATGCATGCAAATCTCTCATGGCTCAAAGTGGAGGAGAGATTGACTTCATCACTACTTGTATTTATGAGAGGTATTGACATGTTGAATGCACCGAGCTGTCTGTTTAAACTACTGGCACACAGCTCAGACACCCATACATACCCCATAAGACATGCCACCAGAGGTCTCTTCAGAGTCCCCAAGTCCAGAACAGACTATGGGAGGCACACAGTACTACATAGAGCCATGACTACATGGAACTCTATTCCACATCAAGTAACTGATGCAAGCAGTAGAATCAGATTTTAAAAAACAAACTAAAATAGACCTTATGGAACAGCGGGGACTGTGAAGAGACACACACACACAGGTACAGACACATACTGTACATACCCACACACGATAACATACACACTATACACATGATTAGATACGCACTCCACACATGGATGTTGTATTGTAGATATGTGGTAGTAGAGTAGTGGCCTGAGGGAACACAATGTGTTGTAAAAAGTGTTATGAAATGTAATGTCATGTAATATTTTAAATTGTATATACAGTGCAAGTATTCAGACCCATTGAATTGTTTTCCTCATCAATCTACACACAAAACCCCATAATGACGAAGCGAAAACAGGTTTTTCGAATGTTTAGCAAATGTATTAAAAATAAAAACAGAAATACCTTATTTACATAAGTATTCAGACCTTTTGCTATGAGACTCTAAATTGAGCTCAGGTGCATCCTGTTTCTATTGATCATCCTTGAGATGTTTCTACAACTTGGTTGGAGTCCAGCTGTGGTACATTCAATTGATTGGACATGATTTGGAAAGGCACACACCTGTCTATAGAAGGTCCCACAGTTGACAGTGCATTTCAGAGCAAAAACCAAGCCATGAGGTTGAAGGAATTGTCCGTAGAAATCCGAGACAGGATTGTGTCGAGACACAGATCTGGGGAAGGGTACCAAAACATTTCTGCAGCATTGAAGGTCCCCAAGAACACAGTGGCCTCCATCATTTTTAAATGGAAGAAGTTTGAAACCACCAAGACTCTAACTAGAGCTGGCCGTCCAGTTAAACTGAGTAATCGGGGGAGAAGGGCCTTGGTCAGTGAGTTGACCAAGAACCTGATGGTCACTCTGACAAAGCTCCAGAGTTCCTCTGTAGAGATGGAAGAAACTTCCAGAAGGACAACCATCTCTGCAGCACTCCACCAATCAGGCCTTTATGGTAGAGTCCAGATGGAAGCCGCTCCTCAGTAAAAGGCACATGACACATCTGGAGGAAACCTGGCACCAACCCTACGGTGAAGCATGGTGATGGCAGCATCATGCTGTGGGGATCCTAGTCAGGATTGAGGGAAAGATGAACGGAGCAAAGTACAGAGAGATCCTTGATGAAAACATGACAGCCCACTTGTAGTTTGCCAAAAGGCACCTAAAGGACTCTCAGACCATGAGAAACAGAATTCTCTGGTCTGATGAAACCAAGATTGAACACTTTGGCCTGAATGCCAAGCGTCACGTCTGGACAAAACCTGGCACCATCCCTACGGTTGTCACGACTTCAGCCGAAGTTGATGCCCCTCCTTGTTCGGGTGGTGTTCGGCGGTCGACGTCACCGGTCTTCTAGCCATCGCCGATTCATTTGTCATTTTCTATTTGTTTTGTCTCGTTTTCCCACAGACCTGGTTTTCATTTCTCAATTACTGGTCATGTATTTAACCCTCTGTTTCCCCCATGTCTTTGTGTGTGATTGTTATTTTGTTCAGGTCGGTATGTTCCGGCTGGTTTGTACCGGCTGCTGTTTATTATCCATGCTTTGTGGCAACCGTTCTTTTTGCACTTTGTAAATTGTTTACTTTGTGCTGTTGAGGAAAGTGCGTTGTTTCACTCATCTCTGCTCTCCTGCGCCTGACTTTATACACCAGCTACACCCACCAACCTGACAATGGTGAAGCATGGTGGTGGCAGCATCATGCTGTGGGGATGTTTTTCAGCAGCAGGGAAAAGTACAGAGAGATCCTTGATGAAAACTTGCTCCAGAGCGCTCAGGACCTCAGACTGGGGCGAAGGTTCACCTTCCAACAGGACAACGACCCGAAGCAGACAGCCAAGACAACACAGGAGTGGCTTCGGGACAAGTCTCTGAATGTCCTTGAGTGGCCCAGCCAGAGCCTGGACTTGAACCTAATCAAAGATCTCTGGAGAGACCTGAAAATAGCTGTGCAGTGATGCTCCCCATCAAACCTGACAGAGCTTGAGAAGATCTGCAGAGAAGACTGGGAGAAATTCCCCAAATACAGGTGTGCCAAGCTTGTAGCGTCATACCCAAGAAGACTCGAGGCTGTAATCGCTGAAAAAGGTGCTTCAACAAAGTACTGAGTAAAGGGTCTGAATACTTATATAAATGTAATATATATATATATATATATAGTATATATATATATATATATATATATATATATATATATATATATTACATTTACATAAGTATTCAGACCCTTTACTCAGTATATATATATATACTGAGTATATATATATATACATACTGAGTATATATATAGTATATCTATATATATATATATATACTATATATATATATACTATATATATATATATATATACACTGCTCAAAAAAATAAAGGGAACACTTAAGCAACACATCCTAGATCTGAATGAAAGAAATAATCTTATTAAATACTTTTTTCTTTACATAGTTGAATGTGCTGACAACAAAATCACACAAAAATATCAATTTATCCAATTTATCAACCCATGGAGGTCTGGATTTGGAGTCACACTCAAAATTAAAGTGGAAGACCACACTACAGGCTGATCCAACTTTGATGTAATGTCCTTAAAACAAGTCAAAATGAGGCTCAGTAGTGTGTGTGGCGTCCACGTGCCTGTATGACCTCCCTACAACGCCTGGGCATGTTCCTGATGAGGTGGCGGATGGTCTCCTGAGGGATCTCCTCCCTGACCTGGACTAAAGCATCCGCCAACTGCTGGACAGTCTGTGGTGCAACGTGGCGTTGGTGGATGGAGCGAGACATGATGTCCCAGATGTGCTCAATTGGATTCAGGTCTGGGGAACGGGCGGGCCAGTCCATAGCATCAATGCCTTCCTCTTGCAGGAACTGCTGACACACTCCAGCCACATGAGGTCTAGCATTATCTTGCATTAGGAGGAACCCAGGGCCAACCGCATCAGCATATGGTCTCACAAGGGGTCTGAGGATCTCATCTCGGTACCTAATGGCAGTCATGCTACCTCTGGTGAGCACATGGAGGGCTGTGCGGCCCCCCAAAGAAATGCCACCCCACACCATGACTGACCCACCGCCAAACTGGTCATGCTGGAGGATGTTGCAGGCAGCAGAACGTTCTCCACGGCGTCTCCAAACTCTGTCACGTCTGTCACATGTGCTCAGTGTGAACCTGCTTTCATCTGTGAAGAGCATAGGGTGCCAGTGGCGAATTTGCCAATCTTGGTGTTCTCTGGCAAATGCCAAACGTCCTGCACGGTGTTGGGCTGTAAGCACAACCCCCACCTGTGGACGTCGGGCCCTCATACCACCCTCATGGAGTCTGTTTCTGACCGTTTGAGCAGACACATGCGCATTTGTGGCCTGCTGGAGGTCATTTTGCAGGGCTCTGGCAGTGCTCCTCCTTGCACAAAGGCGGAGGTAGCGGTCCTGCTGCTGGGTTGTTGACCTCCTACGGCCTCCTCCACGTCTCCTGATGTACTGGCCTGTCTCCTGGTCGCGCCCCCATGCTCTGGACACTACGTTGACACTACGCTGACAGACACTGCAAACCTTCTTGCCACAGCTCGCATTGATGTGCCATCCTGGATGAGCTGCACTACCTGAGCCACTTGTGTGGGTTGTAGACTCCGTCTCATGCTACCACTAGTGTGAAAGCACCGCCAGCATTCAAAAGTGACCAAAACATCAGCCAGGAAGCATAGGAACTGAGAAGTTGTCTGTGGTCCCCACCTGCAGAACCACTCCTTTATTGGGGGTGTCTTGCTAATTGCCTATAATTTCCACCTGTTGTCTATTCCATTTGCACAACAGCATGTGAAATTTATTGTCAATTAGTGTTGCTTCCTAAGTGGACAGTTTGATTTCACAGAAGTGTGATTGACTTGGAGTTACATTGTGTTGTTTAAGTGTTCCCTTTATTTTTTTGAGCAATGTTTATTATACATTTGCAAAAATGTCTAATAAAAAGTTTTTGCTTTGTCATTATGGGGTATTGTGTGCATTTTAGAATAAGGCTGTAACGAGGTTGTGAAACTGTAAGTCACTGGGTCTGAATCCTTTCCGAATGCACTGTAACTACCTTAATGTTGCTGGACCCCCTTGGCAGCATAAATACAAATGCAGATCTCCTTGCTCTCCCTCTCCATCTCCTCTGTCTACCCTACCTCTCCCCCTTCCTCTCCCTAACCCTCTCCTCTGTCTCCATCTCCTCTCTCTTCCTCTCCTCTCTTTCCCTCTCATCTGTCTCCCTCTCCCGTCTCCCTCTTTCTCTCCTCTGTCTCCCTCTTCTCTGTCTCCCTCTCTCTCTCTCTCCGTCTCCCTCTCCCGTCTCCCTTTTTCTCTCCTCTGTCTCCCTCTTCTCTCCTCTGTCTCCCTCTTCTCTCCTCTGTCTCCCTCTTCTCTGTCTCCCTCGCTCTCTCTCCTCTCTCTCCCTCTCCTCTCTCTCCCTCTGTCTCTCTCTCCCTCTCCCTCTGTCTCCCCTTCCTCTGTCTCCCTCCTCTCTCTCCCTCTCCTTTCTCTCCCTATCCTCTCTGTCTCCCCTTCCTCTCCTCTGTCTCGCTCTCCCTCTCCTCTGTCTCCCCTCTCCTCTGTCTCCCCTCTCCTCTGTCTCTCCAGGATGTCCTTTGAGGACTTCAAGAAAAACTACACCAAGATTGAGATCTGCAACCTGACCCCTGATGCCCTGGAGGACGATAAGATCCACAAGTGGACGGTGTCTGTGAACGAGGGTCGTTGGGTCAGAGGCTGCTCTGCCGGGGGCTGCAGGAACTACCCAGGTAGGAGATGAACCCCTAACACCTAACCTTTAACCTTTAACCCCTGTAATATATGGACCCTCATTTGTAATTTGTTATTATTTTAGTTTAGTTGAATTCAGACTTGGGTAGTAATTACAGTAATAATCGTTTTATTTTAAAATCCTTTAGCTGTGGTTGATTGAGCTTGCCTGATGCAATGGAAACAATTGAATAGTCTTACAATTGCACTTCCCGTCCACCTGGCACTCTGGTCAGGCTAAATTAAATGTTATTTGAACTCAGGTCTGGTTGCCTCGTGTAAAGGATTGTCCTCATACGGGACACCATTACGTAGTTGAGAATGTCCATCAAAGGCCCAAAAATTATATTTCCACACTTTGAAGTTAGAATAATACTGTGAAATTGTGAAAATTATAATAGTGATTTTTTTTTTTTGTGTAAAAGCTGTTTGAAAAGTCTGCATGAAATTTCAGCTGTTTCGGTAGGATGGAGTTTTGGCCTGCCTGGTGACATCACCAGACTGTAAATTAGGAAATAGACCAATAACAAAGAGAGTTCCAAACCTCTCTGCCAATAACAGCTAGTTTTCAGTTTTCCCCTCCCTACTCAGACCACTCCCAGACATTCCTAGAAAATGTTTTGCTTGAGAAATTGCTCTTTGCTAAGTAGCTATTTTTGTTTATTTTTTACCATTTTAATTGAAAACAATCATAGTAAGGTACTTAATTGTTATCCAGAAATGATTTTATATTAAGATAAAAAAAAACAGTAGCATTGGACTTTTAAGTGATTTGGTGTGTTTGGTTCTGGACTCGCTCCCTACCTGCAGATACATTCTGGACCAACCCTCAGTTCCGTCTCTGTCTCCTGGAGGAGGATGACGACTCAGAGGACAACGAGGTGGCGTGTTCCTTCGTGGTCTCTCTGATGCAGAAGAACAGACGGAAAGACAGGAAGTTGGGAGCCAATCTCTTCACCATCGGATTTGCCATCTATGAGGTGTCCCCTGTCAGCCAATCCCCCCCCCCCCCAAAAAAAACTACTAAACAAAAAAATCCACTACTAAAGAATCTAAGATAACTTTTATTATTCTTTAAAGGGGAAATCTGCAGTTCAAACAACAACAAAGCACACAGTTAGTTTAAAAGTCCAAAAATGGATATACAAATCACAGATTGCCCCTTTAACACATGACCACATACGTTTGTGTACATGTCAGACAGGGCACTTCCTGTATGGAATCTTCTCAGTTTTTGGCCTGCCATATGAGTTCTGTTATACTCACAGACACCATTCAAACAGTTTTAGAAACTTTAGAGTGTTTTCTATCCAAATCCACTAATTATATGAATATTCTAGTTTCTGGGCAGGAGTAGTAACCAGATTAAATCGGGTACGTTTTTTTTTATTTTTTACTTCCCCCGTAACCACAACAGGTTTAACGCATGACCACATTCGTTTGTGTACGTGCTGCCTTCTGTTGTAACACTGTTTAGTTTTGAGCAGAGCGGTGTTTACTGATCCTGTTTCTGCTGCAGGCACAACTCACTCTTCTCTCTGTCTGTCTGTCTGTCTGTCTGTCTGTCTGTCTGTCTGTAGGTGCCGAAGGAGGTAAGGACAGGAGATGTGGAATGTGTTTGTTTACACGTTGAGGTTTTATCATTCTAATTCACTTTACGCCATATTTATTTATAAATGTGTTACTATGAAAGTTTGTATGATTAATAGTATAACAACAATAACTAATTCAACACTTTGTTTTCGACACTTTTCATTCCCAGTCTTTCTTCTCCTGCCTCCTCCGTCTGTGTCTGTGTGTTTCTGACCAGATGCACGGCAACAAGCAGCACATGCAGAAGGACTTCTTCCTGTTCAACTCATCCAAGGCTCGCTGCAAGTCCTACATCAACCTGAGGGAGGTGACCCAACGCTTCCGTCTGAGCCCCGGGGAGTACGTGATCATCCCGTCTACCTACGAGCCTCACCAGGAGGGAGAGTTCATCCTCAGAGTCTTCTCCGAAAAGAGGAACACCTCAGAGTGAGTGAGAGAGAGAGCGGGGTGGTAGTGGAGGAGCGCAGAGGGAATATGCCTAGTCTCCCTGGGGGGAAAAGCAATGCAAGGCCGTAGTGAAGTGGTCTAAGAGATTTATTAACAGTATGGGCCGGGATTTAAACAAACGCAGATAAACGGCCTGTGCAGTGCGATAGACTTTTTAAAAGGCAATTTTTTCCCCAGACGTTTTGCGTCGCTGTAAACGCTGCAGATGTCGTTGTTTAAAGATTAAATCACCTTTTTAAAAAGTCAATCGCAGCGCACAGGTCGTTTATCTGCGTTTGTTTGAATCCCGGCTTATGTTTTCCTTGGCCACTGGTTAACTATATATATATATATATATATATATATATATATATATATATCAATCAATAGATATATATATATATATATATATATATATATATATATATATCAATCAATAGATATGCTATCTTGGTAATAGTATGGGATGAGAAATTAGTATTTGTTAATCGCCAGCTTCTCTGGCGTTTCCCAGTTATAGTATCTCACCCTATGTCACAGTATCTGGCCTTAAGTACAGTATCTGGCCTTATGTCACAGTATCTTGTCCTATGTCACAGTATCTGGCCTTATGTCACAGTATCTGGCCTTATGTCACAGTATGTGGCCCTATGTCACAGTATCTGGCCCTATGTCACAGTATTTGGTCCTATGTCACAGTATCTGGCCTTATGTCACAGCATCTGGCCCTATGTCACAGTATCTGGTCTTATGTCACAGTATCTGGCCTTATGTCACAGTATCTGGCCTCATGTTTAAGATGGGCTAACCAATGTGGGTGGGTGTGTGTTGGGTTATTGTCAGGTTAGAGCGCTCCCCTTTGGGGAGAAGGGGTACTGGGGTTACAGTGGTGGTGTCAGACCGCTAAAAGACAAACTATTTTAACTGCGATTTGATTTGTAGAGCTGGAAGGAGTCAGCCACAGTTTGAAGCTGTTATGGAATCTTTTTTAGGACAAGCGACTTCAGATTTGGGCATGCTCGGGTAAATATTTTTCTTTCAGTATTAAAATAAACATCCTGCTCTGACTCCAAGCATCCCAAAACAATTTCCACCCTAGCCAACAAGAGCTCCTAGCTCTGATGGAAGAAAGGGGGGACCTAAAGGATGCTGGGAAAATATATAACAGACAGAACAACCAGACAGACAGAACAACACACCAACTTGATGATTAGGCCGGTTTCCTGGACATAGATGAAGCAAGATCAAAAGAGAATCTCCATTGAAAATGTTTTTTTTTAATCTGTGACTGGAAACAGTTTTGACATAACAAAGCCTGGCTTTTATTTAATCTCAGTGGGAGTCACTGTTTTCATCCATTTGTTTTAAAGAAACATGGACAGAGTAGGTGTCACATTTTAGGTTATATAATCAAGTTGAGTAGGTATTGTCTGCCATATCTTGTCTGTGTTGAGAAGCTGGTTGGAGACATGTCAGCCAGACAGACCAGGCCTAGACCCAACGCTCCTACAGAGTAGACTAGGTCTGGACCCAACGCTCCTACAGAGTAGATAGGTCTGGACCCAACGCTCCTACAGAGTAGGACAGGTCTGGACCAAACGTCCCTACAGAGTAGACCAGGTCTGGACCCAACGCTCCTACAGAGTAGACCAGGTCTGGACCCAAAACGCTCCTACAGAGTAGACCAGGTCTGGACCCAAAACGCTCCTACAGAGTAGACCAGGTCTGGACCCAACGCTCCTACAGAGTAGACAGGTCTGGACCCAACGCTCCTACAGAGTAGACAGGTCTGGACCCAACGCTCCTACAGAGTAGACAGGTCTGGACCCAACGCTCCTACAGAGTAGACCAGGTCTGGACCCAACGCTCCTACAGAATAGACAGGTCTGGACCCAACGCCCCTACAGAGTAGACCAGGTCTGGACCCAACGCTCCTACAGAGTAGACAGGTCTGGACCCAATGCTCCTACAGAGTAGAACAGGTCTGGACCCAACGGCCCTACAGAGTAGACAGGTCTGGACCCAACGCTCCTACAGAGTAGACAGGTCTGGGCCCAACGCTCCTACAGAGTAGACCAGGTCTGGACCCAACGCTCCTACAGAGTAGACCAGGTCTGGACCCAACGCTCCTACAGAGTAGACCAGGTCTGGACCCAACGCTCCTACAGAATAGACAGGTCTGGACAGAACGCTCCTACAGAATAGACCAGGTCTGGACCCAACGCCCCTACAGAGTAGACCAGGTCTGGACCCAACGGCCCTACAGAGTAGACCAGGTCTGGACCCAACGCTCCTACAGAGTAGACAGGTCTGGACCCAACGCTCCTACAGAGTAGACCAGGTCTGGACCAAATGCTCCTACAGAGTAGACCAGGTCTGGACCCAAAACGCTCCGACAGAGTAGACCAGGTCTGGACCCAACGCTCCTACAGAGTAGACAGGTCTGGACCCAACTCTCCTACAGAGTAGACAGGTCTGGACCCAACGCTCCTACAGAGTAGAACAGGTCTGGACCCAATGCTCCTCCAGAGTGGACAGGTCTGGACCCAACACTCCTACAGAGTAGACAGGTCTGGACCCAAAGCTCCTACAGAGTAGACCAGGTCTGGACCCAACGCTCCTACAGAGTAGACCAGGTCTGGACCCAAAACGCTCCTACAGAGTAGACCAGGTCTGGACCCAACGCTCCTACAGAGTATACAGGTCTGGACCCAACGCTCCTACAGAGTAGACTGGTCTGGACCCAACGCTCCTACAGAGTAGAACAGGTCTGGACACAACGCTCCTACAGAGTAGACCAGGTCTGGACCCAACGCTCCTACAGAGTATACCAGGTCTGGACCCAACGCTCCTACAGAGTAGACAGGTCTGGACCCAACGCTCCTACAGAGTAGACCAGGTCTGGACCCAACGGCCCTACAGAGTAGACCAGGTCTGGACCCAACGCTCCTACAGAGTATACCAGGTCTGGACCCAACGCTCCTACAGAATAGACCAGGTCTGGACCCAACGTCCCTACAGAGCAGACCAGGTCTGGACCCAACGCTCCTACAGAGTAGACAGGTTTGGACCCAACGCTCCTACAGAGTAGACAGGTTTGGACCCAACGCTCCTACAGAGTAGACAGGTCTGGACACAACGCTCCTACAGAGTAGACCAGGTCTGGACCCAACGCTCCTACAGAGTAGACCAGGTCTGGACCCAACGCTCCTACAGAGTAGACAGGTCTGGAACCAACGCTCCTACAGAGTAGACATGTCTGGACCCAACGCTCGTATAGAGTAGACCAGGTCTGGACCCAACGCTCCTACAGAATAGACAGGTCTGGACCCAACGCTCCTACAGAATAGACCAGGTCTGGACCCAACGCCCCTACAGAGTAGACCAGGTCTGGACCCAACGCCCCTACAGAGTAGACCAGGTCTGGACCCAACGCCCCTACAGAGTAGACCAGGTCTGGACCCAACGCTCCTACAGAGTAGACAGGTCTGGACCCAAAACGCTCCTACAAAGTAGACCAGGTCTGGACCCAAAATGCTCCTACAGAGTAGACCAGGTCTGGACCCAACGCTCCTACAGAGTAGACAGGTCTGGACCCAACGCTCCTACAGAGTAGAACAGGTCTGGACCCAATGCTCCTCCAGAGTGGACAGGTCTGGACCCAACGCTCCTACAGAGTAGACCAGGTCTGGACCCAAAACGCTCCTACAGAGTACACCAGGTCTGGACCCAACGCTCCTACAGAGTAGACAGGTCTGGACCCAACGCTCCTACAGAGTAGACAGGTCTGGACCCAACGTTCCTACAGAGTAGAACAGGTCTGGACCCAATGCTCCTCCAGAGTGGACAGGTCTGGACCCAACGCTCCTACAGAGTAGACAGGTCTGGACCCAAATCTCCTACAGAGTAGACCAGGTCTGGACCCAATGCTCCTACAGAGTATACCAGGTCTGGACCCAACGCTCCTACAGAGTAGACAGGTCTGGACCCAACGCTCCTACAGAATAGACCAGGTCTGGACCCAACGCTCCTACAGAATAGACCAGGTCTGGACCCAACGTCCCTACAGAGTAGACCAGGTCTGGACCCAACGCCCCTACAGAGTATACCAGGTCTGGACCCAACGCTCCTACAGAGTAGACAGGTCTGGACCCAACGCTCCTACAGAATAGGCCAGGTCTGGACCCAACGTCCCGACAGAGTAGACCAGGTCTGGACCCAACGTCCCGACAGAGTAGACCAGGTCTGGACCCAACGCTCCTACAGAGTAGACAGGTCTGGACCCAACGCTCCTACAGAATAGGCCAGGTCTGGACCCAACGTCCCGACAGAGTAGACCAGGTCTGGACCCAACGTCCCGACAGAGTAGACCAGGTCTGGACCCAACGCTCCTACAGAGTAGACCAGGTCTGGACCCAACGCTCCTACAGAGTAGACAGGTCTGGACCCAACGCTCCTACAGAGTAGACCAGGTCTGGACCCAACGCTCCTTTAGAGTAGACAGGTCTTGACCCAACGCTCCTACAGAGTGGACAGGTGTGTACCCAACGCTCTTACAGAGTAGACAGGTCTGGACCCAACGTCCCTACAGAGTAGACCAGGTCTGGACCCAGCGCTCCTACAGAGTAGACATGACCAACAAGCATGGCCTGAACCTAAGAGGCCGAGACAAGGCTGCCCACAAGAGTAGTGTTAAATAGTGTTTATTATCATTAAATAGAAGTTTATTAAAAGAAAACAAGTTTTTAAGAAGAAGATGAAAAATAACAAAACACGGATAAAAAAAAAATATATATATATATATATATATATATATACACTGCTCAAAAAAATAAAGGGAACACTAAAATAACACATCCTAGATCTGAATGAATGAAATAATCTTATTAAATACTTTTTTCTTTACATAGTTGAATGTGCTGACAACAAAATCACACAAAAAGAATCAATGGAAATCCAATTTATCAACCCATGGAGGTCTGGATTTGGAGTCACACTCAAAATTAAAGTGGAAAACCACACTACAGGCTGATCCAACTTTGATGTAATGTCCTTAAAACAAGGCAAAATGAGGCTCAGTAGTGTGTGTGGCCTCCACGTGCCTGTATGACCTCCCTACATCGCCTGGGCATGCTCCTGATGAGGTGGCAGATGGTCTCCTGAGGGATCTCCTCCCAGACCTGGACTAAATCATCAGCCAACTCCTGGACAGTCTGTGGTGCAATGTGGCGTTGGTGGATAGAGCGAGACATGATGTCCCAGATGTGCTCAATTGGATTCAGGTCTGGGGAACGGGCGGGCCAGTCCATAGCATCAATGCCTTCCTCTTGCATGAACTGCTGACACACTCCAGCCACATGAGGTCTAGCATTGTCTTGCATCAGGAGGAATCCAGGGCCAACCACACCAGCATATGGTCTCACAAGGGGTCTGAGGATCTCATCTCGGGACCTAATGGCAGTAAGGCTACCTCTGGCGAGCACATGGAGGCCCCCCAAAGAAATGCCACCCCACACCATGACTGACCCACCGCCAAACCGGTCATGCTAGAGGATGTTGCAGCCAGCAGAACGTTCTCCACGGCGTCTCCAGACTCTGTCACGTCTGTCACATGTGCTCAGTGTGAACCTGCTTCATCTGTGAAGAGCACAGGGCGCCAGTGGCGAATTTGCCAATCTTGATGTTCTCTGGCAAATGCCAAACGTCCTGCATGGTGTTGGGCTGTAAGTACAACCCCCACCTGTGGACGTCGGGCCCTCATACCACCCTCATTGAGTCTGTTTCTGACCGTTTGAGCAGACACATGCACATTTGTGGCCTGCTGGAGGTCATTTTGCAGGGCTCTGGCAGTGCTCCTCCTGCTCCTCCTTGCACAAAGGCGGAGGTAGCTGTCCTGCTGCTGGGTTGTTGCCCTCCTACGGCCTCCTCCACATCTCCTGATGTACTGGCCTGTCTCCTGGTAGCGCCTCCATGCTCTGGACACTACGCTGACAGACACAGCAAACCTTCTTGCCACAGCTCGCATTGATGTGCCATACTGGATGAGCTGCACTACCTGAGCCACTTGTGTGGGTTGTAGACACCGTCTCATGCTACCACTAGAGTGAAAGCACCGCCAGCATTCAGAAGTGACCAAAACATCAGCCAGGAAGCAGGAACTGAGAAGTGGTCTGTGGTTACCACCTGCAGAACCACTCCTTTATTGGGGGTGCCTTGCTAATTGCCTATAATTTCCACCTGTTGTCTATTCCATTTGCACAACAGCATGTGAAATGTATTGTCAATCAGTGTTGCCTCCTAAGTGGACAGTTTGATTTCACAGAAGTGTGATTGACTTGGAGTTACATTGTGTTGTTTAAGTGTTCCCTTTATTTTTTTGAGCAGTGTATATAAAACACGTGGTAAATGTGACTGACATTTTGTTCACAGCTCGGTGCAAGGCGGTAAGCGTGTGTTGTACAATATTGTCATTCAACTCAACGCTATTGGATATGAGACCATAATCCTTTAGAATGTTCCGAGAGCGTTATCGTTCCATATTATTGATGTTGCAAAAATACAGTTAGGAACAATATTCAGAGATATATAGACACGTAGGAATACCCATAGACAACTTGTAAATGTGATGAAATGTTTACTTAGGATGTTGTAGAGTGTTTGGCTCTTTATCAAGAAATGTGTGAGGCTTACGGTCTAATGAGATGGTTAAAGTCCTGCTAGTGTCACAAATGGTGACTGCGATTTGTTGGTTTCTATTCAGGGAGATAGAGAACAGGATCGAGGCAGACCATCCAGTGGTGAGTTCGTTCTCGGGTTCTTTATTCTGTCAACGTATTCATCTGTCTCACGGCCCAACTTCCTGTTTCTGTCAACGTCATGTTTTCATCTGTCTCACGGTCCAACTTCCTGTTTCTGTCAACGTCATGTATTCATCTGTCTCACAGTCCAACTTCCTGTTTCTGTTAGCGTCATGTATTCATCTGTCTCACAGTCCACAGCCCAACTTCCTGTTTCGGTCAGTCTTCTCCCGTCTCTATTGGCTCACCATCTGGCAGTGAGCCCTTGTCTTGGATCAGTGAGAGACAATAAAATGGTGCTCCTTATCCTTGGTACTTTGGATGTTTATGTCAGCCCTGAAACAGGCCTAGATTAAATGAAAAGGACTATTTATTTTTTGTGTTAACATTTTTACATCAGTATTCAGAAGTGATATTGGCTGATCGTATTTGCCTCTCAGACACTCTTTCTCTTCCCCCTCCCCCTGTATCTCTTTCTCCCCCTCTCCATATCTCTTTCTCCTTCCCTCCCTCTCTCTCTGTATCTCCCCCATCTCTCTGTATCTCCCCCCTCCCCATATCTCTTTCTCCTCCCCTCCCTCTCCCCATATCTCTTTCTCCCCCCTCCCTCTCCCCATATCTCTTTCTCCCCCCCCTCTCCCCATATCTCTCCCCATATCTCTTTCTCCTTCCCTCCCGTCTCTCTGTATCTCCCCCCCTCCCCATATCTCTTTCTCCCCCTCCCTCTCCCCATATCTCTTTCTTCTCCCCTCCCTCTCCCCATATCTCTCCTTCCCTCCCTCTCTCTCTGTATATCCCCCCATATCTCTTTCTCCTCCCCTCCCTCTCCCCATATCTCTCCCTCCCTCCCTCTCTCTCCATATCTCTTTCTCCCCCCTCCCTCTCCCCATATCTCTCTCCATATCTCTCCCTCCCTCTCCCCATATCTCTTTCTCCTCCCCTCCCTCTCCCCATATCTCTTTCTCCTCCCCTCCCTCTCCCCATATCTCTCCCCATATCTCTTTCGCCTCCCCTCCCTCTCCCCATATCTCTCCCTCCCTCCCTCCCTCTCTCTCTCTCCCCTCTGTGTCGTCTTCTCCTTCTCAGCCGGCCCCAGCCAATGCAGGGGAGGAGAGTGAGGAAGACCAGCAGTTCCGGAGCATCTTTCAGCAGATAGCCGGGGATGTGAGTACAGGGAGTACAGGGAGGCCAGTGAGGCCAGTGAGGCCAGTGAGGCCAGTGAGCGCTTGGGGGAGTGTGAGTATAGTGCTGTGGGTGGGTGGTCAAAACCAATGTGCTCCCAATTTAGTGCCGGGATTCAATCCGATCTGCGTCAATATTCGCGTTATAGCGCGCATGACATTTAAAGGTAATTTTCAGATTGAGTTGACATATGCAGCGTTTACCTTTATCTCTATCTTCACAACACGGGAACATTCCCTTTAAAAGCTGCATGGTCTAAAACCCACGATCAGATTGAATCCTGCCAGTATATTATTATATACTGTATTACACCTCCTGTATATCTGTCATGTTATCGTATTACACCTCCTGTATATCTGTCATGTTACTGTATTACAGCTCCTGTATATCTGTCATGTTACTGTATATCTGTCATGTTACTGTACAACACCTCCTGTATATCTGTCATGTTACTGTTTTACACCTCCTGTATATCTGTCATGTTACTGTATTACACCTACTGTATATCTGTCATGTTACTGTATTATACCTCCTGTATATCTGTGATGTTACTGTATTACACCTACTGTATATCTGTCATGTTACCGTATTACACCTCCTGTCTATCTGTCATGTTACCGTATTTTACCTCCTGTATATCTGTCATGTTACTGTACAACACCTCCTGTATATCGGTCATGTTACTGTATATCTGTCATGTTACTGCACAACACCTCCTGTATATCTGTCATGTTACTGTAATACACCTCCTGTATGTCTGTCATGCTACTGTATTACACCTGCTGTATATCTGTCATGTTACTGTATTATACCTCCTGTATATCTGTCATGTTACTGTACAACACCTCCTGTATCTCTGTCATGTTACTGTATTACGCGTCCTGTATATCTGTCATGTTACTGTATGTCACCTCCTGTATATCTGTCATGTTACTGTATTACACCTCCTGTATATCTGTCATGTTACTGTATTACACCTCCTGTATAGCTGTCATGTTACTGTATTACACCTCCTGTATATCTGTAATGTTACTGTATTACACCTCCTGTATCTCTGTCATGTTACTGTATTACACCTCCTGTATATCTGTCATGTTACTGTATTACACCTACTGTATATCTGTCATGTTACTGTATTATACCTCCTGAATATCTGTCATGTTACTGTATTACACCTACTGTATATCTGTCATGTTACCGTATTACACCTCCTGTCTATCTGTCATGTTAGTGTTTTACCTACTGTATATCTGTCATGGTACTGTACAACACCTCCTGTATATCTGTCATGTTACTGTATTACAGGTCCTGTATATCTGTCATGTTACTGTACATTACCTCCTGTATATCTGTCATGTTACTGTATTACACCTCCTGTATATCTGTCATGTTACTGTATTATACCTCCTGTATATCTGTCATGTTACTGTACAACACCTCCTGTATATCTGTCATGTTACTGTACAACACCTCCTGTATATCTGTCATGTTACTGTATTACACCTCCTGTATAGCTGTCATGTTACTGTATTACACCTCCTGTATATCTGTCATGTTACTGTATTACACCTCCTGTATATCTGTCATGTTACTGTATTACACCTCCTGTATATCTGTCATGTTAATGTATTACACCTCCTGTATATCTGTCATATTACTGTATTACACCTCCTGTATATCTGTCATGTTACTGTATTACACCACCTGTATATCTGTCATGTTACTGTATTAAACCTCCTGTATATCTGTCATGTTACTGTACATTACCTCCTGTATATCTGTCATGTTACTGTATTACACCTCCTGTATATCTGTCATGTTACTGTATTATACCTCCTGTATATCTGTCATGTTACTGTACAACACCTCCTGTATATCTGTCATGTTACTGTACAACACCTCCTGTATATCTGTCATGTTACTGTATTACAGGTCCTGTATATCTGTCATGTTACTGTATTACACCTCCTGTATAGCTGTCATGTTACTGTATTACACCTCCTGTATATCTGTCATGTTACTGTATTACACCTCCTGTATATCTGTCATGTTACTGTATTACACCTCCTGTATATCTGTCATGTTACTGTATTACACCTCCTGTATATCTGTCATATTACTGTATTACACCTCCTGTATATCTGTCATGTTACTGTATTACACCACCTGTATATCTGTCATGTTACTGTATTAAACCTCCTGTATATCTGTCATGTTACTGTACAACACCTCCTGCATATCTGTCATGTTACTGTACAACACCTCCTGTATATCTGTCATGTTACTGTATTACACCTCCTGTATATATGTCTTGTTACTGTATTATACCTCCTGTATATCTGTCATGTTACTGTACAACACCTCCTGCATATCTGTCATGTTACTGTACAACACCTTTATATCTGTCATGTTACGGTATTTCACCTCCTTTATATCTGTCATGTTACTGTATTTCACCTCCTGTATATCTGTCATGTCACTGTATTACACCTCCTGTATATCTGTCATGTTACTGTATTACAACTCCTGTATAGCTGTCATGTTACTGTATTACACCTCCTGTATAGCTGTCATGTTACTGTATTACACCTCCTGTATATCTGTCATGTTACTGTATTATACCTCCTGAATATCTGTCATGTTACTGTATTACACCTACTGTATATCAGTCATGTTACCGTATTACACCTCCTGTCTATCTGTCATATTAGTGTTTTACCTCCTGTCTGTCTGTCATGTTACTGTATTACACCTCCTGTATCTCTGTCATGTTACTGTATTACACCTCCTGTATATCTGTCATGTTACTGTATATCTGTCATGTTACCTGTACAACACCTCCTGTATATCTGTCATGTTACTGTATTAAACCTCCTGTATATCTGTCATGTTACTGTACAACACCTCCTGTATATCTGTCATGTTACTGTATTACACCTCCTGTATAGCTGTCATGTTACTGTATTACACTTCCTGTATATCTGTCATGTTACTGTATTAAACCTCCTGTATATCTGTCATGTTACTGTGTTACACCTCCTGTATATCTGTCATGTTACTGTATTACACCTCCTGTATATCTGTCATGTTACTGTATTACACCTCCTGTATATCTGTCATGTTACTGTATTACACCTGCTGTATATCTGTCATGTTACCGTATTACACCTCCTGTCTATCTGTCATGTTACCGTATTTTACCTCCTGTATATCTGTCATGTTACTGTACAACACCTCCTGTATATCTGTCATGTTACTGTATTACACCTCCTGTATATCTGTCATGTTACTGTATTAAACCTGCTGTATATCTGTCATGTTACTGTATTACACCTCCTGTATATCTGTCATGTTACTGTATATCTGTCATGTTACTGTATTACACCTCCTGTATATATGTCTTGTTACTGTATTATACCTCCTGTATATCTGTCATGTTACTGTACAACACCTCCTGTATATCTGTCATGTTACTGTACAACACCTCCTGTATATCTGTCATGTTACTGTATTACACCTCCTGTATATCTGTCATGTTACTGTATTACACCTCCTGTATATCTGTAATGTTACTGTGTTATACCTCCTGTATATCTGTCATGTTACTGTATGACACCTGTTTAGCTGTCATGTTACAGTAATACACCTCCTGTATAGCTGTCATGTTACTGTATTACACCTCCTGTATATCTGTCATGTTACTGTATTACACCTCCTGTATATCTGTCATGTTTCTGTATTACACCTACTGTATATCTGTCATGTTACTTTATTATACCTCCTGAATATCTGTCATGTTACTGTATTACACCTACTGTATATCTGTCATGTTACCGTATTACACCTCCTGTCTATCTGTCATGTTACTGTTTTACCTAATATATATCTGTCATGGTACTGTACAACACCTCCTGTATCTCTGTCATGTTACTGTATTACACCTCCTGTATATCTGTCATGTTACTGTACATTACCTCCTGTATATCTGTCATGTTACTGTATTACACCTCCTGTATATCTGTCATGTTACTGTATTATACCTCCTGTATATCTATCATGTTACTGTACAACACCTCCTGTATATCTGTCATGTTACTGTACAACACCTCCTGTATATCTGTCATGTTACTGTATTACACCTCCTGTATATCTGTCATGATACTGTATTAAACCTGCTGTATATCTGTCATGTTACTGTATTACACCTCCTGTATATCTGTCATGTTACTGTATATCTGTCATGTTACTGTATTACACCTCCTGTATATATGTCTTGTTACTGTATTATACCTCCTGTATATCTGTCATGTTACTGTACAACACCTCCTGTATATCTGTCATGTTACTGTACAACACCTCCTGTATATCTGTCATGTTACTGTATTACACCTCCTGTACATCTGTCATGTTACTGTATTACACCTCCTGTATATCTGTAATGTTACTGTATTATACCTCCTGTATATCTGTCATGTTACTGTATGACACCTGTTTAGCTGTCATGTTACTGTAATACACCTCCTGTATAGCTGTCATGTTACTGTATTACACCTCCTGTATATCTGTCATGTTACTGTATTACACCTCCTGTATATCTGTCATGTTTCTGTATTACACCTCCTGTATATCTGTCATGTTACTGTATTATACCTCCTGAATATCTGTCATGTTACTGTATTACACCTACTGTATATCTGTCATGTTACCATATTACACCTCCTGTCTATCTGTCATGTTAGTGTTTTACCTAATATATATCTGTCATGGTACTGTACAACACCTCCTGTATCTCTGTCATGTTACTGTATTACACCTCCTGTATATCTGTCATGTTACTGTACATTACCTCCTGTATATCTGTCATGTTACTGTATTACACCTCCTGTATATCTGTCATGTTACTGTATTATACCTCCTGTATATCTGTCATGTTACTGTACAACACCTCCTGTATATCTGTCATGTTACTGTACAACACCTCCTGTATATCTGTCATGTTACTGTATTACAGCTCCTGTATATCTGTCATGTTACTGTATTACACCTCCTGTATAGCTGTCATGTTACTGTATTAGACCTCCTGTATATCTGTCATGTTACTGTACAACACATCCTGTATATCTGTCATGTTACTGTATAACACCTCCTGTATATCTGTAATGTTACTGTATTAAACCTGCTGTATATCTGTCATGTTACTGTATTACACCTCCTGTATATCTGTCATGTTACTGTATATCTGTCATGTTACTGTATTACACCTCCTGTATATCTGTCATGTTAATGTATTACACCTCCTGTATATCTGTCATATTACTGTATTACACCTCCTGTATATCTGTCATGTTACTGTATTACACCACCTGTATATCTGTCATGTTACTGTATTAAACCTCCTGTATATATGTCATGTTACTGTACAACACCTCCTGCATATCTGTCATGTTACTGTACAACACCTCCTGTATATCTGTCATGTTACTGTACAACACCTCCTGTATATCTGTCATGTTACTGTATTACATCTCCTGTATATCTGTCATGTTACTGTATTACACCTCCTGTATATCTGTAATGTTACTGTATTATACCTCCTGTATATCTGTCATGTTACTGTATGACACCTGTTTAGCTGTCATGTTACTGTATTACACCTCCTGTATAGCTGTCATGTTACTGTATTACACCTCCTGTATATCTGTCATGTTACTGTATTACACCTCCTGTATATCTGTCATGTTTCTGTATTACACCTACTGTATATCTGTCATGTTATTGTATTATACCTCCTGAATATCTGTCATGTTACTGTATTACACCTACTGTATATCTGTCATGTTACCGTATTACACCTCCTGTCTATCTGTCATGTTAGTGTTTTACCTACTGTATATCTGTCATGGTACTGTACAACACCTCCTGTTTCTCTGTCATGTTACTGTATTACACCTCCTGTATATCTGTCATGTTACTGTACATTACCTCCTGTATATCTGTCATGTTACTGTATTACACCTCCTGTATATCTGTCATGTTACTGTATTATACCTCCTGTATATCTGTCATGTTACTGTACAACACCTCCTGTATATCTGTCATGTTACTGTACAACACCTCCTGTATATCTGTCATGTTTCTGTATTACAGCTCCTGTATATCTGTCATGTTACTGTATTACACCTCCTGTATAGCTGTCATGTTACTGTATTACACCTCCTGTATATCTGTCATGTTAATGTATTACACCTCCTGTATATCTGTCATGTTACTGTATTACACCTCCTGTATATCTGTCATGTTAATGTATTAAACCTCCTGTATATCTGTCATATTACTGTATTACACCTCCTGTATATCTGTCATGTTACTGTATTACACCACCTGTATATCTGTCATGTTACTGTATTAAACCTCCTGTATATCTGTCATGTTACTGTACAACACCTCCTTTATATCTGTCATGTTACTGTACAACACCTCCTGTATATCTGTCATGTTACTGTACAACACCTCCTTTATATCTGTCATGTTACTGTATTACACCTCCTGTATATCTGTCATGTTACTGTATTACACCTCCTGTATATCTGTAATGTTACTGTATTATACCTCCTGTATATCTGTCATGTTACTGTATATCTGTCATGTTACTGTATTACACCTCCTGTATATCTGTCATGTTAATGTATTACACCTCCTGTATATCTGTCATATTACTGTATTACACCTCCTGTATATCTGTCATGTTACTGTATTACACCTCCTGTATATCTGTCATGTTTCTGTATTACACCTACTGTATATCTGTCATGTTACTGTATTATACCTCCTGAATATCTGTCATGTTACTGTATTACACCTACTGTATATCTGTCATGTTACCGTATTACACCTCCTGTCTATCTGTCATGTTAGTGTTTTACCTAATATATATCTGTCATGGTACTGTACAACACCTCCTGTATCTCTGTCATGTTACTGTATTACACCTCCTGTATATCTGTCATGTTACTGTACATTACCTCCTGTATATCTGTCATGTTACTGTATTACACCTCCTGTATATCTGTCATGTTACTGTATTATACCTCCTGTATATCTGTCATGTTACTGTACAACACCTCCTGTATATCTGTCATGTTACTGTACAACACCTCCTGTATATCTGTCATGTTACTGTATTACAGCTCCTGTATATCTGTCATGTTACTGTATTACACCTCCTGTATAGCTGTCATGTTACTGTATTACACCTCCTGTATATCTGTCATGTTACTGTACAACACATCCTGTATATCTGTCATGTTACTGTATAACACCTCCTGTATATCTGTAATGTTACTGTATTAAACCTGCTGTATATCTGTCATGTTACTGTATTACACCTCCTGTATATCTGTCATGTTACTGTATATCTGTCATGTTACTGTATTACACCTCCTGTATATCTGTCATGTTAATGTATTACACCTCCTGTATATCTGTCATATTACTGTAATATACCTCCTGTATATCTGTCATGTTACTGTACAACACCTCCTGTATATCTGTCATGTTACTGTATTAAACCTCCTGTATATCTGTCATGTTACTGTACAACACCTCCTGCATATCTGTCATGTTACTGTACAACACCTCCTGTATATCTGTCATGTTACTGTACAACACCTCCTGTATATCTGTCATGTTACTGTATTACATCTCCTGTATATCTGTCATGTTACTGTATTACACCTCCTGTATATCTGTAATGTTACTGTATTATACCTCCTGTATATCTGTCATGTTACTGTATGACACCTGTTTAGCTGTCATGTTACTGTATTACACCTCCTGTATAGCTGTCATGTTACTGTATTACACCTCCTGTATATCTGTCATGTTACTGTATTACACCTCCTGTATATCTGTCATGTTTCTGTATTACACCTACTGTATATCTGTCATGTTACTGTATTATACCTCCTGAATATCTGTCATGTTACTGTATTACACCTACTGTATATCTGTCATGTTAACGTATTACACCTCCTGTCTATCTGTCATGTTAGTGTTTTACCTACTGTATATCTGTCATGGTACTGTACAACACCTCCTGTTTCTCTGTCATGTTACTGTATTACACCTCCTGTATATCTGTCATGTTACTGTACATTACCTCCTGTATATCTGTCATGTTACTGTATTACACCTCCTGTATATCTGTCATGTTACTGTATTATACCTCCTGTATATCTGTCATGTTACTGTACATTACCTCCTGTATATCTGTCATGTTACTGTATTACAGCTCCTGTATATCTGTCATGTTACTGTATTACACCTCCTGTATAGCTGTCATGTTACTGTATTACACCTCCTGTATATCTGTCATGTTAATGTATTACACCTCCTGTATATCTGTCATGTTACTGTATTACACCTCCTGTATATCTGTCATGTTAATGTATTAAACCTCCTGTATATCTGTCATATTACTGTATTACACCTCCTGTATATCTGTCATGTTACTGTATTACACCACCTGTATATCTGTCATGTTACTGTATTACACCTCCTGTATATCTGTCATGTTACTGTACATTACCTCCTGTATATCTGTCATGTTACTGTATTACACCTCCTGTATATCTGTCATGTTACTGTATTATACCTCCTGTATATCTGTCATGTTACTGTACAACACCTCCTGTATATCTGTCATGTTACTGTACAACACCTCCTGTATATCTGTCATGTTACTGTATTACAGCTCCTGTATATCTGTCATGTTACTGTATTACGCCTCCTGTATAGCTGTCATGTTACTGTATTACACCTCCTGTATATCTGTCATGTTAATGTATTACACCTCCTGTATATCTGTCATGTTACTGTATTACACCTCCTGTATATCTGTCATGTTAATGTATTACACCTCCTGTATATCTGTCATATTACTGTATTACACCTCCTGTATATCTGTCATGTTACTGTATTACACCACCTGTATATCTGTCATGTTACTGTATTAAACCTCCTGTATATCTGTCATGTTACTGTACAACACCTCCTGCATAACTGTCATGTTACTGTACAACACCTCCTGTATATCTGTCATGTTACTGTATTACACCTCCTGTATATATGTCTTGTTACTGTATTATACCTCCTGTATATCTGTCATGTTACTGTACAACACCTCCTGCATATCTGTCATGTTACTGTACAAGACCTCCTGTATATCTGTCATGTTACGGTATTTCACCTCCTGTATATCTGTCATGTTACTGTATTTTACCTCCTGTATATCTGTCATGTCACTGTAATACACCTCCTGTATATCTGTCATGTTACTGTATTACACCTCCTGTATAGCTGTCATGTTACTGTATGACACCTCCTGTATAGCTGTCATGTTACTGTATTACACCTCCTGTATATCTGTCATGTTACTGTATTATACCTCCTGAATATCTGTCATGTTACTGTATTACACCTACTGCATATCAGTCATGTTACCGTATTACACCTGTCTATCTGTCATATTAATGTTTTACCTCCTGTCTGTCTATCATGTTACTGTATTACACCTCCTGTATCTCTGTCATGTTACTGTATTACACCTCCTGTATATCTGTCATGTTACTGTATATCTGTCATGTTACCTGTACAACACCTCCTGTATATCTGTCATGTTACTGTATTACACTTCCTGTATATCTGTCATGTTACTGTATTAAACCTCCTGTATATCTGTCATGTTACTGTGTTACACCTCCTGTATATCTGTCATGTTACTGTATTACACCTCCTGTATATCTGTCATGTTACTGTGTTACACCTCCTGTATATCTGTCATGTTACTGTATTACACCTCCTGTATATCTGTCATGTTTCTGTATTACACCTACTGTATATCTGTCATGTTACTGTATTATACCTCCTGAATATCTGTCATGTTACTGTATTACACCTACTGTATATCTGTCATGTTACCGTATTACACCTCCTGTCTATCTGTCATGTTAGTGTTTTACCTACTGTATATCTGTCATGGTACTGTACAACACCTCCTGTTTCTCTGTCATGTTACTGTATTACACCTCCTGTATATCTGTCATGTTACTGTACATTACCTCCTGTATATCTGTCATGTTACTGTATTACACCTCCTGTATATCTGTCATGTTACTGTATTATACCTCCTGTATATCTGTCATGTTACTGTACAACACCTCCTGTATATCTGTCATGTTACTGTACAACACCTCCTGTATATCTGTCATGTTACTGTATTACAGCTCCTGTATATCTGTCATGTTACTGTATTACACCTCCTGTATAGCTGTCATGTTACTGTATTACACCTCCTGTATATCTGTCATGTTAATGTATTACACCTCCTGTATATCTGTCATGTTACTGTATTACACCTCCTGTATATCTGTCATGTTAATGTATTAAACCTCCTGTATATCTGTCATATTACTGTATTACACCTCCTGTATATCTGTCATGTTACTGTATTACACCACCTGTATATCTGTCATGTTACTGTATTAAACCTCCTGTATATCTGTCATGTTACTGTACAACACCTCCTGCATATCTGTCATGTTACTGTACAACACCTCCTGTATATCTGTCATGTTACTGTACAACACCTCCTTTATATCTGTCATGTTACTGTATTACACCTCCTGTATGTCTGTCATGTTACTGTATTACACCTCCTGTATATCTGTAATGTTACTGTATTATACCTCCTGTATATCTGTCATGTTACTGTATGACACCTGTTTAGCTGTCATGTTACTGTATTACACCTCCTGTATAGCTGTCATGTTACTGTATTACACCTCCTGTATATCTGTCATGTTACTGTATTACACCTCCTGTATATCTGTCATGTTTCTGTATTACACCTACTGTATATCTGTCATGTTACTGTATTATACCTCCTGAATATCTGTCATGTTACTGTATTACACCTACTGTATATCTGTCATGTTACCGTATTACACCTCCTGTCTATCTGTCATGTTAGTGTTTTACCTACTGTATATCTGTCATGGTACTGTACAACACCTCCTGTTTCTCTGTCATGTTACTGTATTACACCTCCTGTATATCTGTCATGTTACTGTACATTACCTCCTGTATATCTGTCATGTTACTGTATTACACCTCCTGTATATCTGTCATGTTACTGTATTATACCTCCTGTATATCTGTCATGTTACTGTACAACACCTCCTGTATATCTGTCATGTTACTGTACAACACCTCCTGTATATCTGTCATGTTACTGTATTACAGCTCCTGTATATCTGTCATGTTACTGTATTACACCTCCTGTATAGCTGTCATGTTACTGTATTACACCTCCTGTATATCTGTCATGGTACTGTACAACACCTCCTGTTTCTCTGTCATGTTACTGTATTACACCTCCTGTATATCTGTCATGTTACTGTACATTACCTCCTGTATATCTGTCATGTTACTGTATTACACCTCCTGTATATCTGTCATGTTACTGTATTATACCTCCTGTATATCTGTCATGTTACTGTACAACACCTCCTGTATATCTGTCATGTTACTGTACAACACCTCCTGTATATCTGTCATGTTACTGTATTACAGCTCCTGTATATCTGTCATGTTACTGTATTACACCTCCTGTATAGCTGTCATGTTACTGTATTACACCTCCTGTATATCTGTCATGTTAATGTATTACACCTCCTGTATATCTGTCATGTTACTGTATTACACCTCCTGTATATCTGTCATGTTAATGTATTACACCTCCTGTATATCTGTCATATTACTGTATTACACCTCCTGTATATCTGTCATGTTACTGTATTACACCACCTGTATATCTGTCATGTTACTGTATTAAACCTCCTGTATATCTGTCATGTTACTGTACAACACCTCCTGCATAACTGTCATGTTACTGTACAACACCTCCTGTATATCTGTCATGTTACTGTATTACACCTCCTGTATATATGTCTTGTTACTGTATTATACCTCCTGTATATCTGTCATGTTACTGTACAACACCTCCTGTATATCTGTCATGTTACTGTACAACACCTCCTGTATATCTGTCATGTTACTGTATTACAGCTCCTGTATATCTGTCATGTTACTGTATTACACCTCCTGTATAGCTGTCATGTTACTGTATTACACCTCCTGTATATCTGTCATGTTACTGTATTACACCACCTGTATATCTGTCATGTTACTGTATTACACCTCCTGTATATCTGTCATGTTTCTGTATTACACCTACTGTATATCTATCATGTTACTGTATTATACCTCCTGAATATCTGTCATGTTACCGTATTAAACCTCCTGTCTATCTGTCATGTTAGTGTTTTACCTACTGTATATCTGTCATGGTACTGTACAACACCTCCTGTTTCTCTGTCATGTTACTGTATTACACCTCCTGTATATCTGTCATGTTACTGTACATTACCTCCTGTATATCTGTCATGTTACTGTATTACACCTCCTGTATATCTGTCATGTTACTGTATTATACCTCCTGTATATCTGTCATGTTACTGTACAACAACTCCTGTATATCTGTCATGTTACTGTACAACACCTCCTGTATATCTGTCATGTTACTGTATTACAGCTCCTGTATATCTGTCATGTTACTGTATTACACCTCCTGTATAGCTGTCATGTTACTGTATTACACCTCCTGTATATCTGTCATGTTAATGTATTACACCTCCTGTATATCTGTCATGTTACTGTATTACACCTCCTGTATATCTGTCATGTTAATGTATTACACCTCCTGTATATCTGTCATATTACTGTATTACACCTCCTGTATATCTGTCATGTTACTGTATTACACCACCTGTATATCTGTCATGTTACTGTATTAAACCTCCTGTATATCTGTCATGTTACTGTACAACACCTCCTGCATAACTGTC
Organism: Salmo salar; assembly: GCF_965601325.2. Lineage (NCBI taxonomy): Eukaryota > Metazoa > Chordata > Actinopteri > Salmoniformes > Salmonidae > Salmo > Salmo salar. Next base: position 52,427,003 of record NC_138299.1, read on the forward strand.
ATGTTACTGTACAACACCTCCTGTATATCTGTCATGTTACTGTATTACACCTCCTGTATATATGTCTTGTTACTGTATTATACCTCCTGTATATCTGTCATGTTACTGTACAACACCTCCTGTATATCTGTCATGTTACGGTATTTCACCTCCTGTATATCTGTCATGTTACTGTATTTCACCTCCTGTATATCTGTCATGTCACTGTATTACACGTCCTGTATATCTGTCATGTTACTGTATTACACCTCCTGTATAGATGTCATGTTACTGTATGACACCTCCTGTATAGCTGTCATGTTACTGTATTACACCTCCTGTATATCTGTCATGTTACTGTATTATACCTCCTGAATATCTGTCATGTTACTGTATTACACCTACTGTATATCAGTCATGTTACCGTATTACACCTGTCTATCTGTCATATTAATGTTTTACCTCCTGTCTGTCTGTCATGTTACTGTATTACACCTCCTGTATCTCTGTCATGTTACTGTATTACACCTCCTGTATATCTGTCATGTTACTGTATATCTGTCATGTTACCTGTACAACACCTCCTGTATATCTGTCATGTTACTGTATTACACTTCCTGTATATCTGTCATGTTACTGTATTAAACCTCCTGTATATCTGTCATGTTACTGTGTTACACCTCCTGTATATCTGTCATGTTTCTGTATTACACCTACTGTATATCTGTCATGTTACTGTATTATACCTCCTGAATATCTGTCATGTTACTGTATTACACCTACTGTATATCTGTCATGTTAGTGTTTTACCCCTCCTGTCTATCTGTCATGTTAGTGTTTTACCTACTGTATATCTGTCATGGTACTGTACAACACCTCCTGTTTCTCTGTCATGTTACTGTATTACACCTCCTGTATATCTGTCATGTTACTGTACATTACCTCCTGTATATCTGTCATGTTACTGTATTACACCTCCTGTATATCTGTCATGTTACTGTATTATACCTCCTGTATATCTGTCATGTTACTGTACAACACCTCCTGTATATCTGTCATGTTACTGTACAACACCTCCTGTATATCTGTCATGTTACTGTATTACAGCTCCTGTATATCTGTCATGTTACTGTATTACACCTCCTGTATAGCTGTCATGTTACTGTATTACACCTCCTGTATATCTGTCATGTTAATGTATTACACCTCCTGTATATCTGTCATGTTACTGTATTACACCTCCTGTATATCTGTCATGTTAATGTATTAAACCTCCTGTATATCTGTCATATTACTGTATTACACCTCCTGTATATCTGTCATGTTACTGTATTACACCACCTGTATATCTGTCATGTTACTGTATTAAACCTCCTGTATATCTGTCATGTTACTGTAGAACACCTCCTGCATATCTGTCATGTTACTGTACAACACCTCCTGTATATCTGTCATGTTACTGTACAACACCTCCTTTATATCTGTCATGTTACTGTATTACACCTCCTGTATATCTGTCATGTTACTGTATTACACCTCCTGTATATCTGTAATGTTACTGTATTATACCTCCTGTATATCTGTCATGTTACTGTATGACACCTGTTTAGCTGTCATGTTACTGTATTACACCTCCTGTATAGCTGTCATGTTACTGTATTACACCTCCTGTATATCTGTCATGTTACTGTATTACACCTCCTGTATATCTGTCATGTTTCTGTATTACACCTACTGTATATCTGTCATGTTACTGTATTATACCTCCTGAATATCTGTCATGTTACTGTATTACACCTACTGTATATCTGTCATGTTACCGTATTACACCTCCTGTCTATCTGTCATGTTAGTGTTTTACCTACTGTATATCTGTCATGGTACTGTACAACACCTCCTGTTTCTCTGTCATGTTACTGTATTACACCTCCTGTATATCTGTCATGTTACTGTACATTACCTCCTGTATATCTGTCATGTTACTGTATTACACCTCCTGTATATCTGTCATGTTACTGTATTATACCTCCTGTATATCTGTCATGTTACTGTACAACACCTCCTGTATATCTGTCATGTTACTGTACAACACCTCCTGTATATCTGTCATGTTACTGTATTACAGCTCCTGTATATCTGTCATGTTACTGTATTACACCTCCTGTATAGCTGTCATGTTACTGTATTACACCACCTGTATATCTGTCATGTTACTGTATTAAACCTCCTGTATATCTGTCATGTTACTGTATTTCACCTCCTGTATATCTGTCATGTCACTGTATTACACCTCCTGTATATCTGTCATGTTACTGTATGACACCTCCTGCATATCTGTCATGTTACTGTACAACACCTCCTGTATATCTGTCATGTTACGGTATTTCACCTCCTGTATATCTGTCATGTTACTGTATTTCACCTCCTGTATATCTGTCATGTCACTGTATTACACCTCCTGTATATCTGTCATGTTACTGTATTACACCTCCTGTATAGCTGTCATGTTACTGTATGACACCTCCTGTATAGCTGTCATGTTACTGTATTACACCTCCTGTATATCTGTCATGTTACTGTATTATACCTCCTGAATATCTGTCATGTTACTGTATTACACCTACTGTATATCAGTCATGTTACCGTATTACACCTGTCTATCTGTCATATTAATGTTTTACCTCCTGTCTGTCTGTCATGTTACTGTATTACACCTCCTGTATCTCTGTCATGTTACTGTATTACACCTCCTGTATCTCTGTCATGTTACTGTATTACACCTCCTGTATATCTGTCATGTTACTGTATATCTGTCATGTTACCTGTACAACACCTCCTGTATATCTGTCATGTTACTGTATTAAACCTCCTGTATATCTGTCATGTTACTGTGTTACACCTCCTGTATATCTGTCATGTTACTGTATTACACCTCCTGTATATCTGTCATGTTACTGTATTACACCTCCTGTATATCTGTCATGTTACTGTATTACACCTGCTGTATATCTGTCATGTTACCGTATTACACCTCCTGTCTATCTGTCATGTTACCGTATTTTACCTCCTGAATATCTGTCATGTTACTGTATTACACCTACTGTATATCTGTCATGTTACCGTATTACACCTCCTGTCTATCTGTCATGTTAGTGTTTTACCTACTGTATATCTGTCATGGTACTGTACAACACCTCCTGTTTCTCTGTCATGTTACTGTATTACACCTCCTGTATATCTGTCATGTTACTGTACATTACCTCCTGTATATCTGTCATGTTACTGTATTACACCTCCTGTATATCTGTCATGTTACTGTATTATACCTCCTGTATATCTGTCATGTTACTGTACAACACCTCCTGTATATCTGTCATGTTACTGTACAACACCTCCTGTATATCTGTCATGTTACTGTACAACACCTCCTGTATATCTGTCATGTTACTGTATTACAGCTCCTGTATATCTGTCATGTTACTGTATTACACCTCCTGTATAGCTGTCATGTTACCATATTACACCTCCTGTATATCTGTCATGTTACTGTATTACACCTCCTGTATATCTGTCATGTTACTGTATTACACCTCCTGTATATCTGTCATGTTAATGTATTACACCTCCTGTATATCTGTCATGTTAATGTATTACACCTCCTGTATATCTGTCATATTACTGTATTACACCTCCTGTATATCTGTCATGTTACTGTATTACACCACCTGTATATCTGTCATGTTACTGTATTAAACCTCCTGTATATCTGTCATGTTACTGTACAACACCTCCTGCATATCTGTCATGTTACTGTACAACACCTCCTGTATATCTGTCATGTTACTGTACAACACCTCCTTTATATCTGTCATGTTACTGTATTACACCTCCTGTATATCTGTCATGTTACTGTATTACACCTCCTGTATATCTGTAATGTTACTGTATTACACCTCCTGTATATCTGTCATGTTACTGTATGACACCTGTTTAGCTGTCATGTTACTGTATTACACCTCCTGTATAGCTGTCATGTTACTGTATTACACCTCCTGTATATCTGTCATGTTACTGTATTACACCTCCTGTATATCTGTCATGTTTCTGTATTACACCTACTGTATATCTGTCATGTTACTGTATTACACCTACTGTATATCTGTCATGTTAGTGTTTTACCTACTGTATATCTGTCATGGTACTGTACAACACCTCCTGTTTCTCTGTCATGTTACTGTATTACACCTCCTGTATATCTGTCATGTTACTGTACATTACCTCCTGTATATCTGTCATGTTACTGTATTACACCTCCTGTATATCTGTCATGTTACTGTATTATACCTCCTGTATATCTGTCATGTTACTGTACAACACCTCCTGTATATCTGTCATGTTACTGTACAACACCTCCTGTATATCTGTCATGTTACTGTATTACAGCTCCTGTATATCTGTCATGTTACTGTATTACACCTCCTGTATAGCTGTCATGTTACTGTATTACACCTCCTGTATATCTGTCATGTTAATGTATTACACCTCCTGTATATCTGTCATGTTACTGTATTACACCTCCTGTATATCTGTCATGTTAATGTATTACACCTCCTGTATATCTGTCATATTACTGTATTACACCTCCTGTATATCTGTCATGTTACTGTATTACACCACCTGTATATCTGTCATGTTACTGTATTAAACCTCCTGTATATCTGTCATGTTACTGTACAACACCTCCTGCATATCTGTCATGTTACTGTACAACACCTCCTGTATATCTGTCATGTTACTGTATTACACCTCCTGTATATATGTCTTTTTACTGTATTATACCTCCTGTATATCTGTCATGTTACTGTACAACACCTCCTGCATATCTGTCATGTTACTGTACAACACCTCCTGTATATCTGTCATGTTACGGTATTTCACCTCCTGTATATCTGTCATGTTACTGTATTTCACCTCCTGTATATCTGTCATGTTACTGTATTACACCTCCTGTATAGCTGTCATGTTACTGTATTACACCTCCTGTATAGCTGTCATGTTACTGTATTACACCTCCTGTATATCTGTCATGTTACTGTATTATACCTCCTGAATATCTGTCATGTTACTGTATTACACCTACTGTATATCAGTCATGTTACCGTATTACACCTGTCTATCTGTCATATTAATGTTTTACCTCCTGTCTGTCTGTCATGTTACTGTATTACACCTCCTGTATCTCTGTCATGTTACTGTATGACACCTCCTGTATATCTGTCATGTTACTGTATATCTGTCATGTTACCTGTACAACACCTCCTGTATATCTGTCATGTTACTGTATTACACTTCCTGTATATCTGTCATGTTACTGTATTAAACCTCCTGTATATCTGTCATGTTACTGTGTTACACCTCCTGTATAGCTGTCATGTTACTGTATTACACCTCCTGTATAGCTGTCATGTTACTGTATTACACCTCCTGTATATCTGTCATGTTACTGTATTATACCTCCTGAATATCTGTCATGTTACTGTATTACACCTACTGTATATCAGTCATGTTACCGTATTACACCTGTCTATCTGTCATATTAATGTTTTACCTCCTGTCTGTCTGTCATGTTACTGTATTACACCTCCTGTATCTCTGTCATGTTACTGTATGACACCTCCTGTATATCTGTCATGTTACTGTATATCTGTCATGTTACCTGTACAACACCTCCTGTATATCTGTCATGTTACTGTATTACACTTCCTGTATATCTGTCATGTTACTGTATTAAACCTCCTGTATATCTGTCATGTTACTGTGTTACACCTCCTGTATATCTGTCATGTTACTGTATTACACCTCCTGTATATCTGTCATGTTACTGTATTACACCTCCTGTATATCTGTCATGTTACTGTATTACACCTGCTGTATATCTGTCATGTTACCGTATTACACCTCCTGTCTATCTGTCATGTTACCGTATTTTACCTCCTGAATATCTGTCATGTTACTGTATTACACCTACTGTATATCTGTCATGTTACCGTATTACACCTCCTGTCTATCTGTCATGTTAGTGTTTTACCTACTGTATATCTGTCATGGTACTGTACAACACCTCCTGTTTCTCTGTCATGTTACTGTATTACACCTCCTGTATATCTGTCATGTTACTGTACATTACCTCCTGTATATCTGTCATGTTACTGTATTACACCTCCTGTATATCTGTCATGTTACTGTACAACACCTCCTGTATATCTGTCATGTTACTGTACAACACCTCCTGTATATCTGTCATGTTACTGTATTACAGCTCCTGTATATCTGTCATGTTACTGTATTACACCTCCTGTATAGCTGTCATGTTACCGTATTACACCTCCTGTATATCTGTCATGTTAATGTATTACACCTCCTGTATATCTGTCATGTTACTGTATTACACCTCCTGTATATCTGTCATGTTAATGTATTACACCTCCTGTATATCTGTCATATTACTGTATTACACCTCCTGTATATCTGTCATGTTACTGTATTACACCACCTGTATATCTGTCATGTTACTGTATTAAACCTCCTGTATATCTGTCATGTTACTGTACAACACCTCCTGCATATCTGTCATGTTACTGTACAACACATCCTGTATATCTGTCATGTTACTGTACAACACCTCCTTTATATCTGTCATGTTACTGTATTACACCTCCTGTATATCTGTCATGTTACTGTATTACACCTCCTGTATATCTGTAATGTTACTGTATTATACCTCCTGTATATCTGTCATGTTACTGTATGACACCTGTTTAGCTGTCATGTTACTGTATTACAACTCCTGTATAGCTGTCATGTTACTGTATTACACCTCCTGTATATCTGTCATGTTTCTGTATTACACCTACTGTATATCTGTCATGTTACTGTATTATACCTCCTGAATATCTGTCATGTTACTGTATTACACCTACTGTACATCTGTCATGTTACCGTATTACACCTCCTGTCTATCTGTCATGTTAGTGTTTTACCTACTGTATATCTGTCATGGTACTGTACAACACCTCCTGTTTCTCTGTCATGTTACTGTATTACACCTCCTGTATATCTGTCATGTTACTGTACATTACCTCCTGTATATCTGTCATGTTACTGTATTACACCTCCTGTATATCTGTCATGTTACTGTATTATACCTCCTGTATATCTGTCATGTTACTGTACAACACCTCCTGTATATCTGTCATGTTACTGTACAACACCTCCTGTATATCTGTCATGTTACTGTATTACAGCTCCTGTATATCTGTCATGTTACTGTATTACACCTCCTGTATAGCTGTCATGTTACTGTATTACACCTCCTGTATATCTGTCATGTTAATGTATTACACCTCCTGTATATCTGTCATGTTACTGTATTACACCTCCTGTATATCTGTCATGTTAATGTATTACACCTCCTGTATATCTGTCATATTACTGTATTACACCTCCTGTATATCTGTCATGTTACTGTATTACACCACCTGTATATCTGTCATGTTACTGTATTAAACCTCCTGTATATCTGTCATGTTACTGTACAACACCTCCTGTATATCTGTCATGTTACTGTATTACACCTCCTGTATATATGTCTTGTTACTGTATTATACCTCCTGTATATCTGTCATGTTACTGTACAACACCTCCTGCATATCTGTCATGTTACTGTACAACACCTCCTGTATATCTGTCATGTTACGGTATTTCACCTCCTGTATATCTGTCATGTTACTGTATTTCACCTCCTGTATATCTGTCATGTCACTGTATTACACCTCCTGTATATCTGTCATGTTACTGTATTACACCTCCTGTATAGCTGTCATGTTACTGTATTACACCTCCTGTATAGCTGTCATGTTACTGTATATCTGTCATGTTACTGTACAACACCTCCTGTATATCTGACATATTACTGTATTACACCTCCTGTATATCTGTCATGTTACTGTATTATACCTCCTGTATATCTGTCATGTTACTGTTTTACACCTGTATATCTGTCATGTTACTGTACAACACCTCCTGTATATCTGTCATGTTACTGTATTACACCTCCTGTATATATGTCTTTTTACTGTATTATACCTCCTGTATATCTGTCATGTTACTGTACAACACCTCCTGCATATCTGTCATGTTACTGTACAACACCTCCTGTATATCTGTCATGTTACGGTATTTCACCTCCTGTATATCTGTCATGTTACTGTATTTCACCTCCTGTATATCTGTCATGTCACTGTATTACACCTCCTGTATATCTGTCATGTTACTGTATTACACCTCCTGTATAGCTGTCATGTTACTGTATTACACCTCCTGTATAGCTGTCATGTTACTGTATTACACCTCCTGTATATCTGTCATGTTACTGTATTATACCTCCTGAATATCTGTCATGTTACTGTATTACACCTACTGTATATCTGTCATGTTACCGTATTACACCTCCTGTCTATCTGTCATGTTAGTGTTTTACCTACTGTATATCTGTCATGGTACTGTACAACACCTCCTGTTTCTCTGTCATGTTACTGTATTACACCTCCTGTATATCTGTCATGTTACTGTACATTACCTCCTGTATATCTGTCATGTTACTGTATTACACCTACTGTATATCTGTCATGTTACTGTATTATACCTCCTGTATATCTGTCATGTTAATGTATTACACCTCCTGTATATCTGTCATGTTACTGTATTACACCTCCTGTATATCTGTCATGTTAATGTATTACACCTCCTGTATATCTGTCATATTACTGTATTACACCTCCTGTATATCTGTCATGTTACTGTATTACACCACCTGTATATCTGTCATGTTACTGTATTAAACCTCCTGTATATCTGTCATGTTACTGTACAACACCTCCTGCATATCTGTCATGTTACTGTACAACACCTCCTGTATATCTGTCATGTTACTGTACAACACCTCCTTTATATCTGTCATGTTACTGTATTACACCTCCTGTATATCTGTCATGTTACTGTATTACACCTCCTGTATATCTGTAATGTTACTGTATTTACACCTCCTGTATATCTGTCATGTTACTGTATGACACCTGTTTAGCTGTCATGTTACTGTATTACACCTCCTGTATAGCTGTTATGTTACTGTATTACACCTCCTGTATATCTGTCATGTTACTGTATTACACCTCCTGTATATCTGTCATGTTTCTGTATTACACCTACTGTATATCTGTCATGTTACTGTATTATACCTCCTGAATATCTGTCATGTTACTGTATTACACCTACTGTATATCTGTCATGTTACCGTATTACACCTCCTGTCTATCTGTCATGTTAGTGTTTTACCTACTGTATATCTGTCATGGTACTGTACAACACCTCCTGTTTCTCTGTCATGTTACTGTATTACACCTCCTGTATATCTGTCATGTTACTGTACATTACCTCCTGTATATCTGTCATGTTACTGTATTTCACCTCCTGTATATCTGTCATGTTACTGTATTATACCTCCTGTATATCTGTCATGTTACTGTACAACACCTCCTGTATATCTGTCATGTTACTGTACAACACCTCCTGTATATTTGTCATGTTACTGTACAACACCTCCTGTATATCTGTCATGTTACTGTATTACAGCTCCTGTATATCTGTCATGTTACTGTATTACACCTCCTGTATAGCTGTCATGTTACTGTATTACACCTCCTGTATATCTGTCATGTTAATGTATTACACCTCCTGTATATCTGTCATGTTACTGTATTACACCTCCTGTATATCTGTCATGTTAATGTATTACACCTCCTGTATATCTGTCATATTACTGTATTACACCTCCTGTATATCTGTCATGTTACTGTATTACACCACCTGTATATCTGTCATGTTACTGTATTAAACCTCCTGTATATCTGTCATGTTACTGTACAACACCTCCTGCATATCTGTCATGTTACTGTACAACACCTCCTGTATATCTGTCATGTTACTGTATTACACCTCCTGTATATATGTCTTGTTACTGTATTATACCTCCTGTATATCTGTCATGTTACTGTACAACACCTCCTGCATATCTGTCATGTTACTGTACAACACCTCCTGTATATCTGTCATGTTACGGTATTTCACCTCCTGTATATCTGTCATGTTACTGTATTTCACCTCCTGTATATCTGTCATGTCACTGTATTACACCTCCTGTATATCTGTCATGTTACTGTATTACACCTCCTGTATAGCTGTCATGTTACTGTATTACACCTCCTGTATAGCTGTCATGTTACTGTATTACACCTCCTGTATATCTGTCATGTTACTGTATTATACCTCCTGAATATCTGTCATGTTACTGTATTACACCTACTGTATATCAGTCATGTTACCGTATTACACCTGTCTATCTGTCATATTAATGTTTTACCTCCTGTCTGTCTGTCATGTTACTCTATTACACCTCCTGTATATCTGTCATGTTACTGTATTACACCTCCTGTATATCTGTCATGTTACTGTATTACACCTCCTGTATATCTGTCATGTTACTGTATGACACCTGTATAGCTGTCATGTTACTGTAATACACCTCCTGTATAGCTGTCATGTTACTATATTACACCTCCTGTATACCTGTCATGTTACTGTATTATACCTCCTGTATATCTGTCATGTTACTGTATTACACCTCCTGTATATCTGTCATGTTACTGTATTACACCTACTGTATATCTGTCATGTTACTGTATTATACCTCCTGAATATCTGTCATGTTACTCTATTACACCTCCTGTATATCTGTCATGTTACTGTATTACACCTCCTGTCTATCTGTCATGTTACTGTATATCTGTCATGTTACTGTACAACACCTCCTGTATATCTGTCATATTACTGTATTACACCTCCTGTATATCTGTCATGTTACTGTATTATACCTCCTGTATATCTGTCATGTTACTGTTTTACACCTGTATATCTGTAATGTTACTGTACAACACCTCCTGTATATCTGTCATGTTACTGTATTACACCTCCTGTCTATCTGTCATGTTACCGTATTTTACCTCCTGTATATCTGTCATGTTACTGTACAATACCTCCTGTATATCTGTCATGTTACTGTATTACACCTCCTGTATATCTGTCATGTTACTGTATTACACCTTCCGTATATCTGTCATGTTACTGTATTACACCGCCTGTATATCTGTCATGTTACTGTATTACAACTCCTGTATATCTGTCATGTTACTGTATTACACATCCTGTATATCTGTCATGTTACTGTATTACATCGCCTGTATATCTGTCATGTTACTGTATTACATCGCCTGTATATCTGTCATGTTACTGTATTACACCTCCTGTATATCTGTCATGTTACTGTATTATACCTCCTGTTTATCTGTCATGTTACTGTATTACACCTCCTCTATATCTCTCATGTTACTGTATTATACCTCCTGTATATCTGGCATGTTACTGTATTACACATGCTGTATATCTGGCATGTTACTGTATTACACCTCCTGTATATCTGTCATGTTACTGTATTACACCTCCTGTATATCTGTCATGTTACTGTATTACACCTCCTGTATATCTGTCATGTTACTGTATTACACCTCCTGTATAGCTGTCATGTTACTGTATTACACCTCCTGTATAGCTGTCATGTTACTGTATTACACCTCCTGTATATCTGTCATGTTACTGTATTATACCTCCTGAATATCTGTCATGTTACTGTATTACACCTACTGTATATCAGTCATGTTACCGTATTACACCTGTCTATCTGTCATATTAATGTTTTACCTCCTGTCTGTCTGTCATGTTACTGTATTACACCTCCTGTATCTCTGTCATGTTACTGTATTACACCTCCTGTATATCTGTCATGTTACTGTATATCTGTCATGTTACCTGTACAACACCTCCTGTATATCTGTCATGTTACTGTATTACACTTCCTGTATATCTGTCATGTTACTGTATTAAACCTCCTGTATATCTGTCATGTTACTGTGTTACACCTCCTGTATATCTGTCATGTTACTGTATTACACCTCCTGTATATCTGTCATGTTACTGTATTACACCTCCTGTATATCTGTCATGTTACTGTATTACACCTGCTGTATATCTGTCATGTTACCGTATTACACCTCCTGTCTATCTGTCATGTTACCGTATTTTACCTCCTGAATATCTGTCATGTTACTGTATTACACCTACTGTATATCTGTCATGTTACCGTATTACACCTCCTGTCTATCTGTCATGTTAGTGTTTTACCTACTGTATATCTGTCATGGTACTGTACAACACCTCCTGTTTCTCTGTCATGTTACTGTATTACACCTCCTGTATATCTGTCATGTTACTGTACATTACCTCCTGTATATCTGTCATGTTACTGTATTACACCTCCTGTATATCTGTCATGTTACTGTATTATACCTCCTGTATATCTGTCATGTCACTGTACAACACCTCCTGTATATCTGTCATGTTACTGTACAACACCTCCTGTATATCTGTCATGTTACTGTATTACAGCTCCTGTATATCTGTCATGTTACTGTATTACACCTCCTGTATAGCTGTCATGTTACCGTATTACACCTCCTGTATATCTGTCATGTTAATGTATTACACCTCCTGTATATCTGTCATATTACTGTATTACACCTCCTGTATATCTGTCATGTTACTGTATTAAACCACCTGTATATCTGTCATGTTACTGTATTAAACCTCCTGTATATCTGTCATGTTACTGTACAACACCTCCTGCATATCTGTCATGTTACTGTACAACACCTCCTGTATATCTGTCATGTTACTGTACAACACCTCCTTTATATCTGTCATGTTACTGTATTACACCTCCTGTATATCTGTCATGTTACTGTATTACACCTCCTGTATATCTGTAATGTTACTGTATTATACCTCCTGTATATCTGTCATGTTACTGTATGACACCTGTTTAGCTGTCATGTTACTGTATTACACCTCCTGTATAGCTGTCATGTTACTGTATTACACCTCCTGTATATCTGTCATGTTACTGTATTACACCTCCTGTATATCTGTCATGTTTCTGTATTACACCTACTGTATATCTGTCATGTTACTGTATTATACCTCCTGAATATCTGTCATGTTACTGTATTACACCTACTGTATATCTGTCATGTTACCGTATTACACCTCCTGTCTATCTGTCATGTTAGTGTTTTACCTACTGTATATCTGTCATGGTACTGTACAACACCTCCTGTTTCTCTGTCATGTTACTGTATTACACCTCCTGTATATCTGTCATGTTACTGTACATTACCTCCTGTATATCTGTCATGTTACTGTATTACACCTCCTGTATATCTGTCATGTTACTGTATTATACCTCCTGTATATCTGTCATGTTACTGTACAACACCTCCTGTATATCTGTCATGTTACTGTACAACACCTCCTGTATATCTGTCATGTTACTGTATTACAGCTCCTGTATATCTGTCATGTTACTGTATTACACGTCCTGTATAGCTGTCATGTTACTGTATTACACCTCCTGTATATCTGTCATGTTAATGTAATACACCTCCTGTATATCTGTCATGTTACTGTATTACACCTCCTGTATATCTGTCATGTTAATGTATTACACCTCCTGTATATCTGTCATATTACTGTATTACACCTCCTGTATATCTGTCATGTTAATGTATTACACCACCTGTATATCTGTCATGTTACTGTATTAAACCTCCTGTATATCTGTCATGTTACTGTACAACACCTCCTGCATATCTGTCATGTTACTGTACAACACCTACTGTATATCTGTCATGTTACTGTATTACACCTCCTGTATATATGTCTTGTTACTGTATTATACCTCCTGTATATCTGTCATGTTACTGTACAACACCTCCTGCATATCTGTCATGTTACTGTACAACACCTCCTGTATATCTGTCATGTTACGGTATTTCACCTCCTGTATATCTGTCATGTTACTGTATTTCACCTCCTGTATATCTGTCATGTCACTGTATTACACCTCCTGTATATCTGTCATGTTACTGTATTACACCTCCTGTATAGCTGTCATGTTACTGTATTACACCTCCTGTATAGCTGTCATGTTACTGTATTACACCTCCTGTATATCTGTCATGTTACTGTATTATACCTCCTGAATATCTGTCATGTTACTGTATTACACCTACTGTATATCAGTCATGTTACCGTATTACACCTGTCTATCTGTCATATTAATGTTTTACCTCCTGTCTGTCTGTCATGTTACTCTATTACACCTCCTGTATATCTGTCATGTTACTGTATTACACCTCCTGTATATCTGTCATGTTACTGTATTACACCTCCTGTATATCTGTCATGTTACTGTATGACACCTGTATAGCTGTCATGTTACTGTAATACACCTCCTGTATAGCTGTCATGTTACTATATTACACCTCCTGTATACCTGTCATGTTACTGTATTATACCTCCTGTATATCTGTCATGTTACTGTATTACACCTCCTGTATATCTGTCATGTTACTGTATTACACCTACTGTATATCTGTCATGTTACTGTATTATACCTCCTGAATATCTGTCATGTTACTCTATTACACCTCCTGTATATCTGTCATGTTACTGTATTATACCTCCTGTATATCTGTCATGTTACTGTACAACACCTCCTGTATATCTGTCATGTTACTGTACAACACCTCCTGTATATCTGTCATGTTACTGTATTACAGCTCCTGTATATCTGTCATGTTACTGTATTACAACTCCTGTATAGCTGTCATGTTACTGTATTACACCTCCTGTATATCTGTCATGTTAATGTAACACACCTCCTGTATATCTGTCATGTTACTGTATTACACCTCCTGTATATCTGTCATGTTAATGTATTACACCTCCTGTATATCTGTCATATTACTGTATTACACCTCCTGTATATCTGTCATGTTAATGTATTACACCACCTGTATATCTGTCATGTTACTGTATTAAACCTCCTGTATATCTGTCATGTTACTGTACAATACCTCCTGCATATCTGTCATGTTACTGTACAACACCTACTGTATATCTGTCATGTTACTGTATTACACCTCCTGTATATATGTCTTGTTACTGTATTATACCTCCTGTATATCTGTCATGTTACTGTACAACACCTCCTGCATATCTGTCATGTTACTGTACAACACCTCCTGTATATCTGTCATGTTACGGTATTTCACCTCCTGTATATCTGTCATGTTACTGTATTTCACCTCCTGTATATCTGTCATGTCACTGTATTACACCTCCTGTATATCTGTCATGTTACTGTATTACACCTCCTGTATAGCTGTCATGTTACTGTATTACACCTCCTGTATAGCTGTCATGTTACTGTATTACACCTCCTGTATATCTGTCATGTTACTGTATTATACCTCCTGAATATCTGTCATGTTACTGTATTACACCTACTGTATATCAGTCATGTTACCGTATTACACCTGTCTATCTGTCATATTAATGTTTTACCTCCTGTCTGTCTGTCATGTTACTCTATTACACCTCCTGTATATCTGTCATGTTACTGTATTACACCTCCTGTATATCTGTCATGTTACTGTATGACACCTGTATAGCTGTCATGTTACTGTAATACACCTCCTGTATAGCTGTCATGTTACTATATATTACACCTCCTGTATACCTGTCATGTTACTGTATTATACCTCCTGTATATCTGTCATGTTACTGTATTACACCTCCTGTATATCTGTCATGTTACTGTATTACACCTACTGTATATCTGTCATGTTACTGTATTATACCTCCTGAATATCTGTCATGTTACTCTATTACACCTCCTGTATATCTGTCATGTTACTGTATTATACCTCCTGTATATCTGTCATGTTACTGTACAACACCTCCTGTATATCTGTCATGTTACTGTACAACACCTCCTGTATATCTGTCATGTTACTGTATTACAGCTCCTGTATATCTGTCATGTTACTGTATTACACCTCCTGTATAGCTGTCATGTTACTGTATTACACCTCCTGTATATCTGTCATGTTAATGTAATACACCTCCTGTATATCTGTCATGTTACTGTATTACACCTCCTGTATATCTGTCATGTTAATGTATTACACCTCCTGTATATCTGTCATATTACTGTATTACACCTCCTGTATATCTGTCATGTTAATGTATTACACCACCTGTATATCTGTCATGTTACTGTATTAAACCTCCTGTATATCTGTCATGTTACTGTACAATACCTCCTGCATATCTGTCATGTTACTGTACAACACCTACTGTATATCTGTCATGTTACTGTATTACACCTCCTGTATATATGTCTTGTTACTGTATTATACCTCCTGTATATCTGTCATGTTACTGTACAACACCTCCTGCATATCTGTCATGTTACTGTACAACACCTCCTGTATATCTGTCATGTTACGGTATTTCACCTCCTGTATATCTGTCATGTTACTGTATTTCACCTCCTGTATATCTGTCATGTCACTGTATTACACCTCCTGTATATCTGTCATGTTACTGTATTACACCTCCTGTATAGCTGTCATGTTACTGTATTACACCTCCTGTATAGCTGTCATGTTACTGTATTACACCTCCTGTATATCTGTCATGTTACTGTATTATACCTCCTGAATATCTGTCATGTTACTGTATTACACCTACTGTATATCAGTCATGTTACCGTATTACACCTGTCTATCTGTCATATTAATGTTTTACCTCCTGTCTGTCTGTCATGTTACTCTATTACACCTCCTGTATATCTGTCATGTTACTGTATTACACCTCCTGTATATCTGTCATGTTACTGTATTACACCTCCTGTATATCTGTCATGTTACTGTATGACACCTGTATAGCTGTCATGTTACTGTAATACACCTCCTGTATAGCTGTCATGTTACTATATTACACCTCCTGTATACCTGTCATGTTACTGTATTATACCTCCTGTATATCTGTCATGTTACTGTATTACACCTCCTGTATATCTGTCATGTTACTGTATTACACCTACTGTATATCTGTCATGTTACTGTATTATACCTCCTG
This sequence comes from Salmo salar, assembly GCF_965601325.2. NCBI lineage: Eukaryota > Metazoa > Chordata > Actinopteri > Salmoniformes > Salmonidae > Salmo > Salmo salar. The sequence goes on from NC_138299.1 coordinate 52,444,196, forward strand.
AATATCTGTCATGTTACTCTATTACACCTCCTGTATATCTGTCATGTTACTGTATTACACCTCCTGTCTATCTGTCATGTTAGTGTTTTACCTCCTGTATGTCTGTCATTTTACTGAACAACACCTCCTGTATATCTGTCATGTTACCATATTTTACCTCCTGTGTATCTGTCATGTTACTGTATTACACCTCCTGTATATCTGTCATGTTACTGTATATCTGTCATGTTACTGTACAACACCTCCTGTATATCTGTCATATTACTGTATTACACCTCCTGTATATCTGTCATGTTACTGTATTATACCTCCTGTATATCTGTCATGTTACTGTATTACACCTCCTGTATATCTGTCATGTTACTGTATGACACCTGTATAGCTGTCATGTTACTGTAATACACCTCCTGTATAGCTGGCATGTTACTATATTACACCTCCTGTATACCTGTCATGTTACTGTATTATACCTCCTGTATATCTGTCATGTTACTGTATTACACCTCCTGTATATCTGTCATGTTACTGTATTACACCTACTGTATATCTGTCATGTTACTGTATTATACCTCCTGAATATCTGTCATGTTACTCTATTACACCTCCTGTATATCTGTCATGTTACTGTATTACACCTCCTGTCTATCTGTCATGTTAGTGTTTTACCTCCTGTATGTCTGTCATGTTACTGAACAACACCTCCTGTATATCTGTCATGTTACCATATTTTACCTCCTGTGTATCTGTCATGTTACTGTATTACACCTCCTGTATATCTGTCATGTTACTGTATATCTGTCATGTTACTGTACAACACCTCCTGTATATCTGTCATATTACTGTATTACACCTCCTGTATATCTGTCATGTTACTGTATTATACCTCCTGTATATCTGTCATGTTACTGTTTTACACCTGTATATCTGTAATGTTACTGTACAACACCTCCTGTATATCTGTCATGTTACTGTATTACACCTCCTGTATAGCTGTCATGTTACTGTATTACACTTCCTGTATATCTGTCATGTTACTGTATTAAACCTCCTGTATATCTGTCATGTTACTGTGTTAAACCTCCTGTATATCGGTCATGTTACTGTATTACACCTCCTGTATATCTGTCATGTTACTGTATTACACCTCCTGTCTATCTGTCATGTTACCGTATTTTACCTCCTGTATATCTGTCATGTTACTGTACAACACCTCCTGTATATCTGTCATGTTACTGTATTACACCTCCTGTATATCTGTCATGTTACTGTATTACACCTCCCGTATATCTGTCATGTTACTGTATTACACCGCCTGTATATCTGTCATGTTACTGTATTACAACTCCTGTATATCTGTCATGTTACTGTATTACACATCCTGTATATCTGTCATGTTACTGTATTACATCGCCTGTATATCTGTCATGTTACTGTATTACACCTCCTGTATATCTGTCATGTTACTGTATTATACCTCCTGTATATCTGTCATGTTACTGTATTACACCTCCTGTATATCTCTCATGTTACTGTATTATACCTCCTGTATATCTGGCATGTTACTGTATTACACCTCCTGTATATCTGGCATGTTACTGTATATACACCTCCTGTATATCTGTCATGTTACTGTATTACACCTCCTGTATATCTGTCATGTTACTGTATTACACCTCCTGTATATCTGTCATGTTACTGTATATCTGTCATGTTACTGTACAACACCTCCTGTATATCTGTCATATTACTGTATTACACCTCCTGTATATCTGTCATGTTACTGTATTATACCTCCTGTATATCTGTCATGTTACTGTTTTACACCTGTATATCTGTAATGTTACTGTACAACACCTCCTGTATATCTGTCATGTTACTGTATTACACCTCCTGTATAGCTGTCATGTTACTGTATTACACTTCCTGTATATCTGTCATGTTACTGTATTAAACCTCCTGTATATCTGTCATGTTACTGTGTTAAACCTCCTGTATATCGGTCATGTTACTGTATTACACCTCCTGTATATCTGTCATGTTACTGTATTACACCTGCTGTATATCTGTCATGTTACCGTAATACACCTCCTGTCTATCTGTCATGTTACCGTATTTACCTCCTGTATATCTGTCATGTTACTGTATTAAACCTCCTGTATATCTGTCATGTTACTGTGTTAAACCTCCTGTATATCGGTCATGTTACTGTATTACACCTCCTGTATATCTGTCATGTTACTGTATTACACCTGCTGTATATCTGTCATGTTACTGTATGACACCTGTATAGCTGTCATGTTACTGTAATACACCTCCTGTATAGCTGTCATGTTACTATATTACACCTCCTGTATACCTGTCATGTTACTGTATTATACCTCCTGTATATCTGTCATGTTACTGTATTACACCTCCTGTATATCTGTCATGTTACTGTATTACACCTACTGTATATCTGTCATGTTACTGTATTATACCTCCTGAATATCTGTCATGTTACTCTATTACACCTCCTGTATATCTGTCATGTTACTGTATTACACCTCCTGTCTATCTGTCATGTTAGTGTTTTACCTCCTGTATGTCTGTCATGTTACTGAACAACACCTCCTGTATATCTGTCATGTTACCATATTTTACCTCCTGTGTATCTGTCATGTTACTGTATTACACCTCCTGTATATCTGTCATGTTACTGTATATCTGTCATGTTACTGTACAACACCTCCTGTATATCTGTCATATTACTGTATTACACCTCCTGTATATCTGTCATGTTACTGTATTATACCTCCTGTATATCTGTCATGTTACTGTTTTACACCTGTATATCTGTAATGTTACTGTACAACACCTCCTGTATATCTGTCATGTTACTGTATTACACCTCCTGTATAGCTGTCATGTTACTGTATTACACTTCCTGTATATCTGTCATGTTACTGTATTAAACCTCCTGTATATCTGTCATGTTACTGTGTTAAACCTCCTGTATATCGGTCATGTTACTGTATTACACCTCCTGTATATCTGTCATGTTACTGTATTACACCTCCTGTCTATCTGTCATGTTACCGTATTTTACCTCCTGTATATCTGTCATGTTACTGTACAACACCTCCTGTATATCTGTCATGTTACTGTATTACACCTCCTGTATATCTGTCATGTTACTGTATTACACCTCCCGTATATCTGTCATGTTACTGTATTACACCGCCTGTATATCTGTCATGTTACTGTATTACAACTCCTGTATATCTGTCATGTTACTGTATTACACATCCTGTATATCTGTCATGTTACTGTATTACATCGCCTGTATATCTGTCATGTTACTGTATTACACCTCCTGTATATCTGTCATGTTACTGTATTATACCTCCTGTATATCTGTCATGTTACTGTATTACACCTCCTGTATATCTCTCATGTTACTGTATTATACCTCCTGTATATCTGGCATGTTACTGTATTACACCTCCTGTATATCTGGCATGTTACTGTATATACACCTCCTGTATATCTGTCATGTTACTGTATTACACCTCCTGTATATCTGTCATGTTACTGTATTACACCTCCTGTATATCTGTCATGTTACTGTATATCTGTCATGTTACTGTACAACACCTCCTGTATATCTGTCATATTACTGTATTACACCTCCTGTATATCTGTCATGTTACTGTATTATACCTCCTGTATATCTGTCATGTTACTGTTTTACACCTGTATATCTGTAATGTTACTGTACAACACCTCCTGTATATCTGTCATGTTACTGTATTACACCTCCTGTATAGCTGTCATGTTACTGTATTACACTTCCTGTATATCTGTCATGTTACTGTATTAAACCTCCTGTATATCTGTCATGTTACTGTGTTAAACCTCCTGTATATCGGTCATGTTACTGTATTACACCTCCTGTATATCTGTCATGTTACTGTATTACACCTGCTGTATATCTGTCATGTTACCGTAATACACCTCCTGTCTATCTGTCATGTTACCGTATTTTACCTCCTGTATATCTGTCATGTTACTGTACAACACCTCCTGTATATCTGTCATGTTACTGTATTACACCGCCTGTATATCTGTCATGTTACTGTATTACAACTCCTGTATATCTGTCATGTTACTGTATTACACATCCTGTATATCTGTCATGTTACTGTATTACATCGCCTGTATATCTGTCATGTTACTGTATTACACCTCCTGTATATCTGTCATGTTACTGTATTATACCTCCTGTATATCTGTCATGTTACTGTATTACACCTCCTGTATATCTCTCATGTTACTGTATTATACCTCCTGTATATCTGGCATGTTACTGTATTACACCTCCTGTATATCTGGCATGTTACTGTATTACACCTCCTGTATATCTGTCATGTTACTGTATTACACCTCCTGTATATCTGTCATGTTACTGTATTACACCTCCTGTATATCTGTCATGTTACTGTATTACAACTCCTGTATATCTGTCATGTTACTGTATTATACCTCCTGTATATCTGTCATGTTACTGTTTTACACCTGTATATCTGTAATGTTACTGTACAACACCTCCTGTATATCTGTCATGTTACTGTATTACACCTCCTGTATATCTGTCATGTTACTGTATTATACCTCCTGTATATCTGTCATGTTACTGTATTACACCTCCTGTATATCTCTCATGTTACTGTATTATACCTCCTGTATATCTGGCATGTTACTGTATTACACCTCCTGTATATCTGGCATGTTACTGTATATACACCTCCTGTATATCTGTCATGTTACTGTATTACACCTCCTGTATATCTGTCATGTTACTGTATTACACCTCCTGTATATCTGTCATGTTACTGTATATCTGTCATGTTACTGTACAACACCTCCTGTATATCTGTCATATTACTGTATTACACCTCCTGTATATCTGTCATGTTACTGTATTATACCTCCTGTATATCTGTCATGTTACTGTTTTACACCTGTATATCTGTAATGTTACTGTACAACACCTCCTGTATATCTGTCATGTTACTGTATTACACCTCCTGTATAGCTGTCATGTTACTGTATTACACTTCCTGTATATCTGTCATGTTACTGTATTAAACCTCCTGTATATCTGTCATGTTACTGTGTTAAACCTCCTGTATATCGGTCATGTTACTGTATTACACCTCCTGTATATCTGTCATGTTACTGTATTACACCTGCTGTATATCTGTCATGTTACCGTAATACACCTCCTGTCTATCTGTCATGTTACCGTATTTTACCTCCTGTATATCTGTCATGTTACTGTACAACACCTCCTGTATATCTGTCATGTTACTGTATTACACCGCCTGTATATCTGTCATGTTACTGTATTACAACTCCTGTATATCTGTCATGTTACTGTATTACACATCCTGTATATCTGTCATGTTACTGTATTACATCGCCTGTATATCTGTCATGTTACTGTATTACACCTCCTGTATATCTGTCATGTTACTGTATTACACCTGCTGTATATCTGTCATGTTACCGTATTACACCTCCTGTCTATCTGTCATGTTACCGTATTTTACCTCCTGTATATCTGTCATGTTACTGTACAACACCTCCTGTATATCTGTCATGTTACTGTATTACACCTCCTGTATATCTGTCATGTTACTGTATTACACCTCCCGTATATCTGTCATGTTACTGTATTACACCGCCTGTATATCTGTCATGTTACTGTATTACAACTCCTGTATATCTGTCATGTTACTGTATTACACATCCTGTATATCTGTCATGTTACTGTATTACATCGCCTGTATATCTGTCATGTTACTGTATTACACCTCCTGTATATCTGTCATGTTACTGTATTATACCTCCTGTATATCTGTCATGTTACTGTATTACACCTCCTGTATATCTCTCATGTTACTGTATTATACCTCCTGTATATCTGGCATGTTACTGTATTATACCTCCTGTATATCTGGCATGTTACTGTATTACACCTCCTGTATATCTGTCATGTTACTGTATTACACCTCCTGTATATCTGTCATGTTACTGTATTACACCTCCTGTATATCTGTCATGTTACTGTATTACAACTCCTGTATATCTGTCATGTTACTGTATTACACCTCCTGTATAGCTGTCATGTTACTGTATTAAACCTCCTGTATATCTGTCATGTTACTGTATTAAACCTCCTGTATATCTGTCATGTTACTGTATTACACCTCCTGTATACCTGTCATGTTAATGTATTACACCTCCTGTATATCTGTCATGTTACTGTATTACACCTCCTGTATATCTGTCATGTTACTGTATCACACCTCCTGTATATCTGTCATGTTACTGTATTACACCTCCTGTATATCTGTCATGTTACTCTATTACACCTCCTGTATATCTGTCATGTTACTGTATTATACCTCCTGTATATCTGTCCTGTTACTGTTGTTATCAGACCTCCTGTATATCTGTCCTGTTACTGTTGTTATCAGACCTCCTGTATATCTGTCCTGTTACTGTTGTTATCAGAACTCCTGTATACCTGTCATGTTACTGTATTACACCTCCTGTATATCTGTCATGTTACTGTATATCTGTCATGTTACTGTATTTTACCTCCTGTATATCTGTCATGTTACTGTATTACACCTCCTGTATATCTGTCCAGTTACTGTTGGTATCAAACCTCCTGTATATCTGTCCTGTTACTCTTGTTATCAGACCTCCTGTATACCTGTCATGTTACTGTATTACACCTCCTGTATATCTGTCATGTTACTGTATATCTGTCATGTTACTGTATTACACCTCCTGTATATCTGTCATGTTACTGTATTACACCTCCTGTATATCTGTCATGTTACTGTATTACACAGCCTGTATATCTGTCATGTTACCGTATTACACCTCCTGTCTATCTGTCATGTTACCGTATTTTACCTCCTGTATATCTGTCATGTTACTGTACAACACCTCCTGTATATCTGTCATGTTACTGTATTACACCTCCTGTATATCTGTCATGTTACTGTATTACACCTCCCGTATATCTGTCATGTTACTGTATTACACCGCCTGTATATCTGTCATGTTACTGTATTACAACTCCTGTATATCTGTCATGTTACTGTATTACACATCCTGTATATCTGTCATGTTACTGTATTACATCGCCTGTATATCTGTCATGTTACTGTATTACACCTCCTGTATATCTGTCATGTTACTGTATTATACCTCCTGTATATCTGTCATGTTACTGTATTACACCTCCTGTATATCTCTCATGTTACTGTATTATACCTCCTGTATATCTGGCATGTTACTGTATTAACCCTCCTGTATATCTGGCATGTTACTGTATTACACCTCCTGTATATCTGTCATGTTACTGTATTACACCTCCTGTATATCTGTCATGTTACTGTATTACACCTCCTGTATATCTGTCATGTTATTGTATTACAACTCCTGTATATCTGTCATGTTACTATATTACACCTCCTGTATAGCTGTCATGTTACTGTATTACACCTCCTGTATATCTGTCATGTTACTGTATTAAACCTCCTGTATATCTGTCATGTTACTGTATTACACCTCCTGTATACCTCTCATGTTAATGTATTACACCTCCTGTATATCTGTCATGTTACTGTATTACACCTCCTGTATATCTGTCATGTTACTGTATCACACCTCCTGTATATCTGTCATGTTACTGTATTACACCTCCTGTATATCTGTCATGTTACTCTATTACACCTCCTGTATATCTGTCATGTTACTGTATTATACCTCCTGTATATCTGTCCTGTTACTGTTGTTATCAGACCTCCTGTATATCTGTCCTGTTACTGTTGTTATCAGACCTCCTGTATATCTGTCCTGTTACTGTTGTTATCAGAACTCCTGTATACCTGTCATGTTACTGTATTACACCTCCTGTATATCTGTCATGTTACTGTATATCTGTCATGTTACTGTATTTTACCTCCTGTATATCTGTCATGTTACTGTATTTCACCTCCTGTATATCTGTCCAGTTACTGTTGTTATCAAACCTCCTGTATATCTGTCCTGTTACTGTTGTTATCAGACCTCCTGTATACCTGTCATGTTACTGTATTACACCTCCTGTATATCTGTCATGTTACTGTATATCTGTCATGTTACTGTATTACACCTCCTGTATATCTGTCATGTTACTGTATGACACCTCCTGTATATCTGTCTTATTACTGTATTATGCCGCCTGTATATCTGTCATGTTACTGTATTTCACCTCCTGTATATCAGTCCTGTTACTTTTGTTATCAGACCTCCTGTATACCTGTCATGTTACTGTATTACACCTCCTGTATAGCTGTCATGTTACTGTATTACACCTGCTGTATATTTGTCATGTTACCGTATTACACCTCCTGTCTATCTGTCATGTTACCGTATTTTACTTCCTGTATATCTGTCATGTTACTGTACAACACCTCCTGTATATCTGTCATGTTACTGTATTACACCTCCTGTATATCTGTCATGTTACTGTATTACACCTCCTGTATATCTGTCATGTTTCTGTATTACACCTCCCGTATATCTGTCATGTTACTGTATTACACCGCCTGTATATCTGTCATGTTACTGTATTACACCTCCTGTATATCTGTCATGTTACTGTATTACACCTCCTGTATATCTGTCATGTTACTGTATTACACATCCTGTATATCTGTCATGTTACTGTATTACACCTCCTGTATATCTGTCATGTTACTGTATTACACCTCCTGTATAGCTGTCATGTTACTGTATTACACCTCCTGTATCTCTGTCATGTTACTGTATAACACCTCCTGTATATCTGTCATGTTACTGTATTATACCTCCTGAATATCTGTCATGTTACTGTATTACACCTACTGTATATCAGTCATGTTACCGTATTACACCTGTCTATCTGTCATATTAATGTTTTACCTCCTGTCTGTCTGTCATGTTACTGTATTACACCTCCTGTATCTCTGTCATGTTACTGTATTACACCTCCTGTATATCTGTCATGTTACTGTATATCTGTCATGTTACCTGTACAACACCTCCTGTATATCTGTCATGTTACTGTATTACACTTCCTGTATATCTGTCATGTTACTGTATTAAACCTCCTGTATATCTGTCATGTTACTGTGTTACACCTCCTGTATATCTGTCATGTTACTGTATTACACCTCCTGTATATCTGTCATGTTACTGTATTACACCTCCTGTATATCTGTCATGTTACTGTATTACACCTGCTGTATATCTGTCATGTTACAGTATTACACCTCCTGTCTATCTGTCATGTTACCGTATTTTACCTCCTGAATATCTGTCATGTTACTGTATTACACCTACTGTATATCTGTCATGTTACCGTATTACACCTCCTGTCTATCTGTCATGTTAGTGTTTTACCTACTGTATATCTGTCATGGTACTGTACAACACCTCCTGTTTCTCTGTCATGTTACTGTATTACACCTCCTGTATATCTGTCATGTTACTGTACATTACCTCCTGTATATCTGTCATGTTACTGTATTACACCTCCTGTATATCTGTCATGTTACTGTATTATACCTCCTGTATATCTGTCATGTTACTGTACTACAACACCTGTATATCTGGCATGTTACTGTACAACACCTCCTGTATATCTGTCATGTTACTGTATTACAGCTCCTGTATATCTGTCATGTTACTGTATTACACCTCCTGTATAGCTGTCATGTTACTCTATTACACCTCCTGTATATCTGTCATGTTAATGTATTACACCTCCTGTATATCTGTCATGTTACTGTACAACACCTCCTGTATATCTGTCATGTTACTGTATTACACCTCCTGTATATCTGTCATGTTACTGTATTACACCTCCCGTATATCTGTCATGTTACTGTATTACACCACCTGTATATCTGTCATGTTACTGTATTACACCTCCTTTATATCTGTCATGTTACTGTATTACACCTCCTGTATATCTGTCATGTTACTGTATTACACATCCTGTATATCTGTCATGTTACTGTATTACACCTCCTGTATATCTGTCATGTTACTGTATTACACCTCCTGTATAGCTGTCATGTTACTGTATTACACCTCCTGTATCTCTGTCATGTTACTGTATTACACCTCCTGTATATCTGTCATGTTACTGTATTATACCTCCTGAATATCTGTCATGTTACTGTATTACACCTACTGTATATCAGTCATGTTACCGTATTACACCTGTCTATCTGTCATATTAATGTTTTACCTCCTGTCTGTCTGTCATGTTACTGTATTACACCTCCTGTATCTCTGTCATGTTACTGTATTACACCTCCTGTATATCTGTCATGTTACTGTATATCTGTCATGTTACCTGTACAACACCTCCTGTATATCTGTCATGTTACTGTATTACACTTCCTGTATATCTGTCATGTTACTGTATTAAACCTCCTGTATATCTGTCATGTTACTGTGTTACACCTCCTGTATATCTGTCATGTTACTGTATTACACCTCCTGTATATCTGTCATGTTATTGTATTACACCTCCTGTATATCTGTCATGTTACTGTATTACACCTGCTGTATATCTGTCATGTTACAGTATTACACCTCCTGTCTATCTGTCATGTTACCGTATTTTACCTCCTGAATATCTGTCATGTTACTGTATTACACCTACTGTATATCTGTCATGTTACCGTATTACACCTCCTGTCTATCTGTCATGTTAGTGTTTTACCTACTGTATATCTGTCATGGTACTGTACAACACCTCCTGTTTCTCTGTCATGTTACTGTATTACACCTCCTGTATATCTGTCATGTTACTGTACATTACCTCCTGTATATCTGTCATGTTACTGTATTACACCTCCTGTATATCTGTCATGTTACTGTACAACACCTCCTGTATATCTGTCATGTTACTGTATTACAGCTCCTGTATATCTGTCATGTTACTGTATTACACCTCTTGTATAGCTGTCATGTTACCGTATTACACCTCCTGTATATCTGTCATGTTAATGTATTACACCTCCTGTATATCTGTCATGTTACTGTAATACACCTCCTGTATATCTGTCATGTTAATGTATTACACCTCCTGTATATCTGTCATATTACTGTATTACACCTCCTGTATATCTGTCATGTTACTGTATTACACCACCTGTATATCTGTCATGTTACTGTATTAAACCTCCTGTATATCTGTCATGTTACTGAACAACACCTCCTGCATATCTGTCATGTTACTGTACAACACCTCCTGTATATCTGTCATGTTACTGTACAACATCTCCTTTATATCTGTCATGTTACTGTATTACACCTCCTGTATATCTGTCATGTTACTGTATTACACCTCCTGTATATCTGTAATGTTACTGTATTATACCTCCTGTATATCTGTCATGTTACTGTATGACACCTGTTTAGCTGTCATGTTACTGTATTACACCTCCTGTATAGCTGTCATGTTACTGTATTACACCTCCTGTATATCTGTCATGTTACTGTATTACACCTCCTGTATATCTGTCATGTTTCTGTATTACACCTACTGTATATCTGTCATGTTACTGTATTATACCTCCTGAATATCTGTCATGTTACTGTATTACACCTACTGTATATCTGTCATGTTACCGTATTACACCTCCTGTCTATCTGTCATGTTAGTGTTTTACCTACTGTATATCTGTCATGGTACTGTACAACACCTCCTGTTTCTCTGTCATGTTACTGTATTACACCTCCTGTATATCTGTCATGTTACTGTACATTACCTCCTGTATATCTGTCATGTTACTGTATTACACCTCCTGTATATCTGTCATGTTACTGTATTATACCTCCTGTATATCTGTCATGTTACTGTACAACACCTCCTGTATATCTGTCATGTTACTGTACAACACCTCCTGTATATCTGTCATGTTACTGTATTACAGCTCCTGTATATCTGTCATGTTACTGTATTACACCTCCTGTATATCTGTCATGTTACTGTATTACACCTCCTGTATAGCTGTCATGTTACTGTATTACACCTCCTGTATCTCTGTCATGTTACTGTATTACACCTCCTGTATATCTGTCATGTTACTGTATTATACCTCCTGAATATCTGTCATGTTACTGTATTACACCTACTGTATATCAGTCATGTTACCGTATTACACCTGTCTATCTGTCATATTAATGTTTTACCTCCTGTCTGTCTGTCATGTTACTGTATTACACCTCCTGTATCTCTGTCATGTTACTGTATTACACCTCCTGTATATCTGTCATGTTACTGTATATCTGTCATGTTACCTGTACAACACCTCCTGTATATCTGTCATGTTACTGTATTACACTTCCTGTATATCTGTCATGTTACTGTATTAAACCTCCTGTATATCTGTCATGTTACTGTGTTACACCTCCTGTATATCTGTCATGTTACTGTATTACACCTCCTGTATATCTGTCATGTTATTGTATTACACCTCCTGTATATCTGTCATGTTACTGTATTACACCTGCTGTATATCTGTCATGTTAATGTATTACACCTCCTGTATATCTGTCATGTTACTGTACAACACCTCCTGTATATCTGTCATGTTACTGTATTACACCTCCTGTATATCTGTCATGTTACTGTATTACACCTCCCGTATATCTGTCATGTTACTGTATTACACCACCTGTATATCTGTCATGTTACTGTATTACACGTCCTTTATATCTGTCATGTTACTGTATTACACCTCCTGTATATCTGTCATGTTACTGTATTACACATCCTGTATATCTGTCATGTTACTGTATTACACCTCCTGTATATCTGTCATGTTACTGTATTACACCTCCTGTATAGCTGTCATGTTACTGTATTACACCTCCTGTATCTCTGTCATGTTACTGTATTACACCTCCTGTATATCTGTCATGTTACTGTATTATACCTCCTGAATATCTGTCATGTTACTGTATTACACCTACTGTATATCAGTCATGTTACCGTATTACACCTGTCTATCTGTCATATTAATGTTTTACCTCCTGTCTGTCTGTCATGTTACTGTATTACACCTCCTGTATCTCTGTCATGTTACTGTATTACACCTCCTGTATATCTGTCATGTTACTGTATATCTGTCATGTTACCTGTACAACACCTCCTGTATATCTGTCATGTTACTGTATTACACTTCCTGTATATCTGTCATGTTACTGTATTAAACCTCCTGTATATCTGTCATGTTACTGTGTTACACCTCCTGTATATCTGTCATGTTACTGTATTACACCTCCTGTATATCTGTCATGTTATTGTATTACACCTCCTGTATATCTGTCATGTTACTGTATTACACCTGCTGTATATCTGTCATGTTACAGTATTACACCTCCTGTCTATCTGTCATGTTACCGTATTTTACCTCCTGAATATCTGTCATGTTACTGTATTACACCTACTGTATATCTGTCATGTTACCGTATTACACCTCCTGTCTATCTGTCATGTTAGTGTTTTACCTACTGTATATCTGTCATGGTACTGTACAACACCTCCTGTTTCTCTGTCATGTTACTGTATTACACCTCCTGTATATCTGTCATGTTACTGTACATTACCTCCTGTATATCTGTCATGTTACTGTATTACACCTCCTGTATATCTGTCATGTTACTGTACAACACCTCCTGTATATCTGTCATGTTACTGTATTACAGCTCCTGTATATCTGTCATGTTACTGTATTACACCTCTTGTATAGCTGTCATGTTACCGTATTACACCTCCTGTATATCTGTCATGTTAATGTATTACACCTCCTGTATATCTGTCATGTTACTGTAATACACCTCCTGTATATCTGTCATGTTAATGTATTACACCTCCTGTATATCTGTCATATTACTGTATTACACCTCCTGTATATCTGTCATGTTACTGTATTACACCACCTGTATATCTGTCATGTTACTGTATTAAACCTCCTGTATATCTGTCATGTTACTGAACAACACCTCCTGCATATCTGTCATGTTACTGTACAACACCTCCTGTATATCTGTCATGTTACTGTACAACATCTCCTTTATATCTGTCATGTTACTGTATTACACCTCCTGTATATCTGTCATGTTACTGTATTACACCTCCTGTATATCTGTAATGTTACTGTATTATACCTCCTGTATATCTGTAATGTTACTGTATTATACCTCCTGTATATCTGTCATGTTACTGTATGACACCTGTTTAGCTGTCATGTTACTGTATTACACCTCCTGTATAGCTGTCATGTTACTGTATTACACCTCCTGTATATCTGTCATGTTACTGTATTACACCTCCTGTATATCTGTCATGTTTCTGTATTACACCTACTGTATATCTGTCATGTTACTGTATTATACCTCCTGAATATCTGTCATGTTACTGTATTACACCTACTGTATATCTGTCATGTTACCGTATTACACCTCCTGTCTATCTGTCATGTTAGTGTTTTACCTACTGTATATCTGTCATGGTACTGTACAACACCTCCTGTTTCTCTGTCATGTTACTGTATTACACCTCCTGTATATCTGTCATGTTACTGTACATTACCTCCTGTATATCTGTCATGTTACTGTATTACACCTCCTGTATATCTGTCATGTTACTGTATTATACCTCCTGTATATCTGTCATGTTACTGTACAACACCTCCTGTATATCTGTCATGTTACTGTACAACACCTCCTGTATATCTGTCATGTTACTGTATTACAGCTCCTGTATATCTGTCATGTTACTGTATTACACCTCCTGTATATCTGTCATGTTACTGTATTACACCTCCTGTATAGCTGTCATGTTACTGTATTACACCTCCTGTATCTCTGTCATGTTACTGTATTACACCTCCTGTATATCTGTCATGTTACTGTATTATACCTCCTGAATATCTGTCATGTTACTGTATTACACCTACTGTATATCAGTCATGTTACCGTATTACACCTGTCTATCTGTCATATTAATGTTTTACCTCCTGTCTGTCTGTCATGTTACTGTATTACACCTCCTGTATCTCTGTCATGTTACTGTATTACACCTCCTGTATATCTGTCATGTTACTGTATATCTGTCATGTTACCTGTACAACACCTCCTGTATATCTGTCATGTTACTGTATTACACTTCCTGTATATCTGTCATGTTACTGTATTAAACCTCCTGTATATCTGTCATGTTACTGTGTTACACCTCCTGTATATCTGTCATGTTACTGTATTACACCTCCTGTATATCTGTCATGTTATTGTATTACACCTCCTGTATATCTGTCATGTTACTGTATTACACCTGCTGTATATCTGTCATGTTACAGTATTACACCTCCTGTCTATCTGTCATGTTACCGTATTTTACCTCCTGAATATCTGTCATGTTACTGTATTACACCTACTGTATATCTGTCATGTTACCGTATTACACCTCCTGTCTATCTGTCATGTTAGTGTTTTACCTACTGTATATCTGTCATGGTACTGTACAACACCTCCTGTTTCTCTGTCATGTTACTGTATTACACCTCCTGTATATCTGTCATGTTACTGTACATTACCTCCTGTATATCTGTCATGTTACTGTATTACACCTCCTGTATATCTGTCATGTTACTGTATTATACCTCCTGTATATCTGTCATGTTACTGTACAACACCTCCTGTATATCTGTCATGTTACTGTACAACACCTCCTGTATATCTGTCATGTTACTGTATTACAGCTCCTGTATATCTGTCATGTTACTGTATTACACCTCCTGTATAGCTGTCATGTTACCGTATTACACCTCCTGTATATCTGTCATGTTAATGTATTACACCTCCTGTATATCTGTCATGTTACTGTATTACACCTCCTGTATATCTGTCATGTTAATGTATTACACCTCCTGTATATCTGTCATATTACTGTATTACACCTCCTGTATATCTGTCATGTTACTGTATTACACCACCTGTATATCTGTCATGTTACTGTATTAAACCTCCTGTATATCTGTCATGTTACTGAACAACACCTCCTGCATATCTGTCATGTTACTGTACACACCTCCTGTATATCTGTCATGTTACTGTACAACATCTCCTTTATATCTGTCATGTTACTGTATTACACCTCCTGTATATCTGTCATGTTACTGTATTACACCTCCTGTATATCTGTAATGTTACTGTATTATACCTCCTGTATATCTGTCATGTTACTGTATGACACCTGTTTAGCTGTCATGTTACTGTATTACACCTCCTGTATAGCTGTCATGTTACTGTATTACACCTCCTGTATATCTGTCATGTTACTGTATTACACCTCCTGTATATCTGTCATGTTTCTGTATTACACCTACTGTATATCTGTCATGTTACTGTATTATACCTCCTGAATATCTGTCATGTTACTGTATTACACCTACTGTATATCTGTCATGTTACCGTATTACACCTCCTGTCTATCTGTCATGTTAGTGTTTTACCTACTGTATATCTGTCATGGTACTGTACAACACCTCCTGTTTCTCTGTCATGTTACTGTATTACACCTCCTGTATATCTGTCATGTTACTGTACATTACCTCCTGTATATCTGTCATGTTACTGTATTACACCTCCTGTATATCTGTCATGTTACTGTATTATACCTCCTGTATATCTGTCATGTTACTGTACAACACCTCCTGTATATCTGTCATGTTACTGTACAACACCTCCTGTATATCTGTCATGTTACTGTATTACAGCTCCTGTATATCTGTCATGTTACTGTATTACACCTCCTGTATAGCTGTCATGTTACTGTATTACACCTCCTGTATATCTGTCATGTTAATGTATTACACCTCCTGTATATCTGTCATGTTACTGTATTACACCTCCTGTATATCTGTCATGTTAATGTATTACACCTCCTGTATATCTGTCATATTACTGTATTACACCTCCTGTATATCTGTCATGTTACTGTATTACACCACCTGTATATCTGTCATGTTACTGTACAACACCTCCTGCATATCTGTCATGTTACTGTACAACACCTCCTGTATCTCTGTCATGTTACTGTATTACGCCTCCTGTATATCTGTCATGTTACTGTATATCTGTCATGTTACTGTATTACACCTCCTGTATATATATCTTGTTCCTGTATATCTGTCATGTTACTGTACAACACCTCCTGTATATCTGTCATGTTACTGTACAACACCTCCTGTATATCTGTCATGTTACTGTGTTACACCTCCTGTATATCTGTAATGTTACTGTATTACACCTCCTGTATATCTGTAATGTTACTGTATTACACCTCCTGTATATCTGTCATGTTACTGTATGACACCTGTATAGCTGTCATGTTACTGTAATACACCTCCTGTATAGCTGTCATGTTACTGTATTACACCTCCTGTATATCTGTCATGTTACTGTATTACACCTACTGTATATCTGTCATGTTACTGTATTATACCTCCTGAATATCTGTCATGTTACTGTATTACACCTCCTGTCTATCTGTCATGTTAGTGTTTTACCTCCTGTATGTCTGTCATGTTACTGAACAACACCTCCTGTATCTCTGTCATGTTACTGTATTACACCTCCTGTATATCTTTCATGTTACCGTATTACACCTCCTGTATATCTGTCATGTTACTGTATTTCAACTCCTGTATATCTGTCATGTCACTGTATTACACCTCCTGTATATCTGTCATGTTACTGTATTACACCTCCTGTATAGCTGTCATGTTACTGTAATACACCTCCTGTATAGCTGTCATGTTACTGTATTACACCTCCTGTATATCTGTCATGTTACTGTATTACTACTACTGTATATCAGTCATGTTACCGTATTACACCTGTCTATCT
Source organism: Salmo salar (assembly GCF_965601325.2). Taxonomy (NCBI): domain Eukaryota; kingdom Metazoa; phylum Chordata; class Actinopteri; order Salmoniformes; family Salmonidae; genus Salmo; species Salmo salar. The sequence continues at coordinate 52,462,211 of NC_138299.1, forward strand.
GTCATATTAATGTTTTACCTCCTGTCTGTCTGTCATGTTACTGTATTACACCTCCTGTATCTCTGTCATGTTATTGTATTACACCTCCTGTATATCTGTCATGTTACTGTATATCTGTCATGTTACCTGTACAACAGCTCCTGTATATCTGTCATGTTACTGTATTACACTTCCTGTATATCTGTCATGTTACTGTATTAAACCTCCTGTATATCTGTCATGTTACTGTGTTACACCTCCTGTATATCTGTCATGTTACTGTATTACACCTCCTGTATATCTGTCATGTTACTGTATTACACCTCCTGTATATCAGTCATGTTACTGTATTACACCTGCTGTATATCTGTCATGTTACCGTATTACACCTCCTGTCTATCTGTCATGTTACCGTATTTTACCTCCTGTATATCTGTCATGTTACTGTACAACACCTCCTGTATATCTGTCATGTTACTGTATTACACCTCCTGTATATCTGTCATGTTACTGTATTAAACCTGCTGTATATCTGTCATGTTACTGTATTACACCTCCTGTATATCTGTCATGTTACTGTATATCTGTCATGTTACTGTATTACACCTCCTGTATATATATCTTGTTACTGTATTATACCTCCTGTATATCTGTCATGTTACTGTACAACACCTCCTGTATATCTGTCATGTTACTGTACAACACCTCCTGTATATCTGTCATGTTACTGTATTACACCTCCTGTATATCTGTAATGTTACTGTATTACTCCTCCTGTATATCTGTCATGTTACTGTATGACACCTGTATAGCTGTCATGTTACTGTAATACACCTCCTGTATAGCTGTCATATTACTGTATTACACCTCCTGTATATCTGTCATGTTACCATATTTTTACCTCCTGTGTATCTGTCATGTTACTGTATTACACCTCCTCTATATCTGTCATGTTACTGTATATCTGTCATGTTACTGTACAACACCTCCTGTATATCTGTCATATTACTGTATTACACCTCCTGTATATCTGTCATGTTACTGTATTATACCTCCTGTATATCTGTCATGTTACTGTTTTACACCTGTAATGTTACTGTACAACACCTCCTGTATATCTGTCATGTTACTGAATTACACCTCCTGTATATCTGTCATGTTACTGTATTACACCTCCTGTATATCTGTCATGTTACTGTATTACACCTCCTGTATATCTGTCATGTTACTGTATGACACCTGTATAGCTGTCATGTTACTGTAATACACCTCCTGTATAGCTGTCATGTTACTATATTACACCTCCTTTATACCTGTCATGTTACTGTATTACACCTCCTGTATATCTGTCATGTTACTGTATTACACCTCCTGTATTTCTGTCATGTTACTGTATTACACCTCCTGTATATCTGTCATGTTACCATATTTTACCTCCTGTGTATCTGTCATGTTACTGTATTACACCTCCTGTATATCTGTCATGTTACTGTATATCTGTCATGTTACTGTACAACACCTCCTGTATATCTGTCATATTACTGTATTACACCTCCTGTATATCTGTCATGTTACTGTATTATACCTCCTGTATATCTGTCATGTTACTGTTTTACACCTGTATATCTGTCATGTTACTGTACAACACCTCCTGTATATCTGTCATGTTACTGTATACACCTCCTGTATAGCTGTCATGTTACTGTATTACACTTCCTGTATATCTGTCATGTTACTGTATTTAACCTCCTGTATATCTGTCATGTTACTGTGTTACACCTCCTGTATATCTGTCATGTTACTGTATTACACCTCCTGTATATCTGTCATGTTACTGTATTACACCTGCTGTATATCTGTCATGTTACCGTATTACACGTCCTGTCTATCTGTCATGTTACCGTATTTTACCTCCTGTATATCTGTCATGTTACTGTACAACACCTCCTGTATATCTGTCATGTTACTGTACAACACCTCCTGTATATCTGTCATGTTACTGTATATCTGTCATGTTACCTGTACAACACCTCCTGTATATCTGTCATGTTACTGTATTACACTTCCTGTATATCTGTCATGTTACTGTATTAAACCTCCTGTAAATCTGTCATGTTACTGTGTTACACCTCCTGTATATCTGTCATGTTACTGTATTACACCTCCTGTATATCTGTCATGTTACTGTATTACACCTCCTGTATATCTGTCATGTTACTGTATTACACCTGCTGTATATCTGTCATGTTACCGTATTACACCTCCTGTCTATCTGTCATGTTACCGTATTTTACCTCCTGTATATCTGTCATGTTACTGTACAACACCTCCTGTATATCTGTCATGTTACTGTATTACACCTCCTGTATATCTGTCATGTTACTGTATTAAACCTGCTGTATATCTGTCATGTTACTGTATTACACCTCCTGTATATCTGTCATGTTACTGTATATCTGTCATGTTACTGTATTACACCTCCTGTATATATATCTTGTTACTGTATTATACCTCCTGTATATCTGTCATGTTACTGTATTAAACCTCCTGTATATCTGTCATGTTACTGTACAACACCTCCTGTATATCTGTCATGTTACTGTATTACACCTCCTGTATATCTGTAATGTTACTGCATTACACCTCCTGTATATCTGTCATGTTACTGTATGACACCTGTATAGCTGTCATGTTACTGTAATACACCTCCTGTATATCTGTCATGTTACTGTATTATACCTCCTGAATATCTGACATGTTACTGTATTACACCTCCTGTATATCTGTCATGTTACTGTATTACACCTCCTGTCTATCTGTCATGTTAGTGTTTTACCTCCTGTATGTCTGTCATGTTACTGAACAACACCTCCTGTATCTCTGTCATGTTACTGTATTACACCTCCTGTATATCTGTCATGTTACTGTATTACACCTCCTGTATTTCTGTCATGTTACTGTATTACACCTCCTGTATATCTGTCATGTTACCATATTTTACCTCCTGTGTATCTGTCATGTTACTGTATTACACCTCCTGTATATCTGTCATGTTACTGTATATCTGTCATGTTACTGTACAACACCTCCTGTATATCTGTCATATTACTGTATTACACCTCCTGTATATCTGTCATGTTACTGTATTATACCTCCTGTATATCTGTCATGTTACTGTTTTACACCTGTATATCTGTCATGTTACTGTACAACACCTCCTGTCTATCTGTCATGTTACCGTATTTTACCTCCTGTATATCTGTCATGTTACTGTACAACACCTCCTGTATATCTGTCATGCTACTGTACAACACCTCCTGTATATCTGTCATGTTACTGTATTACACCTCCTGTATATCTGTCATGTTACTGTATTACACCTCCTGTATATCTGTCATGTTACTGTATTACACCTCCCGTATATCTGTCATGTTACTGTATTACACCGCCTGTATATCTGTCATGTTACTGTATTACACCTCCTGTATATCTGTCATGTTACTGTATTACACCTCCTGTATATCTGTCATGTTACTGTATCACACCTCCTGTATATCTGTCATGTTACTGTATGACACCTGTATAGCTGTCATGTTACTGTAATACACCTCCTGTATAGCTGTCATGTTACTATATTACACCTCCTGTATACCTGTCATGTTACTGTATTATACCTCCTGTATATCTGTCATGTTACTGTATTACACCTCCTGTATATCTGTCATGTTACTGTATTACACCTACTGTATATCTGTCATGTTACTGTATTATACCTCCTGAATATCTGTCATGTTACTGTATTACACCTCCTGTATATCTGTCATGTTACTGTATTACACCTCCTGTCTATCTGTCATGTTAGTGTTTTACCTCCTGTATGTCTGTCATGTTACTGAACAACACCTCCTGTATATCTGTCATGTTACCATATTGTACCTCCTGTGTATCTGTCATGTTACTGTATTACACCTCCTGTATATCTGTCATGTTACTGTATATCTGTCATGTTACTGTACAACACCTCCTGTATATCTGTCATATTACTGTATTACACCTCCTGTATATCTGTCATGTTACTGTATTATACCTCCTGTATATCTGTCATGTTACTGTTTTACACCTGTATATCTGTCATGTTACTGTACAACACCTCCTGTATATCTGTCATGTTACTGTATTACACCTCCTGTATAGCTGTCATGTTACTGTATTACACTTCCTGTATATCTGTCATGTTACTGTATTAAACCTCCTGTATATCTGTCATGTTACTGTATTACACCTCCTGTATATCTGTCATGTTACTGTATTACACCTCCTGTATATCTGTCATGTTACTGTATTACACCTCCTATATATCTGTCATGTTACTCTATTACACCTCCTGTATATCTGTCATGTTACTGTATTACACCTCCTGTATATCTGTCATATTACTGTATTACACCTCCTGTATATCTGTCATGTTACTGTATTATACCTCCTGTATATCTGTCATGTTACTGTTTTACACCTGTATATCTGTCATGTTACTGTACAACACCTCCTGTCTATCTGTCATGTTACCGTATTTTACCTCCTGTATATCTGTCATGTTACTGTACAACACCTCCTGTATATCTGTCATGCTACTGTACAACACCTCCTGTATATCTGTCATGTTACTGTATTACACCTCCTGTATATCTGTCATGTTACTGTATTACACCTCCTGTATATCTGTCATGTTACTGTATTACACCTCCCGTATATCTGTCATGTTACTGTATTACACCGCCTGTATATCTGTCATGTTACTGTATTACACCTCCTGTATATCTGTCATGTTACTGTATTACACCTCCTGTATATCTGTCATGTTACTGTATCACACCTCCTGTATATCTGTCATGTTACTGTATGACACCTGTATAGCTGTCATGTTACTGTAATACACCTCCTGTATAGCTGTCATGTTACTATATTACACCTCCTGTATACCTGTCATGTTACTGTATTATACCTCCTGTATATCTGTCATGTTACTGTATTACACCTCCTGTATATCTGTCATGTTACTGTATTACACCTACTGTATATCTGTCATGTTACTGTATTATACCTCCTGAATATCTGTCATGTTACTGTATTACACCTCCTGTATATCTGTCATGTTACTGTATTACACCTCCTGTCTATCTGTCATGTTAGTGTTTTACCTCCTGTATGTCTGTCATGTTACTGAACAACACCTCCTGTATATCTGTCATGTTACCATATTGTACCTCCTGTGTATCTGTCATGTTACTGTATTACACCTCCTGTATATCTGTCATGTTACTGTATATCTGTCATGTTACTGTACAACACCTCCTGTATATCTGTCATATTACTGTATTACACCTCCTGTATATCTGTCATGTTACTGTATTATACCTCCTGTATATCTGTCATGTTACTGTACAACACCTCCTGTATATCTGTCATGTTACTGTATTACACCTCCTGTATAGCTGTCATGTTACTGTATTACACTTCCTGTATATCTGTCATGTTACTGTATTAAACCTCCTGTATATCTGTCATGTTACTGTGTTACACCTCCTGTATATCTGTCATGTTACTGTATTACACCTCCTGTATATCTGTCATGTTACTGTATTACACCTGCTGTATATCTGTCATGTTACCGTATTACACGTCCTGTCTATCTGTCATGTTACCGTATTTTACCTCCTGTATATCTTTCATGTTACTGTACAACACCTCCTGTATATCTGTCATGTTACTGTAATACACCTCCTGTATATCTGTCATGTTACTGTATTACACCTCCTGTATATCTGTCATGTTACTGTATTACACCTCCTATATATCTGTCATGTTACTCTATTACACCTCCTGTATATCTGTCATGTTACTGTATTACACCTCCTGTATATCTGTCATGTTACTGTATTACACCTACTGTATATCTGTCATGTTACTGTATTATACCTCCTGAATATCTGTCATGTTACTGTATTACACCTCCTGTATATCTGTCATGTTACTGTATTACACCTCCTGTCTATCTGTCATGTTAGTGTTTTACCTCCTGTATGTCTGTCATGTTACTGAACAACACCTCCTGTATCTCTGTCATGTTACTGTATTACACCTCCTGTATATCTGTCATGTTACTGTATTACACCTCCTGTATTTCTGTCATGTTACTGTATTACACCTCCTGTATATCTGTCATGTTACCATATTTTACCTCCTGTGTATCTGTCATGTTACTGTATTACACCTCCTGTATATCTGTCATGTTACTGTATATCTGTCATGTTACTGTACAACACCTCCTGTATATCTGTCATATTACTGTATTACACCTCCTGTATATCTGTCATGTTACTGTACAACACCTCCTGTATATCTGTCATGTTACTGTATTACACCTCCTGTATATCTGTCATGTTACTGTACTACACCTCCTGTATATCTGTCATGTTACTGTATGACACCTCCTGTATAGCTGTCATGTTACTGTATTACACCTCCTGTATATCTGTCATGTTACTGTATTTAACCTCCTGTATATCTGTCATGTTACTGTATTACACCTCCTGTATATCTGTCATGTTACTGTATTACACCTCCTGTATATCTGTCATGTTACTGTATTACACCTGCTGTATATCTGTCATGTTACCGTATTACACGTCCTGTCTATCTGTCATGTTACCGTATTATACCTCCTGTATATCTGTCATGTTACTGTACAACACCTCCTGTATATCTGTCATGTTACTGTACAACACCTCCTGTATATCTGTCATGTTACTGTCTATCTGTCATGTTACCTGTACAACACCTCCTGTGTATCTGTCATGTTACTGTATTACACCTCCTGTATATCTGTCATGTTACTGTATTAAACCTCCTGTAAATCTGTCATGTTACTGTGTTACACCTCCTGTATATCTGTCATGTTACTGTATTATACCTCCTGTATATCTGTCATGTTACTGTTTTACACCCCTGTATATCTGTCATGTTACTGTACAACACCTCCTGTCTATCTGTCATGTTACCGTATTTTACCTCCTGTATATCTGTCATGTTACTGTACAACACCTCCTGTATATCTGTCATGCTACTGTACAACACCTCCTGTATATCTGTCATGTTACTGTATTACACCTCCTGTATATCTGTCATGTTACTGTATATCTGTCATGTTACTGTATTACACCTCCCGTATATCTGTCATGTTACTGTATTACACCGCCTGTATATCTGTCATGTTACTGTATTACACCTCCTGTATATCTGTCATGTTACTGTATTACACCTCCTGTATATCTGTCATGTTACTGTATCACACCTCCTGTATATCTGTCATGTTACTGTATGACACCTGTATAGCTGTCATGTTACTGTAATACACCTCCTGTATAGCTGTCATGTTACTATATTACACCTCCTGTATACCTGTCATGTTACTGTATTATACCTCCTGTATATCTGTCATGTTACTGTATTACACCTCCTGTATATCTGTCATGTTACTGTATTACACCTACTGTATATCTGTCATGTTACTGTATTATACCTCCTGAATATCTGTCATGTTACTGTATTACACCTCCTGTATATCTGTCATGTTACTGTATTACACCTCCTGTCTATCTGTCATGTTAGTGTTTTACCTCCTGTATGTCTGTCATGTTACTGAACAACACCTCCTGTATATCTGTCATGTTACCATATTGTACCTCCTGTGTATCTGTCATGTTACTGTATTACACCTCCTGTATATCTGTCATGTTACTGTATATCTGTCATGTTACTGTACAACACCTCCTGTATATCTGTCATATTACTGTATTACACCTCCTGTATATCTGTCATGTTACTGTATTATACCTCCTGTATATCTGTCATGTTACTGTTTTACACCTGTATATCTGTCATGTTACTGTACAACACCTCCTGTATATCTGTCATGTTACTGTATTACACCTCCTGTATAGCTGTCATGTTACTGTATTACACTTCCTGTATATCTGTCATGTTACTGTATTAAACCTCCTGTATATCTGTCATGTTACTGTGTTACACCTCCTGTATATCTGTCATGTTACTGTATTACACCTCCTGTATATCTGTCATGTTACTGTATTACACCTGCTGTATATCTGTCATGTTACCGTATTACACGTCCTGTCTATCTGTCATGTTACCGTATTTTACCTCCTGTATATCTTTCATGTTACTGTACAACACCTCCTGTATATCTGTCATGTTACTGTATTACACCTCCTGTATATCTGTCATGTTACTGTATGACACCTGTATAGCTGTCATGTTACTGTAATACACCTCCTGTATACCTGTCATGTTACTATATTACACCTCCTGTATACCTGTCATGTTACTGTATTATACCTCCTGTATATCTGTCATGTTACTGTATTACACCTCCTGTATATCTGTCATGTTACTGTATTACACCTACTGTATATCTGTCATGTTACTGTATTATACCTCCTGAATATCTGTCATGTTACTGTATTACACCTCCTGTATATCTGTCATGTTACTGTATTACACCTCCTGTCTATCTGTCATGTTAGTGTTTTACCTCCTGTATGTCTGTCATGTTACTGAACAACACCTCCTGTATATCTGTCATGTTACCATATTGTACCTCCTGTGTATCTGTCATGTTACTGTATTACACCTCCTGTATATCTGTCATGTTACTGTATATCTGTCATGTTACTGTACAACACCTCCTGTATATCTGTCATATTACTGTATTACACCTCCTGTATATCTGTCATGTTACTGTATTATACCTCCTGTATATCTGTCATGTTACTGTTTTACACCTGTATATCTGTCATGTTACTGTACAACACCTCCTGTATATCTGTCATGTTACTGTATTACACCTCCTGTATAGCTGTCATGTTACTGTATTACACTTCCTGTATATCTGTCATGTTACTGTATTAAACCTCCTGTATATCTGTCATGTTACTGTGTTACACCTCCTGTATATCTGTCATGTTACTGTATTACACCTCCTGTATATCTGTCATGTTACTGTATTACACCTGCTGTATATCTGTCATGTTACCGTATTACACGTCCTGTCTATCTGTCATGTTACCGTATTTTACCTCCTGTATATCTTTCATGTTACTGTACAACACCTCCTGTATATCTGTCATGTTACTGTATTACACCTCCTGTATATCTGTCATGTTACTGTATTACACCTCCTGTATATCTGTCATGTTACTGTATTACACCTCCTATATATCTGTCATGTTACTCTATTACACCTCCTGTATATCTGTCATGTTACTGTATTACACCTCCTGTATATCTGTCCTGTTACTGTTGTTATCAGACCTCCTGTATATCTGTCCTGTTACTGTTGTTATCAGACCTCCTGTATATCTGTCCTGTTACTGTTGTTATCAGACCTCCTGTATACCTGTCATGTTACTGTATTACACCTCCTGTATATCTGTCATGTTACTGTATTACACCTCCTGTATATCTGTCATGTTACTGTATTACACCTCCTGTATATCTGTCATGTTACTGTATTAAACCTCCTGTATATCTGTCATGTTACTGTGTTACACCTCCTGTATATCTGTCATGTTACTGTATTACACCTCCTGTATATCTGTCATGTTACTGTATTACACCTGCTGTATATCTGTCATGTTACCGTATTACACGTCCTGTCTATCTGTCATGTTACCGTATTTTACCTCCTGTATATCTGTCATGTTACTGTACAACACCTCCTGTATATCTGTCATGTTACTGTATTACACCTCCTGTATATCTGTCATGTTACTGTATTACACCTCCTGTATATCTGTCATGTTACTGTATTACACCTCCTATATATCTGTCATGTTACTCTATTACACCTCCTGTATATCTGTCATGTTACTGTATTACACCTCCTGTATATCTGTCATGTTACTGTATTACACCTACTGTATATCTGTCATGTTACTGTATTATACCTCCTGAATATCTGTCATGTTACTGTATTACACCTCCTGTATATCTGTCATGTTACTGTATTACACCTCCTGTCTATCTGTCATGTTAGTGTTTTACCTCCTGTATGTCTGTCATGTTACTGAACAACACCTCCTGTATCTCTGTCATGTTACTGTATTACACCTCCTGTATATCTGTCATGTTACTGTATTACACCTCCTGTATTTCTGTCATGTTACTGTATTACACCTCCTGTATATCTGTCATGTTACCATATTTTACCTCCTGTGTATCTGTCATGTTACTGTATTACACCTCCTGTATATCTGTCATGTTACTGTATATCTGTCATGTTACTGTACAACACCTCCTGTATATCTGTCATATTACTGTATTACACCTCCTGTATATCTGTCATGTTACTGTATTATACCTCCTGTATATCTGTCATGTTACTGTTTTACACCTGTATATCTGTCATGTTACTGTACAACACCTCCTGTATATCTGTCATGTTACTGTATACACCTCCTGTATAGCTGTCATGTTACTGTATTACACTTCCTGTATATCTGTCATGTTACTGTATTTAACCTCCTGTATATCTGTCATGTTACTGTGTTACACCTCCTGTATATCTGTCATGTTACTGTATTACACCTCCTGTATATCTGTCATGTTACTGTATTACACCTGCTGTATATCTGTCATGTTACCGTATTACACGTCCTGTCTATCTGTCATGTTACCGTATTTTACCTCCTGTATATCTGTCATGTTACTGTACAACACCTCCTGTATATCTGTCATGTTACTGTACAACACCTCCTGTATATCTGTCATGTTACTGTATATCTGTCATGTTACCTGTACAACACCTCCTGTATATCTGTCATGTTACTGTATTACACTTCCTGTATATCTGTCATGTTACTGTATTAAACCTCCTGTAAATCTGTCATGTTACTGTGTTACACCTCCTGTATATCTGTCATGTTACTGTATTACACCTCCTGTATATCTGTCATGTTACTGTATTACACCTCCTGTATATCTGTCATGTTACTGTATTACACCTGCTGTATATCTGTCATGTTACCGTATTACACCTCCTGTCTATCTGTCATGTTACCGTATTTTACCTCCTGTATATCTGTCATGTTACTGTATTAAACCTGCTGTATATCTGTCATGTTACTGTATTACACCTCCTGTATATCTGTCATGTTACTGTATATCTGTCATGTTACTGTATTACACCTCCTGTATATATATATCTTGTTACTGTATTATACCTCCTGTATATCTGTCATGTTACTGTATTAAACCTCCTGTATATCTGTCATGTTACTGTACAACACCTCCTGTATATCTGTCATGTTACTGTATTACACCTCCTGTATATCTGTAATGTTACTGCATTACACCTCCTGTATATCTGTCATGTTACTGTATGACACCTGTATAGCTGTCATGTTACTGTAATACACCTCCTGTATATCTGTCATGTTACTGTATTATACCTCCTGAATATCTGACATGTTACTGTATTACACCTCCTGTATATCTGTCATGTTACTGTATTACACCTCCTGTCTATCTGTCATGTTAGTGTTTTACCTCCTGTATGTCTGTCATGTTACTGAACAACACCTCCTGTATCTCTGTCATGTTACTGTATTACACCTCCTGTATATCTGTCATGTTACTGTATTACACCTCCTGTATTTCTGTCATGTTACTGTATTACACCTCCTGTATATCTGTCATGTTACCATATTTTACCTCCTGTGTATCTGTCATGTTACTGTATTACACCTCCTGTATATCTGTCATGTTACTGTATATCTGTCATGTTACTGTACAACACCTCCTGTATATCTGTCATATTACTGTATTACACCTCCTGTATATCTGTCATGTTACTGTATTATACCTCCTGTATATCTGTCATGTTACTGTTTTACACCTGTATATCTGTCATGTTACTGTACAACACCTCCTGTCTATCTGTCATGTTACCGTATTTTACCTCCTGTATATCTGTCATGTTACTGTACAACACCTCCTGTATATCTGTCATGCTACTGTACAACACCTCCTGTATATCTGTCATGTTACTGTATTACACCTCCTGTATATCTGTCATGTTACTGTATTACACCTCCTGTATATCTGTCATGTTACTGTATTACACCTCCCGTATATCTGTCATGTTACTGTATTACACCGCCTGTATATCTGTCATGTTACTGTATTACACCTCCTGTATATCTGTCATGTTACTGTATTACACCTCCTGTATATCTGTCATGTTACTGTATCACACCTCCTGTATATCTGTCATGTTACTGTATGACACCTGTATAGCTGTCATGTTACTGTAATACACCTCCTGTATACCTGTCATGTTACTATATTACACCTCCTGTATACCTGTCATGTTACTGTATTATACCTCCTGTATATCTGTCATGTTACTGTATTACACCTCCTGTATATCTGTCATGTTACTGTATTACACCTACTGTATATCTGTCATGTTACTGTATTATACCTCCTGAATATCTGTCATGTTACTGTATTACACCTCCTGTATATCTGTCATGTTACTGTATTACACCTCCTGTCTATCTGTCATGTTAGTGTTTTACCTCCTGTATGTCTGTCATGTTACTGAACAACACCTCCTGTATATCTGTCATGTTACCATATTGTACCTCCTGTGTATCTGTCATGTTACTGTATTACACCTCCTGTATATCTGTCATGTTACTGTATATCTGTCATGTTACTGTACAACACCTCCTGTATATCTGTCATATTACTGTATTACACCTCCTGTATATCTGTCATGTTACTGTATTATACCTCCTGTATATCTGTCATGTTACTGTTTTACACCTGTATATCTGTCATGTTACTGTACAACACCTCCTGTATATCTGTCATGTTACTGTATTACACCTCCTGTATAGCTGTCATGTTACTGTATTACACTTCCTGTATATCTGTCATGTTACTGTATTAAACCTCCTGTATATCTGTCATGTTACTGTGTTACACCTCCTGTATATCTGTCATGTTACTGTATTACACCTCCTGTATATCTGTCATGTTACTGTATTACACCTGCTGTATATCTGTCATGTTACCGTATTACACGTCCTGTCTATCTGTCATGTTACCGTATTTTACCTCCTGTATATCTTTCATGTTACTGTACAACACCTCCTGTATATCTGTCATGTTACTGTATTACACCTCCTGTATATCTGTCATGTTACTGTATTACACCTCCTGTATATCTGTCATGTTACTGTATTACACCTCCTATATATCTGTCATGTTACTCTATTACACCTCCTGTATATCTGTCATGTTACTGTATTACACCTCCTGTATATCTGTCCTGTTACTGTTGTTATCAGACCTCCTGTATATCTGTCCTGTTACTGTTGTTATCAGACCTCCTGTATATCTGTCCTGTTACTGTTGTTATCAGACCTCCTGTATACCTGTCATGTTACTGTATTACACCTCCTGTATATCTGTCATGTTACTGTATTACACCTCCTGTATATCTGTCATGTTACTGTATTACACCTCCTGTATATCTGTCATGTTACTGTATTAAACCTCCTGTATATCTGTCATGTTACTGTGTTACACCTCCTGTATATCTGTCATGTTACTGTATTACACCTCCTGTATATCTGTCATGTTACTGTATTACACCTGCTGTATATCTGTCATGTTACCGTATTACACGTCCTGTCTATCTGTCATGTTACCGTATTTTACCTCCTGTATATCTGTCATGTTACTGTACAACACCTCCTGTATATCTGTCATGTTACTGTATTACACCTCCTGTATATCTGTCATGTTACTGTATTACACCTCCTGTATATCTGTCATGTTACTGTATTACACCTCCTATATATCTGTCATGTTACTCTATTACACCTCCTGTATATCTGTCATGTTACTGTATTACACCTCCTGTATATCTGTCCTGTTACTGTTGTTATCAGACCTCCTGTATATCTGTCCTGTTACTGTTGTTATCAGACCTCCTGTATATCTGTCCTGTTACTGTTGTTATCAGACCTCCTGTATACCTGTCATGTTACTGTATTACACCTCCTGTATATCTGTCATGTTACTGTATATCTGTCATGTTACTGTATTATACCTCCTGTATATCTGTCATGTTACTGTATTACACCTCCTGTATATCTGTCCAGTTACTGTTGTTATCAGACTTCCTGTACATCTGTCCTGTTACTGTTGTTATCAGACCTCCTGTATACCTGTCATGTTGCTGTATTACACCTCCTGTATATCTGTCATGTTACTGTATTACACCTTCTGTATATCTGTCATGTTACTGTATTACACCTCCTGTATATCTATCATGTTACTGTATTACACCTCCTGTATATCTGTCCTGTTACTGTTGTTATCAGACCTCCTGTATATCTGTCCTGTTACTGTTGTTATCAGACCTCCTGTATACCTGTCATGTTACTGTAATACACCTCCTGTATATCTGTCATGTTACTGTATATCTGTCATGTTACTGTATTAAACCTCCTGTATATCTGTCATGTTACTGTTGTTATCAGACCTCCTGTATATCTGTCATGTTACTGTATTACACCTCCTGTATATCTGTCATGTTACTGTTGTTATCAGACCTGCTGTATACAGAGCATTCGGAAAGTATTCAGACCTCTTCCACATGTTGTTACGTTACAGCCTCACCGTAAAATGGATGAAATTGTTTATTTTCTTCTCATCAATCTACACACAATACCCCAAAATGACAAAGCAAAAACAGGTTTTTCAAATGATTAACTGAAATTTCACATTTACATAAGTATTCAGACCCTTTACTCAGTACTTTGTTGAAGCACCTTTTGTAGCAATTACAGCCTCGAGTCTTCTTGGGTATGACGCTACAAGCTTGGCAGACCTGTATTTGGGGAGTTTCTCCCATTCTTCTCTGTAGATCCTCTCAAGCTCTGTCAGGTTGGATGGGGAGCATCACTGCACAGCTATTTTCAGGTCTCTCCAGAGATGTTAGATCGGGTTCAAGTCCAGGCTCTGGCTGGGCCACTCAATTACATTCAGAGACTTGTCACGAAGCCACTCCTGCGTTGTCTTGGCTGTGTGCTTAGGGTCATTGTCCTGTTGGAAGGTGAACCCTCACCCCAGTCTGAGGTCCTGAGAGCTCTGGAGCAGGTTTTCATCAAGGATCTCTCTGTACTTTGCGCCGTTCATCTTTCCCTCAATCTTGACTAATGTCTCAGTCCCTGCCGCTGAAAAACATCCCCACAGTATGATGTTGCCACCACCATGCTTCAACGTAGGGATGGTGCCAGGTTTCCTCCAGACGTGACGCTTTGCATTCAGGGCAAAGAGTTCAATCTTGGTTTCATCTGACCAGAGAATCTTGTTTCTCATGGTCTGAGACTCCTTTAGGTGCCTTTTGGCAAACTCCAAGCGGACTGTCATGTACCTTTTACTGAGGAGTGGCTTCCGTCTGGCTTCTCTACCATAAAGGCCTCATTGGTGGAGTGCTGCAGAGATGGTCCTTCTGGAAGGTTCTCCCATCTCCACAGAGGAACTCTGGAGCTCTGTCACCTCCCTGACAGAGGCCCTTCTCCCCCAATTGCTCAGTTTGGCCAGGTGGCCAGCTCTAGTCTTAGTGGTTCCTAACTTCTTCCATTTAAAACTGGAGGCCACTGTGTTCTTGGGGACCTTCAATGCTTCAGAAATGTTTTGGTACCCTTCCCCAGATCTGTGCCTCGACAAAATTCTCTACGGACAATTCCTTTGACCTCATGGCTTGGTTTTTGCTCTGACATGCACTGTCAACTGTGGGACCTTATATAGACAGGTGTGCACCTTCCAAATCATGTCCAATCAATTGAATTCACCACAGGTGGACTCCAATCAAGTTGTAGAAACATCTCAAGGATGATCAATGGAAACAGGATGCACCTGAGCTCAATTTAGAGTCTGATAGCAAAGGGTCTGAATACTTATGGAAATAAGGTATCTGTTTTTTATATACTGCTCAAAAAAATAAAGGGAACACTTAAACAACACATTCTAGATCTGAATGAAAGAAATAATCTTATTAAATACTTTTTTTCTTTACATAGTTGAATGTGCTGACAACAAAATCACACAATAATAATCAATGGAAATCCAATTTATCAACCCATGGAGGTCTGGATTTGGAGTCACACTCAAAATTAAAGTGGAAAACCACACTACAGGCTGATCCAACTTTGATGTAATGTCCTTAAAACAAGTCAAAATGAGGCTCAGTAGTGTGTGTGGCCTCCACGTGCCTGTATGACCTCCCTACAACGCCTGGGCATGTTCCTGATGAGGTGGCGGATGGTCTCCTGAGGGATCTCCTCCCAGACCTGGACTAAAGCATCCGCCAACTGCTGGACAGTCTGTGGTGCAACGTGGCGTTGGTGGATGGAGCGAGACATGATGTCCCAGATGTGCTCAATTGGATTTAGGTCTGGGGAACGGGCGGGCCAGTCTATAGCATCAATGCCTTCCTCTTGCAGGAACTGCTGACACACTCCAGCCACATGAGGTCTAGCAATGTCTTGCATTAGGAGGAACCCAGGGCCAACCGCACCAGCATATGGTCTCACAAGGGGTCTGAGGATCTCATCTCGGTACCTAATGGCAGTCAGGCTACCTCTGGCGAGCATATGGAGGGCTGTGCGGCCCCCCAAAGAAATGCCACCCCACACCATGACTGACCCACCGCCAAACCGGTCATGCTGGAGGATGTTGCAGGCAGCAGAACGTTCTCCACGGCGTCTCCAGACTCTGTCACGTCTGTCACATGCTCAGTGTGAACCTGCTTTCATCTGTGAAGAGCACAGAGCGCCAGTGGCGAATTTGCCAATCTTGGTGTTCTCTGGCAAATGCCAAACGTCCTGCACGGTGTTGGGCTGTAAGCACAACCCCCACCTGTGGACGTCGGGCCCTCATACCACCCTCATGGAGTCTGTTTCTGACCGTTTGAGCAGACACATGCACATTTGTGGCCTGCTGGAGGTCATTTTGCAGGGCTCTGGCAGTGCTTCTCCTGCTCCTCCTTGCACAAAGGCGGAGGTAGCAGTCCTGCTGCTGGGTTGTTGCCCTCCTACGGCCTCCTCCACGTCTCCTGATGTACTGGCCTGTCTCCTGGTAGCGCCTCCATGCTCTGGACACTACGCTGACAGACACAGCAAACCTTCTTGCCACAGCTCGCATTGATGTGCCATCCTGGATGAGCTGCACTACCTGAGCCACTTGTGTGGGTTGTAGACTCCGTCTCATGCTACCACTAGAGTGAAAGCACCGCCAGCATTCGAAAGTGACCAAAACATCAGCCAGGAAGCATAGGAACTGAGAAGTGGTCTGTGGTCCCCACCTGCAGAACCACTCCTTTATTGGGGGTGTCTTGCTAATTGCCTATAATTTCCACCTGTTGTCTATTCCATTTGCACAACAGCATGTGAAATGTATTGTCAATCAGTGTTGCTTCCTAAGTGGACAGTTTGATTTCACAGAAGTGTGATTGACTTGGAGTTACATTGTGTTGTTTAAGTGTTCCCTTTATTTTTTTGAGCAGTGTATTTTAATACATTTGATAAAATTTCTAAAAACCTGTTTTCGCGTTGTCATTATGGGGTAATGTGTGTAGATTGACAAGAATTAAAAAAAAATAAGGCTGTAACGTAACAAAATGTGAAAAAGTCAAGGGGTCTGAATACTTTCCGAATGCACTGTATCTGTCCTGTTACAGTTGTTATCAGACCTCCTGTATAACTGTCCTGTTGTTATCAGACCTCCTGTATAACTGTCCTGTTGTTATCAGACCTCCTGTATAACTGTCCTGTTGTTATCAGACCTCCTGTATACCTGTCCTTTTACTGTTATCAGACCTCCTGTATAACTGTCCTGTTGTTCCTGTTGTCAGACCTCCTGTATAACTGTCCTGTTACTGTTGTTATCAGACCTCCTGTATAACTGTCCTGTTGTTATCAGACCTCCTGTATAACTGTCCTGTTACTGTTATCAGACCTCCTGTATAACTATCCTGTTGTTCCTGTTGTCAGACCTCCTGTATAACTGTCCTGTTGTTATCAGACCTCCTGTATAACTGTCCTGTTACTGTTATCAGACCTCCTGTATAACTGTCCTGTTACTGTTATCAGACCTCCTGTATAACTGTCCTGTTGTTCCTGTTGTCAGACCTCCTGTATAACTGTCCTGTTGTTATCAGACCTCCTGTATACCTGTCCTGTTGTCAGACCTCCTGTATACCTGTCCTGTTGTCAGACCTCCTCTATACCTGTCCTGTTGTCAGACCTCCTGTATAACTGTCCTGTTGTTATCAGACCTCCTGTATACCTGTCCTGTTGTCAGACCTCCTGTATAACTGTCCTGTTGTTATCAGACCTCCTGTATACCTGTCCTGTTGTCAGACCTCCTGTATAACTGTCCTGTTGTTGTCAGACCCCCTGTATACCTGTCCTGTTGCCAGACCTCCTGTATAACTGTCCTGTTGTTGTCAGACCTCCTGTATACCTGTCCTGTTGTCAGACCTCCTGTATAACTGTCCTGTTGTCAGACCTCCTGTATAACTGTCCTGTTGTTGTCAGACCTCCTGTATACCTGTCCTGTTGTCAGACCTCCTGTATAACTGTCCTGTTACTGTTGTTGTCAGACCTGGGTTCAAATACTTTATGTACACTGAGCTTGCCTGGTGAAATGAATGGCTCAATCAAATGATTGAAGTATTATCAAACATTTAAAAAATCTATTTGAACTCAGACTTGGTTACCAAAATGTATTTGATGAGGTTCTATGTATCAGGTGAGGAGGCTTTCAGACATCAAAAGATCAACACAAAAAACTACTGGCATTGAAACATTAACATTGTTAATAAGTGTCCAAATATAGACTCAGGTGAGTCCATATGTCCTTCTCCCGCTTTCTCCTCTCTCACAGGAAATGGAAATAACCGCCAACGAGCTGAAGAATGTACTCAACAGGGTTGTCTCCAAATGTAAGTCTAAGCGTGTTTCTCATTATGCTCCACACGCTTATGCTCCGAGTACGTTCTCCCAGGAGGTTCCCTTGAGTACGTTCTCCCAGGAGGTTCTCTTGAGTACGTTCACCCAGGAGGTTCCCTTGAGTACGTTCTCCCAGGAGGTTCCCTTGAGTACGTTCTCCCAGGAGGTTCCCTTGAGTACGTTCTCCCAGGAGGTTCCCTTGGGTACGTTCTCCCAGGAGGTTCCCTTGAGTACGTTCTCCCAGGATGTTCCCTTGAGTACGTTCTCCCAGGAGGTTCCCTTGAGTACGTTCTCCGAGGAGGTTCCCTTGAGTACGTTCTCCCAGGAGGTTCTCTTGAGGAACGCTCTCCCAGGAGGTTCCCTTGAGTACGTTCTCCCAGGAGGTTCTCTTGAGGAACGCTCTCCCAGGAGGTTCCCTTGAATATGTTCTCTGAGGAGCTTTTCCGAGGAGGTTCTCGAGTACGTTCTTGTGAGGACGATAGTGTGGGCAACGCATAAAATGTCACATTTGAGAAGCACTCTGTGCTAACACTAATGCATTAACGTTATCTTTGATCAAAACAGACGAAACAAGATATACCTAAATCTTAAAGTTTTACTTCATAATTATCAGCAAGCTATATGTGAATCGTATTAATCTAGCGAGCCAGCTAATTTTACATGTAAAAAACGACCCAAAACTAATGTTATTATGCAAGGTAGATGGCCAACGTTAACTTAAGATTTTTTTGTGGGTAGCTACCTACCAATTCTTTGTCAGTTAGCCAGCGATCTACGACACTAAAGTTGGTATTGTAGGCAGGTATGTATTTATTTAACGTATTAAAGATAAACTATTGTTGTCAGGCAACTTATGAGATGTGAATGGACAACTTTTCATTCTTTAGTCAGAGTTAACTTTCTTTCGCTTCAGCTCACAAACCAGTCGGCAATAATTTTTTTTCAGGAAATGTTTCGTCGTTTTTTTTTTTTTTTTACGTGGTTGCATTACATTATGTCAACAATCTTGGGATTGTTTCAGTTGAAGATTGCGTCGATGTATGAAAACCAAGTACGCATCTGAGAAGGGGCCCTCCCGTGCTCCGTTTCGCATACTTTGAATTAGACTCGTTCTCCGACCTTTGTCCAATACACATGCATATTAAGAAACATCCTAAAACTACACCTTAGATCTTCTGCATTACATTTACATTTTAGTCATTTAGCAGACGCTCTTATCCAGAGCGACTTACAGTAGTGAATGCATACATTTCATTTCATGCATTTAAAAAAAATACAAATTGTACTGGCCCCCCATGGGAATCAAACCCACAACCCTGGCGTTGCAAACACCATGCTCTACCAACTGAGCCACAGGGAAGACTGCATCATTAGAGAAGGGCTTCAACAAGCGCCCCGTTTATGTTTACGTAGTCTGTCAATGACAGATTAGCCCCGCGCTGTCACCTGATTCAACTAACTTAGGGTTTGTTAGTGATTGGTTGATTACTTACAGTATCTCTCTCTCTCTCTTCCACAGATAAGGACCTGAACACAGAGGGTTTTAGCCTGGAGTGCTGCAGGAGCATGATTGCACTCATGGACGTATCCTCTGTATCTGTGTTGTCTGTAGATAGAGACCCTCCCAGGTTGTGTTGTCTGTAGATAGAGACCCTCCCAGGTCAGGTTGTGTTGTCTGTAGATAGAGACCCTCCCAGGTTGTGTTGTCTGTAGATAGAGACCCTCCCAGGCTGTGTTGTCTGTAGATAGAGACCCTCCCAGGTTGTGTTGTCTGTAGATAGAGACCCTCCCAGGTCAAGTTGTGTTGTCTGTAGATAGAGACCCTCCCAGGTCTGGCTGTGTTGTCTGTAGATAGAGACCCTCCCAGGTCAGGTTGTGTTGTCTGTAGATAGAGACCCTCCCAGGTCAGGTTGTGTTGTCTGTAGATAGAGACCCTCCCAGGTCTGGCTGTTGTCTGTAGATAGAGACCCTCCCAGGTCAGGTTGTATTGTCTGTAGATAGAGACCCTCCCAGGTCAGGTTGTGTTGTCTGTAGATAGAGACCCTCCCAGGTTGTGTTGTCTGTAGATAGAGACCCTCCCAGGTCAGGTTGTGTTGTCTGTAGATAGAGACCCTCCAAGGTCAGGCTGTGTTGTCTGTAGATAGAGACCCTCCCAGGTCAGGCTGGGTTGTCTGTAGATAGAGACCCTCCCAGGTCAGGTTGTGTTGTCTGTAGATAGAGACCCTCCCAGGTTGTGTTGTAGGTAGATAGAGAACCTCCCAGGTCAGGTTGTGTTGTCTGTAGATAGAGACCCTCCCAGGTTGTGTTGTCTGTAGATAGAGACCCTCCCAGGTCAGGTTGTGTTGTCTGTAGATAGAGACCCTCCCAGATTGTGTTGTCTGTAGATAGAGACCCTCCCAGGTCAGTCTGTGTTGTCTGTAGATAGAGACCCTCCCAGGTCAGGTTGTGTTGTCTGTAGACAGAGACCCTCCCAGGTTGTGTTGTCTGTAGATAGAGACCCTCCCAGATCAGGTTGTGTTGTCTGTAGATAGAGACCCTCCCAGGTTGTGTTGTCTGTAGATAGAGACCCTCCCAGGCTGTGTTGTCTGTAGATAGAGACCCTCCCAGGTTGTGTTGTCTGTAGATAGAGACCCTCCCAGGTCAAGATGTGTTGTCTGTAGATAGAGACCCTCCCAGGTCTGGCTGTGTTGTCTGTAGATAGAGACCCTCCCAGGTCAGGTTGTCTTGTCTGTAGATAGAGACCCTCCCAGGTCAGGTTGTGTTGTCTGTAGATAGAGACCCTCCCAGGTTGTGTTGTCTGTAGATAGAGACCCTCCCAGGTCAGGTTGTGTTGTCTGTAGATAGAGACCCTCCCAGGTCAGGCTGGGTTGTCTGTAGATAGAGACCCTCCCAGGTCAGGTTGTGTTGTCTGTAGATAGAGACCCTCCCAGGTTGTGTTGTAGGTAGATAGAGAACCTCCCAGGTCAGGTTGTGTTGTCTGTAGATAGAGACCCTCCCAGGTTGTGTTGTCTGTAGATAGAGACCCTCCCAGGTCAGGTTGTGTTGTCTGTAGATAGAGACCCTCCCAGATTGTGTTGTCTGTAGATAGAGACCCTCCCAGGTCAGTCTGTGTTGTCTGTAGATAGAGACCCTCCCAGGTCAGGTTGTGTTGTCTGTAGACAGAGACCCTCCCAGGTTGTGTTGTCTGTAGATAGAGACCCTCCCAGATCAGGTTGTGTTGTCTGTAGATAGAGACCCTCCCAGGTTGTGTTGTCTGTAGATAGAGACCCTCCCAGGCTGTGTTGTCTGTAGATAGAGACCCTCCCAGGTTGTGTTGTCTGTAGATAGAGACCCTCCCAGGTCAAGATGTGTTGTCTGTAGATAGAGACAATCCCAGGTCTGGCTGTGTTGTCTGTAGATAGAGACCCTCCCAGGTCAGGTTGTCTTGTCTGTAGATAGAGACCCTCCCAGGTCAGGTTGTGTTGTCTGTAGATAGAGACCCTCCCAGGTTGTGTTGTCTGTAGATAGAGACCCTCCCAGGTCAGGTTGTGTTGTCTGTAGACAGAGACCCTCCCAGGTTGTGTTGTCTGTAGATAGAGACCCTCCCAGATCAGGTTGTGTTGTCTGTAGATAGAGACCCTCCCAGGTTGTGTTGTCTGTAGATAGAGACCCTCCCAGGCTGTGTTGTCTGTAGATAGAGACCCTCCCAGGTTGTGTTGTCTGTAGATAGAGACCCTCCCAGGTCAAGTTGTGTTGTCTGTAGATAGAGACCCTCCCAGGTCTGGCTGTGTTGTCTGTAGATAGAGACCCTCCCAGGTCAGGTTGTGTTGTCTGTAGATAGAGACCCTCCCAGGTCTGGCTGTGTTGTCTGTAGATAGAGACCCTCCCAGGTCAGGTTGTATTGTCTGTAGATAGAGACCCTCCCAGGTCAGGTTGTGTTGTCTGTAGATAGAGACCCTCCCAGGTTGTGTTGTCTGTAGATAGAGACCCTCCAAGGTCAGGCTGTGTTGTCTGTAGATAGAGACCCTCCCAGGTCAGGCTGGGTTGTCTGTAGATAGAGACCCTCCCAGGTCAGGTTGTGTTGGCTGTAGATAGAGACCCTCCCAGGTTGTGTTGTAGGTAGATAGAGAACCTCCCAGGTCAGGTTGTGTTGTCTGTAGATAGAGACCCTCCCAGGTTGTGTTGTCTGTAGATAGAGACCCTCCCAGGTCAGGTTGTGTTGTCTGTAGATAGAGACCCTCCCAGATTGTGTTGTCTGTAGATAGAGACCCTCCCAGGTCAGTCTGTGTTGTCTGTAGATAGAGACCCTCCCAGGTCAGGTTGTGTTGTCTGTAGACAGAGACCCTCCCAGGTTGTGTTGTCTGTAGATAGAGACCCTCCCAGATCAAGTTGTGTTGTCTGTAGATAGAGACCCTCCCAGGTTGTGTTGTCTGTAGATAGAGACCCTCCCAGGCTGTGTTGTCTTTAGATAGAGAGCCTCCCAGGTTGTGTTGTCTGTAGATAGAGACCCTCCCACGTCAAGTTGTGTTGTCTGTAGATAGAGACCCTCCCAGGTCAGGTTGTGTCGTCTGTAGATAGAGACCCTCCAAAGGTTGTGTTGTCTGTAGATAGAGACCCTCCCAGGTTGTGTTGTCTGTAGATAGAAACCCTCCCAGGTTGTGTTGTCTGTAGATAGAGACCCTCCCAGGTCAGGTTGTGTTGTCTGTAGATAGAGACCCTCCCAGATTGTGTTGTCTGTAGATAGAGACCCTCCCAGGTCAGTCTGTGTTGTCTGTAGATAGAGACCCTCCCAGGTCAGGTTGTGTTGTCTGTAGACAGAGACCCTCCCAGGTTGTGTTGTCTGTAGATAGAGACCCTCCCAGATCAGGTTGTGTTGTCTGTAGATAGAGACCCTCCCAGGTCAGGTTGTGTTGTCTGTAGATAGAGACCCTCCCAGGCTGTGTTGTCTGTAGATACAGACCCTCCCAGGTTGTGTTGTCTGTAGATAGAGACCCTCCCAGGTCAGGTTGCGTTGTCTGTAGATAGAGACCCTCCCAGGTCAGGTTGTGTTGTCTGTAGATAGAGACCCTCCCAGGTCTGGCTGTGTTGTCTGTAGATAGAGACCCTCCCAGGTCAGGTTGTATTGTCTGTAGATAGAGACCCTCCCAGGTCAGGTTGTGTTGTCTGTAGATAGAGACCCTCCCAGGTTGTGTTGTCTGTAGACAGAGATCCTCCCAGGTCAGGTTGTGTTGTCTGTAGATAGAGACCCTCCCAGGTCAGGCTGGGTTGTCTGTAGATAGAGACCCTCCCAGGTCAGGTTGTGTTGTCTGTAGATAGAGACCCTCCCAGGTTGTGTTGTAGGTAGATAGAGAACCTCCCAGGTCAGGTTGTGTTGTCTGTAGATAGAGACCCTCCCAGGTCTGGCTGTGTTGTCTGTAGATAGAGACCCTCCCAGGTCTGGCTGTGTTGTCTGTAGATAGAGACCCTCCCAGGTCAGGTTGTATTGTCTGTAGATAGAGACCCTCCCAGGTCAGGTTGTGTTGTCTGTAGATAGAGACCCTCCCAGGTTGTGTTGTCTGTAGATAGAGACCCTCCCAGGTCAGGTTGTGTTGTCTGTAGACAGAGACCCTCCCAGGTTGTGTTGTCTGTAGATAGAGACCCTCCCAGATCAGGTTGTGTTGTCTGTAGATAGAGACCCTCCCAGGTTGTGTTGTCTGTAGATAGAGACCCTCCCAGGCTGTGTTGTCTGTAGATAGAGACCCTCCCAGGTTGTGTTGTCTGTAGATAGAGACCCTCCCAGGTCAAGTTGTGTTGTCTGTAGATAGAGACCCTCCCAGGTCTGGCTGTGTTGTCTGTAGATAGAGACCCTCCCAGGTCAGGTTGTGTTGTCTGTAGATAGAGACCCTCCCAGGTCTGGCTGTGTTGTCTGTAGATAGAGACCCTCCCAGGTCAGGTTGTATTGTCTGTAGATAGAGACCCTCCCAGGTCAGGTTGTGTTGTCTGTAGATAGAGACCCTCCCAGGTCAGTCTGTGTTGTCTGTAGATAGAGACCCTCCCAGGTCAGGTTGTGTTGTCTGTAGACAGAGACCCTCCCAGGTTGTGTTGTCTGTAGATAGAGACCCTCCCAGATCAGGTTGTGTTGTCTGTAGATAGAGACCCTCCAAGGTTGTGTTGTCTGTAGATAGAGACCCTCCCAGGCTGTGTTGTCTGTAGATAGAGACCCTCCCAGGTTGTGTTGTCTGTAGATAGAGACCCTCCCAGGTCAAGATGTGTTGTCTGTAGATAGAGACAATCCCAGGTCTGGCTGTGTTATCTGTAGATAGAGACCCTCCCAGGTCAGGTTGTCTTGTCTGTAGATAGAGACCCTCCCAGGTCAGGTTGTGTTGTCTGTAGATAGAGACCATCCCAGGTTGTGTTGTCTGTAGATAGAGACCCTCCCAGGTCAGGTTGTGTTGTCTGTAGACAGAGACCCTCCCAGGTTGTGTTGTCTGTAGATAGAGACCCTCCCAGATCAGGTTGTGTTGTCTGTAGATAGAGACCCTCCCAGGTTGTGTTGTCTGTAGATAGAGACCCTCCCAGGCTGTGTTGTCTGTAGATAGAGACCCTCCCAGGTTGTGTTGTCTGTAGATAGAGACCCTCCCAGGTCAAGTTGTGTTGTCTGTAGATAGAGACCCTCCCAGGTCTGGCTGTGTTGTCTGTAGATAGAGACCCTCCCAGGTCAGGTTGTGTTGTCTGTAGATAGAGACCCTCCCAGGTCTGGCTGTGTTGTCTGTAGATAGAGACCCTCCCAGGTCAGGTTGTATTGTCTGTAGATAGAGACCCTCCCAGGTCAGGTTGTGTTGTCTGTAGATAGAGACCCTCCCAGGTTGTGTTGTCTGTAGATAGAGACCCTCCAAGGTCAGGCTGTGTTGTCTGTAGATAGAGACCCTCCCAGGTCAGGCTGGGTTGTCTGTAGATAGAGACCCTCCCAGGTCAGGTTGTGTTGGCTGTAGATAGAGACCCTCCCAGGTTGTGTTGTAGGTAGATAGAGAACCTCCCAGGTCAGGTTGTGTTGTCTGTAGATAGAGACCCTCCCAGGTTGTGTTGTCTGTAGATAGAGACCCTCCCAGGTCAGGTTGTGTTGTCTGTAGATAGAGACCCTCCCAGATTGTGTTGTCTGTAGATAGAGACCCTCCCAGGTCAGTCTGTGTTGTCTGTAGATAGAGACCCTCCCAGGTCAGGTTGTGTTGTCTGTAGACAGAGACCCTCCCAGGTTGTGTTGTCTGTAGATAGAGACCCTCCCAGATCAAGTTGTGTTGTCTGTAGATAGAGACCCTCCCAGGTTGTGTTGTCTGTAGATAGAGACCCTCCCAGGCTGTGTTGTCTTTAGATAGAGAGCCTCCCAGGTTGTGTTGTCTGTAGATAGAGACCCTCCCACGTCAAGTTGTGTTGTCTGTAGATAGAGACCCTCCCAGGTCAGGTTGTGTCGTCTGTAGATAGAGAACCTCCAAAGGTTGTGTTGTCTGTAGATAGAGACCCTCCCAGGTTGTGTTGTCTGTAGATAGAGACCCTCCCAGGTTGTGTTGTCTGTAGATAGAGACCCTCCCAGGTCAGGTTGTGTTGTCTGTAGATAGAGACCCTCCCAGATTGTGTTGTCTGTAGATAGAGACCCTCCCAGGTCAGTCTGTGTTGTCTGTAGATAGAGACCCTCCCAGGTCAGGTTGTGTTGTCTGTAGACAGAGACCCTCCCAGGTTGTGTTGTCTGTAGATAGAGACCCTCCCAGATCAGGTTGTGTTGTCTGTAGATAGAGACCCTCCCAGGTTGTGTTGTCTGTAGATAGAGACCCTCCCAGGCTGTGTTGTCTGTAGATACAGACCCTCCCAGGTTGTGTTGTCTGTAGATAGAGACCCTCCCAGGTCAGGTTGCGTTGTCTGTAGATAGAGACCCTCCCAGGTCAGGTTGTGTTGTCTGTAGATAGAGACCCTCCCAGGTCTGGCTGTGTTGTCTGTAGATAGGGACCCTCCCAGGTCAGGTTGTATTGTCTGTAGATAGAGACCCTCCCAGGTCAGGTTGTGTTGTCTGTAGATAGAGACCCTCCCAGGTTGTGTTGTCTGTAGACAGAGATCCTCCCAGGTGAGGTTGTGTTGTCTGTAGATAGAGACCCTCCAAGGTCAGGCTGTGTTGTCTGTAGATATAGACCCTCCCAGGTCAGGCTGGGTTGTCTGTAGATAGAGACCCTCCCAGGTCAGGTTGTGTTGTCTGTAGATAGAGACCCTCCCAGGTTGTGTTGTAGGTAGATAGAGAACCTCCCAGGTCAGGTTGTGTTGTCTGTAGATAGAGACCCTCCCAGGTCTGGCTGTGTTGTCTGTAGATAGAGACCCTCCCAGGTCTGGCTGTGTTGTCTGTATATAGAGACCCTCCCAGGTCAGGTTGTATTGTCTGTAGATAGAGACCCTCCCAGGTCAGGTTGTGTTGTCTGTAGATAGAGACCCTCCCAGGTTGTGTTGTCTGTAGATAGAGACCCTCCCAGGTCAGGTTGTGTTGTCTGTAGACAGAGACCCTCCCAGGTTGTGTTGTCTGTAGATAGAGACCCTCCCAGATCAGGTTGTGTTGTCTGTAGATAGAGACCCTCCCAGGTTGTGTTGTCTGTAGATAGAGACCCTCCCAGGCTGTGTTGTCTGTAGATAGAGACCCTCCCAGGTTGTGTTGTCTGTAGATAGAGACCCTCCCAGGTCAAGTTGTGTTGTCTGTAGATAGAGACCCTCCCAGGTCTGGCTGTGTTGTCTGTAGATAGAGACCCTCCCAGGTCAGGTTGTGTTGTCTGTAGATAGAGACCCTCCCAGGTCTGGCTGTGTTGTCTGTAGATAGAGACCCTCCCAGGTCAGGTTGTATTGTCTGTAGATAGAGACCCTCCCAGGTCAGGTTGTGTTGTCTGTAGATAGAGACCCTCCCAGGTTGTGTTGTCTGTAGACAGAGATCCTTCCAGGTCAGGTTGTGTTGTCTGTAGATAGAGACCCTCCCAGGTTGTGTTGTCTGTAGATAGAGACCCTCCCAGGTCTGGCTGTGTTGTCTGTAGATAGAGACCCTCCCAGGTCAGGTTGTGTTGTCTGTAGATAGAGAGCCTCCCAGGTCTGGCTGTGTTGTCTGTAGATAGAGACCCTCCCAGGTCAGGTTGTATTGTCTGTAGATAGAGACCCTCCCAGGTCAGGTTGTGTTGTCTGTAGATAGAGACCCTCCCAGGTTGTGTTGTCTGTAGATAGAGACCCTCCAAGGTCAGGCTGTGTTGTCTGTAGATAGAGACCCTCCCAGGTCAGGCTGGGTTGTCTGTAGATAGAGACCCTCCCAGGTCAGGTTGTGTTGTCTGTAGATAGAGACCCTCCCAGGTCAGGTTGTGTTGTCTGTAGACAGAGACCCTCCCAGGTTGTGTTGTCTGTAGATAGAGACCCTCCCAGATCAGGTTGTGTTGTCTGTAGATAGAGACCCTCCCAGGTTGTGTTGTCTGTAGATAGAGACCCTCCCAGGCTGTGTTGTCTGTAGATACAGACCCTCCCAGGTTGTGTTGTCTGTAGATAGAGACCCTCCCAGGTCAGGTTGCGTTGTCTGTAGATAGAGACCCTCCCAGGTCAGGTTGTGTTGTCTGTAGATAGAGACCCTCCCAGGTCTGGCTGTGTTGTCTGTAGATAGGGACCCTCCCAGGTCAGGTTGTATTGTCTGTAGATAGAGACCCTCCCAGGTCAGGTTGTGTTGTCTGTAGATAGAGACCCTCCCAGGTTGTGTTGTCTGTAGACAGAGATCCTCCCAGGTCAGGTTGTGTTGTCTGTAGATAGAGACCCTCCAAGGTCAGGCTGTGTTGTCTGTAGATATAGACCCTCCCAGGTCAGGCTGGGTTGTCTGTAGATAGAGACCCTCCCAGGTCAGGTTGTGTTGTCTGTAGATAGAGACCCTCCCAGGTTGTGTTGTAGGTAGATAAAGAACCTCCCAGGTCAGGTTGTGTTGTCTGTAGATAGAGACCCTCCCAGGTCTGGCTGTGTTGTCTGTAGATAGAGACCCTCCCAGGTCTGGCTGTGTTGTCTGTAGATAGAGACCCTCCCAGGTCAGGTTGTATTGTCTGTAGATAGAGACCCTCCCAGGTCAGGTTGTGTTGTCTGTAGATAGAGACCCTCCCAGGTTGTGTTGTCTGTAGATAGAGACCCTCCCAGGTCAGGTTGTGTTGTCTGTAGACAGAGACCCTCCCAGGTTGTGTTGTCTGTAGATAGAGACCCTCCCAGATCAGGTTGTGTTGTCTGTAGATAGAGACCCTCCCAGGTTGTGTTGTCTGTAGATAGAGACCCTCCCAGGCTGTGTTGTCTGTAGATAGAGACCCTCCCAGGTTGTGTTGTCTGTAGATAGAGACCCTCCCAGGTCAAGTTGTGTTGTCTGTAGATAGAGACCCTCCCAGGTCTGGCTGTGTTGTCTGTAGATAGAGACCCTCCCAGGTCAGGTTGTGTTGTCTGTAGATAGAGACCCTCCCAGGTCTGGCTGTGTTGTCTGTAGATAGAGACCCTCCCAGGTCAGGTTGTATTGTCTGTAGATAGAGACCCTCCCAGGTCAGGTTGTGTTGTCTGTAGATAGAGACCCTCCCAGGTTGTGTTGTCTGTAGACAGAGATCCTTCCAGGTCAGGTTGTGTTGTCTGTAGATAGAGACCCTCCCAGGTTGTGTTGTCTGTAGATAGAGACCCTCCCAGATCAGGTTGTGTTGTCTGTAGATAGAGACCCTCCCAGGTTGTGTTGTCTGTAGATAGAGACCCTCCCAGGCTGTGTTGTCTGTAGATAGAGACCCTCCCAGGTTGTGTTGTCTGTAGATAGAGACCCTCCCAGGTCAAGTTGTGTTGTCTGTAGATAGAGACCCTCCCAGGTCTGGCTGTGTTGTCTGTAGATAGAGACCCTCCCAGGTCAGGTTGTGTTGTCTGTAGATAGAGAGCCTCCCAGGTCTGGCTGTGTTGTCTGTAGATAGAGACCCTCCCAGGTCAGGTTGTATTGTCTGTAGATAGAGACCCTCCCAGGTCAGGTTGTGTTGTCTGTAGATAGAGACCCTCCAAGGTCAGGCTGTGTTGTCTGTAGATAGAGACCCTCCCAGGTCAGGCTGGGTTGTCTGTAGATAGAGACCCTCCCAGGTCAGGTTGTGTTGTCTGTAGATAGAGACCCTCCCAGGTTGTGTTGTAGGTAGATAGAGAACCTCCCAGGTCAGGTTGTGTTGTCTGTAGATAGAGACCCTCCCAGGTTGTGTTGTCTGTAGATAGAGACCCTCCCAGATTGTGTTGTCTGTAGATAGAGACCCTCCCAGGTCAGTCTGTGTTGTCTGTAGATAGAGACCCTCCCAGGTCAGGTTGTGTTGTCTGTAGACAGAGACCCTCCCAGGTTGTGTTGTCTGTAGATAGAGACCCTCCCAGATCAAGTTGTGTTGTCTGTAGATAGAGACCCTCCCAGGTTGTGTTGTCTGTAGATAGAGACCCTCCCAGGCTGTGTTGTCTTTAGATAGAGACCCTCCCAGGTTGTGTTGTCTGTAGATAGAGACCCTCCCAGGTCAAGTTGTGTTGTCTGTAGATAGAGACCCTCCCAGGTCAGGTTGTGTCGTCTGTAGATAGAGACCCTCCAAAGGTTGTGTTGTCTGTAGATAGAGACCCTCCCAGGTTGTGTTGTCTGTAGATAGAGACCCTCCCAGGTTGTGTTGTCTGTAGATAGAGACCCTCCCAGGTCAGGTTGTGTTGTCTGTAGATAGAGACCCTCCCAGATTGTGTTGTCTGTAGATAGAGACCCTCCCAGGTCAGTCTGTGTTGTCTGTAGATAGAGACCCTCCCAGGTCAAGTTGTGTTGTCTGTAGACAGAGACCCTCCCAGGTTGTGTTGTCTGTAGATAGAGACCCTCCCAGATCAGGTTGTGTTGTCTGTAGATAGAGACCCTCCCAGGTTGTGTTGTCTGTAGATAGAGACCCTCCCAGGCTGTGTTGTCTGTAGATACAGACCCTCCCAGGTTGTGTTGTCTGTAGATAGAGACCCTCCCAGGTCAGGTTGCGTTGTCTGTAGATAGAGACCCTCCCAGGTCAGGTTGTGTTGTCTGTAGATAGAGACCCTCCAAGGTCAGGCTGTGTTGTCTGTAGATATAGACCCTCCCAGGTCAGGCTGGGTTGTCTGTAGATAGAGACCCTCCCAGGTCAGGTTGTGTTGTCTGTAGATAGAGACCCTCCCAGGTTGTGTTGTAGGTAGATAAAGAACCTCCCAGGTCAGGTTGTGTTGTCTGTAGATAGAGACCCTCCCAGGTCTGGCTGTGTTGTCTGTAGATAGAGACCCTCCCAGGTCTGGCTGTGTTGTCTGTAGATAGAGACCCTCCCAGGTCAGGTTGTATTGTCTGTAGATAGAGACCCTCCCAGGTCAGGTTGTGTTGTCTGTAGATAGAGACCCTCCCAGGTTGTGTTGTCTGTAGATAGAGACCCTCCCAGGTCAGGTTGTGTTGTCTGTAGACAGAGACCCTCCCAGGTTGTGTTGTCTGTAGATAGAGACCCTCCCAGATCAGGTTGTGTTGTCTGTAGATAGAGACCCTCCCAGGTTGTGTTGTCTGTAGATAGAGACCCTCCCAGGCTGTGTTGTCTGTAGATAGAGACCCTCCCAGGTTGTGTTGTCTGTAGATAGAGACCCTCCCAGGTCAAGTTGTGTTGTCTGTAGATAGAGACCCTCCCAGGTCTGGCTGTGTTGTCTGTAGATAGAGACCCTCCCAGGTCAGGTTGTGTTGTCTGTAGATAGAGACCCTCCCAGGTCAGGTTGTGTTGTCTGTAGATAGAGACCCTCCCAGGTTGTGTTGTCTGTAGACAGAGATCCTTCCAGGTCAGGTTGTGTTGTCTGTAGATAGAGACCCTCCCAGGTTGTGTTGTCTGTAGATAGAGACCCTCCCAGATCAGGTTGTGTTGTCTGTAGATAGAGACCCTCCCAGGTTGTGTTGTCTGTAGATAGAGACCCTCCCAGGCTGTGTTGTCTGTAGATAGAGACCCTCCCAGGTTGTGTTGTCTGTAGATAGAGACCCTCCCAGGTCAAGTTGTGTTGTCTGTAGATAGAGACCCTCCCAGGTCTGGCTGTGTTGTCTGTAGATAGAGACCCTCCCAGGTCAGGTTGTGTTGTCTGTAGATAGAGAGCCTCCCAGGTCTGGCTGTGTTGTCTGTAGATAGAGACCCTCCCAGGTCAGGTTGTATTGTCTGTAGATAGAGACCCTCCCAGGTCAGGTTGTGTTGTCTGTAGATAGAGACCCTCCAAGGTCAGGCTGTGTTGTCTGTAGATAGAGACCCTCCCAGGTCAGGCTGGGTTGTCTGTAGATAGAGACCCTCCCAGGTCAGGTTGTGTTGTCTGTAGATAGAGACCCTCCCAGGTTGTGTTGTAGGTAGATAGAGAACCTCCCAGGTCAGGTTGTGTTGTCTGTAGATAGAGACCCTCCCAGGTTGTGTTGTCTGTAGATAGAGACCCTCCCAGATTGTGTTGTCTGTAGATAGAGACCCTCCCAGGTCAGTCTGTGTTGTCTGTAGATAGAGACCCTCCCAGGTCAGGTTGTGTTGTCTGTAGACAGAGACCCTCCCAGGTTGTGTTGTCTGTAGATAGAGACCCTCCCAGATCAAGTTGTGTTGTCTGTAGATAGAGACCCTCCCAGGTTGTGTTGTCTGTAGATAGAGACCCTCCCAGGCTGTGTTGTCTTTAGATAGAGACCCTCCCAGGTTGTGTTGTCTGTAGATAGAGACCCTCCCAGGTCAAGTTGTGTTGTCTGTAGATAGAGACCCTCCCAGGTCAGGTTGTGTCGTCTGTAGATAGAGACCCTCCAAAGGTTGTGTTGTCTGTAGATAGAGACCCTCCCAGGTTGTGTTGTCTGTAGATAGAGACCCTCCCAGGTTGTGTTGTCTGTAGATAGAGACCCTCCCAGGTCAGGTTGTGTTGTCTGTAGATAGAGACCCTCCCAGATTGTGTTGTCTGTAGATAGAGACCCTCCCAGGTCAGTCTGTGTTGTCTGTAGATAGAGACCCTCCCAGGTCAAGTTGTGTTGTCTGTAGACAGAGACCCTCCCAGGTTGTGTTGTCTGTAGATAGAGACCCTCCCAGATCAGGTTGTGTTGTCTGTAGATAGAGACCCTCCCAGGTTGTGTTGTCTGTAGATAGAGACCCTCCCAGGCTGTGTTGTCTGTAGATACAGACCCTCCCAGGTTGTGTTGTCTGTAGATAGAGACCCTCCCAGGTCAGGTTGCGTTGTCTGTAGATAGAGACCCTCCCAGGTCAGGTTGTGTTGTCTGTAGATAGAGACCCTCCCAGGTCTGGCTGTGTTGTCTGTAGATAGAGACCCTCCCAGGTCAGGTTGTATTGTCTGTAGATAGAGACCCTCCCAGGTCAGGTTGTGTTGTCTGTAGATAGAGACCCTCCCAGGTTGTGTTGTCTGTAGACAGAGATCCTCCCAGGTCAGGTTGTGTTGTCTGTAGATAGAGACCCTCCAAGGTCAGGCTGTGTTGTCTGTAGATAGAGACCCTCCCAGGTCAGGCTGGGTTGTCTGTAGATAGAGACCCTCCCAGGTCAGGTTGTGTTGTCTGTAGATAGAGACCCTCCCAGGTTGTGTTGTAGGTAGATAGAGAACCTCCCAGGTCAGGTTGTGTTGTCTGTAGATAGAGACCCTCCCAGGTCTGGCTGTGTTGTCTGTAGATAGAGACCCTCCCAGGTCTGGCTGTGTTGTCTGTAGATAGAGACCCTCCCAGGTCAGGTTGTATTGTCTGTAGATAGAGACCCTCCCAGGTCAGGTTGTGTTGTCTGTAGATAGAGACCCTCCCAGGTTGTGTTGTCTGTAGATAGAGACCCTCCCAGGTCAGGTTGTGTTGTCTGTAGACAGAGACCCTCCCAGGTTGTGTTGTCTGTAGATAGAGACCCTCCCAGATCAGGTTGTGTTGTCTGTAGATAGAGACCCTCCCAGGTTGTGTTGTCTGTAGATAGAGACCCTCCCAGGCTGTGTTGTCTGTAGATAGAGACCCTCCCAGGTTGTGTTGTCTGTAGATAGAGACCCTCCCAGGTCAAGTTGTGTTGTCTGTAGATATAGACCCTCCCAGGTCTGGCTGTGTTGTCTGTAGATAGAGACCCTCCCAGGTCAGGTTGTGTTGTCTGTAGATAGAGACCCTCCCAGGTCTGGCTGTGTTGTCTGTAGATAGAGACCCTCCCAGGTCAGGTTGTATTGTCTGTAGATAGAGACCCTCCCAGGTCAGGTTGTGTTGTCTGTAGATAGAGACCCTCCCAGGTTGTGTTGTCTGTAGACAGAGATCCTTCCAGGTCAGGTTGTGTTGTCTGTAGATAGAGACCCTCCAAGGTCAGGCTGTGTTGTCTGTAGATAGAGACCCTCCCAGGTCAGGCAAGGTTGTCTGTAGATAGAGACCCTCCCATGTCAGGTTGTGTTGTCTGTAGATAGAGACCCTCCCAGGTTGTGTTGTAGGTAGATAGAGAACCTCCCAGGTCAGGTTGTGTTGTCTGTAGATAGAGACCCTCCCAGGTTGTATTGTCTGTAGATAGAGACCCTCCCAGATTGTGTTGTCTGTAGATAGAGACCCTCCCAGGTCAGTCTGTGTTGTCTGTAGATAGAGACCCTCCCAGGTCAGGTTGTGTTGTCTGTAGACAGAGACCCTCCCAGGTTGTGTTGTCTGTAGATAGAGACCCTCCCAGATCAGGTTGTGTTGTCTGTAGATAGAGACCCTCCCAGGTTGTGTTGT
Source organism: Salmo salar (assembly GCF_965601325.2). NCBI lineage: Eukaryota > Metazoa > Chordata > Actinopteri > Salmoniformes > Salmonidae > Salmo > Salmo salar. Next base: position 52,496,987 of record NC_138299.1, read on the forward strand.
CTGTAGATAGAGACCCTCCCAGGCTGTGTTGTCTTTAGATAGAGACCCTCCCAGGTTGTGTTGTCTGTAGATAGAGACCCTCCCAGGTCAAGTTGTGTTGTCTGTAGATAGAGACACTCCCAGGTCTGGCTTTGTTGTCTGTAGATAGAGACCCTCCCAGGTCAGGTTGTATTGTCTGTAGATAGAGACCCTCCCAGGTCAGGTTGTGTTGTCTGTAGATAGAGACCCTCCCAGGTTGTGTTGTCTGTAGACAGAGATCCTCCCAGGTCAGGTTGTGTTGTCTGTAGATAGAGACCCTCCAAGGTCAGGCTGTGTTGTCTGTAGATAGAGACCCTCCCAGGTCAGGTTGTGTTGTCTGTAGATAGAGACCCTCCCAGGTTGTGTTGTAGGTAGATAGAGAACCTCCCAGGTCAGGTTGTGTTGTCTGTAGATAGAGACCCTCCCAGGTCTGGCTGTGTTGTCTGTAGATAGAGACCCTCCCAGGTCTGGCTGTGTTGTCTGTAGATAGAGACCCTCCCAGGTCAGGTTGTATTGTCTGTAGATAGAGACCCTCCCAGGTCAGGTTGTGTTGTCTGTAGATAGAGACCCTCCCAGGTTGTGTTGTCTGTAGATAGAGACCCTCCCAGGTCAGGTTGTGTTGTCTGTAGACAGAGACCCTCCCAGGTTGTGTTGTCTGTAGATAGAGACCCTCCCAGCAGGTGTGGTCTGTAGATAGAGACCCTCGCAGGTGTGTTGTCTGTAGATAGAGACCCTCCCAGGTCTGGCTGTGTTGTCTGTAGATAGAGACCCTCCCAGGTCAGGTTGTGTTGTCTGCTAGATAGAGACCCTCCCAGGTCTGCGCTGTGTTGTCTGTAGATAGAGACCCTCCCAGGTCAGGTTGTATTGTCTGTAGATAGAGACCCTCCCAGGTCAGGTTGTGTTGTCTGTAGATAGAGACCCTCCCAGGTTGTGTTGTCTGTAGACAGAGATCCTTCCAGGTCAGGTTGTGTTGTCTGTAGATAGAGACCCTCCAAGGTCAGGCTGGGTTGTCTGTAGATAGAGACCCTCCCATGTCAGGTTGTGTTGTCTGTAGATAGAGACCCTCCCAGGTTGTGTTGTAGGTAGATAGAGAACCTCCCAGGTCAGGTTGTGTTGTCTGTAGATAGAGACCCTCCCAGGTTGTGTTGTCTGTAGATAGAGACCCTCCCAGGTCAGGTTGTGTTGTCTGTAGATAGAGACCCTCCCAGATTGTGTTGTCTGTAGATAGAGACCCTCCCAGGTCAGTCTGTGTTGTCTGTAGATAGAGACCCTCCCAGGTCAGGTTGTGTTGTCTGTAGACAGAGACCCTCCCAGGTTGTGTTGTCTGTAGATAGAGACCCTCCCAGATCAGGTTGTGTTGTCTGTAGATAGAGACCCTCCCAGGTTGTGTTGTCTGTAGATAGAGACCCTCCCAGGCTGTGTTGTCTTTAGATAGAGACCCTCCCAGGTTGTGTTGTCTGTAGATAGAGACCCTCCCAGGTCAAGTTGTGTTGTCTGTAGATAGAGACCCTCCCAGGTCTGGCTTTGTTGTCTGTAGATAGAGACCCTCCCAGGTCAGGTTGTCTTGTCTGTAGATAGAGACCCTCCCAGGTCAGGTTGTGTTGTCTGTAGATAGAGACCCTCCCAGGTTGTGTTGTCTGTAGATAGAGACCCTCCCAAGTCAGGTTGTGTTGTCTGTAGACAGAGACCCTCCCAGGTCAGGTTGTGTTGTCTGTAGATAGAGACCCTCCCAGGTTGTGTTGTCTGTAGATAGAGACCCTCCCAGGTCAGGTTGTGTTGTCTGTAGATAGAGACCCTCCCAGGTCTGGCTGTGTTGTCTGTAGATAGAGACCCTCCCAGGTCAGGTTGTGTTGTCTGTAGACAGAGACCCTCCCAGGTTGTGTTGTCTGTAGACAGAGACCCTCCCAGGTTGTGTTGTCTGTAGATAGAGACCCTCCCAGGTCAGGTTGTGTTGTCAGTAGATAGAGACCCTCCCAGGTCAGGTTGTGTTGTCTGTAGACAGAGACCCTCCCAGGTTGTGTTGTCTGTAGACAGAAACCCTCCCAGGTTGTGTTGTCTGTAGATAGAGACCCTCCCAGGTCAGGTTGTGTTGTCTGTAGATAGAGACCCTTCCAGGTCAGGTTGTGTTGTCTGTAGACAGAGACCCTCCCAGGTTGTGTTGTCGGTAGACAGAGACCCTCCCAGGTTGTGGTGTCTGTAGATAGAGACCCTCCCAGGTCAGGTTGTGTTGTCTGTAGATAGAGACCCTCCCAGGTCAGGTTGTGTTGTCTGTAGATAGAGACCCTCCCAGGTCAGGTTGTGTTGTCTGTAGATAGAGACCCTCCCAGGTCAGGCTGTGTTGTCTGTAGATAGAGACCCTCCCAGGTCAGGTTGTGTTGTCTGTAGATAGAGACCCTCCCAGGTTGTGTTGTAGGTAGATAGAGACCCTCCCAGGTCAGGTTGTGTTGTCTGTAGATAGAGACCCTCCCAGATTGTGTTGTCTGTAGATAGAAACCCTCCCAGGTCAGTCTGTGTTGTCTGTAGATAGAGACCCTCCCAGGTCAGGTTGTGTTGTCAGTAGATAGAGACCCTCCCAGGTCTGGCTGTGTTGTCTGTAGACAGAGACCCTCCCAGGTTTTGTTGTCTGTAGACAGAGACCCTCCCAGGTTGTGTTGTCTGTAGATAGAGACTCTCCCAGGTCAGGTTGTGTTGTCTGTAGATAGAGACCCTCCCAGGTCAGGTTGTGTTGTCTGTAGACAGAGACCCTCCCAGGTTGTGTTGTCTGTAGACAGAGACCGTCACAGGTTGTGTTGTGTGTAGATAGAGACCCTCCGAGGTCAGGTTGTGTTGTCTGTAGATAGAGACCCTCCCAGGTCAGGTTGTGTTGTCTGTAGATAGAGACCCTCCCAGGTCAGGTTGTTGTCTGTAGATAGAGACCCTCCCAGGTCAGGCTGTGTTGTCTGTAGATAGAGACCCTCCCAGGTCAGGTTGTGTTGTCTGTAGATAGAGACCCTCCCAGGTTGTGTTGTAGGTAGATAGAGACCTCCCAGGTCAGGTTGTGTTGTCTGTAGATAGAGACCCTCCCAGGTTGTGTTGTCTGTAGATAGAGACCCTCCCAGGTCAGGTTGTGTTGTCTGTAGATAGAGACCCTCCCAGATTGTGTATTCTGTAGATAGAGACCCTCCCAGGTCAGTCTGTGTTGTCTGTAGATAGAGACCCTCCCAGGTCAGATTGTGTTGTCTGTAGATAGAGACCCTCCCAGGTTGTGTTGTCTGTAGATAGAGACCCTCCCAGGTCAGGCTGTGTTGTCTGTAGATAGAGAGCCTCCCAGGTCAGGTTGTGTTGTCTGTAGATAGAGACCCTCCCAGGTCTGGCTATGTTCTCTGTAGATTAAGACCCTCCCAGGTCAGGTTGTGTTGTCTGTAGTTAGAGACCCTCCCAGGTCAGGTTGTGTTGTCTGTAGATAGAGACCCTCCCAGGTTGTGTTGTCTGTAGATAGAGACCCTCCCAGGTCAGGTTGTGTTGTCTGTAGATAGAGACCCTCCCAGGTCAGGTTGTGTTGTCTGTAGATAGAGACCCTCCCAGGTTGTGTTGTCTGTAGATAGAGACCCTCCCAGGTCAGGTTGTGTTGTCTGTAGACAGAGACCCTCCCAGGTTGTGTTGTGTGTAGATAGAGACCCTCCGAGGTCAGGTTGTGTTGTCTGTAGATAGAGACCCTCCCAGGTCAGGTTGTGTTGTCTGTAGATAGAGACCCTCCCAGGTCAGGTTGTTGTCTGTAGATAGAGACCCTCCCAGGTCAGGCTGTGTTGTCTGTAGATAGAGACCCTCCCAGGTCAGGTTGTGTTGTCTGTAGATAGAGACCCTCCCAGGTTGTGTTGTAGGTAGATAGAGACCTCCCAGGTCAGGTTGTGTTGTCTGTAGATAGAGACCCTCCCAGGTTGTGTTGTCTGTAGATAGAGACCCTCCCAGGTCAGGTTGTGTTGTCTGTAGATAGAGACCCTCCCAGATTGTGTATTCTGTAGATAGAGACCCTCCCAGGTCAGTCTGTGTTGTCTGTAGATAGAGACCCTCCCAGGTCAGATTGTGTTGTCTGTAGATAGAGACCCTCCCAGGTTGTGTTGTCTGTAGATAGAGACCCTCCCAGGTCAGGCTGTGTTGTCTGTAGATAGAGAGCCTCCCAGGTCAGGTTGTGTTGTCTGTAGATAGAGACCCTCCCAGGTCTGGCTATGTTCTCTGTAGATTAAGACCCTCCCAGGTCAGGTTGTGTTGTCTGTAGTTAGAGACCCTCCCAGGTCAGGTTGTGTTGTCTGTAGATAGAGACCCTCCCAGGTTGTGTTGTCTGTAGATAGAGACCCTCCCAGGTCAGGTTGTGTTGTCTGTAGATAGAGACCCTCCCAGGTCAGGTTGTGTTGTCTGTAGATAGAGACCCTCCCAGGTTGTGTTGTCTGTAGATAGAGACCCTCCCAGGTCAGGTTGTGTTGTCTGTAGACAGAGACCCTCCCAGGTTGTGTTGTCTGTAGATAGAGACCCTCCCAGGTCAGGTTGTGTTGTCTGTAGATAGAGACCCTCCCAGGTCTGGCTGTGTTGTCTGTAGATAGAGACCCTCCCAGGTCAGGTTGTGTTGTCTGTAGACAGAGACCCTCCCAGGTTGTGTTGTCTGTAGACAGAGACCCTCCCAGGTTGTGTTGTCTGTAGATAGAGACCCTCCCAGGTCAGGTTGTGTTGTCAGTAGATAGAGACCCTCCCAGGTCAGGTTGTGTTGTCTGTAGACAGAGACCCTCCCAGGTTGTGTTGTCTGTAGACAGAAACCCTCCCAGGTTGTGTTGTCTGTAGATAGAGACCCTCCCAGGTCAGGTTGTGTTGTCTGTAGATAGAGACCCTTCCACGTCAAGTTGTGTTGTCTGTAGATAGAGACCCTCCCAGGTCAGGTTGTGTCGTCTGTAGATAGAGACCCTCCAAAGGTTGTGTTGTCTGTAGATAGAGACCCTCCCAGGTTGTGTTGTCTGTAGATAGAGACCCTCCCAGGTTGTGTTGTCTGTAGATAGAGACCCTCCCAGGTCAGGTTGTGTTGTCTGTAGATAGAGACCCTCCCAGATTGTGTTGTCTGTAGATAGAGACCCTCCCAGGTCAGTCTGTGTTGTCTGTAGATAGAGACCCTCCCAGGTCAGGTTGTGTTGTCTGTAGACAGAGACCCTCCCAGGTTGTGTTGTCTGTAGATAGAGACCCTCCCAGATCAGGTTGTGTTGTCTGTAGATAGAGACCCTCCCAGGTTGTGTTGTCTGTAGATAGAGACCCTCCCAGGCTGTGTTGTCTGTAGATACAGACCCTCCCAGGTTGTGTTGTCTGTAGATAGAGACCCTCCCAGGTCAGGTTGCGTTGTCTGTAGATAGAGACCCTCCCAGGTCAGGTTGTGTTGTCTGTAGATAGAGACCCTCCCAGGTCTGGCTGTGTTGTCTGTAGATAGGGACCCTCCCAGGTCAGGTTGTATTGTCTGTAGATAGAGACCCTCCCAGGTCAGGTTGTGTTGTCTGTAGATAGAGACCCTCCCAGGTTGTGTTGTCTGTAGACAGAGATCCTCCCAGGTGAGGTTGTGTTGTCTGTAGATAGAGACCCTCCAAGGTCAGGCTGTGTTGTCTGTAGATATAGACCCTCCCAGGTCAGGCTGGGTTGTCTGTAGATAGAGACCCTCCCAGGTCAGGTTGTGTTGTCTGTAGATAGAGACCCTCCCAGGTTGTGTTGTAGGTAGATAGAGAACCTCCCAGGTCAGGTTGTGTTGTCTGTAGATAGAGACCCTCCCAGGTCTGGCTGTGTTGTCTGTAGATAGAGACCCTCCCAGGTCTGGCTGTGTTGTCTGTAGATAGAGACCCTCCCAGGTCAGGTTGTATTGTCTGTAGATAGAGACCCTCCCAGGTCAGGTTGTGTTGTCTGTAGATAGAGACCCTCCCAGGTTGTGTTGTCTGTAGATAGAGACCCTCCCAGGTCAGGTTGTGTTGTCTGTAGACAGAGACCCTCCCAGGTTGTGTTGTCTGTAGATAGAGACCCTCCCAGATCAGGTTGTGTTGTCTGTAGATAGAGACCCTCCCAGGTTGTGTTGTCTGTAGATAGAGACCCTCCCAGGCTGTGTTGTCTGTAGATAGAGACCCTCCCAGGTTGTGTTGTCTGTAGATAGAGACCCTCCCAGGTCAAGTTGTGTTGTCTGTAGATAGAGACCCTCCCAGGTCTGGCTGTGTTGTCTGTAGATAGAGACCCTCCCAGGTCAGGTTGTGTTGTCTGTAGATAGAGACCCTCCCAGGTCTGGCTGTGTTGTCTGTAGATAGAGACCCTCCCAGGTCAGGTTGTATTGTCTGTAGATAGAGACCCTCCCAGGTCAGGTTGTGTTGTCTGTAGATAGAGACCCTCCCAGGTTGTGTTGTCTGTAGACAGAGATCCTTCCAGGTCAGGTTGTGTTGTCTGTAGATAGAGACCCTCCCAGGTTGTGTTGTCTGTAGATAGAGACCCTCCCAGATCAGGTTGTGTTGTCTGTAGATAGAGACCCTCCCAGGTTGTGTTGTCTGTAGATAGAGACCCTCCCAGGCTGTGTTGTCTGTAGATAGAGACCCTCCCAGGTTGTGTTGTCTGTAGATAGAGACCCTCCCAGGTCAAGTTGTGTTGTCTGTAGATAGAGACCCTCCCAGGTCTGGCTGTGTTGTCTGTAGATAGAGACCCTCCCAGGTCAGGTTGTGTTGTCTGTAGATAGAGAGCCTCCCAGGTCTGGCTGTGTTGTCTGTAGATAGAGACCCTCCCAGGTCAGGTTGTATTGTCTGTAGATAGAGACCCTCCCAGGTCAGGTTGTGTTGTCTGTAGATAGAGACCCTCCCAGGTTGTGTTGTCTGTAGATAGAGACCCTCCAAGGTCAGGCTGTGTTGTCTGTAGATAGAGACCCTCCCAGGTCAGGCTGGGTTGTCTGTAGATAGAGACCCTCCCAGGTCAGGTTGTGTTGTCTGTAGATAGAGACCCTCCCAGGTTGTGTTGTAGGTAGATAGAGAACCTCCCAGGTCAGGTTGTGTTGTCTGTAGATAGAGACCCTCCCAGGTTGTGTTGTCTGTAGATAGAGACCCTCCCAGATTGTGTTGTCTGTAGATAGAGACCCTCCCAGGTCAGGTTGTGTTGTCTGTAGACAGAGACCCTCCCAGGTTGTGTTGTCTGTAGATAGAGACCCTCCCAGATCAAGTTGTGTTGTCTGTAGATAGAGACCCTCCCAGGTTGTGTTGTCTGTAGATAGAGACCCTCCCAGGCTGTGTTGTCTTTAGATAGAGACCCTCCCAGGTTGTGTTGTCTGTAGATAGAGACCCTCCCAGGTCAAGTTGTGTTGTCTGTAGATAGAGACCCTCCCAGGTCAGGTTGTGTCGTCTGTAGATAGAGACCCTCCAAAGGTTGTGTTGTCTGTAGATAGAGACCCTCCCAGGTTGTGTTGTCTGTAGATAGAGACCCTCCCAGGTTGTGTTGTCTGTAGATAGAGACCCTCCCAGGTCAGGTTGTGTTGTCTGTAGATAGAGACCCTCCCAGATTGTGTTGTCTGTAGATAAAGACCCTCCCAGGTCAGTCTGTGTTGTCTGTAGATAGAGACCCTCCCAGGTCAAGTTGTGTTGTCTGTAGACACAGACCCTCCCAGGTTGTGTTGTCTGTAGATAGAGACCCTCCCAGATCAGGTTGTGTTGTCTGTAGATAGAGACCCTCCCAGGTTGTGTTGTCTGTAGATAGAGACCCTCCCAGGCTGTGTTGTCTGTAGATACAGACCCTCCCAGGTTGTGTTGTCTGTAGATAGAGACCCTCCCAGGTCAGGTTGCGTTGTCTGTAGATAGAGACCCTCCCAGGTCAGGTTGTGTTGTCTGTAGATAGAGACCCTCCCAGGTCTGGCTGTGTTGTCTGTAGATAGAGACCCTCCCAGGTCAGGTTGTATTGTCTGTAGATAGAGACCCTCCCAGGTCAGGTTGTGTTGTCTGTAGATAGAGACCCTCCCAGGTTGTGTTGTCTGTAGACAGAGATCCTCCCAGGTCAGGTTGTGTTGTCTGTAGATAGAGACCCTCCAAGGTCAGGCTGTGTTGTCTGTAGATAGAGACCCTCCCAGGTCAGGCTGGGTTGTCTGTAGATAGAGACCCTCCCAGGTCAGGTTGTGTTGTCTGTAGATAGAGACCCTCCCAGGTTGTGTTGTAGGTAGATAGAGAACCTCCCAGGTCAGGTTGTGTTGTCTGTAGATAGAGACCCTCCCAGGTCTGGCTGTGTTGTCTGTAGATAGAGACCCTCCCAGGTCTGGCTGTGTTGTCTGTAGATAGAGACCCTCCCAGGTCAGGTTGTATTGTCTGTAGATAGAGACCCTCCCAGGTCAGGTTGTGTTGTCTGTAGATAGAGACCCTCCCAGGTTGTGTTGTCTGTAGATAGAGACCCTCCCAGGTCAGGTTGTGTTGTCTGTAGACAGAGACCCTCCCAGGTTGTGTTGTCTGTAGATAGAGACCCTCCCAGATCAGGTTGTGTTGTCTGTAGATAGAGACCCTCCCAGGTTGTGTTGTCTGTAGATAGAGACCCTCCCAGGCTGTGTTGTCTGTAGATAGAGACCCTCCCAGGTTGTGTTGTCTGTAGATAGAGACCCTCCCAGGTCAAGTTGTGTTGTCTGTAGATATAGACCCTCCCAGGTCTGGCTGTGTTGTCTGTAGATAGAGACCCTCCCAGGTCAGGTTGTGTTGTCTGTAGATAGAGACCCTCCCAGGTCTGGCTGTGTTGTCTGTAGATAGAGACCCTCCCAGGTCAGGTTGTATTGTCTGTAGATAGAGACCCTCCCAGGTCAGGTTGTGTTGTCTGTAGATAGAGACCCTCCCAGGTTGTGTTGTCTGTAGACAGAGATCCTTCCAGGTCAGGTTGTGTTGTCTGTAGATAGAGACCCTCCAAGGTCAGGCTGTGTTGTCTGTAGATAGAGACCCTCCCAGGTCAGGCAAGGTTGTCTGTAGATAGAGACCCTCCCATGTCAGGTTGTGTTGTCTGTAGATAGAGACCCTCCCAGGTTGTGTTGTAGGTAGATAGAGAACCTCCCAGGTCAGGTTGTGTTGTCTGTAGATAGAGACCCTCCCAGGTTGTATTGTCTGTAGATAGAGACCCTCCCAGATTGTGTTGTCTGTAGATAGAGACCCTCCCAGGTCAGTCTGTGTTGTCTGTAGATAGAGACCCTCCCAGGTCAGGTTGTGTTGTCTGTAGACAGAGACCCTCCCAGGTTGTGTTGTCTGTAGATAGAGACCCTCCCAGATCAGGTTGTGTTGTCTGTAGATAGAGACCCTCCCAGGTTGTGTTGTCTGTAGATAGAGACCCTCCCAGGCTGTGTTGTCTTTAGATAGAGACCCTCCCAGGTTGTGTTGTCTGTAGATAGAGACCCTCCCAGGTCAAGTTGTGTTGTCTGTAGATAGAGACACTCCCAGGTCTGGCTTTGTTGTCTGTAGATAGAGACCCTCCCAGGTCAGGTTGTATTGTCTGTAGATAGAGACCCTCCCAGGTCAGGTTGTGTTGTCTGTAGATAGAGACCCTCCCAGGTTGTGTTGTCTGTAGACAGAGATCCTCCCAGGTCAGGTTGTGTTGTCTGTAGATAGAGACCCTCCAAGGTCAGGCTGTGTTGTCTGTAGATAGAGACCCTCCCAGGTCAGGTTGTGTTGTCTGTAGATAGAGACCCTCCCAGGTTGTGTTGTAGGTAGATAGAGAACCTCCCAGGTCAGGTTGTGTTGTCTGTAGATAGAGACCCTCCCAGGTCTGGCTGTGTTGTCTGTAGATAGAGACCCTCCCAGGTCTGGCTGTGTTGTCTGTAGATAGAGACCCTCCCAGGTCAGGTTGTATTGTCTGTAGATAGAGACCCTCCCAGGTCAGGTTGTGTTGTCTGTAGATAGAGACCCTCCCAGGTTGTGTTGTCTGTAGATAGAGACCCTCCCAGGTCAGGTTGTGTTGTCTGTAGACAGAGACCCTCCCAGCTTGTGTTGTCTGTAGATAGAGACCCTCCCAGATCAGGTTGTGTTGTCTGTAGATAGAGACCCTCGCAGGTTGTGTTGTCTGTAGATAGAGACCCTCCCAGGCTGTGTTGTCTGTAGATAGAGACCCTCCCAGGTTGTGTTGTCTGTAGATAGAGACCCTCCCAGGTCAAGTTGTGTTGTCTGTAGATAGAGACCCTCCCAGGTCTGGCTGTGTTGTCTGTAGATAGAGACCCTCCCAGGTCAGGTTGTGTTGTCTGTAGATAGAGACCCTCCCAGGTCTGGCTGTGTTGTCTGTAGATAGAGACCCTCCCAGGTCAGGTTGTATTGTCTGTAGATAGAGACCCTCCCAGGTCAGGTTGTGTTGTCTGTAGATAGAGACCCTCCCAGGTTGTGTTGTCTGTAGACAGAGATCCTTCCAGGTCAGGTTGTGTTGTCTGTAGATAGAGACCCTCCAAGGTCAGGCTGGGTTGTCTGTAGATAGAGACCCTCCCATGTCAGGTTGTGTTGTCTGTAGATAGAGACCCTCCCAGGTTGTGTTGTAGGTAGATAGAGAACCTCCCAGGTCAGGTTGTGTTGTCTGTAGATAGAGACCCTCCCAGGTTGTGTTGTCTGTAGATAGAGACCCTCCCAGGTCAGGTTGTGTTGTCTGTAGATAGAGACCCTCCCAGATTGTGTTGTCTGTAGATAGAGACCCTCCCAGGTCAGTCTGTGTTGTCTGTAGATAGAGACCCTCCCAGGTCAGGTTGTGTTGTCTGTAGACAGAGACCCTCCCAGGTTGTGTTGTCTGTAGATAGAGACCCTCCCAGATCAGGTTGTGTTGTCTGTAGATAGAGACCCTCCCAGGTTGTGTTGTCTGTAGATAGAGACCCTCCCAGGCTGTGTTGTCTTTAGATAGAGACCCTCCCAGGTTGTGTTGTCTGTAGATAGAGACCCTCCCAGGTCAAGTTGTGTTGTCTGTAGATAGAGACCCTCCCAGGTCTGGCTTTGTTGTCTGTAGATAGAGACCCTCCCAGGTCAGGTTGTCTTGTCTGTAGATAGAGACCCTCCCAGGTCAGGTTGTGTTGTCTGTAGATAGAGACCCTCCCAGGTTGTGTTGTCTGTAGATAGAGACCCTCCCAAGTCAGGTTGTGTTGTCTGTAGACAGAGACCCTCCCAGGTCAGGTTGTGTTGTCTGTAGATAGAGACCCTCCCAGGTTGTGTTGTCTGTAGATAGAGACCCTCCCAGGTCAGGTTGTGTTGTCTGTAGATAGAGACCCTCCCAGGTCTGGCTGTGTTGTCTGTAGATAGAGACCCTCCCAGGTCAGGTTGTGTTGTCTGTAGACAGAGACCCTCCCAGGTTGTGTTGTCTGTAGACAGAGACCCTCCCAGGTTGTGTTGTCTGTAGATAGAGACCCTCCCAGGTCAGGTTGTGTTGTCAGTAGATAGAGACCCTCCCAGGTCAGGTTGTGTTGTCTGTAGACAGATACCCTCCCAGGTTGTGTTGTCTGTAGACAGAAACCCTCCCAGGTTGTGTTGTCTGTAGATAGAGACCCTCCCAGGTCAGGTTGTGTTGTCTGTAGATAGAGACCCTTCCAGGTCAGGTTGTGTTGTCTGTAGACAGAGACCCTCCCAGGTTGTGTTGTCGGTAGACAGAGACCCTCCCAGGTTGTGGTGTCTGTAGATAGAGACCCTCCCAGGTCAGGTTGTGTTGTCTGTAGATAGAGACCCTCCCAGGTCAGGTTGTGTTGTCTGTAGATAGAGACCCTCCCAGGTCAGGCTGTGTTGTCTGTAGATAGAGACCCTCCCAGGTCAGGTTGTGTTGTCTGTAGATAGAGACCCTCCCAGGTTGTGTTGTAGGTAGATAGAGACCCTCCCAGGTCAGGTTGTGTTGTCTGTAGATAGAGACCCTCCCAGATTGTGTTGTCTGTAGATAGAAACCCTCCCAGGTCAGTCTGTGTTGTCTGTAGATAGAGACCCTCCCAGGTCAGGTTGTGTTGTCAGTAGATAGAGACCCTCCCAGGTCTGGCTGTGTTGTCTGTAGACAGAGACCCTCCCAGGTTTTGTTGTCTGTAGACAGAGACCCTCCCAGGTTGTGTTGTCTGTAGATAGAGACTCTCCCAGGTCAGGTTGTGTTGTCTGTAGATAGAGACCCTCCCAGGTCAGGTTGTGTTGTCTGTAGACAGAGACCCTCCCAGGTTGTGTTGTCTGTAGACAGAGACCGTCACAGGTTGTGTTGTGTGTAGATAGAGACCCTCCGAGGTCAGGTTGTGTTGTCTGTAGATAGAGACCCTCCCAGGTCAGGTTGTGTTGTCTGTAGATAGAGACCCTCCCAGGTCAGGTTGTTGTCTGTAGATAGAGACCCTCCCAGGTCAGGCTGTGTTGTCTGTAGATAGAGACCCTCCCAGGTCAGGTTGTGTTGTCTGTAGATAGAGACCCTCCCAGGTTGTGTTGTAGGTAGATAGAGACCTCCCAGGTCAGGTTGTGTTGTCTGTAGATAGAGACCCTCCCAGGTTGTGTTGTCTGTAGATAGAGACCCTCCCAGGTCAGGTTGTGTTGTCTGTAGATAGAGACCCTCCCAGATTGTGTATTCTGTAGATAGAGACCCTCCCAGGTCAGTCTGTGTTGTCTGTAGATAGAGACCCTCCCAGGTCAGATTGTGTTGTCTGTAGATAGAGACCCTCCCAGGTTGTGTTGTCTGTAGATAGAGACCCTCCCAGGTCAGGCTGTGTTGTCTGTAGATAGAGAGCCTCCCAGGTCAGGTTGTGTTGTCTGTAGATAGAGACCCTCCCAGGTCTGGCTATGTTCTCTGTAGATTAAGACCCTCCCAGGTCAGGTTGTGTTGTCTGTAGTTAGAGACCCTCCCAGGTCAGGTTGTGTTGTCTGTAGATAGAGACCCTCCCAGGTTGTGTTGTCTGTAGATAGAGACCCTCCCAGGTCAGGTTGTGTTGTCTGTAGATAGAGACCCTCCCAGGTCAGGTTGTGTTGTCTGTAGATAGAGACCCTCCCAGGTTGTGTTGTCTGTAGATAGAGACCCTCCCAGGTCAGGTTGTGTTGTCTGTAGACAGAGACCCTCCCAGGTTGTGTTGTCTGTAGATAGAGACCCTCCCAGGTCAGGTTGTGTTGTCTGTAGATAGAGACCCTCCCAGGTCTGGCTGTGTTGTCTGTAGATAGAGACCCTCCCAGGTCAGGTTGTGTTGTCTGTAGACAGAGACCCTCCCAGGTTGTGTTGTCTGTAGACAGAGACCCTCCCAGGTTGTGTTGTCTGTAGATAGAGACCCTCCCAGGTCAGGTTGTGTTGTCAGTAGATAGAGACCCTCCCAGGTCAGGTTGTGTTGTCTGTAGACAGAGACCCTCCCAGGTTGTGTTGTCTGTAGACAGAAACCCTCCCAGGTTGTGTTGTCTGTAGATAGAGACCCTCCCAGGTCAGGTTGTGTTGTCTGTAGATAGAGACCCTTCCAGGTCAGGTTGTGTTGTCTGTAGACAGAGACCCTCCCAGGTTGTGTTGTCGGTAGTAAGAGACCCTCCCAGGTTGTGGTGTCTGTAGATAGAGACCCTCCCAGGTCAGGTTGTGTTGTCTGTAGATAGAGACCCTCCCAGGTCAGGTTGTGTTGTCTGTAGATAGAGACCCTCCCAGGTCAGGTTGTGTTGTCTGTAGATAGAGACCCTCCCAGGTCAGGCTGTGTTGTCTGTAGATAGAGACCCTCCCAGGTCAGGTTGTGTTGTCTGTAGATAGAGACCCTCCCAGGTTGTGTTGTAGGTAGATAGAGACCCTCCCAGGTCAGGTTGTGTTGTCTGTAGATAGAGACCCTCCCAGATTGTGTTGTCTGTAGATAGAAACCCTCCCAGGTCAGTCTGTGTTGTCTGTAGATAGAGACCCTCCCAGGTCAGGTTGTGTTGTCAGTAGATAGAGACCCTCCCAGGTCTGGCTGTGTTGTCTGTAGACAGAGACCCTCCCAGGTTTTGTTGTCTGTAGACAGAGACCCTCCCAGGTTGTGTTGTCTGTAGATAGAGACTCTCCCAGGTCAGGTTGTGTTGTCTGTAGATAGAGACCCTCCCAGGTCAGGTTGTGTTGTCTGTAGACAGAGACCCTCCCAGGTTGTGTTGTCTGTAGACAGAGACCGTCACAGGTTGTGTTGTGTGTAGATAGAAACCCTCCGAGGTCAGGTTGTGTTGTCTGTAGATAGAGACCCTCCCAGGTCAGGTTGTGTTGTCTGTAGATAGAGACCCTCCCAGGTCAGGTTGTTGTCTGTAGATAGAGACCCTCCCAGGTCAGGCTGTGTTGTCTGTAGATAGAGACCCTCCCAGGTCAGGTTGTGTTGTCTGTAGATAGAGACCCTCCCAGGTTGTGTTGTAGGTAGATAGAGACCTCCCAGGTCAGGTTGTGTTGTCTGTAGATAGAGACCCTCCCAGGTTGTGTTGTCTGTAGATAGAGACCCTCCCAGGTCAGGTTGTGTTGTCTGTAGATAGAGACCCTCCCAGATTGTGTATTCTGTAGATAGAGACCCTCCCAGGTCAGTCTGTGTTGTCTGTAGATAGAGACCCTCCCAGGTCAGATTGTGTTGTCTGTAGATAGAGACCCTCCCAGGTTGTGTTGTCTGTAGATAGAGACCCTCCCAGGTCAGGCTGTGTTGTCTGTAGATAGAGAGCCTCCCAGGTCAGGTTGTGTTGTCTGTAGATAGAGACCCTCCCAGGTCTGGCTATGTTCTCTGTAGATTAAGACCCTCCCAGGTCAGGTTGTGTTGTCTGTAGTTAGAGACCCTCCCAGGTCAGGTTGTGTTGTCTGTAGATAGAGACCCTCCCAGGTTGTGTTGTCTGTAGATAGAGACCCTCCCAGGTCAGGTTGTGTTGTCTGTAGATAGAGACCCTCCCAGGTCAGGTTGTGTTGTCTGTAGATAGAGACCCTCCCAGGTTGTGTTGTCTGTAGATAGAGACCCTCCCAGGTCAGGTTGTGTTGTCTGTAGACAGAGACCCTCCCAGGTTGTGTTGTCTGTAGATAGAGACCCTCCCAGATCAGGTTGTGTTGTCTGTAGATAGAGACCCTCCCAGGTTGTGTTGTCTGTAGATAGAGACCCTCCCAGGCTGTGTTGTCTGTAGATAGAGACCCTCCCAGGTTGTGTTGTCTGTAGATAGAGACCCTCCCAGGTCAAGTTGTGTTGTCTGTAGATAGAGACCCTCCCAGGTCTGGCTGTGTTGTCTGTAGATAGAGACCCTCCCAGGTCAGGTTGTGTTGTCTGTAGATAGAGACCCTCCCAGGTCTGGCTGTGTTGTCTGTAGATAGAGACCCTCCAAGGTCAGGTTGTATTGTCTGTAGATAGAGACCCTCCCAGGTCAGGTTGTGTTGTCTGTAGATAGAGACCCTCCCAGGTTGTGTTGTCTGTAGACAGAGATCCTTCCAGGTCAGGTTGTGTTGTCTGTAGATAGAGACCCTCCAAGGTCAGGCTGTGTTGTCTGTAGATAGAGACCCTCCCAGGTCAGGCTGGGTTGTCTGTAGATAGAGACCCTCCCATGTCAGGTTGTGTTGTTTGTAGATAGAGACCCTCCCAGGTTGTGTTGTAGGTAGATAGAGAACCTCCCAGGTCAGGTTGTGTTGTCTGTAGATAGAGACCCTCCCAGATTGTGTTGTCTGTAGATAGAGACCCTCCCAGGTCAGTCTGTGTTGTCTGTAGATAGAGACACTCCCAGGTCAGGTTGTGTTGTCTGTAGACAGAGACCCTCCCAGGTTGTGTTGTCTGTAGATAGAGACCCTCCCAGATCAGGTTGTGTTGTCTGTAGATAGAGACCCTCCCAGGTTGTGTTGTCTGTAGATAGAGACCCTCCCAGGCTGTGTTGTCTTTAGATAGAGACCCTCCCTGGTTGTGTTGTCTGTAGATAGAGACCCTCCCAGGTAAGTTGTGTTGTCTGTAGATAGAGACCCTCCCAGGTCTGGCTTTGTTGTCTGTAGATAGAGACCCTCCCAGGTCAGGTTGTCTTGTCTGTAGATAGAGACCCTCCCAGGTCAGGTTGTGTTGTCTGTAGATAGAGACCCTCCCAGGTTGTGTTGTCTGTAGATAGAGACCCTCCCAAGTCAGGTTGTGTTGTCTGTAGACAGAGACCCTCCCAGGTTGTGTTGTCTGTAGATAGAGACCCTCCCAGGTCAGGTTGTGTTGTCAGTAGATAGAGACCCTCACAGGTCAGGTTGTGTTGTCTGTAGACAGAGACCCTCCCAGGTTGTGTTGTCTGTACACAGAGACCATCCCAGGTTGTGTTGTCTGTAGATAGAGACCCTACCAGGTCAGGTTGTGTTGTCTGTAGATAGAGACCCTCCCAGGTCAGGTTGTGTTGTCTGTAGATAGAGACCCTCCCAGGTCTGGCTGTGTTGTCTGTAGATAGAGACCCTCCCAGGTTGTGTTGTCTGTAGACAAAGACCCTCCCAGGTTGTTTTGTCTGTAGACAGAGACCCTCCCAGGTTGTGTTGTCTGTAGATAGAGACCCTCCCAGGTCAGGTTGTGTTGTCAGTAGATAGAGACCCTCCCAGGTCAGGTTGTGTTGTCTGTAGACAGAGACCCTCCCAGGTTGTGTTGTCTGTAGACAGAGACCCTCCCAGGTTGTGTTGTCTGTAGATAGAGACCCTCCCAGGTCAGGTTGTGTTGTCTGTAGATAGAGACCCTTCCAGGTCAGGTTGTGTTGTCTGTAGACAGAGACCCTCCCAGGTTGTGTTGTCGGTAGACAGAGACCCTCCCAGGTTGTGGTGTCTGTAGATAGAGACCCTCCCAGGTCAGGTTGTGTTGTCTGTAGATAGAGACCCTCCCAGGTCAGGTTGTGTTGTCTGTAGATAGAGACCCTCCCAGGTCAGGTTGTGTTGTCTGTAGATAGAGACCCTCCCAGGTCAGGCTGTGTTGTCTGTAGATAGAGACCCTCCCAGGTCAGGTTGTGTTGTCTGTAGATAGAGACCCTCCCAGGTTGTGTTGTAGGTAGATAGAGACCCTCCCAGGTCAGGTTGTGTTGTCTGTAGATAGAGACCCTCCCAGATTGTGTTGTCTGTAGATAGAAACCCTCCCAGGTCAGTCTGTGTTGTCTGTAGATAGAGACCCTCCCAGGTCAGGTTGTGTTGTCAGTAGATAGAGACCCTCCCAGGTCTGGCTGTGTTGTCTGTAGACAGAGACCCTCCCAGGTTGTGTTGTCTGTAGACAGAGACCCTCCCAGGTTGTGTTGTCTGTAGATAGAGACTCTCCCAGGTCAGGTTGTGTTGTCTGTAGATAGAGACCCTCCCAGGTCAGGTTGTGTTGTCTGTAGACAGAGACCCTCCCAGGTTGTGTTGTCTGTAGACAGAGACCGATCCAGGTTGTGTTGTGTGTAGATAGAGACCCTCCCAGGTCAGGTTGTGTTGTCTGTAGATAGAGACCCTCCCAGGTCAGGTTGTGTTGTCTGTAGATAGAGACCCTGCCAGGTCAGGTTGTTGTCTGTAGATAGAGACCCTCCCAGGTCAGGCTGTGTTGTCTGTAGATAGAGACCCTCCCAGGTCAGGTTGTGTTGTCTGTAGATAGAGACCCTCCCAGGTTGTGTTGTAGGTAGATAGAGACCCTCCCAGGTCAGGTTGTGTTGTCTATAGATAGAGACCCTCCCAGGTTGTGTTGTCTGTAGATAGAGACCCTCCCAGGTCAGGTTGTGTTGTCTGTAGATAGAGACCCTCCCAGATTGTGTTGTCTGTAGATAGAGACCCTCCCAGGTCAGTCTGTGTTGTCTGTAGATAGAGACCCTCCCAGGTCAGATTGTGTTGTCTGTAGATAGAGACCCTCCCAGGTTGTGTTGTCTGTAGATAGAGACCCTCCCAGGTCAGGCTGTGTTGTCTGTAGATAGAGACCCTCCCAGGTCAGGTTGTGTTGTCTGTAGATAGAGACCCTCCCAGGTTTGGCTATGTTCTCTGTAGATTAAGACCCTCCCAGGTCAGGTTGTGTTGTCTGTAGTTAGAGACCCTCCCAGGTCAGGTTGTGTTGTCTGTAGATAGAGACCCTCCCAGGTTGTGTTGTCTGTAGATAGAGACCCTCCCAGGTCAGGTTGTGTTGTCTGTAGATAGAGACCCTCCCAGGTCAGGTTGTGTTGTCTGTAGATAGAGACCCTCCCAGGTCAGGTTGTGTTGTCTGTAGATAGAGACCCTCCCAGGTCAGGTTGTGTTGTCTGTAGATAGAGACCCTCCCAGGTCAGGCTGTGTTGTCTGTAGATAGAGACCCTCCCAGGTCAGGTTGTCTTGTCTGTAGATAGAGACCCTCCTAGGTTGTGTTGTCTGTAGATAGAGCCCCTCCCAGGTCAGGCTGTGTTGTCTGTAGATAGAGACCCTCCAGGTCAGGTTGTGTTGTCTGTAGATAGAGACCCTCCCAGGTCAGGTTGTGTTGTCTGTAGATAAAGACCCTCCCAGGTCAGGCTGTGTTGTCTGTAGATAGAGACCCTCCCAGGTGAGGTTGTGTTGTCTGTAGATAGAGACTCTCCCAGGTTGTGTTGTCTGTAGATAGAGACCCTCCCAGGCTGTGTTGTCTGTAGACAGAGACCCTCCCAGGCTGTATTGTCTGTAGATAGAGACCCTCCCAGGTTGTGCTGTCTGTAGATTGAGACCCTCCCAGGTCAGGTTTGTTGTCTGTAGATAGAGACCCTCCCAGGTCAGGTTGTGTTGTCTGTAGATAGAGACCCTCCCAGGTTCTGTTGTCTGTAGATAGAGACCCTCCCAGGTCAGGTTGTATGTAGATAGAGACCCTCCCAGGTCAGGTTGTGTTGTCTGAAGATAGAGACCCTCCCAGGTTGTGTTGTAGGTAGACAGAGACCCTCCCAGGTTGTGTTGTCTGTAGATAGAGACCCTCCCAGGTCAGGTTGTGTTGTCTGTTGATAGAGAGCCTCCCAGGTTGTGTTGTCTGTAGATAGAGACCCTCCCAGGTCAGGTTGTGTTGTCTGTAGATAGAGACACTCCCAGGTCAGGCTGTGTTGTCTGTAGATAGAGTCCCTCCCAGGTTGTGTTGTCTGTAGATAGAGACCCTCCCAGGTCAGGTTGTGTTGTCTGTAGATAGAGACCCTCCCAGGTCAGGTTGTCTGTAGATAGAGACCCTCCCAGGTCAGGTTGTGTTGTCTGTAGATATAGACCCTCCCAGGTAGGTTTGTGTTGTTTGTAGACATAGACCCTCCCAGGTGGTGTTGTCTGTAGACAGAGACCCTCCGAGGTCAGGTTGTGTTGTCTGGAGATAGAGACCCTCCCAGGTCAGGTTGTGTTTTCTGTAGATAGAGTCCATCCCAGGTTGTGTTGTCTGTAGATAGAGACCCTCCCCGGTCAGGTTGTCTGTAGATAGAGACCCTCCCAGGTCAGGTTGTGTTGTCTGTAGATAGAGACCCTCCCAGGTTGTGTTGTCTGTAGATAGAGACCCTCCCAGGTTGTGTTGTCTGTAGATAGAGACCGTCCCAGGTCAGTCTGTGTTGTCTGTAGATAGAGACCCTCCCAGGTCAGTCTGTGTTGTCTGTAGATAGAGACCCTACCAGGTCAGGTTGTGTTGTCTGTAGATAGAGACCCTCCCAGGTTGTGTTGTCTGTAGATAGAGACCCTCCCAGGTCAGGTTGTGTTGTCTGTAGATAGAGACCCTCCCAGGTCAGGTTGTGTTGTCTGTAGATAGAGACCCTCCCAGTTCAGGTTGTGTTGTCTGTAGATAGAGACCCTCCCAGGTCAGGTTGTGTTGTCTGTAGATAGAGACCCTCCCAGGTCAGGCTGTGTTGTCTGTAGATAGAGACCCTCCTAGGTCACGTTGTGTTGTCTGTAGATATAGACCCTCCCAGGTTGTGTTGTCTGTAGATAGAGACCCTCCCAGGTTAGGTTGTGTTGTCTGTAGATAGAGACCCTCCCAGGTCAGGTTGTGTTGTCTGTAGATAGAGACCCTCCCAGGTCATGTTGTGTTATCTTTAGATAGAGACCCTCCCAGGTCAGGTTGTGTTGTCTGTAGATAGAGACCCTCCCAGGTCAGGTTGTGTTGATAGAGACCCTCCCAGGTCAGGCTGTGTTGT
This sequence comes from Salmo salar, assembly GCF_965601325.2. Classification (NCBI taxonomy): domain Eukaryota; kingdom Metazoa; phylum Chordata; class Actinopteri; order Salmoniformes; family Salmonidae; genus Salmo; species Salmo salar. Next base: position 52,516,957 of record NC_138299.1, read on the forward strand.
CTGTAGATAGAGACCCTCCTAGGTCAGGTTGTGTTGTCTGTAGATAGAGACCCTCCTAGGTCAGGTTGTGTTGTCTGTAGATAGAGACCCTCCCAGGTTGTGTTGTCTGTAGATAGAGACCCTCCCAGGCTGTGTTGTCTGTAGATAGAGACCCTCCCTGGTCAGGCTGTGTTGTCTGTAGATAGAGACCCTCCCAGGTCAGGTTGTGTTGTCTGTAGATATAGACCCTCCCAGGTCAGGCTGTGTTGTCTATAGATAGAGACCCTCCCAGGTCAGGTTGTGTTGTCTGTAGATAGAGACCCTCCCAGGTCAGGCTGTGTTGTCTGTAGATAGAGACCCTCCTAGGTCAGGCTGTGTTGTCTGTAGACAGAGACCCTCCCAGGTTAGGTTGTGTTGTCTGTAGATAGAGAATCTCCAAGGTCAGGCTGTGTTGTCTGTAGATAGAGACCCTCCCAGGTCAGGTTGTGTTGTCTGTAGATAGAGACCCTCCCAGGTCAGGTTGTGTTGTCTGTAGATAGAGACCCTCCCAGGTCAGGTTGTGTTGTCTGTAGATAGAGACCCTCCCAGGTTGTGTTGTCTGTAGATAGAGACCCTCCCAGGCTGTGTTGTCTGTAGATAGAGACCGTCCCAGGTCAGGTTGTGTTGTCTGTAGATAGAGACCCTCCCAGGTCAGGTTGTGTTGTCTGTAGACAGAGACACTCCCAGGTTGTGTTGTCTGTAGATAGAGACCCTCCCAGGTCAGGTTGTGTTGTCTGTTGATAGAGAGCCTCCCAGGTTGTGTTGTCTGTAGATAGAGACCCTCCCAGGTCAGGTTGTGTTGTCTGTAGATAGAGACCCTCCCTGGTCAGGCTGTGTTGTCTGTAGATAGAGACCCTCCCAGGTCAGGTTTTGTTGTCTGTAGATAGAGACCCTCCCAGGTCAGGCTGTGTTGTCTATAGATAGAGACCCTCCCAGGTCAGGTTGTGTTGTCTGTAGATAGAGACCCTCCCAGGTCAGGCTGTGTTGTCTGTAGATAGAGACCCTCCTAGGTCAGGCTGTGTTGTCTGTAGACAGAGACCCTCCCAGGTTAGGTTGTGTTGTCTGTAGATAGAGAATCTCCAAGGTCAGGCTGTGTTGTCTGTAGATAGAGACCCTCCCAGGTCAGGTTGTGTTGTCTGTAGATAGAGACCCTCCCAGGTCAGGTTGTGTTGTCTGTAGATAGAGACCCTCCCAGGTCAGGTTGTGTTGTCTGTAGATAGAGACCCTCCCAGGTTGTGTTGTCTGTAGATAGAGACCCTCCCAGGCTGTGTTGTCTGTAGATAGAGACCGTCCCAGGTCAGGTTGTGTTGTCTGTAGATAGAGACCCTCCCAGGTCAGGTTGTGTTGTCTGTAGACAGAGACACTCCCAGGTTGTGTTGTCTGTAGATAGAGACCCTCCCAGGTCAGGTTGTGTTGTCTGTTGATAGAGAGCCTCCCAGGTTGTGTTGTCTGTAGATAGAGACCCTCCCAGGTCAGGTTGTGTTGTCTGTAGATAGAGACACTCCCAGGTCAGGCTGTGTTGTCTGTAGATAGAGTCCCTCCCAGGTTGTGTTGTCTGTAGATAGAGACCCTCCCAGGTCAGGTTGTGTTGTCTGTAGATATAGACCCTCCCAGGTCAGTTTGTGTTGTCTGTAGACATAGACCCTCCCAGGTGGTGTTGTCTGTAGACAGAGACCCTCCCAGGTCAGGTTGTGTTGTCTGTAGATAGAGACCCTCCCAGGTCAGGTTGTGTTGTCTGTAGATAGAGTCCATCCCAGGTTGTGTTGTCTGTAGATAGAGACCCTCCCCGGTCAGGTTGTCTGTAGATAGAGACCCTCCCAGGTCAGGCTGTGTTGTCTGTAGATAGAGACCCTCCTAGGTCACGTTGTGTTGTCTGTAGATAGAGACAGTCCCAGGTTGTGTTGTCTGTAGATAGAGACCCTCCCAGGTTGTGTTGTCTGTAGATAGAGACCCTCCCCGGTCAGGTCGTCTGTAGATAGAGACCCTCCCAGGTCAGGTTGTGTTGTCTGTAGATAGAGACCCTCCCAGGTTGTGTTGTCTGTAGATAGAGACCCTCCCAGGTTGTGTTGTCTGTAGATAGAGACCGTCCCAGGTCAGTCTGTGTTGTCTGTAGATAGAGACCCTCCCAGGTCAGTCTGTGTTGTCTGTAGATAGAGACCCTACCAGGTCAGGTTGTGTTGTCTGTAGATAGAGACCCTCCCAGGTTGTGTTGTCTGTAGATAGAGACCCTCCCAGGTCAGGTTGTGTTGTCTGTAGATAGAGACCCTCCCAGGTCAGGTTGTGTTGTCTGTAGATAGAGACCCTCCCAGGTCAGGTTGTGTTGTCTGTAGATAGAGACCCTCCCAGGTCAGGTTGTGTTGTCTGTAGATAGAGACCCTCCCAGGTCAGGCTGTGTTGTCTGTAGATAGAGACCCTCCTAGATCACGTTGTGTTGTCTGTAGATATAGACCCTCCCAGGTTGTGTTGTCTGTAGATAGAGACCCTCCCAGGTTAGTTTGTGTTGTCTGTAGATAGAGACCCTCCCAGGTCAGGTTGTGTTGTCTGTAGATAGAGACCCTCCCAGGTCATGTTGTGTTATCTTTAGATAGAGACCCTCCCAGGTCAGGTTGTGTTGATAGAGACCCTCCCAGGTCAGGCTGTGTTGTCTGTAGATAGAGACCCTCCTAGGTCAGGTTGTGTTGTCTGTAGATAGAGACCCTCCTAGGTCAGGTTGTGTTGTCTGTAGATAGAGACCCTCCCAGGTAAGGTTGTGTTGTCTGTAGATAGAGACCCTCCCAGGCTGTGTTGTCTGTAGATAGAGACCCTCAATGGTCAGGCTGTGTTGTCTGTAGATAGAGACCCTCCCAGGTCAGGTTGTGTTGTCTGTAGATAGAGACCCTCCCAGGTCAGGCTGTGTTGTCTATAGATAGAGACCCTCCCAGGTCAGGTTGTGTTGTCTGTAGATAGAGACCCTCCCAGGTCAGGCTGTGTTGTCTGTAGATAGAGACCCTCCTAGGTCAGGCTGTGTTGTCTGTAGACAGAGACCCTCCCAGGTTAGGTTGTGTTGTCTGTAGATAGAGACTCTCCAAGGTCAGGCTATGTTGTCTGTAGATAGAGACCGTCCCAAGTCAGGTTGTGTTGTCTGTAGATAGAGACCCTCCCAGGTCAGGTTGTGTTGTCTGTAGACAGAGACCCTCCCAGGTTGTGTTGTCTGTAGATAGCGACCCTCCCAGGTCAGGTTGTGTTGTCTGTTGATAGAGTCCCTCCCAGGTTGTGTTGTCTGTAGATAGAGACCCTCCCAGGTCAGGTTGTGTTGTCTGTAGATAGAGACCCTCCCAGGTAAAGTTGTGTTGTCTTTAGATAGAGACCCTCCCAGGTCAGGTTGTGTTGTCTGTAGATATAGACCCTCCCAGGTCAGTTTGTGTTGTCTGTAGACATAGACCCTCCCAGGTGGTGTTGTCTGTAGACAGAGACCCTCCCAGGTCAGGTTGTGTTGTCTGTAGATAGAGACCCTCCCAGGTCAGGTTGTGTTGTCTGTAGATAGAGTCCATCCCAGGTTGTGTTGTCTGTAGATAGAGACCCTCCCCGGTCAGGTTGTCTGTAGATAGAGACCCTCCCAGGTCAGGCTGTGTTGTCTGTAGATAGAGACCCTCCTAGGTCACGTTGTGTTGTCTGTAGATAGAGACCCTCCCAGGTTGTGTTGTCTGTAGATGGAGACTCTCCCAGGTTGTGTTGTCTGTAGATAGAGACCGTCCCAGGTCAGTCTGTGTTGTCTGTAGATAGAGACCGTCCCAGGTCAGTCTGTGTTGTCTGTAGATAGAGACCCTACCAGGTCAGGTTGTGTTGTCTGTAGATAGAGACCCTACCAGGTCAGGTTGTGTTGTCTGTAGATAGAGACCCTCCCAGGTCAGGTTGTGTTGTCTGTAGATAGAGACCGTCCCAGGTCAGGTTGTGTTGTCTGTAGATAGAGACCCTCCCAGGTCAGGTTGTGTTGTCTGTAGATAGAGACCCTCCCAGGTCAGGTTGTGTTGTCTGTAGATAGAGACCCTCCCAGGTCAGGCTGTGTTGTCTGTAGATAGAGACCCTCCTAGGTCACGTTGTGTTGTCTGTAGATATAGACCCTCCCAGGTTGTGTTGTCTGTAGATAGAGACCCTCCCAGGTTAGGTTGGGTTGTCTGTAGATAGAGACCCTCCCAGGTCAGGTTGTGTTGTCTGTAGATAGAGACCCTCCCAGGTCATGTTGTGTTATCTTTAGATAGAGACCCTCCCAGGTCAGGTTGTGTTGTCTGTAGATAGAGACCCTCCCAGGTCAGGTTGTGTTGTCTGTAGATAGAGACCCTCCCCGGTCAGGTTGTCTGTAGATAGAGACCCTCCCAGGTCAGGCTGTGTTGTCTGTAGATAGAGACCCTCCTAGGTCACGTTGTGTTGTCTGTAGATAGAGACCCTCCCAGGTTGTGTTGTCTGTAGATAGAGACCCTCCCAGGTTGTGTTGTCTGTAGATAGAGACCCTCCCCGGTCAGGTTGTCTGTAGATAGAGACCCTCCCAGGTCAGGTTGTGTTGTCTGTAGATAGAGACCCTCCCAGGTTGTGTTGTCTGTAGATAGAGACCCTCCCAGGTTGTGTTGTCTGTAGATAGAGACCGTCCCAGGTCAGTCTGTGTTGTCTGTAGATAGAGACCCTCCCAGGTCAGTCTGTGTTGTCTGTAGATAGAGACCCTACCAGGTCAGGTTGTGTTGTCTGTAGATAGAGACCCTCCCAGGTTGTGTTGTCTGTAGATAGAGACCCTCCCAGGTCAGGTTGTGTTGTCTGTAGATAGAGACCCTCCCAGGTCAGGTTGTGTTGTCTGTAGATAGAGACCCTCCCAGGTCAGGTTGTGTTGTCTGTAGATAGAGACCCTCCCAGGTCAGGTTGTGTTGTCTGTAGATAGAGACCCTCCCAGGTCAGGCTGTGTTGTCTGTAGATAGAGACCCTCCTAGGTCACGTTGTGTTGTCTGTAGATATAGACCCTCCCAGGTTGTGTTGTCTGTAGATAGAGACCCTCCCAGGTTAGTTTGTGTTGTCTGTAGATAGAGACCCTCCCAGGTCAGGTTGTGTTGTCTGTAGATAGAGACCCTCCCAGGTCATGTTGTGTTATCTTTAGATAGAGACCCTCCCAGGTCAGGTTGTGTTGATAGAGACCCTCCCAGGTCAGGCTGTGTTGTCTGTAGATAGAGACCCTCCTAGGTCAGGTTGTGTTGTCTGTAGATAGAGACCCTCCTAGGTCAGGTTGTGTTGTCTGTAGATAGAGACCCTCCCAGGTTGTGTTGTCTGTAGATAGAGACCCTCCCAGGCTGTGTTGTCTGTAGATAGAGACCCTCCCTGGTCAGGCTGTGTTGTCTGTAGATAGAGACCCTCCCAGGTCAGGTTGTGTTGTCTGTAGATAGAGACCCTCCCAGGTCAGGCTGTGTTGTCTATAGATAGAGACCCTCCCAGGTCAGGTTGTGTTGTCTGTAGATAGAGACCCTCCCAGGTCAGGCTGTGTTGTCTGTAGATAGAGACCCTCCTAGGTCAGGCTGTGTTGTCTGTAGATAGAGACCCTCCCAGGTCAGGTTGTGTTGTCTGTAGATAGAGACCCTCCCAGGTCAGGTTGTGTTGTCTGTAGATAGAGACCCTCCCAGGTCAGGCTGTGTTGTCTGTAGATAGAGACCCTCCTAGGTCACGTTGTGTTGTCTGTAGATATAGACCCTCCCAGGTTGTGTTTCTGTAGATAGAGACCCTCCCAGGTTAGTTTGTGTTGTCTGTAGATAGAGACCCTCCCAGGTCAGGTTGTGTTGTCTGTAGATAGAGACCCTCCCAGGTCATGTTGTGTTATCTTTAGATAGAGACCCTCCCAGGTCAGGTTGTGTTGATAGAGACCCTCCCAGGTCAGGCTGTGTTGTCTGTAGATAGAGACCCTCCTAGGTCAGGTTGTGTTGTCTGTAGATAGAGACCCTCCTAGGTCAGGTTGTGTTGTCTGTAGATAGAGACCCTCCCAGGTTGTGTTGTCTGTAGATAGAGACCCTCCCAGGCTGTGTTGTCTGTAGATAGAGACCCTCCCTGGTCAGGCTGTGTTGTCTGTAGATAGAGACCCTCCCAGGTCAGGTTGTGTTGTCTGTAGATAGAGACCCTCCCAGGTCAGGCTGTGTTGTCTATAGATAGAGACCCTCCCAGGTCAGGTTGTGTTGTCTGTAGATAGAGACCCTCCCAGGTCAGGCTGTGTTGTCTGTAGATAGAGACCCTCCTAGGTCAGGCTGTGTTGTCTGTAGACAGAGACCCTCCCAGGTTAGGTTGTGTTGTCTGTAGATAGAGACTCTCCAAGGTCAGGCTGTGTTGTCTGTAGATAGAGACCCTCCCAGGTCAGGTTGTGTTGTCTGTAGACAGAGACCCTCCCAGGTTGTGTTGTCTGTAGATAGCGACCCTCCCAGGTCAGGTTGTGTTGTCTGTTGATAGAGTCCCTCCCAGGTTGTGTTGTCTGTAGATAGAGACCCTCCCAGGTCAGGTTGTGTTGTCTGTAGATAGAGACCCTCCCAGGTAAAGTTGTGTTGTCTTTAGATAGAGACCCTCCCAGGTCAGGTTGTGTTGTCTGTAGATATAGACCCTCCCAGGTCAGTTTGTGTTGTCTGTAGACATAGACCCTCCCAGGTGGTGTTGTCTGTAGACAGAGACCCTCCCAGGTCAGGTTGTGTTGTCTGTAGATAGAGACCCTCCCAGGTCAGGTTGTGTTGTCTGTAGATAGAGTCCATCCCAGGTTGTGTTGTCTGTAGATAGAGACCCTCCCCGGTCAGGTTGTCTGTAGATAGAGACCCTCCCAGGTCAGGCTGTGTTGTCTGTAGATAGAGACCCTCCTAGGTCAGGTTGTGTTGTCTGTAGATAGAGACCCTCCCAGGTTGTGTTGTCTGTAGATGGAGACTCTCCCAGGTTGTGTTGTCTGTAGATAGAGACCGTCCCAGGTCAGTCTGTGTTGTCTGTAGATAGAGACCCTCCCAGGTCAGTCTGTGTTGTCTGTAGATAGAGACCCTACCAGGTCAGGTTGTGTTGTCTGTAGATATAGACCCTCCCAGGTTGTGTTGTCTGTAGATAGAGACCCTCCCAGGTTAGTTTGTGTTGTCTGTAGATAGAGACCCTCCCAGGTCAGGTTGTGTTGTCTGTAGATAGAGACCCTCCCAGGTCATGTTGTGTTATCTTTAGATAGAGACCCTCCCAGGTCAGGTTGTGTTGATAGAGACCCTCCCAGGTCAGGCTGTGTTGTCTGTAGATAGAGACCCTCCTAGGTCAGGTTGTGTTGTCTGTAGATAGAGACCCTCCTAGGTCAGGTTGTGTTGTCTGTAGATAGAGACCCTCCCAGGTTGTGTTGTCTGTAGATAGAGACCCTCCCAGGCTGTGTTGTCTGTAGATAGAGACCCTCCCTGGTCAGGCTGTGTTGTCTGTAGATAGAGACCCTCCCAGGTCAGGTTGTGTTGTCTGTAGATAGAGACCCTCCCAGGTCAGGCTGTGTTGTCTATAGATAGAGACCCTCCCAGGTCAGGTTGTGTTGTCTGTAGATAGAGACCCTCCCAGGTCAGGCTGTGTTGTCTGTAGATAGAGACCCTCCTAGGTCAGGCTGTGTTGTCTGTAGACAGAGACCCTCCCAGGTTAGGTTGTGTTGTCTGTAGATAGAGACTCTCCAAGGTCAGGCTGTGTTGTCTGTAGATAGAGACCCTCCCAGGTCAGGTTGTGTTGTCTGTAGACAGAGACCCTCCCAGGTTGTGTTGTCTGTAGATAGCGACCCTCCCAGGTCAGGTTGTGTTGTCTGTTGATAGAGTCCCTCCCAGGTTGTGTTGTCTGTAGATAGAGACCCTCCCAGGTCAGGTTGTGTTGTCTGTAGATAGAGACCCTCCCAGGTAAAGTTGTGTTGTCTTTAGATAGAGACCCTCCCAGGTCAGGTTGTGTTGTCTGTAGATATAGACCCTCCCAGGTCAGTTTGTGTTGTCTGTAGACATAGACCCTCCCAGGTGGTGTTGTCTGTAGACAGAGACCCTCCCAGGTCAGGTTGTGTTGTCTGTAGATAGAGACCCTCCCAGGTCAGGTTGTGTTGTCTGTAGATAGAGTCCATCCCAGGTTGTGTTGTCTGTAGATAGAGACCCTCCCCGGTCAGGTTGTCTGTAGATAGAGACCCTCCCAGGTCAGGCTGTGTTGTCTGTAGATAGAGACCCTCCTAGGTCAGGTTGTGTTGTCTGTAGATAGAGACCCTCCCAGGTTGTGTTGTCTGTAGATGGAGACTCTCCCAGGTTGTGTTGTCTGTAGATAGAGACCGTCCCAGGTCAGTCTGTGTTGTCTGTAGATAGAGACCCTCCCAGGTCAGTCTGTGTTGTCTGTAGATAGAGACCCTACCAGGTCAGGTTGTGTTGTCTGTAGATAGAGACCCTCCCAGGTTGTGTTGTCTGTAGATAGAGACCCTCCCAGGTCAGGTTGTGTTGTCTGTAGATAGAGACCGTCCCATGTCAGGTTGTGTTGTCTGTAGATAGAGACCCTCCCAGGTCAGGTTGTGTTGTCTGTAGATAGAGACCCTCCCAGGTCAGGTTGTGTTGTCTGTAGATAGAGACCCTCCCAGGTCAGGCTGTGTTGTCTGTAGATAGAGACCCTCCTAGGTCACGTTGTGTTGTCTGTAGATATAGACCCTCCCAGGTTGTGTTGTCTGTAGATAGAGACCCTCCCAGGTTAGGTTGTGTTGTCTGTAGATAGAGACCCTCCCAGGTCAGGTTGTGTTGTCTGTAGATAGAGACCCTCCCAGGTCATGTTGTGTTATCTTTAGATAGAGACCCTCCCAGGTCAGGTTGTGTTGTCTGTAGATAGAGACCCTCCCAGGTCAGGTTGTGTTGATAGAGACCCTCCCAGGTCAGGCTGTGTTGTCTGTAGATAGAGACCCTCCCAGGCTGTGTTGTCTGTAGATAGAGACCCTCCCAGGTCAGGTTGTGTTGTCTGTAGATAGAGACCCTCACAGGTCAGGCTGTGTTGTCTGTAGATAGAGACCCTCCCAGGTCAGGTTGTGTTGTCTGTAGAGAGAGACCCTCCCAGGTCAGGCTGTGTTGTCTGTAGATAGAGACCCTCCTAGGTCAGGCTGTGTTGTCTGTAGACAGAGACCCTCCCAGGTTAGGTTGTGTTGTCTGTAGATAGAGACCCTCCAAGGTCAGGCTGTGTTGTCTGTAGATAGAGACCCTCCCATGTCAGGTTGTGTTGTCTGTAGATAGAGACCCTCCCAGGTCAGGTTGTGTTGTCTGTAGATAGAGACCCTCCCAGGTCAGGTTGTGTTGTCTGTAGATAGAGACCCTCCCAGGTTGTGTTGTCTGTAGATAGGGACCCTCCCAGGCTGTGTTGTCTGTAGATAGAGACCGTCCCAGGTCAGGTTGTGTTGTCTGTAGATAGAGACCCTCCCAGGTCAGGTTGTGTTGTCTGTAGACAGAGACCCTCCCAGGTTGTGTTGTCTGTAGACAGAGACCGTCCCAGGTTGTGTTGTCTGTAGATTGAGACACTCCCAGGTCAGGTTGTGTTGTCTGTAGATAGAGACCCTCCCAGGTCAGGTTGTGTTGTCTGTAGATAGAGACCCTCCCAGGTCAGGTTGTGTTGTCTGTAGATAGAGACCCTCCCAGGTCAGGCTGTGTTGTCTGTAGATAGAGACCCTCCAAGGTCAGGTTGTGTTGTCTGTAGATAGAGACCCTCCCAGGTTGTGTTGTAGGTAGATAGAGACCCTCCCAGGTCAGGTTGTGTTGTCTGTAGATAGAGACCCTCCCAGGTTGTGTTGTCTGTAGATAGAGACCCTCCCAGATTGTGTTGTCTGTAGATAGAGACCCTCCCAGGTCAGTCTGTGTTGTCTGTAGATAGAGACCCTCCCAGGTTTTGTTGTCTGTAGATAGAGACCCTCCCAGGCTGTGTTGTCTGTAGATAGAGACCCTCCCAGGTCAGGTTGTGTTGTCTGTAGATAGAGACCCTCACAGGTCAGGCTGTGTTGTCTGTAGATAGAGACCCTCCCAGGTCAGGTTGTGTTGTCTGTAGATAGAGACCCTCCCAGGTCAGGCTGTGTTGTCTGTAGATAGAGACCCTCCTAGGTCAGGCTGTGTTGTCTGTAGACAGAGACCCTCCCAGGTTAGGTTGTGTTGTCTGTAGATAGAGACCCTCCAAGGTAAGGCTGTGTTGTCTGTAGATAGAGACCCTCCCATGTCAGGTTGTGTTGTCTGTAGATAGAGACCCTCCCAGGTCAGGTTGTGTTGTCTGTAGATAGAGACCCTCCCAGGTCAGGTTGTGTTGTCTGTAGATAGAGACCCTCCCAGGTTGTGTTGTCTGTAGATAGAGACCCTCCCAGGCTGTGTTGTCTGTAGATAGAGACCGTCCCAGGTCAGGTTGTGTTGTCTGTAGATAGAGACCCTCCCAGGTCAGGTTGTGTTGTCTGTAGACAGAGACCCTCCCAGGTTGTGTTGTCTGTAGACAGAGACCGTCCCAGGTTGTGTTGTCTGTAGATAGAGACACTCCCAGGTCAGGTTGTGTTGTCTGTAGATAGAGACCCTCCCAGGTCAGGTTGTGTTGTCTGTAGATAGAGACCCTCCCAGGTCAGGTTGTGTTGTCTGTAGATAGAGACCCTCCCAGGTCAGGCTGTGTTGTCTGTAGATAGAGACCCTCCAAGGTCAGGTTGTGTTGTCTGTAGATAGAGACCCTCCCAGGTTGTGTTGTAGGTAGATAGAGACCCTCCAAGGTCAGGTTGTGTTGTCTGTAGATAGAGACCCTCCCAGGTTGTGTTGTCTGTAGATAGAGACCCTCCCAGGTCAGGTTGTGTTGTCTGTAGATAGAGACCCTCCCAGATTGTGTTGTCTGTAGATAGAGACCCTCCCAGGTCAGTCTGTGTTGTCTGTAGATAGAGACCCTCCCAGGTCAGGTTGTGTTGTCTGTAGATAGAGACCCTCCCAGGTTGTGTTGTCTGTAGATAGAGACCCTCCCAGGTCAGGCTGTGTTGTCTGTAGATAGAGACCCTCCCAGGTCAGGTTGTGTTGTCTGTAGATAGAGACCCTCCCAGGTCTGGCTATGTTCTCTGTAGATTAAGACCCTCCCAGGTCAGGTTGTGTTGTCTGTAGTTAGAGACCCTCCCAGGTCAGGCTGTGTTGTCTATAGATAGAGACCCTCCCAGGTCAGGTTGTGTTGTCTGTAGATAGAGACCCTCCCAGGTCAGGCTGTGTTGTCTGTAGATAGGACCCTCCTAGGTCAGGCTGTGTTGTCTGTAGACAGAGACCCTCCCAGGTTAGGTTGTGTTGTCTGTAGATAGAGACTCTCCAAGGTCAGGCTGTGTTGTCTGTAGATAGAGACCCTCCCAGGTCAGGTTGTGTTGTCTGTAGATAGAGACCCTCCCAGGTCAGGTTGTGTTGTCTGTAGATAGAGACCCTCCCAGGTCAGGTTGTGTTGTCTGTAGATAGAGACCCTCCCAGGTTGTGTTGTCTGTAGATAGAGACCCTCCCAGGCTGTGTTGTCTGTAGATAGAGACCGTCCCAGGTCATGTTGTGTTGTCTGTAGATAGAGTCCCTCCCAGGTTGTGTTGTCTGTAGATATAGACCCTCCCAGGTCAGTTTGTGTTGTCTGTAGACATAGACCCTCCCAGGTGGTGTTGTCTGTAGACAGAGACCCTCCCAGGTCAGGTTGTGTTGTCTGTAGATAGAGACCCTCCCAGGTCAGGTTGTGTTGTCTGTAGATAGAGTCCATCCCAGGTTGTGTTGTCTGTAGATAGAGAACCTCCCCGGTCAGGTTGTCTGTAGATAGAGACCCTCCCAGGTCAGGCTGTGTTGTCTGTAGATAGAGACCCTCCTAGGTCACGTTGTGTTGTCTGTAGATAGAGACCCTCCCAGGTTGTGTTGTCTGTAGATGGAGACCCTCCCAGGTTGTGTTGTCTGTAGATAGAGACCGTCCCAGGTCAGTCTGTGTTGTCTGTAGATAGAGACCCTCCCAGGTCAGTCTGTGTTGTCTGTAGATAGAGACCCTACCAGGTCAGGTTGTGTTGTCTGTAGATAGAGACCCTCCCAGGTTGTGTTGTCTGTAGATAGAGACCCTCCCAGGTCAGGTTGTGTTGTCTGTAGATAGAGACCGTCCCAGGTCAGGTTGTGTTGTCTGTAGATAGAGACCCTCCCAGGTCAGGTTGTGTTGTCTGTAGATAGAGACCCTCCCAGGTCAGGTTGTGTTGTCTGTAGATAGAGACACTCCCAGGTCAGGCTGTGTTGTCTGTAGATAGAGACCCTCCTAGGTCACGTTGTGTTGTCTGTAGATATAGACCCTCCCAGGTTGTGTTGTCTGTAGATAGAGACCCTCCCAGGTCATGTTGTGTTATCTTTAGATAGAGACCCTCCCAGGTCAGGTTGTGTTGTCTGTAGATAGAGACCCTCCCAGGTCAGGTTGTGTTGATAGAGACCCTCCCAGGTCAGGCTGTGTTGTCTGTAGATAGAGACCCTCCTAGGTCAGGTTGTGTTGTCTGTAGATAGAGACCCTCCTAGGTCAGGTTGTGTTGTCTGTAGATAGAGACCCTCCCAGGTTGTGTTGTCTGTAGATAGAGACCCTCCCAGGCTGTGTTGTCTGTAGATAGAGACCCTCCCAGGTCAGGTTGTGTTGTCTGTAGATAGAGACCCTCCCAGGTCAGGCTGTGTTGTCTGTAGATAGAGACCCTCCCAGGTCAGGTTGTGTTGTCTGTAGATAGAGACCCTCCCAGGTCAGGCTGTGTTGTCTGTAGATAGAGACCCTCCTAGGTCAGGCTGTGTTGTCTGTAGACAGAGACCCTCCCAGGTTAGGTTGTGTTGTCTGTAGATAGAGACCCTCCAAGGTCAGGTTGTGTTGTCTGTAGATAGAGACCCTCCCAGGTTGTGTTGTCTGTAGATAGAGACCCTCCCAGGCTGTGTTGTCTGTAGATAGAGACCGTCCCAGGTCAGGTTGTGTTGTCTGTAGATAGAGACCCTCCCAGGTCAGGTTGTGTTGTCTGTAGACAGAGACCCTCCCAGGTTGTGTTGTCTGTAGACAGAGACCGTCCCAGGTTGTGTTGTCTGTAGATAGAGACACTCCCAGGTCAGGTTGTGTTGTCTGTAGATAGAGACCCTCCCAGGTCAGGTTGTGTTGTCTGTAGATAGAGACCCTCCCAGGTCAGGTTGTGTTGTCTGTAGATAGAGACCCTCCCAGATTGTGTTGTCTGTAGATAGAGACCCTCCCAGGTCAGTCTGTGTTGTCTGTAGATAGAGACCCTCCCAGGTCAGGTTGTGTTGTCTGTAGATAGAGACCCTCCCAGGTTGTGTTGTCTGTAGATAGAGACCCTCCCAGGTCAGGCTGTGTTGTCTGTAGATAGAGACCCTCCCAGGTCAGGTTGTGTTGTCTGTAGATAGAGACCCTCCCAGGTCTGGCTATGTTCTCTGTAGATTAAGACCCTCCCAGGTCAGGTTGTGTTGTCTGTAGTTAGAGACCCTCCCAGGTCAGGTTGTGTTGTCTGTAGATAGAGACCCTCCCAGGTTGTGTTGTCTGTAGATAGAGACCCTCCCAGGTCAGGTTGTGTTGTCTGTAGATAGAGTCCATCCCAGGTTGTGTTGTCTGTAGATAGAGACCCTCCCCGGTCAGGTTGTCTGTAGATAGAGACCCTCCCAGGTCAGGTTGTGTTGTCTGTAGATAGAGACCCTCCCAGGTTGTGTTGTAGGTAGACAGAGACCCTCCCAGGTTGTGTTGTCTGTAGATAGAGACCCTCCCAGGTCAGGTTGTGTTGTCTGTAGATAGAGACCCTCCCAGGTTGTGTTGTCTGTAGATAGAGACCCTCCCAGGTTGTGTTGTCTGTAGATAGAGACCGTCCCAGGTCAGTCTGTGTTGTCTGTAGATAGAGACCCTCCCAGGTCAGTCTGTGTTGTCTGTAGATAGAGACCCTCCCAGTCAGGTTGTGTTGTCTGTAGATAGAGACCCTCCCAGGTTGTGTTGTCTGTAGATAGAGACCCTCCCAGGTCAGGTTGTGTTGTCTGTAGATAGAGACCCTCCCAGGTCAGGTTGTGTTGTCTGTAGATAGAGACCCTCCCAGGTCAGGTTGTGTTGTCTGTAGATAGAGACCCTCCCAGGTCAGGTTGTGTTGTCTGTAGATAGAGACCCTCCCAGGTCAGGCTGTGTTGTCTGTAGATAGAGACCCTCCTAGGTCACGTTGTGTTGTCTGTAGATATAGACCCTCCCAGGTTATGTTGTCTGTAGATAGAGACCCTCCCAGGTTAGGTTGTGTTGTCTGTAGATAGAGACCCTCCCAGGTTGTGTTGTCTGTAGATAGAGACCCTCCCAGGTCAGGCTGTGTTGTCTGTAGATAGAGACCCTCCCAGGTCAGGTTGTGTTGTCTGTAGATAGAGACCCTCCCAGGTCTGGCTATGTTCTCTGTAGATTAAGACCCTCCCAGGTCAGGTTGTGTTGTCTGTAGTTAGAGACCCTCCCAGGTCAGGTTGTGTTGTCTGTAGATAGAGACCCTCCCAGGTTGTGTTGTCTGTAGATAGAGACCCTCCCAGGTCAGGTTGTGTTGTCTGTAGATAGAGTCCATCCCAGGTTGTGTTGTCTGTAGATAGAGACCCTCCCCGGTCAGGTTGTCTGTAGATAGAGACCCTCCCAGGTCAGGTTGTGTTGTCTGTAGATAGAGACCCTCCCAGGTTGTGTTGTAGGTAGACAGAGACCCTCCCAGGTTGTGTTGTCTGTAGATAGAGACCCTCCCAGGTCAGGTTGTGTTGTCTGTAGATAGAGACCCTCCCAGGTTGTGTTGTCTGTAGATAGAGACCCTCCCAGGTTGTGTTGTCTGTAGATAGAGACCGTCCCAGGTCAGTCTGTGTTGTCTGTAGATAGAGACCCTCCCAGGTCAGTCTGTGTTGTCTGTAGATAGAGACCCTCCCAGTCAGGTTGTGTTGTCTGTAGATAGAGACCCTCCCAGGTTGTGTTGTCTGTAGATAGAGACCCTCCCAGGTCAGGTTGTGTTGTCTGTAGATAGAGACCCTCCCAGGTCAGGTTGTGTTGTCTGTAGATAGAGACCCTCCCAGGTCAGGTTGTGTTGTCTGTAGATAGAGACCCTCCCAGGTCAGGTTGTGTTGTCTGTAGATAGAGACCCTCCCAGGTCAGGCTGTGTTGTCTGTAGATAGAGACCCTCCTAGGTCACGTTGTGTTGTCTGTAGATATAGACCCTCCCAGGTTATGTTGTCTGTAGATAGAGACCCTCCCAGGTTAGGTTGTGTTGTCTGTAGATAGAGACCCTCCCAGGTCAGGTTGTGTTGTCTGTAGATAGAGACCCTCCCAGGTCATGTTGTGTTGTCTGTAGATAGAGACCTTCCCAGGTCAGGTTGTGTTGTCTGTAGATAGAGACCCTCCCAGGTCAGGTTGTGTTGATAGAGACCCTCCCAGGTCAGGCTGTGTTGTCTGTAGATAGAGACCCTCCTAGGTCAGGTTGTGTTGTCTGTAGATAGAGACCCTCCTAGGTCAGGTTGTGTTGTCTGTAGATAGAGACCCTCCCAGGTTGTGTTGTCTGTAGATAGAGACCCTCCCAGGCTGTGTTGTCAGTAGATAGAGACCCTCCCTGGTCAGGCTGTGTTGTCTGTAGATAGAGACAATCCCAGGTCAGGTTGTGTTGTCTGTAGATCGAGACCCTCCCAGGTCAGGCTGTGTTGTCTGTAGATAGAGATCCTCCCAGGTCAGGTTGTGTTGTCTGTAGATAGAGACCCTCCCAGGTCAGGCTGTGTTGTATGTAGATAGAGACCCTCCTAGGTCAGGCTGTGTTGTCTGTAGATAGAGACCCTCCCAGGTTAGGTTGTGTTGTCTGTAGATAGAGACCCTCCAAGGTCAGGCTGTGTTGTCTGTAGATAGAGACCCTCCCAGGTCAGGTTGTGTTGTCTGTAGATAGAGACCCTCCCAGGTCAGGTTGTGTTGTCTGTAGATAGAGACCCTCCCAGGTCAGGTTGTGTTGTCTGTAGATAGAGACCCTCCCAGGTTGTTTTGTCTGTAGATAGAGACCCTCCCAGGCTGTGTTGTCTGTAGATAGAGACCGTCCCAGGTCAGGTTGTGTTGTCTGTAGATAGAGACCCTCCCAGGTCAGGTTGTGTTGTCTGTAGACAGAGACCCTCCCAGGTTGTGTTGTCTGTAGACAGAGACCCTCCCAGGTTGTTTTGTCTGTAGATAGAGACCCTCCCAGGCTGTGTTGTCTGTAGATAGAGACCCTCCCAGGTCAGGTTGTGTTGTCTGTAGATAGAGACCCTCCCAGGTCAGGTTGTGTTGTCTGTAGATAGAGACCCTCCCAGGTCAGATTGTGTTGTCTGTAGATAGAGACCCTCCCAGGTCAGGCTGTGTTGTCTGTAGATAGAGACCCTCCCAGGTCAGGTTGTGTTGTCTGTAGATAGAGATCCTCCCAGATTGTGTAGTCTGTAGATAGAGACCCTCCCAGGTCAGTCTGTGTTGTCTGTAGATAGAGACCCTCCCAGGTCAGGTTGTGTTGGTTGTAGATAGAGACCCTCCCAGGTTGTGTTGTCTGTAGATAGAGACCCTCCCACGTCAGGCTGTGTTGTCTGTAGATAGAGACCCTCCCAGGTCAGGTTGTGTTGTCTGTAGATAGAGACCCTCCCAGGTCTGGCTATGTTCTCTGTAGATTAAGACCCTCCCAGGTCAGGTTGTGTTGTCTGTAGTTAGAGACCCTCCCAGGTCAGGTTGTGTTGTCTGTAGATAGAGACCCTCCAAGGTTGTGTTGTCTGTAGATAGAGACCCTCCCAGGTAAGGTTGTGTTGTCTGTAGATAGAGACCCTCCCAGGTCAGGTTGTGTTGTCTGTAGATAGAGACCCTCCCAGGTCAGGTTGTGTTGTCTGTAGATAGAGACCCTCCCAGGTCAGGTTGTGTTGTCTGTAGATAAAGACCCTCCCAGGTCAGGCTGTGTTGTCTGTAGATAGAGACCCTCCCAGGTCAGGTTGTGTTGTCTGTAGATAGAGACCCTCCTAGGTTGTGTTGTCTGTAGATAGAGCCCCTCCCAGGTCAGGCTGTGTTGTCTGTAGATAGAGACCCTCCCAGGTCAGGTTGTGTTGTCTGTAGATAGAGACCCTCCCAGGTCAGGTTGTGTTGTCTGTAGATAAAGACCCTCCCAGGTCAGGCTGTGTTGTCTGTAGATAGAGACCCTCCCAGGTGAGGTTGTGTTGTCTGTAGATAGAGACTCTCCCAGGTTGTGTTGTCTGTAGATAGAGACCCTCCCAGGCTGTGTTGTCTGTAGACAGAGACCCTCCCAGGCTGTATTGTCTGTAGATAGAGACCCTCCCAGGTTGTGCTGTCTGTAGATTGAGACCCTCCCAGGTCAGGTTGTGTTGTCTGTAGATAGAGACCCTCCCAGGTCAGGTTGTGTTGTCTGTAGATAGAGACCCTCCCAGGTTCTGTTGTCTGTAGATAGAGACCCTCCCAGGTCAGGTTGTCTGTAGATAGAGACCCTCCCAGGTCAGGTTGTGTTGTCTGAAGATAGAGACCCTCCCAGGTTGTGTTGTAGGTAGACAGAGACCCTCCCAGGTTGTGTTGTCAGTAGATAGAGACCCTCCCAGGTCAGGTTGTGTTGTCTGTAGATAGAGACCCTCCCAGGTTGTGTTGTCTGTAGATAGAGACCCTCCCAGGTTGTGTTGTCTGTAGATAGAGACCGTCCCAGGTCAGTCTGTGTTGTCTGTAGATAGAGACCCTCCCAGGTCAGTCTGTGTTGTCTGTAGATAGAGACCCTCCCAGGTCAGGTTGTGTTGTCTGTAGATAGAGACCCTCCCAGGTTGTGTTGTCTGTAGATAGAGACCCTCCCAGGTCAGGTTGTGTTGTCTGTAGATAGAGACCCTCCCAGGTCAGGCTGTGTTGTCTGTAGATAGAGACCCTCCCAGGTCAGGTTGTGTTGTCTGTAGATAGAGACCCTCCCAGGTCTGGCTATGTTCTCTGTAGATTAAGACCCTCCCAGGTCAGGTTGTGTTGTCTGTAGATAGAGACCCTCCCAGGTCAGGTTGTGTTGTCTGTAGATAAAGACCCTCCCAGGTCAGGCTGTGTTGTCTGTAGATAGAGACCCTCCCAGGTCAGGTTGTGTTGTCTGTAGATAGAGACCCTCCTAGGTTGTGTTGTCTGTAGATAGAGCCCCTCCCAGGTCAGGCTGTGTTGTCTGTAGATAGAGACCCTCCCAGGTCAGGTTGTGTTGTCTGTAGATAGAGACCCTCCCAGGTCAGGTTGTGTTGTCTGTAGATAAAGACCCTCCCAGGTCAGGCTGTGTTGTCTGTAGATAGAGACCCTCCCAGGTGAGGTTGTGTTGTCTGTAGATAGAGACTCTCCCAGGTTGTGTTGTCTGTAGATAGAGACCCTCCCAGGCTGTGTTGTCTGTAGACAGAGACCCTCCCAGGCTGTATTGTCTGTAGATAGAGACCCTCCCAGGTTGTGCTGTCTGTAGATTGAGACCCTCCCAGGTCAGGTTGTGTTGTCTGTAGATAGAGACCCTCCCAGGTCAGGTTGTGTTGTCTGTAGATAGAGACCCTCCCAGGTTCTGTTGTCTGTAGATAGAGACCCTCCCAGGTCAGGTTGTCTGTAGATAGAGACCCTCCCAGGTCAGGTTGTGTTGTCTGAAGATAGAGACCCTCCCAGGTTGTGTTGTAGGTAGACAGAGACCCTCCCAGGTTGTGTTGTCAGTAGATAGAGACCCTCCCAGGTCAGGTTGTGTTGTCTGTAGATAGAGACCCTCCCAGGTTGTGTTGTCTGTAGATAGAGACCCTCCCAGGTTGTGTTGTCTGTAGATAGAGACCGTCCCAGGTCAGTCTGTGTTGTCTGTAGATAGAGACCCTCCCAGGTCAGTCTGTGTTGTCTGTAGATAGAGACCCTCCCAGGTCAGGTTGTGTTGTCTGTAGATAGAGACCCTCCCAGGTTGTGTTGTCTGTAGATAGAGACCCTCCCAGGTCAGGTTGTGTTGTCTGTAGATAGAGACCCTCCCAGGTCAGGTTGTGTTGTCTGTAGATAGAGACCCTCCCAGGTCAGGTTGTGTTGTCTGTAGATAGAGACCCTCCCAGGTCAGGTTGTGTTGTCTGTAGATAGAGACCCTCCCAGGTCAGGCTGTGTTGTCTGTAGATAGAGACTCTCCTAGGTCACGTTGTGTTGTCTGTAGATATAGACCCTCCCAGGTTGTGTTGTCTGTAGATAGAGACCCTCCCAGGTTAGGTTGTGTTGTCTGTAGATAGAGACCCTCCCAGGTCAGGTTGTGTTGTCTGTAGATAGAGACCCTCCCAGGTCATGTTGTGTTGTCTGTAGATAGAGACCCTCCCAGGTCAGGTTGTGTTGTCTGTAGATGGAGACCCTCCCAGGTCAGGTTGTGTTGATAGAGACCCTCCCAGGTCAGGCTGTGTTGTCTGTAGATAGAGACCCTCCTAGGTCAGGTAGTGTTGTCTGTAGATAGAGACCCTCCTAGGTCAGGTTGTGTTGTCTGTAGATAGAGACCCTCCCAGGTTGTGTTGTCTGTAGATAGAGACCCTCCAAGGCTGTGTTGTCTGTAGATAGAGACCCTCCCTGGTCAGGCTGTGTTGTCTGTAGATAGAGACCCTCCCAGGTCAGGTTGTGTTGTCTGTAGATAGAGACCCTCCCAGGTCAGGCTGTGTTGTCTGTAGATAGAGACCCTCCTAGGTCAGGCTGTGTTGTCTGTAGATAGAGACCCTCCCAGGTTAGGTTGTGTTGTCTGTAGATAGAGACCCTCCAAGGTCAGGCTGTGTTGTCTGTAGATAGAGACCCTCCCAGGTCAGGTTGTGTTGTCTGTAGATAGAGACCCTCCCAGGTCAGGTTGTGTTGTCTGTAGATAGAGACCCTCCCAGGTCAGGTTGTGTTGTCTGTAGATAGAGACCCTCCCAGGTTGTGTTGTCTGTAGATAGAGACCCTCCCAGGCTGTGTTGTCATTAGATAGAGACCGTCCCAGGTCAGGTTGTGTTGTCTGTAGATAGAGACCCTCCCAGGTCAGGTTGTGTTGTCTGTAGACAGAGACCGTCCCAGGTTGTGTTGTCTGTAGACAGAGACCCTCCCAGGTTGTGTTGTCTGTAGACAGAGACCGTCCCAGGTCAGGTTGTGTTGTCTGTAGATAGAGACCCTCCCAGGTCAGGTTGTGTTGTCTGTAGATAGAGACCCTCCCAGGTCAGGTTGTGTTGTCTGTAGATAGAGACCCTCCCAGGTTGTGTTGTAGGTAGACAGAGACCCTCCCAGGTTGTGTTGTCTGTAGATAGAGACCGTCCCAGGTCAGGTTGTGTTGTCTGTAGATAGAGACCCTCCCAGGTCAGGTTGTGTTGTCTGTAGACAGAGACCCTCCCAGGTTGTGTTGTCTGTAGATAGAGACCCTCCCAGGTCAGGCTCTGTTGTCTGTAGATAGAGACCCTCCATGGTCAGGTTGCGTTGTCTGTAGATAGAGACCCTCCCAGGTTGTGTTGTAGGTAGATAGAGACCCTCCCAGGTCAGGTTGTGTTGTCTGTAGATAGAGACCCTCCCAGATTGTGTTGTCTGTAGATAGAGACCCTCCCAGGTCAGTCTGTGTTGTCTGTAGATAGAGACACTCCCAGGTCAGGTTGTGTTGTCTGTAGATAGAGACCCTCCCAGGTTGTGTTGTCTGTAGATAGAGACCCTCCCAGGTCAGGCTGTGTTGTCTGTAGATAGAGACCCTCCCAGGTCAGGTTGTGTTGTCTGTAGATAGAGACCCTCCCAGGTCTGGCTATGTACTTTGTAGATTAAGACCCTCCCAGGTCAGGTTGTGTTGTCTGTAGTTAGAGACCCTCCCAGGTCAGGTTGTGTTGTCTGTAGATAGAGACCCTCCCAGGTCAGGTTGTGTTGTCTGTAGATAGAGACCCTTCCAGGTCAGGTTGTGTTGTCTGTAGATAGAGACCCTCCCAGGTCAGGTTGTGTTGTCTGTAGATAGAGACCCTCCCAGGTCAGGCTGTGTTGTCTGTAGATAGAGACCCTCCTAGGTCACGTTGTGTTGTCTGTAGATATAGACCCTCCCAGGTTGTGTTGTCTGTAGATAGAGACCCTCCCAGGTTAGGTTGTGTTGTCTGTAGATAGAGACCCTCCCAGGTCAGGTTGTGTTGTCTGTAGATAGAGACCCTCCCAGGTCATGTTGTGTTGTCTGTAGATAGAGACCCTCCCAGGTCAGGTTGTGTTGTCTGTAGATGGAGACCCTCCCAGGTCAGGTTGTGTTGATAGAGACCCTCCCAGGTCAGGCTGTGTTGTCTGTAGATAGAGACCCTCCTAGGTCAGGTAGTGTTGTCTGTAGATAGAGACCCTCCTAGGTCAGGTTGTGTTGTCTGTAGATAGAGACCCTCCCAGGTTTTGTTGTCTGTAGATAGAGACCCTCCAAGGCTGTGTTGTCTGTAGATAGAGACCCTCCCTGGTCAGGCTGTGTTGTCTGTAGATAGAGACCCTCCCAGGTCAGGTTGTGTTGTCTGTAGATAGAGACCCTCCCAGGTCAGGCTGTGTTGTCTGTAGATAGAGACCCTCCTAGGTCAGGCTGTGTTGTCTGTAGATAGAGACCCTCCCAGGTTAGGTTGTGTTGTCTGTAGATAGAGACCCTCCAAGGTCAGGCTGTGTTGTCTGTAGATAGAGACCCTCCCAGGTCAGGTTGTGTTGTCTGTAGATAGAGACCCTCCCAGGTCAGGTTGTGTTGTGTGTAGATAGAGACCCTCCCAGGTCAGGTTGTGTTGTCTGTAGATAGAGACCCTCCCAGGTTGTGTTGTCTGTAGATAGAGACCCTCCCAGGCTGTGTTGTCTGTAGATAGAGACCGTCCCAGGTCAGGTTGTGTTGTCTGTAGATAGAGACCCTCCCAGGTCAGGTTGTGTTGTCTGTAGACAGAGACCCTCCCAGGTTGTGTTGTCTGTAGACAGAGACCGTCCCAGGTTGTGTTGTCTGTAGATAGAGACCCTCCCAGGTCAGGTTGTGTTGTCTGTAGATAGAGACCCTCCCAGGTCAGGTTGTGTTGTCTGTAGATAGAGACCCTCCCAGGTCAGGTTGTGTTGTCTGTAGATAGAGACCCTCCCAGGTTGTGTTGTAGGTAGACAGAGACCCTCCCAGGTTGTGTTGTCTGTAGATAGAGACCGTCCCAGGTCAGGTTGTGTTGTCTGTAGATAGAGACCCTCCCAGGTCAGGTTGTGTTGTCTGTAGACAGAGACCCTCCCAGGTTGTGATGTCTGTAGATAGAGACCCTCCCAGGTCAGGCTCTGTTGTCTGTAGATAGAGACCCTCCCAGGTCAGGTTGCGTTGTCTGTAGATAGAGACCCTCCCAGGTTGTGTTGTAGGTAGATAGAGACCCTCCCAGGTCAGGTTGTGTTGTCTGTAGATAGAGACCCTCCCAGATTGTGTTGTCTGTAGATAGAGACCCTCCCAGGTCAGTCTGTGTTGTCTGTAGATAGAGACCCTCCCAGGTCAGGTTGTGTTGTCTGTAGATAGAGACCCTCCCAGGTTGTGTTGTCTGTAGATAGAGACCCTCCCAGGTCAGGCTGTGTTGTCTGTAGATAGAGACCCTCCCAGGTCAGGTTGTGTTGTCTGTAGATAGAGACCCTCCCAGGTCTGGCTATGTACTTTGTAGATTAAGACCCTCCCAGGTCAGGTTGTGTTGTCTGTAGTTAGAGACCCTCCCAGGTCAGGTTGTGTTGTCTGTAGATAGAGACCCTCCCAGGTTGTGTTGTCTGTAGATAGAGACCCTCCCAGGTCAGGTTGTGTTGTCTGTAGATAGAGACCCTCCCAGGTTGTTTTGTCTGTAGATAGAGACCCTCCCAGGCTGTGTTGTCTGTAGATAGAGACCGTCCCAGGTCAGGTTGTGTTGTCTGTAGATAGAGACCCTCCCAGGTCAGGTTGTGTTGTCTGTAGACAGAGACCCTCCCAGGTTGTGTTGTCTGTAGACAGAGACCGTCCCAGGTTGTGTTGTCTGTAGATAGAGACCCTCCCAGGTCAGGTTGTGTTGTCTGTAGATAGAGACCCTCCCAGGTCAGGTTGTGTTGTCTGTAGATAGAGACCCTCCCAGGTCAGGTTGTGTTGTCTGTAGATAGAGACCCTCCCAGGTCAGGCTGTGTTGTCTGTAGATAGAGACCCTCCCAGGTCAGGTTGTGTTGTCTGTAGATAGAGACCCTCCCAGGTTGTGTTGTAGGTAGATAGAGACCCTCCTAGGTCAGGTTGTGTTGTCTGTAGATAGAGACCCACCCAGATTGTGTAGTCTGTAGATAGAGACCCTCCCAGGTCAGTCTGTGTTGTCTGTAGATAGAGACCCTCCCAGGTCAGGTTGTGTTGGTTGTAGATAGAGACCCTCCCAGGTTGTGTTGTCTGTAGATAGAGACCCTCCCACGTCAGGCTGTGTTGTCTGTAGATAGAGACCCTCCCAGGTCAGGTTGTGTTGTCTGTAGATAGAGACCCTCCCAGGTCTGGCTATGTTCTCTGTAGATTAAGACCCTCCCAGGTCAGGTTGTGTTGTCTGTAGTTAGAGACCCTCCCAGGTCAGGTTGTGTTGTCTGTAGATAGAGACCCTCCCAGGTTGTGTTGTCTGTAGATAGAGACCCTCCCAGGTCAGGTTGTGTTGTCTGTAGATAGAGAACCTATTAGGTCAGGTTGTGTTGTCTGTAGATAGAGACCCTCCCAGGTCAGGTTGTGTTGTCTGTAGATAGAGACCCTCCCAGGTCAGGTTGTGTTGTCTGTAGATAAAGACCCTCCCAGGTCAGGCTGTGTTGTCTGTAGATAGAGACCCTCCCAGGTCAGGTTGTGTTGTCTGTAGATAGAGACCCTCCTAGGTTGTGTTGTCTGTAGATAGAGCCCCTCCCAGGTCAGGCTGTGTTGTCTGTAGATAGAGACCCTCCCAGGTCAGGTTGTGTTGTCTGTAGATAGAGACCCTCCCAGGTCAGGTTGTGTTGTCTGTAGATAAAGACCCTCCCAGGTCAGGCTGTGTTGTCTGTAGATAGAGACCCTCCCAGGTGAGGTTGTGTTGTCTGTAGATAGAGACTCTCCCAGGTTGTGTTGTCTGTAGATAGAGACCCTCCCAGGCTGTGTTGTCTGTAGACAGAGACCCTCCCAGGCTGTATTGTCTGTAGATAGAGACCCTCCCAGGTTGTGCTGTCTGTAGATTGAGACCCTCCCAGGTCAGGTTGTGTTGTCTGTAGATAGAGACCCTCCCAGGTCAGGTTGTGTTGTCTGTAGATAGAGACCCTCCCAGGTTCTGTTGTCTGTAGATAGAGACCCTCCCAGGTCAGGTTGTCTGTAGATAGAGACCCTCCCAGGTCAGGTTGTGTTGTCTGAAGATAGAGACCCTCCCAGGTTGTGTTGTAGGTAGACAGAGACCCTCCCAGGTTGTGTTGTCTGTAGATAGAGACCCTCCCAGGTCAGGTTGTGTTGTCTGTAGATAGAGACCCTCCCAGGTTGTGTTGTCTGTAGATAGAGACCCTCCCAGGTTGTGTTGTCTGTAGATAGAGACCGTCCCAGGTCAGTCTGTGTTGTCTGTAGATAGAGACCCTCCCAGGTCAGTCTGTGTTGTCTGTAGATAGAGACCCTCCCAGGTCAGGTTGTGTTGTCTGTAGATAGAGACCCTCCCAGGTTGTGTTGTCTGTAGATAGAGACCCTCCCAGGTCAGGTTGTGTTGTCTGTAGATAGAGACCCTCCCAGGTCAGGTTGTGTTGTCTGTAGATAGAGACCCTCCCAGGTCAGGTTGTGTTGTCTGTAGATAGAGACCCTCCCAGGTCAGGTTGTGTTGTCTGTAGATAGAGACCCTCCCAGGTCAGGCTGTGTTGTCTGTAGATAGAGACCCTCCTAGGTCACGTTGTGTTGTCTGTAGATATAGACCCTCCCAGGTTGTGTTGTCTGTAGATAGAGACCCTCCCAGGTTAGGTTGTGTTGTCTGTAGATAGAGACCCTCCCAGGTCAGGTTGTGTTGTCTGTAGATAGAGACCCTCCCAGGTCATGTTGTGTTGTCTGTAGATAGAGACCCTCCCAGGTAAGGTTGTGTTATCTGTAGATGGAGACCCTCCTAGGTCAGGTTGTGTTGTCTGTAGATAGAGACCCTCCCAGGTTGTGTTGTCTGTAGATAGAGACCCTCCAAGGCTGTGTTGTCTGTAGATAGAGACCCTCCCTGGTCAGGCTGTGTTGTCTGTAGATAGAGACCCTCCCAGGTCAGGCTGTGTTGTCTGTAGATAGAGACCCTCCCAGGTCAGGTTGTGTTGTCTGTAGATAGAGACCCTCCCAGGTCAGGCTGTGTTGTCTGTAGATAGAGACCCTCCCAGGTCAGGTTGTGTTGTCTGTAGATAGAGACCCTCCCAGGTCAGGCTGTGTTGTCTGTAGATAGAGACCCTCCTAGGTCAGGCTGTGTTGTCTGTAGATAGAGACCCTCCCAGGTTAGGTTGTGTTGTCTGTAGATAGAGACCCTCCAAGGTCAGGCTGTGTTGTCTGTAGATAGAGACCCTCCCAGGTGAGGTTGTGTTGTCTGTAGATATAGACCCTCCCAGGTCAGGTTGTGTTGTCTGTAGATAGAGACCCTCCCAGGTCAGGTTGTGTTGTCTGTAGATAGAGACCCTCCCAGGTCAGGTTGTGTTGGTTGTAGATAGAGACCCTCCCAGGTTGTGTTGTCTGTAGATAGAGACCCTCCCACGTCAGGCTGTGTTGTCTGTAGATAGAGACCCTCCCAGGTCAGGTTGTGTTGTCTGTAGATAGAGACCCTCCCAGGTTGTGTTCTCTGTAGATAGAGACCCTCCCACGTCAGGCTGTGTTGTCTGTAGATAGAGACCCTCCCAGGTCAGGTTGTGTTGTCTGTAGATAGAGACCCTCCCAGGTCAGGTTGTGTTGTCTGTAGACAGAGACCCTCCCAGGTTGTGTTGTCTGTAGACAGAGACCGTCCCAGGTTGTGTTGTCTGTAGATAGAGACCCTCCCAGGTCAGGTTGTGTTGTCTGTAGATAGAGACCCTCCCAGGTCAGGTTGTGTTGTCTGTAGATAGAGACCCTCCCAGGTCAGGTTGTGTTGTCTGTAGATAGAGACCCTCCCAGGTTGTGTTGTAGGTAGACAGAGACCCTCCCAGGTTGTGTTGTCTGTAGATAGAGACCGTCCCAGGTCAGGTTGTGTTGTCTGTAGATAGAGACCCTCCCAGGTCAGGTTGTGTTGTCTGTAGACAGAGACCCTCCCAGGTTGTGTTGTCTGTAGATAGAGACCCTCCCAGGTCAGGCTCTGTTGTCTGTAGATAGAGACCCTCCCAGGTCAGGTTGCGTTGTCTGTAGATAGAGACCCTCCCAGGTTGTGTTGTAGGTAGATAGAGACCCTCCCAGGTCAGGTTGTGTTGTCTGTAGATAGAGACCCTCCCAGATTGTGTTGTCTGTAGATAGAGACCCTCCCAGGTCAGTCTGTGTTGTCTGTAGATAGAGACCCTCCCAGGTCAGGTTGTGTTGTCTGTAGATAGAGACCCTCCCAGGTTGTGTTGTCTGTAGATAGAGACCCTCCCAGGTCAGGCTGTGTTGTCTGTAGATAGAGACCCTCCCAGGTCAGGTTGTGTTGTCTGTAGATAGAGACCCTCCCAGGTCTGGCTATGTACTTTGTAGATTAAGACCCTCCCAGGTCAGGTTGTGTTGTCTGTAGTTAGAGACCCTCCCAGGTCAGGTTGTGTTGTCTGTAGATAGAGACCCTCCCAGGTTGTGTTGTCTGTAGATAGAGACCCTCCCAGGTCAGGTTGTGTTGTC
The DNA here is from genome assembly GCF_965601325.2 of Salmo salar. Taxonomy (NCBI): domain Eukaryota; kingdom Metazoa; phylum Chordata; class Actinopteri; order Salmoniformes; family Salmonidae; genus Salmo; species Salmo salar. The sequence goes on from NC_138299.1 coordinate 52,543,655, forward strand.
TGTAGATAGAGACCCTCCCAGGTTGTTTTGTCTGTAGATAGAGACCCTCCCAGGCTGTGTTGTCTGTAGATAGAGACCGTCCCAGGTCAGGTTGTGTTGTCTGTAGATAGAGACCCTCCCAGGTCAGGTTGTGTTGTCTGTAGACAGAGACCCTCCCAGGTTGTGTTGTCTGTAGACAGAGACCGTCCCAGGTTGTGTTGTCTGTAGATAGAGACCCTCCCAGGTCAGGTTGTGTTGTCTGTAGATAGAGACCCTCCCAGGTCAGGTTGTGTTGTCTGTAGATAGAGACCCTCCCAGGTCAGGTTGTGTTGTCTGTAGATAGAGACCCTCCCAGGTCAGGCTGTGTTGTCTGTAGATAGAGACCCTCCCAGGTCAGGTTGTGTTGTCTGTAGATAGAGACCCTCCCAGGTTGTGTTGTAGGTAGATAGAGACCCTCCTAGGTCAGGTTGTGTTGTCTGTAGATAGAGACCCACCCAGATTGTGTAGTCTGTAGATAGAGACCCTCCCAGGTCAGTCTGTGTTGTCTGTAGATAGAGACCCTCCCAGGTCAGGTTGTGTTGGTTGTAGATAGAGACCCTCCCAGGTTGTGTTGTCTGTAGATAGAGACCCTCCCACGTCAGGCTGTGTTGTCTGTAGATAGAGACCCTCCCAGGTCAGGTTGTGTTGTCTGTAGATAGAGACCCTCCCAGGTCTGGCTATGTTCTCTGTAGATTAAGACCCTCCCAGGTCAGGTTGTGTTGTCTGTAGTTAGAGACCCTCCCAGGTCAGGTTGTGTTGTCTGTAGATAGAGACCCTCCCAGGTTGTGTTGTCTGTAGATAGAGACCCTCCCAGGTCAGGTTGTGTTGTCTGTAGATAGAGAACCTATTAGGTCAGGTTGTGTTGTCTGTAGATAGAGACCCTCCCAGGTCAGGTTGTGTTGTCTGTAGATAGAGACCCTCCCAGGTCAGGTTGTGTTGTCTGTAGATAAAGACCCTCCCAGGTCAGGCTGTGTTGTCTGTAGATAGAGACCCTCCCAGGTCAGGTTGTGTTGTCTGTAGATAGAGACCCTCCTAGGTTGTGTTGTCTGTAGATAGAGCCCCTCCCAGGTCAGGCTGTGTTGTCTGTAGATAGAGACCCTCCCAGGTCAGGTTGTGTTGTCTGTAGATAGAGACCCTCCCAGGTCAGGTTGTGTTGTCTGTAGATAAAGACCCTCCCAGGTCAGGCTGTGTTGTCTGTAGATAGAGACCCTCCCAGGTGAGGTTGTGTTGTCTGTAGATAGAGACTCTCCCAGGTTGTGTTGTCTGTAGATAGAGACCCTCCCAGGCTGTGTTGTCTGTAGACAGAGACCCTCCCAGGCTGTATTGTCTGTAGATAGAGACCCTCCCAGGTTGTGCTGTCTGTAGATTGAGACCCTCCCAGGTCAGGTTGTGTTGTCTGTAGATAGAGACCCTCCCAGGTCAGGTTGTGTTGTCTGTAGATAGAGACCCTCCCAGGTTCTGTTGTCTGTAGATAGAGACCCTCCCAGGTCAGGTTGTCTGTAGATAGAGACCCTCCCAGGTCAGGTTGTGTTGTCTGAAGATAGAGACCCTCCCAGGTTGTGTTGTAGGTAGACAGAGACCCTCCCAGGTTGTGTTGTCTGTAGATAGAGACCCTCCCAGGTCAGGTTGTGTTGTCTGTAGATAGAGACCCTCCCAGGTTGTGTTGTCTGTAGATAGAGACCCTCCCAGGTTGTGTTGTCTGTAGATAGAGACCGTCCCAGGTCAGTCTGTGTTGTCTGTAGATAGAGACCCTCCCAGGTCAGTCTGTGTTGTCTGTAGATAGAGACCCTCCCAGGTCAGGTTGTGTTGTCTGTAGATAGAGACCCTCCCAGGTTGTGTTGTCTGTAGATAGAGACCCTCCCAGGTCAGGTTGTGTTGTCTGTAGATAGAGACCCTCCCAGGTCAGGTTGTGTTGTCTGTAGATAGAGACCCTCCCAGGTCAGGTTGTGTTGTCTGTAGATAGAGACCCTCCCAGGTCAGGTTGTGTTGTCTGTAGATAGAGACCCTCCCAGGTCAGGCTGTGTTGTCTGTAGATAGAGACCCTCCTAGGTCACGTTGTGTTGTCTGTAGATATAGACCCTCCCAGGTTGTGTTGTCTGTAGATAGAGACCCTCCCAGGTTAGGTTGTGTTGTCTGTAGATAGAGACCCTCCCAGGTCAGGTTGTGTTGTCTGTAGATAGAGACCCTCCCAGGTCATGTTGTGTTGTCTGTAGATAGAGACCCTCCCAGGTAAGGTTGTGTTATCTGTAGATGGAGACCCTCCTAGGTCAGGTTGTGTTGTCTGTAGATAGAGACCCTCCCAGGTTGTGTTGTCTGTAGATAGAGACCCTCCAAGGCTGTGTTGTCTGTAGATAGAGACCCTCCCTGGTCAGGCTGTGTTGTCTGTAGATAGAGACCCTCCCAGGTCAGGCTGTGTTGTCTGTAGATAGAGACCCTCCCAGGTCAGGTTGTGTTGTCTGTAGATAGAGACCCTCCCAGGTCAGGCTGTGTTGTCTGTAGATAGAGACCCTCCCAGGTCAGGTTGTGTTGTCTGTAGATAGAGACCCTCCCAGGTCAGGCTGTGTTGTCTGTAGATAGAGACCCTCCTAGGTCAGGCTGTGTTGTCTGTAGATAGAGACCCTCCCAGGTTAGGTTGTGTTGTCTGTAGATAGAGACCCTCCAAGGTCAGGCTGTGTTGTCTGTAGATAGAGACCCTCCCAGGTGAGGTTGTGTTGTCTGTAGATATAGACCCTCCCAGGTCAGGTTGTGTTGTCTGTAGATAGAGACCCTCCCAGGTCAGGTTGTGTTGTCTGTAGATAGAGACCCTCCCAGGTCAGGTTGTGTTGGTTGTAGATAGAGACCCTCCCAGGTTGTGTTGTCTGTAGATAGAGACCCTCCCACGTCAGGCTGTGTTGTCTGTAGATAGAGACCCTCCCAGGTCAGGTTGTGTTGTCTGTAGATAGAGACCCTCCCAGGTTGTGTTGTCTGTAGATAGAGACCCTCCCACGTCAGGCTGTGTTGTCTGTAGATAGAGACCCTCCCAGGTCAGGTTGTGTTGTCTGTAGATAGAGACCCTCCCAGGTCTGGCTATGTTCTCTGTAGATTAAGACCCTCCCAGGTCAGGTTGTGTTGTCTGTAGTTAGAGACCCTCCCAGGTCAGGTTGTGTTGTCTGTAGATAGAGACCCTCCCAGGTTGTGTTGTCTGTAGATAGAGACCCTCCCAGGTCAGGTTGTGTTGTCTGTAGATAGAGACCCTATTAGGTCAGGTTGTGTTGTCTGTAGATAGTGACCCTCCCAGGTCAGGTTGTGTTGTCTGTAGATAGAGACCCTCCCAGGTCAGGTTGTGTTGTCTGTAGATAGAGACCCTCCCAGGTCAGGTTGTCTGTAGATAGAGACCCTCCCAGGTCAGGTTGTGTTGTCTGAAGATAGAGACCCTCCCAGGTTGTGTTGTAGGTAGACAGAGACCCTCCCAGGTTGTGTTGTCTGTAGATAGAGACCCTCCCAGGTCAGGTTGTGTTGTCTGTAGATAGAGACCCTCCCAGGTTGTGTTGTCTGTAGATAGAGACCCTCCCAGGTTGTGTTGTCTGTAGATAGAGACCGTCCCAGGTCAGTCTGTGTTGTCTGTAGATAGAGACCCTCCCAGGTCAGTCTGTGTTGTCTGTAGATATAGACCCTCCCAGGTCAGGTTGTGTTGTCTGTAGATAGAGACCCTCCCAGGTTGTGTTGTCTGTAGATAGAGACCCTCCCAGGTCAGGTTGTGTTGTCTGTAGATAGAGTCCCTCCCAGGTCAGGTTGTGTTGTCTGTAGATAGAGACCCTCCCAGGTCAGGTTGTGTTGTCTGTAGATAGAGACCCTCCCAGGTCAGGTTGTGTTGTCTGTAGATAGAGACCCTCCCAGGTCAGGCTGTGTTGTCTGTAGATAGAGACCCTCCTAGGTCACGTTGTGTTGTCTGTAGATATAGACCCTCCCAGGTTGTGTTGTCTGTAGATAGAGACCCTCCCAGGTTAGGTTGTGTTGTCTGTAGATAGAGACCCTCCCAGGTCAGGTTGTGTTGTCTGTAGATAGAGACCCTCCCAGGTCATGTTGTGTTGTCTGTAGATAGAGACCCTCCCAGGTAAGGTTGTGTTATCTGTAGATGGAGACCCTCCTAGGTCAGGTTGTGTTGTCTGTAGATAGAGACCCTCCCAGGTTGTGTTGTCTGTAGATAGAGACCCTCCAAGGCTGTGTTGTCTGTAGATAGAGACCCTCCCTGGTCAGGCTGTGTTGTCTGTAGATAGAGACCCTCCCAGGTCAGGCTGTGTTGTCTGTAGATAGAGACCCTCCCAGGTCAGGTTGTGTTGTCTGTAGATAGAGACCCTCCCAGGTCAGGCTGTGTTGTCTGTAGATAGAGACCCTCCCAGGTCAGGTTGTGTTGTCTGTAGATAGAGACCCTCCCAGGTCAGGCTGTGTTGTCTGTAGATAGAGACCCTCCTAGGTCAGGCTGTGTTGTCTGTAGATAGAGACCCTCCCAGGTTAGGTTGTGTTGTCTGTAGATAGAGACCCTCCCAGGTCAGGTTGTGTTGTCTGTAGATAGAGACCCTCCCAGGTCAGGTTGTGTTGTCTGTAGATAGAGACCCTCCCAGGTCAGGTTGTGTTGGTTGTAGATAGAGACCCTCCCAGGTTGTGTTGTCTGTAGATAGAGACCCTCCCACGTCAGGCTGTGTTGTCTGTAGATAGAGACCCTCCCAGGTCAGGTTGTGTTGTCTGTAGATAGAGACCCTCCTAGGTTGTGTTGTCTGTAGATAGAGCCCCTCCCAGGTCAGGCTGTGTTGTCTGTAGATAGAGACCCTCCCAGGTCAGGTTGTGTTGTCTGTAGATAGAGACCCTCCCAGGTCAGGTTGTGTTGTCTGTAGATAAAGACCCTCCCAGGTCAGGCTGTGTTGTCTGTAGATAGAGACCCTCCCAGGTGAGGTTGTGTTGTCTGTAGATAGAGACTCTCCCAGGTTGTGTTGTCTGTAGATAGAGACCCTCCCAGGCTGTGTTGTCTGTAGACAGAGACCCTCCCAGGCTGTATTGTCTGTAGATAGAGACCCTCCCAGGTTGTGCTGTCTGTAGATTGAGACCCTCCCAGGTCAGGTTGTGTTGTCTGTAGATAGAGACCCTCCCAGGTCAGGTTGTGTTGTCTGTAGATAGAGACCCTCCCAGGTTCTGTTGTCTGTAGATAGAGACCCTCCCAGGTCAGGTTGTCTGTAGATAGAGACCCTCCCAGGTCAGGTTGTGTTGTCTGAAGATAGAGACCCTCCCAGGTTGTGTTGTAGGTAGACAGAGACCCTCCCAGGTTGTGTTGTCTGTAGATAGAGACCCTCCCAGGTCAGGTTGTGTTGTCTGTAGATAGAGACCCTCCCAGGTTGTGTTGTCTGTAGATAGAGACCCTCCCAGGTTGTGTTGTCTGTAGATAGAGACCGTCCCAGGTCAGTCTGTGTTGTCTGTAGATAGAGACCCTCCCAGGTCAGTCTGTGTTGTCTGTAGATAGAGACCCTCCCAGGTCAGGTTGTGTTGTCTGTAGATAGAGACCCTCCCAGGTTGTGTTGTCTGTAGATAGAGACCCTCCCAGGTCAGGTTGTGTTGTCTGTAGATAGAGACCCTCCCAGGTCAGGTTGTGTTGTCTGTAGATAGAGACCCTCCCAGGTCAGGTTGTGTTGTCTGTAGATAGAGACCCTCCCAGGTCAGGTTGTGTTGTCTGTAGATAGAGACCCTCCCAGGTCAGGCTGTGTTGTCTGTAGATAGAGACCCTCCTAGGTCACGTTGTGTTGTCTGTAGATATAGACCCTCCCAGGTTGTGTTGTCTGTAGATAGAGACCCTCCCAGGTTAGGTTGTGTTGTCTGTAGATAGAGACCCTCCCAGGTCAGGTTGTGTTGTCTGTAGATAGAGACCCTCCCAGGTCATGTTGTGTTGTCTGTAGATAGAGACCCTCCCAGGTAAGGTTGTGTTATCTGTAGATGGAGACCCTCCTAGGTCAGGTTGTGTTGTCTGTAGATAGAGACCCTCCCAGGTTGTGTTGTCTGTAGATAGAGACCCTCCAAGGCTGTGTTGTCTGTAGATAGAGACCCTCCCTGGTCAGGCTGTGTTGTCTGTAGATAGAGACCCTCCCAGGTCAGGCTGTGTTGTCTGTAGATAGAGACCCTCCCAGGTCAGGTTGTGTTGTCTGTAGATAGAGACCCTCCCAGGTCAGGCTGTGTTGTCTGTAGATAGAGACCCTCCCAGGTCAGGTTGTGTTGTCTGTAGATAGAGACCCTCCCAGGTCAGGCTGTGTTGTCTGTAGATAGAGACCCTCCTAGGTCAGGCTGTGTTGTCTGTAGATAGAGACCCTCCCAGGTTAGGTTGTGTTGTCTGTAGATAGAGACCCTCCAAGGTCAGGCTGTGTTGTCTGTAGATAGAGACCCTCCCAGGTGAGGTTGTGTTGTCTGTAGATATAGACCCTCCCAGGTCAGGTTGTGTTGTCTGTAGATAGAGACCCTCCCAGGTCAGGTTGTGTTGTCTGTAGATAGAGACCCTCCCAGGTCAGGTTGTGTTGGTTGTAGATAGAGACCCTCCCAGGTTGTGTTGTCTGTAGATAGAGACCCTCCCACGTCAGGCTGTGTTGTCTGTAGATAGAGACCCTCCCAGGTCAGGTTGTGTTGTCTGTAGATAGAGACCCTCCCAGGTTGTGTTGTCTGTAGATAGAGACCCTCCCACGTCAGGCTGTGTTGTCTGTAGATAGAGACCCTCCCAGGTCAGGTTGTGTTGTCTGTAGATAGAGACCCTCCCAGGTCTGGCTATGTTCTCTGTAGATTAAGACCCTCCCAGGTCAGGTTGTGTTGTCTGTAGTTAGAGACCCTCCCAGGTCAGGTTGTGTTGTCTGTAGATAGAGACCCTCCCAGGTTGTGTTGTCTGTAGATAGAGACCCTCCCAGGTCAGGTTGTGTTGTCTGTAGATAGAGACCCTATTAGGTCAGGTTGTGTTGTCTGTAGATAGTGACCCTCCCAGGTCAGGTTGTGTTGTCTGTAGATAGAGACCCTCCCAGGTCAGGTTGTGTTGTCTGTAGATAGAGACCCTCCCAGGTCAGGTTGTCTGTAGATAGAGACCCTCCCAGGTCAGGTTGTGTTGTCTGAAGATAGAGACCCTCCCAGGTTGTGTTGTAGGTAGACAGAGACCCTCCCAGGTTGTGTTGTCTGTAGATAGAGACCCTCCCAGGTCAGGTTGTGTTGTCTGTAGATAGAGACCCTCCCAGGTTGTGTTGTCTGTAGATAGAGACCCTCCCAGGTTGTGTTGTCTGTAGATAGAGACCGTCCCAGGTCAGTCTGTGTTGTCTGTAGATAGAGACCCTCCCAGGTCAGTCTGTGTTGTCTGTAGATATAGACCCTCCCAGGTCAGGTTGTGTTGTCTGTAGATAGAGACCCTCCCAGGTTGTGTTGTCTGTAGATAGAGACCCTCCCAGGTCAGGTTGTGTTGTCTGTAGATAGAGACCCTCCCAGGTCAGGTTGTGTTGTCTGTAGATAGAGACCCTCCCAGGTCAGGTTGTGTTGTCTGTAGATAGAGACCCTCCCAGGTCAGGTTGTGTTGTCTGTAGATAGAGACCCTCCCAGGTCAGGCTGTGTTGTCTGTAGATAGAGACCCTCCTAGGTCACGTTGTGTTGTCTGTAGATATAGACCCTCCCAGGTTGTGTTGTCTGTAGATAGAGACCCTCCCAGGTTAGGTTGTGTTGTCTGTAGATAGAGACCCTCCCAGGTCAGGTTGTGTTGTCTGTAGATAGAGACCCTCCCAGGTCATGTTGTGTTGTCTGTAGATAGAGACCCTCCCAGGTAAGGTTGTGTTATCTGTAGATGGAGACCCTCCTAGGTCAGGTTGTGTTGTCTGTAGATAGAGACCCTCCCAGGTTGTGTTGTCTGTAGATAGAGACCCTCCAAGGCTGTGTTGTCTGTAGATAGAGACCCTCCCTGGTCAGGCTGTGTTGTCTGTAGATAGAGACCCTCCCAGGTCAGGCTGTGTTGTCTGTAGATAGAGACCCTCCCAGGTCAGGTTGTGTTGTCTGTAGATAGAGACCCTCCCAGGTCAGGCTGTGTTGTCTGTAGATAGAGACCCTCCCAGGTCAGGTTGTGTTGTCTGTAGATAGAGACCCTCCCAGGTCAGGCTGTGTTGTCTGTAGATAGAGACCCTCCTAGGTCAGGCTGTGTTGTCTGTAGATAGAGACCCTCCCAGGTTAGGTTGTGTTGTCTGTAGATAGAGACCCTCCAAGGTCAGGCTGTGTTGTCTGTAGATAGAGACCCTCCCAGGTGAGGTTGTGTTGTCTGTAGATAGAGACCCTCCCAGGTCAGGTTGTGTTGTCTGTAGATAGAGACCCTCCCAGGTCAGGTTGTGTTGTCTGTAGATAGAGACCCTCCCAGGTCAGGTTGTGTTGGTTGTAGATAGAGACCCTCCCAGGTTGTGTTGTCTGTAGATAGAGACCCTCCCACGTCAGGCTGTGTTGTCTGTAGATAGAGACCCTCCCAGGTCAGGTTGTGTTGTCTGTAGATAGAGACCCTCCCAGGTTGTGTTGTCTGTAGATAGAGACCCTCCCACGTCAGGCTGTGTTGTCTTGTAGATAGAGACCCTCCCAGGTCAGGTTGTGTTGTCTGTAGATAGAGACCCTCCCAGGTCTGGCTATGTTCTCTGTAGATTAGACCCTCCCAGGTCAGGTGTGTGGGTCTGTAGTTAGAGACCCTCCCAGGTCAGGTTGTGTTGTCTGTAGATAGAGACCCTCCGTTGTGTTGTCTGTAGTTAGAGACCCTCCCAGGTCAGGTTGTGTTGTCTGTAGATAGAGACCCTCCCAGGTTGTGTTGTCTGTAGATAGAGACCCTCCCAGGTCAGGTTGTGTTGTCTGTAGATAGAGACCCTATTAGGTCAGGTTGTGTTGTCTGTAGATAGTGACCCTCCCAGGTCAGGTTGTGTTGTCTGTAGATAGAGACCCTCCCAGGTCAGGTTGTGTTGTCTGTAGATAAAGACCCTCCCAGGTCAGGCTGTGTTGTCTGTAGATAGAGACCCTCCCAGGTCAGGTTGTGTTGTCTGTAGATATAGACCCTCCTAGGTTGTGTTGTCTGTAGATAGAGCCCCTCCCAGGTCAGGCTGTGTTGTCTGTAGATAGAGACCCTCCCAGGTCAGGTTGTGTTGTCTGTAGATAGAGACCCTCCCAGGTCAGGTTGTGTTGTCTGTAGATAAAGACCCTCCCAGGTCAGGCTGTGTTGTCTGTAGATAGAGACCCTCCCAGGTGAGGTTGTGTTGTCTGTAGATAGAGACTCTCCCAGGTTGTGTTGTCTGTAGATAGAGACCCTCCCAGGTCAGGTTGTGTTGTCTGTAGATAGAGACCCTCCCAGGTCAGGTTGTGTTGTCTGTAGATAGAGACCCTCCCAGGTCAGGTTGTGTTGTCTGTAGATAGAGACCCTCCCAGGTCAGGTTGTGTTGTCTGTAGATAGAGACCCTCCCAGGTCAGGTTGTGTTGTCTGTAGATAGAGACCCTCCCAGGTCAGGTTGTGTTGTCTGTAGATAGAGACCCTATTAGGTCAGGTTGTGTTGTCTGTAGATAGTGACCCTCCCAGGTCAGGTTGTGTTGTCTGTAGATAGAGACCCTCCCAGGTCAGGTTGTGTTGTCTGTAGATAGAGACCCTCCCAGGTCAGGTTGTCTGTAGATAGAGACCCTCCCAGGTCAGGTTGTGTTGTCTGAAGATAGAGACCCTCCCAGGTTGTGTTGTAGGTAGACAGAGACCCTCCCAGGTTGTGTTGTCTGTAGATAGAGACCCTCCCAGGTCAGGTTGTGTTGTCTGTAGATAGAGACCCTCCCAGGTTGTGTTGTCTGTAGATAGAGACCCTCCCAGGTTGTGTTGTCTGTAGATAGAGACCGTCCCAGGTCAGTCTGTGTTGTCTGTAGATAGAGACCCTCCCAGGTCAGTCTGTGTTGTCTGTAGATATAGACCCTCCCAGGTCAGGTTGTGTTGTCTGTAGATAGAGACCCTCCCAGGTTGTGTTGTCTGTAGATAGAGACCCTCCCAGGTCAGGTTGTGTTGTCTGTAGATAGAGACCCTCCCAGGTCAGGTTGTGTTGTCTGTAGATAGAGACCCTCCCAGGTCAGGTTGTGTTGTCTGTAGATAGAGACCCTCCCAGGTCAGGTTGTGTTGTCTGTAGATAGAGACCCTCCCAGGTCAGGCTGTGTTGTCTGTAGATAGAGACCCTCCTAGGTCACGTTGTGTTGTCTGTAGATATAGACCCTCCCAGGTTGTGTTGTCTGTAGATAGAGACCCTCCCAGGTTAGGTTGTGTTGTCTGTAGATAGAGACCCTCCCAGGTCAGGTTGTGTTGTCTGTAGATAGAGACCCTCCCAGGTCATGTTGTGTTGTCTGTAGATAGAGACCCTCCCAGGTAAGGTTGTGTTATCTGTAGATGGAGACCCTCCTAGGTCAGGTTGTGTTGTCTGTAGATAGAGACCCTCCCAGGTTGTGTTGTCTGTAGATAGAGACCCTCCAAGGCTGTGTTGTCTGTAGATAGAGACCCTCCCTGGTCAGGCTGTGTTGTCTGTAGATAGAGACCCTCCCAGGTCAGGCTGTGTTGTCTGTAGATAGAGACCCTCCCAGGTCAGGTTGTGTTGTCTGTAGATAGAGACCCTCCCAGGTCAGGCTGTGTTGTCTGTAGATAGAGACCCTCCCAGGTCAGGTTGTGTTGTCTGTAGATAGAGACCCTCCCAGGTCAGGCTGTGTTGTCTGTAGATAGAGACCCTCCTAGGTCAGGCTGTGTTGTCTGTAGATAGAGACCCTCCCAGGTTAGGTTGTGTTGTCTGTAGATAGAGACCCTCCAAGGTCAGGCTGTGTTGTCTGTAGATAGAGACCCTCCCAGGTGAGGTTGTGTTGTCTGTAGATAGAGACCCTCCCAGGTCAGGTTGTGTTGTCTGTAGATAGAGACCCTCCCAGGTCAGGTTGTGTTGTCTGTAGATAGAGACCCTCCCAGGTCAGGTTGTGTTGGTTGTAGATAGAGACCCTCCCAGGTTGTGTTGTCTGTAGATAGAGACCCTCCCACGTCAGGCTGTGTTGTCTGTAGATAGAGACCCTCCCAGGTCAGGTTGTGTTGTCTGTAGATAGAGACCCGCCCAGGTTGTGTTGTCTGTAGATAGAGACCCTCCCACGTCAGGCTGTGTTGTCTGTAGATAGAGACCCTCCCAGGTCAGGTTGTGTTGTCTGTAGATAGAGACCCTCCCAGGTCTGGCTATGTTCTCTGTAGATTAAGACCCTCCCAGGTCAGGTTGTGTTGTCTGTAGTTAGAGACCCTCCCAGGTCAGGTTGTGTTGTCTGTAGATAGAGACCCTCCCAGGTTGTGTTGTCTGTAGATAGAGACCCTCCCAGGTCAGGTTGTGTTGTCTGTAGATAGAGACCCTATTAGGTCAGGTTGTGTTGTCTGTAGATAGTGACCCTCCCAGGTCAGGTTGTGTTGTCTGTAGATAGAGACCCTCCCAGGTCAGGTTGTGTTGTCTGTAGATAAAGACCCTCCCAGGTCAGGCTGTGTTGTCTGTAGATAGAGACCCTCCCAGGTCAGGTTGTGTTGTCTGTAGATATAGACCCTCCTAGGTTGTGTTGTCTGTAGATAGAGCCCCTCCCAGGTCAGGCTGTGTTGTCTGTAGATAGAGACCCTCCCAGGTCAGGTTGTGTTGTCTGTAGATAGAGACCCTCCCAGGTCAGGTTGTGTTGTCTGTAGATAAAGACCCTCCCAGGTCAGGCTGTGTTGTCTGTAGATAGAGACCCTCCCAGGTGAGGTTGTGTTGTCTGTAGATAGAGACTCTCCCAGGTTGTGTTGTCTGTAGATAGAGACCCTCCCAGGCTGTGTTGTCTGTAGACAGAGACCCTCCCAGGCTGTATTGTCTGTAGACAGAGACCCTCCCAGGTTGTGCTGTCTGTAGATTGAGACCCTCCCAGGTCAGGTTGTGTTGTCTGTAGATAGAGACCCTCCCAGGTCAGGTTGTGTTGTCTGTAGATAGAGACCCTCCCAGGTTCTGTTGTCTGTAGATAGAGACCCTCCCAGGTCAGGTTGTCTGTAGATAGAGACCCTCCCAGGTCAGGTTGTGTTGTCTGAAGATAGAGACCCTCCCAGGTTGTGTTGTAGGTAGACAGAGACCCTCCCAGGTTGTGTTGTCTGTAGATAGAGACCCTCCCAGGTCAGGTTGTGTTGTCTGTAGATAGAGACCCTCCCAGGTTGTGTTGTCTGTAGATAGAGACCCTCCCAGGTTGTGTTGTCTGTAGATAGAGACCGTCCCAGGTCAGTCTGTGTTGTCTGTAGATAGAGACCCTCCCAGGTCAGTCTGTGTTGTCTGTAGATAGAGACCCTCCCAGGTCAGGTTGTGTTGTCTGTAGATAGAGACCCTCCCAGGTTGTGTTGTCTGTAGATAGAGACCCTCCCAGGTCAGGTTGTGTTGTCTTTAGATAGAGACCCTCCCAGGTCAGGTTGTGTTGTCTGTAGATAAAGACCCTCCCAGGTCAGGCTGTGTTGTCTGTAGATAGAGACCCTCCCAGGTCAGGTTGTGTTGTCTGTAGATAGAGACCCTCCTAGGTTGTGTTGTCTGTAGATAGAGCCCCTCCCAGGTCAGGCTGTGTTGTCTGTAGATAGAGACCCTCCCAGGTCAGGTTGTGTTGTCTGTAGATAGAGACCCTCCCAGGTCAGGTTGTGTTGTCTGTAGATAAAGACCCTCCCAGGTCAGGCTGTGTTGTCTGTAGATAGAGACCCTCCCAGGTGAGTTTGTGTTGTCTGTAGATAGAGACTCTCCCAGGTTGTGTTGTCTGTAGATAGAGACCCTCCCAGGCTGTGTTGTCTGTAGACAGAGACCCTCCCAGGCTGTATTGTCTGTAGATAGAGACCCTCCCAGGTTGTGCTGTCTGTAGATTGAGACCCTCCCAGGTCAGGTTGTGTTGTCTGTAGATAGAGACCCTCCCAGGTCAGGTTGTGTTGTCTGTAGATAGAGACCCTCCCAGGTTCTGTTGTCTGTAGATAGAGACCCTCCCAGGTCAGGTTGTCTGTAGATAGAGACCCTCCCAGGTCAGGTTGTGTTGTCTGAAGATAGAGACCCTCCCAGGTTGTGTTGTAGGTAGACAGAGACCCTCCCAGGTTGTGTTGTCTGTAGATAGAGACCCTCCCAGGTCAGGTTGTGTTGTCTGTAGATAGAGACCCTCCCAGGTTGTGTTGTCTGTAGATAGAGACCCTCCCAGGTTGTGTTGTCTGTAGATAGAGACCGTCCCAGGTCAGTCTGTGTTGTCTGTAGATAGAGACCCTCCCAGGTCAGTCTGTGTTGTCTGTAGATAGAGACCCTCCCAGGTCAGGTTGTGTTGTCTGTAGATAGAGACCCTCCCAGGTTGTGTTGTCTGTAGATAGAGACCCTCCCAGGTCAGGTTGTGTTGTCTGTAGATAGAGACCCTCCCAGGTCAGGTTGTGTTGTCTGTAGATAGAGACCCTCCCAGGTCAGGTTGTGTTGTCTGTAGATAGAGACCCTCCCAGGTCAGGTTGTGTTGTCTGTAGATAGAGACCCTCCCAGGTCAGGCTGTGTTGTCTGTAGATAGAGACCCTCCTAGGTCACGTTGTGTTGTCTGTAGATATAGACCCTCCCAGGTTGTGTTGTCTGTAGATAGAGACCCTCCCAGGTTAGGTTGTGTTGTCTGTAGATAGAGACCCTCCCAGGTCAGGTTGTGTTGTCTGTAGATAGAGACCCTCCCAGGTCATGTTGTGTTGTCTGTAGATAGAGACCCTCCCAGGTAAGGTTGTGTTATCTGTAGATGGAGACCCTCCCAGGTCAGGTTGTGTTGTCTGTAGATAGAGACCCTCCCAGGTCAGGTTGTGTTGTCTGTAGATAGAGACCCTCCCAGGTCAGGTTGTGTTGTCTGTAGATAGAGACCCTCCCAGGTCAGGTTGTGTTGTCTGTAGATAGAGACCCTCCCAGGTCAGGCTGTGTTGTCTGTAGATAGAGACCCTCCTAGGTCACGTTGTGTTGTCTGTAGATATAGACCCTCCCAGGTTGTGTTGTCTGTAGATAGAGACCCTCCCAGGTTAGGTTGTGTTGTCTGTAGATAGAGACCCTCCCAGGTTGTGTTGTCTGTAGATAGAGACCCTCCAAGGCTGTGTTGTCTGTAGATAGAGACCCTCCCTGGTCATGCTGTGTTGTCTGTAGATAGAGACCCTCCCAGGTCAGGTTGTGTTGTCTGTAGATAGAGACCCTCCCAGGTCAGGCTGTGTTGTCTGTAGATAGAGACCCTCCCAGGTCAGGTTGTGTTGTCTGTAGATAGAGACCCTCCCAGGTCAGGCTGTGTTGTCTGTAGATAGAGACCCTCCTAGGTCAGGCTGTGTTGTCTGTAGATAGAGACCCTCCCAGGTTAGGTTGTGTTGTCTGTAGATAGAGACCCTCCAATTTCAGGCTGTGTTGTCTGTAGATAGAGACCCTCCCAGGTCAGGTTGTGTTGTCTGTAGATAGAGACCCTCCCAGGTCAGGTTGTGTTGTCTGTAGATAGAGACCCTCCCAGGTCAGGTTGTGTTGTCTGTAGATAGAGACCCTCCCAGGTCAGGTTGTGTTGTCTGTAGATAGAGACCCTCCCAGGTCAGGTTGTGTTGTCTGTAGATAGAGACCCTCCCAGGTTCTGTTGTCTGTAGATAGAGACCCTCCCAGGTCAGGTTGTCTGTAGATAGAGGCCCTCCAAGGTCAGGTTGTGTTGTCTGAAGATAGAGACCCTCCCCAGGTTGTGTTGTAGGTAGACAGAGACCCTCCCCAGGTTGTGTTGTCTGTAGATAGAGACCCTCCCAGGTCAGGTTGTGTTGTCTGTAGATAGAGACCCTCCCAGGTCAGGTTGTGTTGTCTGTAGACAGAGACCCTCCCAGGTTGTGTTGTCTGTAGATAGAGACCCTCCCAGGTCAGGCTCTGTTGTCTGTAGATAGAGACCCTCCCAGGTCAGGTTGCGTTGTCTGTAGATAGAGACCCTCCCAGGTTGTGTTGTAGGTAGATAGAGACCCTCCCAGGTCAGGTTGTGTTGTCTGTAGATAGAGACCCTCCCAGATTGTGTTGTCTGTAGATAGAGACCCTCCCAGGTCAGTCTGTGTTGTCTGTAGATAGAGACCCTCCCAGGTCAGGTTGTGTTGTCTGTAGATAGAGACCCTCCCAGGTTGTGTTGTCTGTAGATAGAGACCCTCCCAGGTCAGGCTGTGTTGTCTGTAGATAGAGACCCTCCCAGGTTGTGTTGTCTGTAGATAGAGACCCTCCCAGGTCAGGCTGTGTTTTCTGTAGATAGAGACCCTCCCAGGTCAGGCTGTGTTGTCTGTAGATAGAGACCCTCCCAGGTCAGGTTGTGTTGTCTGTAGATAGAGACCCTCCTAGGTTGTGTTGTCTGTAGATAGAGCCCCTACCAGGTCAGGCTGTGTTGTCTGTAGATAGAGACCCTCCCAGGTCAGGTTGTGTTGTCTGTAGATAGAGACCCTCCCAGGTCAGGTTGTGTTGTCTGTAGATAAAGACCCTCCCAGGTCAGGCTGTGTTGTCTGTAGATAGAGACCCTCCCAGGTTAGGTTGTGTTGTCTGTAGATAGAGACCCTCCCAGGTCAGGTTGTGTTGTCTGTAGATAGAGACCCTCCCAGGTCATGTTGTGTTGTCTGTAGATAGAGACCCTCCCAGGTAAGGTTGTGTTATCTGTAGATGGAGACCCTCCCAGGTCAGGTTGTGTTGATAGAGACCCTCCCAGGTCAGGCTGTGTTGTCTGTAGATAGAGACCCTCCTAGGTCAGGTAGTGTTGTCTGTAGATAGAGACCCTCCTAGGTCAGGTTGTGTTGTCTGTAGATAGAGACCCTCCCAGGTTGTGTTGTCTGTAGATAGAGACCCTCCAAGGCTGTGTTGTCTGTAGATAGAGACCCTCCCTGGTCAGGCTGTGTTGTCTGTAGATAGAGACCCTCCCAGGTCAGGTTGTGTTGTCTGTAGATAGAGACCCTCCCAGGTCAGGCTGTGTTGTCTGTAGATAGAGACCCTCCCAGGTCAGGTTGTGTTGTCTGTAGATAGAGACCCTCCCAGGTCAGGCTGTGTTGTCTGTAGATAGAGACCCTCCTAGGTCAGGCTGTGTTGTCTGTAGATAGAGACCCTCCCAGGTTAGGTTGTGTTGTCTGTAGATAGAGACCCTCCAAGGTCAGGCTGTGTTGTCTGTAGATAGAGACCCTCCCAGGTCAGGTTGTTTTGTCTGTAGATAGAGACCCTCCCAGGTCAGGTTGTGTTGTCTGTAGATAGAGACCCTCCCAGGTCAGGTTGTGTTGTCTGTAGATAGAGACCCTCCCAGGTCAGGTTGTGTTGTCTGTAGATAGAGACCCTCCCAGGTCAGGTTGTGTTGTCTGTAGATAGAGACCCTCCCAGGTTCTGTTGTCTGTAGATAGAGATCCTCCCAGGTCAGGTTGTCTGTAGATAGAGACCCTCCCAGGTCAGGTTGTGTTGTCTGAAGATAGAGACCCTCCCAGGTTGTGTTGTAGGTAGACAGAGACCCTCCCAGTTGTGTTGTCTGTAGATAGAGACCGTCCCAGGTCAGGTTGTGTTGTCTGTAGATAGAGACCCTCCCAGGTCAGGTTGTGTTGTCTGTAGACAGAGACCCTCCCAGGTTGTGTTGTCTGTAGATAGAGACCCTCCCAGGTCAGGCTCTGTTGTCTGTAGATAGAGACCCTCCCAGGTCAGGTTGCGTTGTCTGTAGATAGAGACCCTCCCAGGTTGTGTTGTAGGTAGATAGAGACCCTCCCAGGTCAGGTTGTGTTGTCTGTAGATAGAGACCCTCCCAGATTGTGTTGTCTGTAGATAGAGACCCTCCCAGGTCAGTCTGTGTTGTCTGTAGATAGAGACCCTCCCAGGTCAGGTTGTGTTGTCTGTAGATAGAGACCCTCCCAGGTTGTGTTGTCTGTAGATAGAGACCCTCCCAGGTCAGGCTGTGTTGTCTGTAGATAGAGACCCTCCCAGGTCAGGTTGTGTTGTCTGTAGATAGAGACCCTCCCAGGTCTGGCTATGTACTCTGTAGATTAAGACCCTCCCAGGTCAGGTTGTGTTGTCTGTAGTTAGAGACCCTCCCAGGTCAGGTTGTGTTGTCTGTAGATAGAGACCCTCCCAGGTTGTGTTGTCTGTAGATAGAGACCCTCCCAGGTCAGGTTGTGTTGTCTGTAGATAGAGACCCTCCCAGGTCAGGTTGTGTTGTCTGTAGATAGAGACCCTCCCAGGTCAGGTTGTGTTGTCTGTAGATAGAGACCCTCCCAGGTCAGGTTGTGTTGTCTGTAGATAGAGACCCTCCCAGGTCAGGTTGTGTTGTCTGTAGATAGAGACCCTCCCAGGTTCTGTTGTCTGTAGATAGAGACCCTCCCAGGTCAGGTTGTCTGTAGATAGAGACCCTCCCAGGTCAGGTTGTGTTGTCTGAAGATAGAGACCCTCCCAGGTTGTGTTGTAGGTAGACAGAGACCCTCCCAGGTTGTGTTGTCTGTAGATAGAGACCGTCCCAGGTCAGGTTGTGTTGTCTGTAGATAGAGACCCTCCCAGGTCAGGTAGTGTTGTCTGTAGACAGAGACCCTCCCAGGTTGTGTTGTCTGTAGATAGAGACCCTCCCAGGTCAGGCTCTGTTGTCTGTAGATAGAGACCCTCCCAGGTCAGGTTGCGTTGTCTGTAGATAGAGACCCTCCCAGGTTGTGTTGTAGGTAGATAGAGACCCTCCCAGGTCAGGTTGTGTTGTCTGTAGATAGAGACCCTCCCAGATTGTGTTGTCTGTAGATAGAGACCCTCCCAGGTCAGTCTGTGTTGTCTGTAGATAGAGACCCTCCCAGGTCAGGTTGTGTTGTCTGTAGATAGAGACCCTCCCAGGTTGTGTTGTCTGTAGATAGAGACCCTCCCAGGTCAGGCTGTGTTGTCTGTAGATAGAGACCCTCCCAGGTTGTGTTGTCTGTAGATAGAGACCCTCCCAGGTCAGGCTGTGTTGTCTGTAGATAGAGACCCTCCCAGGTCAGGCTGTGTTGTCTGTAGATAGAGACCCTCCCAGGTCAGGTTGTGTTGTCTGTAGATAGAGACCCTCCTAGGTTGTGTTGTCTGTAGATAGAGCCCCTCCCAGGTCAGGCTGTGTTGTCTGTAGATAGAGACCCTCCCAGGTCAGGTTGTGTTGTTTGTAGATAGAGACCCTCCCAGGTCAGGTTGTGTTGTCTGTAGATAAAGACCCTCCCAGGTCAGGCTGTGTTGTCTGTAGATAGAGACCCTCCCAGGTTAGGTTGTGTTGTCTGTAGATAGAGACCCTCCCAGGTCAGGTTGTGTTGACTGTAGATAGAGACCCTCCCAGGTCATGTTGTGTTGTCTGTAGATAGAGACCCTCCCAGGTAAGGTTGTGTTATCTGTAGATGGAGACCCTCCCAGGTCAGGTTGTGTTGATAGAGACCCTCCCAGGTCAGGCTGTGTTGTCTGTAGATAGAGACCCTCCTAGGTCAGGTAGTGTTGTCTGTAGATAGAGACCCTCCTAGGTCAGGTTGTGTTGTCTGTAGATAGAGACCCTCCCAGGTTGTGTTGTCTGTAGATAGAGACCCTCCAAGGCTGTGTTGTCTGTAGATAGAGACCCTCCCTGGTCAGGCTGTGTTGTCTGTAGATAGAGACCCTCCCAGGTCAGGCTGTGTTGTCTGTAGATAGAGACCCTCCTAGGTCAGGCTGTGTTGTCTGTAGATAGAGACCCTCCCAGGTTAGGTTGTGTTGTCTGTAGATAGAGACCCTCCAAGGTCAGGCTGTGTTGTCTGTAGATAGAGACCCTCCCAGGTCAGGTTGTGTTGTCTGTAGATAGAGACCCTCCCAGGTCAGGTTGTGTTGTCTGTAGATAGAGACCCTCCCAGGTCAGGTTGTGTTGTCTGTAGATAGAGACCCTCCCAGGTCAGGTTGTGTTGTCTGTAGATAGAGACCCTCCCAGGTCAGGTTGTATGGTCTGTAGATAGAGACCCTCCCAGGTCAGGCTGTGTTGTCTGTAGATAGAGACCCTCCTAGGTCAGGCTGTGTTGTCTGTAGATAGAGACCCTCCCAGGTTAGGTTGTGTTGTCTGTAGATAGAGACCCTCCAAGGTCAGGCTGTGTTGTCTGTAGATAGAGACCCTCCCAGGTCAGGTTGTGTTGTCTGTAGATAGAGACCCTCCCAGGTCAGGTTGTGTTGTCTGTAGATAGAGACCCTCCCAGGTCAGGTTGTGTTGTCTGTAGATAGAGACCCTCCCAGGTCAGGTTGTGTTGTCTGTAGATAGAGACCCTCCCAGGTCAGGTTTTGTTGTCTGTAGATAGAGACCCTCCCAGGTTCTGTTGTCTGTAGATAGAGACCCTCCCAGGTCAGGTTGTCTGTAGATAGAGACCCTCCCAGGTCAGGTTGTGTTGTCTGAAGATAGAGACCCTCCCAGGTTGTGTTGTAGGTAGACAGAGACCCTCCCAGTTGTGTTGTCTGTAGATAGAGACCGTCCCAGGTCAGGTTGTGTTGTCTGTAGATAGAGACCCTCCCAGGTCAGGTTGTGTTGTCTGTAGACAGAGACCCTCCCAGGTTGTGTTGTCTGTAGATAGAGACCCTCCCAGGTCAGGCTCTGTTGTCTGTAGATAGAGACCCTCCCAGGTCAGGTTGCGTTGTCTGTAGATAGAGACCCTCCCAGGTTGTGTTGTAGGTAGATAGAGACCCTCCCAGGTCAGGTTGTGTTGTCTGTAGATAGAGACCCTCCCAGATTGTGTTGTCTTTAGATAGAGACCCTCCCAGGTCAGTCTGTGTTGTCTGTAGATAGAGACCCTCCCAGGTCAGGTTGTGTTGTCTGTAGATAGAGACCCTCCCAGGTTGTGTTGTCTGTAGATAGAGACCCTCCCAGGTCAGGCTGTGTTGTCTGTAGATAGAGACCCTCCCAGGTCAGGTTGTGTTGTCTGTAGATAGAGACCCTCCCAGGTCTGGCTATGTACTCTGTAGATTAAGACCCTCCCAGGTCAGGTTGTGTTGTCTGTAGTTAGAGACCCTCCCAGGTCAGGTTGTGTTGTCTGTAGATAGAGACCCTCCCAGGTTGTGTTGTCTGTAGATAGAGACCCTCCCAGGTCAGGTTGTGTTGTCTGTAGATAGAGACCCTCCCAGGTCAGGTTGTGTTGTCTGTAGATAGAGACCCTCCCAGTTCAGGTTGTGTTGTCTGTAGATAAAGACCCTCCCAGGTCAGGTTGTGTTGTCTGTAGATAGAGACCCTCCTAGGTTGTGTTGTCTGTAGATAGAGCCCCTCCCAGGTAAGGCTGTGTTGTCTGTAGATAGAGACCCTCCCAGGTCAGGTTGTGTTGTCTGTAGATAGAGACCCTCCCAGGTCAGGTTGTGTTGTCTGTAGATAAAGACCCTTCCAGGTCAGGCTGTGTTGTCTGTAGATAGAGACCCTCCCAGGTGAGGTTGTGTTGTCTGTAGATAGAGACTCTCCCAGGTTGTGTTGTCTGTAGATAGAGACCCTCCCAGGCTGTGTTGTCTGTAGACAGAGACCCTCCCAGGCTGTATTGTCTGTAGATAGAGACCCACCCAGGTTGTGCTGTCTGTAGATTGAGACCCTCCCAGGTCAGGTTGTGTTGTCTGTAGATAGAGACCCTCCCAGGTCAGGTTGTGTTGTCTGTAGATAGAGACCCTCCCAGGTTCTGTTGTCTGCAGATAGAGACCCTCCCAGGTCAGGTTGTCTGTAGATAGAGACCCTCCCAGGTCAGGTTGTGTTGTCTGAAGATAGAGACCCTCCCAGGTTGTGTTGTAGGTAGACAGAGACCCTCCCAGGTTGTGTTGTCTGTAGATAGAGACCCTCCCAGGTCAGGTTGTGTTGTCTGTTGATAGAGAGCCTCCCAGGTTGTTTTGTCTGTAGATAGAGACCCTCCCAGGTCAGGTTGTGTTGTCTGTAGATAGAGACACTCCCAGGTCAGGCTGTGTTGTCTGTAGATAGAGTCCCTCCCAGGTTGTGTTGTCTGTAGATAGAGACCCTCCCAGGTCAGGTTGTGTTGTCTGTAGATAGAGACCCTCCCAGGTCAGGTTGTCTGTAGATAGAGACCCTCCCAGGTCAGGTTGTGTTGTCTGTAGATAGAGACCCTCCCAGGTCAGGTTATGTTGTCTGTAGATAGAGACACTCCCAGGTCATGCTGTGTTGTCTGTAGATAGAGTCCCTCCCAGGTTGTGTTGTCTGTAGATAGAGCCCCTCTCAGGTCAGGTTGTGTTGTCTGTAGATAGAGACCCTCCCAGGTAAAGTTGTGTTGTCTTTAGATAGATACCCTCCCAGGTCAGGTTGTGTTGTCTGTAGATAAAGACCCTCCCAGGTCAGGCTGTGTTGTCTGTAGATAGAGACCCTCCCAGGTGAGGTTGTGTTGTCTGTAGATAGAGACTCTCCCAGGTTGTGTTGTCTGTAGATAGAGACCCTCCCAGGCTGTGTTGTCTGTAGACAGAGACCCTCCCAGGCTGTATTGTCTGTAGATAGAGACCCTCCCAGGTCAGGTTGTGTTGTCTGTAGATAGAGACCCTCCCAGGTTGTGTTGTAGGTAGACAGAGACCCTCCCAGGTTGTGTTGTCTGTAGATCGAGACCCTCCCAGGTCAGGTTGTGTTGTCTGTTGATAGAGAGCCTCCCAGGTTGTTTTGTCTGTAGATAGAGACCCTCCCAGGTCAGGTTGTGTTGTCTGTAGATAGAGACACTCCCAGGTCAGGCTGTGTTGTCTGTAGATAGAGTCCCTCCCAGGTTGTGTTGTCTGTAGATAGAGACCCTCCCAGGTCAGGTTGTGTTGTCTGTAGATAGAGACCCTCCCAGGTCAGGTTGTCTGTAGATAGAGACCCTCCCAGGTCAGGTTGTGTTGTCTGAAGATAGAGACCCTCCCAGGTTGTGTTGTAGGTAGACAGAGACCCTCCCAGGTTGTGTTGTCTGTAGATAGAGACCCTCCCAGGTCAGGTTGTGTTGTCTGTAGATAGAGACCCTCCCAGGTCAGGTTATGTTGTCTGTAGATAGAGACACTCCCAGGTCATGCTGTGTTGTCTGTAGATAGAGTCCCTCCCAGGTTGTGTTGTCTGTAGATAGAGCCCCTCTCAGGTCAGGTTGTGTTGTCTGTAGATAGAGACCCTCCCAGGTAAAGTTGTGTTGTCTTTAGATAGATACCCTCCCAGGTCAGGTTGTGTTGTCTGTAGATAAAGACCCTCCCAGGTCAGGCTGTGTTGTCTGTAGATAGAGACCCTCCCAGGTGAGGTTGTGTTGTCTGTAGATAGAGACTCTCCCAGGTTGTGTTGTCTGTAGATAGAGACCCTCCCAGGCTGTGTTGTCTGTAGACAGAGACCCTCCCAGGCTGTATTGTCTGTAGATAGAGACCCTCCCAGGTTGTGCTGTCTGTAGATTGAGACCCTCCCAGGTCAGGTTGTGTTGTCTGTAGATAGAGACCCTCCCAGGTCAGGTTGTGTTGTCTGTAGATAGAGACCCTCCCAGGTTCTGTTGTCTGTAGATAGAGACCCTCCCAGGTCAGGTTGTCTGTAGATAGAGACCCTCCCAGGTTAGGTTGTGTTGTCTGAAGATAGAGACCCTCCCAGGTTGTGTTGTAGGTAGACAGAGACCCTCCCAGGTTGTGTTGTCTGTAGATAGAGACCCTCCCAGGTCAGGTTGTGTTGTCTGTAGATAGAGACACTCCCAGGTCAGGCTGTGTTGTCTGTAGATAGAGTCCCTCCCAGGTTGTGTTGTCTGTAGATATAGACCCTCCCAGGTCAGGTTGTGTTGTCTGTAGATAGAGACCCTCCCAGGTAAAGTTGTGTTGTCTTTAGATAGAGACCCTCCCAGGTCAGGTTGTGTTGTCTGTAGATATAGACCCTCCCAGGTCAGTTTGTGTTGTCTGTAGACATAGACCCTCCCAGGTGGTGTTGTCTGTAGACAGAGACCCTCCCAGGTCAGGTTGTGTTGTCTGTAGATAGAGACCCTCCCAGGTCAGGCTCTGTTGTCTGTAGATAGAGACCCTCCCAGGTCAGGTTGCATTGTCTGTAGATAGAGACCCTCCCAGGTTGTGTTGTAGGTAGATAGAGACCCTCCCAGGTCAGGTTGTGTTGTCTGTAGATAGAGACCCTCCCAGATTGTGTTGTCTGTAGATAGAGACCCTCCCAGGTCAGTCTGTGTTGTCTGTAGATAGAGACCCTCCCAGGTCAGGTTGTGTTGTCTGTAGATAGAGACCCTCCCAGGTTGTGTTGTCTGTAGATAGAGACCCTCCCAGGTCAGGCTGTGTTGTCTGTAGATAGAGACCCTCCCAGGTCAGGTTGTGTTGTCTGTAGATAGAGACCCTCCCAGGTCTGGCTATGTACTCTGTAGATTAAGACCCTCCCAGGTCAGGTTGTGTTGTCTGTAGTTAGAGACCCTAAAAGGTCAGGTTGTGTTGTCTGTAGATAGAGACCCTCCCAGGTTGTGTTGTCTGTAGATAGAGACCCTCCCAGGTCAGGTTGTGTTGTCTGTAGATAGAGACCCTCCCAGGTCAGGTTGTGTTGTCTGTAGATAGAGACCCTCCCAGGTCAGTTTGTGTTGTCTGTAGATAGAGACCCTCCCAGGTCAGGTTGTGTTGTCTGTAGATAAAGACCCTCCCAGGTCAGGTTGTGTTGTCTGTAGATAGAGACCCTCCTAGGTTGTGTTGTCTGTAGATAGAGCCCCTCCCAGGTAAGGCTGTGTTGTCTGTAGATAGAGACCCTCCCAGGTCAGGTTGTGTTGTCTGTAGATAGAGACCCTCCCAGGTCAGGTTGTGTTGTCTGTAGATAAAGACCCTCCCAGGTCTGGCTGTGTTGTCTGTAGATAGAGACCCTCCCAGGTGAGGTTGTGTTGTCTGTAGATAGAGACTCTCCCAGGTTGTGTTGTCTGTAGATAGAGACCCTCCCAGGCTGTGTTGTCTGTAGACAGAGACCCTCCCAGGCTGTATTGTCTGTAGATAGAGACCCACCCAGGTTGTGCTGTCTGTAGATTGAGACCCTCCCAGGTCAGGTTGTGTTGTCTGTAGATAGAGACCCTCCCAGGTCAGGTTGTGTTGTCTGTAGATAGAGACCCTCTCAGGTTCTGTTGTCTGTAGATAGAGACCCTCCCAGGTCAGGTTGTCTGTAGATAGAGACCCTCCCATGTCAGGTTGTGTTGTCTGAAGATAGAGACCCTCCCAGGTTGTGTTGTAGGTAGACAGAGACCCTCCCAGGTTGTGTTGTCTGTAGATAGAGACCCTCCCAGGTCAGGTTGTGTTGTCTGTTGATAGAGAGCCTCCCAGGTTGTTTTGTCTGTAGATAGAGACCCTCCCAGGTCAGGTTGTGTTGTCTGTAGATAGAGACACTCCCAGGTCAGGCTGTGTTGTCTGTAGATAGAGTCCCTCCCAGGTTGTGTTGTCTGTAGATAGAGACCCTCCCAGGTCAGGTTGTGTTGTCTGTAGATAGAGACCCTCCCAGGTCAGGTTGTCTGTAGATAGAGACCCTCCCAGGTCAGGTTGTGTTGTCTGAAGATAGAGACCCTCCCAGGTTGTGTTGTAGGTAGACAGAGACCCTCCCAGGTTGTGTTGTCTGTAGATAGAGACCCTCCCAGGTCAGGTTGTGTTGTCTGTAGATAGAGACCCTCCCAGGTCAGGTTATGTTGTCTGTAGATAGAGACACTCCCAGGTCATGCTGTGTTGTCTGTAGATAGAGTCCCTCCCAGGTTGTGTTGTCTGTAGATAGAGCCCCTCTCAGGTCAGGTTGTGTTGTCTGTAGATAGAGACCCTCCCAGGTAAAGTTGTGTTGTCTTTAGATAGATACCCTCCCAGGTCAGGTTGTGTTGTCTGTAGATAAAGACCCTCCCAGGTCAGGCTGTGTTGTCTGTAGATAGAGACCCTCCCAGGTGAGGTTGTGTTGTCTGTAGATAGAGACTCTCCCAGGTTGTGTTGTCTGTAGATAGAGACCCTCCCAGGCTGTATTGTCTATAGATAGAGACCCTCCCAGGTTGTGCTGTCTGTAGATTGAGACCCTCCCAGGTCAGGTTGTGTTGTCTGTAGATAGAGACCCTCCCAGGTCAGGTTGTGTTGTCTGTAGATAGAGACCCTCCCAGGTTGTGTTGTAGGTAGACAGAGACCCTCCCAGGTTGTGTTGTCTGTAGATAGAGACCCTCCCAGGTCAGGTTGTGTTGTCTGTTGATAGAGAGCCTCCCAGGTTGTTTTGTCTGTAGATAGAGACCCTCCCAGGTCAGGTTGTGTTGTCTGTAGATAGAGACACTCCCAGGTCAGGCTGTGTTGTCTGTAGATAGAGTCCCTCCCAGGTTGTGTTGTCTGTAGATAGAGACCCTCCCAGGTCAGGTTGTGTTGTCTGTAGATAGAGACCCTCCCAGGTCAGGTTGTCTGTAGATAGAGACCCTCCCAGGTCAGGTTGTGTTGTCTGAAGATAGAGACCCTCCCAGGTTGTGTTGTAGGTAGACAGAGACCCTCCCAGGTTGTGTTGTCTGTAGATAGAGACCCTCCCAGGTCAGGTTGTGTTGTCTGTAGATAGAGACCCTCCCAGGTCAGGTTATGTTGTCTGTAGATAGAGACACTCCCAGGTCATGCTGTGTTGTCTGTAGATAGAGTCCCTCCCAGGTTGTGTTGTCTGTAGATCGAGCCCCTCTCAGGTCAGGTTGTGTTGTCTGTAGATAGAGACCCTCCCAGGTAAAGTTGTGTTGTCTTTAGATAGATACCCTCCCAGGTCAGGTTGTGTTGTCTGTAGATAAAGACCCTCCCAGGTCAGGCTGTGTTGTCTGTAGATAGAGACCCTCCCAGGTGAGGTTGTGTTGTCTGTAGATAGAGACTCTCCCAGGTCGTGTTGTCTGTAGATAGAGACCCTCCCAGGCTGTGTTGTCTGTAGACAGAGACCCTCCCAGGCTGTATTGTCTGTAGATAGAGACCCTCCCAGGTTGTGCTGTCTGTAGATTGAGACCCTCCCAGGTCAGGTTGTGTTGTCTGTAGATAGAGACCCTCCCAGGTCAGGTTGTGTTGTCTGTAGATAGAGACCCTCCCAGGTTATGTTGTCTGTAGATAGAGACCCTCCAAGGTCAGGTTGTCTGTAGATAGAGACCCTCCCAGGTTAGGTTGTGTTGTCTGAAGATAGAGACCCTCCCAGGTTGTGTTGTAGGTAGACAGAGACCCTCCCAGGTTGTGTTGTCTGTAGATAGAGACCCTCCCAGGTCAGGTTGTGTTGTCTGTAGATAGAGACACTCCCAGGTCAGGCTGTGTTGTCTGTAGATAGAGTCCCTCCCAGGTTGTGTTGTCTGTAGATATAGACCCTCCCAGGTCAGGTTGTGTTGTCTGTAGATAGAGACCCTCCCAGGTAAAGTTGTGTTGTCTTTAGATAGAGACCCTCCCAGGTCAGGTTGTGTTGTCTGTAGATATAGACCCTCCCAGGTCAGTTTGTGTTGTCTGTAGACATAGACCCTCCCAGGTGGTGTTGTCTGTAGACAGAGACCCTCCCAGGTCAGGTTGTGTTGTCTGTAGATAGAGACCCTCCCAGGTCAGGTTGTGTTGTCTGTAGATAGAGTCCATCCCAGGTTGTGTTGTCTGTAGATAGAGACCCTCCCCGGTCAGGTTGTCTGTAGATAGAGACCCTCCCAGGTCAGGTTGTGTTGTCTGTAGATATAGACCCTCCCAGGTTGTGTTATAGGTAGACAGAGACCATCCCAGGTTGTGTTGTCTGTAGATAGAGACCCTTCCAGGTCAGGTTGTGTTGTCTGTAGATAGAGACCCTCCCAGGTTGTGTTGTCTGTAGATAGAGACCCTCCCAGGTTGTGTTGTCTGTAGATAGAGACCGTCCCAGGTCAGTCTGTGTTGTCTGTAGATAGAGACCCTCCCAGGTCAGTCTGTGTTGTCTGTAGATAGAGACCCTCCCAGGTCAGGTTGTGTTGTCTGTAGATAGAGACCCTCCCAGGTCAGGTTGTGTTGTCTGTAGATAGAGACCCACCCAGGTCAGGCTGTGTTGTCTGTAGATAGAGACCCTCCTAGGTCACGTTGTGTTGTCTGTAGATATAGACCCTCCCAGGTTGTGTTGTCTGTAGATAGAGACCCTCCCAGGTTAGGTTGTGTTGTCTGTAGATAGAGACCCTCCCAGGTCAGGTTGTGTTGTCTGTAGATAGAGACCCTCCCAGGTCATGTTGTGTTGTCTGTAGATAGAGACCCTCCCAGGTCAGGTTGTGTTGTCTGTAGATAGAGACCCTCCCAGGTCAGGTTGTGTTGATAGAGACCCTCCCAGGTCAGGCTGTGTTGTCTGTAGATAGAGACCCTCCTAGGTCAGGTTGTGTTGTCTGTAGATAGAGACCCTCCTAGGTCAGGTTGTGTTGTCTGTAGATAGAGACCCTCCCAGGTTGTGTTGTCTGTAGATAGAGACCCTCCATGGCTGTGTTGTCTGTAGATAGAGACCCTCCCTGGTCAGGCTGTGTTGTCTGTAGATAGAGACCCTCCCAGGTCAGGTTGTGTTGTCTGTAGATAGAGACCCTCCCAGGTCAGGCTGAGTTGTCTATAGATAGAGACCCTCCCAGGTCAGGTTGTGTTGTCTGTAGATAGAGACCCTCCCAGGTCAGGTTGTGTTGTCTGTAGATAGAGACCCTCCCAGGTCAGGCTGTGTTGTCTGTAGATAGAGACCCTCCTAGGTCACGTTGTGTTGTCTGTAGATATAGACCCTCCCAGGTTGTGTTGTCTGTAGATAAAGACCCTCCCAGGTTAGGTTGTGTTGTCTGTAGATAGAGACCCTCCCAGGTCAGGTTGTTTTGTCTGTAGATAGAGACCCTCCCAGGTTGTGTTGTCTGTAGATAGAGACCCTCCCAGGTCAGGTTGTGTTGTCTGTAGATAGAGACCCTCCCAGGTCATGTTGTGTTGTCTGTAGATAGAGACCCTCCCAGGTCAGGTTGTGTTGTCTGTAGATAGAGACCCTCCCAGGTCAGGTTGTGTTGATAGAGACCCTCCCAGGTCAGGCTGTGTTGTCTGTAGATAGAGACCCTCCTAGGTCAGGTTGTGTTGTCTGTAGATAGAGACCCTCCTAGGTCAGGTTGTGTTGTCTGTAGATAGAGACCCTCCCAGGTTGTGTTGTCTGTAGATAGAGACCCTCCCAGGCTGTGTTGTCTGTAGATAGAGACCCTCCCTGGTCAGGCTGTGTTGTCTGTAGATAGAGACCCTCCCAGGTCAGGTTGTGTTGTCTGTAGATAGAGACCCTACCAGGTCAGGCTGTGTTGTCTGTAGATAGAGACCCTCCCAGGTCAGGTTGTGTTGTCTGTAGATAGAGACTCTCCCAGGTCAGGTTGTTTTGTCTGTAGATAGAGACCCTCCCAGGTCAGGCTGTGTTGTCTGTAGATAGAGACCCTCCTAGGTCAGGTTGTGTTGTCTGTAGATAGAGACCCTCCTAGGTCAGGTTGTGTTGTCTGTAGATAGAGACCCTCCCAGGTTGTGTTGTCTGTAGATAGAGACCCTCCCAGGCTGTGTTGTCTGTAGATAGAGACCCTCCCTGGTCAGGCTGTGTTGTCTGTAGATAGAGACCCTCCCAGGTCAGGTTGTGTTGTCTGTAGATAGAGACCCTCCCAGGTCAGGCTGTGTTGTCTGTAGATAGAGACCCTCCCAGGTCAGGTTGTGTTGTCTGTAGATAGAGACCCTCCCAGGTCAGGCTGTGTTGTCTGTAGATAGAGACCCTCCTAGGTCAGGCTGTGTTGTCTGCAGATAGAGACCCTCCCAGGTTAGGTTGTGTTGTCTGTAGATAGAGACCCTCCAAGGTCAGGCTGTGTTGTCTGTAGATAGAGACCCTCCCAGGTCAGGTTGTGTTGTCTGTATATAGAGACCCTCCCAGGTTGTGTTGTAGGTAGACAGAGACCATCCCAGGTTGTGTTGTCTGTAGATAGAGACCCTTCCAGGTCAGGTTGTGTTGTCTGTAGATAGAGACCCTCCCAGGTTGTGTTGTCTGTAGATAGAGACCCTCCCAGGTTGTGTTGTCTGTAGATAGAGACCGTCCCAGGTCAGTCTGTGTTGTCTGTAGATAGAGACCCTCCCAGGTCAGTCTGTGTTGTCTGTAGATAGAGACCCTCCCAGGTCAGGTTGTGTTGTCTGTAGATATAGACCCTCCCAGGTCAGGTTGTGTTGTCTGTAGATAGAGACCCTCCCAGGTCAGGTTGTGTTGTCTGTAGATAGAGACCCTCCCAGGTCAGGTTGTGTTGTCTGTAGATAGAGACCCACCCAGGTCAGGCTGTGTTGTCTGTAGATAGAGACCCTCCTAGGTCACGTTGTGTTGTCTGTAGATATAGACCCTCCCAGGTTGTGTTGTCTGTAGATAGAGACCCTCCCAGGTCATGTTGTGTTGTCTGTAGATAGAGACCCTCCCAGGTCAGGTTGTGTTGTCTGTAGATAGAGACCCTCCCAGGTCAGGTTGTGTTGATAGAGACCCTCCCAGGTCAGGCTGTGTTGTCTGTAGATAGAGACCCTCCTAGGTCAGGTTGTGTTGTCTGTAGATAGAGACCCTCCTAGGTCAGGTTGTGTTGTCTGTAGATAGAGACCCTCCCAGGTTGTGTTGTCTGTAGATAGAGACCCTCCCAGGCTGTGTTGTCTGTAGATAGAGACCCTCCCTGGTCAGGCTGTGTTGTCTGTAGATAGAGACCCTCCCAGGTCAGGTTGTGTTGTCTGTAGATAGAGACCCTCCCAGGTCAGGTTGTGTTGTCTGTAGATAGAGACCCTCCCAGGTCAGGTTGTGTTGTCTGTAGATAGAGACCCTCCCAGGTCAGGTTGTGTTGTCTGTAGATAGAGACCCACCCAGGTCAGGCTGTGTTGTCTGTAGATAGAGACCCTCCTAGGTCACGTTGTGTTGTCTGTAGATATAGACCCTCCCAGGTTGTGTTGTCTGTAGATAGAGACCCTCCCAGGTTAGGTTGTGTTGTCTGTAGATAGAGACCCTCCCAGGTCAGGTTGTGTTGTCTGTAGATAGAGACCCTCCCAGGTCATGTTGTGTTGTCTGTAGATAGAGACCCTCCCAGGTCAGGTTGTGTTGACTGTAGATAGAGACCCTCCCAGGTCAGGTTGTGTTGATAGAGACCCTCCCAGGTCAGGCTGTGTTGTCTGTAGATAGAGACCCTCCTAGGTCAGGTTGTGTTGTCTGTAGATAGAGACCCTCCTAGGTCAGGTTGTGTTGTCTGTAGATAGAGACCCTCCCAGGTTGTGTTGTCTGTAGATAGAGACCCTCCATGGCTGTGTTGTCTGTAGATAGAGACCCTCCCTGGTCAGGCTGTGTTGTCTGTAGATAGAGACCCTCCCAGGTCAGGTTGTGTTGTCTGTAGATAGAGACCCTCCCAGGTCAGGCTGTGTTGTCTGTAGATAGAGACCCTCCCAGGTCAGGTTGTGTTGTCTGTAGATAGAGACCCTCCCAGGTCAGGTTGTGTTGTCTGTAGATAGAGACCCTCCCAGGTCAGGCTGTGTTGTCTGTAGATAGAGACCCTCCTAGGTCACGTTGTGTTGTCTGTAGATATAGACCCTCCCAGGTTGTGTTGTCTGTAGATAAAGACCCTCCCAGGTTAGGTTGTGTTGTCTGTAGATAGAGACCCTCCCAGGTCAGGTTGTTTTGTCTGTAGATAGAGACCCTCCCAGGTTGTGTTGTCTGTAGATAGAGACCCTCCCAGGTCAGGTTGTGTTGTCTGTAGATAGAGACCCTCCCAGGTCATGTTGTGTTGTCTGTAGATAGAGACCCTCCCAGGTCAGGTTGTGTTGTCTGTAGATAGAGACCCTCCCAGGTCAGGTTGTGTTGATAGAGACCCTCCCAGGTCAGGCTGTGTTGTCTGTAGATAGAGACCCTCCTAGGTCAGGTTGTGTTGTCTGTAGATAGAGACCCTCCTAGGTCAGGTTGTGTTGTCTGTAGATAGAGACCCTCCCAGGTTGTGTTGTCTGTAGATAGAGACCCTCCCAGGCTGTGTTGTCTGTAGATAGAGACCCTCCCTGGTCAGGCTGTGTTGTCTGTAGATAGAGACCCTCCCAGGTCAGGTTGTGTTGTCTGTAGATAGAGACCCTACCAGGTCAGGCTGTGTTGTCTGTAGATAGAGACCCTCCCAGGTCAGGTTGTGTTGTCTGTAGATAGAGACCCTCCCAGGTCAGGTTGTTTTGTCTGTAGATAGAGACCCTCCCAGGTCAGGCTGTGTTGTCTGTAGATAGAGACCCTCCTAGGTCAGGTTGTGTTGTCTGTAGATAGAGACCCTCCTAGGTCAGGTTGTGTTGTCTGTAGATAGAGACCCTCCCAGGTTGTGTTGTCTGTAGATAGAGACCCTCCCAGGCTGTGTTGTCTGTAGATAGAGACCCTCCCTGGTCAGGCTGTGTTGTCTGTAGATAGAGACCCTCCCAGGTCAGGTTGTGTTGTCTGTAGATAGAGACCCTCCCAGGTCAGGCTGTGTTGTCTGTAGATAGAGACCCTCCCAGGTCAGGTTGTGTTGTCTGTAGATAGAGACCCTCCCAGGTCAGGCTGTGTTGTCTGTAGATAGAGACCCTCCTAGGTCAGGCTGTGTTGTCTGTAGATAGAGACCCTCCCAGGTTAGGTTGTGTTGTCTGTAGATAGAGACCCTCCAAGGTCAGGCTGTGTTGTCTGTAGATAGAGACCCTCCCAGGTCAGGTTGTGTTGTCTGTATATAGAGACCCTCCCAGGTTGTGTTGTAGGTAGACAGAGACCATCCCAGGTTGTGTTGTCTGTAGATAGAGACCCTTCCAGGACAGGTTGTGTTGTCTGTAGATAGAGACCCTCCCAGGTTGTGTTGTCTGTAGATAGAGACCCTCCCAGGTTGTGTTGTCTGTAGATAGAGACCGTCCCAGGTCAGTCTGTGTTGTCTGTAGATAGAGACCCTCCCAGGTCAGTCTGTGTTGTCTGTAGATAGAGACCCTCCCAGGTCAGGTTGTGTTGTCTGTAGATATAGACCCTCCCAGGTCAGGTTGTGTTGTCTGTAGATAGAGACCCTCCCAGGTCAGGTTGTGTTGTCTGTAGATAGAGACCCTCCCAGGTCAGGTTGTGTTGTCTGTAGATAGAGACCCACCCAGGTCAGGCTGTGTTGTCTGTAGATAGAGACCCTCCTAGGACACGTTGTGTTGTCTGTAGATATAGACCCTCCCAGGTTGTGTTGTCTGTAGATAGAGACCCTCCCAGGTTAGGTTGTGTTGTCTGTAGATAGAGACCCTCCCAGGTCAGGTTGTGTTGTCTGTAGATAAAGACCCTCCCAGGTCAGGCTGTGTTGTCTGTAGATAGAGACCCTCCCAGGTTGTGTTGTCTGTAGATAGAGACCCTCCCAGGCTGTGTTGTCTGTAGACAGAGACCCTCCCAGGTTGTGCTGTCTGTAGATTGAGACCCTCCCAGGTCAGGTTGTGTTGTCTGTAGATAGAGACCCTCCCAGGTCAGGTTGTGTTGTCTGTAGATAGAGACCCTCCCAGGTTCTGTTGTCTGTAGATAGAGACCCTCCCAGGTCAGGTTGTCTGTAGATAGAGACCCTCCCAGGTCAGGTTGTGTTGTCTGAAGATAGAGACCCTCCCAGGTTGTGTTGTAGGTAGACAGAGACCCTCCCAGGTTGTGTTGTCTGTAGATAGAGACCCTCCCAGGTCAGGTTGTGTTGTCTGTTGATAGAGAGCCTCCCAGGTTGTGTTGTCTGTAGATAGAGACCCTCCCAGGTCAGGTTGTGTTGTCTGTAGATAGAGACACTCCCAGGTCAGGCTGTGTTGTCTGTAGATAGAGTCCCTCCCAGGTTGTGTTGTTTGTAGATAGAGACCCTCCCAGGTCAGGTTGTGTTGTCTGTAGATAGAGACCCTCCCAGGTAAAGTTGTGTTGTCTTTAGATAGAGACCCTCCCAGGTCAGGTTGTGTTGTCTGTAGATATAGACCCTCCCAGGTCAGTTTGTGTTGTCTGTAGACATAGACCCTCCCAGGTGGTGTTGTCTGTAGACAGAGACCCTCCCAGGTCAGGTTGTGTTGTCTGTAGATAGAGACCCTCCCAGGTCAGGTTGTGTTGTCTGTAGATAGAGTCCATCCCAGGTTGTGTTGTCTGTAGATAGAGACCCTCCCCGGTCAGGTTGTCTGTAGATAGGGACCCTCCCAGGTCAGGTTGTGTTGTCTGTAGATAGAGACCCTCCCAGGTTGTGTTGTAGGTAGACAGAGACCATCCCAGGTTGTGTTGTCTGTAGATAGAGACCCTCCCAGGTCAGGTTGTGTTGTCTGTAGATAGAGACCTTCCCAGGTCAGGCTGTGTTTTCTGTAGATAGAGACCCTCCCAGGTTGTGTTGTCTGTAGATAGAGACCCTCCCAGGTCAGGTTGTGTTGTCTGTAGATAGAGACCCTCCCAGGTCAGGTTGTGTTGTCTGTAGATAGAGACCCTCCCAGGTCAGGTTGTGTTGTCTGTAGACAGAGACCCTCCCAGGTCAGGTTGTGTTGTCTGTAGATAGAGACCCTGCCAGATTGTGTTGTCTGTAGACAGAGACCCTCCCAGGTCAGGTTGTGTTGTCTGTAGATAGAGACCCTCCCAGGTCAGGTTGTGTTGTCTGTAGATAGAGACCCTCCCAGGTCAGGCTGTGTTGTCTGTAGATAGAGACCCTCCTAGGTCACGTTGTGTTGTCTGTAGATAGAGACCCTCCCAGGTTGTGTTGTCTGTAGATAGAGACCCTCCCTGGTTAGGTTGTGTTGTCTGTAGATGGAGACCCTCCAAGGTCAGGCTGTGTTGTCTGTAGATAGAGACCCTCCCAGGTCAGGTTGTGTTGTCTGTAGATAGAGACCCTCCCAGGTCAGGTTGTGTTGTCTGTAGATAGAGACCCTCCCAGGTCAGGTTGTGTTGTCTGTAGATAGAGACCCTCCCAGGTTGTGTTGTCTGTAGATAGAGACCCTCCCAGGCTGTGTTGTCTGTAGATAGAGACCCTCCCAGGTCAGGTTGTGTTGTCTGTAGAGAGAGACCCTCCCAGGTCATGTTGTGTTGTCTGTAGAAAGAGACCCTCCCAGGTCAGGTTGTGTTGTCTGTAGATAGAGACCCTCCCAGGTCAGGTTGTGTTGTCTGTAGATAGAGACCCTCCCAGGTCAGGCTGTGTTGTCTGTAGATAGAGACCCTCCTAGGTCAGGTTGTGTTGTCTGTAGATAGAGACCCTCCTAGATCAGGTTGTGTTGTCTGTAGATAGAGACCCTCCTAGGTCAGGTTGTGTTGTCTGTAGATAGAGACCCTCCTAGATCAGGTTGTGTTGTCTGTAGATAGAGACCCTCCCAGGTCAGGTTGTGTTGTCTGTAGATAGAGACCCTCCTAGGTCAGGTTGTGTTGTCTGTAGATAGAGACCCTCCTAGGTCAGGTTGTGTTGTCTGTAGATAGAGACCCTCCAATGTCAGGTTGTGTTGTCTGTAGATAGAGACCCTCCCAGGTCAGGTTGTGTTTTCTGTAGATAGAGACCCTCCCAGGTTGTGTTGTCTGTATATAGAGACCCTCCCAGGCTGTGTTGTCTGTATATAGAGACCCTCCCAGGCTGTGTTGTCTGTAGATAGAGACCCTCCCTGGTCAGGCTGTGTTGTCTGTAGATAGAGACCCTCCCAGGTCAGGTTGTGTTGTCTGTAGATAGTGACACTCCCAGGTCAGGTTGTGTTGTCTGTAGATAGTGACCCTCCCAGGTCAGGTTGTGTTGTCTGTAGATAGAGACCTTCCCAGGTCAGGCTGTGTTGTCTGTAGATAGAGACCCTCCCAGGTTGTGTTGTCTGTAGATAGAGACCCTCCCAGGTCAGGTTGTGTTGTCTGTAGATAGAGACCCTCACAGGTCAGG
Organism: Salmo salar; assembly: GCF_965601325.2. Taxonomy (NCBI): domain Eukaryota; kingdom Metazoa; phylum Chordata; class Actinopteri; order Salmoniformes; family Salmonidae; genus Salmo; species Salmo salar. Next base: position 52,578,396 of record NC_138299.1, read on the forward strand.
TTGTGTTGTCTGTAGATAGAAACCCTCCCAGGTCAGGTTGTGTTGTCTGTAGATAGAGACCCTCCCAGGTCAGGTTGTGTTGTCTGTAGACAGAGACCTTCCCAGGTCAGGTTGTGTTGTCTGTAGATAGAGACCCTCCCAGGTCAGGTTGTGTTGTCTGTAGATAGAGACCCTCCCAGGTCAGGCTGTGTTGTCTGTAGATAGAGACCCTCCTAGGTCAGGTTGTGTTGTCTGTAGATAGAGACCCTCCTAGGTCAGGTTGTGTTGTCTGTAGATAGAGACCCTCCCAGGTCAGTCTGTGTTGTCTGTAGATAGAGACCCTCCCAGGTCAGGTTGTGTTTTCTGTAGATAGAGACCCTCCCAGGTTGTGTTTTCTGTAGATAGAGACCCTCCCAGGTCAGGTTGTGTTGTCTGTAGATAGAGACCCTCCCAGGTCAGGTTGTGTTGTCTGTAGATAGAGACCCTCCCAGGTCAGGTTGTGTTGTCTGTAGATAGAGACCCTCCCAGGTCAGGTTGTGTTGTCTGTAGATAGAGACCCTCCCAGGTCAGGCTGTGTTGTCTGTAGATAGAGACCCTCCTAGGTCACGTTGTGTTGTCTGTAGATAGAGACCCTCCCAGGTTGTGTTGTCTGTAGATAGAGACCCTCCCAGGTCAGGTTGTGTTGTCTGTAGATAGAGACCCTCCCAGGTCAGGTTGTGTTGTCTGTAGATAGAGACCCTCCCAGGTCAGGCTGTGTTGTCTGTAGATAGAGACCCTCCTAGGTCACGTTGTGTTGTCTGTAGATAGAGACCCTCCCAGGTTGTGTTGTCTGTAGATAGAGACCCTCCCAGGTGAGGTTGTGTTGTCTGTAGATAGAGATCCTCCCAGGTCAGGTTGTGTTGTCTGTAGATAGAGACCCTCCCAGGTCATGTTGTGTTGTCTGTAGATAGAGACCCTCCCAGGTCAGGTTGTGTTGTCTGTAGATAGAGTCCCTCCCAGGTCAGGTTGTGTTGTCTGTAGATAGAGACCCTCCCAGGTCAGGCTGTGTTGTCTGTAGATAGAGACCCTCCTAGGTCAGGTTGTGTTGTCTGTAGATAGAGACCCTCCTAGATCAGGTTGTGTTGTCTGTAGATAGAGACCCTCCCAGGTTGTGTTGTCTGTAGATAGAGACCCTCCCAGGCTGTGTTGTCTGTAGATAGAGACCCTCCCTGGTCAGGCTGTGTTGTCTGTAGATAGAGACCCTCCCAGGTCAGGTTGTGTTGTCTGTAGATAGTGACCCTCCCAGGTCAGGTTGTGTTGTCTGTAGATAGAGACCTTCCCAGGTCAGGCTGTGTTTTCTGTAGATAGAGACCCTCCCAGGTTGTGTTGTCTGTAGATAGAGACCCTCCCAGGTCAGGTTGTGTTGTCTGTAGATCGAGGCCCTCCCAGGTCAGGTTGTGTTGTCTGTAGATAGAGACTCTCCCAGGTCAGGTTGTGTTGTCTGTAGATAGAGACCCTCCCAGGTTGTGTTGTCTGTAGTTAGAGACCCTCCCAGGTCAGGTTGTGTTGTCTGTAGATAGAGACCCTCCCAGGTCAGGTTGTGTTGTCTGTAGATAGAGACCCTCCCAGGTCAGGTTGTGTTGTCTGTAGACAGAGACCCTCCCAGGTCAGGTTGTGTTGTCTGTAGATAGAGACCCTGCCAGATTGTGTTGTCTGTAGACAGAGACCCTCCCAGGTCAGGTTGTGTTGTCTGTAGATAGAGACCCTCCCACGTCAGGTTGTGTTGTCTGTAGATAGAGACCCTCCCAGGTCAGGCTGTGTTGTCTGTAGATAGAGACCCTCCTAGGTCACGTTGTGTTGTCTGTAGATAGAGACCCTCCCAGGTTGAATTGTCTGTAGATAGAGACCCTCCCTGGTTAGGTTGTGTTGTCTGTAGATAGAGACCGTCCAAGGTCAGGCTGTGTTGTCTGTAGATAGAGACCCTCCCAGGTCAGGTTGTGTTGTCTGTAGATAGAGACCCTCCCAGGTCAGGTTGTGTTGTCTGTAGATAGAGACCCTCCCAGGTCAGGTTGTGTTGTCTGTAGATAGAGACCCTCCCAGGTTGTGTTGTCTGTAGATAGAGACCCTCCCAGGCTGTGTTGTCTGTAGATAGAGACCCTCCCAGGTCAGTCTGTGTTGTCTGTAGATAGATACCCTCCCAGGTCAGTCTGTGTTGTCTGTAGATAGAGACCCTCCCAGGTCAGGTTGTGTTGTCTGTAGATAGAGACCCTCCCAGGTTGTGTTGTCTGTAGATAGAGACCCTCCCAGGTCAGGTTGTGTTGTCTGTAGATAGAGACCCTCCCAGGTCAGGCTGTGTTGTCTGTAGATAGAGACCCTCCTAGGTCACGTTGTGTTATCTGTAGATATAGACCCTCCCAGGTTGTGTTGTCTGTAGATAGAGACCCTCCCAGGTTAGGTTGTGTTGTCTGTAGATAGAGACCCTCCCAGGTCAGGTTGTGTTGTCTGTAGATAGAGACCCTCCCAGGTCAGGTTGTGTTGTCTGTAGATAGAGACCCTCCCAGGTTGTCTTGTCTGTAGATAGAGACCCTCCCAGGCTGTGTTGTCTGTAGATAGAGACCCTCCCAGGTCAGGTTGTGTTGTCTGAAGATAGAGACCCTCCCAGGTCATGTTGTGTTGTCTGTAGATAGAGACCCTCCCAGGTCAGGTTGTGTTGTCTGTAGATAGAGACCCTCCTAGGTCAGGTTGTGTTGTCTGTAGATAGAGACCCTCCTAGGTCAGGTTGTGTTGTCTGTAGATAGAGACCCTCCAATGTCAGGTTGTGTTGTCTGTAGATAGAGACCCTCCCAGGTCAGGTTGTGTTTTCTGTAGATAGAGACCCTCCCAGGTTGTGTTGTCTGTATATAGAGACCCTCCCAGGCTGTGTTGTCTGTATATAGAGACCCTCCCAGGCTGTGTTGTCTGTAGATAGAGACCCTCCCTGGTCAGGCTGTGTTGTCTGTAGATAGAGACCCTCCCAGGTCAGGTTGTGTTGTCTGTAGATAGTGACACTCCCAGGTCAGGTTGTGTTGTCTGTAGATAGTGACCCTCCCAGGTCAGGTTGTGTTGTCTGTAGATAGAGACCTTCCCAGGTCAGGCTGTGTTGTCTGTAGATAGAGACCCTCCCAGGTTGTGTTGTCTGTAGATAGAGACCCTCCCAGGTCAGGTTGTGTTGTCTGTAGATAGAGACCCTCACAGGTCAGGTTGTGTTGTCTGTAGATAGAAACCCTCCCAGGTCAGGTTGTGTTGTCTGTAGATAGAGACCCTCCCAGGTCAGGTTGTGTTGTCTGTAGACAGAGACCTTCCCAGGTCAGGTTGTGTTGTCTGTAGATAGAGACCCTCCCAGGTCAGGTTGTGTTGTCTGTAGATAGAGACCCTCCCAGGTCAGGCTGTGTTGTCTGTAGATAGAGACCCTCCTAGGTCAGGTTGTGTTGTCTGTAGATAGAGACCCTCCTAGGTCAGGTTGTGTTGTCTGTAGATAGAGACCCTCCCAGGTCAGTCTGTGTTGTCTGTAGATAGAGACCCTCCCAGGTCAGGTTGTGTTGTCTGTAGATAGAGACCCTCCCAGGTTGTGTTTTCTGTAGATAGAGACCCTCCCAGGTCAGGTTGTGTTGTCTGTAGATAGAGACCCTCCCAGGTCAGGTTGTGTTGTCTGTAGATAGAGACCCTCCCAGGTCAGGTTGTGTTGTCTGTAGATAGAGACCCTCCCAGGTCAGGTTGTGTTGTCTGTAGATAGAGACCCTCCCAGGTCAGGCTGTGTTGTCTGTAGATAGAGACCCTCCTAGGTCACGTTGTGTTGTCTGTAGATAGAGACCCTCCCAGGTTGTGTTGTCTGTAGATAGAGACCCTCCCAGGTCAGGTTGTGTTGTCTGTAGATAGAGACCCTCCCAGGTCAGGTTGTGTTGTCTGTAGATAGAGACCCTCCCAGGTCAGGCTGTGTTGTCTGTAGATAGAGACCCTCCTAGGTCACGTTGTGTTGTCTGTAGATAGAGACCCTCCCAGGTTGTGTTGTCTGTAGATAGAGACCCTCCCAGGTGAGGTTGTGTTGTCTGTAGATAGAGATCCTCCCAGGTCAGGTTGTGTTGTCTGTAGATAGAGACCCTCCCAGGTCAGGTTGTGTTGTCTGTAGATAGAGACCCTCCCAGGTCAGGTTGTGTTGTCTGTAGATAGAGACCCTCCCAGGTCAGGTTGTGTTGTCTGTAGATAGAGACCCTCCCAGGTCAGGCTGTGTTGTCTGTAGATAGAGACCCTCCCAGGTCAGGTTGTGTTGTCTGTAGATAGAGACCCTCCCAGGTCAGGTTGTGTTGTCTGTAGATAGAGACCCTCCCAGGTTGTGTTGTCTGTAGATAGAGACCCTCCCAGGCTGTGTTGTCTGTAGATAGAGACCCTCCCTGGTCAGGCTGTGTTGTCTGTAGATAGAGAACCTCCCAGGTCAGGTTGTGTTGTCTGTAGATAGTGACCCTCCCAGGTCAGGTTGTGTTGTCTGTAGATAGAGACCCTCCCAGGTCAGGCTGTGTTTTCTGTAGATAGAGACCCTCCCAGGTTGTGTTGTCTGTAGATAGAGACCCTCCCAGGTCAGGTTGTGTTGTCTGTAGATCGAGGCCCTCCCAGGTCAGGTTGTGTTGTCTGTAGATAGAGACCCTCCCAGGTCAGGTTGTGTTGTCTGTAGATAGAGACCCTCCCAGGTTGTGTTGTCTGTAGATAGAGACCCTCCCAGGTCAGGTTGTGTTGTCTGTAGATAGAGACCCTCCCAGGTCAGGTTGTGTTGTCTGTAGATAGAGACCCTCCCAGGTCAGGTTGTGTTGTCTGTAGACAGAGACCCTCCCAGGTCAGGTTGTGTTGTCTGTAGATAGAGACCCTGCCAGATTGTGTTGTCTGTAGACAGAGACCCTCCCAGGTCAGGTTGTGTTGTCTGTAGATAGAGACCCTCCCACGTCAGGTTGTGTTGTCTGTAGATAGAGACCCTCCCAGGTCAGGCTGTGTTGTCTGTAGATAGAGACCCTCCTAGGTCACGTTGTGTTGTCTGTAGATAGAGACCCTCCCAGGTTGTGTTGTCTGTAGATAGAGACCCTCCCTGGTTAGGTTGTGTTGTCTGTAGATAGAGACCCTCCAAGGTCAGGCTGTGTTGTCTGTAGATAGAGACCCTCCCAGGTCAGGTTGTGTTGTCTGTAGATAGAGACCCTCCCAGGTCAGGTTGTGTTGTCTGTAGATAGAGACCCTCCCAGGTCAGGTTGTGTTGTCTTTAGATAGAGACCCTCCCAGGTTGTGTTGTCTGTAGATAGAGACCCTCCCAGGCTGTGTTGTCTGTAGATAGAGACCCTCCCAGGTCAGGTTGTGTTGTCTGTAGACAGAGACCCTCCCAGGTCAGGTTGTGTTGTCTGTAGATAGAGACCCTCCCAGGTCAGGTTGTGTTGTCTGTAGATAGAGACCCTCCCAGGTCAGGTTGTGTTGTCTGTAGATAGAGACCCTCCCAGGTCAGGTTGTGTTGTCTGTAGATAGAGACCCTCCCAGGTCAGGTTGTGTTGTCTGTAGATAGAGACCCTCCCAGGTAGTTGTGTTGTCTGTAGATAGAGACCCTCCCAGGTCAGGTGTGTTGTCTGTAGATAGAGACCCTCCCAGGTCAGGTTGTGTTGTCTGTAGATAGAGACCCTCCCAGGTCAGGCTGTGTTGTCTGTAGATAGAGACCCTCCCAGGTCAGGTTGTGTTGTCTGTAGATAGAGACCCTCCCAGGTCAGGTTGTGTTGTCTGTAGATAGAGACCCTCCCAGGTCAGGTTGTGTTGTCTGTAGATAGAGACCCTCCCAGGTCAGGTTGTGTTGTCTGTAGATAGAGACCCTCCCAGGTCAGGTTGTGTTGTCTGTAGATAGAGACCCTCCCAGGTCAGGTTGTGTTGTCTGTAGATAGAGACCCTCCAGGTCAGGTTGTGTTGTCTGTAGATAGAGACCCTCCCAGGCTGTGTTGTCTGTAGATAGAGACCCTCCCAGGTCAGGTTGTGTTGTCTGTAGATAGAGACCCTCCCAGGTCAGGTTGTGTTGTCTGTAGATAGAGACCCTCCCAGGTCAGGTTGTGTTGTCTGTAGATAGAGACCCTCCCAGGTCAGGTTGTGTTGTCTGTAGATAGAGACCCTCCCAGGTTGTGTTGTCTGTAGATAGAGACCCTCCCAGGTCAGTTGTGTTGTCTGTAGATAGAGACCCTCCCAGGTCAGTTGTGTTGTCTGTAGATAGAGACCCTCCCAGGTCAGGTTGTGTTGTCTGTAGATAGAGACCCTCCCAGGTCAGGTTGTGTTGTCTGTAGATAGAGACCCTCCCAGGTCAGGTTGTGTTGTCTGTAGATAGAGACCCTCCCAGGTCAGGCTGTGTTGTCTGTAGATAGAGACCCTCCCAGGTCACGTTGTGTTGTCTGTAGATAGAGACCCTCCCAGGTTGTGTTGTCTGTAGATAGAGACCCTCCCAGGTCAGGTTGTGTTGTCTGTAGATAGAGACCCTCCCAGGTCAGGTTGTGTTGTCTGTAGATAGAGACCCTCCCAGGTCAGGTTGTGTTGTCTGTAGATAGAGACCCTCCCAGGTCAGGTTGTGTTGTCTGTAGATAGAGACCCTCCCAGGTCAGGTTGTGTTGTCTGTAGATAGAGACCCTCCCAGGTTGTGTTGTCTGTAGATAGAGACCCTCCCAGGCTGTGTTGTCTGTAGATAGAGACCCTCCCAGGTCAGGTTGTGTTGTCTGTAGACAGAGACCCTCCCAGGTCAGGTTGTGTTGTCTGTAGATAGAGACCCTCCCAGGTCAGGTTGTGTTGTCTGTAGATAGAGACCCTCCCAGGTCAGGCTGTGTTGTCTGTAGATAGAGACCCTCCTAGGTCAGGTTGTGTTGTCTGTAGACAGAGACCCTCCCAGGTCAGGTTGTGTTGTCTGTAGATAGAGACCCTGCCAGATTGTGTTGTCTGTAGACAGAGACCCTCCCAGGTCAGGTTGTGTTGTCTGTAGATAGAGACCCTCCCAGGTCAGGTTGTGTTGTCTGTAGATAGAGACCCTCCCAGGTCAGGCTGTGTTGTCTGTAGATAGAGACCCTCCTAGGTCACGTTGTGTTGTCTGTAGATAGAGACCCTCCCAGGTTGTGTTGTCTGTAGATAGAGACCCTCCCTGGTTAGGTTGTGTTGTCTGTAGATAGAGACCCTCCAAGGTCAGGCTGTGTTGTCTGTAGATAGAGACCCTCCCAGGTCAGGTTGTGTTGTCTGTAGATAGAGACCCTCCCAGGTCAGGTTGTGTTGTCTGTAGATAGAGACCCTCCCAGGTCAGGTTGTGTTGTCTTTAGATAGAGACCCTCCCAGGTTGTGTTGTCTGTAGATAGAGACCCTCCCAGGCTGTGTTGTCTGTAGATAGAGACCCTCCCAGGTCAGGTTGTGTTGTCTGTAGATAGAGACCCTCCCAGGTCATGTTGTGTTGTCTGTAGAAAGAGACCCTCCCAGGTCAGGTTGTGTTGTCTGTAGATAGAGACCCTCCCAGGTCAGGCTGTGTTGTCTGTAGATAGAGACCCTCCCAGGTCAGGTTGTGTTGTCTGTAGACAGAGACCCTCCCAGGTCAGGTTGTGTTGTCTGTAGATAGAGACCCTCCCAGGTCAGGTTGTGTTGTCTGTAGATAGAGACCCTCCCAGGTCAGGCTGTGTTGTCTGTAGATAGAGACCCTCCTAGGTCAGGTTGTGTTGTCTGTAGACAGAGACCCTCCCAGGTCAGGTTGTGTTGTCTGTAGATAGAGACCCTGCCAGATTGTGTTGTCTGTAGACAGAGACCCTCCCAGGTCAGGTTGTGTTGTCTGTAGATAGAGACCCTCCCAGGTCAGGTTGTGTTGTCTGTAGATAGAGACCCTCCCAGGTCAGGTTGTGTTGTCTGTAGATAGAGACCCTCCCAGGTTGTGTTGTCTGTAGATAGAGACCCTCCCAGGTTGTGTTGTCTGTAGATAGAGACCCTCCCAGGTCAGTCTGTGTTGTCTGTAGATAGATACCCTCCCAGGTCAGTCTGTGTTGTCTGTAGATAGAGACCCTCCCAGGTCAGGTTGTGTTGTCTGTAGATAGAGACCCTCCCAGGTTGTGATGTCTGTAGATAGAGACCCTCGCAGGTCAGGTTGTGTTGTCTGTAGATAGAGACCCTCCCAGGTCAGGCTGTGTTGTCTGTAGATAGAGACCCTCCTAGGTCACGTTGTGTTGTCTGTAGATATAGACCCTCCCAGGTTGTGTTGTCTGTAGATAGAGACCCTCCCAGGTTAGGTTGTGTTGTCTGTAGATAGAGACCCTCCCAGGTCAGGTTGTGTTGTCTGTAGATAGAGACCCTCCCAGGTCAGGTTGTGTTGTCTGTAGATAGAGACCCTCCCAGGTTGTGTTGTCTGTAGATAGAGACCCTCCCAGGCTGTGTTGTCTGTAGATAGAGACCCTCCCAGGTCAGGTTGTGTTGTCTGTAGACAGAGACCCTCCCAGGTCAGGTTGTGTTGTCTGTAGATAGAGACCCTCCCAGGTCAGGTTGTGTTGTCTGTAGATAGAGACCCTCCCAGGTCAGGCTGTGTTGTCTGTAGATAGAGACCCTCCTAGGTCAGGTTGTGTTGTCTGTAGACAGAGACCCTCCCAGGTCAGGTTGTGTTGTCTGTAGATAGAGACCCTGCCAGATTGTGTTGTCTGTAGACAGAGACCCTCCCAGGTCAGGTTGTGTTGTCTGTAGATAGAGACCCTCCCAGGTCAGGTTGTGTTGTCTGTAGATAGAGACCCTCCCAGGTCAGGCTGTGTTGTCTGTAGATAGAGACCCTCCTAGGTCACGTTGTGTTGTCTGTAGATAGAGACCCTCCCAGGTTGTGTTGTCTGTAGATAGAGACCCTCCCTGGTTAGGTTGTGTTGTCTGTAGATAGAGACCCTCCAAGGTCAGGCTGTGTTGTCTGTAGATAGAGACCCTCCCAGGTCAGGTTGTGTTGTCTGTAGATAGAGACCCTCCCAGGTCAGGTTGTGTTGTCTGTAGATAGAGACCCTCCCAGGTCAGGTTGTGTTGTCTTTAGATAGAGACCCTCCCAGGTTGTGTTGTCTGTAGATAGAGACCCTCCCAGGCTGTGTTGTCTGTAGATAGAGACCCTCCCAGGTCAGGTTGTGTTGTCTGTAGATAGAGACCCTCCCAGGTCATGTTGTGTTGTCTGTAGAAAGAGACCCTCCCAGGTCAGGTTGTGTTGTCTGTAGATAGAGACCCTCCCAGGTCAGGTTGTGTTGTCTGTAGATAGAGACCCTCCCAGGTCAGGCTGTGTTGTCTGTAGATAGAGACCCTCCTAGGTCAGGTTGTGTTGTCTGTAGATAGAGACCCTCCTAGGTCAGGTTGTGTTGTCTGTAGATAGAGACCCTCCCAGGTCAGGTTGTGTTGTCTGTAGATAGAGACCCTCCCAGGTCAGGTTGTGTTGTCTGTAGACAGAGACCCTCCCAGGTCAGGTTGTGTTATCTGTAGATAGAGACCCTCCCAGGTCAGGTTGTGTTGTCTGTAGATAGAGACCCTCCCAGGTCAGGTTGTGTTGTCTGTAGATAGAGACCCTCCCAGGTTGTGTTGTCTGTATATAGAGACCCTCCCAGGCTGTGTTGTCTGTATATAGAGACCCTCCCAGGCTGTGTTTGTCTGTAGATAGAGACCCTCCCTGGTCAGGCTGTGTTGTCTGTAGATAGAGACCCTCCCAGGTCAGGTTGTGTTGTCTGTAGATAGTGACACTCCCAGGTCAGGTTGTGTTGTCTGTAGATAGTGACCCTCCCAGGTCAGGTTGTGTTGTCTGTAGATAGAGACCTTCCCAGGTCAGGCTGTGTTGTCTGTAGATAGAGACCCTCCCAGGTTGTGTTGTCTGTAGATAGAGACCCTCCCAGGTCAGGTTGTGTTGTCTGTAGATAGAGACCCTCACAGGTCAGGTTGTGTTGTCTGTAGACAGAGACCCTCCCAGGTCAGGTTGTGTTGTCTGTAGATAGAAACCCTCCCAGGTCAGGTTGTGTTGTCTGTAGATAGAGACCCTCCCAGGTCAGGTTGTGTTGTCTGTAGACAGAGACCCTCCCAGGTCAGGTTGTGTTGTCTGTAGATAGAGACCCTCCCAGGTCAGGTTGTGTTGTCTGTAGATAGAGACCCTCCCAGGTCAGGTTGTGTTGTCTGTAGAAAGAGACCCTCCCAGGTCAGGTTGTGTTGTCTGTAGATAGAGACCCTCCCAGGTCAGGTTGTGTTGTCTGTAGATAGAGACCCTCCCAGGTCAGGCTGTGTTGTCTGTAGATAGAGACCCTCCTAGGTCAGGTTGTGTTGTCTGTAGATAGAGACCCTCCTAGGTCAGGTTGTGTTGTCTGTAGATAGAGACCCTCCCAGGTCAGGTTGTGTTGTCTGTAGATAGAGACCCTCCCAGGTCAGGTTGTGTTGTCTGTAGACAGAGACCCTCCCAGGTCAGGTTGTGTTATCTGTAGATAGAGACCCTCCCAGGTCAGGTTGTGTTGTCTGTAGATAGAGACCCTCCCAGGTCAGGTTGTGTTGTCTGTAGATAGAGACCCTCCCAGGTTGTGTTGTCTGTATATAGAGACCCTCCCAGGCTGTGTTGTCTGTATATAGAGACCCTCCCAGGCTGTGTTTGTCTGTAGATAGAGACCCTCCCTGGTCAGGCTGTGTTGTCTGTAGATAGAGACCCTCCCAGGTCAGGTTGTGTTGTCTGTAGATAGTGACACTCCCAGGTCAGGTTGTGTTGTCTGTAGATAGTGACCCTCCCAGGTCAGGTTGTGTTGTCTGTAGATAGAGACCTTCCCAGGTCAGGCTGTGTTGTCTGTAGATAGAGACCCTCCCAGGTTGTGTTGTCTGTAGATAGAGACCCTCCCAGGTCAGGTTGTGTTGTCTGTAGATAGAGACCCTCACAGGTCAGGTTGTGTTGTCTGTAGACAGAGACCCTCCTAGGTCAGGTTGTGTTGTCTGTAGATAGAAACCCTCCCAGGTCAGGTTGTGTTGTCTGTAGATAGAGACCCTCCCAGGTCAGGTTGTGTTGTCTGTAGACAGAGACCCTCCCAGGTCAGGTTGTGTTGTCTGTAGATAGAGACCCTCCCAGGTCAGGTTGTGTTGTCTGTAGATAGAGACCCTCCCAGGTCAGGCTGTGTTGTCTGTAGATAGAGACCCTCCTAGGTCAGGTTGTGTTGTCTGTAGATAGAGACCCTCCTAGGTCAGGTTGTGTTGTCTGTAGATAGAGACCCTCCCAGGTCAGGTTGTGTTGTCTGTAGATAGAGACCCTCCCAGGTCAGGTTGTGTTGTCTGTAGACAGAGACCCTCCCAGGTCAGGTTGTGTTATCTGTAGATAGAGACCCTCCCAGGTCAGGTTGTGTTGTCTGTAGATAGAGACCCTCCCAGGTCAGGTTGTGTTGTCTGTAGATAGAGACCCTCCCAGGTTGTGTTGTCTGTATATAGAGACCCTCCCAGGCTGTGTTGTCTGTATATAGAGACCCTCCCAGGCTGTGTTTGTCTGTAGATAGAGACCCTCCCTGGTCAGGCTGTGTTGTCTGTAGATAGAGACCCTCCCAGGTCAGGTTGTGTTGTCTGTAGATAGTGACACTCCCAGGTCAGGTTGTGTTGTCTGTAGATAGTGACCCTCCCAGGTCAGGTTGTGTTGTCTGTAGATAGAGACCTTCCCAGGTCAGGCTGTGTTGTCTGTAGATAGAGACCCTCCCAGGTTGTGTTGTCTGTAGATAGAGACCCTCCCAGGTCAGGTTGTGTTGTCTGTAGATAGAGACCCTCACAGGTCAGGTTGTGTTGTCTGTAGACAGAGACCCTCCCAGGTCAGGTTGTGTTGTCTGTAGATAGAAACCCTCCCAGGTCAGGTTGTGTTGTCTGTAGATAGAGACCCTCCCAGGTCAGGTTGTGTTGTCTGTAGAAAGAGACCCTCCCAGGTCAGGTTGTGTTGTCTGTAGATAGAGACCCTCCCAGGTCAGGTTGTGTTGTCTGTAGATAGAGACCCTCCCAGGTCAGGCTGTGTTGTCTGTAGATAGAGACCCTCCTAGGTCAGGTTGTGTTGTCTGTAGATAGAGACCCTCCTAGGTCAGGTTGTGTTGTCTGTAGATAGAGACCCTCCCAGGTCAGGTTGTGTTGTCTGTAGATAGAGACCCTCCCAGGTCAGGTTGTGTTGTCTGTAGACAGAGACCCTCCCAGGTCAGGTTGTGTTATCTGTAGATAGAGACCCTCCCAGGTCAGGTTGTGTTGTCTGTAGATAGAGACCCTCCCAGGTCAGGTTGTGTTGTCTGTAGATAGAGACCCTCCCAGGTTGTGTTGTCTGTATATAGAGACCCTCCCAGGCTGTGTTGTCTGTATATAGAGACCCTCCCAGGCTGTGTTTGTCTGTAGATAGAGACCCTCCCTGGTCAGGCTGTGTTGTCTGTAGATAGAGACCCTCCCAGGTCAGGTTGTGTTGTCTGTAGATAGTGACACTCCCAGGTCAGGTTGTGTTGTCTGTAGATAGTGACCCTCCCAGGTCAGGTTGTGTTGTCTGTAGATAGAGACCTTCCCAGGTCAGGCTGTGTTGTCTGTAGATAGAGACCCTCCCAGGTTGTGTTGTCTGTAGATAGAGACCCTCCCAGGTCAGGTTGTGTTGTCTGTAGATAGAGACCCTCACAGGTCAGGTTGTGTTGTCTGTAGACAGAGACCCTCCCAGGTCAGGTTGTGTTGTCTGTAGATAGAAACCCTCCCAGGTCAGGTTGTGTTGTCTGTAGATAGAGACCCTCCCAGGTCAGGTTGTGTTGTCTGTAGAAAGAGACCCTCCCAGGTCAGGTTGTGTTGTCTGTAGATAGAGACCCTCCCAGGTCAGGTTGTGTTGTCTGTAGATAGAGACCCTCCCAGGTCAGGCTGTGTTGTCTGTAGATAGAGACCCTCCTAGGTCAGGTTGTGTTGTCTGTAGATAGAGACCCTCCTAGGTCAGGTTGTGTTGTCTGTAGATAGAGACCCTCCCAGGTCAGGTTGTGTTGTCTGTAGATAGAGACCCTCCCAGGTCAGGTTGTGTTGTCTGTAGACAGAGACCCTCCCAGGTCAGGTTGTGTTATCTGTAGATAGAGACCCTCCCAGGTCAGGTTGTGTTGTCTGTAGATAGAGACCCTCCCAGGTCAGGTTGTGTTGTCTGTAGATAGAGACCCTCCCAGGTTGTGTTGTCTGTATATAGAGACCCTCCCAGGCTGTGTTGTCTGTATATAGAGACCCTCCCAGGCTGTGTTTGTCTGTAGATAGAGACCCTCCCTGGTCAGGCTGTGTTGTCTGTAGATAGAGACCCTCCCAGGTCAGGTTGTGTTGTCTGTAGATAGTGACACTCCCAGGTCAGGTTGTGTTGTCTGTAGATAGTGACCCTCCCAGGTCAGGTTGTGTTGTCTGTAGATAGAGACCTTCCCAGGTCAGGCTGTGTTGTCTGTAGATAGAGACCCTCCCAGGTTGTGTTGTCTGTAGATAGAGACCCTCCCAGGTCAGGTTGTGTTGTCTGTAGATAGAGACCCTCACAGGTCAGGTTGTGTTGTCTGTAGACAGAGACCCTCCCAGGTCAGGTTGTGTTGTCTGTAGATAGAAACCCTCCCAGGTCAGGTTGTGTTGTCTGTAGATAGACACCCTCCCAGGTCAGGTTGTGTTGTCTGTAGATAGAGACCCTCCCAGGTCAGGTTGTGTTGTCTGTAGATAGAGACCCTCCCAGGTCAGGCTGTGTTGTCTGTAAATAGAGACCCTCCTAGGTCAGGTTGTGTTGTCTGTAGATAGAGACCCTCCTAGGTCAGGTTGTGTTGTCTGTAGATAGAGACCCTCCCAGGTCAGGTTGTTTTGTCTGTAGATAGAGACCCTCCCAGGTCAGGCTGTGTTGTCTGTAGATAGAGACCCTCCCAGGTCAGGTTGTGTTGTCTGTAGATAGAGACCCTCCCAGGTCAGGTTGTGTTGTCTGTAGACAGAGACCCTCCCAGGTCAGGTTGTGTTGTCTGTAGATAGAGACCCTCCCAGGTCAGGTTGTGTTGTCTGTAGATAGAGACCCTCCCAGGTCAGTCTGTGTTGTCTGTAGATAGATACCCTCCCAGGTCAGTCTGTGTTGTCTGTAGATAGAGACCCTCCCAGGTCAGGTTGTGTTGTCTGTAGATAGAGACCCTCCCAGGTTGTGTTGTCTGTAGATAGAGACCCTCCCAGGTCAGGTTGTGTTGTCTGTAGATAGAGACCCTCCCAGGTCAGGCTGTGTTGTCTGTAGATAGAGACCCTCCTAGGTCACGTTGTGTTGTCTGTAGATATAGACCCTCCCAGGTTGTGTTGTCTGTAGATAGAGACCCTCCCAGGTTAGGTTGTGTTGTCTGTAGATAGAGACCCTCCCAGGTCAGGTTGTGTTGTCTGTAGATAGAGACCCTCCCAGGTCAGGTTGTGTTGTCTGTAGATAGAGACCCTCCCAGGTTGTGTTGTCTGTAGATAGAGACCCTCCCAGGTCAGGTTGTGTTGTCTGTAGATAGAGACCCTCCCAGGTCAGGTTGTGTTGTCTGTAGATAGAGACCCTCCCAGGTCAGGTTGTGTTGTCTGTAGATAGAGACCCTCCCAGGTCAGGTTGTGTTGTCTGTAGATAGAGACCCTCCCAGGTCAGGTTGTGTTGTCTGTAGATAGAGACCCTCCCAGGTCAGGTTGTGTTGTCTGTAGATAGAGACCCTCCCAGGTCAGGCTGTGTTGTCTGTAGATAGAGACCCTCCTAGGTCAGGTTGTGTTGTCTGTAGATAGAGACCCTCCCAGGTCAGGTTGTGTTGTCTGTAGATAGAGACCCTCCCAGGTCAGGTTGTGTTGTCTGTAGATAGAGACCCTCCCAGGTCAGGTTGTGTTGTCTGTAGATAGAGACCCTCCCAGGTTGTGTTGTCTGTAGATAGAGACCCTCCCAGGCTGTGTTGTCTGTAGATAGAGACCCTCCCAGGTCAGGTTGTGTTGTCTGTAGATAGAGACCCTCCCAGGTCAGGTTGTGTTGTCTGTAGATAGAGACCCTCCCAGGTCAGGTTGTGTTGTCTGTAGATAGAGACCCTCCCAGGTCAGGTTGTGTTGTCTGTAGATAGAGACCCTCCCAGGTCAGGCTGTGTTGTCTGTAGATAGAGACCCTCCCTGGTCAGGCTGTGTTGTCTGTAGATAGAGACCCTCCCAGGTCAGGTTGTGTTGTCTGTAGATAGTGACACTCCCAGGTCAGGTTGTGTTGTCTGTAGATAGTGACCCTCCCAGGTCAGGTTGTGTTGTCTGTAGATAGAGACCTTCCCAGGTCAGGCTGTGTTGTCTGTAGATAGAGACCCTCCCAGGTTGTGTTGTCTGTAGATAGAGACCCTCCCAGGTCAGGTTGTGTTGTCTGTAGATAGAGACCCTCCCAGGTCAGGTTGTGTTGTCTGTAGATAGAGACCCTCCCAGGTCAGGTTGTGTTGTCTGTAGATAGAGACCCTCCCAGGTCAGGTTGTGTTGTCTGTAGATAGAGACCCTCCCAGGTCAGGTTGTGTTGTCTGTAGATAGAGACCCTCCCAGGTCAGGTTGTGTTGTCTGTAGATAGAGACCTTCCCAGGTCAGGCTGTGTTGTCTGTAGATAGAGACCCTCCCACGTTGTGTTGTCTGTAGATAGAGACCCTCCCAGGTCAGGTTGTGTTGTCTGTAGATAGAGACCCTCCCAAGTTGGGTTGTCTGTAGATAGAGACCCTCCCAGGCTGTGTTGTCTGTAGATAGAGACCCTCCCTGGTCAGGCTGTGTTGTCTGTAGATAGAGACCCTCCCAGGTCAGGTTGTGTTGTCTGTAGATAGTGACCCTCCCAGGTCAGGTTGTGTTGTCTGTAGATAGAGACCTTCCCAGGTCAGGCTGTGTTTTCTGTAGATAGAGACCCTCCCAGGTTGTGTTGTCTGTAGATAGAGACCCTCCCAGGTCAGGTTGTGTTGTCTGTAGATCGAGGCCCTCCCAGGTCAGGTTGTGTTGTCTGTAGACAGAGACTCTCCCAGGTCAGGTTGTGTTGTCTGTAGATAGAGACCCTCCCAGGTTGTGTTGTCTGTAGATAGAGACCCTCCCAGGTCAGGTTGTGTTGTCTGTAGATAGAGACCCTCCCAGGTCAGGTTGTGTTGTCTGTAGATAGAGACCCTCCCAGGTCAGGTTGTGTTGTCTGTAGACAGAGACCCTCCCAGGTCAGGTTGTGTTGTCTGTAGATAGAGACCCTGCCAGATTGTGTTGTCTGTAGACAGAGACCCTCCCAGGTCAGGTTGTGTTGTCTGTAGATAGAGACCCTCCCAGGTCAGGTTGTGTTGTCTGTAGATAGAGACCCTCCCAGGTCAGGCTGTGTTGTCTGTAGATAGAGACCCTCCTAGGTCACGTTGTGTTGTCTGTAGATAGAGACCCTCCCAGGTTGTGTTGTCTGTAGATAGAGACCCTCCCTGGTTAGGTTGTGTTGTCTGTAGATAGAGACCCTCCAAGGTCAGGCTGTGTTGTCTGTAGATAGAGACCCTCCCAGGTCAGGTTGTGTTGTCTGTAGATAGAGACCCTCCCAGGTCAGGTTGTGTTGTCTGTAGATAGAGACCCTCCCAGGTCAGGTTGTGTTGTCTGTAGATAGAGACCCTCCCAGGTTGTGTTGTCTGTAGATAGAGACCCTCCCAGGCTGTGTTGTCTGTAGATAGAGACCCTCCCAGGTCAGGTTGTGTTGTCTGTAGATCGAGGCCCTCCCAGGTCAGGTTGTGTTGTCTGTAGACAGAGACTCTCCCAGGTCAGGTTGTGTTGTCTGTAGATAGAGACCCTCCCAGGTTGTGTTGTCTGTAGATAGAGACCCTCCCAGGTCAGGTTGTGTTGTCTGTAGATAGAGACCCTCCCAGGTCAGGTTGTGTTGTCTGTAGATAGAGACCCTCCCAGGTCAGGTTGTGTTGTCTGTAGACAGAGACCCTCCCAGGTCAGGTTGTGTTGTCTGTAGATAGAGACCCTGCCAGATTGTGTTGTCTGTAGACAGAGACCCTCCCAGGTCAGGTTGTGTTGTCTGTAGATAGAGACCCTCCCAGGTCAGGTTGTGTTGTCTGTAGATAGAGACCCTCCCAGGTCAGGCTGTGTTGTCTGTAGATAGAGACCCTCCTAGGTCACGTTGTGTTGTCTGTAGATAGAGACCCTCCCAGGTTGTGTTGTCTGTAGATAGAGACCCTCCCTGGTTAGGTTGTGTTGTCTGTAGATAGAGACCCTCCAAGGTCAGGCTGTGTTGTCTGTAGATAGAGACCCTCCCAGGTCAGGTTGTGTTGTCTGTAGATAGAGACCCTCCCAGGTCAGGTTGTGTTGTCTGTAGATAGAGACCCTCCCAGGTCAGGTTGTGTTGTCTGTAGATAGAGACCCTCCCAGGTTGTGTTGTCTGTAGATAGAGACCCTCCCAGGCTGTGTTGTCTGTAGATAGAGACCCTCCCAGGTCAGGTTGTGTTGTCTGTAGATAGAGACCCTCCCAGGTCATGTTGTGTTGTCTGTAGAAAGAGACCCTCCCAGGTCAGGTTGTGTTGTCTGTAGATAGAGACCCTCCCAGGTCAGGTTGTGTTGTCTGTAGATCGAGACCCTCCCATGTCAGGCTGTGTTGTCTGTAGATAGAGACCCTCCTAGGTCAGGTTGTGTTGTCTGTAGATAGAGACCCTCCTAGGTCAGGTTGTGTTGTCTGTAGATAGAGACCCTCCCAGGTCAGGTTGTGTTGTCTGTAGATAGAGACCCTCCCAGGTCAGGTTGTGTTGTCTGTAGACAGAGACCCTCCCAGGTCAGGTTGTGTTGTCTGTAGATAGAGACCCTCCCAGGTCAGGTTGTGTTGTCTGTAGATAGAGACCCTCCCAGGTTGTGTTGTCTGTAGATAGAGACCCTCCCAGGCTGTGTTGTCTGTAGATAGAGACCCTCCCTGGTCAGGCTGTGTTGTCTGTAGATAGAGACCCTCCCAGGTCAGGTTGTGTTGTCTGTAGATAGTGACACTCCCAGGTCAGGTTGTGTTGTCTGTGGATAGTGACCCTCCCAGGTCAGGTTGTGATGTCTGTAGATAGAGACCTTCCCAGGTCAGGCTGTGTTGTCTGTAGATAGAGACCCTCCCAGGTTGTGTTGTCTGTAGATAGAGACCCTCCCAGGTCAGGCTGTGTTGTCTGTAGATAGAGACCCTCCTAGGTCACGTTGTGTTGTCTGTAGATAGAGACCCTCCCAGGTTGTGTTGTCTGTAGATAGAGACCCTCCCTGGTTAGGTTGTGTTGTCTGTAGATATAGACCCTCCAAGGTCAGGCTGTGTTGTCTGTAGATAGAGACCCTCCCAGGTCAGGTTGTGTTGTCTGTAGATAGAGACCCTCCCAGGTCAGGTTGTGTTGTCTGTAGATAGAGACCCTCCCAGGTCAGGTTGTGTTGTCTGTAGATAGAGACCCTCCCAGGTTGTGTTGTCTGTAGATAGAGACCCTCCCAGGCTGTGTTGTCTGTAGATAGAAACCCTCCCAGGTCAGGTTGTGTTGTCTGTAGATAGAGACCCTCCCAGGCTGTGTTGTCTGTAGATAGAGACCCTCCCTGGTCAGGCTGTGTTGTCTGTAGATAGAGACCCTCCCAGGTCAGGTTGTGTTGTCTGTAGATAGTGACACTCCCAGGTCAGGTTGTGTTGTCTGTAGATAGTGACCCTCCCAGGTCAGGTTGTGATGTCTGTAGATAGAGACCTTCCCAGGTCAGGCTGTGTTGTCTGTAGATAGAGACCCTCCCAGGTTGTGTTGTCTGTAGATAGAGACCCTCCCAGGTCAGGTTGTGTTGTCTGTAGATAGAGACCCTCACAGGTCAAGTTGTGTTGTCTGTAGACAGAGACCCTCCCAGGTCAGGTTGTGTTGTCTGTAGATAGAAACCCTCCCAGGTCAGGTTGTGTTGTCTGTAGATAGAGACCCTCCCAGGTCAGGTTGTGTTGTCTGTAGACAGAGACCCTCCCAGGTCAGGTTGTGTTGTCTGTAGATAGAGACCCTCCCAGGTCAGGTTGTGTTGTCTGTAGATAGAGACCCTCCCAGGTCAGGCTGTGTTGTCTGTAGATAGAGACCCTCCTAGGTCAGGTTGTGTTGTCTGTAGATAGAGACCCTCCTAGGTCAGGTTGTGTTGTCTGTAGATAGAGACCCTCCCAGGTCAGGTTGTTTTGTCTGTAGATAGAGACCCTCCCAGGTCAGGCTGTGTTGTCTGTAGATAGAGACACTCCCAGGTCAGGTTGTGTTGTCTGTAGATAGAGACCCTCCCAGGTCAGGTTGTGTTGTCTGTAGACAGAGACCCTCCCAGGTCAGGTTGTGTTGTCTGTAGATAGAGACCCTCCCAGGTCAGGTTGTGTTGTCTGTAGATAGAGACCCTCCCAGGTCAGGTTGTGTTGTCTGTAGATAGAGACCCTCCCAGGTTGTGTTGTCTGTAGATAGAGACCCTCCCAGGTTGTGTTGTCTGTAGATAGAGACCCTCCCAGGTCAGTCTGTGTTGTCTGTAGATAGATACCCTCCCAGGTCAGTCTGTGTTGTCTGTAGATAGAGACCCTCCCAGGTCAGGTTGTGTTGTCTGTAGATAGAGACCCTCCCAGGTTGTGTTGTCTGTAGATAGAGACCCTCCCAGGTCAGGTTGTGTTGTCTGTAGATAGAGACCCTCCCAGGTCAGGCTGTGTTGTCTGTAGATAGAGACCCTCCTAGGTCACGTTGTGTTGTCTGTAGATATAGACCCTCCCAGGTTGTGTTGTCTGTAGATAGAGACCCTCCCAGGTTAGGTTGTGTTGTCTGTAGATAGAGACCCTCCCAGGTCAGGTTGTGTTGTCTGTAGATAGAGACCCTCCCAGGTCAGGTTGTGTTGTCTGTAGATAGAGACTCTCCTAGGTTGTGTTGTCTGTAGATAGAGACCCTCCCAGGCTGTGTTGTCTGTAGATAGAGACCCTCCCAGGTCAGGTTGTGTTGTCTGTAGATAGAGACCCTCCCAGGTCATGTTGTGTTGTCTGTAGATAGAGACCCTCCCAGGTCAGGTTGTGTTGTCTGTAGATAGAGACCCTCCCAGGTCAGGTGGTGTTGTCTGTAGATAGAGACCCTCCCAGGTCAGGTTGTGTTGTCTGTAGATAGAGAACTTCCCAGGTCAGGCTTTGTTGTCTGTAGATAGAGACCCTCCCACGTTGTGTTGTCTGTAGATAGAGACCCTCCCAGGTTAGGTTGTGTTGTCTGTAGATAGAGACCCTCCCAGGTCAGGTTGTGTTGTCTGTAGACAGAGACCCTCCCAGGTCAGGTTGTGTTGTCTGTAGATATAAACCCTCCCAGGTCAGGTTGTGTTGTCTGTAGATAGAGACCCTCCCAGGTCAGGTTGTGTTGTCTGTAGATAAAGACCCTCCCAGGTTGTGTTGTCTGTAGATAGAGACCCTCCCAGGCTGTGTTGTCTGTAGATAGAGACCCTCCCTGGTCAGGCTGTGTTGTCTGTAGATAGAGACCCTCCCAGGTCAGGTTGTGTTGTCTGTAGATAGTGACACTCCCAGGTCAGGTTGTGTTGTCTGTAGATAGTAACCCTCCCAGGTCAGGTTGTGTTGTCTGTAGATAGAGACCTTCCCAGGTCAGGCTGTGTTGTCTGTAGATAGAGACCCTCCCAGGTTGTGTTGTCTGTAGATAGAGACCCTCCCAGGTCAGGTTGTGTTGTCTGTAGATAGACACCCTCCCAGGTCAGGTTGTGTTGTCTGTAGACAGAGACCCTCCCAGGTCAGGTTGTGTTGTCTGTAGATAGAAACCCTCCCAGGTCAGGTTGTGTTGTCTGTAGATAGAGACCCTCCCAGGTCAGGTTGTGTTGTCTGTAGACAGAGACCCTCCCAGGTCAGGTTGTGTTGTCTGTAGATAGAGACCCTCCCAGGTTGTGTTGTCTGTAGATACAGACCCTCCCAGGTCAGGTTGTGTTGTCTGTAGATAGAGACCCTCCGAGGTCAGGTTGTGTTGTCTGTAGATAGAGACCCTCCCATGTCAGGTTGTGTTGTCTGTAGATAGAGACCCTCCAAGGTTGTGTTGTCTGTAGATAGAGACCCTCCCAGGTTGTGTTGTCTGTAGATAGAGACCCTCCCAGGTCAGGTTGTGTTGTCTGTAGATAAAGACCATCCCAGGTCAGGTTGTGTTGTCTGTAGATAGAGACCCTCCCAGGTTGTGTTGTCTGTAGATAGAGACCCTCCCAGGCTGTGTTGTCTGTAGATAGAGACCCTCCCTGGTCAGGCTGTGTTGTCTGTAGATAGAGACCATCCCAGGTCAGGTTGTGTTGTCTGTAGATAGTGACCCTCCCAGGTCAGGTTGTGTTGTCTGTAGATAGAGACCCTCCCTGGTCAGGCTGTGTTGTCTGTAGATAGAGACCCTCACAGGTCAGGTTGTGTTGTCTGTAGATAGTGACCCTCCCAGGTCAGGTTGTGTTTTCTGTAGATAGAGACCCTCCCAGGTTGTGTGGTCTGTAGATAGAGACCCTCCCAGGTCAGGTTGTGTTGTCTGTAGATAGAGACCCTCCCAGGTCAGGTTGTGTTGTCTGTAGATAGAGACCCTCCTAGGTCAGGTTGTGTTGTCTGTAGATAGAGACCCTCCTAGGTCAGGTTGTGTTGTCTGTAGATAGAGACCCTCCCAGGTCAGGTTGTGTTGTCTGTAGACAGAGACCATCCCAGGTCAGGTTGTGTTGTCTGTAGATAGAGACCCTCCCAGGTTGTGTTGTCTGTATATAGAGACCCTCCCAGGCTTTGTTGTCTGTAGATAGAGACCCTCCTTGGTCAGGCTGTGTTGTCTGTAGATAGAGACCCTCCCAGGTCAGGTTGTGTTGTCTGTAGATAGAGACCCTCCCAGGTCAGGTTGTGTTGTCTGTAGATAGAGACCCTCCCAGGTCAGGTTGTGTTGTCTGTAGATAGAGACCCTCCCAGGTTGTGTTGTCTGTATATAGAGACCCTCCCAGGCTGTGTTGTCTGTAGATAGAGACCCTCCCAGATCAGGTTGTGTTTTCTGTAGATAGAGACCCTACCAGGTCAGGTTGTGTTGTCTGTAGATAGAGACCCTCCCAGGTTCTGTTGTCTGTAGATAGAGACCCTCCCAGATTGTGTTGTCTGTAGATAGAGACCCTCCCAGATTGTGTTGTCTGTAGATAGAGACCCTCTCAGGTCAGGTTGTGTTGTCTGTAGATAGAGACCCTCCCAGGTCAGGTTGTGTTGTATGTAGATAGAGACCCTCCCAGGTCAGGTTGTGTTGTCTGTATATAGAGACCCTCCAAGGTTGTGTTGTCTGTAGATAGAGACCCTCCCAGGTTGTGTTGTCTGTAGATAGAGTCCCTCCCAGGTTTTGTTGTCTGTAGATAGAGACCCTCCCAGGTCAGGTTGTGTTGTCTGTAGATAGAGACCCTCCCAGGTCAGGTTGTGTTGTCTGTAGATAGAGACCCTCCCAGGTCAGGTTGTGTTGTCTGTAGATAGAGACCCTCCCAGGTCAGGCTGTGTTGTCTGTAGATAGAGACCCTCCTAGGTCACGTTGTGTTGTCTGTAGATATAGACCCTCCCAGGTTGTGTTGTCTGTAGATAGAGACCCTCCCAGGTTAGGTTGTGTTGTCTGTAGATAGAGACCCTCCCAGGTCAGGTTGTGTTGTCTGTAGATAGAGACCCTCCCAGGTCAGGTTGTGTTGTCTGTATATAGAGACCCTCCCAGGTTGTGTTGTCTGTAGATAGAGACCCTCCCAGGCTGTGTTGTCTGTAGATAGAGACCCTCCCAGGTCAGGTTGTATTGTCTGTAGATAGAGACCCTCTCAGGTCATGTTGTGTTGTCTGTAGATAGAGACCCTCCCAGGTCAGGTTGTGTTGTCTGTAGATAGAGACCCTCCCAGGTCAGGTTGTGTTGTCTGTAGATAGAGACCCTCCCAGGTCAGGCTGTGTTGTCTGTAGATAGAGACCCTCCTAGGTCAGGTTGTGTTGTCTGTAGATAGAGACCCCCTAGGTCAGGTTGTGTTGTCTGTAGATAGAGACCCTCCCAGGTCAGGTTGTGTTGTCTGTAGATAGAGACCCTCCCAGGTCAGGCTGTGTTGTCTGTAGATAGAGACCCTCCCAGGTTGTGTTGTCTGTAGATAGAGACCCTCCCAGGCTGTGTTGTCTGTAGATAGAGACCCTCCCTGGTCAGGCTGTGTTGTCTGTAGATAGAGACCCTCCCAGGTCAGGTTGTGTTGTCTGTAGATAGTGACACTCCCAGGTCAGGTTGTGTTGTCTGTAGATAGAGACCCTCCCAGGTCAGGTTGTGTTGTCTGTAGATAGAGACCCTCTCAGGTCATGTTGTGTTGTCTGTAGATAGAGACCCTCCCAGGTCAGGTTGTGTTGTCTGTAGATAGAGACCCTCCCAGGTCAGGTTGTGTTGTCTGTAGATAGAGACCCTCCCAGGTCAGGCTGTGTTGTCTGTAGATAGAGACCCTCCTAGGTCAGGTTGTGTTGTCTGTAGATAGAGACCCCCTAGGTCAGGTTGTGTTGTCTGTAGATAGAGACCCTCCCAGGTCAGGTTGTGTTGTCTGTAGATAGAGACCCTCCCAGGTCAGGCTGTGTTGTCTGTAGATAGAGACCCTCCCAGGTTGTGTTGTCTGTAGATAGAGACCCTCCCAGGCTGTGTTGTCTGTAGATAGAGACCCTCCCTGGTCAGGCTGTGTTGTCTGTAGATAGAGACCCTCCCAGGTCAGGTTGTGTTGTCTGTAGATAGTGACACTCCCAGGTCAGGTTGTGTTGTCTGTAGATAGAGACCCTCCCAGGTCAGGTTGTGTTGTCTGTAGATAGAGACCTTCCCAGGTCAGGCTGTGTTGTCTGTAGATAGAGACCCTCCCACGTTGTGTTGTCTGTAGATAGAGACCCTCCCAGGTCAGGTTGTGTTGTCTGTAGATAGAGACCCTCCCAGGTCAGGTTGTGTTGTCTGTAGACAGAGACCCTCCCAGGTCAGGTTGTGTTGTCTGTAGATAGATACCCTCCCAGGTCAGGTTGTGTTGTCTGTAGATAGAGACCCTCCCAGGTCAGGTTGTGTTGTCTGTAGACAGAGACCCTCCCAGGTCAGGTTGTGTTGTCTGTAGATAGAGACCCTCCCAGGTTGTGTTGTCTGTAGATAGAGACCCTCCCAGGCTGTGTTGTCTGTAGATAAAGACCCTCCCTGGTCAGGCTGTGTTGTCTGTAGATAGAGACCCTCCCAGGTCAGGTTGTGTTGTCTGTAGATAGTGACACTCCCAGGTCAGGTTGTGTTGTCTGTAGATAGTGACCCTCCCAGGTCAGGTTGTGTTGTCTGTAGATAGAGACCTTCCCAGGTCAGGCTGTGTTGTCTGTAGATAGAGACCCTCCCAGGTTGTGTTGTCTGTAGATAGAGACCCTCCCAGGTCAGGTTGTGTTGTCTGTAGATAGACACCCTCCCAGGTCAGGTTGTGTTGTCTGTAGACAGAGACCCTCCCAGGTCAGGTTGTGTTGTCTGTAGATAGAAACCCTCCCTGGTCAGGTTGTGTTGTCTGTAGATAGAGACCCTCCCAGGTCAGGTTGTGTTGTCTGTAGACAGAGACCCTCCCAGGTCAGGTTGTGTTGTCTGTAGATAGAGACCCTCCCAGGTTGTGTTGTCTGTAGATAGAGACCCTCCCAGGTCAGGTTGTGTTGTCTGTAGATAAAGACCCTCCCAGGTCAGGTTGTGTTGTCTGTAGATAGAGACCCTCCCAGGTCAGGTTGTGTTGTCTGTAGATAGAGACCCTCCAAGGTTGTGTTGTCTGTAGATAGAGACCCTCCTAGGTCAGGTTGTGTTGTCTGTAGATAGAGACCCTCCCAGGTTGTGTTGTCTGTAGATAGAGACCCTCCCAGGTTGTGTTGTCTGTAGATAGAGACCCTCCCAGGTTGTGTTGTCTGTAGATAGAGACCCTCCCTGGTCAGGCTGTGTTGTCTGTAGATAGAGACCCTCCCAGGTCAGGTTGTGTTGTCTGTAGATAGTGACCCTCCCAGGTCAGGTTGTGTTGTCTGTAGATAGAGACCCTCCCAGGTCAGGTGTGTTGTCTGTAGATAGAGACCCTCCCAGGTCAGGTTGTGTTGTCTGTAGATAGAGACCCTCCCAGGTCAGGTTGTGTTGTCTGTAGATAGAGACCCTCCCAGGTCAGGTTGTGTTGTCTGTAGATAGAGACCCTCCTAGGTCAGGTTGTGTTGTCTGTAGATAGAGACCCTCCCAGGTCAGGTTGTGTTGTCTGTAGATAGAGACCCTCCCAGGTCAGGTTGTGTTGTCTGTAGATAGAGACCCTCCCAGGTCAGGTTGTGTTGTCTGTAGATAGAGACCCTCCCAGGTCAGGTTGTGTTGTCTGTAGATAGAGACCCTCCCAGGTTGTGTTGTCTGTAGATAGAGACCCTCCCAGGCTGTGTTGTCTGTAGATAGAGACCCTCCCTGGTCAGGCTGTGTTGTCTGTAGATAGAGACCCTCCCAGGTCAGGTTGTGTTGTCTGTAGATAGTGACACTCCCAGGTCAGGTTGTGTTGTCTGTAGATAGAGACCCTCCCAGGTCAGGTTGTGTTGTCTGTAGATAGAGACCTTCCCAGGTCAGGCTGTGTTGTCTGTAGATAGAGACCCTCCCACGTTGTGTTGTCTGTAGATAGAGACCCTCCCAGGTCAGGTTGTGTTGTCTGTAGATAGAGACCCTCCCAGGTCAGGTTGTGTTGTCTGTAGACAGAGACCCTCCCAGGTCAGGTTGTGTTGTCTGTAGATAGAAACCCTCCCAGGTCAGGTTGTGTTGTCTGTAGATAGAGACCCTCCCAGGTCAGGTTGTGTTGTCTGTAGACAGAGACCCTCCCAGGTCAGGTTGTGTTGTCTGTAGATAGAGACCCTCCCAGGTTGTGTTGTCTGTAGATAGAGACCCTCCCAGGCTGTGTTGTCTGTAGATAGAGACCCTCCCTGGTCAGGCTGTGTTGTCTGTAGATAGAGACCCTCCCAGGTCAGGTTGTGTTGTCTGTAGATAGTGACACTCCCAGGTCAGGTTGTGTTGTCTGTAGATAGTGACCCTCCCAGGTCAGGTTGTGTTGTCTGTAGATAGAGACCTTCCCAGGTCAGGCTGTGTTGTCTGTAGATAGAGACCCTCCCAGGTTGTGTTGTCTGTAGATAGAGACCCTCCCTGGTCAGGCTGTGTTGTCTGTAGATAGAGACCCTCCCAGGTCAGGTTGTGTTGTCTGTAGATAGACACCCTCCCAGGTCAGGTTGTGTTGTCTGTAGACAGAGACCCTCCCAGGTCAGGTTGTGTTGTCTGTAGATAGAAACCCTCCCTGGTCAGGTTGTGTTGTCTGTAGATAGAGACCCTCCAAGGTTGTGTTGTCTGTAGATAGAGACCCTCCTAGGTCAGGTTGTGTTGTCTGTAGATAGAGACCCTCCCAGGTTGTGTTGTGTGTAGATAGAGACCCTCCCAGGTTGTGTTGTCTGTAGATAGAGACCCTCCCAGGTTGTGTTGTCTGTAGATAGAGACCCTCCCTGGTCAGGTTGTGTTGTCTGTAGATAGAGACCCTCCCAGGTCAGGTTGTGTTGTCTGTAGATAGAGACCCTCCCAGGTTGTGTTGTCTGTAGATAGAGACCCTCCCAGGTCAGGTTGTGTTGTCTGTAGATAGAGACCCTCCCAGGTCAGGTTGTGTTGTCTGTAGATAGAGACCCTCCTAGGTCAGGTTGTGTTCTCTGTAGATAGAGACCCTCCTAGGTCAGGTTGTGTTGTCTGTAGATAGAGACCCTCCCAGGTCAGGTTGTGTTGTCTGTAGACAGAGACCCTCCCAGGTCAGGTTGTGTTGTTTGTAGATAGAGACCCTCCCAGGTCAGGTTGTGTTGTCTGTAGATAGAGACCCTCCCAGGTCAGGTTGTGTTGTCTGTAGATAGAGACCCTCCCAGGTCAGGTTGTGTTGTCTGTAGATAGAGACCCTACCAGGTCAGGTTGTGTTGTCTGTAGATAGAGACACTCCCAGTTTGTGTTGTCTGTAGATATAGACCCTCCCAGGTTGTGTTGTCTGTAGATAGAGACCCTCCCAGATTGTGTTGTCTGTAGATAGAGACCCTCCCAGATTGTGTTGTCTGTAGATAGAGACCCTCCCAGGTCAGGTTGTGTTGTCTGTAGATAGAGACCCTCCCAGGTTGTGTTGTCTGTAGATAGAGACCCTCCCAGGTCAAGTTGTGTTGTCTGTAGATAGAGACCCTCCCAGGTCAGGTTGTGTTGTCTGTAGATAGAGACCCTCCCAGGTCAGGTTGTGTTGTCTGTAGATAGAGACCCTCCCAGGTCAGGTTGTGTTGTCTGTAGATAGAGACCCTCCCAGGTCAGGCTGTGTTGTCTGTAGATAGAGACCCTCCTAGGTCACGTTGTGTTGTCTGTAGATAGAGACCCTCCCAGGTTGTGTTGTCTGTAGATAGAGACCCTCCCAGGTTGTGTTGTCTGTAGATAGAGACCCTCCCAGGCTGTGTTGTCTGTAGATAAAGACCCTCCCTGGTCAGGCTGTGTTGTCTGTAGATAGAGACCCTCCCAGGTCAGGTTGTGTTGTCTGTAGATAGTGACACTCCCAGGTCAGGTTGTGTTGTCTGTAGATAGTGACCCTCCCAGGTCAGGTTGTGTTGTCTGTAGATAGAGACCTTCCCAGGTCAGGCTGTGTTGTCTGTAGATAGAGACCCTCCCAGGTTGTGTTGTCTGTAGATAGAGACCCTCCCTGGTCAGGCTGTGTTGTCTGTAGATAGAGACCCTCCCAGGTCAGGTTGTGTTGTCTGTAGATAGACACCCTCCCAGGTCAGGTTGTGTTGTCTGTAGACAGAGACCCTCCCAGGTCAGGTTGTGTTGTCTGTAGATAGAAACCCTCCCTGGTCAGGTTGTGTTGTCTGTAGATAGAGACCCTCCAAGGTTGTGTTGTCTGTAGATAGAGACCCTCCTAGGTCAGGTTGTGTTGTCTGTAGATAGAGACCCTCCCAGGTTGTGTTGTGTGTAGATAGAGACCCTCCCAGGTTGTGTTGTCTGTAGATAGAGACCCTCCCAGGTTGTGTTGTCTGTAGATAGAGACCCTCCCTGGTCAGGTTGTGTTGTCTGTAGATAGAGACCCTCCCAGGTCAGGTTGTGTTGTCTGTAGATAGAGACCCTCCCAGGTTGTGTTGTCTGTAGATAGAGACCCTCCCAGGTCAGGTTGTGTTGTCTGTAGATAGAGACCCTCCCAGGTCAGGTTGTGTTGTCTGTAGATAGAGACCCTCCTAGGTCAGGTTGTGTTCTCTGTAGATAGAGACCCTCCTAGGTCAGGTTGTGTTGTCTGTAGATAGAGACCCTCCCAGGTCAGGTTGTGTTGTCTGTAGACAGAGACCCTCCCAGGTCAGGTTGTGTTGTTTGTAGATAGAGACCCTCCCAGGTCAGGTTGTGTTGTCTGTAGATAGAGACCCTCCCAGGTCAGGTTGTGTTGTCTGTAGATAGAGACCCTCCCAGGTCAGGTTGTGTTGTCTGTAGATAGAGACCCTACCAGGTCAGGTTGTGTTGTCTGTAGATAGAGACACTCCCAGTTTGTGTTGTCTGTAGATATAGACCCTCCCAGGTTGTGTTGTCTGTAGATAGAGACCCTCCCAGATTGTGTTGTCTGTAGATAGAGACCCTCCCAGATTGTGTTGTCTGTAGATAGAGACCCTCCCAGGTCAGGTTGTGTTGTCTGTAGATAGAGACCCTCCCAGGTTGTGTTGTCTGTAGATAGAGACCCTCCCAGGTCAAGTTGTGTTGTCTGTAGATAGAGACCCTCCCAGGTCAGGTTGTGTTGTCTGTAGATAGAGACCCTCCCAGGTCAGGTTGTGTTGTCTGTAGATAGAGACCCTCCCAGGTCAGGTTGTGTTGTCTGTAGATAGAGACCCTCCCAGGTCAGGCTGTGTTGTCTGTAGATAGAGACCCTCCTAGGTCACGTTGTGTTGTCTGTAGATAGAGACCCTCCCAGGTTGTGTTGTCTGTAGATAGAGACCCTCCCAGGTTAGGTTGTGTTGTCTGTAGATAGAGACCCTCCAAGGTCAGGCTGTGTTGTCTGTAGATAGAGACCCTCCCAGGTCAGGTTGTGTTGTCTGTAGATAAAGACCCTCCCAGGTCAGGTTGTGTTGTCTGTAGATAGAGACCCTCCCAGGTCAGGCTGTGTTGTCTGTAGATAGAGACCATCCTAGGTCAGGTTGTGTTGTCTGTAGATAGAGACCGTCCCCGGTCAGGTTGTGTTGTCTGTAGATAGAGACCCTCCCAGGTTGTGTTGTCTGTAGATAGAGACCCTCCCAGGTCAGGCTGTGTTGTCTGTAGATAGAGACCCTCCCAGGTCAGGTTGTGTTGTCTGTAGATAGAGACCCTCCCAGGTCAGGTTGTGTTGTCTGTAGACAGAGACCCTCCCAGGTCAGGTTGTGTTGTCTGTAGATAGAGACCCTCCCAGGTCAGGTTGTGTTGTCTGTAGATAGAGACCCTCCCAGGTCAGGTTGTGTTGTCTGTAGATAGAGACCCTTCCCTGTCAGGTTGTGTTGTCTGTAGATAGAGACCCTCCCAGGTTGTTTTGTCTGTAGATAGAGACCCTCCCAGGCTGTGTTGTCTGTAGATAGAGACCCTCCCTGGTCAGGCTGTGTTGTCTGTAGATAGAGACCCTCCCAGGTCAGGTTGTGTTGTCTGTAGATAGAGACCTTCCCAGGTCAGGCTGTGTTGTCTGTAGATAGAGACCCTCCCAGGTTGTGTTGTCTGTAGATAGAGACCCTCCCAGGTCAGGTTGTGTTGTCTGTAGATAGACACCCTCCCAGGTCAGGTTGTGTTGTCTGTAGACAGAGACCCTCCCAGGTCAGGTTGTGTTGTCTGTAGATAGAAACCCTCCCGGTCAGGTTGTGTTGTCTTTAGATAGAGACCCTCCCAGGTCAGGTTGTGTTGTCTGTAGACAGAGACCCTCCCAGGTCAGGTTGTGTTGTCTGTAGATAGAGACCCTCCCAGGTTGTGTTGTCTGTAGATAGAGACCCTCCCAGGTCAGGTTGTGTTGTCTGTAGATAGAGACCCTCCCAGGTCAGGTTGTGTTGTCTGTAGATAGAGACCCTCCAAGGTTGTGTTGTCTGTAGATAGAGACCCTCCTAGGTCAGGTTGTGTTGTCTGTAGATAGAGACCCTCCCAGGTTGTGTTGTCTGTAGATAGAGACCCTCCCAGGTTGTGTTGTCTATAGATAGAGACCCTCCCAGGTTGTGTTGTCTGTAGATAGAGACCCTCCCAGGTCAGGTTGTGTTGTCTGTAGATAAAGACCATTCCAGGTCAGGTTGTGTTGTCTGTAGATAGAGACCCTCCCAGGTTGTGTTGTCTGTAGATAGAGACCCTCCCAGGCTGTGTTGTCTGTAGATAGAGACCATCCCTGGTCAGGCTGTGTTGTCTGTAGATAGAGACCCTCCCAGGTCAGGTTGTGTTGTCTGTAGATAGTGACCCTCCCAGGTCAGGTTGTGTTGTCTGTAGATAGAGACCTTCCCAGGTCAGGCTGTGTTTTCTGTAGATAGAGACCCTCCCAGGTTGTGTTGTCTGTAGATAGAGACCCTCCCAGGTCAGGTTGTGTTGTCTGTAGATAGAAACCCTCCCAGGTCAGGTTGTGTTGTCTGTAGATAGAGACCCTCCCAGGTCAGGTTGTGTTGTCTGTAGACAGAGACCCTCCCAGGTCAGGTTGTGTTGTCTGTAGATAGAGACCCTCCCAGGTTGTGTTGTCTGTAGATAGAGACCCTCCCAGGTCAGGTTGTGTTGTCTGTAGATAGAGACCCTCCCAGGTCAGGTTGTGTTGTCTGTAGATAGAGACCCTCCCAGTTCAGGTTGTGTTGTCTGTAGATAGAGACCCTCCAAGGTTGTGTTGTCTGTAGATAGAGACCCTCCTAGGTCAGGTTGTGTTGTCTGTAGATAGAGACCCTCCCAGGTTGTGTTGTCTGTAGATAGAGACCCTCCCAGGTCAGGTTGTGTTGTCTGTAGATAGAGACCCTCCCAGGTTGTGTTGTCTGTAGATAGAGACCCTCCCAGGTCAGGTTGTGTTGTCTGTAGATAAAGACCATCCCAGGTCAGGTTGTGATGTGTGTAGATAGAGACCCTCCCAGGTTGTGTTGTCTGTAGATAGAGACCCTCCCAGGCTGTGTTGTCTGTAGATAGAGACCCTCCCTGGTCAGGCTGTGTTGTCTGTAGATAGAGACCCTCCCAGGTCAGGTTGTGTTGTCTGTAGATAGTGACCCTCCCAGGTCAGGTTGTGTTGTCTGTAGATAGAGACCCTCCTAGGTCAGGTTGTGTTGTCTGTAGATAGAGACCCTCCTAGGTCAGGTTGTGTTGTCTGTAGATAGAGACCCTCCCAGGTCAGGTTGTGTTGTCTGTAGACAGAGACCCTCCCAGGTCAGGTTGTGTTGTCTGTAGATAGAGACCCTCCCAGGTCAGGTTGTGTTGTCTGTAGATAGAGACCCTCCCAGGTCAGGTTGTGTTGTCTGTAGATAGAGACCCTCCCAGGTTGTGTTGTCTGTATATAGAGACCCTCCCAGGCTGTGTTGTCTGTAGATAGAGACCCTCCTTGGTCAGGCTGTGTTGTCTGTAGATAGTGACCCTCCCAGGTCAGGTTGTGTTGTCCGTAGATAGAGACCCTCCCAGATCAGGTTGTGTTGTCTGTAGATAGAGACCCTACCAGGTCAGGTTGTGTTGTCTGTAGATAGAGACACTCCCAGTTTGTGTTGTCTGTAGATAGAGACCCTCCCAGGTTGTGTTGTCTGTAGATAGAGACCCTCCCAGATTGTGTTGTCTGTAGATAGAGACCCTCCCAGGCTGTGTTGTCTGTAGATAGAGACCCTCCCTGGTCAGGCTGTGTTGTCTGTAGATAGAGACCCTCCCAGGTCAGGTTGTGTTGTCTGTAGACAGAGACCCTCCCAGGTCAGGTTGTGTTGTCTGTAGATAGAGACCCTCCCAGGTCAGGTTGTGTTGTCTGTAGATAGAGACCCTTCCCGGTCAGGTTGTGTTGTCTGTAGATAGAGACCCTCCCAGGTTGTTTTGTCTGTAGATAGAGACCCTCCCAGGCTGTGTTGTCTGTAGATAGAGACCCTCCCAGGTTGTGTTGTCTGTAGATAGTGACCCTCCCAGGTCAGGTTGTGTTGTCCGTAGATAGAGACCCTCCCAGATCAGGTTGTGTTGTCTGTAGATAGAGACCCTACCAGGTCAGGTTGTGTTGTCTGTAGATAGAGACACTCCCAGTTTGTGTTGTCTGTAGATAGAGACCCTCCCAGGTTGTGTTGTCTGTAGATAGAGACCCTCCCAGATTGTGTTGTCTGTAGATAGAGACCCTCCCAGGCTGTGTTGTCTGTAGATAGAGACCCTCCCTGGTCAGGCTGTGTTGTCTGTAGATAGAGACCCTCCCAGGTCAGGTTGTGTTGTCTGTAGACAGAGACCCTCCCAGGTCAGGTTGTGTTGTCTGTAGATAGAGACCCTCCCAGGTCAGGTTGTGTTGTCTGTAGATAGAGACCCTTCCCGGTCAGGTTGTGTTGTCTGTAGATAGAGACCCTCCCAGGTTGTTTTGTCTGTAGATAGAGACCCTCCCAGGCTGTGTTGTCTGTAGATAGAGACCCTCCCTGGTCAGGCTGTGTTGTCTGTAGACAGAGACCCTCCCAGGTCAGGTTGTGTTGTCTGTAGATAGAGACCTTCCCAGGTCAGGCTGTGTTGTCTGTAGATAGAGACCCTCCCAGGTTGTGTTGTCTGTAGATAGAGACCCTCCCAGATTGTGTTGTCTGTAGATAGAAACCCTCCCAGATTGTGTTGTCTGTAGACAGAGACCCTCCCAGGTCAGGTTGTGTTGTCTGTAGATAAAGACCCTCCCAGGTCAGGTTGTGTTGTCTGTAGATAGAGACCCTCCCAGGTTGTGTTGTCTGTAGATAGAGACCCTCCCAGATTGTGTTGTCTGTAGATAGAGACCCTCCCAGATTGTGTTGTCTGTAGATAGATACCCTCCCAGGTCAGGTTGTGTTGTCTGTAGATAGAGACCCTCCCAGGTTGTGTTGTCTGTAGATAGTGACCCTCCCAGGTCAAGTTGTGTTGTCTGTAGATAGAGACCCTCCCAGGTCAGGTTGTGTTGTCTGTAGATAGAGACCCTCCCAGGTCAGGTTGTGTTGTCTGTAGATAGAGACCCTCCCAGGTCAGGTTGTGTTGTCTGTAGATAGAGACCCTCCCAGGTCAGGCTGTGTTGTCTGAAGATAGAGACCCTCCTAGGTCACGTTGTGTTGTCTGTAGATAGAGACCCTCCCAGGTTGTGTTGTCTGTAGATAGAGCCCTCCCAGGTTAGGTTGTGTTGTCTGTAGATAGAGACCCTCCAAGGTCAGGCTGTAGATAGAGACCCTCCCAGGTCAGGTTGTGTTGTCTGTAGATAAAGACCCTCCCAGGTCAGGTTGTGTTGTCTGTAGATAGAGACCCTCCCAGGTTAGGTTGTGTTGTCTGTAGATAGAGACCCTCCAAGGTCAGGCTGTGTTGTCTGTAGATAGAGACCCTACCAGGTCAGGTTGTGTTGTCTGTAGATAAAGACCCTCCCAGGTCAGGTTGTGTTGTCTGTAGATAGAGACCCTCCCAGGTCAGGTTGTGTTGTCTGTAGACAGAGACCCTCCCAGGTCAGGTTGTGTTGTCTGTAGATAGAGACCCTCCCAGGTCAGGTTGTGTTGTCTGTAGATAGAGACCCTCCCAGGTCAGGTTGTGTTGTCTGTAGATAGAGACCCTCCCAGGTTGTGTTGTCTGTATATAGAGACCCTCCCAGGCTGTGTTGTCTGTAGATAGAGACCCTCCTTGGTCAGGCTGTGTTGTCTGTAGATAGAGACCCTCCCAGGTAAGGTTGTGTTGTCTGTAGATAGAGACCCTCCCAGGTCAGGTTGTGTTGTCTGTAGATAGAGACCCTCCCAGGTCAGGGTGTGTTGTCTGTAGATAGAGACCCTCCCAGGTTGTGTTGTCTGTATATAGAGACCCTCCCAGGTTGTGTTGTCTGTAGATAGTGACCCTCCCAGGTCAGGTTGTGTTGTCTGTAGATAGAGACCCTCCCAGATAAGGTTGTGTTGTCTGTAGATAGAGACACTACCAGGTCAGGTTGTGTTGTCTGTAGATAGAGACACTCCCAGTTTGTGTTGTCTGTAGATAGAGACCCTCCCAGGTTGTGTTGTCTGTAGATAGAGACCCTCCCAGATTGTGTTGTCTGTAGATGGAGACCCTCCCAGATTGTGTTGTCTGTAGATAGAGACCCTCCCAGGTCAGGTTGTGTTGTCTGTAGATAGAGACCCTCCCAGGTCAGGTTGTGTTGTATGTAGATAGAGACCCTCCCAGGTCAGGTTGTGTTGTCTGTATATAGAGACCCTCCAAGGTTGTGTTGTCTGTAGATAGAGTCCCTCCCAGGTTTTGTTGTCTGTAGATAGAGACCCTCCCAGGTCAGGTTGTGTTGTCTGTAGATAAAGACCCTCCCAGGTCAGGTTGTGTTGTCTGTAGATAGAGACCCTCCCAGGTTGTGTTGTCTGTAGATAGAGACCCTCCCAGATTGTGTTGTCTGTAGATAGATACCCTCCCAGGTCAGGTTGTGTTGTCTGTAGATAGAGACCCTCCCAGGTTGTGTTGTCTGTAGATAGTGACCCTCCCAGGTCAAGTTGTGTTGTCTGTAGATAGAGACCCTCCCAGGTCAGGTTGTGTTGTCTGTAGATAGAGACCCTCCCAGGTCAGGTTGTGTTGTCTGTAGATAGAGACCCTCCCAGGTCAGGTTGTGTTGTCTGTAGATAGAGACCCTCCCAGGTCAGGCTGTGTTGTCTGAAGATAGAGACCCTCCTAGGTCACGTTGTGTTGTCTGTAGATAGAGACCCTCCCAGGTTGTGTTGTCTGTAGATAGAGCCCTCCCAGGTTAGGTTGTGTTGTCTGTAGATAGAGACCCTCCAAGGTCAGGCTGTAGATAGAGACCCTCCCAGGTCAGGTTGTGTTGTCTGTAGATAAAGACCCTCCCAGGTCAGGTTGTGTTGTCTGTAGATAGAGACCCTCCCAGGTTGTGTTGTCTGTAGATAGAGACCCTCCCAGATTGTGTTGTCTGTAGATAGATACCCTCCCAGGTCAGGTTGTGTTGTCTGTAGATAGAGACCCTCCCAGGTTGTGTTGTCTGTAGATAGTGACCCTCCCAGGTCAAGTTGTGTTGTCTGTAGATAGAGACCCTCCCAGGTCAGGTTGTGTTGTCTGTAGATAGAGACCCTCCCAGGTCAGGTTGTGTTGTCTGTAGATAGAGACCCTCCCAGGTCAGGTTGTGTTGTCTGTAGATAGAGACCCTCCCAGGTCAGGCTGTGTTGTCTGAAGATAGAGACCCTCCTAGGTCACGTTGTGTTGTCTGTAGATAGAGACCCTCCCAGGTTGTGTTGTCTGTAGATAGAGCCCTCCCAGGTTAGGTTGTGTTGTCTGTAGATAGAGACCCTCCAAGGTCAGGCTGTAGATAGAGACCCTCCCAGGTCAGGTTGTGTTGTCTGTAGATAAAGACCCTCCCAGGTCAGGTTGTGTTGTCTGTAGATAGAGACCCTCCCAGGTTAGGTTGTGTTGTCTGTAGATAGAGACCCTCCAAGGTCAGGCTGTGTTGTCTGTAGATAGAGACCCTACCAGGTCAGGTTGTGTTGTCTGTAGATAAAGACCCTCCCAGGTCAGGTTGTGTTGTCTGTAGATAGAGACCCTCCCAGGTCAGGTTGTGTTGTCTGTAGACAGAGACCCTCCCAGGTCAGGTTGTGTTGTCTGTAGATAGAGACCCTCCCAGGTCAGGTTGTGTTGTCTGTAGATAGAGACCCTCCCAGGTCAGGTTGTGTTGTCTGTAGATAGAGACCCTCCCAGGTTGTGTTGTCTGTATATAGAGACCCTCCCAGGCTGTGTTGTCTGTAGATAGAGACCCTCCTTGGTCAGGCTGTGTTGTCTGTAGATAGAGACCCTCCCAGGTAAGGTTGTGTTGTCTGTAGATAGAGACCCTCCCAGGTCAGGTTGTGTTGTCTGTAGATAGAGACCCTCCCAGGTCAGGGTGTGTTGTCTGTAGATAGAGACCCTCCCAGGTTGTGTTGTCTGTATATAGAGACCCTCCCAGGTTGTGTTGTCTGTAGATAGTGACCCTCCCAGGTCAGGTTGTGTTGTCTGTAGATAGAGACCCTCCCAGATAAGGTTGTGTTGTCTGTAGATAGAGACACTACCAGGTCAGGTTGTGTTGTCTGTAGATAGAGACACTCCCAGTTTGTGTTGTCTGTAGATAGAGACCCTCCCAGGTTGTGTTGTCTGTAGATAGAGACCCTCCCAGATTGTGTTGTCTGTAGATGGAGACCCTCCCAGATTGTGTTGTCTGTAGATAGAGACCCTCCCAGGTCAGGTTGTGTTGTCTGTAGATAGAGACCCTCCCAGGTCAGGTTGTGTTGTATGTAGATAGAGACCCTCCCAGGTCAGGTTGTGTTGTCTGTATATAGAGACCCTCCAAGGTTGTGTTGTCTGTAGATAGAGTCCCTCCCAGGTTTTGTTGTCTGTAGATAGAGACCCTCCCAGGTCAGGTTGTGTTGTCTGTAGATAGAGACCCTCCCAGGTCAGTTTGTGTTGTCTGTAGATAGAGACCCTCCCAGGTCAGGTTTTGTTGTCTGTAGATAGAGACCCTCCAAGGTTGTGTTGTCTGTAGATAGAGACCCTCCTAGGTCAGGTTGTGTTGTCTGTAGATAGAGACCCTCCCAGGTTGTGTTGTCTGTAGATAGAGACCCTCCCAGGTTGTGTTGTCTGTAGATAGAGACCCTCTCTGTGTGTGTTGTCTGTAGACAGAGACCCTCCCAGGTCAGGTTGTGTTGTCTGTAGATAAAGACCCTCCCAGGTCAGGTTGTGTTGTCTGTAGATAGAGACCCTCCCAGGTTGTGTTGTCTGTAGATAGAGACCCTCCCAGATTGTGTTGTCTGTAGATAGAGACCCTCCCAGATTGTGTTGTCTGTAGATAGATACCCTCCCAGGTCAGGTTGTGTTGTCTGTAGATAGAGACCCTCCCAGGTTGTGTTGTCTGTAGATAGAGACCCTCCCAGGTCAAGTTGTGTTGTCTGTAGATAGAGACCCTCCCAGGTCAGGTTGTGTTGTCTGTAGATAGAGACCCTCCCAGGTCAGGTTGTGTTGTCTGTAGATAGAGACCCTCCCAGGTCAGGTTGTGTTGTCTGTAGATAGAGACCCTACCAGGTAAGGCTGTGTTGTCTGAAGATAGAGACCCTCCTAGGTCACGTTGTGTTGTCTGTAGATAGAGACCCTCCCAGGTTGTGTTGCCTGTAGATAGAGCCCTCCCAGGTTAGGTTGTGTTGTCTGTAGATAGAGACCCTCCAAGGTCAGGCTGTGTTATCTGTAGATAGAGACCCTCCCAGGTCAGGTTGTGTTGTCTGTAGACAAAGACCCTCCCAGGTCAGGTTGTGTTGTCTGTAGATAGAGACCCTCCCAGGTCAGGTTGTGTTGTCTGTAGACAGAGACCCTCCCAGGTCAGGTTGTGTTGTCTGTAGATAGAGACCCTCCCAGGTCAGGTTGTGTTGTCTGTAGATAGAGACCCTCCCAGGTCAGGTTGTGTTGTCTGTAGATAGAGACCCTCCCAGGTTGTGTTGTCTGTATATAGAGACCCTCCCAGGCTGTGTTGTCTGTAGATAGAGACCCTCCTTGGTCAGGCTGTGTTGTCTGTAGATAGAGACCCTCCCAGGTAAGGTTGTGGTGTCTGTAGATAGAGACCCTCCCAGGTCAGGTTGTGTTGTCTGTAGATAGAGACCCTCCCAGGTCAGGTTGTGTTGTCTGTAGATAGAGACCTTCCCAGGTTGTGTTGTCTGTATATAGAGACCCTCCCAGGCTGTGTTGTCTGTAGATAGAGACCCTCCCAGGTCAGGTTGTGTTGTCTGTAGATAGAGACCCTCCCAGGTTGTGTTGTCTGTAGATAGTGACCCTCCCAGGTCAGGTTGTGTTGTCTGTAGATAGAGACCCTCCCAGATCAGGTTGTGTTGTCTGTAGATAGAGAACCTACCAGGTCAGGTTGTGTTGTCTGTAGATAGAGACACTCCCAGTTTGTGTTGTCTGTAGATAGAGACCCTCCCAGGTTGTGTTGCCTGTAGATAGAGACCCTCCCAGATTGTGTTGTCTGTAGATAGAGACCCTCCCAGGTCAGGTTGTGTTGTCTGTAGATAGAGACCCTCCCAGGTCAGGTTGTGTTGTCTGTAGATAGAGACCCTCCCAGGTCAGGTTGTGTTGTATGTAGATAGAGACCCTCCCAGGTCAGTTTGTGTTGTCTGTAGATAGAGACCCTCCCAGGTCAGGTTGTGTTGTCTGTAGATAGAGACCCTCCAAGGTTGTGTTGTCTGTAGATAGAGACCCTCCTAGGTCAGGTTGTGTTGTCTGTAGATAGAGACCCTCCCAGGTTGTGTTGTCTGTAGATAGAGACCCTCCCAGGTTGTGTTGTTTGTAGATAGAGACCCTCCCTGGTTGTGTTGTCTGTAGACAGAGACCCTCCCAGGTCAGGTTGTGTTGTCTGTAGATAAAGACCCTCCCAGGTCAGGTTGTGTTGTCTGTAGATAGAGACCCTCCCAGATTGTGTTGTCTGTAGATAGAGACCCTCCCAGGTCAGGTTGTGTTGTCTGTAGATAGAGACCCTCCCAGGTTGTGTTGTCTGTAGATAGAGACCCTCCGAGGTCAAGTTGTGTTGTCTGTAGATAGAGACCCTCCCAGGTCAGGTTGTGTTGTCTGTAGATAGAGACCCTCCCAGGTCAAGTTGTGTTGTCTGTAGATAGAGACCCTCCCAGGTCAGGTTGTGTTGTCTGTAGATAGAGACCCTCCCAGGTCAGGTTGTGTTGTCTGTAGATAGAGACCCTCCCCGGTCAGGTTGTGTTGTCTGTAGATAGAGACCCTCCCAGGTTGTTTTGTCTGTAGATAGAGACCCTCCCAGGCTGTGTTGTCTGTAGATAGAGACCCTCCCTGGTCAGGCTGTGTTGTCTGTAGATAGAGACCCTCCCAGGTCAGGTTGTGTTGTCTGTAGATAGAGACACTCCCAGGTTGTGTTGTCTGTAGATAGAGACCCTCCCAGGTTGTGTTGTCTGTAGATAGAGACCCTCCCAGATTGTGTTGTCTGCAGATAGAGACCCTCCCAGGTCAGGTTGTGTTGTCTGTAGATAGAGACCCTCCCAGGTCAGGTTGTGTTGTCTGTAGATAGAGACCCTCCCAGGTCAGGTTGTGTTGTCTGTAGACAGAGACCCTCCCAGGTGGTGTTGTCTGTAGACAGAGACCCTCCCAGGTTGTGTTGTCTGTAGATAGAGACCCTCCCAGGTCAGGTTGTGTTGTCTGTAGATAGAGACCCTCCCAGGTCAGGTTGTGTTGTCTGTAGATAGAGTCCCTCCCAGGTTGTGTTGTCTGTAGATAGAGACCCTCCCCGGTCAGGTTGTCTGTAGATAGAGACCCTCCCAGGTCAGGTTGTGTTGTCTGTAGATAGAGACCCTCCCAGGTCAGGTTGTGTTGTCTGTAGACAGAGACCCTCCCAGGTCAGGTTGTGTTGTGTGTAGATAGAGACCCTCCCAGGTTGTTTTGTCTGTAGATAGAGACCCCCCCAGGCTGTGTTGTCTGTAGATAGAGACCCTCCCTGGTCAGGCTGTGTTGTCTGTAGATAGAGACCCTCCCAGGTCAGGTTGTGTTGTCTGTAGATAGAGACACTCCCAGGTTGTGTTGTCTGTAGATAGAGACCCTCCCAGGTTGTGTTGTCTGTAGATAGAGACCCTCCCAGATTGTGTTGTCTGTAGATAGAGACCCTCCCAGGTCAGGTTGTGTTGTCTGTAGATAGAGACCCTCCCAGGTCAGGTTGTGTTGTCTGTAGATAGAGACCCTCCCAGGTCAGGTTGTGTTGTCTGTAGACAGAGACCCTCCCAGGTGGTGTTGTCTGTAGACAGAGACCCTCCCAGGTTGTGTTGTCTGTAGATAGAGACCCTCCTAGGTCAGGTTGTGTTGTCTGTAGATAGAGACCCTCCCAGGTTGTGTTGTCTGTAGATAGAGACCCTCCCAGGTTGTGTTGTCTGTAGATAGAGACCCTCCCAGGTTGTGTTGTCTGTAGATAGAGACCCTCCCAGGTCAGGTTGTGTTGTCTGTAGATAAAGACCATCCCAGGTCAGGTTGTGTTGTCTGTAGATAGAGACCCTCCCAGGTTGTGTTGTCTGTAGATAGAGACCCTCCCAGGCTGTGTTGTCTGTAGATAGAGACCCTCCCTGGTCAGGCTGTGTTGTCTGTAGATAGAGACCCTCCCAGGTCAGGTTGTGTTGTCTGTAGATAGTGACCCTCCCAGGTCAGGTTGTGTTGTCTGTAGATAGAGACCTTCCCAGGTCAGGCTGTGTTTTCTGTAGATAGAGACCCTCCCAGGTTGTGTTGTCTGTAGATAGAGACCCTCCCAGGTCAAGTTGTGTTGTCTGTAGATAGAGACCCTCCCAGGTCAGGTTGTGTTGTCTGTAGATAGAGACCCTCCCAGGTCAGGTTGTGTTGTCTGTAGATAGAGACCCTCCCAGGTCAGGTTGTGTTGTCTGTAGATAGAGACCCTCCCAGGTCAGGCTGTGTTGTCTGTAGATAGAGACCCTCCTAGGTCACGTTGTGTTGTCTGTAGATAGAGACCCTCCCAGGTTGTGTTGTCTGTAGATAGAGACCCTCCCAGGTTAGGTTGTTTTGTCTGTAGATAGAGACCCTCCAAGGTCAGGCTGTGTTGTCTGTAGATAGAGACCCTCCCAGGTCAGGTTGTGTTGTCTGTAGATAAAGACCCTCCCAGGTCAGGTTGTGTTGTCTGTAGATAGAGACCCTCCCAGGTCAGGCTGTGTTGTCTGTAGATAGAGACCCTCCTAGGTCAGGTTGTGTTGTCTGTAGATAGAGACCGTCCCCGGTCAGGTTGTGTTGTCTGTAGATAGAGACCCTCCCAGGTTGTGTTGTCTGTAGATAGAGACCCTCCCAGGTCAGGCTGTGTTGTCTGTAGATAGAGACCCTCCCAGGTCAGGTTGTGTTGTCTGTAGATAGAGACCCTCCCAGGTCAGGTTGTGTTGTCTGTAGACAGAGACCCTCCCAGGTCAGGTTGTGTTGTCTGTAAATAGAGACCCTCCCAGGTCAAGTTGTGTTGTCTGTAGATAGAGACCCTCCCAGGTCAGGTTGTGTTGTCTGTAGATAGAGACCCTCCCAGGTCAGGTTGTGTTGTCTGTAGATAGAGACCCTCCCCGGTCAGGTTGTGTTGTCTGTAGATAGAGACCCTCCCAGGTTGTTTTGTCTGTAGATAGAGACCCTCCCAGGCTGTGTTGTCTGTAGATAGAGACCCTCCCTGGCCAGGCTGTGTTGTCTGTAGATAGAGACCCTCCCAGGTCAGGTTGTGTTGTCTGTAGATAGAGACACTCCCAGGTTGTGTTGTCTGTAGATAGAGACCCTCCCAGGTTGTGTTGTCTGTAGATAGAGACCCTCCCAGATTGTGTTGTCTGTAGATAGAGACCCTCCCAGGTCAGGTTGTGTTGTCTGTAGATAGAGACCCTCCCAGGTCAGGTTGTGTTGTCTGTAGATAGAGACCCTCCCAGGTCAGGTTGTGTTGTCTGTAGACAGAGACCCTCCCAGGTGGTGTTGTCTGTAGACAGAGACCCTCCCAGGTTGTGTTGTCTGTAGATAGAGACCCTCCCAGGTCAGGTTGTGTTGTCTGTAGATAGAGACCCTCCCAGGTCAGGTTGTGTTGTCTGTAGATAGAGTCCCTCCCAGGTTGTGTTGTCTGTAGATAGAGACCCTCCCCGGTTAGGTTGTCTGTAGATAGAGACCCTCCCAGGTCAGGTTGTGTTGTCTGTAGATAGAGACCCTCCCAGGTCAGGTTGTGTTGTCTGTAGACAGAGACCCTCCCAGGTCAGGTTGTGTTGTCTGTAGATAGAGACCCTCCCAGGTTGTTTTGTCTGTAGATAGAGACCCTCCCAGGCTGTGTTGTCTGTAGATAGAGACCCTCCCTGGTCAGGCTGTGTTGTCTGTAGATAGAGACCCTCCCAGGTCAGGTTGTGTTGTCTGTAGATAGAGACACTCCCAGGTTGTGTTGTCTGTAGATAGAGACCCTCCCAGGTTGTGTTGTCTGTAGATAGAGACCCTCCCAGATTGTGTTGTCTGTAGATAGAGACCCTCCCAGGTCAGGTTGTGTTGTCTGTAGATAGAGACCCTCCCAGGTCAGGTTGTGTTGTCTGTAGATAGAGACCCTCCCAGGTCAGGTTGTGTTGTCTGTAGACAGAGACCCTCCCAGGTGGTGTTGTCTGTAGACAGAGACCCTCCCAGGTTGTGTTGTCTGTAGATAGAGACCCTCCTAGGTCAGGTTGTGTTGTCTGTAGATAGAGACCCTCCCAGGTTGTGTTGTCTGTAGATAGAGACCCTCCCAGGTTGTGTTGTCTGTAG
Organism: Salmo salar; assembly: GCF_965601325.2. NCBI lineage: Eukaryota > Metazoa > Chordata > Actinopteri > Salmoniformes > Salmonidae > Salmo > Salmo salar. The sequence continues at coordinate 52,620,695 of NC_138299.1, forward strand.
ATAGAGACCCTCCCAGGTTGTGTTGTCTGTAGATAGAGACCCTCCCAGGTCAGGTTGTGTTGTCTGTAGATAAAGACCATCCCAGGTCAGGTTGTGTTGTCTGTAGATAGAGACCCTCCCAGGTTGTGTTGTCTGTAGATAGAGACCCTCCCAGGCTGTGTTGTCTGTAGATAGAGACCCTCCCTGGTCAGGCTGTGTTGTCTGTAGACAGAGACCCTCCCAGGTCAGGTTGTGTTGTCTGTAGACAGAGACCCTCCCAGGTCAGGTTGTGTTGTCTGTAGATAGAGACCCTCCCAGGTTGTGTTGTCTGTAGATAGAGACCCTCCCAGGTCAGGTTGTGTTGTCTGTAGATAGAGACCCTCCCAGGTCAGGTTGTGTTGTCTGTAGATAGAGACCCTCCAAGGTTGTGTTGTCTGTAGATAGAGACCCTCCTAGGTCAGGTTGTGTTGTCTGTAGATAGAGACCCTCCCAGGTCAGGTTGTGTTGTCTGTAGATAGTGACCCTCCCAGGTCAGGTTGTGTTGTCTGTAGATAGAGACCCTCCTTGGTCAGGCTGTGTTGTCTGTAGATAGAGACCCTCCCAGGTAAGGTTGTGTTGTCTGTAGATAGAGACCCTCCCAGGTCAGGTTGTGTTGTCTGTAGATAGAGACCCTCCCAGGTCAGGTTGTGTTGTCTGTAGATAGAGACCCTCCCAGGTTGTGTTGTCTGTATATAGAGACCCTCCCAGGTTGTGTTGTCTGTAGATAGTGACCCTCCCAGGTCAGGTTGTGTTGTCCGTAGATAGAGACCCTCCCAGATCAGGTTGTGTTGTCTGTAGATAGAGACCCTACCAGGTCAGGTTGTGTTGTCTGTAGATAGAGACACTCCCAGTTTGTGTTGTCTGTAGATAGAGACCCTCCCAGGTTGTGTTGTCTGTAGATAGAGACCCTCCCAGATTGTGTTGTCTGTAGATAGAGACCCTCCCAGATTGTGTTGTCTGTAGATAGAGACCCTCCCAGGTCAGGTTGTGTTGTCTGTAGATAGAGACCCTCCCAGGTCAGGTTGTGTTGTCTGTAGATAGAGACCCTCCCAGGTTGTGTTGTCTGTATATAGAGACCCTCCCAGGTCAGGTTGTGTTGTCTGTAGATAGAGACCCTCCCAGGTCAGGTTGTGTTGTCTGTAGATAGAGACCCTCCAAGGTTGTGTTGTCTGTAGATAGAGACCCTCCTAGGTCAGGTTGTGTTGTCTGTAGATAGAGACCCTCCCAGGTTGTGTTGTCTGTAGATAGAGACCCTCCCAGGTTGTGTTGTCTATAGATAGAGACCCTCCCAGGTTGTGTTGTCTGTAGATAGAGACCCTCCCAGGTCAGGTTGTGTTGTCTGTAGATAAAGACCATCCCAGGTCAGGTTGTGTTGTCTGTAGATAGAGACCCTCCCAGGTTGTGTTGTCTGTAGATAGAGACCCTCCCAGGCTGTGTTGTCTGTAGATAGAGACCCTCCCTGGTCAGGCTGTGTTGTCTGTAGATAGAGACCCTCCCAGGTCAGGTTGTGTTGTCTGTAGATAGTGACCCTCCCAGGTCAGGTTGTGTTGTCTGTAGATAGAGACCTTCCCAGGTCAGGCTGTGTTTTCTGTAGATAGAGACCCTCCCAGGTTGTGTTGTCTGTAGATAGAGACCCTCCCAGGTCAGGTTGTGTTGTCTGTAGATAGAAACCCTCCCAGGTCAGGTTGTGTTGTCTGTAGATAGAGACCCTCCCAGGTCAGGTTGTGTTGTCTGTAGACAGAGACCCTCCCAGGTCAGGTTGTGTTGTCTGTAGATAGAGACCCTCCCAGGTTGTGTTGTCTGTAGATAGAGACCCTCTCAGGTCAGGTTGTGTTGTCTGTAGATAGAGACCCTCCCAGGTCAGGTTGTGTTGTCTGTAGATAGAGACCCTCCCAGTTCAGGTTGTGTTGTCTGTAGATAGAGACCCTCCAAGGTTGTGTTGTCTGTAGATAGAGACCCTCCTAGGTCAGGTTGTGTTGTCTGTAGATAGAGACCCTCCCAGGTTGTGTTGTCTGTAGATAGAGACCCTCCCAGGTTGTGTTGTCTGTAGATAGAGACCCTCCCAGGTTGTGTTGTCTGTAGATAGAGACCCTCCCAGGTCAGGTTGTGTTGTCTGTAGATAAAGACCATCCCAGGTCAGGTTGTGTTGTGTGTAGATAGAGACCCTCCCAGGTTGTGTTGTCTGTAGATAGAGACCCTCCCAGGCTGTGTTGTCTGTAGATAGAGACCCTCCCTGCTCAGGCTGTGTTGTCTGTAGATAGAGACCCTCCCAGGTCAGGTTGTGTTGTCTGTAGATAGTGACCCTCCCAGGTCAGGTTGTGTTGTCTGTAGATAGAGACCCTCCTAGGTCAGGTTGTGTTGTCTGTAGATAGAGACCCTCCTAGGTCAGGTTGTGTTGTCTGTAGATAGAGACCCTCCCAGGTCAGGTTGTGTTGTCTGTAGACAGAGACCCTCCCAGGTCAGGTTGTGTTGTCTGTAGATAGAGACCCTCCCAGGTCAGGTTGTGTTGTCTGTAGATAGAGACCCTCCCAGGTCAGGTTGTGTTGTCTGTAGATAGAGACCCTCCCAGGTTGTGTTGTCTGTATATAGAGACCCTCCCAGGCTGTGTTGTCTGTAGATAGAGACCCTCCTTGGTCAGGCTGTGTTGTCTGTAGATAGAGACCCTCCCAGGTAAGGTTGTGTTGTCTGTAGATAGAGACCCTCCCAGGTCAGGTTGTGTTGTCTGTAGATAGAGACCCTCCCAGGTCAGGTTGTGTTGTCTGTAGATAGAGACCCTCCCAGGTTGTGTTGTCTGTATATAGAGACCCTCCCAGGTTGTGTTGTCTGTAGATAGTGACCCTCCCAGGTCAGGTTGTGTTGTCCGTAGATAGAGACCCTCCCAGATCAGGTTGTGTTGTCTGTAGATAGAGAACCTACCAGGTCAGGTTGTGTTGTCTGTAGATAGAGACACTCCCAGTTTGTGTTGTCTGTAGATAGAGACCCTCCCAGGTTGTGTTGTCTGTAGATAGAGACCCTCCCAGATTGTGTTGTCTGTAGATAGAGACCCTCCCAGATTGTGTTGTCTGTAGATAGAGACCCTCCCAGGTCAGGTTGTGTTGTCTGTAGATAGAGACCCTCCCAGGTCAGGTTGTGTTGTCTGTAGATAGAGACCCTCCCAGGTTGTGTTGTCTGTAGATAGAGACCCTCCCAGGTCAGGTTGTGTTGTCTGTAGATAGAGACCCTCCCAGGTCAGGTTGTGTTGTCTGTAGATAGAGACCCTCCTAGGTCAGGTTGTGTTGTCTGTAGATAGAGACCCTCCCAGGTTGTGTTGTCTGTAGATAGAGACCCTCCCAGGTTGTGTTGTCTATAGATAGAGACCCTCCCAGGTTGTGTTGTCTGTAGATAGAGACCCTCCCAGGTCAGGTTGTGTTGTCTGTAGATAAAGACCATCCCAGGTCAGGTTGTGTTGTCTGTAGATAGAGACCCTCCCAGGTTGTGTTGTCTGTAGATAGAGACCCTCCCAGGCTGTGTTGTCTGTAGACAGAGACCCTCCCTGGTCAGGCTGTGTTGTCTGTAGATAGAGACCCTCCCAGGTCAGGTTGTGTTGTCTGTAGATAGTGACCCTCCCAGGTCAGGTTGTGTTGTCTGTAGATAGAGACCTTCCCAGGTCAGGCTGTGTTTTCTGTAGATAGAGACCCTCCCAGGTTGTGTTGTCTGTAGATAGAGACCCTCCCAGGTCAGGTTGTGTTGTCTGTAGATAGAAACCCTCCCAGGTCAGGTTGTGTTGTCTGTAGATAGAGACCCTCCCAGGTCAGGTTGTGTTGTCTGTAGACAGAGACCCTCCCAGGTCAGGTTGTGTTGTCTGTAGATAGAGACCCTCCCAGGTTGTGTTGTCTGTAGATAGAGACCCTCTCAGGTCAGGTTGTGTTGTCTGTAGATAGAGACCCTCCCAGGTCAGGTTGTGTTGTCTGTAGATAGAGACCCTCCCAGTTCAGGTTGTGTTGTCTGTAGATAGAGACCCTCCAAGGTTGTGTTGTCTGTAGATAGAGACCCTCCTAGGTCAGGTTGTGTTGTCTGTAGATAGAGACCCTCCCAGGTTGTGTTGTCTGTAGATAGAGACCCTCCCAGGTTGTGTTGTCTGTAGATAGAGACCCTCCCAGGTTGTGTTGTCTGTAGATAGAGACCCTCCCAGGTCAGGTTGTGTTGTCTGTAGATAAAGACCATCCCAGGTCAGGTTGTGTTGTGTGTAGATAGAGACCCTCCCAGGTTGTGTTGTCTGTAGATAGAGACCCTCCCAGGCTGTGTTGTCTGTAGATAGAGACCCTCCCTGCTCAGGCTGTGTTGTCTGTAGATAGAGACCCTCCCAGGTCAGGTTGTGTTGTCTGTAGATAGTGACCCTCCCAGGTCAGGTTGTGTTGTCTGTAGATAGAGACCCTCCTAGGTCAGGTTGTGTTGTCTGTAGATAGAGACCCTCCTAGGTCAGGTTGTGTTGTCTGTAGATAGAGACCCTCCCAGGTCAGGTTGTGTTGTCTGTAGACAGAGACCCTCCCAGGTCAGGTTGTGTTGTCTGTAGATAGAGACCCTCCCAGGTCAGGTTGTGTTGTCTGTAGATAGAGACCCTCCCAGGTTGTGTTGTCTGTATATAGAGACCCTCCCAGGCTGTGTTGTCTGTAGATAGAGACCCTCCTTGGTCAGGCTGTGTTGTCTGTAGATAGAGACCCTCCCAGGTAAGGTTGTGTTGTCTGTAGATAGAGACCCTCCCAGGTCAGGTTGTGTTGTCTGTAGATAGAGACCCTCCCAGGTCAGGTTGTGTTGTCTGTAGATAGAGACCCTCCCAGGTTGTGTTGTCTGTATATAGAGACCCTCCCAGGTTGTGTTGTCTGTAGATAGTGACCCTCCCAGGTCAGGTTGTGTTGTCCGTAGATAGAGACCCTCCCAGATCAGGTTGTGTTGTCTGTAGATAGAGACCCTACCAGGTCAGGTTGTGTTGTCTGTAGATAGAGACACTCCCAGTTTGTGTTGTCTGTAGATAGAGACCCTCCCAGGTTGTGTTGTCTGTAGATAGAGACCCTCCCAGATTGTGTTGTCTGTAGATAGAGACCCTCCCAGATTGTGTTGTCTGTAGATAGAGACCCTCCCAGGTCAGGTTGTGTTGTCTGTAGATAGAGACCCTCCCAGGTCAGGTTGTGTTGTCTGTAGATAGAGACCCTCCCAGGTTGTGTTGTCTGTAGATAGAGACCCTCCCAGGTCAGGTTGTGTTGTCTGTAGATAGAGACCCTCCCAGGTCAGGTTGTGTTGTCTGTAGATAGAGACCCTCCAAGGTTGTGTTGTCTGTAGATAGAGACCCTCCTAGGTCAGGTTGTGTTGTCTGTAGATAGAGACCCTCCCAGGTTGTGTTGTCTGTAGATAGAGACCCTCCCAGGTTGTGTTGTCTATAGATAGAGACCCTCCCAGGTTGTGTTGTCTGTAGATAGAGACCCTCCCAGGTCAGGTTGTGTTGTCTGTAGATAAAGACCATCCCAGGTCAGGTTGTGTTGTCTGTAGATAGAGACCCTCCCAGGTTGTGTTGTCTGTAGATAGAGACCCTCCCAGGCTGTGTTGTCTGTAGATAGAGACCCTCCCTGGTCAGGCTGTGTTGTCTGTAGATAGAGACCCTCCCAGGTCAGGTTGGGTTGTCTGTAGATAGTGACCCTCCCAGGTCAGGTTGTGTTGTCTGTAGATAGAGACCTTCCCAGGTCAGGCTGTGTTTTCTGTAGATAGAGACCCTCCCAGGTTGTGTTGTCTGTAGATAGAGACCCTCCCAGGTCAGGTTGTGTTGTCTGTAGATAGAAACCCTCCCAGGTCAGGTTGTGTTGTCTGTAGATAGAGACCCTCCCAGGTCAGGTTGTGTTGTCTGTAGACAGAGACCCTCCCAGGTCAGGTTGTGTTGTCTGTAGATAGAGACCCTCCCAGGTTGTGTTGTCTGTAGATAGAGACCCTCTCAGGTCAGGTTGTGTTGTCTGTAGATAGAGACCCTCCCAGGTCAGGTTGTGTTGTCTGTAGATAGAGACCCTCCCAGTTCAGGTTGTGTTGTCTGTAGATAGAGACCCTCCAAGGTTGTGTTGTCTGTAGATAGAGACCCTCCTAGGTCAGGTTGTGTTGTCTGTAGATAGAGACCCTCCCAGGTTGTGTTGTCTGTAGATAGAGACCCTCCCAGGTTGTGTTGTCTGTAGATAGAGACCCTCCCAGGTTGTGTTGTCTGTAGATAGAGATCCTCCCAGGTCAGGTTGTGTTGTCTGTAGATAAAGACCATCCCAGGTCAGGTTGTGTTGTGTGTAGATAGAGACCCTCCAAGGTTGTGTTGTCTGTAGATAGAGACCCTCCCAGGCTTTGTTGTCTGTAGATAGAGACCCTCCCTGCTCAGGCTGTGTTGTCTGTAGATAGAGACCCTCCCAGGTCAGGTTGTGTTGTCTGTAGATAGTGACCCTCCCAGGTCAGGTTGTGTTGTCTGTAGACAGAGACCCTCCTAGGTCAGGTTGTGTTGTCTGTAGATAGAGACCCTCCTAGGTCAGGTTGTGTTGTCTGTAGATAGAGACCCTCCCAGGTCAGGTTGTGTTGTCTGTAGACAGAGACCCTCCCAGGTCAGGTTGTGTTGTCTGTAGATAGAGACCCTCCCAGGTCAGGTTGTGTTGTCTGTAGATAGAGACCCTCCCAGGTCAGGTTGTGTTGTCTGTAGATAGAGACCCTCCCAGGTTGTGTTGTCTGTATATAGAGACCCTCCCAGGCTGTGTTGTCTGTAGATAGAGACCCTCCTTGGTCATGCTGTGTTGTCTGTAGATAGAGACCCTCCCAGGTAAGGTTGTGTTGTCTGTAGATAGAGACCCTCCCAGGTCAGGTTGTGTTGTCTGTAGATAGAGACCCTCCCAGGTCAGGTTGTGTTGTCTGTAGATAGAGACCCTCCCAGGTTGTGTTGTCTGTATATAGAGACCCTCCCAGGTTGTGTTGTCTGTAGATAGTGACCCTCCCAGGTCAGGTTGTGTTGTCCGTAGATAGAGACCCTCCCAGATCAGGTTGTGTTGTCTGTAGATAGAGACCCTACCAGGTCAGGTTGTGTTGTCTGTAGATAGAGACACTCCCAGTTTGTGTTGTCTGTAGATAGAGACCCTCCCAGGTTGTGTTGTCTGTAGATAGAGACCCTCCCAGATTGTGTTGTCTGTAGATAGAGACCCTCCCAGATTGTGTTGTCTGTAGATAGAGACCCTCCCAGGTCAGGTTGTGTTGTCTGTAGATAGAGACCCTCCCAGGTCAGTTTGTGTTGTCTGTAGATAGAGACCCTCCCAGGTCAGGTTGTGTTGTCTGTAGATAGAGACCCTCCAAGGTTGTGTTGTCTGTAGATAGAGACCCTCCTAGGTCAGGTTGTGTTGTCTGTAGATAGAGACCCTCCCAGGTTGTGTTGTCTGTAGATAGAGACCCTCCCAGGTTGTGTTGTCTGTAGATAGAGACCCTCTCTGTGTGTGTTGTCTGTAGACAGAGACCCTCCCAGGTCAGGTTGTGTTGTCTGTAGATAAAGACCCTCACAGGTCAGGTTGTGTTGTCTGTAGATAGAGACCCTCCCAGGTTGTGTTGTCTGTAGATAGAGACCCTCCCAGATTGTGTTGTCTGTAGATAGAGACCCTCCCAGATTGTGTTGTCTGTAGATAGAGACCCTCCCAGGTCAGGTTGTGTTGTCTGTAGATAGAGACCCTCCCAGGTTGTGTTGTCTGTAGATAGAGACCCTCCCAGGTCAAGTTGTGTTGTCTATAGATAGAGACCCTCCCAGGTCAGGTTGTGTTGTCTGTAGATAGAGACCCTCCCAGGTCAGGTTGTGTTGTCTGTAGATAGAGACCCTCCCAGGTCAGGTTGTGTTGTCTGTAGATAGAGACCCTCCCAGGTCAGGCTGTGTTGTCTGAAGATAGAGACCCTCCTAGGTCACGTTGTGTTGTCTGTAGATAGAGACCCTCCCAGGTTGTGTTGTCTGTAGATAGAGCCCTCCCAGGTTAGGTTGTGTTGTCTGTAGATAGAGACCCTCCCAGGTCAGGTTGTGTTGTCTGTAGATAGAGACCCTCCCAGGTTGTGTTGTCTGTATATAGAGACCCTCCCAGGCTGTGTTGTCTGTAGATAGAGACTCTCCTTGGTCAGGCAGTGTTGTCTGTAGATAGAGACCCTCCCAGGTAAGGTTGTGTTGTCTGTAGATAGAGACCCTCCCAGGTCAGGTTGTGTTGTCTGTAGATAGAGACCCTCCCCGGTCAGGTTGTGTTGTCTGTAGATAGAGACCCTCCCAGGTTGTTTTGTCTGTAGATAGAGACCCTCCCAGGCTGTGTTGTCTGTAGATAGAGACCCTCCCTGGTCAGGCTGTGTTGTCTGTAGATAGAGACCCTCCCAGATCAGGTTGTGTTGTCTGTAGATAGAGACCCTACCAGGTCAGGTTGTGTTGTCTGTAGATAGAGACACTCCCAGTTTGTGTTGTCTGTAGATAGAGACCCTCCCAGGTTGTGTTGTCTGTAGATAGAGACCCTCCCAGATTGTGTTGTCTGTAGATAGAGACCCTCCCAGATTGTGTTGTCTGTAGATAGAGACCCTCCCAGGTCAGGTTGTGTTGTCTGTAGATAGAGACCCTCCCAGGTCAGGTTGTGTTGTATGTAGATAGAGACCCTCCCAGGTCAGGTTGTGTTGTCTGTATATAGAGACCCTCCAAGGTTGTGTTGTCTGTAGATAGAGACCCTCCCAGGTCAGGTTGTGTTGTCTGTAGATAGAGACCCTCCCAGGTCAGTTTGTGTTGTCTGTAGATAGAGACCCTCCCAGGTCAGGTTGTGTTGTCTGTAGATAGAGACCCTCCCAGGTCAGGTTGTGTTGTCTGTAGATAGAGACCCTCCCCGGTCAGGTTGTGTTGTCTGTAGATAGAGACCCTCCCAGGTTGTTTTGTCTGTAGATAGAGACCCTCCCAGGCTGTGTTGTCTGTAGATAGAGACCCTCCCTGGTCAGGCTGTGTTGTCTGTAGATAGAGACCCTCCCAGGTCAGGTTGTGTTGTCTGTAGATAGAGACACTCCCAGGTTGTGTTGTCTGTAGATAGAGACCCTCCCAGGTTGTGTTGTCTGTAGATAGAGACCCTCCCAGATTGTGTTGTCTGCAGATAGAGACCCTCCCAGGTCAGGTTGTGTTGTCTGTAGATAGAGACCCTCCCAGGTCAGGTTGTGTTGTCTGTAGATAGAGACCCTCCCAGGTCAGGTTGTGTTGTCTGTAGACAGAGACCCTCCCAGGTGGTGTTGTCTGTAGACAGAGACCCTCCCAGGTTGTGTTGTCTGTAGATAGAGACCCTCCCAGGTCAGGTTGTGTTGTCTGTAGATAGAGACCCTCCCAGGTCAGGTTGTGTTGTCTGTAGATAGAGTCCCTCCCAGGTTGTGTTGTCTGTAGATAGAGACCCTCCCCGGTCAGGTTGTCTGTAGATAGAGACCCTCCCAGGTCAGGTTGTGTTGTCTGTAGATAGAGACCCTCCCAGGTCAGGTTGTGTTGTCTGTAGACAGAGACCCTCCCAGGTCAGGTTGTGTTGTCTGTAGATAGAGACCCTCCCAGGTTGTTTTGTCTGTAGATAGAGACCCTCCCAGGCTGTGTTGTCTGTAGATAGAGACCCTCCCTGGTCAGGCTGTGTTGTCTGTAGATAGAGACCCTCCCAGGTCAGGTTGTGTTGTCTGTAGATAGAGACACTCCCAGGTTGTGTTGTCTGTAGATAGAGACCCTCCCAGGTTGTGTTGTCTGTAGATAGAGACCCTCCCAGATTGTGTTGTCTGTAGATAGAGACCCTCCCAAGTCAGGTTGTGTTGTCTGTAGATAGAGACCCTCCCAGGTCAGGTTGTGTTGTCTGTAGATAGAGACCCTCCCAGGTCAGGTTGTGTTGTCTGTAGACAGAGACCCTCCCAGGTGGTGTTGTCTGTAGACAGAGACCCTCCCAGGTTGTGTTGTCTGTAGATAGAGACCCTCCTAGGTCAGGTTGTGTTGTCTGTAGATAGAGACCCTCCCAGGTTGTGTTGTCTGTAGATAGAGACCCTCCCAGGTTGTGTTGTCTGTAGATAGAGACCCTCCCAGGTTGTGTTGTCTGTAGATAGAGACCCTCCCAGGTCAGGTTGTGTTGTCTGTAGATAAAGACCATCCCAGGTCAGGTTGTGTTGTCTGTAGATAGAGACCCTCCCAGGTTGTGTTGTCTGTAGATAGAGACCCACCCAGGCTGTGTTGTCTGTAGATAGAGACCCTCCCTGGTCAGGCTGTGTTGTCTGTAGATAGAGACCCTCCCAGGCTGTGTTGTCTGTAGATAGAGACCCTCCCTGGTCAGGCTGTGTTGTCTGTAGATAGAGACCCTCCCAGGTCAGGTTGTGTTGTCTGTAGATAGAGACACTCCCAGGTTGTGTTGTCTGTAGATAGAGACCCTCCCAGGTTGTGTTGTCTGTAGATAGAGACCCTCCCAGATTGTGTTGTCTGTAGATAGAGACCCTCCCAAGTCAGGTTGTGTTGTCTGTAGATAGATACCCTCCCAGGTCAGGTTGTGTTGTCTGTAGATAGAGACCCTCCCAGGTCAGGTTGTGTTGTCTGTAGACAGAGACCCTCCCAGGTGGTGTTGTCTGTAGACAGAGACCCTCCCAGGTTGTGTTGTCTGTAGATAGAGACCCTCCTAGGTCAGGTTGTGTTGTCTGTAGATAGAGACCCTCCCAGGTTGTGTTGTCTGTAGATAGAGACCCTCCCAGGTTGTGTTGTCTGTAGATAGAGACCCTCCCAGGTTGTGTTGTCTGTAGATAGAGACCCTCCCAGGTCAGGTTGTGTTGTCTGTAGATAAAGACCATCCCAGGTCAGGTTGTGTTGTCTGTAGATAGAGACCCTCCCAGGTTGTGTTGTCTGTAGATAGAGACCCACCCAGGCTGTGTTGTCTGTAGATAGAGACCCTCCCTGGTCAGGCTGTGTTGTCTGTAGATAGAGACCCTCCCAGGTCAGGTTGTGTTGTCTGTAGATAGTGACCCTCCCAGGTCAGGTTGTGTTGTCTGTAGATAGAGACCTTCACAGGTCAGGCTGTGTTTTCTGTAGATAGAGACCCTCCCAGGTTGTGTTGTCTGTAGATAGAGACCCTCCCAGGTCAAGTTGTGTTGTCTGTAGATAGAGACCCTCCCAGGTCAGGTTGTGTTGTCTGTAGATAGAGACCCTCCCAGGTCAGGTTGTGTTGTCTGTAGATAGAGACCCTCCCAGGTCAGGTTGTGTTGTCTGTAGATAGAGACCCTCCCAGGTCAGGCTGTGTTGTCTGTAGATAGAGACCCTCCTAGGTCACGTTGTGTTGTCTGTAGATAGAGACCCTCCCAGGTTGTGTTGTCTGTAGATAGAGACCCTCCCAGGTTAGGTTGTTTTGTCTGTAGATAGAGACCCTCCAAGGTCAGGCTGTGTTGTCTGTAGATAGAGACCCTCCCAGGTCAGGTTGTGTTGTCTGTAGATAAAGACCCTCCCAGGTCAGGTTGTGTTGTCTGTAGATAGAGACCCTCCCAGGTCAGGCTGTGTTGTCTGTAGATAGAGACCCTCCTAGGTCAGGTTGTGTTGTCTGTAGATAGAGACCGTCCCCGGTCAGGTTGTGTTGTCTGTAGATAGAGACCCTCCCAGGTTGTGTTGTCTGTAGATAGAGACCCTCCCAGGTCAGGCTGTGTTGTCTGTAGATAGAGACCCTCCCAGGTCAGGCTGTGTTGTCTGTAGATAGAGACCCTCCCAGGTCAGGTTGTGTTGTCTGTAGACAGAGACCCTCCCAGGTCAGGTTGTGTTGTCTGTAAATAGAGACCCTCCCAGGTCAAGTTGTGTTGTCTGTAGATAGAGACCCTCCCAGGTCAGGTTGTGTTGTCTGTAGATAGAGACCCTCCCAGGTCAGGTTGTGTTGTCTGTAGATAGAGACCCTCCCCGGTCAGGTTGTGTTGTCTGTAGATAGAGACCCTCCCAGGTTGTTTTGTCTGTAGATAGAGACCCTCCCAGGATGTGTTGTCTGTAGATAGAGACCCTCCCTGGTCAGGCTGTGTTGTCTGTAGATAGAGACCCTCCCAGGTCAGGTTGTGTTGTCTGTAGATAGAGACACTCCCAGGTTGTGTTGTCTGTAGATAGAGACCCTCCCAGGTTGTGTTGTCTGTAGATAGAGACCCTCCCAGTGTGTTGTCTGTAGATAGAGACCCTCCCAGGTCAGGTGTGTCTGTAGATAGAGACCCTCCCAGGTCAGGTTGTGTTGTCTGTAGATAGAGACCCTCCCAGGTCAGGTTGTGTTGTCTGTAGACAGAGACCCTCCCAGGTGGTGTTGTCTGTAGACAGAGACCCTCCCAGGTTGTGTTGTCTGTAGATAGAGACCCTCCCAGGTCAGGTTTAGTTGTCTGTAGATAGAGACCCTCCCAGGTCAGGTTGTGTTGTCTGTAGATAGAGTCCCTCCCAGGTTGTGTTGTCTGTAGATAGAGACCCTCCCCGGTCAGGTTGTCTGTAGATAGAGACCCTCCCAGGTCAGGTTGTGTTGTCTGTAGATAGAGACCCTCCCAGGTCAGGTTGTGTTGTCTGTAGACAGAGACCCTCCCAGGTCAGGTTGTGTTGTCTGTAGATAGAGACCCTCCCAGGTTGTTTTGTCTGTAGATAGAGACCCTCCCAGGCTGTGTTGTCTGTAGATAGAGACCCTCCCTGGTCAGGCTGTGTTGTCTGTAGATAGAGACCCTCCCAGGTCAGGTTGTGTTGTCTGTAGATAGAGACACTCCCAGGTTGTGTTGTCTGTAGATAGAGACCCTCCCAGGTTGTGTTGTCTGTAGATAGAGACCCTCCCAGATTGTGTTGTCTGTAGATAGAGACCCTCCCAGGTCAGGTTGTGTTGTCTGTAGATAGAGACCCTCCCAGGTCAGGTTGTGTTGTCTGTAGATAGAGACCCTCCCAGGTCAGGTTGTGTTGTCTGTAGACAGAGACCCTCCCAGGTGGTGTTGTCTGTAGACAGAGACCCTCCCAGGTTGTGTTGTCTGTAGATAGAGACCCTCCCAGGTCAGGTTGTGTTGTCTGTAGATAGAGACCCTCCCAGGTCAGGTTGTGTTGTCTGTAGATAGAGTCCCTCCCAGGTTGTGTTGTCTGTAGATAGAGACCCTCCCCGGTCAGGTTGTCTGTAGATAGAGACCCTCCCAGGTCAGGTTGTGTTGTCTGTAGATAGAGACCCTCCCAGGTCAGGTTGTGTTGTCTGTAGACAGAGACCCTCCCAGGTCAGGTTGTGTTGTCTGTAGATAGAGACCCTCCCAGGTGGTGTTGTCTGTAGACAGAGACCCTCCCAGGTTGTGTTGTCTGTAGATAGAGACCCTCCTAGGTCAGGTTGTGTTGTCTGTAGATAGAGACCCTCCCAGGTTGTGTTGTCTGTAGATAGAGACCCTCCCAGGTTGTGTTGTCTGTAGATAGAGACCCTCCCAGGTTGTGTTGTCTGTAGATAGAGACCGTCCCAGGTCAGGTTGTGTTGTCTGTAGATAAAGACCATCCCAGGTCAGGTTGTGTTGTCTGTAGATAGAGACCCTCCCAGGTTGTGTTGTCTGTAGATAGAGACCCTCCCAGGCTGTGTTGTCTGTAGATAGAGACCCTCCCTGGTCAGGCTGTGTTGTCTGTAGATAGAGACCCTCCCAGGTCAGGTTGTGTTGTCTGTAGATAGTGACCCTCCCAGGTCAGGTTGTGTTGTCTGTAGATAGAGACCTTCCCAGGTCAGGCTGTGTTTTCTGTAGATAGAGACCCTCCCAGGTTAGGTTGTTTTGTCTGTAGATAGAGACCCTCCAAGGTCAGGCTGTGTTGTCTGTAGATAGAGACCCTCCCAGGTCAGGTTGTGTTGTTTGTAGATAAAGACCCTCCCAGGTCAGGTTGTGTTGTCTGTAGATAGAGACCCTCCCAGGTCAGGCTGTGTTGTCTGTAGATAGAGACCCTCCTAGGTCAGGTTGTGTTGTCTGTAGATAGAGACCGTCCCCGGTCAGGTTGTGTTGTCTGTAGATAGAGACCCTCCCAGGTTGTGTTGTCTGTAGATAGAGACCCTCCCAGGTCAGGCTGTGTTGTCTGTAGATAGAGACCCTCCCAGGTCAGGTTGTGTTGTCTGTAGATAGAGACCCTCCCAGGTCAGGTTGTGTTGTCTGTAGACAGAGACCCTCCCAGGTCAGGTTGTGTTGTCTGTAAATAGAGACCCTCCCAGGTCAAGTTGTGTTGTCTGTAGATAGAGACCCTCCCAGGTCAGGTTGTGTTGTCTGTAGATAGAGACCCTCCCAGATCAGGTTGTGTTGTCTGTAGATAGAGACCCTCCCCGGTCAGGTTGTGTTGTCTGTAGATAGAGACCCTCCCAGGTTGTTTTGTCTGTAGATAGAGACCCTCCCTGGTCAGGCTGTGTTGTCTGTAGATAGAGACCCTCGCAGGTCAGGTTGTGTTGTCTGTAGACAGAGACCCTCCCAGGTCAGGTTGTGTTGTCTGTAGATAGAGACCCTCCCAGGTTGTTTTGTCTGTAGATAGAGACCCTCCCAGGCTGTGTTGTCTGTAGATAGAGACCCTCCCTGGTCAGGCTGTGTTGTCTGTAGATAGAGACCCTCCCAGGTCAGGTTGTGTTGTCTGTAGATAGAGACACTCCCAGGTTGTGTTGTCTGTAGATAGAGACCCTCCCAGGTTGTGTTGTCTGTAGATAGAGACCCTCCCAGATTGTGTTGTCTGTAGATAGAGACCCTCCCAGGTCAGGTTGTGTTGTCTGTAGATAGAGACCCTCCCAGGTCAGGTTGTGTTGTCTGTAGATAGAGACCCTCCCAGGTCAGGTTGTGTTGTCTGTAGACAGAGACCCTCCCAGGTGGTGTTGTCTGTAGACAGAGACCCTCCCAGGTTGTGTTGTCTGTAGATAGAGACCCTCCTAGGTCAGGTTGTGTTGTCTGTAGATAGAGACCTTCCCAGGTTGTGTTGTCTGTAGGTAGAGACCCTCCCAGGTTGTGTTGTCTGTAGATAGAGACCCTCCCAGGTTGTGTTGTCTGTAGATAGAGACCCTCCCAGGTCAGGTTGTGTTGTTTGTAGATAAAGACCCTCCCAGGTCAGGTTGTGTTGTCTGTAGATAGAGACCCTCCCAGGTCAAGCTGTGTTGTCTGTAGATAGAGACCCTCCTAGGTCAGGTTGTGTTGTCTGTAGATAGAGACCGTCCCCGGTCAGGTTGTGTTGTCTGTAGATAGAGACCCTCCCAGGTTGTGTTGTCTGTAGATAGAGACCCTCCCAGGTCAGGCTGTGTTGTCTGTAGATAGAGACCGTCCCAGGTAAGGTTGTGTTGTCTGTAGATAGAGACCCTCCCAGGTCAGGTTGTGTGGTCTGTAGACAGAGACCCTCCCAGGTCAGGTTGTGTTGTCTGTAAATAGAGACCCTCCCAGGTCAAGTTGTGTTGTCTGTAGATAGAGACCCTCCCAGGTCAGGTTGTGTTGTCTGTAGATAGAGACCCTCCCAGGTCAGGTTGTGTTGTCTGTAGATAGAGACCCTCCCCGGTCAGGTTGTGTTGTCTGTAGATAGAGACCCTCCCAGGTTGTTTTGTCTGTAGATAGAGACCCTCCCAGGCTGTGTTGTCTGTAGATAGAGACCCTCCCTGGTCAGGCTGTGTTGTCTGTAGATAGAGACCCTCGCAGGTCAGGTTGTGTTGTCTGTAGACAGAGACCCTCCCAGGTCAGGTTGTGTTGTCTGTAGATAGAGACCCTCCCAGGTTGTTTTGTCTGTAGATAGAGACCCTCCCAGGCTGTGTTGTCTGTAGATAGAGACCCTCCCTGGTCAGGCTGTGTTGTCTGTAGATAGAGACCCTCCCAGGTCAGGTTGTGTTGTCTGTAGATAGAGACACTCCCAGGTTGTGTTGTCTGTAGATAGAGACCCTCCCAGGTTGTGTTGTCTGTAGATAGAGACCCTCCCAGATTGTGTTGTCTGTAGATAGAGACCCTCCCAGGTCAGGTTGTGTTGTCTGTAGATAGAGACCCTCCCAGGTCAGGTTGTGTTGTCTGTAGATAGAGACCCTCCCAGGTCAGGTTGTGTTGTCTGTAGACAGAGACCCTCCCAGGTGGTGTTGTCTGTAGACAGAGACCCTCCCAGGTTGTGTTGTCTGTAGATAGAGACCCTCCTAGGTCAGGTTGTGTTGTCTGTAGATAGAGACCTTCCCAGGTTGTGTTGTCTGTAGGTAGAGACCCTCCCAGGTTGTGTTGTCTGTAGATAGAGACCCTCCCAGGTTGTGTTGTCTGTAGATAGAGACCCTCCCAGGTCAGGTTGTGTTGTCTGTAGATAAAGACCATCCCAGGTCAGGTTGTGTTGTCTGTAGATAGAGACCCTCCCAGGTCAGGCTGTGTTGTCTGTAGATAGAGACCCTCCCAGGTCAGGTTGTGTTGTTTGTAGATAAAGACCCTCCCAGGTCAGGTTGTGTTGTCTGTAGATAGAGACCCTCCCAGGTCAGGCTGTGTTGTCTGTAGATAGAGACCCTCCTAGGTCAGGTTGTGTTGTCTGTAGATAGAGACCGTCCCCGGTCAGGTTGTGTTGTCTGTAGATAGAGACCCTCCCAGGTTGTGTTGTCTGTAGATAGAGACCCTCCCAGGTCAGGCTGTGTTGTCTGTAGATAGAGACCCTCCCAGGTCAGGTTGTGTTGTCTGTAGATAGAGACCCTCCCAGGTCAGGTTGTGTTGTCTGTAGACAGAGACCCTCCCAGGTCAGGTTGTGTTGTCTGTAAATAGAGACCCTCCCAGGTCAAGTTGTGTTGTCTGTAGATAGAGACCCTCCCAGGTCAGGTTGTGTTGTCTGTAGATAGAGACCCTCCCAGGTCAGGTTGTGTTGTCTGTAGATAGAGACCCTCCCCGGTCAGGTTGTGTTGTCTGTAGATAGAGACCCTCCCAGGTTGTTTTGTCTGTAGATAGAGACCCTCCCAGGCTGTGTTGTCTGTAGATAGAGACCCTCCCTGGTCAGGCTGTGTTGTCTGTAGATAGAGACCCTCGCAGGTCAGGTTGTGTTGTCTGTAGACAGAGACCCTCCCAGGTCAGGTTGTGTTGTCTGTAGATAGAGACCCTCCCAGGTTGTTTTGTCTGTAGATAGAGACCCTCCCAGGCTGTGTTGTCTGTAGATAGAGACCCTCCCTGGTCAGGCTGTGTTGTCTGTAGATAGAGACCCTCCCAGGTCAGGTTGTGTTGTCTGTAGATAGAGACACTCCCAGGTTGTGTTGTCTGTAGATAGAGACCCTCCCAGGTTGTGTTGTCTGTAGATAGAGACCCTCCCAGATTGTGTTGTCTGTAGATAGAGACCCTCCCAGGTCAGGTTGTGTTGTCTGTAGATAGAGACCCTCCCAGGTCAGGTTGTGTTGTCTGTAGATAGAGACCCTCCCAGGTCAGGTTGTGTTGTCTGTAGACAGAGACCCTCCCAGGTGGTGTTGTCTGTAGACAGAGACCCTCCCAGGTTGTGTTGTCTGTAGATAGAGACCCTCCTAGGTCAGGTTGTGTTGTCTGTAGATAGAGACCTTCCCAGGTTGTGTTGTCTGTAGGTAGAGACCCTCCCAGGTTGTGTTGTCTGTAGATAGAGACCCTCCCAGGTTGTGTTGTCTGTAGATAGAGACCCTCCCAGGTCAGGTTGTGTTGTCTGTAGATAAAGACCATCCCAGGTCAGGTTGTGTTGTCTGTAGATAGAGACCCTCCCAGGTTGTGTTGTCTGTAGATAGAGACCCTCCCAGGTTGTGTTGTCTGTAGATAGAGACCCTCCCAGGTTGTGTTGTCTGTAGATAGAGACCCTCCCAGGTCAGGTTGTGTTGTCTGTAGATAAAGACCCTCCCAGGTCAGGTTGTGTTGTCTGTAGATAGAGACCCTCCCAGGTCAGGCTGTGTTGTCTGTAGATAGAGACCCTCCTAGGTCAGGTTGTGTTGTCTGTAGATAGAGACCCTCCCAGGTCAGGTTGTGTTGTCTGTAGATAGAGACCCTCCCAGGTCAGGTTGTGTTGTCTGTAGATAGAGACCCTCCCAGGTCAGGTTGTGTTGTCTGTAGATAGAGACCCTCCCAGGTCAGGCTGTGTTGTCTGTAGATAGAGACCCTCCTAGGTCACGTTGTGTTGTCTGTAGATAGAGACCCTCCCAGGTTGTGTTGTCTGTAGATAGAGACCCTCCCAGGTTAGGTTGTGTTGTCTGTAGACAGAGACCCTCCCAGGTCAGGTTGTGTTGTCTGTAGATAGAGACCCTCCCAGGTTGTTTTGTCTGTAGATAGAGACCCTCCCAGGCTGTGTTGTCTGTAGATAGAGACCCTCCCTGGTCAGGCTGTGTTGTCTGTAGATAGAGACCCTCCCAGGTCAGGTTGTGTTGTCTGTAGATAGAGACCCTCCCAGGTCAGGTTGTGTTGTCTGTAGATAGAGACCCTCCCAGGTTGTGTTGTCTGTAGATAGAGACCCTCCCAGATTGTGTTGTCTGTAGATAGAGACCCTCCCAGGTCAGGTTGTGTTGTCTGTAGATAGAGACCCTCCCAGGTCAGGTTGTGTTGTCTGTAGATAGAGACCCTCCCAGGTCAGGTTGTGTTGTCTGTAGACAGAGACCCTCCCAGGTCAGGCTGTGTTGTCTGTAGATAGAGACCCTCCCAGGTTGTGTTGTCTGTAGATAGAGACCCTCTCTGTGTGTGTTGTCTGTAGACAGAGACCCTCCCAGGTCAGGTTGTGTTGTCTGTAGATAAAGACCCTCCCAGGTCAGGTTGTGTTGTCTGTAGATAGAGACCCTCCCAGGTTGTGTTGTCTGTAGATAGAGACCCTCCCAGATTGTGTTGTCTGTAGATAGAGACCCTCCCAGATTGTGTTGTCTGTAGATAGAGACCCTCCCAGGTCAGGTTGTGTTGTCTGTAGATAGAGACCCTCCCAGGTTGTGTTGTCTGTAGATAGAGACCCTCCCAGGTCAAGTTGTGTTGTCTGTAGATAGAGACCCTCCCAGGTCAGGTTGTGTTGTCTGTAGATAGAGACCCTCCCAGGTCAGGTTGTGTTGTCTGTAGATAGAGACCCTCCCAGGTCAGGTTGTGTTGTCTGTAGATAGAGACCCTCCCAGGTCAGGCTGTGTTGTCTGAAGATAGAGACCCTCCTAGGTCACGTTGTGTTGTCTGTAGATAGAGACCCTCCCAGGTTGTGTTGTCTGTAGATAGAGCCCTCCCAGGTTAGGTTGTGTTGTCTGTAGATAGAGACCCTCCAAGGTCAGGCTGTGTTGTCTGTAGATAGAGACCCTCCCAGGTCAGGTTGTGTTGTCTGTAGATAAAGACCCTCCCAGGTCAGGTTGTGTTGTCTGTAGATAGAGACCCTCCCAGGTTAGGTTGTGTTGTCTGTAGATAGAGACCCTCCAAGGTCAGGCTGTGTTGTCTGTAGATAGAGACCCTCCCAGGTCAGGTTGTGTTGTCTGTAGATAAAGACCCTCCCAGGTCAGGTTGTGTTGTCTGTAGATAGAGACCCTCCCAGGTCAGGTTGTGTTGTCTGTAGACAGAGACCCTCCCATGTCAGGTTGTGTTGTCTGTAGATAGAGACCCTCCCAGGTCAGGTTGTGTTGTCTGTAGATAGAGACCCTCCCAGGTCAGGTTGTGTTGTCTGTAGATAGAGACCCTCCCAGGTTGTGTTGTCTGTAGATAGAGACCCTCCCAGATTGTGTTGTCTGTAGATAGAGACCCTCCCAGGTCAGGTTGTGTTGTCTGTAGATAGAGACCCTCCCAGGTCAGGTTGTGTTGTCTGTAGACAGAGACCCTCCCAGGTCAGGCTGTGTTGTCTGTAGATAGAGACCCTCCCAGGTTGTGTTGTCTGTAGATAGAGACCCTCTCTGTGTGTGTTGTCTGTAGACAGAGACCCTCCCAGGTCAGGTTGTGTTGTCTGTAGATAAAGACCCTCCCAGGTCAGGTTGTGTTGTCTGTAGATAGAGACCCTCCCAGGTTGTGTTGTCTGTAGATAGAGACCCTCCCAGATTGTGTTGTCTGTAGATAGAGACCCTCCCAGATTGTGTTGTCTGTAGATAGAGACCCTCCCAGGTCAGGTTGTGTTGTCTGTAGATAGAGACCCTCCCAGGTTGTGTTGTCTGTAGATAGAGACCCTCCCAGGTCAAGTTGTGTTGTCTGTAGATAGAGACCCTCCCAGGTCAGGTTGTGTTGTCTGTAGATAGAGACCCTCCCAGGTCAGGTTGTGTTGTCTGTAGATAGAGACCCTCCCAGGTCAGGTTGTGTTGTCTGTAGATAGAGACCCTCCCAGGTCAGGCTGTGTTGTCTGAAGATAGAGACCCTCCTAGGTCACGTTGTGTTGTCTGTAGATAGAGACCCTCCCAGGTTGTGTTGTCTGTAGATAGAGCCCTCCCAGGTTAGGTTGTGTTGTCTGTAGATAGAGACCCTCCAAGGCCCCCCCCCGTGTGTGTTGTCTGTAGACAGAGACCCTCCCAGGTCAGGTTGTGTTGTCTGTAGATAAAGACCCTCCCAGGTCAGGTTGTGTTGTCTGTAGATAGAGACCCTCCCAGGTTGTGTTGTCTGTAGATAGAGACCCTCCCAGATTGTGTTGTCTGTAGATAGAGACCCTCCCAGATTGTGTTGTCTGTAGATAGAGACCCTCCCAGGTCAGGTTGTGTTGTCTGTAGATAGAGACCCTCCCAGGTTGTGTTGTCTGTAGATAGAGACCCTCCCAGGTCAAGTTGTGTTGTCTGTAGATAGAGACCCTCCCAGGTCAGGTTGTGTTGTCTGTAGATAGAGACCCTCCCAGGTCAGGTTGTGTTGTCTGTAGATAGAGACCCTCCCAGGTCAGGTTGTGTTGTCTGTAGATAGAGACCCTCCCAGGTCAGGCTGTGTTGTCTGAAGATAGAGACCCTCCTAGGTCACGTTGTGTTGTCTGTAGATAGAGACCCTCATAGGTTGTGTTGTCTGTAGATAGAGCCCTCCCAGGTTAGGTTGTGTTGTCTGTAGATAGAGACCCTCCAAGGTCAGGCTGTGTTGTCTGTAGATAGAGACCCTCCCAGGTCAGGTTGTGTTGTCTGTAGATAAAGACCCTCCCAGGTCAGGTTGTGTTGTCTGTAGATAGAGACCCTCCCAGGTTAGGTTGTGTTGTCTGTAGATAGAGACCCTCCAAGGTCAGGCTGTGTTGTCTGTAGATAGAGACCCTCCCAGGTCAGGTTGTGTTGTCTGTAGATAAAGACCCTCCCAGGTCAGGTTGTGTTGTCTGTAGATAGAGACCCTCCCAGGTCAGGTTGTGTTGTCTGTAGACAGAGACCCTCCCATGTCAGGTTGTGTTGTCTGTAGATAGAGACCCTCCCAGGTCAGGTTGTGTTGTCTGTAGATAGAGACCCTCCCAGGTCAGGTTGTGTTGTCTGTAGATAGAGACCCTCCCAGGTTGTGTTGTCTGTATATAGAGACCCTCCCAGGCTGTGTTGTCTGTAGATAGAGACCCTCCTTGGTCAGGCTGTGTTGTCTGTAGATAGAGACCCTCCCAGGTAAGGTTGTGTTGTCTGTAGATAGAGACCCTCCCAGGTCAGGTTGTGTTGTCTGTAGGTAGAGACCCTCCCAGGTCAGGTTGTGTTGTCTGTAGATAGAGACCTTCCCAGGTTGTGTTGTCTGTATATAGAGACCCTCCCAGGCTGTGTTGTCTGTAGATAGAGACCCTCCCAGGTCAGGTTGTGTTGTCTGTAGATAGAGACCCTCCCAGGTTGTGTTGTCTGTAGATAGTGACCCTCCCAGGTCAGGTTGTGTTGTCTGTAGATAGAGACCCTCCCAGATCAGGTTGTGTTGTCTGTAGATAGAGACCCTACCAGGTCAGGTTGTGTTGTCTGTAGATAGAGACACTCCCAGTTTGTGTTGTCTGTAGATAGAGACCCTCCCAGGTTGTGTTGTCTGTAGATAGAGACCCTCCCAGATTGTGTTGTCTGTAGATAGAGAACCTCCCAGATTGTGTTGTCTGTAGATAGAGACCCTCCCAGGTCAGGTTGTGTTGTCTGTAGATAGAGACCCTCCCAGGTCAGGTTGTGTTGTATGTAGATAGAGACCCTCCCAGGTCAGGTTGTGTTGTCTGTATATAGAGACCCTCCAAGGTTGTGTTGTCTGTAGATAGAGACCCTCCCAGGTTTTGTTGTCTGTAGATAGAGACCCTCCCAGGTCAGGTTGTGTTGTCTGTAGATAGAGACCCTCCCAGGTCAGTTTGTGTTGTCTGTAGATAGAGACCCTCCCAGGTCAGGTTGTGTTGTCTGTAGACAGAGACCCTCCCATGTCAGGTTGTGTTGTCTGTAGATAGAGACCCTCCCAGGTCAGGTTGTGTTGTCTGTAGATAGAGACCCTCCCAGGTCAGGTTGTGTTGTCTGTAGATAGAGACCCTCCCAGGTCAGGTTGTGTTGTCTGTAGATAGAGACCCTCCCAGGTCAGGTTGTGTTGTCTGTAGACAGAGACCCTCCCAGGTCAGGCTGTGTTGTCTGTAGATAGAGACCCTCCCAGGTTGTGTTGTCTGTAGATAGAGACCCTCTCTGTGTGTGTTGTCTGTAGACAGAGACCCTCCCAGGTCAGGTTGTGTTGTCTGTAGATAAAGACCCTCCCAGGTCAGGTTGTGTTGTCTGTAGATAGATACCCTCCCAGGTTGTGTTGTCTGTAGATAGAGACCCTCCCAGATTGTGTTGTCTGTAGATAGAGACCCTCCCAGATTGTGTTGTCTGTAGATAGAGACCCTCCCAGGTCAGGTTGTGTTGTCTGTAGATAGAGACCCTCCCAGGTTGTGTTGTCTGTAGATAGAGACCCTCCCAGGTCAAGTTGTGTTGTCTGTAGATAGAGACCCTCCCAGGTCAGGTTGTGTTGTCTGTAGATAGAGACCCTCCCAGGTCAGGTTGTGTTGTCTGTAGATAGAGACCCTCCCAGGTCAGGTTGTGTTGTCTGTAGATAGAGACCCTCCCAGGTCAGGCTGTGTTGTCTGAAGATAGAGACCCTCCTAGGTCACGTTGTGTTGTCTGTAGATAGAGACCCTCCCAGGTTGTGTTGTCTGTAGATAGAGCCCTCCCAGGTTAGGTTGTGTTGTCTGTAGATAGAGACCCTCCAAGGTCAGGCTGTGTTGTCTGTAGATAGAGACCCTCCCAGGTCAGGTTGTGTTGTCTGTAGATAAAGACCCTCCCAGGTCAGGTTGTGTTGTCTGTAGATAGAGACCCTCCCAGGTTAGGTTGTGTTGTCTGTAGATAGAGACCCTCCAAGGTCAGGCTGTGTTGTCTGTAGATAGAGACCCTCCCAGGTCAGGTTGTGTTGTCTGTAGATAAAGACCCTCCCAGGTCAGGTTGTGTTGTCTGTAGATAGAGACCCTCCCAGGTCAGGTTGTGTTGTCTGTAGACAGAGACCCTCCCATGTCAGGTTGTGTTGTCTGTAGATAGAGACCCTCCCAGGTCAGGTTGTGTTGTCTGTAGATAGAGACCCTCCCAGGTCAGGTTGTGTTGTCTGTAGATAGAGACCCTCCCAGGTTGTGTTGTCTGTATATAGAGACCCTCCCAGGCTGTGTTGTCTGTAGATAGAGACCCTCCTTGGTCAGGCTGTGTTGTCTGTAGATAGAGACCCTCCCAGGTAAGGTTGTGTTGTCTGTAGATAGAGACCCTCCCAGGTCAGGTTGTGTTGTCTGTAGGTAGAGACCCTCCCAGGTCAGGTTGTGTTGTCTGTAGATAGAGACCTTCCCAGGTTGTGTTGTCTGTATATAGAGACCCTCCCAGGCTGTGTTGTCTGTAGATAGAGACCCTCCCAGGTCAGGTTGTGTTGTCTGTAGATAGAGACCCTCCCAGGTTGTGTTGTCTGTAGATAGTGACCCTCCCAGGTCAGGTTGTGTTGTCTGTAGATAGAGACCCTCCCAGATCAGGTTGTGTTGTCTGTAGATAGAGACCCTACCAGGTCAGGTTGTGTTGTCTGTAGATAGAGACACTCCCAGTTTGTGTTGTCTGTAGATAGAGACCCTCCCAGGTTGTGTTGTCTGTAGATAGAGACCCTCCCAGATTGTGTTGTCTGTAGATAGAGACCCTCCCAGATTGTGTTGTCTGTAGATAGAGACCCTCCCAGGTCAGGTTGTGTTGTCTGTAGATAGAGACCCTCCCAGGTCAGGTTGTGTTGTATGTAGATAGAGACCCTCCCAGGTCAGGTTGTGTTGTCTGTATATAGAGACCCTCCAAGGTTGTGTTGTCTGTAGATAGAGACCCTCCCAGGTTTTGTTGTCTGTAGATAGAGACCCTCCCAGGTCAGGTTGTGTTGTCTGTAGATAGAGACCCTCCCAGGTCAGTTTGTGTTGTCTGTAGATAGAGACCCTCCCAGGTCAGGTTGTGTTGTCTGTAGATAGAGACCCTCCCAGGTCAGGTTGTGTTGTCTGTAGATAGAGACCCTCCCAGGTCAGGCTGTGTTGTCTGAAGATAGAGACCCTCCTAGGTCACGTTGTGTTGTCTGTAGATAGAGACCCTCCCAGGTTGTGTTGTCTGTAGATAGAGCCCTCCCAGGTTAGGTTGTGTTGTCTGTAGATAGAGACCCTCCAAGGTCAGGCTGTGTTGTCTGTAGATAGAGACCCTCCCAGGTCAGGTTGTGTTGTCTGTAGATAAAGACCCTCCCAGGTCAGGTTGTGTTGTCTGTAGATAGAGACCCTCCCAGGTTAGGTTGTGTTGTCTGTAGATAGAGACCCTCCAAGGTCAGGCTGTGTTGTCTGTAGATAGAGACCCTCCCAGGTCAGGTTGTGTTGTCTGTAGATAAAGACCCTCCCAGGTCAGGTTGTGTTGTCTGTAGATAGAGACCCTCCCAGGTCAGGTTGTGTTGTCTGTAGACAGAGACCCTCCCATGTCAGGTTGTGTTGTCTGTAGATAGAGACCCTCCCAGGTCAGGTTGTGTTGTCTGTAGATAGAGACCCTCCCAGGTCAGGTTGTGTTGTCTGTAGATAGAGACCCTCCCAGGTTGTGTTGTCTGTATATAGAGACCCTCCCAGGCTGTGTTGTCTGTAGATAGAGACCCTCCTTGGTCAGGCTGTGTTGTCTGTAGATAGAGACCCTCCCAGGTAAGGTTGTGTTGTCTGTAGATAGAGACCCTCCCAGGTCAGGTTGTGTTGTCTGTAGGTAGAGACCCTCCCAGGTCAGGTTGTGTTGTCTGTAGATAGAGACCTTCCCAGGTTGTGTTGTCTGTATATAGAGACCCTCCCAGGCTGTGTTGTCTGTAGATAGAGACCCTCCCAGGTCAGGTTGTGTTGTCTGTAGATAGAGACCCTCCCAGGTTGTGTTGTCTGTAGATAGTGACCCTCCCAGGTCAGGTTGTGTTGTCTGTAGATAGAGACCCTCCCAGATCAGGTTGTGTTGTCTGTAGATAGAGACCCTACCAGGTCAGGTTGTGTTGTCTGTAGATAGAGACACTCCCAGTTTGTGTTGTCTGTAGATAGAGACCCTCCCAGGTTGTGTTGTCTGTAGATAGAGACCCTCCCAGATTGTGTTGTCTGTAGATAGAGACCCTCCCAGATTGTGTTGTCTGTAGATAGAGACCCTCCCAGGTCAGGTTGTGTTGTCTGTAGATAGAGACCCTCCCAGGTCAGGTTGTGTTGTATGTAGATAGAGACCCTCCCAGGTCAGGTTGTGTTGTCTGTATATAGAGACCCTCCAAGGTTGTGTTGTCTGTAGATAGAGACCCTCCCAGGTTTTGTTGTCTGTAGATAGAGACCCTCCCAGGTCAGGTTGTGTTGTCTGTAGATAGAGACCCTCCCAGGTCAGTTTGTGTTGTCTGTAGATAGAGACCCTCCCAGGTCAGGTTGTGTTGTCTGTAGATAGAGAACCTCCAAGGTTGTGTTGTCTGTAGATAGAGACCCTCCTAGGTCAGGTTGTGTTGTCTGTAGATAGAGACCCTCCCAGGTTGTGTTGTCTGTAGATAGAGACCCTCCCAGGTTGTGTTGTCTGTAGATAGAGACCCTCCCTGGTTGTGTTGTCTGTAGACAGAGACCCTCCCAGGTCAGGTTGTGTTGTCTGTAGATAAAGACCCTCCCAGGTCAGGTTGTGTTGTCTGTAGATAGAGACCCTCCCAGGTTGTGTTGTCTGTAGATAGAGACCCTCCCAGATTGTGTTGTCTGTAGATAGAGACCCTCCCAGATTGTGTTGTCTGTAGATAGAGACCCTCCCAGGTCAGGTTGTGTTGTCTGTAGATAGAGACCCTCCCAGGTTGTGTTGTCTGTAGATAGAGACCCTCCCAGGTCAAGTTGTGTTGTCTGTAGATAGAGACCCTCCCAGGTCAGGTTGTGTTGTCTGTAGATAGAGACCCTCCCAGGTCAGGTTGTGTTGTCTGTAGATAGAGACCCTCCCAGGTCAGGTTGTGTTGTCTGTAGATAGAGACCCTCCTAGGTCAGGTTGTGTTGTCTGTAGATAGAGACCGTCCCCGGTCAGGTTGTGTTGTCTGTAGATAGAGACCCTCCCAGGTTGTGTTGTCTGTAGATAGAGACCCTCCCAGGTCAGGCTGTGTTGTCTGTAGATAGAGACCCTCCCAGGTCAGGTTGTGTTGTCTGTAGATAGAGACCCTCCCAGGTCAAGTTGTGTTGTCTGTAGATAGAGACCCTCCCAGGTCAGGTTGTGTTGTCTGTAGATAGAGACCCTCCCAGGTCAGGTTGTGTTGTCTGTAGATAGAGACCCTCCCCGGTCAGGTTGTGTTGTCTGTAGATAGAGACCCTCCCAGGTTGTTTTGTCTGTAGATAGAGACCCTCCCAGGCTGTGTTGTCTGTAGATAGAGACCCTCCCTGGTCAGGCTGTGTTGTCTGTAGATAGAGACCCTCCCAGGTCAGGTTGTGTTGTCTGTAGATAGAGACACTCCCAGGTTGTGTTGTCTGTAGATAGAGACCCTCCCAGGTTGTGTTGTCTGTAGATAGAGACCCTCCCAGATTGTGTTGTCTGCAGATAGAGACCCTCCCAGGTCAGGTTGTGTTGTCTGTAGATAGAGACCCTCCCAGGTCAGGTTGTGTTGTCTGTAGATAGAGACCCTCCCAGGTCAGGTTGTGTTGTCTGTAGACAGAGACCCTCCCAGGTGGTGTTGTCTGTAGACAGAGACCCTCCCAGGTTGTGTTGTCTGTAGATAGAGACCCTCGCAGGTCAGGTTGTGTTGTCTGTAGATAGAGACCCTCCCAGGTCAGGTTGTGTTGTCTGTAGATAGAGTCCCTCCCAGGTTGTGTTGTCTGTAGATAGAGACCCTCCCCGGTCAGGTTGTCTGTAGATAGAGACCCTCCCAGGTCAGGTTGTGTTGTCTGTAGATAGAGACCCTCCCAGGTCAGGTTGTGTTGTCTGTAGACAGAGACCCTCCCAGGTCAGGTTGTGTTGTCTGTAGATAGAGACCCTCCCAGGTTGTTTTGTCTGTAGATAGAGACCCTCCCAGGCTGTGTTGTCTGTAGATAGAGACCCTCCCTGGTCAGGCTGTGTTGTCTGTAGATAGAGACCCTCCCAGGTCAGGTTGTGTTGTCTGTAGATAGAGACACTCCCAGGTTGTGTTGTCTGTAGATAGAGACCCTCCCAGATTGTGTTGTCTGTAGATAGAGACCCTCCCAAGTCAGGTTGTGTTGTCTGTAGATAGAGACCCTCCCAGGTCAGGTTGTGTTGTCTGTAGATAGAGACCCTCCCAGGTCAGGTTGTGTTGTCTGTAGACAGAGACCCTCCCAGGTGGTGTTGTCTGTAGACAGAGACCCTCCCAGGTTGTGTTGTCTGTAGATAGAGACCCTCCTAGGTCAGGTTGTGTTGTCTGTAGATAGAGACCCTCCCAGGTTGTGTTGTCTGTAGATAGAGACCCTCCCAGGTTTTGTTGTCTGTAGATAGAGACCCTCCCAGGTTGTGTTGTCTGTAGATAGAGACCCTCTCTGTGTGTGTTGTCTGTAGACAGAGACCCTCCCAGGTCAGGTTGTGTTGTCTGTAGATAAAGACCCTCCCAGGTCAGGTTGTGTTGTCTGTAGATAGAGACCCTCCCAGGTTGTGTTGTCTGTAGATAGAGACCCTCCCAGATTGTGTTGTCTGTAGATAGAGACCCTCCCAGATTGTGTTGTCTGTAGATAGAGACCCTCCCAGGTCAGGTTGTGTTGTCTGTAGATAGAGACCCTCCCAGGTTGTGTTGTCTGTAGATAGAGACCCTCCCAGGTCAAGTTGTGTTGTCTGTAGATAGAGACCCTCCCAGGTCAGGTTGTGTTGTCTGTAGATAGAGACCCTCCCAGGTCAGGTTGTGTTGTCTGTAGATAGAGACCCTCCCAGGTCAGGTTGTGTTGTCTGTAGATAGAGACCCTCCCAGGTCAGGCTGTGTTGTCTGAAGATAGAGACCCTCCTAGGTCACGTTGTGTTGTCTGTAGATAGAGACCCTCCCAGGTTGTGTTGTCTGTAGATAGAGCCCTCCCAGGTTAGGTTGTGTTGTCTGTAGATAGAGACCCTCCAAGGTCAGGCTGTGTTGTCTGTAGATAGAGACCCTCCCAGGTCAGGTTGTGTTGTCTGTAGATAAAGACCCTCCCAGGTCAGGTTGTGTTGTCTGTAGATAGAGACCCTCCCAGGTTAGGTTGTGTTGTCTGTAGATAGAGACCCTCCAAGGTCAGGCTGTGTTGTCTGTAGATAGAGACCCTCCCAGGTCAGGTTGTGTTGTCTGTAGATAAAGACCCTCCCAGGTCAGGTTGTGTTGTCTGTAGATAGAGACCCTCCCAGGTCAGGTTGTGTTGTCTGTAGATAGAGACCCTCCCAGGTCAGGTTGTGTTGTCTGTAGATAGAGACCCTCCCAGGTTGTGTTGTCTGTATATAGAGACCCTCCCAGGCTGTGTTGTCTGTAGATAGAGACCCTCCCAGGTAAGGTTGTGTTGTCTGTAGATAGAGACCCTCCCAGGTCAGGTTGTGTTGTCTGTAGATAGAGACCCTCCCAGGTCAGGTTGTGTTGTCTGTAGATAGAGACCCTCCCAGGTTGTGTTGTCTGTAGATAGAGACCCTCCCAGGTCAGGTTGTGTTGTCTGTAGGTAGAGACCCTCCCAGGTCAGGTTGTGTTGTCTGTAGATAGAGACCTTCCCAGGTTGTGTTGTCTGTATATAGAGACCCTCCCAGGCTGTGTTGTCTGTAGATAGAGACCCTCCCAGGTCAGGTTGTGTTGTCTGTAGATAGAGACCCTCCCAGGTTGTGTTGTCTGTAGATAGTGACCCTCTCAGGTCAGGTTGTGATGTCTGTAGATAGAGACCCTCCCAGATCAGGTTGTGTTGTCTGTAGATAGAGACCCTACCAGGTCAGGTTGTGTTGTCTGTAGATAGAGACACTCCCAGTTTGTGTTGTCTGTAGATAGAGACCCTCCCAGGTTGTGTTGTCTGTAGATAGAGACCCTCCCAGATTGTGTTGTCTGTAGATAGAGACCCTCCCAGATTGTGTTGTCTGTAGATAGAGACCCTCCCAGGTCAGGTTGTGTTGTCTGTAGATAGAGACCCTCCCAGGTCAGGTTGTGTTGTATGTAGATAGAGACCCTCCCAGGTCAGGTTGTGTTGTCTGTATATAGAGACCCTCCAAGGTTGTGTTGTCTGTAGATAGAGACCCTCCCAGGTTTTGTTGTCTGTAGATAGAGACCCTCCCAGGTCAGGTTGTGTTGTCTGTAGATAGAGACCCTCCCAGGTCAGTTTGTGTTGTCTGTAGATAGAGACCCTCCCAGGTCAGGTTGTGTTGTCTGTAGATAGAGACCCTCCAAGGTTGTGTTGTCTGTAGATAGAGACCCTCCTAGGTCAGGTTGTGTTGTCTGTAGATAGAGACCCTCCCAGGTTGTGTTGTCTGTAGATAGAGACCCTCCCAGGTTGTGTTGTCTGTAGATAGAGACCCTCCCTGGTTGTGTTGTCTGTAGACAGAGACCCTCCCAGGTCAGGTTGTGTTGTCTGTAGATAAAGACCCTCCCAGGTCAGGTTGTGTTGTCTGTAGATAGAGACCCTCCCAGGTTGTGTTGTCTGTAGATAGAGACCCTCCCAGATTGTGTTGTCTGTAGATAGAGACCCTCCCAGATTGTGTTGTCTGTAGATAGAGACCCTCCCAGGTCAGGTTGTGTTGTCTGTAGATAGAGACCCTCCCAGGTTGTGTTGTCTGTAGATAGAGACCCTCCCAGGTCAAGTTGTGTTGTCTGTAGATAGAGACCCTCCCAGGTCAGGTTGTGTTGTCTGTAGATAGAGACCCTCCCAGGTCAGGTTGTGTTGTCTGTAGATAGAGACCCTCCCAGGTCAGGTTGTGTTGTCTGTAGATAGAGACCCTCCTAGGTCAGGTTGTGTTGTCTGTAGATAGAGACCGTCCCCGGTCAGGTTGTGTTGTCTGTAGATAGAGACCCTCCCAGGTTGTGTTGTCTGTAGATAGAGACCCTCCCAGGTCAGGCTGTGTTGTCTGTAGATAGAGACCCTCCCAGGTCAGGTTGTGTTGTCTGTAGATAGAGACCCTCCCAGGTCAAGTTGTGTTGTCTGTAGATAGAGACCCTCCCAGGTCAGGTTGTGTTGTCTGTAGATAGAGACCCTCCCAGGTCAGGTTGTGTTGTCTGTAGATAGAGACCCTCCCCGGTCAGGTTGTGTTGTCTGTAGATAGAGACCCTCCCAGGTTGTTTTGTCTGTAGATAGAGACCCTCCCAGGCTGTGTTGTCTGTAGATAGAGACCCTCCCTGGTCAGGCTGTGTTGTCTGTAGATAGAGACCCTCCCAGGTCAGGTTGTGTTGTCTGTAGATAGAGACACTCCCAGGTTGTGTTGTCTGTAGATAGAGACCCTCCCAGGTTGTGTTGTCTGTAGATAGAGACCCTCCCAGATTGTGTTGTCTGCAGATAGAGACCCTCCCAGGTCAGGTTGTGTTGTCTGTAGATAGAGACCCTCCCAGGTCAGGTTGTGTTGTCTGTAGATAGAGACCCTCCCAGGTCAGGTTGTGTTGTCTGTAGACAGAGACCCTCCCAGGTGGTGTTGTCTGTAGACAGAGACCCTCCCAGGTTGTGTTGTCTGTAGATAGAGACCCTCGCAGGTCAGGTTGTGTTGTCTGTAGATAGAGACCCTCCCAGGTCAGGTTGTGTTGTCTGTAGATAGAGTCCCTCCCAGGTTGTGTTGTCTGTAGATAGAGACCCTCCCCGGTCAGGTTGTCTGTAGATAGAGACCCTCCCAGGTCAGGTTGTGTTGTCTGTAGATAGAGACCCTCCCAGGTCAGGTTGTGTTGTCTGTAGACAGAGACCCTCCCAGGTCAGGTTGTGTTGTCTGTAGATAGAGACCCTCCCAGGTTGTTTTGTCTGTAGATAGAGACCCTCCCAGGCTGTGTTGTCTGTAGATAGAGACCCTCCCTGGTCAGGCTGTGTTGTCTGTAGATAGAGACCCTCCCAGGTCAGGTTGTGTTGTCTGTAGATAGAGACACTCCCAGGTTGTGTTGGCTGTAGATAGAGACCCTCCCAGGTTGTGTTGTCTGTAGATAGAGACCCTCCCAGATTGTGTTGTCTGTAGATAGAGACCCTCCCAAGTCAGGTTGTGTTGTCTGTAGATAGAGACCCTCCCAGGTCAGGTTGTGTTGTCTGTAGATAGAGACCCTCCCAGGTCAGGTTGTGTTGTCTGTAGACAGAGACCCTCCCAGGTGGTGTTGTCTGTAGACAGAGACCCTCCCAGGTTGTGTTGTCTGTAGATAGAGACCCTCCTAGGTCAGGTTGTGTTGTCTGTAGATAGAGACCCTCCCAGGTTGTGTTGTCTGTAGATAGAGACCCTCCCAGGTTGTGTTGTCTGTAGATAGAGACCCTCCCAGGTTGTGTTGTCTGTAGATAGAGACCCTCTCTGTGTGTGTTGTCTGTAGACAGAGACCCTCCCAGGTCAGGTTGTGTTGTCTGTAGATAAAGACCCTCCCAGGTCAGGTTGTGTTGTCTGTAGATAGAGACCCTCCCAGGTTGTGTTGTCTGTAGATAGAGACCCTCCCAGATTGTGTTGTCTGTAGATAGAGACCCTCCCAGATTGTGTTGTCTGTAGATAGAGACCCTCCCAGGTCAGGTTGTGTTGTCTGTAGATAGAGACCCTCCCAGGTTGTGTTGTCTGTAGATAGAGACCCTCCCAGGTCAAGTTGTGTTGTCTGTAGATAGAGACCCTCCCAGGTCAGGTTGTGTTGTCTGTAGATAGAGACCCTCCCAGGTCAGGTTGTGTTGTCTGTAGATAGAGACCCTCCCAGGTCAGGTTGTGTTGTCTGTAGATAGAGACCCTCCCAGGTCAGGCTGTGTTGTCTGAAGATAGAGACCCTCCTAGGTCACGTTGTGTTGTCTGTAGATAGAGACCCTCCCAGGTTGTGTTGTCTGTAGATAGAGCCCTCCCAGGTTAGGTTGTGTTGTCTGTAGATAGAGACCCTCCAAGGTCAGGCTGTGTTGTCTGTAGATAGAGACCCTCCCAGGTCAGGTTGTGTTGTCTGTAGATAAAGACCCTCCCAGGTCAGGTTGTGTTGTCTGTAGATAGAGACCCTCCCAGGTTAGGTTGTGTTGTCTGTAGATAGAGACCCTCCAAGGTCAGGCTGTGTTGTCTGTAGATAGAGACCCTCCCAGGTCAGGTTGTGTTGTCTGTAGATAAAGACCCTCCCAGGTCAGGTTGTGTTGTCTGTAGATAGAGACCCTCCCAGGTCAGGTTGTGTTGTCTGTAGACAGAGACCCTCCCATGTCAGGTTGTGTTGTCTGTAGATAGAGACCCTCCCAGGTCAGGTTGTGTTGTCTGTAGATAGAGACCCTCCCAGGTCAGGTTGTGTTGTCTGTAGATAGAGACCCTCCCAGGTTGTGTTGTCTGTATATAGAGACCCTCCCAGGCTGTGTTGTCTGTAGATAGAGACCCTCCTTGGTCAGGCTGTGTTGTCTGTAGATAGAGACCCTCCCAGGTAAGGTTGTGTTGTCTGTAGATAGAGACACTCCCAGTTTGTGTTGTCTGTAGATAGAGACCCTCCCAGGTTGTGTTGTCTGTAGATAGAGACCCTCCCAGATTGTGTTGTCTGTAGATAGAGACCCTCCCAGATTGTGTTGTCTGTAGATAGAGACCCTCCCAGGTCAGGTTGTGTTGTCTGTAGATAGAGACCCTCCCAGGTCAGGTTGTGTTGTATGTAGATAGAGACCCTCCCAGGTCAGGTTGTGTTGTCTGTATATAGAGACCCTCCAAGGTTGTGTTGTCTGTAGATAGAGACCCTCCCAGGTTTTGTTGTCTGTAGATAGAGACCCTCCCAGGTCAGGTTGTGTTGTCTGTAGATAGAGACCCTCCCAGGTCAGTTTGTGTTGTCTGTAGATAGAGACCCTCCCAGGTCAGGTTGTGTTGTCTGTAGATAGAGACCCTCCAAGGTTGTGTTGTCTGTAGATAGAGACCCTCCTAGGTCAGGTTGTGTTGTCTGTAGATAGAGACCCTCCCAGGTTGTGTTGTCTGTAGATAGAGACCCTCCCAGGTTGTGTTGTCTGTAGATAGAGACCCTCCCTGGTTGTGTTGTCTGTAGACAGAGACCCTCCCAGGTCAGGTTGTGTTGTCTGTAGATAAAGACCCTCCCAGGTCAGGTTGTGTTGTCTGTAGATAGAGACCCTCCCAGGTTGTGTTGTCTGTAGATAGAGACCCTCCCAGATTGTGTTGTCTGTAGATAGAGACCCTCCCAGATTGTGTTGTCTGTAGATAGAGACCCTCCCAGGTCAGGTTGTGTTGTCTGTAGATAGAGACCCTCCCAGGTTGTGTTGTCTGTAGATAGAGACCCTCCCAGGTCAAGTTGTGTTGTCTGTAGATAGAGACCCTCCCAGGTCAGGTTGTGTTGTCTGTAGATAGAGACCCTCCCAGGTCAGGTTGTGTTGTCTGTAGATAGAGACCCTCCCAGGTCAGGTTGTGTTGTCTGTAGATAGAGACCCTCCTAGGTCAGGTTGTGTTGTCTGTAGATAGAGACCGTCCCCGGTCAGGTTGTGTTGTCTGTAGATAGAGACCCTCCCAGGTTGTGTTGTCTGTAGATAGAGACCCTCCCAGGTCAGGCTGTGTTGTCTGTAGATAGAGACCCTCCCAGGTCAGGTTGTGTTGTCTGTAGATAGAGACCCTCCCAGGTCAAGTTGTGTTGTCTGTAGATAGAGACCCTCCCAGGTCAGGTTGTGTTGTCTGTAGATAGAGACCCTCCCAGGTCAGGTTGTGTTGTCTGTAGATAGAGACCCTCCCCGGTCAGGTTGTGTTGTCTGTAGATAGAGACCCTCCCAGGTTGTTTTGTCTGTAGATAGAGACCCTCCCAGGCTGTGTTGTCTGTAGATAGAGACCCTCCCTGGTCAGGCTGTGTTGTCTGTAGATAGAGACCCTCCCAGGTCAGGTTGTGTTGTCTGTAGATAGAGACCCTCCCAGGTCAGGTTGTGTTGTCTGTAGATAGAGACACTCCCAGGTTGTGTTGTCTGTAGATAGAGACCCTCCCAGGTTGTGTTGTCTGTAGATAGAGACCCTCCCAGATTGTGTTGTCTGCAGATAGAGACCCTCCCAGGTCAGGTTGTGTTGTCTGTAGATAGAGACCCTCCCAGGTCAGGTTGTGTTGTCTGTAGATAGAGACCCTCCCAGGTCAGGTTGTGTTGTCTGTAGACAGAGACCCTCCCAGGTGGTGTTGTCTGTAGACAGAGACCCTCCCAGGTTGTGTTGTCTGTAGATAGAGACCCTCGCAGGTCAGGTTGTGTTGTCTGTAGATAGAGACCCTCCCAGGTCAGGTTGTGTTGTCTGTAGATAGAGTCCCTCCCAGGTTGTGTTGTCTGTAGATAGAGACCCTCCCCGGTCAGGTTGTCTGTAGATAGAGACCCTCCCAGGTCAGGTTGTGTTGTCTGTAGATAGAGACCCTCCCAGGTCAGGTTGTGTTGTCTGTAGACAGAGACCCTCCCAGGTCAGGTTGTGTTGTCTGTAGATAGAGACCCTCCCAGGTTGTTTTGTCTGTAGATAGAGACCCTCCCAGGCTGTGTTGTCTGTAGATAGAGACCCTCCCTGGTCAGGCTGTGTTGTCTGTAGATAGAGACCCTCCCAGGTCAGGTTGTGTTGTCTGTAGATAGAGACACTCCCAGGTTGTGTTGTCTGTAGATAGAGACCCTCCCAGGTTGTGTTGTCTGTAGATAGAGACCCTCCCAGATTGTGTTGTTTGTAGATAGAGACCCTCCCAGGTTGTGTTGTCTGTAGATAGAGACCCTCCCAGGTCAGGTTGTGTTGTCTGTAGACAGAGACCCTCCCAGGTGGTGTTGTCTGTAGACAGAGACCCTCCCAGGTTGTGTTGTCTGTAGATAGAGACCCTCCTAGGTCAGGTTGTGTTGTCTGTAGATAGAGACCCTCCCAGGTTGTGTTGTCTGTAGATAGAGACCCTCCCAGGTTGTGTTGTCTGTAGATAGAGACCCTCCCAGGCTGTGTTGTCTGTAGATAGAGACCC
This sequence comes from Salmo salar, assembly GCF_965601325.2. Taxonomy (NCBI): domain Eukaryota; kingdom Metazoa; phylum Chordata; class Actinopteri; order Salmoniformes; family Salmonidae; genus Salmo; species Salmo salar. The sequence continues at coordinate 52,656,014 of NC_138299.1, forward strand.
TCCCTGGTCAGGCTGTGTTGTCTGTAGATAGAGACCCTCCCAGGTCAGGTTGTGTTGTCTGTAGATAGTGACCCTCCCAGGTCAGGTTGTGTTGTCTGTAGATAGAGACCTTCACAGGTCAGGCTGTGTTTTCTGTAGATAGAGACCCTCCCAGGTTGTGTTGTCTGTAGATAGAGACCCTCCCAGGTCAGGTTGTGTTGTCTGTAGATAGAGACCCTCCCAGGTCAGGTTGTGTTGTCTGTAGATAGAGACCCTCCCAGGTCAGGTTGTGTTGTCTGTAGATAGAGACCCTCCCAGGTCAGGCTGTGTTGTCTGTAGATAGAGACCCTCCTAGGTCACGTTGTGTTGTCTGTAGATAGAGACCCTCCCAGGTTGTGTTGTCTGTAGATAGAGACCCTCCCAGGTTAGGTTGTTTTGTCTGTAGATAGAGACCCTCCAAGGTCATGCTGTGTTGTCTGTAGATAGAGACCCTCCCAGGTCAGGTTGTGTTGTCTGTAGATAAAGACCCTCCCAGGTCAGGTTGTGTTGTCTGTAGATAGAGACCCTCCCAGGTCAGGCTGTGTTGTCTGTAGATAGAGACCCTCCTAGGTCAGGTTGTGTTGTCTGTAGATAGAGACCGTCCCCGGTCAGGTTGTGTTGTCTGTAGATAGAGACCCTCCCAGGTTGTGTTGTCTGTAGATAGAGACCCTCCCAGGTCAGGCTGTGTTGTCTGTAGATAGAGACCCTCCCAGGTCAGGCTGTGTTGTCTGTAGATAGAGACCCTCCCAGGTCAGGTTGTGTTGTCTGTAGACAGAGACCCTCTCAGGTCAGGTTGTGTTGTCTGTAAATAGAGACCCTCCCAGGTCAAGTTGTGTTGTCTGTAGATAGAGACCCTCCCAGGTCAGGTTGTGTTGTCTGTAGATAGAGACCCTCCCAGGTCAGGTTGTGTTGTCTGTAGATAGAGACCCTCCCCGGTCAGGTTGTGTTGTCTGTAGATAGAGACCCTCCCAGGTTGTTTTGTCTGTAGATAGAGACCCTCCCAGGCTGTGTTGTCTGTAGATAGAGACCCTCCCTGGTCAGGCTGTGTTGTCTGTAGATAGAGACCCTCCCAGGTCAGGTTGTGTTGTCTGTAGATAGAGACCCTCCCTGGTCAGGCTGTGTTGTCTGTAGATAGAGACCCTCCCAGGTCAGGTTGTGTTGTCTGTAGATAGAGACACTCCCAGGTTGTGTTGTCTGTAGATAGAGACCCTCCCAGGTTGTGTTGTCTGTAGATAGAGACCCTCCCAGATTGTGTTGTCTGTAGATAGAGACCCTCCCAGGTCAGGTTGTGTTGTCTGTAGATAGAGACCCTCCCAGGTCAGGTTGTGTTGTCTGTAGATAGAGACCCTCCCAGGTCAGGTTGTGTTGTCTGTAGACAGAGACCCTCCCAGGTGGTGTTGTCTGTAGACAGAGACCCTCCCAGGTTGTGTTGTCTGTAGATAGAGACCCTCCCAGGTCAGGTTTAGTTGTCTGTAGATAGAGACCCTCCCAGGTCAGGTTGTGTTGTCTGTAGATAGAGTCCCTCCCAGGTTGTGTTGTCTGTAGATAGAGACCCTCCCCGGTCAGGTTGTCTGTAGATAGAGACCCTCCCAGGTCAGGTTGTGTTGTCTGTAGATAGAGACCCTCCCAGGTCAGGTTGTGTTGTCTGTAGACAGAGACCCTCCCAGGTCAGGTTGTGTTGTCTGTAGATAGAGACCCTCCCAGGTTGTTTTGTCTGTAGATAGAGACCCTCCCAGGCTGTGTTGTCTGTAGATAGAGACCCTCCCTGGTCAGGCTGTGTTGTCTGTAGATAGAGACCCTCCCAGGTCAGGTTGTGTTGTCTGTAGATAGAGACACTCCCAGGTTGTGTTGTCTGTAGATAGAGACCCTCCCAGGTTGTGTTGTCTGTAGATAGAGACCCTCCCAGATTGTGTTGTCTGTAGATAGAGACCCTCCCAGGTCAGGTTGTGTTGTCTGTAGATAGAGACCCTCCCAGGTCAGGTTGTGTTGTCTGTAGATAGAGACCCTCCCAGGTCAGGTTGTGTTGTCTGTAGACAGAGACCCTCCCAGGTGGTGTTGTCTGTAGACAGAGACCCTCCCAGGTTGTGTTGTCTGTAGATAGAGACCCTCCCAGGTCAGGTTGTGTTGTCTGTAGATAGAGACCCTCCCAGGTCAGGTTGTGTTGTCTGTAGATAGAGTCCCTCCCAGGTTGTGTTGTCTGTAGATAGAGACCCTACCCGGTCAGGTTGTCTGTAGATAGAGACCCTCCCAGGTCAGGTTGTGTTGTCTGTAGATAGAGACCCTCCCAGGTCAGGTTGTGTTGTCTGTAGACAGAGACCCTCCCAGGTCAGGTTGTGTTGTCTGTAGATAGAGACCCTCCCAGGTGGTGTTGTCTGTAGACAGAGACCCTCCCAGGTTGTGTTGTCTGTAGATAGAGACCCTCCTAGGTCAGGTTGTGTTGTCTGTAGATAGAGACCCTCCCAGGTTGTGTTGTCTGTAGATAGAGACCCTCCCAGGTTGTGTTGTCTGTAGATAGAGACCCTCCCAGGTTGTGTTGTCTGTAGATAGAGACCCTCCCAGGTCAGGTTGTGTTGTCTGTAGATAAAGACCATCCCAGGTCAGGTTGTGTTGTCTGTAGATAGAGACCCTCCCAGGTTGTGTTGTCTGTAGATAGAGACCCTCCCAGGCTGTGTTGTCTGTAGATAGAGACCCTCCCTGGTCAGGCTGTGTTGTCTGTAGATAGAGACCCTCCCAGGTCAGGTTGTGTTGTCTGTAGATAGTGACCCTCCCAGGTCAGGTTGTGTTGTCTGTAGATAGAGACCTTCCCAGGTCAGGCTGTGTTTTCTGTAGATAGAGACCCTCCCAGGTTGTGTTGTCTGTAGATAGAGACCCTCCCAGGTCAAGTTGTGTTGTCTGTAGATAGAGACCCTCCCAGGTCAGGTTGTGTTGTCTGTAGATAGAGACCCTCCCAGGTCAGGTTGTGTTGTCTGTAGATAGAGACCCTCCCAGGTCAGGTTGTGTTGTCTGTAGATAGAGACCCTCCCAGGTCAGGCTGTGTTGTCTGTAGATAGAGACCCTCCTAGGTCACGTTGTGTTGTCTGTAGATAGAGACCCTCCCAGGTTGTGTTGTCTGTAGATAGAGACCCTCCCAGGTTAGGTTGTTTTGTCTGTAGATAGAGACCCTCCAAGGTCAGGCTGTGTTGTCTGTAGATAGAGACCCTCCCAGGTCAGGTTGTGTTGTTTGTAGATAAAGACCCTCCCAGGTCAGGTTGTGTTGTCTGTAGATAGAGACCCTCCCAGGTCAGGCTGTGTTGTCTGTAGATAGAGACCCTCCTAGGTCAGGTTGTGTTGTCTGTACATAGAGACCGTCCCCGGTCAGGTTGTGTTGTCTGTAGATAGAGACCCTCCCAGGTTGTGTTGTCTGTAGATAGAGACCCTCCCAGGTCAGGCTGTGTTGTCTGTAGATAGAGACCCTCCCAGGTCAGGTTGTGTTGTCTGTAGATAGAGACCCTCCCAGGTCAGGTTGTGTTGTCTGTAGACAGAGACCCTCCCAGGTCAGGTTGTGTTGTCTGTAAATAGAGACCCTCCCAGGTCAAGTTGTGTTGTCTGTAGATAGAGACCCTCCCAGGTCAGGTTGTGTTGTCTGTAGATAGAGACCCTCCCCGGTCAGGTTGTGTTGTCTGTAGATAGAGACCCTCCCCGGTCAGGTTGTGTTGTCTGTAGATAGAGACCCTCCCAGGTTGTTTTGTCTGTAGATAGAGACCCTCCCAGGCTGTGTTGTCTGTAGATAGAGACCCTCCCTGGTCAGGCTGTGTTGTCTGTAGATAGAGACCCTCGCAGGTCAGGTTGTGTTGTCTGTAGACAGAGACCCTCCCAGGTCAGGTTGTGTTGTCTGTAGATAGAGACCCTCCCAGGTTGTTTTGTCTGTAGATAGAGACCCTCCCAGGCTGTGTTGTCTGTAGATAGAGACCCTCCCTGGTCAGGCTGTGTTGTCTGTAGATAGAGACCCTCCCAGGTCAGGTTGTGTTGTCTGTAGATAGAGACACTCCCAGGTTATGTTGTCTGTAGATAGAGACCCTCCCAGGTTGTGTTGTCTGTAGATAGAGACCCTCCCAGGTCAGGTTGTGTTGTCTGTAGATAGAGACCCTCCCAGGTCAGGTTGTGTTGTCTGTAGACAGAGACCCTCCCAGGTGGTGTTGTCTGTAGACAGAGACCCTCCCAGGTTGTGTTGTCTGTAGATAGAGACCCTCCTAGGTCAGGTTGTGTTGTCTGTAGATAGAGACCTTCCCAGGTTGTGTTGTCTGTAGGTAGAGACCCTCCCAGGTTGTGTTGTCTGTAGATAGAGACCCTCCCAGGTTGTGTTGTCTGTAGATAGAGACCCTCCCAGGTCAGGTTGTGTTGTCTGTAGATAAAGACCATCCCAGGTCAGGTTGTGTTGTCTGTAGATAGAGACCCTCCCAGGTTGTGTTGTCTGTAGATAGAGACCCTCCCAGGTTGTGTTGTCTGTAGATAGAGACCCTCCCAGGTTGTGTTGTCTGTAGATAGAGACCCTCCCAGGTCAGGTTGTGTTGTCTGTAGATAAAGACCCTCCCAGGTCAGGTTGTGTTGTCTGTAGATAGAGACCCTCCCAGGTCAGGCTGTGTTGTCTGTAGATAGAGACCCTCCTAGGTCAGGTTGTGTTGTCTGTAGATAGAGACCCTCCCAGGTCAGGTTGTGTTGTCTGTAGATAGAGACCCTCCCAGGTCAGGTTGTGTTGTCTGTAGATAGAGACCCTCCCAGGTCAGGTTGTGTTGTCTGTAGATAGAGACCCTCCCAGGTCAGGCTGTGTTGTCTGTAGATAGAGACCCTCCTAGGTCACGTTGTGTTGTCTGTAGATAGAGACCCTCCCAGGTTGTGTTGTCTGTAGATAGAGACCCTCCCAGGTTAGGTTGTTTTGTCTGTAGATAGAGACCCTCCAAGGTCAGGCTGTGTTGTCTGTAGATAGAGACCCTCGCAGGTCAGGTTGTGTTGTCTGTAGACAGAGACCCTCCCAGGTCAGGTTGTGTTGTCTGTAGATAGAGACCCTCCCAGGTTGTTTTGTCTGTAGATAGAGACCCTCCCAGGCTGTGTTGTCTGTAGATAGAGACCCTCCCTGGTCAGGCTGTGTTGTCTGTAGATAGAGACCCTCCCAGGTCAGGTTGTGTTGTCTGTAGATAGAGACACTCCCAGGTTGTGTTGTCTGTAGATAGAGACCCTCCCAGGTTGTGTTGTCTGTAGATAGAGACCCTCCCAGATTGTGTTGTCTGTAGATAGAGACCCTCCCAGGTCAGGTTGTGTTGTCTGTAGATAGAGACCCTCCCAGGTCAGGTTGTGTTGTCTGTAGATAGAGACCCTCCCAGGTCAGGTTGTGTTGTCTGTAGACAGAGACCCTCCCAGGTGGTGTTGTCTGTAGACAGAGACCCTCCCAGGTTGTGTTGTCTGTAGATAGAGACCCTCCTAGGTCAGGTTGTGTTGTCTGTAGATAGAGACCTTCCCAGGTTGTGTTGTCTGTAGATAGAGACCCTCCCAGGTTGTGTTGTCTGTAGATAGAGACCCTCCCAGGTTGTGTTGTCTGTAGATAGAGACCCTCCCAGGTTGTGTTGTCTGTAGATAGAGACCCTCCCAGATTGTGTTGTCTGTAGATAGAGACCCTCCCAGGTCAGGTTGTGTTGTCTGTAGATAGAGACCCTCACAGGTCAGGTTGTGTTGTCTGTAGATAGAGACCCTCCCAGGTCAGGTTGTGTTGTCTGTAGACAGAGACCCTCCCAGGTGGTGTTGTCTGTAGACAGAGACCCTCCCAGGTTGTGTTGTCTGTAGATAGAGACCCTCCCAGGTCAGGTTGTGTTGTCTGTAGATAGAGACCCTCCCAGGTCAGGTTGTGTTGTCTGTAGATAGAGTCCCTCCCAGGTTGTGTTGTCTGTAGATAGAGACCCTCCCAGGCTGTGTTGTCTGTAGATAGAGACCCTCCCTGGTCAGGCTGTGTTGTCTGTAGATAGAGACCTTCCCAGGTCAGGTTGTGTTGTCTGTAGATAGAGACACTCCCAGGTTGTGTTGTCTGTAGATAGAGACCCTCCCAGGTTGTGTTGTCTGTAGATAGAGACCCTCCCAGATTGTGTTGTCTGTAGATAGAGACCCTCCCAGGTCAGGTTGTGTTGTCTGTAGATAGAGACCCTCCCAGGTCAGGTTGTGTTGTCTGTAGATAGAGACCCTCCCAGGTCAGGTTGTGTTGTCTGTAGACAGAGACCCTCCCAGGTGGTGTTGTCTGTAGACAGAGACCCTCCCAGGTTGTGTTGTCTGTAGATAGAGACCCTCCTAGGTCAGGTTGTGTTGTCTGTAGATAGAGACCTTCCCAGGTTGTGTTGTCTGTAGATAGAGACCCTCCCAGGTTGTGTTGTCTGTAGATAGAGACCCTCCCAGGTTGTGTTGTCTGTAGATAGAGACCCTCCCAGGTCAGGTTGTGTTGTCTGTAGATAAAGACCATCCCAGGTCAGGTTGTGTTGTCTGTAGATAGAGACCCTCCCAGGCTGTGTTGTCTGTAGATAGAGACCCTCCCTGGTCAGGCTGTGTTGTCTGTAGATAGAGACCCTCCCAGGTCAGGTTGTGTTGTCTGTAGATAGTGACCCTACCAGGTCAGGTTGTGTTGTCTGTAGATAGAGACCTTCCCAGGTCAGGCTGTGTTTTCTGTAGATAGAGACCCTCCCAGGTTGTGTTGTCTGTAGATAGATACCCTCCCAGGTCAGGTTGTGTTGTCTGTAGATAGAGACCCTCCCAGGTCAGGTTGTGTTGTCTGTAGATAGAGACCCTCCTAGGTCAGGTTGTGTTGTCTGTAGATAGAGACCCTCCTAGGTCAGGTTGTGTTGTCTGTAGATAGAGACCCTCCCAGGTCAGGTTGTGTTGTCTGTAGACAGAGACCCTCCCAGGTCAGGTTGTGTTGTCTGTAGATAGAGACCCTCCCAGGTCAGGTTGTGTTGTCTGTAGATAGAGACCCTCCCAGGTCAGGTTGTGTTGTCTGTAGATAGAGACCCTCCCAGGTTGTGTTGTCTGTATATAGAGACCCTCCCAGGCTGTGTTGTCTGTAGATAGAGACCCTCCTTGGTCAGGCTGTGTTGTCTGTAGATAGAGACCCTCCCAGGTAAGGTTGTTTTGTCTGTAGATAGAGACCCTCCCAGGTCAGGTTGTGTTGTCTGTAGATAGAGACCCTCCCAGGTCAGGTTGTGTTGTCTGTAGATAGAGACCCTCCCAGGTTGTGTTGTCTGTATATAGAGACCCTCCCAGGCTGTGTTGTCTGTAGATAGAGACCCTCCCAGGTCAGGTTGTGTTGTCTGTAGATAGAGACCCTCCCAGGTTGTGTTGTCTGTAGATAGTGACCCTCCCAGGTCAGGTTGTGTTGTCTGTAGATAGAGACCCTCCCAGATCAGGTTGTGTTGTCTGTAGATAGAGACCCTCCCAGGTCAGGTTGTGTTGTCTGTAGATAGAGACCCTCCCAGGTTGTGTTGTCTGTAGATAGAGACCCTCCCAGATTGTGTTGTCTGTAGATAGAGACACACACAGATTGGGTTGTGTTGTCTGTAGATATAGACCTTCCCAGGTTGTGTTGTCTGTAGATAGAGACCCTCCCAGGTTGTGTTGTCTGTAGATAGAGACCCTCCCAGGTCAGGTTGTGTTGTCTGTAGATAGAGACCCTCCCAGGTTGTGTTGTCTGTAGATAGAGACCCTCCCAGGTTAGGTTGTTTTGTCTGTAGATAGAGACCCTCCAAGGTCAGGCTGTGTTGTCTGTAGATAGAGACCCTCCCAGGTCAGGTTGTGTTGTCTGTAGATAAAGACCCTCCCAGGTCAGGTTGTGTTGTCTGTAGATAGAGACCCTCCCAGGTCAGGCTGTGTTGTCTGTAGATAGAGACCCTCCTAGGTCAGGTTGTGTTGTCTGTAGATAGAGACCGTCCCCGGTCAGGTTGTGTTGTCTGTAGATAGAGACCCTCCCAGGTCGTGTTGTCTGTAGATAGAGACCCTCCCAGGTCAGGCTGTGTTGTCTGTAGATAGAGACCCTCCCAGGTCAGGTTGTGTTGTCTGTAGATAGAGACCCTCCCAGGTCAGGTTGTGTTGTCTGTAGACAGAGACACTCCCAGGTCAGGTTGTGTTGTCTGTAGATAGAGACCCTCCCAGGTCAGGTTGTGTTGTCTGTAGATAGAGACCCTCCCCGGTCAGGTTGTGTTGTCTGTAGATAGAGACCCTCCCAGGTTGTTTTGTCTGTAGATAGAGACCCTCCCAGGCTGTGTTGTCTGTAGATAGAGACCCTCCCTGGTCAGGCTGTGTTGTCTGTAGATAGAGACCCTCACAGGTCAGGTTGTGTTGTCTGTAGATAGAGACACTCCCAGGTTGTGTTGTCTGTAGATAGAGACCCTCCCAGGTTGTGTTGTCTGTAGATAAAGACCCTCCCAGATTGTGTTGTCTGTAGATAGAGACCCTCCCAGGTCAGGTTGTGTTGTCTGTAGATAGAGACCCTCACAGGTCAGGTTGTGTTGTCTGTAGATAGAGACCCTCCCAGGTCAGGTTGTGTTGTCTGTAGACAGAGACCCTCCCAGGTGGTGTTGTCTGTAGACAGAGACCCTCCCAGGTTGTGTTGTCTGTAGATAGAGACCCTCCCAGGTCAGGTTGTGTTGTCTGTAGATAGAGACCCTCCCAGGTCAGGTTGTGTTGTCTGTAGATAGAGTCCCTCCCAGGTTGTGTTGTCTGTAGATAGAGACCCTCCCCGGTCAGGTTGTCTGTAGATAGAGACCCTCCCAGGTCAGGTTGTGTTGTCTGTAGATAGAGACCCTCGCAGGTCAGGTTGTGTTGTCTGTAGACAGAGACCCTCCCAGGTCAGGTTGTGTTGTCTGTAGATAGAGACCCTCCCAGGTTGTTTTGTCTGTAGATAGAGACCCTCCCAGGCTGTGTTGTCTGTAGATAGAGACCCTCCCTGGTCAGGCTGTGTTGTCTGTAGATAGAGACCCTCCCAGGTCAGGTTGTGTTGTCTGTAGATAGAGACCCTCCCCGGTCAGGTTGTGTTGTCTGTAGATAGAGACCCTCCCAGGTTGTTTTGTCTGTAGATAGAGACCCTCCCAGGCTGTGTTGTCTGTAGATAGAGACCCTCCCTGGTCAGGCTGTGTTGTCTGTAGATAGAGACCCTCCCAGGTCAGGTTGTGTTGTCTGTAGATAGAGACACTCCCAGGTTGTGTTGTCTGTAGATAGAGACCCTCCCAGGTTGTGTTGTCTGTAGATAAAGACCCTCCCAGATTGTGTTGTCTGTAGATAGAGACCCTCCCAGGTCAGGTTGTGTTGTCTGTAGATAGAGACCCTCACAGGTCAGGTTGTGTTGTCTGTAGATAGAGACCCTCCCAGGTCAGGTTGTGTTGTCTGTAGACAGAGACCCTCCCAGGTGGTGTTGTCTGTAGACAGAGACCCTCCCAGGTTGTGTTGTCTGTAGATAGAGACCCTCCCAGGTCAGGTTGTGTTGTCTGTAGATAGAGACCCTCCCAGGTCAGGTTGTGTTGTCTGTAGATAGAGTCCCTCCCAGGTTGTGTTGTCTGTAGATAGAGACCCTCCCCGGTCAGGTTGTCTGTAGATAGAGACCCTCCCAGGTCAGGTTGTGTTGTCTGTAGATAGAGACCCTCGCAGGTCAGGTTGTGTTGTCTGTAGACAGAGACCCTCCCAGGTCAGGTTGTGTTGTCTGTAGATAGAGACCCTCCCAGGTTGTTTTGTCTGTAGATAGAGACCCTCCCAGGCTGTGTTGTCTGTAGATAGAGACCCTCCCTGGTCAGGCTGTGTTGTCTGTAGATAGAGACCCTCCCAGGTCAGGTTGTGTTGTCTGTAGATAGAGACACTCCCAGGTTGTGTTGTCTGTAGATAGAGACCCTCCCAGGTTGTGTTGTCTGTAGATAGAGACCCTCCCAGATTGTGTTGTCTGTAGATAGAGACCCTCCCAGGTCAGGTTGTGTTGTCTGTAGATAGAGACCCTCCCAGGTCAGGTTGTGTTGTCTGTAGATAGAGACCCTCCCAGGTCAGGTTGTGTTGTCTGTAGACAGAGACCCTCCCAGGTGGTGTTGTCTGTAGACAGAGACCCTCCCAGGTTGTGTTGTCTGTAGATAGAGACCCTCCTAGGTCAGGTTGTGTTGTCTGTAGATAGAGACCTTCCCAGGTTGTGTTGTCTGTAGATAGAGACCCTCCCAGGTTGTGTTGTCTGTAGATAGAGACCCTCCCAGGTTGTGTTGTCTGTAGATAGAGACCCTCCCAGGTCAGGTTGTGTTGTCTGTAGATAAAAACCATCCCAGGTCAGGTTGTGTTGTCTGTAGATAGAGACCCTCCCAGGCTGTGTTGTCTGTAGATAGAGACCCTCCCTGGTCAGGCTGTGTTGTCTGTAGATAGAGACCCTCCCAGGTAAGGTTGTGTTGTCTGTAGATAGAGACCCTCCCAGGTCAGGTTGTGTTGTCTGTAGATAGAGACCCTCCCATGTCAGGTTGTGTTGTCTGTAGATAGAGACTCTCCCAGGTTGTGTTGTCTGTATATAGAGACCCTCCCAGGTTGTGTTGTCTGTAGATAGTGACCCTCCCAGGTCAGGTTGTGTTGTCCAAAGATAGAGACCCTCCCAGATCAGGTTGTGTTGTCTGTAGATAGAGACCCTACCAGGTCAGGTTGTGTTGTCTGTAGATAGAGACACTCCCAGTTTGTGTTGTCTGTAGATAGAGACCCTCCCAGGTTGTGTTGTCTGTAGATAGAGACCCTCCCAGATTGTGTTGTCTGTAGATAGAGACCCTCCCATATTGTGTTGTCTGTAGATAGAGACACTCCCAGGTTGTGTTGTCTGTAGATAGAGACCCTCCCAGGTTGTGTTGTCTGTAGATAGAGACCCTCCCAGATTGTGTTGTCTGTAGATAGAGACCCTCCCAGGTCAGGTTGTGTTGTCTGTAGATAGAGACCCTCCCAGGTCAGGTTGTGTTGTCTGTAGATAGAGACCCTCCCAGGTCAGGTTGTGTTGTCTGTAGACAGAGACCCTCCCAGGTGGTGTTGTCTGTAGACAGAGACCCTCCCAGGTTGTGTTGTCTGTAGATAGAGACCCTCCTAGGTCAGGTTGTGTTGTCTGTAGATAGAGACCTTCCCAGGTTGTGTTGTCTGTAGATAGAGACCCTCCCAGGTTGTGTTGTCTGTAGATAGAGACCCTCCCAGGTTGTGTTGTCTGTAGATAGAGACCCTCCCAGGTCAAGTTGTGTTGTCTGTAGATAAAAACCATCCCAGGTCAGGTTGTGTTGTCTGTAGATAGAGACCCTCCCAGGCTGTGTTGTCTGTAGATAGAGACCCTCCCTGGTCAGGCTGTGTTGTCTGTAGATAGAGACCCTCCCAGGTAAGGTTGTGTTGTCTGTAGATAGAGACCCTCCCAGGTCAGGTTGTGTTGTCTGTAGATAGAGACCCTCCCATGTCAGGTTGTGTTGTCTGTAGATAGAGACTCTCCCAGGTTGTGTTGTCTGTATATAGAGACCCTCCCAGGTTGTGTTGTCTGTAGATAGTGACCCTCCCAGGTCAGGTTGTGTTGTCCGTAGATAGAGACCCTCCCAGATCAGGTTGTGTTGTCTGTAGATAGAGACCCTACCAGGTCAGGTTGTGTTGTCTGTAGATAGAGACACTCCCAGTTTGTGTTGTCTGTAGATAGAGACCCTCCCAGGTTGTGTTGTCTGTAGATAGAGACCCTCCCAGATTGTGTTGTCTGTAGATAGAGACCCTCCCAGATTGTGTTGTCTGTAGATAGAGACCCTCCCAGGTCAGGTTGTGTTGTCTGTAGATAGAGACCCTCCCAGGTCAGGTTGTGTTGTATGTAGATAGAGACCCTCCCAGGTCAGGTTGTGTTGTCTGTATATAGAGACCCTCCAAGGTTGTGTTGTCTGTAGATAGAGACCCTCCCAGGTCAGGTTGTGTTGTCTGTAGATAGAGACCCTCCCAGGTCAGTTTGTGTTGTCTGTAGATAGAGACCCTCCCAGGTCAGGTTGTGTTGTCTGTAGATAGAGACCCTCCCAGGTTGTGTTGTCTGTAGATAGAGACCCTCCCAGGTTGTGTTGTCTGTAGATAGAGACCCTCTCTGTGTGTGTTGTCTGTAGACAGAGACCCTCCCAGGTCAGGTTGTGTTGTCTGTAGATAAAGACCCTCCCAGGTCAGGTTGTGTTGTCTGTAGATAGAGACCCTCCCAGGTTGTGTTGTCTGTAGATAGAGACCCTCCCAGATTGTGTTGTCTGTAGATAGAGACCCTCCCAGATTGTGTTGTCTGTAGATAGAGACCCTCCCAGGTCAGGTTGTGTTGTCTGTAGATAGAGACCCTCCCAGGTTGTGTTGTCTGTAGATAGAGACCCTCCCAGGTCAAGTTGTGTTGTCTGTAGATAGAGACCCTCCCAGGTCAGGTTGTGTTGTCTGTAGATAGAGACCCTCCCAGGTCAGGTTGTGTTGTCTGTAGATAGAGACCCTCCCAGGTCAGGTTGTGTTGTCTGTAGATAGAGACCCTCCCAGGTCAGGCTGTGTTGTCTGAAGATAGAGACCCTCCCAGGTCACGTTGTGTTGTCTGTAGATAGAGACCCTCCCAGGTTGTGTTGGCTGTAGATAGAGCCCTCCCAGGTTAGGTTGTGTTGTCTGTAGATAGAGACCCTCCAAGGTCAGGCTGTGTTGTCTGTAGATAGAGACCCTCCCAGGTCAGGTTGTGTTGTCTGTAGATAAAGACCCTCCCAGGTCAGGTTGTGTTGTCTGTAGATAGAGACCTTCCCAGGTTAGGTTGTGTTGTCTGTAGATAGAGACCCTCCAAGGTCAGGCTGTGTTGTCTGTAGATAGAGACCCTCCCAGGTCAGGTTGTGTTGTCTGTAGATAAAGACCCTCCCAGGTCAGGTTGTGTTGTCTGTAGATAGAGACCCTCCCAGGTCAGGTTGTGTTGTCTGTAGACAGAGACCCTCCCATGTCAGGTTGTGTTGTCTGTAGATAGAGACCCTCCCAGGTCAGGTTGTGTTGTCTGTAGATAGAGACCCTCCCAGGTCAGGTTGTGTTGTCTGTAGATAGAGACCCTCCCAGGTCAGGTTGTGTTGTATGTAGATAGAGACCCTCCCAGGTCAGGTTGTGTTGTCTGTATATAGAGACCCTCCAAGGTCAGGCTGTGTTGTCTGTAGATAGAGACCCTCCCAGGTCAGGTTGTGTTGTCTGTAGATAAAGACCCTCCCAGGTCAGGTTGTGTTGTCTGTAGATAGAGACCCTCCCAGGTTAGGTTGTGTTGTCTGTAGATAGAGACCCTCCAAGGTCAGGCTGTGTTGTCTGTAGATAGAGACCCTCCCAGGTCAGGTTGTGTTGTCTGTAGATAAAGACCCTCCCAGGTCAGGTTGTGTTGTCTGTAGATAGAGACCCTCCCAGGTCAGGTTGTGTTGTCTGTAGACAGAGACCCTCCCATGTCAGGTTGTGTTGTCTGTAGATAGAGACCCTCCCAGGTCAGGTTGTGTTGTCTGTAGATAGAGACCCTCCCAGGTCAGGTTGTGTTGTCTGTAGATAGAGACCCTCCCAGGTTGTGTTGTCTGTATATAGAGACCCTCCCAGGCTGTGTTGTCTGTAGATAGAGACCCTCCTTGGTCAGGCTGTGTTGTCTGTAGATAGAGACCCTCCCAGGTAAGGTTGTGTTGTCTGTAGATAGAGACCCTCCCAGGTCAGGTTGTGTTGTCTGTAGATAGAGACCCTCCCAGGTCAGGTTGTGTTGTCTGTAGATAGAGACCTTCCCAGGTTGTGTTGTCTGTATATAGAGACCCTCCCAGGCTGTGTTGTCTGTAGATAGAGACCCTCCCAGGTCAGGTTGTGTTGTCTGTAGATAGAGACCCTCCCAGGTTGTGTTGTCTGTAGATAGTGACCCTCCCAGGTCAGGTTGTGTTGTCTGTAGATAGAGACCCTCCCAGATCAGGTTGTGTTGTCTGTAGATAGAGACACTACCAGGTCAGGTTGTGTTGTCTGTAGATAGAGACACTCCCAGTTTGTGTTGTCTGTAGATAGAGACCCTCCCAGGTTGTGTTGTCTGTAGATAGAGACCCTCCCAGATTGTGTTGTCTGTAGATAGAGACCCTCCCAGATTGTGTTGTCTGTAGATAGAGACCCTCCCAGGTCAGGTTGTGTTGTCTGTAGATAGAGACCCTCCCAGGTCAGGTTGTGTTGTATGTAGATAGAGACCCTCCCAGGTCAGGTTGTGTTGTCTGTATATAGAGACCCTCCAAGGTTGTGTTGTCTGTAGATAGAGACCCTCCCAGGTTTTGTAGTCTGTAGATAGAGACCCTCCCAGGTCAGGTTGTGTTGTCTGTAGATAGAGACCCTCCCAGGTCAGTTTGTGTTGTCTGTAGATAGAGACCCTCCCAGGTCAGGTTGTGTTGTCTGTAGATAGAGACCCTCCAAGGTTGTGTTGTCTGTAGATAGAGACCCTCCTAGGTCAGGTTGTGTTGTCTGTAGATAGAGACCCTCCCAGGTCAGGTTGTGTTGTCTGTAGATAGAGACCCTCCCAGGTTGTGTTGTCTGTAGATAGAGACCCTCCCAGATTGTGTTGTCTGTAGATAGAGACCCTCCCAGATTGTGTTGTCTGTAGATAGAGACCCTCCCAGGTCAGGTTGTGTTGTCTGTAGATAGAGACCCTCCCAGGTTGTGTTGTCTGTAGATAGAGACCCTCCCAGGTCAAGTTGTGTTGTCTGTAGATAGAGACCCTCCCAGGTCAGGTTGTGTTGTCTGTAGATAGAGACCCTCCCAGGTCAGGTTGTGTTGTCTGTAGATAGAGACCCTCCCAGGTCAGGTTGTGTTGTCTGTAGATAGAGACCCTCCTAGGTCAGGTTGTGTTGTCTGTAGATAGAGACCGTCCCCGGTCAGGTTGTGTTGTCTGTAGATAGAGACCCTCCCAGGTTGTGTTGTCTGTAGATAGAGACCCTCCCAGGTCAGGCTGTGTTGTCTGTAGATAGAGACCCTCCCAGGTCAGGTTGTGTTGTCTGTAGATAGAGACCCTCCCAGGTCAAGTTGTGTTGTCTGTAGATAGAGACCCTCCCAGGTCAGGTTGTGTTGTCTGTAGATAGAGACCCTCCCAGGTCAGGTTGTGTTGTCTGTAGATAGAGACCCTCCCCGGTCAGGTTGTGTTGTCTGTAGATAGAGACCCTCCCAGGTTGTGTTGTCTGTAGATAGAGACCCTCCCAGGTCAGGTTGTGTTGTCTGTAGATAGAGACCCTCCCAGGTCAGGTTGTGTTGTCTGTAGATAGAGACCCTCCCAGGTCAGGTTGTGTTGTCTGTAGACAGAGACCCTCCCAGGTGGTGTTGTCTGTAGACAGAGACCCTCCCAGGTTGTGTTGTCTGTAGATAGAGACCCTCCCAGGTCAGGTTGTGTTGTCTGTAGATAAAGACCCTCCCAGGTCAGGTTGTGTTGTCTGTAGATAGAGTCCCTCCCAGGTTGTGTTGTCTGTAGATAGAGACCCTCCCAGGTCAGGTTGTGTTGTCTGTAGATAGAGACCCTCCCAGGTCAGGTTGTGTTGTCTGTAGACAGAGACCCTCCCAGGTCAGGTTGTGTTGTCTGTAGATAGAGACCCTCCCAGGTTGTTTTGTCTGTAGATAGAGACCCTCCCAGGCTGTGTTGTCTGTAGATAGAGACCCTCCCTGGTCAGGCTGTGTTGTCTGTAGATAGAGACCCTCCCAGGTCAGGTTGTGTTGTCTGTAGATAGAGACACTCCCAGGTTGTGTTGTCTGTAGATAGAGACCCTCCCAGGTTGTGTTGTCTGTAGATAGAGACCCTCCCAGATTGTGTTGTCTGTAGATAGAGACCCTCCCAGGTCAGGTTGTGTTGTCTGTAGATAGAGACCCTCCCAGGTCAGGTTGTGTTGTCTGTAGATAGAGACCCTCCCAGGTCAGGTTGTGTTGTCTGTAGACAGAGACCCTCCCAGGTGGTGTTGTCTGTAGACAGAGACCCTCCCAGGTTGTGTTGTCTGTAGATAGAGACCCTCCTAGGTCAGGTTGTGTTGTCTGTAGATAGAGACCCTCCTAGGTCAGGTTGTGTTGTCTGTAGATAGAGACCCTCCCAGGTTGTGTTGTCTGTAGATAGAGACCCTCCCAGGTTGTGTTGTCTGTAGATAGAGACCCTCCCAGATTGTGTTGTCTGTAGATAGAGACCCTCCCAGGTCAGGTTGTGTTGTCTGTAGATAGAGACCCTCCCAGGTCAGGTTGTGTTGTCTGTAGATAGAGACCCTCCCAGGTCAGGTTGTGTTGTCTGTAGACAGAGACCCTCCCAGGTGGTGTTGTCTGTAGACAGAGACCCTCCCAGGTTGTGTTGTCTGTAGATAGAGACCCTCCCAGGTCAGGTTGTGTTGTCTGTAGATAGAGACCCTCCCAGGTCAGGTTGTGTTGTCTGTAGATAGAGTCCCTCCCAGGTTGTGTTGTCTGTAGATAGAGACCCTCCCCGGTCAGGTTGTCTGTAGATAGAGACCCTCCCAGGTCAGGTTGTGTTGTCTGTAGATAGAGACCCTCCCAGGTCAGGTTGTGTTGTCTGTAGACAGAGACCCTCCCAGGTCAGGTTGTGTTGTCTGTAGATAGAGACCCTCCCAGGTTGTTTTGTCTGTAGATAGAGACCCTCCCAGGCTGTGTTGTCTGTAGATAGAGACCCTCCCTGGTCAGGCTGTGTTGTCTGTAGATAGAGACCCTCCCAGGTCAGGTTGTGTTGTCTGTAGATAGAGACACTCCCAGGTTGTGTTGTCTGTAGATAGAGACCCTCCCAGGTTGTGTTGTCTGTAGATAGAGACCCTCCCAGATTGTGTTGTCTGTAGATAGAGACCCTCCCAGGTCAGGTTGTGTTGTCTGTAGATAGAGACCCTCCCAGGTCAGGTTGTGTTGTCTGTAGATAGAGACCCTCCCAGGTCAGGTTGTGTTGTCTGTAGACAGAGACCCTCCCAGGTGGTGTTGTCTGTAGACAGAGACCCTCCCAGGTTGTGTTGTCTGTAGATAGAGACCCTCCCAGGTCAGGTTGTGTTGTCTGTAGATAGAGACCCTCCCAGGTCAGGTTGTGTTGTCTGTAGATAGAGACCCTCCCCGGTCAGGTTGTCTGTAGATAGAGACCCTCCCAGGTCAGGTTGTGTTGTCTGTAGATAGAGACCCTCCCAGGTCAGGTTGTGTTGTCTGTAGACAGAGACCCTCCCAGGTCAGGTTGTGTTGTCTGTAGATAGAGACCCTCCCAGGTTGTTTTGTCTGTAGATAGAGACCCTCCCAGGCTGTGTTGTCTGTAGATTGAGACCCTCCCTGGTCAGGCTGTGTTGTCTGTAGATAGAGACCCTCCCAGGTCAGGTTGTGTTGTCTGTAGATAGAGACACTCCCAGGTTGTGTTGTCTGTAGATAGAGACCCTCCCAGGTTGTGTTGTCTGTAGATAGAGAAACTCCCAGATTGTGTTGTCTGTAGATAGAGACCCTCCCAGGTCAGGTTGTGTTGTCTGTAGATAGAGACCCTCCCAGGTCAGGTTGTGTTGTCTGTAGATAGAGACCCTCCCAGGTCAGGTTGTGTTGTCTGTAGACAGAGACCCTCCCAGGTGGTGTTGTCTGTAGACAGAGACCCTCCCAGGTTGTGTTGTCTGTAGATAGAGACCCTCCTAGGTCAGGTTGTGTTGTCTGTAGATAGAGACCCTCCCAGGTTGTGTTGTCTGTAGATAGAGACCCTCCCAGGTTGTGTTGTCTGTAGATAGAGACCCTCCCAGGTTGTGTTGTCTGTAGATAGAGACCCTCCCAGGTCAGGTTGTGTTGTCTGTAGATAAAGACCATCCCAGGTCAGGTTGTGTTGTCTGTAGATAGAGACCCTCCCAGGTTGTGTTGTCTGTAGATAGAGACCCTCCCAGGCTGTGTTGTCTGTAGATAGAGACCCTCCCTGGTCAGGCTGTGTTGTCTGTAGATAGAGACCCTCCCAGGTCAGGTTGTGTTGTCTGTAGATAGTGACCCTCCCAGGTCAGGTTGTGTTGTCTGTAGATAGAGACCTTCCCAGGTCAGGCTGTGTTTTCTGTAGATAGAGACCTACCCAGGTTGTGTTGTCTGTAGATAGAGACCCTCCCAGGTCAAGTTGTGTTGTCTGTAGATAGAGACCCTCCCAGGTCAGGTTGTGTTGTCTGTAGATAGAGACCCTCCCAGGTCAGGTTGTGTTGTCTGTAGATAGAGACCCTCCCAGGTCAGGTTGTGTTGGCTGTAGATAGAGACCCTCCCAGGTCAGGCTGTGTTGTCTGTAGATAGAGACCCTCCTAGGTCACGTTGTGTTGTCTGTAGATAGAGACCCTCCCAGGTTGTGTTGTCTGTAGATAGAGACCCTCCCAGGTTAGGTTGTTTTGTCTGTAGATAGAGACCCTCCAAGGTCAGGCTGTGTTGTCTGTAGATAGAGACCCTCCCAGGTCAGGTTGTGTTGTCTGTAGATAAAGACCCTCCCAGGTCAGGTTGTGTTGTCTGTAGATAGAGACCCTCCCAGGTCAGGTTGTGTTGTCTGTAGATAGAGACCCTCCTAGGTCAGGTTGTGTTGTCTGTAGATAGAGACCCTCCCAGGTTGTGTTGTCTGTAGATAGAGACCCTCCCAGGTCAGGCTGTGTTGTCTGTAGATAGAGACCCTCCCAGGTCAGGTTGTGTTGTCTGTAGATAGAGACCCTCCCAGGTCAGGTTGTGTTGTCTGTAGACAGAGACCCTCCCAGGTCAGGTTGTGTTGTCTGTAAATAGAGACCCTCCCAGGTCAAGTTGTGTTGTCTGTAGATAGAGACCCTCCCAGGTCAGGTTGTGTTGTCTGTAGATAGAGACCCTCCCAGGTCAGGTTGTGTTGTCTGTAGATAGAGACCCTCCCCGGTCAGGTTGTGTTGTCTGTAGACAGAGACCCTCCCAGGTTGTTTTGTCTGTAGATAGAGACCCTCCCAGGCTGTGTTGTCTGTAGATAGAGACCCTCCCTGGTCAGGCTGTGTTGTCTGTAGATAGAGACCCTCCCAGGTCAGGTTGTGTTGTCTGTAGATAGAGACACTCCCAGGTTGTGTTGTCTGTAGATAGAGACCCTCCCAGGTTGTGTTGTCTGTAGATAGAGACCCTCCCAGATTGTGTTGTCTGTAGATAGAGACCCTCCCAGGTCAGGTTGTGTTGTCTGTAGATAGAGACCCTCCCAGGTCAGGTTGTGTTGTCTGTAGATAGAGACCCTCCCAGGTCAGGTTGTGTTGTCTGTAGACAGAGACCCTCCCAGGTGGTGTTGTCTGTAGACAGAGACCCTCCCAGGTTGTGTTGTCTGTAGATAGAGACCCTCCCTGGTCAGGTTGTGTTGTCTGTAGATAGAGACCCTCCCAGGTCAGGTTGTGTTGTCTGTAGATAGAGTCCCTCCCAGGTTGTGTTGTCTGTAGATAGAGACCCTCCCCGGTCAGGTTGTCTGTAGATAGAGACCCTCCCAGGTCAGGTTGTGTTGTCTGTAGATAGAGACCCTCGCAGGTCAGGTTGTGTTGTCTGTAGACAGAGACCCTCCCAGGTCAGGTTGTGTTGTCTGTAGATAGAGACCCTCCCAGGTTGTTTTGTCTGTAGATAGAGACCCTCCCAGGCTGTGTTGTCTGTAGATAGAGACCCTCCCTGGTCAGGCTGTGTTGTCTGTAGATAGAGACCCTCCCAGGTCAGGTTGTGTTGTCTGTAGATAGAGACACTCCCAGGTTGTGTTGTCTGTAGATAGAGACCCTCCCAGGTTGTGTTGTCTGTAGATAGAGACCCTCCCAGGTCAGGTTGTGTTGTATGTAGATAGAGACCCTCCCAGGTCAGGTTGTGTTGTCTGTAGACAGAGACCCTCCCAGGTGGTGTTGTCTGTAGAAAGAGACCCTCCCAGGTTGTGTTGTCTGTAGATAGAGACCCTCCTAGGTCAGGTTGTGTTGTCTGTAGATAGAGACCTTCCCAGGTTGTGTTGTCTGTAGATAGAGACCCTCCCAGGTTGTGTTGTCTGTAGATAGAGACCCTCCCAGGTTGTGTTGTCTGTAGATAGAGACCCTCCCAGGTCAGGTTGTGTTGTCTGTAGATAAAGACCATCCCAGGTCAGGTTGTGTTGTCTGTAGATAGAGACCCTCCCAGGTTGTGTTGTCTGTAGATAGAGACCCTCCCAGGTTGTGTTGTCTGTAGATAGAGACCCTCCCAGGTTGTGTTGTCTGTAGATAGAGACCCTCCCAGGTCAGGTTGTGTTGTCTGTAGATAAAGACCCTCCCAGGTCAGGATGTGTTGTCTGTAGATAGAGACCCTCCCATGTCAGGCTGTGTTGTCTGTAGATAGAGACCCTCCCAGGTCAGGTTGTGTTGTCTGTAGACAGAGACCCTCCCAGGTGGTGTTGTCTGTAGACAGAGACCCTCCCAGGTTGTGTTGTCTGTAGATAGAGACCCTCCCTGGTCAGGTTGTGTTGTCTGTAGATAGAGACCCTCCCAGGTCAGGTTGTGTTGTCTGTAGATAGAGTCCCTCCCAGGTTGTGTTGTCTGTAGATAGAGACCCTCCCCGGTCAGGTTGTCTGTAGATAGAGACCCTCCCAGGTCAGGTTGTGTTGTCTGTAGATAGAGACCCTCGCAGGTCAGGTTGTGTTGTCTGTAGACAGAGACCCTCCCAGGTCAGGTTGTGTTGTCTGTAGATAGAGACCCTCCCAGGTTGTTTTGTCTGTAGATAGAGACCCTCCCAGGCTGTGTTGTCTGTAGATAGAGACCCTCCCTGGTCAGGCTGTGTTGTCTGTAGATAGAGACCCTCCCAGGTCAGGTTGTGTTGTCTGTAGATAGAGACACTCCCAGGTTGTGTTGTCTGTAGATAGAGACCCTCCCAGGTTGTGTTGTCTGTAGATAGAGACCCTCCCAGATTGTGTTGTCTGTAGATAGAGACCCTCCCAGGTCAGGTTGTGTTGTCTGTAGATAGAGACCCTCCCAGGTCAGGTTGTGTTGTATGTAGATAGAGACCCTCCCAGGTCAGGTTGTGTTGTCTGTAGACAGAGACCCTCCCAGGTGGTGTTGTCTGTAGACAGAGACCCTCCCAGGTTGTGTTGTCTGTAGATAGAGACCCTCCTAGGTCAGGTTGTGTTGTCTGTAGATAAAGACCATCCCAGGTCAGGTTGTGTTGTCTGTAGATAGAGACCCTCCCAGGTTGTGTTGTCTGTAGATAGAGACCCTCCCAGGTTGTGTTGTCTGTAGATAGAGACCCTCCCAGGTTGTGTTGTCTGTAGATAGAGACCCTCCCAGGTCAGGTTGTGTTGTCTGTAGATAAAGACCCTCCCAGGTCAGGATGTGTTGTCTGTAGATAGAGACCCTCCCATGTCAGGCTGTGTTGTCTGTAGATAGAGACCCTCCTAGGTCAGGTTGTGTTGTCTGTAGATAGAGACCCTCCCAGGTCAGGTTGTGTTGTCTGTAGATAGAGACCCTCAAAGGTCAGGTTGTGTTGTCTGTAGATAGAGACCCTCCCAGGTCAGGTTGTGTTGTCTGTAGATAGAGACCCTCCCAGGTCAGGCTGTGTTGTCTGTAGATAGAGACCCTCCTAGGTCACGTTGTGTTGTCTGTAGATAGAGACCCTCCCAGGTTGTGTTGTCTGTAGATAGAGACCCTCCCAGGTTAGGTTGTTTTGTCTGTAGATAGAGACCCTCCCAGGTCAGGTTGTGTTGTCTGTAGATAGAGACCCTCCCAGGTCAGGTTGTGTTGTCTGTAGATAGAGTCCCTCCCAGGTTGTGTTGTCTGTAGATAGAGACCCTCCCCAGTCAGGTTGTCTGTAGATAGAGACCCTCCCAGGTCAGGTTGTGTTGTCTGTAGATAGAGACCCTCCCAGGTCAGGTTGTGTTGTCTGTAGACAGAGACCCTCCCAGGTCAGGTTGTGTTGTCTGTAGATAGAGACCCTCCCAGGTTGTTTTGTCTGTAGATAGAGACCCTCCCAGGCTGTGTTGTCTGTAGATAGAGACCCTCCCTGGTCAGGCTGTGTTGTCTGTAGATAGAGACCCTCCCAGGTCAGGTTGTGTTGTCTGTAGATAGAGACACTCCCAGGTTGTGTTGTCTGTAGATAGAGACCCTCCCAGGTTGTGTTGTCTGTAGATAGAGACCCTCCCAGATTGTGTTGTCTGTAGATAGAGACCCTCCCAGGTCAGGTTGTGTTGTCTGTAGATAGAGACCCTCCCAGGTCAGGTTGTGTTGTCTGTAGATAGAGACCCTCCCAGGTCAGGTTGTGTTGTCTGTAGACAGAGACCCTCCCAGGTGGTGTTGTCTGTAGACAGAGACCCTCCCAGGTTGTGTTGTCTGTAGATAGAGACCCTCCTAGGTCAGGTTGTGTTGTCTGTAGATAGAGACCCTCCTAGGTCAGGTTGTGTTGTCTGTAGATAGAGACCCTCCCAGGTTGTGTTGTCTGTAGATAGAGACCCTCCCAGGTCAGGTTGTGTTGTCTGTAGATAAAGACCATCCCAGGTCAGGTTGTGTTGTCTGTAGATAGAGACCCTCCCAGGTTGTGTTGTCTGTAGATAGAGACCCACCCAGGCTGTGTTGTCTGTAGATAGAGACCCTCCCTGGTCAGGCTGTGTTGTCTGTAGATAGAGACCCTCCCAGGTCAGGTTGTGTTGTCTGTAGATAGTGACCCTCCCAGGTCAGGTTGTGTTGTCTGTAGATAGAGACCTTCCCAGGTCAGGCTGTGTTTTCTGTAGATAGAGACCCTCCCAGGTTGTGTTGTCTGTAGATAGAGACCCTCCCAGGTCAAGTTGTGTTGTCTGTAGATAGAGACCCTCCCAGGTCAGGTTGTGTTGTCTGTAGATAGAGACCCTCCCAGGTCAGGTTGTGTTGTCTGTAGATAGAGACCCTCCCAGGTTGTGTTGTCTGTAGATAGAGACCCTCCCAGGTTAGGTTGTTTTGTCTGTAGATAGAGACCCTCCAAGGTCAGGCTGTGTTGTCTGTAGATAGAGACACTCGAAGGTCAAGTTGTGTTGTCTGTAGATAAAGACCCTCCCAGGTCAGGTTGTGTTGTCTGTAGATAGAGACCCTCCCAGGTCAGGCTGTGTTGTCTGTAGATAGAGACCCTCCTAGGTCAGGTTGTGTTGTCTGTAGATAGAGACCGTCCCCGGTCAGGTTGTGTTGTCTGTAGATAGAGACCCTCCCAGGTTGTGTTGTCTGTAGATAGAGACCCTCCCAGGTCAGGCTGTGTTGTCTGTAGATAGAGACCCTCCCAGGTCAGGTTGTGTTGTCTGTAGATAGAGACCCTCCCAGGTCAGGTTGTGTTGTCTGTAGACAGAGACCCTCCCAGGTCAGGTTGTGTTGTCTGTAAATAGAGACCCTCCCAGGTCAAGTTGTGTTGTCTGTAGATAGAGACCCTCCCAGGTCAGGTTGTGTTGTCTGTAGATAGAGACCCTCCCAGGTCAGGTTGTGTTGTCTGTAGACAGAGACCCTCCCAGGTCAGGTTGTGTTGTCTGTAGATAGAGACCCTCCCAGGTTGTTTTGTCTGTAGATAGAGACCCTCCCAGGCTGTGTTGTCTGTAGATAGAGACCCTCCCTGGTCAGGCTGTGTTGTCTGTAGATAGAGACCCTCCCAGGTCAGGTTGTGTTGTCTGTAGATAGAGACACTCCCAGGTTGTGTTGTCTGTAGATAGAGACCCTCCCAGGTTGTGTTGTCTGTAGATAGAGACCCTCCCAGGTCAGGTTGTGTTGTCTGTAGATAGAGACCCTCCCAGGTCAGGTTGTGTTGTCTGTAGATAGAGACCCTCCCAGGTCAGGTTGTGTTGTCTGTAGACAGAGACCCTCCCAGGTGGTGTTGTCTGTAGACAGAGACCCTCCCAGGTTGTGTTGTCTGTAGATAGAGACCCTCCCAGGTCAGGTTGTGTTGTCTGTAGATAGAGACCCTCCCAGGTCAGGTTGTGTTGTCTGTAGATAGAGTCCCTCCCAGGTTGTGTTGTCTGTAGATAGAGACCCTCCCCGGTCAGGTTGTCTGTAGATAGAGACCCTCCCAGGTCAGGTTGTGTTGTCTGTAGACAGAGACCCTCCCAGGTCAGGTTGTGTTGTCTGTAGATAGAGACCCTCCCAGGTTGTTTTGTCTGTAGATAGAGACCCTCCCAGGCTGTGTTGTCTGTAGATAGAGACCCTCCCTGGTCAGGCTGTGTTGTCTGTAGATAGAGACCCTCCCAGGTCAGGTTGTGTTGTCTGTAGATAGAGACACTCCCAGGTTGTGTTGTCTGTAGATAGAGACCCTCCCAGGTTGTGTTGTCTGTAGATAGAGACCCTCCCAGATTGTGTTGTCTGTAGATAGAGACCCTCCCAGGTCAGGTTGTGTTGTCTGTAGATAGAGACCCTCCCAGGTCAGGTTGTGTTGTCTGTAGATAGAGACCCTCCCAGGTCAGGTTGTGTTGTCTGTAGACAGAGACCCTCCCAGGTGGTGTTGTCTGTAGACAGAGACCCTCCCAGGTTGTGTTGTCTGTAGATAGAGACCCTCCCAGGTCAGGTTGTGTTGTCTGTAGATAGAGACCCTCCCAGGTCAGGTTGTGTTGTCTGTAGATAGAGTCCCTCCCAGGTTGTGTTGTCTGTAGATAGAGACCCTCCCCGGTCAGGTTGTCTGTAGATAGAGACCCTCCCAGGTCAGGTTGTGTTGTCTGTAGATAGAGACCCTCCCAGGTCAGGTTGTGTTGTCTGTAGACAGAGACCCTCCCAGGTCAGGTTGTGTTGTCTGTAGATAGAGACCCTCCCAGGTTGTTTTGTCTGTAGATAGAGACCCTCCCAGGCTGTGTTGTCTGTAGATAGAGACCCTCCCTGGTCAGGCTGTGTTGTCTGTAGATAGAGACCCTCCCAGGTCAGGTTGTGTTGTCTGTAGATAGAGACACTCCCAGGTTGTGTTGTCTGTAGATAGAGACCCTCCCAGGTTGTGTTGTCTGTAGATAGAGAAACTCCCAGATTGTGTTGTCTGTAGATAGAGACCCTCCCAGGTCAGGTTGTGTTGTCTGTAGATAGAGACCCTCCCAGGTCAGGTTGTGTTGTCTGTAGATAGAGACCCTCCCAGGTCAGGTTGTGTTGTCTGTAGACAGAGACCCTCCCAGGTGGTGTTGTCTGTAGACAGAGACCCTCCCAGGTTGTGTTGTCTGTAGATAGAGACCCTCCTAGGTCAGGTTGTGTTGTCTGTAGATAGAGACCCTCCCAGGTTGTGTTGTCTGTAGATAGAGACCCTCCCAGGTTGTGTTGTCTGTAGATAGAGACCCTCCCAGGTTGTGTTGTCTGTAGATAGAGACCCTCCCAGGTCAGGTTGTGTTGTCTGTAGATAAAGACCATCCCAGGTCAGGTTGTGTTGTCTGTAGATAGAGACCCTCCCAGGTTGTGTTGTCTGTAGATAGAGACCCTCCCAGGCTGTGTTGTCTGTAGATAGAGACCCTCCCTGGTCAGGCTGTGTTGTCTGTAGATAGAGACCCTCCCAGGTCAGGTTGTGTTGTCTGTAGATAGTGACCCTCCCAGGTCAGGTTGTGTTGTCTGTAGATAGAGACCTTCCCAGGTCAGGCTGTGTTTTCTGTAGATAGAGACCTACCCAGGTTGTGTTGTCTGTAGATAGAGACCCTCCCAGGTCAAGTTGTGTTGTCTGTAGATAGAGACCCTCCCAGGTCAGGTTGTGTTGTCTGTAGATAGAGACCCTCCCAGGTCAGGTTGTGTTGTCTGTAGATAGAGACCCTCCCAGGTCAGGTTGTGTTGGCTGTAGATAGAGACCCTCCCAGGTCAGGCTGTGTTGTCTGTAGATAGAGACCCTCCTAGGTCACGTTGTGTTGTCTGTAGATAGAGACCCTCCCAGGTTGTGTTGTCTGTAGATAGAGACCCTCCCAGGTTAGGTTGTTTTGTCTGTAGATAGAGACCCTCCAAGGTCAGGCTGTGTTGTCTGTAGATAGAGACCCTCCCAGGTCAGGTTGTGTTGTCTGTAGATAAAGACCCTCCCAGGTCAGGATGTGTTGTCTGTAGATAGAGACCCTCCCAGGTCAGGTTGTGTTGTCTGTAGATAGAGACCCTCCTAGGTCAGGTTGTGTTGTCTGTAGATAGAGACCGTCCCCGGTCAGGTTGTGTTGTCTGTAGATAGAGACCCTCCCAGGTTGTGTTGTCTGTAGATAGAGACCCTCCCAGGTCAGGCTGTGTTGTCTGTAGATAGAGACCCTCCCAGGTCAGGTTGTGTTGTCTGTAGATAGAGACCCTCCCAGGTCAGGTTGTGTTGTCTGTAGACAGAGACCCTCCCAGGTCAGGTTGTGTTGTCTGTAAATAGAGACCCTCCCAGGTCAAGTTGTGTTGTCTGTAGATAGAGACCCTCCCAGGTCAGGTTGTGTTGTCTGTAGATAGAGACCCTCCCAGGTCAGGTTGTGTTGTCTGTAGATAGAGACCCTCCCCGGTCAGGTTGTGTTGTCTGTAGACAGAGACCCTCCCAGGTTGTTTTGTCTGTAGATAGAGACCCTCCCAGGCT
Source organism: Salmo salar (assembly GCF_965601325.2). NCBI lineage: Eukaryota > Metazoa > Chordata > Actinopteri > Salmoniformes > Salmonidae > Salmo > Salmo salar. The sequence goes on from NC_138299.1 coordinate 52,682,453, forward strand.
GTGTTGTCTGTAGATAGAGACCCTCCCTGGTCAGGCTGTGTTGTCTGTAGATAGAGACCCTCCCAGGTCAGGTTGTGTTGTCTGTAGATAGAGACACTCCCAGGTTGTGTTGTCTGTAGATAGAGACCCTCCCAGGTTGTGTTGTCTGTAGATAGAGACCCTCCCAGATTGTGTTGTCTGTAGATAGAGACCCTCCCAGGTCAGGTTGTGTTGTCTGTAGATAGAGACCCTCCCAGGTCAGGTTGTGTTGTCTGTAGATAGAGACCCTCCCAGGTCAGGTTGTGTTGTCTGTAGACAGAGACCCTCCCAGGTGGTGTTGTCTGTAGACAGAGACCCTCCCAGGTTGTGTTGTCTGTAGATAGAGACCCTCCCTGGTCAGGTTGTGTTGTCTGTAGATAGAGACCCTCCCAGGTCAGGTTGTGTTGTCTGTAGATAGAGTCCCTCCCAGGTTGTGTTGTCTGTAGATAGAGACCCTCCCCGGTCAGGTTGTCTGTAGATAGAGACCCTCCCAGGTCAGGTTGTGTTGTCTGTAGATAGAGACCCTCGCAGGTCAGGTTGTGTTGTCTGTAGATAGAGACCCTCCCAGGTCAGGTTGTGTTGTCTGTAGATAGAGACCCTCCCAGGTTGTTTTGTCTGTAGATAGAGACCCTCCCAGGCTGTGTTGTCTGTAGATAGAGACCCTCCCTGGTCAGGCTGTGTTGTCTGTAGATAGAGACCCTCCCAGGTCAGGTTGTGTTGTCTGTAGATAGAGACACTCCCAGGTTGTGTTGTCTGTAGATAGAGACCCTCCCAGGCTGTGTTGTCTGTAGATAGAGACCCTCCCAGATTGTGTTGTCTGTAGATAGAGACCCTCCCAGGTCAGGTTGTGTTGTCTGTAGATAGAGACCCTCCCAGGTCAGGTTGTGTTGTATGTAGATAGAGACCCTCCCAGGTCAGGTTGTGTTGTCTGTAGACAGAGACCCTCCCAGGTGGTGTTGTCTGTAGACAGAGACCCTCCCAGGTTGTGTTGTCTGTAGATAGAGACCCTCCTAGGTCAGGTTGTGTTGTCTGTAGATAGAGACCTTCCCAGGTTGTGTTGTCTGTAGATAGAGACCCTCCCAGGTTGTGTTGTCTGTAGATAGAGACCCTCCCAGGTTGTGTTGTCTGTAGATAGAGACCCTCCCAGGTCAGGTTGTGTTGTCTGTAGATAAAGACCATCCCAGGTCAGGTTGTGTTGTCTGTAGATAGAGACCCTCCCAGGTTGTGTTGTCTGTAGATAGAGACCCTCCCAGGTTGTGTTGTCTGTAGATAGAGACCCTCCCAGGTCAGGTTGTGTTGTCTGTAGATAGAGACCCTCCCAGGTCAGGATGTGTTGTCTGTAGGTAGAGACCCTCCCATGTCAGGCTGTGTTGTCTGTAGATAGAGACCCTCCTAGGTCAGGTTGTGTTGTCTGTAGATAGAGACCCTCCCAGGTCAGGTTGTGTTGTCTGTAGATAGAGACCCTCCCAGGTCAGGTTGTGTTGTCTGTAGATAGAGACCCTCCCAGGTCAGGTTGTGTTGTCTGTAGATAGAGACCCTCCCAGGTCAGGCTGTGTTGTCTGTAGATAGAGACCCTCCTAGGTCACGTTGTGTTGTCTGTAGATAGAGACCCTCCCAGGTTGTGTTGTCTGTAGATAGAGACCCTCCCAGGTTAGGTTGTTTTGTCTGTAGATAGAGACCCTCCAAGGTCAGGCTGTGTTGTCTGTAGATAGAGACCCTCCCAGGTCAGGTTGTGTTGTCTGTAGATAAAGACCCTCCCAGGTCAGGTTGTGTTGTCTGTAGATAGAGACCCTCCCAGGTCAGGCTGTGTTGTCTGTAGATAGAGACCCTCCTAGGTCAGGTTGTGTTGTCTGTAGATAGAGACCGTCCCCGGTCAGGTTGTGTTGTCTGTAGATAGAGACCCTCCCAGGTTGTGTTGTCTGTAGATAGAGACCCTCCCAGGTCAGGCTGTGTTGTCTGTAGATAGAGACCCTCCCAGGTCAGGTTGTGTTGTCTGTAGATAGAGACCCTCCCAGGTCAGGTTGTGTTGTCTGTAGACAGAGACCCTCCCAGGTCAGGTTGTGTTGTCTGTAAATAGAGACCCTCCCAGGTCAAGTTGTGTTGTCTGTAGATAGAGACCCTCCCAGGTCAGGTTGTGTTGTCTGTAGATAGAGACCCTCCCAGGTCAGGTTGTGTTGTCTGTAGATAGAGACCCTCCCCGGTCAGGTTGTGTTGTCTGTAGATAGAGACCCTCCCAGGTTGTTTTGTCTGTAGATAGAGACCCTCCCAGGCTGTGTTGTCTGTAGATAGAGACCCTCCCTGGTCAGGCTGTGTTGTCTGTAGATAGAGACCCTCCCAGGTCAGGTTGTGTTGTCTGTAGATAGAGACACTCCCAGGTTGTGTTGTCTGTAGATAGAGACCCTCCCAGGTTGTGTTGTCTGTAGATAGAGACCCTCCCAGATTGTGTTGTCTGTAGATAGAGACCCTCCCAGGTCAGGTTGTGTTGTCTGTAGATAGAGACCCTCCCAGGTCAGGTTGTGTTGTCTGTAGATAGAGACCCTCCCAGGTCAGGTTGTGTTGTCTGTAGACAGAGACCCTCCCAGGTGGTGTTGTCTGTAGACAGAGACCCTCCCAGGTTGTGTTGTCTGTAGATAGAGACCCTCCCAGGTCAGGTTGTGTTGTCTGTAGATAGAGACCCTCGCAGGTCAGGTTGTGTTGTCTGTAGATAGAGTCCCTCCCAGGTTGTGTTGTCTGTAGATAGAGACCCTCCCCGGTCAGGTTGTCTGTAGATAGAGACCCTCCCAGGTCAGGTTGTGTTGTCTGTAGATAGAGACCCTCGCAGGTCAGGTTGTGTTGTCTGTAGACAGAGACCCTCCCAGGTCAGGTTGTGTTGTCTGTAGATAGAGACCCTCCCAGGTTGTTTTGTCTGTAGATAGAGACCCTCCCAGGCTGTGTTGTCTGTAGATAGAGACCCTCCCTGGTCAGGCTGTGTTGTCTGTAGATAGAGACCCTCCCAGGTCAGGTTGTGTTGTCTGTAGATAGAGACCCTCCCAGGTCAGGTTGTGTTGTCTGTAGACAGAGACCCTCCCTGGTCAGGCTGTGTTGTCTGTAGATAGAGACCCTCCCAGGTCAGGTTGTGTTGTCTGTAGACAGAGACCCTCCCAGGTTGTGTTGTCTGTAGATAGAGACCCTCCTAGGTCAGGTTGTGTTGTCTGTAGATAGAGACCTTCCCAGGTTGTGTTGTCTGTAGATAGAGACCCTCCCAGGTTGTGTTGTCTGTAGATAGAGACCCTCCCAGGTTGTGTTGTCTGTAGATAGAGACCCTCCCAGATTGTGTTGTCTGTAGATAGAGACCCTCCCAGGTCAGGTTGTGTTGTCTGTAGATAGAGACCCTCCCAGGTCAGGTTGTGTTGTCTGTAGATAGAGACCCTCCCAGGTCAGGTTGTGTTGTCTGTAGACAGAGACCCTCCCAGGTGGTGTTGTCTGTAGACAGAGACCCTCCCAGGTTGTGTTGTCTGTAGATAGAGACCCTCCCAGGTCAGGTTGTGTTGTCTGTAGATAGAGACCCTCGCAGGTCAGGTTGTGTTGTCTGTAGATAGAGTCCCTCCCAGGTTGTGTTGTCTGTAGATAGAGACCCTCCCCGGTCAGGTTGTCTGTAGATAGAGACCCTCCCAGGTCAGGTTGTGTTGTCTGTAGATAGAGACCCTCGCAGGTCAGGTTGTGTTGTCTGTAGACAGAGACCCTCCCAGGTCAGGTTGTGTTGTCTGTAGATAGAGACCCTCCCAGGTTGTTTTGTCTGTAGATAGAGACCCTCCCAGGCTGTGTTGTCTGTAGATAGAGACCCTCCCTGGTCAGGCTGTGTTGTCTGTAGATAGAGACCCTCCCAGGTCAGGTTTTGTTGTCTGTAGATAGAGACCCTCCCAGGTCAGGTTGTGTTGTCTGTAGACAGAGACCCTCCCTGGTCAGGCTGTGTTGTCTGTAGATAGAGACCCTCCCAGGTCAGGTTGTGTTGTCTGTAGACAGAGACCCTCCCAGGTTGTGTTGTCTGTAGATAGAGACCCTCCTAGGTCAGGTTGTGTTGTCTGTAGATAGAGACCTTCCCAGGTTGTGTTGTCTGTAGATAGAGACCCTCCCAGGTTGTGTTGTCTGTAGATAGAGACCCTCCCAGGTTGTGTTGTCTGTAGATAGAGACCCTCCCAGATTGTGTTGTCTGTAGATAGAGACCCTCCCAGGTCAGGTTGTGTTGTCTGTAGATAGAGACCCTCCCAGGTCAGGTTGTGTTGTCTGTAGATAGAGACCCTCCCAGGTCAGGTTGTGTTGTCTGTAGACAGAGACCCTCCCAGGTGGTGTTGTCTGTAGACAGAGACCCTCCCAGGTTGTGTTGTCTGTAGATAGAGACCCTCCCAGGTCAGGTTGTGTTGTCTGTAGATAGAGACCCTCGCAGGTCAGGTTGTGTTGTCTGTAGATAGAGTCCCTCCCAGGTTGTGTTGTCTGTAGATAGAGACCCTCCCAGGTCAGGTTGTCTGTAGATAGAGACCCTCCCAGGTCAGGTTGTGTTGTCTGTAGATAGAGACCCTCGCAGGTCAGGTTGTGTTGTCTGTAGACAGAGACCCTCCCAGGTCAGGTTGTGTTGACTGTAGATAGAGACCCTCCCAGGTTGTTTTGTCTGTAGATAGAGACCCTCCCAGGCTGTGTTGTCTGTAGATAGAGACCCTCCCTGGTCAGGCTGTGTTGTCTGTAGATAGAGACCCTCCCAGGTCAGGTTGTGTTGTCTGAAGATAGAGACCCTCCTAGGTCAGGTTGTGTTGTCTGTAGATAGAGACCTTCCCAGGTTGTGTTGTCTGTAGATAGAGACCCTCCCAGGTTGTGTTGTCTGTAGATAGAGACCCTCCCAGGTTGTGTTGTCTGTAGATAGAGACCCTCCCAGGTCAGGTTGTGTTGTCTGTAGATAAAGACCATCCCAGGTCAGGTTGTGTTGTCTGTAGATAGAGACCCTCCCAGGCTGTGTTGTCTGTAGATAGAGACCCTCCCTGGTCAGGCTGTGTTGTCTGTAGATAGAGACCCTCCCAGGTCAGGTTGTGTTGTCTGTAGATAGTGACCCTACCAGGTCAGGTTGTGTTGTCTGTAGATAGAGACCTTCCCAGGTCAGGCTGTGTTTTCTGTAGATAGAGACCCTCCCAGGTTGTGTTGTCTGTAGATAGATACCCTCCCAGGTCAGGATGTGTTGTCTGTAGATAGAGACCCTCCCAGGTCAGGTTGTGTTGTCTGTAGATAGAGACCCTCCTAGGTCAGGTTGTGTTGTCTGTAGATAGAGACCCTCCTAGGTCAGGTTGTGTTGTCTGTAGATAGAGACCCTCCCAGGTCAGGTTGTGTTGTCTGTAGACAGAGACCCTCCCAGGTCAGGTTGTGTTGTCTGTAGATAGAGACCCTCCCAGGTCAGGTTGTGTTGTCTGTAGATAGAGACCCTCCCAGGTCAGGTTGTGTTGTCTGTAGATAGAGACCCTCCCAGGTTGTGTTGTCTGTATATAGAGACCCTCCCAGGCTGTGTTGTCTGTAGATAGAGACCCTCCTTGGTCAGGCTGTGTTGTCTGTAGATAGAGACCCTCCCAGGTAAGGTTGTTTTGTCTGTAGATAGAGACCCTCCCAGGTCAGGTTGTGTTGTCTGTAGATAGAGACCCTCCCAGGTCAGGTTGTGTTGTCTGTAGATAGAGACCCTCCCAGGTTGTGTTGTCTGTATATAGAGACCCTCCCAGGCTGTGTTGTCTGTAGATAGAGACCCTCCCAGGTCAGGTTGTGTTGTCTGTAGATAGAGACCCTCCCAGGTCAGGTTGTGTTGTCTGTAGATAGAGACCCTCCCAAGTCAGGTTGTGTTGTCTGTAGATAGAGACCCTCCCAGGTCAGGCTGTGTTGTCTGTAGATAGAGACCCTCCTAGGTCACGTTGTGTTGTCTGTAGATAGAGACCCTCCCAGGTTGTGTTGTCTGTAGATAGAGACCCTCCCAGGTTAGGTTGTGTTGTCTGTAGATAGAGACCCTCCAAGGTCAGGCTGTGTTGTCTGTAGAAAGAGACTCTCCCAGGTCAGGTTGTGTTGTCTGTAGATAAAGACCCTCCCAGGTCAGGTTGTGTTGTCTGTAGATAGAGACCCTCCCAGGTCAGGCTGTGTTGTCTGTAGATAGAGACCCTCCTAGGTCAGGTTGTGTTGTCTGTAGATAGAGACCGTCCCCGGTCAGGTTGTGTTGTCTGTAGATAGAGACCCTCCCAGGTTGTGTTGTCTGTAGATAGAGACCCTCCCAGGTCAGGCTGTGTTGTCTGTAGATAGAGACCCTCCCAGGTAGGGTTGTGTTGTCTGTAGATAGAGACCCTCCCAGGTCAGGTTGTGTTGTCTGTAGACAGAGACCCTCCCAGGTCAGGTTGTGTTGTCTGTAGATAGAGACCCTCCCAGGTCAAGTTGTGTTGTCTGTAGATAGAGACCCTCACAGGTCAGGTTGTTTTGTCTGTAGATAGAGACCCTCCCAGGTCAGGTTGTGTTGTCTGTAGATAGAGACCCTCCCCGGTCAGGTTGTGTTGTCTGTAGATAGAGACCCTCCCAGGTTGTTTTGTCTGTAGATAGAGACCCTCCCAGGCTGTGTTGTCTGTAGATAGAGACCCTCCCTGGTCAGGCTGTGTTGTCTGTAGATAGAGACCCTCCCAGGTGAGGTTGTGTTGTCTGTAGATAGAGACACTCCCAGGTTGTGTTGTCTGTAGATAGAGACCCTCCCAGGTTGTGTTGTCTGTAGATAGAGACCCTCCCAGATTGTGTTGTCTGTAGATATAGACCCTCCCAGGTCAGGTTGTGTTGTCTGTAGATAGAGACCCTCCCAGGTCAGGTTGTGTTGTCTGTAGATAGAGACCCTCCCAGGTCAGGTTGTGTTGTCTGTAGATAGAGACCCTCCCAGGTCAGGTTGTGTTGTCTGTAGATAGAGTCCCTCCCAGGTTGTGTTGTCTGTAGATAGAGACCCTCCCCGGTCAGGTTGTCTGTAGATAGAGACCCTCCCAGGTCAGGTTGTGTTGTCTGTAGATAGAGACCCTCGCAGGTCAGGTTGTGTTGTCTGTAGACAGAGACCCTCCCAGGTCAGGTTGTGTTGTCTGTAGATAGAGACCCTCCCAGGTTGTTTTGTCTGTAGATAGAGACCCTCCCAGGCTGTGTTGTCTGTAGATAGAGACCCTCCCTGGTCAGGCTGTGTTGTCTGTAGATAGAGACCCTCCCAGGTCAGGTTGTGTTGTCTGTAGATAGAGACACTCCCAGGTTGTGTTGTCTGTAGATAGAGACCCTCCCAGGTTGTGTTGTCTGTAGATAGAGACCCTCCCAGATTGTGTTGTCTGTAGATAGAGACCCTCCCAGGTCAGGTTGTGTTGTCTGTAGATAGAGACCCTCCCAGGTCAGGTTGTGTTGTCTGTAGATAGAGACCCTCCCAGGTCAGGTTGTGTTGTCTGTAGACAGAGACCCTCCCAGGTGGTGTTGTCTGTAGACAGAGACCCTCCCAGGTTGTGTTGTCTGTAGATAGAGACCCTCCTAGGTCAGGTTGTGCTGTCTGTAGATAGAGACCTTCCCAGGTTGTGTTGTCTGTAGATAGAGACCCTCCCAGGTTGTGTTGTCTGTAGATAGAGACCCTCCCAGGTTGTGTTGTCTGTAGATAGAGACCCTCCCAGGTCAGGTTGTGTTGTCTGTAGATAGAGACCTCCCAGGTCAGGTTGTGTTGTCTGTAGATAGAGACCCTCCCAGGCTGTGTTGTCTGTAGATAGAGACCCTCCCTGGTCAGGCTGTGTTGTCTGTAGATAGAGACCCTCCCAGGTCAGGTTGTGTTGTCTGTAGATAGTGACCCTCCCAGGTCAGGTTGTGTTGTCTGTAGATAGAGACCTTCCCAGGTCAGGCTGTGTTTTCTGTAGATAGAGACCCTCCCAGGTTGTGTTGTCTGTAGATAGATACCCTCCCAGGTCAGGTTGTGTTGTCTGTAGATAGAGACCCTCCCAGGTCAGGTTGTGTTGTCTGTAGATAGAGACCCTCCTAGGTCAGGTTGTGTTGTCTGTAGATAGAGACCCTCCTAGGTCAGGTTGTGTTGTCTGTAGATAGAGACCCTCCCAGGTCAGGTTGTGTTGTCTGTAGACAGAGACCCTCCCAGGTCAGGTTGTGTTGTCTGTAGATAGAGACCCTCCCAGGTCAGGTTGTGTTGTCTGTAGATAGAGACCCTCCCAGGTCAGGTTGTGTTGTCTGTAGATAGAGACCCTCCCAGGTTGTGTTGTCTGTATATAGAGACCCTCCCAGGTTGTGTTGTCTGTAGATAGAGACCCTCCCAGGTCAGGTTGTGTTGTCTGTAGATAGAGACCCTCCCAGGTCAGGTTGTGTTGTCTGTAGATAGAGACCCTCCCAGGTCAGGTTGTGTTGTCTGTAGATAGAGACCCTCCCAGGTCAGGTTGTGTTGTCTGTAGATAGAGACCCTCCCAGGTTGTGTTGTCTGTATATAGAGACCCTCCCAGGCTGTGTTGTCTGTAGATACAGACCCTTCTTGGTCAGGCTGTGTTGTCTGTAGATAGAGACCCTCCCAGGTAAGGTTGTTTTGTCTGTAGATAGAGACCCTCCCAGGTCAGGTTGTGTTGTCTGTAGATAGAGACCCTCCCAGGTCAGGTTGTGTTGTCTGTAGATAGAGACCCTCCCAGGTTGTGTTGTCTGTAGATAGTGACCCTCCCAGGTCAGGTTGTGTTGTTTGTAGATAGAGACCCTCCCAGATCAGGTTGTGTTGTCTGTAGATAGAGACCCTCCCAGGTCAGGTTGTGTTGTCTGTAGATAGAGACCCTCCCAGGTTGTGTTGTCTGTAGATAGAGACCCTCCCAGATTGTGTTGTCTGTAGATAGAGACCCTCACAGATTGGGTTGTCTGTAGATAGAGACCCTCCCAGGTCAGGTTGTGTTGTCTGTAGATAGAGACCCTCCCAGGTTGTGTTGTCTGTAGATAGAGACCCTCCCAGGTCAAGTTGTGTTGTCTGTAGATAGAGACCCTCCCAGGTCAGGTTGTGTTGTCTGTAGATAGAGACCCTCCCAGGTCAGGTTGTGTTGTCTGTAGATAGAGACCGTCCCAGGTCAGGTTGTGTTGTCTGTAGATAGAGACCCTCCCAGGTCAGGCTGTGTTGTCTGTAGATAGAGACCCTCCTAGGTCACGTTGTGTTGTCTGTAGATAGAGACCCTCCCAGGTTGTGTTGTCTGTAGATAGAGACCCTCCCAGGTTAGGTTGTGTTGTCTGTAGATAGAGACCCTCCAAGGTCAGGCTGTGTTGTCTGTAGATAGAGACCCTCCCAGGTCAGGTTGTGTTGTCTGTAGATAAAGACCCTCCCAGGTCAGGTTGTGTTGTCTGTAGATAGAGACCCTCCCAGGTCAGGCTGTGTTGTCTGTAGATAGAGACCCTCCTAGGTCAGGTTGTGTTGTCTGTAGATAGAGACCGTCCCCGGTCAGGTTGTGTTGTCTGTAGATAGAGACCCTCCCAGGTTGTGTTGTCTGTAGATAGAGACCCTCCCAGGTCAGGATGTGTTGTCTGTAGATAGAGACCCTCCCAGGTCAGGTTGTGTTGTCTGTAGATAGAGACCCTCCCAGGTCAGGTTGTGTTGTCTGTAGACAGAGACCCTCCCAGGTCAGGTTGTGTTGTCTGTAGATAGAGACCCTCGCAGGTCAAGTTGTGTTGTCTGTAGATAGAGACCCTCACAGGTCAGGTTGTGTTGTCTGTAGATAGAGACCCTCCCAGGTCAGGTTGTGTTGTCTGTAGATAGAGACCCTCCCCGGTCAGGTTGTGTTGTCTGTAGATAGAGACCCTCCCAGGTTGTTTTGTCTGTAGATAGAGACCCTCCCAGGCTGTGTTGTCTGTAGATAGAGACCCTCCCTGGTCAGGCTGTGTTGTCTGTAGATAGAGACCCTCCCAGGTCAGGTTGTGTTGTCTGTAGATAGAGACACTCCCAGGTTGTGTTGTCTGTAGATAGAGACCCTCCCAGGTTGTGTTGTCTGTAGATAGAGACCCTCCCAGATTGTGTTGTCTGTAGATAGAGACCCTCCCAGGTCAGGTTGTGTTGTCTGTAGATAGAGACCCTCCCAGGTCAGGTTGTGTTGTCTGTAGATAGAGACCCTCCCAGGTCAGGTTGTGTTGTCTGTAGACAGAGACCCTCCCAGGTTGTGTTTTCTGTAGATAGAGACCCTCCCCGGTCAGGTTGTCTGTAGATAGAGACCCTCCCAGGTCAGGTTGTGTTGTCTGTAGATAGAGACCCTCCCAGGTCAGGTTGTGTTGTCTGTAGACAGAGACCCTCCCAGGTCAGGTTGTGTTGCCTGTAGATAGAGACCCTCCCAGGTCAGGTTGTGTTGTCTGTAGATAGAGACCCTCCCAGGTCAGGTTGTGTTGTCTGTAGATAGAGACCCTCCCAGGTCAGGTTGTGTTGTCTGTAGATAGAGACCCTCCCAGGTTGTGTTGTCTGTAGATAGAGACCCTCCCAGGTCAGGATGTGTTGTCTGTAGATAGAGACCCTCCCAGGTCAGGTTGTGTTGTCTGTAGATAGAGACCCTCCCAGGTCAGGTTGTGTTGTCTGTAGACAGAGACCCTCCCAGGTCAGGTTGTGTTGTCTGTAGATAGAGACCCTCGCAGGTCAAGTTGTGTTGTCTGTAGATAGAGACCCTCACAGGTCAGGTTGTGTTGTCTGTAGATAGAGACCCTCCCAGGTCAGGTTGTGTTGTCTGTAGATAGAGACCCTCCCCGGTCAGGTTGTGTTGTCTGTAGATAGAGACCCTCCCAGGTTGTTTTGTCTGTAGATAGAGACCCTCCCAGGCTGTGTTGTCTGTAGATAGAGACCCTCCCTGGTCAGGCTGTGTTGTCTGTAGATAGAGACCCTCCCAGGTCAGGTTGTGTTGTCTGTAGATAGAGACACTCCCAGGTTGTGTTGTCTGTAGATAGAGACCCTCCCAGGTTGTGTTGTCTGTAGATAGAGACCCTCCCAGATTGTGTTGTCTGTAGATAGAGACCCTCCCAGGTCAGGTTGTGTTGTCTGTAGATAGAGACCCTCCCAGGTCAGGTTGTGTTGTCTGTAGATAGAGACCCTCCCAGGTCAGGTTGTGTTGTCTGTAGACAGAGACCCTCCCAGGTTGTGTTGTCTGTAGATAGAGACCCTCCCCGGTCAGGTTGTCTGTAGATAGAGACCCTCCCAGGTCAGGTTGTGTTGTCTGTAGATAGAGACCCTCCCAGGTCAGGTTGTGTTGTCTGTAGACAGAGACCCTCCCAGGTCAGGTTGTGTTGCCTGTAGATAGAGACCCTCCCAGGTCAGGTTGTGTTGTCTGTAGATAGAGACCCTCCCAGGTCAGGTTGTGTTGTCTGTAGATAGAGACCCTCCCAGGTCAGGTTGTGTTGTCTGTAGATAGAGACCCTCCCAGGTCAGGTTGTGTTGTCTGTAGATAGAGACCCTCCCCGGTCAGGTTGTGTTGTCTGTAGATAGAGACCCTCCCAGGTTGTTTTGTCTGTAGATAGAGACCCTCCCAGGCTGTGTTGTCTGTAGATAGAGACCCTCCCTGGTCAGGCTGTGTTGTCTGTAGATAGAGACCCTCCCAGGTCAGGTTGTGTTGTCTGTAGATAGAGACACTCCCAGGTTGTGTTGTCTGTAGATAGAGACCCTCCCAGATTGTGTTGTCTGTAGATAGAGACCCTCCCAGGTCAGGTTGTGTTGTCTGTAGATAGAGACCCTCCCAGGTCAGGTTGTGTTGTCTGTAGATAGAGACCCTCCCAGGTCAGGTTGTGTTGTCTGTAGACAGAGACCCTCCCAGTTTGTGTTGTCTGTAGATAGAGACCCTCCCCGGTCAGGTTGTCTGTAGATAGAGACCCTCCCAGGTCAGGTTGTGTTGTCTGTAGATAGAGACCCTCCCAGGTCAGGTTGTGTTGTCTGTAGACAGAGACCCTCCCAGGTCAGGTTGTGTTGCCTGTAGATAGAGACCCTCCCAGGTCAGGTTGTGTTGTCTGTAGATAGAGACCCTCCCAGGTCAGATTGTGTTCTCTGTAGATAGAGACCCTCCCCGGTCAGGTTGTGTTGTCTGTAGATAGAGACCCTCCCAGGTTGTTTTGTCTGTAGATAGAGACCCTCCCAGGCTGTGTTGTCTGTAGATAGAGACCCTCCCTGGTCAGGCTGTGTTGTCTGTAGATAGAGACCCTCCCAGGTCAGGTTGTGTTGTCTGTAGATAGAGACACTCCCAGGTTGTGTTGTCTGTAGATAGAGACCCTCCCAGGTTGTGTTGTCTGTAGATAGAGACCCTCCCAGATTGTGTTGTCTGTAGATAGAGACCCTCCCAGGTCAGGTTGTGTTGTCTGTAGATAGAGACCCTCCCAGGTCAGGTTGTGTTGTCTGTAGATAGAGACCCTCCCAGGTCAGGTTGTTTTGTCTGTAGACAGAGACCCTCCCAGGTGGTGTTGTCTGTAGACAGAGACCCTCCCAGGTTGTGTTGTCTGTAGATAGAGACCCTCCCAGGACACGTTGTGTTGTATGTAGATAGAGACCCTCCCAGGTCAGGTTGTGTCGTCTGTAGATAGAGACCCTCCAAGGTTGTGTTGTCTGTAGATAGAGACCCTCCCAGGTTGTGTTGTCTGTAGATAGAGTCCCTCCCAGGTTTTGTTGTCTGTAGATAGAGACCCTCCCAGGTCAGGTTGTGTTGTCTGTAGATAGAGACCCTCCCAGGTCAGGTTGTGTTGTCTGTAGATAAAGACCCTCCCTGGTCAGGTTGTGTTGTCTGTAGATAGAGACCCTCCCAGGTTGTGTTGTCTGTAGATAGAGACCCTCCCAGGCTGTGTTGTCTGTAGATAGAGACCCTCCCTGGTCAGGCTGTGTTGTCTGTAGATAGAGACCCTCCCAGGTCAGGTTGTGTTGTCTGTAGATAGTGACCCTCCCAGGTCAGGTTGTGTTGTGTGTAGATAGAGACCTTCCCAGGTCAGGCTGTGTTTTCTGTAGATAGAGACCCTCCCAGGTTGTGTTGTCTGTAGATAGAGACCCTCCCAGATCAGGTTGTGTTGTCTGTAGATAGAGACCCCCCAGGTCAGGTTGTGTTGTCTGTAGACAGAGACCCACCGAGGTCAGGTTTTGTTGTCTGTAGATAGAGACCCTCCCAGGTTGTGTTGTCTGTAGATAGAGACCCTCCCAGGTCAGGTTGTGTTGTCTGTAGATAGAGACCCTCCCAGGTCAGGTTGTGTTGTCTGTAGATAGAGACCCTACCAGGTCAGGTTGTGTTGTCTGTAGATAGAGACACTCCCAGTTTGTGTTGTCTGTAGATAGAGACCCTCCCAGGTTGTGTTGTCTGTAGATAGAGACCCTCCCAGATTGTGTTGTCTGTAGATAGAGACCCTCCCAGGTTGTGTTGTCTGTAGATAGAGACCCTCCCAGGTCAAGTTGTGTTGTCTGTAGATAGAGACCCTCCCAGGTCAGGTTGTGTTGTCTGTAGATAGAGACCCTCCCAGGTCAGGTTGTGTTGTCTGTAGAAAGAGACCCTCCCAGGTCAGGTTGTGTTGTCTGTAGATAGAGACCCTCCCAGGTCAGGCTGTGTTGTCTGTAAATAGAGACCCTCCTAGGTCACGTTGTGTTGTCTGTAGATAGAGACCCTCCCAGGTTGTGTTGTCTGTAGATTTAGACCCTCCCAGGTTAGGTTGTGTTGTCTGTAGATAGAGACCCTCCAAGGTCAGGCTGTGTTGTCTGTAGATAGAGACCCTCCCAGGTCAGGTTGTGTTGTCTGTAGATAAAGACCCTCCCAGGTCAGGTTGTGTTGTCTGTAGATAGAGACCCTCCCAGGTCAGGCTGTGTTGTCTGTAGATAGAGACCCTCCTAGGTCAGGTTGTGTTGTCTGTAGATAGAGACCGTCCCCGGTCAGGTTGTGTTGTCTGTAGATAGAGACCCTCCCAGGTTGTGTTGTCTGTAGATAGAGACCCTCCCAGGTCAGGCTGTGTTGTCTGTAGATAGAGACCCTCCCAGGTCAGGTTGTGTTATCTGTAGATAGAGACCCTCCCAGGTCAGGTTGTGTTGTCTGTAGACAGAGACCCTCCCAGGTCAGGTTGTGTTGTCTGTAGATAGAGACCCTCCCAGGTCAGGTTGTGTTGTCTGTAGATAGAGACCCTCCCAGGTCAGGTTGTGTTGTCTGTAGATAGAGACCCTCCCCGGTCAGGTTGTGTTGTCTGTAGATAGAGACCCTCCCAGGTTGTTTTGTCTGTAGATAGAGACCCTCCCAGGCTGTGTTGTCTGTAGATAGAGACCCTCCCTGGTCAGGCTGTGTTGTCTGTAGATAGAGACCCTCCCAGGTCAGGTTGTGTTGTCTGTAGATAGAGACCCTCCCAGGTTGTGTTGTCTGTAGATTTAGACCCTCCCAGGTTAGGTTGTGTTGTCTGTAGATAGAGACCCTCCAAGGTCAGGCTGTGTTGTCTGTAGATAGAGACCCTCCCAGGTCAGGTTGTGTTGTCTGTAGATAAAGACCCTCCCAGGTCAGGTTGTGTTGTCTGTAGATAGAGACCCTCCCAGGTCAGGCTGTGTTGTCTGTAGATAGAGACCCTCCTAGGTCAGGTTGTGTTGTCTGTAGATAGAGACCCTCCCCGGTCAGGTTGTGTTGTCTGTAGATAGAGACCCTCCCAGGTTGTGTTGTCTGTAGATAGTGACCCTCCCAGGTCAGGTTGTGTTGTGTGTAGATAGAGACCTTCCCAGGTCAGGCTGTGTTTTCTGTAGATAGAGACCCTCCCAGGTTGTGTTCTCTGTAGATAGAGACCCTCCCAGATCAGGTTGTGTTGTCTGTAGATAGAGACCCCCCAGGTCAGGTTGTGTTGTCTGTAGACAGAGACCCACCGAGGTCAGGTTTTGTTGTCTGTAGATAGAGACCCTCCCAGGTTGTGTTGTCTGTAGATAGAGACCCTCCCAGGTCAGGTTGTGTTGTCTGTAGATAGAGACCCTCCCAGGTCAGGTTGTGTTGTCTGTAGATAGAGACCCTACCAGGTCAGGTTGTGTTGTCTGTAGATAGAGACACTCCCAGTTTGTGTTGTCTGTAGATAGAGACCCTCCCAGGTTGTGTTGTCTGTAGATAGAGACCCTCCCAGATTGTGTTGTCTGTAGATAGAGACCCTCCCAGGTTGTGTTGTCTGTAGATAGAGACCCTCCCAGGTCAAGTTGTGTTGTCTGTAGATAGAGACCCTCCCAGGTCAGGTTGTGTTGTCTGTAGATAGAGACCCTCCCAGGTCAGGTTGTGTTGTCTGTAGAAAGAGACCCTCCCAGGTCAGGTTGTGTTGTCTGTAGATAGAGACCCTCCCAGGTCAGGCTGTGTTGTCTGTAAATAGAGACCCTCCTAGGTCACGTTGTGTTGTCTGTAGATAGAGACCCTCCCAGGTTGTGTTGTCTGTAGATTTAGACCCTCCCAGGTTAGGTTGTGTTGTCTGTAGATAGAGACCCTCCAAGGTCAGGCTGTGTTGTCTGTAGATAGAGACCCTCCCAGGTCAGGTTGTGTTGTCTGTAGATAAAGACCCTCCCAGGTCAGGTTGTGTTGTCTGTAGATAGAGACCCTCCCAGGTCAGGCTGTGTTGTCTGTAGATAGAGACCCTCCTAGGTCAGGTTGTGTTGTCTGTAGATAGAGACCGTCCCCGGTCAGGTTGTGTTGTCTGTAGATAGAGACCCTCCCAGGTTGTGTTGTCTGTAGATAGAGACCCTCCCAGGTCAGGCTGTGTTGTCTGTAGATAGAGACCCTCCCAGGTCAGGTTGTGTTATCTGTAGATAGAGACCCTCCCAGGTCAGGTTGTGTTGTCTGTAGACAGAGACCCTCCCAGGTCAGGTTGTGTTGTCTGTAGATAGAGACCCTCCCAGGTCAGGTTGTGTTGTCTGTAGATAGAGACCCTCCCAGGTCAGGTTGTGTTGTCTGTAGATAGAGACCCTCCCCGGTCAGGTTGTGTTGTCTGTAGATAGAGACCCTCCCAGGTTGTTTTGTCTGTAGATAGAGACCCTCCCAGGCTGTGTTGTCTGTAGATAGAGACCCTCCCTGGTCAGGCTGTGTTGTCTGTAGATAGAGACCCTCCCAGGTCAGGTTGTGTTGTCTGTAGATAGAGACCCTCCCAGGTTGTGTTGTCTGTAGATTTAGACCCTCCCAGGTTAGGTTGTGTTGTCTGTAGATAGAGACCCTCCAAGGTCAGGCTGTGTTGTCTGTAGATAGAGACCCTCCCAGGTCAGGTTGTGTTGTCTGTAGATAAAGACCCTCCCAGGTCAGGTTGTGTTGTCTGTAGATAGAGACCCTCCCAGGTCAGGCTGTGTTGTCTGTAGATAGAGACCCTCCTAGGTCAGGTTGTGTTGTCTGTAGATAGAGACCGTCCCCGGTCAGGTTGTGTTGTCTGTAGATAGAGACCCTCCCAGGTTGTGTTGTCTGTAGATAGAGACCCTCCCAGGTCAGGCTGTGTTGTCTGTAGATAGAGACCCTCCCAGGTCAGGTTGTGTTATCTGTAGATAGAGACCCTCCCAGGTCAGGTTGTGTTGTCTGTAGACAGAGACCCTCCCAGGTCAGGTTGTGTTGTCTGTAGATAGAGACCCTCCCAGGTCAGGTTGTGTTGTCTGTAGATAGAGACCCTCCCAGGTCAGGTTGTGTTGTCTGTAGATAGAGACCCTCCCCGGTCAGGTTGTGTTGTCTGTAGATAGAGACCCTCCCAGGTTGTTTTGTCTGTAGATAGAGACCCTCCCAGGCTGTGTTGTCTGTAGATAGAGACCCTCCCTGGTCAGGCTGTGTTGTCTGTAGATAGAGACCCTCCCAGGTCAGGTTGTGTTGTCTGTAGATAGAGACACTCCCAGGTTGTGTTGTCTGTAGATAGAGACCCTCCCAGGTTGTGTTGTCTGTAGATAGAGACCCTCCCAGATTGTGTTGTCTGTAGATAGAGACCCTCCCAGGTCAGGTTGTGTTGTCTGTAGATAGAGACCCTCCCAGGTCAGGTTGTGTTGTCTGTAGATAGAGACCCTCCCAGGTCAGGTTGTGTTGTCTGTAGACAGAGACCCTCCCAGGTGGTGTTGTCTGTAGACAGAGACCCTCCCAGGTTGTGTTGTCTGTAGATAGAGACCCTCCCAGGTCAGGTTGTGTTGTCTGTAGATAGAGACCCTCCCAGGTCAGGTTGTGTTGTCTGTAGACAGAGACCCTCCCAGGTGGTGTTGTCTGTAGACAGAGACCCTCCCAGGTTGTGTTGTCTGTAGATAGAGACCCTCCCAGGTCAGGTTGTGTTGTCTGTAGATAGAGACCCTCCCAGGTCAGGTTGTGTTGTCTGTAGATAGAGTCCCTCCCAGGTTGTGTTGTCTGTAGATAGAGACCCTCCCCGGTCAGGTTGTCTGTAGATAGAGACCCTCCCAGGTCAGGTTGTGTTGTCTGTAGATAGAGACCCTCCCAGGTCAGGTTGTGTTGTCTGTTGACAGAGACCCTCCCAGGTCAGGTTGTGTTGTCTGTAGATAGAGACCCTCCCAGGTCAGGTTGTGTTGTCTGTAGATAGAGACCCTCCCAGGTCAGGTTGTGTTGTCTGTAGATAGAGACCCTCCCAGGTCAGGTTGTGTTGTCTGTAGATAGAGACCCTCCCAGGTCAGGTTGTGTTGTCTGTAGATAGAGACCCTCCCAGGTCAGGTTGTGTTGTCTGTAGATAGAGACCCTCCCAGGTCAGGTTGTGTTGTCTGTAGATAGAGACCCTCCCAGGTCAGGTTGTGTTGTCTGTAGATAGAGACCCTCCCAGGTTGTTTTGTCTGTAGATAGAGACCCTCCCAGGCTGTGTTGTCTGTAGATAGAGACCCTCCCTGGTCAGGCTGTGTTGTCTGTAGATAGAGACCCTCCCAGGTCAGGTTGTGTTGTCTGTAGATAGAGACACTCCCAGGTTGTGTTGTCTGTAGATAGAGACCCTCCCAGGTTGTGTTGTCTGTAGATAGAGACCCTCCCAGATTGTGTTGTCTGTAGATAGAGACCCTCCCAGGTCAGGTTGTGTTGTCTGTAGATAGAGACCCTCCCAGGTCAGGTTGTGTTGTCTGTAGATAGAGACCCTCCCAGGTCAGGTTGTGTTGTCTGTAGACAAAGACCCTCCCAGGTGGTGTTGTCTGTAGACAGAGACCCTCCCAGGTTGTGTTGTCTGTAGATAGAGACCCTCCCAGGTCAGGTTGTGTTGTCTGTAGATAGAGACCCTCCCAGGTCAGGTTGTGTTGTCTGTAGATAGAGTCCCTCCCAGGTTGTGTTGTCTGTAGATAGAGACCCTCCCCGGTCAGGTTGTCTGTAGATAGAGACCCTCCCAGGTCAGGTTGTGTTGTCTGTAGATAGAGACCCTCCCAGGTTGTGTTGTAGGTAGACAGAGACCTTCCCAGGTTGTGTTGTCTGTAGATAGAGACCCTCCCAGGTCAGGTTGTGTTGTCTGTAGATAGAGACCGTCCCAGGTCAGTCTGTGTTGTCTGTAGATAGTGACCCTCCCAGGTCAGTCTGTGTTGTCTGTAGATAGAGACCCTCCCAGGTCAGGTTGTGTTGTCTGTAGATAGAGACCCTCCCAGGTTGTGTTGTCTGTAGATAGAGACCCTCCCAGGTCAGGTTGTGTTGTCTGTAGATAGAGACCCTCCCAGGTCAGGTTGTGTTGTCTGTAGATAGAGACCCTCCCAGGTCAGGTTGTGTTGTCTGTAGATAGAGACCCTCCCAAGTCAAGTTGTGTTGTCTGTAGATAGAGACCCTCCCAGGTTGTGTTGTAGGAAGACAGAGACCTTCCCAGGTTGTGTTGGCTGTAGATAGAGACCCTCCCAGGTCAGATTGTGTTGTCTGTAGATAGAGACCCTCCCAGGTTGTGTTGTCTGTAGATAGAGACCGTCCCAGGTCAGTCTGTGTTGTCTGTAGATAGAGACCCTCCCAGGTCAGTCTGTGTTGTCTGTAGATAGAGACCCTCCCAGGTTGTGTTGTCTGTAGATAGAGACCCTCCCAGGTTGTGTTGTCTGTAGATAGAGACCCTCCCAGGTCAGGTTGTGTTGTCTGTAGATAGAGACCCTCCCAGGTCAGGTTGTGTTGTCTGTAGATAGAGACACTCCCAGGTTGTGTTGTCTGTACATAGAGACCCTCCCAGGTTGTGTTGTCTGTAGATAGAGACCCTCCCAGATTGTGTTGTCTGTAGATAGAGACCCTCCCAGGTCAGGTTGTGTTGTCTGTAGATAGAGACCCTCCCAGGTCAGGTTGTGTTGTCTGTAGATAGAGACCCTCCCAGGTCAGGTTGTGTTGTCTGTAGACAGAGACCCTCCCAGGTGGTGTTGTCTGTAGACAGAGACCCTCCCAGGTTGTGTTGTCTGTAGATAGAGACCCTCCCCGGTCAGGTTGTCTGTAGATAGAGACCCTCCCAGGTCAGGTTGTGTTGTCTGTAGATAGAGACCCTCCCAGGTCAGGTTGTGTTGTCTGTAGATAGAGACCCTCCCAGGTCAGGTTGTGTTGTCTGTTGACAGAGACCCTCCCAGGTCAGGTTGTGTTGTCTGTAGATAGAGACCCTCCCAGGTCAGGTTGTGTTGTCTGTAGATAGAGACCCTCCCAGGTCAGGTTGTGTTGTCTGTAGATAGAGACCCTCCCCGGTCAGGTTGTGTTGTCTGTAGATAGAGACCCTCCCAGGTTGTTTTGTCTGTAGATAGAGACCCTCCCAGGCTGTGTTGTCTGTAGATAGAGACCCTCCCTGGTCAGGCTGTGTTGTCTGTAGATAGAGACCCTCCCAGGTCAGGTTGTGTTGTCTGTAGATAGAGACACTCCCAGGTTGTGTTGTCTGTAGATAGAGACCCTCCCAGGTTGTGTTGTCTGTAGATAGAGACCCTCCCAGGTCAGGTTGTGTTGTCTGTAGATAGAGACCCTCCCAGGTCAGGTTGTGTTGTCTGTAGATAGAGACCCTCCCAGGTCAGGTTGTGTTGTCTGTAGATAGAGACCCTCCCAGGTCAGGTTGTGTTGTCTGTAGATAGAGACCCTCCCAGGTGGTGTGTTGTCTGTAGACAGAGACCCTCCCAGGTCAGGTTGTGTTGTCTGTAGATAGAGACCCTCCCAGGTCAGGTTGTGTTGTCTGTAGATAGAGACCCTCCCAGGTCAGGTTGTGTTGTCTGTAGATAGAGACCCTCCCAGGTTGTGTTGTCTGTAGATAGAGACCCTCCCCGGTCATGTGTTGTCTGTAGATAGAGACCCTCCCAGGTCAGGTTGTGTTGTCTGTAGATAGAGACCCTCCCAGGTCAGGTTGTGTTGTCTGTAGATAGAGACCCTCCCAGGTCAGGTTGTGTTGTCTGTAGACAGAGACCCTCCCAGGTGGTGTTGTCTGTAGACAGAGACCCTCCCAGGTTGTGTTGTCTGTAGATAGAGACCCTCCCCGGTCAGGTTGTGTTGTCTGTAGATAGAGACCCTCCCAGGTCAGGTTGTGTTGTCTGTAGATAGAGACCCTCCCAGGTCAGGTTGTGTTGTCTGTAGATAGAGACCCTCCCAGGCTGTGTTGTCTGTAGATAGAGACCCTCCCAGGTCAGGTTGTGTTGTCTGTAGATAGAGACCCTCCCAGGTCAGGTTGTGTTGTCTGTAGATAGAGACCCTCCCAGGTCAGGTTGTGTTGTCTGTAGATAGAGACCCTCCCAGGTCAGGTTGTGTTGTCTGTAGATAGAGACCCTCCCAGGTCAGGCTGTGTTGTCCGTAGATAGACACCCTCCTAGGTCAGGTTATGTTGTCTGTAGATAGAGACCCTCCCAGGTTGTGTTGTCTGTAGATAGAGACCCTCCCAGGTCAGGTTGTGTTGTCTGTAGATAGAGACCCTCCAAGGTCAGGCTGTGTTGTCTGTAGATAGAGACCCTCCCATGTCAGGTTGTGTTGTCTGTAGATAGAGACCCTCCCAGGTCAGGTTGTGTTGTCTGTAGATAGAGACCCTCCCAGGTCAGTTTGTGTTGTCTGTAGATAGAGACCCTCCCAGGTCAGGTTGTGTTGTCTGTAGATAGAGACCCTCCCAGGTCAGGTTGTGTTGTCTGTAGATAGAGACCCTCCCAGGTCAGGTTGTGTTGTCTGTAGATAGAGACCCTCCCAGGTCAGGTTGTGTTGTCTGTAGATAGAGACCCTCCCAGGTCAGGCTGTGTTGTCTGTAGATAGAGACCCTCCTAGGTCAGGTTGTGTTGTCTGTAGATAGAGACCCTCCCAGGTTGTGTTGTCTGTAGATAGAGACCGTCCCAGGTCAGTCTGTGTTGTCTGTAGATAGAGACCCTCCCAGGTCAGTCTGTGTTGTCTGTAGATAGAGACCCTCCCAGGTTGTGTTGTCTGTAGATAGAGACCCTCCCAGGTTGTGTTGTCTGTAGATAGAGACCCTCCCAGGTCAGGTTGTGTTGTCTGTAGATAGAGACCCTCCCAGGTCAGGTTGTGTTGTCTGTAGATAGAGACACTCCCAGGTTGTGTTGTCTGTACATAGAGACCCTCCCAGGTTGTGTTGTCTGTAGATAGAGACCCTCCCAGATTGTGTTGTCTGTAGATAGAGACCCTCCCAGGTCAGGTTGTGTTGTCTGTAGATAGAGACCCTCCCAGGTCAGGTTGTGTTGTCTGTAGATAGAGACCCTCCCAGGTCAGGTTGTGTTGTCTGTAGACAGAGACCCTCCCAGGTGGTGTTGTCTGTAGACAGAGACCCTCCCAGGTTGTGTTGTCTGTAGATAGAGACCCTCCCCGGTCAGGTTGTCTGTAGATAGAGACCCTCCCAGGTCAGGTTGTGTTGTCTGTAGATAGAGACCCTCCCAGGTCAGGTTGTGTTGTCTGTAGATAGAGACCCTCCCAGGCTGTGTTGTCTGTAGATAGAGACCCTGCCAGGTCAGGTTGTGTTGTCTGTAGATAGAGACCCTCCCAGGTCAGGTTGTGTTGTCTGTAGATAGAGACCCTCCCAGGTCAGGTTGTGTTGTCTGTAGAAAGAGACCCTCCCAGGTCAGGTTGTGTTGTCTGTAGATAGAGACCCTCCCAGGTCAGGCTGTGTTGTCCGTAGATAGACACCCTCCTAGGTCAGGTTATGTTGTCTGTAGATAGAGACCCTCCCAGGTTGTGTTGTCTGTAGATAGAGACCCTCCCAGGTCAGGTTGTGTTGTCTGTAGATAGAGACCCTCCAAGGTCAGGCTGTGTTGTCTGTAGATAGAGACCCTCCCATGTCAGGTTGTGTTGTCTGTAGATAGAGACCCTCCCAGGTCAGGTTGTGTTGTCTGTAGATAGAGACCCTCCCAGGTCAGTTTGTGTTGTCTGTAGATAGAGACCCTCCCAGGTCAGGCTGTGTTGTCTGTAGATAGAGACCCTCCCAGGTCAGGTTGTGTTGTCTGTAGATAGAGACCCTCCCAGGTCAGGTTGTGTTGTCTGTAGATAGAGACCCTCCCAGGTCAGGTTGTGTTGTCTGTAGATAGAGACCCTCCCAGGTCAGGCTGTGTTGTCTGTAGATAGAGACCCTCCCAGGCTGTGTTGTCTGTAGATAGAGACCCTGCCAGGTCAGGTTGTGTTGTCTGTAGATAGAGACCCTCCCAGGTCAGGTTGTGTTGTCTGTAGATAGAGACCCTCCCAGGTCAGGTTGTGTTGTCTGTAGATAGAGACCCTCCCAGGTCAGGTTGTGTTGTCTGTAGATAGAGACCCTCCCAGGTCAGGCTGTGTTGTCTGTAGATAGAGACCCTCCAGGTCAGGTTGTGTTGTCTGTAGATAGAGACCCTCCCAGGTTGTGTTGTCTGTAGATAGAGACCCTCCCAGGTCAGGTTGTGTTGTCTGTAGATAGAGACCCTCCAAGGTCAGGCTGTGTTGTCTGTAGATAGAGACCCTCCCATGTCAGGTTGTGTTGTCTGTAGATAGAGACCCTCCCAGGTCAGGTTGTGTTGTCTGTAGATAGAGACCCTCCCAGGTCAGTTTGTGTTGTCTGTAGATAGAGACCCTCCCAGGTCAGGTTGTGTTGTCTGTAGATAGAGACCCTCCCAGGTCAGGTTGTGTTGTCTGTAGATAGAGACCCTCCCAGGTCAGGTTGTGTTGTCTGTAGATAGAGACCCTCCCAGGTCAGGTTGTGTTGTCTGTAGATAGAGACCCTCCCAGGTCAGGCTGTGTTGTCTGTAGATAGAGACCCTCCTAGGTCAGGTTGTGTTGTCTGTAGATAGAGACCCTCCCAGGTTGTGTTGTCTGTAGATAGAGACCGTCCCAGGTCAGTCTGTGTTGTCTGTAGATAGAGACCCTCCCAGGTCAGTCTGTGTTGTCTGTAGATAGAGACCCTCCCAGGTTGTGTTGTCTGTAGATAGAGACCCTCCCAGGTTGTGTTGTCTGTAGATAGAGACCCTCCCAGGTCAGGTTGTGTTGTCTGTAGATAGAGACCCTCCCGGGTCAGGTTGTGTTGTCTGTAGATAGAGACACTCCCAGGTTGTGTTGTCTGTACATAGAGACCCTCCCAGGTTGTGTTGTCTGTAGATAGAGACCCTCCCAGATTGTGTTGTCTGTAGATAGAGACCCTCCCAGGTCAGGTTGTGTTGTCTGTAGATAGAGACCCTCCCAGGTCAGGTTGTGTTGTCTGTAGATAGAGACCCTCCCAGGTCAGGTTGTGTTGTCTGTAGACAGAGACCCTCCCAGGTGGTGTTGTCTGTAGACAGAGACCCTCCCAGGTTGTGTTGTCTGTAGATAGAGACCCTCCCCGGTCAGGTTGTCTGTAGATAGAGACCCTCCCAGGTCAGGTTGTGTTGTCTGTAGATAGAGACCCTCCCAGGTCAGGTTGTGTTGTCTGTAGATAGAGACCCTCCCAGGCTGTGTTGTCTGTAGATAGAGACCCTGCCAGGTCAGGTTGTGTTGTATGTAGATAGAGACCCTCCCAGGTCAGGTTGTGTTGTCTGTAGATAGAGACGCTCCCAGGTCAGGTTGTGTTGTCTGTAGAAAGAGACCCTCCCAGGTCAGGTTGTGTTGTCTGTAGATAGAGACCCTCCCAGGTCAGGCTGTGTTGTCCGTAGATAGACACCCTCCTAGGTCAGGTTATGTTGTCTGTAGATAGAGACCCTCCCAGGTTGTGTTGTCTGTAGATAGAGACCCTCCCAGGTCAGGTTGTGTTGTCTATAGATAGAGACCCTCCAAGGTCAGGCTGTGTTGTCTGTAGATAGAGACCCTCCCATGTCAGGTTGTGTTGTCTGTAGATAGAGACCCTCCCAGGTCAGGTTGTGTTGTCTGTAGATAGAGACCCTCCCAGGTCAGGTTGTGTTGTCTGTAGATAGAGACCCTCCCAGGTCAGGCTGTGTTGTCTGTAGATACAGACCCTCCTAGGTCAGGTTGTGTTGTCTGTAGATAGAGACCGTCCCCGGTCAGGTTGTGTTGTCTGTAGATAGAGACCCTCCCAGGTTGTGTTGTCTGTAGATAGAGACCCTCCCAGGTCAGGCTGTGTTGTCTGTAGATAGAGACCCTCCCAGGTCAGGTTGTGTTATCTGTAGATAGAGACCCTCCCAGGTCAGGTTGTGTTGTATGTAGACAGAGACCCTCCCAGGTCAGGTTGTGTTGTCTGTAGATAGAGACCCTCCCAGGTCAGGTTGTGTTGTCTGTAGATAGAGACCCTCCCAGGTCAGGTTGTGTTGTCTGTAGATAGAGACCCTCCCAGGTCAGGTTGTGTTGTCTGTAGATAGAGACCCTCCTAGGTCAGGTTGTGTTGTCTGTAGATAGAGACCCTCCCAGGTTGTGTTGTCTGTAGATAGAGACCGTCCCAGGTCAGTCTGTGTTGTCTGTAGATAGAGACCCTCCCAGGTCAGTCTGTGTTGTCTGTAGATAGAGACCCTCCCAGGTTGTGTTGTCTGTAGATAGAGACCCTCCCAGGTTGTGTTGTCTGTAGATAGAGACCCTCCCAGGTCAGGTTGTGTTGTCTGTAGATAGAGACCCTCCCAGGTCAGGTTGTGTTGTCTGTAGATAGAGACACTCCCAGGTTGTGTTGTCTGTACATAGAGACCCTCCCAGGTTGTGTTGTCTGTAGATAGAGACCCTCCCAGATTGTGTTGTCTGTAGATAGAGACCCTCCCAGGTCAGGTTGTGTTGTCTGTAGATAGAGACCCTCCCAGGTCAGGTTGTGTTGTCTGTAGATAGAGACCCTCCCAGGTCAGGTTGTGTTGTCTGTAGACAGAGACCCTCCCAGGTGGTGTTGTCTGTAGACAGAGACCCTCCCAGGTTGTGTTGTCTGTAGATAGAGACCCTCCCCGGTCAGGTTGTCTGTAGATAGAGACCCTCCCAGGTCAGGTTGTGTTGTCTGTAGATAGAGACCCTCCCAGGTCAGGTTGTGTTGTCTGTAGATAGAGACCCTCCCAGGCTGTGTTGTCTGTAGATAGAGACCCTGCCAGGTCAGGTTGTGTTGTCTGTAGATAGAGACCCTCCCAGGTCAGGTTGTGTTGTCTGTAGATAGAGACCCTCCCAGGTCAGGTTGTGTTGTCTGTAGAAAGAGACCCTCCCAGGTCAGGTTGTGTTGTCTGTAGATAGAGACCCTCCCAGGTCAGGCTGTGTTGTCCGTAGATAGACACCCTCCTAGGTCAGGTTATGTTGTCTGTAGATAGAGACCCTCCCAGGTTGTGTTGTCTGTAGATAGAGACCCTCCCAGGTCAGGTTGTGTTGTCTATAGATAGAGACCCTCCAAGGTCAGGCTGTGTTGTCTGTAGATAGAGACCCTCCCATGTCAGGTTGTGTTGTCTGTAGATAGAGACCCTCCCAGGTCAGGTTGTGTTGTCTGTAGATAGAGACCCTCCCAGGTCAGGTTGTGTTGTCTGTAGATAGAGACCCTCCCAGGTCAGGCTGTGTTGTCTGTAGATAGAGACCCTCCTAGGTCAGGTTGTGTTGTCTGTAGATAGAGACCGTCCCCGGTCAGGTTGTGTTGTCTGTAGATAGAGACCCTCCCAGGTTGTGTTGTCTGTAGATAGAGACCCTCCCAGGTCAGGCTGTGTTGTCTGTAGATAGAGACCCTCCCAGGCTGTGTTGTCTGTAGATAGAGACCCTGCCAGGTCAGGTTGTGTTGTCTGTAGATAGAGACCCTCCCAGGTCAGGTTGTGTTGTCTGTAGATAGAGACCCTCCCAGGTCAGGTTGTGTTGTCTGTAGAAAGAGACCCTCCCAGGTCAGGTTGTGCTGTCTGTAGATAGAGACCCTCCCAGGTCAGGCTGTGTTGTCCGTAGATAGACACCCTCCTAGGTCAGGTTATGTTGTCTGTAGATAGAGACCCTCCCAGGTTGTGTTGTCTGTAGATAGAGACCCTCCCAGGTCAGGTTGTGTTGTCTGTAGATAGAGACCCTCCAAGGTCAGGCTGTGTTGTCTGTAGATAGAGACCCTCCCATGTCAGGTTGTGTTGTCTGTAGATAGAGACCCTCCCAGGTCAGGTTGTGTTGTCTGTAGATAGAGACCCTCCCAGGTCAGTTTGTGTTGTCTGTAGATAGAGACCCTCCCAGGTCAGGTTGTGTTGTCTGTAGATAGAGACCCTCCCAGGTCAGGTTGTGTTGTCTGTAGATAGAGACCCTCCCAGGTCAGGTTGTGTTGTCTGTAGATAGAGACCCTCCCAGGTCAGGTTGTGTTGTCTGTAGATAGAGACCCTCCCAGGTCAGGCTGTGTTGTCTGTAGATAGAGACCCTCCTAGGTCAGGTTGTGTTGTCTGTAGATAGAGACCCTCCCAGGTTGTGTTGTCTGTAGATAGAGACCGTCCCAGGTCAGTCTGTGTTGTCTGTAGATAGAGACCCTCCCAGGTCAGTCTGTGTTGTCTGTAGATAGAGACCCTCCCAGGTTGTGTTGTCTGTAGATAGAGACCCTCCCAGGTTGTGTTGTCTGTAGATAGAGACCCTCCCAGGTCAGGTTGTGTTGTCTGTAGATAGAGACCCTCCCGGGTCAGGTTGTGTTGTCTGTAGATAGAGACACTCCCAGGTTGTGTTGTCTGTACATAGAGACCCTCCCAGGTTGTGTTGTCTGTAGATAGAGACCCTCCCAGATTGTGTTGTCTGTAGATAGAGACCCTCCCAGGTCAGGTTGTGTTGTCTGTAGATAGAGACCCTCCCAGGTCAGGTTGTGTTGTCTGTAGATAGAGACCCTCCCAGGTCAGGTTGTGTTGTCTGTAGACAGAGACCCTCCCAGGTGGTGTTGTCTGTAGACAGAGACCCTCCCAGGTTGTGTTGTCTGTAGATAGAGACCCTCCCCGGTCAGGTTGTCTGTAGATAGAGACCCTCCCAGGTCAGGTTGTGTTGTCTGTAGATAGAGACCCTCCCAGGTCAGGTTGTGTTGTCTGTAGATAGAGACCCTCCCAGGCTGTGTTGTCTGTAGATAGAGACCCTGCCAGGTCAGGTTGTGTTGTATGTAGATAGAGACCCTCCCAGGTCAGGTTGTGTTGTCTGTAGATAGAGACGCTCCCAGGTCAGGTTGTGTTGTCTGTAGAAAGAGACCCTCCCAGGTCAGGTTGTGTTGTCTGTAGATAGAGACCCTCCCAGGTCAGGCTGTGTTGTCCGTAGATAGACACCCTCCTAGGTCAGGTTATGTTGTCTGTAGATAGAGACCCTCCCAGGTTGTGTTGTCTGTAGATAGAGACCCTCCCAGGTCAGGTTGTGTTGTCTGTAGATAGAGACCCTCCAAGGTCAGGCTGTGTTGTCTGTAGATAGAGACCCTCCCATGTCAGGTTGTGTTGTCTGTAGATAGAGACCCTCCCAGGTCAGGTTGTGTTGTCTGTAGATAGAGACCCTCCCAGGTCAGGTTGTGTTGTCTGTAGATAGAGACCCTCCCAGGTCAGGCTGTGTTGTCTGTAGATAGAGACCCTCCTAGGTCAGGTTGTGTTGTCTGTAGATAGAGACCGTCCCCGGTCAGGTTGTGTTGTCTGTAGATAGAGACCCTCCCAGGTTGTGTTGTCTGTAGATAGAGACCCTCCCAGGTCAGGCTGTGTTGTCTGTAGATAGAGACCCTCCCAGGTCAGGTTGTGTTATCTGTAGATAGAGACCCTCCCAGGTCAGGTTGTGTTGTATGTAGACAGAGACCCTCCCAGGTCAGGTTGTGTTGTCTGTAGATAGAGACCCTCCCAGGTCAGGTTGTGTTGTCTGTAGATAGAGACCCTCCCAGGTCAGGTTGTGTTGTCTGTAGATAGAGACCCTCCCCGGTCAGGTTGTGTTGTCTGTAGATAGAGACCCTCCAAGGTTGTTTTGTCTGTAGATAGAGACCCTCCCAGGCTGTGTTGTCTGTAGATAGAGACCCTCCCTGGTCAGGCTGTGTTGTCTGTAGATAGAGACCCTCCCAGGTCAGGTTGTGTTGTCTGTAGTTGAGACACTCCCAGGTTGTGTTGTCTGTAGATAGAGACCCTCCCAGGTTGTGTTGTCTGTAGATAGAGACCCTCCCAGATTGTGTTGTCTGTAGATAGAGACCCTCCCAGGTCAGGATGTGTTGTCTGTAGATAGAGACCCTCCCAGGTCAGGTTGTGTTGTCTGTAGATAGAGACCCTCCCAGGTCAGGTTGTGTTGTCTGTAGACAGAGACCCTCCCAGGTGGTGTTGTCTGTAGACAGAGACCCTCCCAGGTTGTGTTGTCTGTAGATAGAGACCCTCCCAGGTCAGGTTGTGTTGTCTGTAGATAGAGACCCTCCCAGGTCAGGTTGTGATGTCTGTAGATAGAGTCCCTCCCAGGTTGTGTTGTCTGTAGATAGAGACCCTCCCCGGTCAGGTTGTCTGTAGATAGAGACCCTCCCAGGTCAGGTTGTGTTGTCTGTAGATAGAGACCCTCCCAGGTCAGGTTGTGTTGTCTGTAGACAGAGACCCTCCCAGGTCAGGTTGTGTTGTCTGTAGATAGAGACCCTCCCAGGTCAGGTTGTGTTGTCTGTAGATAGAGACCCTCCCAGGTCAGGTTGTGTTGTCTGTAGATAGAGACCCTCCCAGGTCAGGTTGTGTTGTCTGTAGATAGAGACCCTCCCAGGTCAGGTTGTGTTGTCTGTAGATAGAGACCCTCCCAGGTCAGGTTGTGTTGTCTGTAGACAGAGACCCTCCCAGGTCAGGTTGTGTTGTCTGTAGATAGAGACCCTCCCAGGTCAGGTTGTGTTGTCTGTAGATAGAGACCCTCCCAGGTCAGGTTGTGTTGTCTGTAGATAGAGACCCTCCCCGGTCAGGTTGTGTTGTCTGTAGATAGAGACCCTCCCAGGTTGTTTTGTCTGTAGATAGAGACCCTCCCAGGCTGTGTTGTCTGTAGATAGAGACCCTCCCTGGTCAGTCTGTGTTGTCTGTAGATAGAGACCCTCCCAGGTCAGGTTGTGTTGTCTGTAGATTGAGACACTCCCAGGGTGTGTTGTCTGTAGATGGAGACCCTCCCAGATTGTGTTGTCTGTAGATAGAGACCCTCCCAGGTCAGGTTGTGTTGTCTGTAGATAGAGACCCTCCCAGGTCAGGTTGTGTTGTCTGTAGATAGAGACCCTCCCAGGTCAGGTTGTGTTGTCTGTAGACAGAGACCCTCCCAGGTGTTGTTGTCTGTAGACAGAGACCCTCCCAGGTTGTGTTGTCTGTAGATAGAGACCCTCCCAGGTCAGGTTGTGTTGTCTGTAGATAGAGACCCTCCCAGGTCAGGTTGTGATGTCTGTAGATAGAGTCCCTCCCAGGTTGTGTTGTCTGTAGATAGAGACCCTCCCCGGTCAGGTTGTCTGTAGATAGAGACCCTCCCAGGTCAGGTTGTGTTGTCTGTAGATAGAGACCCTCCCAGGTCAGGTTGTGTTGTCTGTAGACAGAGACCCTCCCAGGTCAGGTTGTGTTGTCTGTAGATAGAGACCCTCCCAGGTCAGGTTGTGTTGTCTGTAGATAGAGACCCTCCCAGGTCAGGTTGTGTTGTCTGTAGATAGAGACCCTCCCAGGTCAGGTTGTGTTGTCTGTAGATAGAGACCCTCCCAGGTCAGGTTGTGTTGTCTGTAGATAGAGACCCTCCCAGGTCAGGTTGTGTTGTCTGTAGATAGAGTCCCTCCCAGGTTGTGTTGTCTGTAGATAGAGACCCTCCCAGGTTGTGTTGTAGGTAGACAGAGACCTTCCCAGGTTGTGTTGTCTGTAGATAGAGACCCTCCCAGGTCAGGTTGTGTTGTCTGTAGATAGAGACCGTCCCAGGTCAGTCTGTGTTGTCTGTAGATAGAGACCCTCCCAGGTCAGTCTGTGTTGTCTGTAGATAGAGACCCTCCCAGGTCAGGTTGTGTTGTCTGTAGATAGAGACCCTCCCAGGTTGTGTTGTCTGTAGATAGAGACCCTCCCAGGTCAGGTTGTGTTGTCTGTAGATAGAGACCCTCCCAGGTCATGTTGTGTTGTCTGTAGATAGAGACCCTCCCAAGTCAAGTTGTGTTGTCTGTAGATAGAGACCCTCCCAGGTTGTGTTGTAGGAAGACAGAGACCTTCCCAGGTTGTGTTGTCTGTAGATAGAGACCCTCCCAGGTCAGATTGTGTTGTCTGTAGATAGAGACCCTCCCAGGTTGTGTTGTCTGTAGATAGAGACCGTCCCAGGTCAGTCTGTGTTGTCTGTAGATAGAGACCCTCCCAGGTCAGTCTGTGTTGTCTGTAGATAGAGACCCTCCCAGGTTGTGTTGTCTGTAGATAGAGACCCTCCCAGGTTGTGTTGTCTGTAGATAGAGACCCTCCCAGGTCAGGTTGTGTTGTCTGTAGATAGAGACCCTCCCAGGTCAGGTTGTGTTGTCTGTAGATAGAGACCCTCCCAGGTCAGGTTGTGTTGTCTGTAGATAGAGACCCTCCCAGGTCAGGCTGTGTTGTCTGTAGATAGAGACCCTCCTAGGTCAGGTTGTGTTGTCTGTAGATAGAGACCCTCCCAGGTTGTGTTGTCTGTAGATAGAGACCCTCCCAGGTCAGGTTGTGTTGTCTGTAGATAGAGACCCTCCAAGGTCAGGCTGTGTTGTCTGTTGATAGAGACCCTCCCAGGTCAGGTTGTGTTGTCTGTAGATAGAGACCCTCCCAGGTCAGGTTGTGTTGTCTGTAGATAGAGACCCTCCCAGGTCAGGTTGTGTTGTCTGTAGATAGTTACCCTCCCAGGTTGTGTTGTCTGTAGATAGAGACCCTCCCAGGCTGTGTTGTCTGTAGATAGAGACCCTCCCAGGTCAGATTGTGTTGTCTGTAGATAGAGACCCTCCCAGGTCAGGTTGTGTTGTCTGTAGATAGAGACCC
The DNA here is from genome assembly GCF_965601325.2 of Salmo salar. Taxonomy (NCBI): domain Eukaryota; kingdom Metazoa; phylum Chordata; class Actinopteri; order Salmoniformes; family Salmonidae; genus Salmo; species Salmo salar. The sequence goes on from NC_138299.1 coordinate 52,713,576, forward strand.
TCCCAGGTCAGGTTGTGTTGTCTGTAGATAGAGACCCTCCCAGGTCAGGTTGTGTTGTCTGTAGATAGAGACCCTCCCAGGTCAGGCTGTGTTGTCTGTAGATAGAGACCCTCCTAGGTCAGGTTGTGTTGTCTGTAGATAGAGACCCTCCCAGGTTGTGTTGTCTGTAGATAGAGACCCTCCCAGGTCAGGTTGTGTTGTCTGTAGATAGAGACCCTCCAAGGTCAGGCTGTGTTGTCTGTAGATAGAGACCCTCCCAGGTCAGGTTGTGTTGTCTGTAGATAGAGACCCTCCCAGGTCAGGTTGTGTTGTCTGTAGATAGAGAACCTCCCAGGTCAGGTTGTGTTTTGTCTGTAGATAGAGACCCTCCCAGGTCAGGTTGTGTTATCTGTAGATAGAGACCCTCCCAGGTCAGGTTGTGTTGTCTGTAGACAGAGACCCTCCCAGGTCAGGTTGTGTTGTCTGTAGATAGAGACCCTCCCAGGTCAGGTTGTGTTGTCTGTAGATAGAGACCCTCCCAGGTCAGGTTGTGTTGTCTGTAGATAGAGACCCTCCCAGGTCAGGTTGTGTTGTCTGTAGATAGAGACCCTCCCAGGTTGTGTTGTAGGAAGACAGAGACCTTCCCAGGTTGTGTTGTCTGTAGATAGAGACCCTCCCAGGTCAGATTGTGTTGTCTGTAGATAGAGACCCTCCCAGGTTGTGTTGTCTGTAGATAGAGACCGTCCCAGGTCAGTCTGTGTTGTCTGTAGATAGAGACCCTCCCAGGTCAGTCTGTGTTGTCTGTAGATAGAGACCCTCCCAGGTCAGGTTGTGTTGTCTGTAGATAGAGACCCTCCCAGGTCAGGCTGTGTTGTCTGTAGATAGAGACCCTCCTAGGTCAGGTTGTGTTGTCTGTAGATAGAGACCGTCCCCGGTCAGGTTGTGTTGTCTGTAGATAGAGACCCTCCCAGGTTGTGTTGTCTGTAGATAGAGACCCTCCCAAGTCAAGTTGTGTTGTCTGTAGATAGAGACCCTCCCAGGTTGTGTTGTAGGAAGACAGAGACCTTCCCAGGTTGTGTTGTCTGTAGATAGAGACCCTCCCAGGTCAGATTGTGTTGTCTGTAGATAGAGACCCTCCCAGGTTGTGTTGTCTGTAGATAGAGACCGTCCCAGGTCAGTCTGTGTTGTCTGTAGATAGAGACCCTCCCAGGTCAGTCTGTGTTGTCTGTAGATAGAGACCCTCCCAGGTTGTGTTGTCTGTAGATAGAGACCCTCCCAGGTTGTGTTGTCTGTAGATAGAGACCCTCCCAGGTCAGGTTGTGTTGTCTGTAGATAGAGACCCTCCCAGGTCAGGTTGTGTTGTCTGTAGATAGAGACCCTCCCAGGTCAGGTTGTGTTGTCTGTAGATAGAGACCCTCCCAGGTCAGGCTGTGTTGTCTGTAGATAGAGACCCTCCTAGGTCAGGTTGTGTTGTCTGTAGATAGAGACCCTCCCAGGTTGTGTTGTCTGTAGATAGAGACCCTCCCAGGTCAGGTTGTGTTGTCTGTAGATAGAGACCCTCCAAGGTCAGGCTGTGTTGTCTGTTGATAGAGACCCTCCCAGGTCAGGTTGTGTTGTCTGTAGATAGAGACCCTCCCAGGTCAGGTTGTGTTGTCTGTAGATAGAGACCCTCCCAGGTCAGGTTGTGTTGTCTGTAGATAGTTACCCTCCCAGGTTGTGTTGTCTGTAGATAGAGACCCTCCCAGGCTGTGTTGTCTGTAGATAGAGACCCTCCCAGGTCAGATTGTGTTGTCTGTAGATAGAGACCCTCCCAGGTCAGGTTGTGTTGTCTGTAGATAGAGACCCTCCCAGGTCAGGTTGTGTTGTCTGTAGATAGAGACCCTCCCAGGTCAGGTTGTGTTGTCTGTAGATAGAGACCCTCCCAGGTCAGGCTGTGTTGTCTGTAGATAGAGACCCTCCTAGGTCAGGTTGTGTTGTCTGTAGATAGAGACCCTCCCAGGTTGTGTTGTCTGTAGATAGAGACCCTCCCAGGTCAGGTTGTGTTGTCTGTAGATAGAGACCCTCCAAGGTCAGGCTGTGTTGTCTGTAGATAGAGACCCTCCCAGGTCAGGTTGTGTTGTCTGTAGATAGAGACCCTCCCAGGTCAGGTTGTGTTGTCTGTAGATAGAGAACCTCCCAGGTCAGGTTGTGTTTTGTCTGTAGATAGAGACCCTCCCAGGTCAGGTTGTGTTATCTGTAGATAGAGACCCTCCCAGGTCAGGTTGTGTTGTCTGTAGACAGAGACCCTCCCAGGTCAGGTTGTGTTGTCTGTAGATAGAGACCCTCCCAGGTCAGGTTGTGTTGTCTGTAGATAGAGACCCTCCCAGGTCAGGTTGTGTTGTCTGTAGATAGAGACCCTCCCAGGTCAGGTTGTGTTGTCTGTAGATAGAGACCCTCCCAGGTTGTGTTGTAGGAAGACAGAGACCTTCCCAGGTTGTGTTGTCTGTAGATAGAGACCCTCCCAGGTCAGATTGTGTTGTCTGTAGATAGAGACCCTCCCAGGTTGTGTTGTCTGTAGATAGAGACCGTCCCAGGTCAGTCTGTGTTGTCTGTAGATAGAGACCCTCCCAGGTCAGTCTTTGTTGTCTGTAGATAGAGACCCTCCCAGGTCAGGTTGTGTTGTCTGTAGATAGAGACCCTCCCAGGTCAGGCTGTGTTGTCTGTAGATAGAGACCCTCCTAGGTCAGGTTGTGTTGTCTGTAGATAGAGACCGTCCCCGGTCAGGTTGTGTTGTCTGTAGATAGAGACCCTCCCAGGTTGTGTTGTCTGTAGATAGAGACCCTCCCAGGTCAGGCTGTGTTGTCTGTAGATAGAGACCCTCCCAGGTCAGGTTGTATTATCTGTAGATAGAGACCCTCCCAGGTCAGGTTGTGTTGTCTGTAGACAGAGACCCTCCCAGGTCAGGTTGTGTTGTCTGTAGATAGAGACCCTCCCAGGTCAGGTTGTGTTGTCTGTAGATAGAGACCCTCCCAGGTCAGGTTGTGTTGTCTGTAGATAGAGACCCTCCCCGGTCAGGTTGTGTTGTCTGTAGATAGAGACCCTCCCAGGTTGTTTTGTCTGTAGATAGAGACCCTCCCAGGCTGTGTTGTCTGTAGATAGAGACCCTCCCTGGTCAGGTAGTGTTGTCTGTAGATAGAGACCCTCCCAGGTCAGGTTGTGTTGTCTGTAGATAGAGACACTCCCAGGTTGTGTTGTCTGTACATAGAGACCCTCCAAGGTTGTGTTGTCTGTAGATAGAGACCCTCCCAGATTGTGTTGTCTGTAGATAGAGACCCTCCCAGGTCAGGTTGTGTTGTCTGTAGATAGAGACCCTCCCAGGTCAGGTTGTGTTGTCTGTAGATAGAGACCCTCCCAGGTCAGGTTGTGTTGTCTGTAGACAGAGACCCTCCCAGGTGGTGTTGTCTGTAGACAGAGACCCTCCCAGGTTGTGTTGTCTGTAGATAGAGACCCTCCCAGGTCAGGTTGTGTTGTCTGTAGATAGAGACCCTCCCAGGTCAGGTTGTGTTGTCTGTAGATAGAGTCCCTCCCAGGTTGTGTTGTCTGTAGATAGAGACCCTCCCAGGTTGTGTTGTAGGTAGACAGAGACCTTCCCAGGTTGTGTTGTCTGTAGATAGAGACCGTCCCAGGTCAGTCTGTGTTGTCTGTAGATAGAGACCCTCCCAGGTCAGTCTGTGTTGTCTGTAGATAGAGACCCTCCCAGGTCAGGTTGTGTTGTCTGTAGATAGAGACCCTCCCAGGTTGTGTTGTCTGTAGATAGAGACCCTCCCAGGTCAGGTTGTGTTGTCTGTAGATAGAGACCCTCCCAGGTCAGGTTGTGTTGTCTGTAGATAGAGACCCTCCCAGGTCAGGTTGTGTTGTCTGTAGATAGAGACCCTCCCAGGTCATGTTGTGTTGTCTGTAGATAGAGACCCTCCCAAGTCAAGTTGTGTTGTCTGTAGATAGAGACCCTCCCAGGTTGTGTTGTAGGAAGACAGAGACCTTCCCAGGTTGTGTTGTCTGTAGATAGAGACCCTCCCAGGTCAGATTGTGTTGTCTGTAGATAGAGACCCTCCCAGGTTGTGTTGTCTGTAGATAGAGACCGTCCCAGGTCAGTCTGTGTTGTCTGTAGATAGAGACCCTCCCAGGTCAGTCTGTGTTGTCTGTAGATAGAGACCCTCCCAGGTTGTGTTGTCTGTAGATAGAGACCCTCCCAGGTTGTGTTGTCTGTAGATAGAGACCCTCCCAGGTCAGGTTGTGTTGTCTGTAGATAGAGACCCTCCCAGGTCAGGTTGTGTTGTCTGTAGATAGAGACCCTCCCAGGTCAGGTTGTGTTGTCTGTAGATAGAGACCCTCCCAGGTCAGGCTGTGTTGTCTGTAGATAGAGACCCTCCTAGGTCAGGTTGTGTTGTCTGTAGATAGAGACCCTCCCAGGTTGTGTTGTCTGTAGATAGAGACCCTCCCAGGTCAGGTTGTGTTGTCTGTAGATAGAGACCCTCCAAGGTCAGGCTGTGTTGTCTGTTGATAGAGACCCTCCCAGGTCAGGTTGTGTTGTCTGTAGATAGAGACCCTCCCAGGTCAGGTTGTGTTGTCTGTAGATAGATACCCTCCCAGGTCAGGTTGTGTTGTCTGTAGATAGTTACCCTCCCAGGTTATGTTGTCTGTAGATAGAGACCCTCCCAGGCTGTGTTGTCTGTAGATAGAGACCCTCCCAGGTCAGATTGTGTTGTCTGTAGATAGAGACCCTCCCAGGTCAGGTTGTGTTGTCTGTAGATAGAGACCCTCCCAGGTCAGGTTGTGTTGTCTGTAGATAGAGACCCTCCCAGGTCAGGTTGTGTTGTCTGTAGATAGAGACCCTCCCAGGTCAGGCTGTGTTGTCTGTAGATAGAGACCCTCCTAGGTCAGGTTGTGTTGTCTGTAGATAGAGACCCTCCCAGGTTGTGTTGTCTGTAGATAGAGACCCTCCCAGGTCAGGTTGTGTTGTCTGTAGATAGAGACCCTCCAAGGTCAGGCTGTGTTGTCTGTAGATAGAGACCCTCCCAGGTCAGGTTGTGTTGTCTGTAGATAGAGACCCTCCCAGGTCAGGTTGTGTTGTCTGTAGATAGAGAACCTCCCAGTTCAGGTTGTGTTTTGTCTGTAGATAGAGACCCTCCCAGGTTGTGTTGTCTGTAGATAGAGACCGTCCCAGGTCAGTCTGTGTTGTCTGTAGATAGAGACCCTCCCAGGTCAGGTTGTGTTGTCTGTAGATAGAGACCCTCCCAGGTCAGGCTGTGTTGTCTGTAGATAGAGACCCTCCTAGGTCAGGTTGTGTTGTCTGTAGATAGAGACCGTCCCCGGTCAGGTTGTGTTGTCTGTAGATAGAGACCCTCCCAGGTTGTGTTGTCTGTAGATAGAGACCCTCCCAGGTCAGGCTGTGTTGTCTGTAGATAGAGACCCTCCCAGGTCAGGTTGTGTTATCTGTAGATAGAGACCCTCCCAGGTCAGGTTGTGTTGTCTGTAGACAGAGACACTCCCAGGTCAGGTTGTGTTGTCTGTAGATAGAGACCCTCCCAGGTCAGGTTGTGTTGTCTGTAGATAGAGACCCTCCCAGGTCAGGTTGTGTTGTCTGTAGATAGAGACCCTCCCAGGTCAGGTTGTGTTGTCTGTAGACAGAGACCCTCCCAGGTGGTGTTGTCTGTAGACAGAGACCCTCCCAGGTTGTGTTGTCTGTAGATAGAGACCCTCCCAGGTCAGGTTGTGTTGTCTGTAGATAGAGACCCTCCCAGGTCAGGTTGTGTTGTCTGTAGATAGAGTCCCTCCCAGGTTGTGTTGTCTGTAGATAGAGACCCTCCCCGGTCAGGTTGTCTGTAGATAGAGACCCTCCCAGGTCAGGTTGTGTTGTCTGTAGATAGAGACCCTCCCAGGTCAGGTTGTGTTGTCTGTAGACAGAGACCCTCCCAGGTCAGGTTGTGTTGTCTGTAGATAGAGACCCTCCCAGGTCCGGTTGTGTTGTCTGTAGATAGAGACCCTCCCAGGTCAGGTTGTGTTGTCTGTAGATAGAGACCCTCCCCGGTCAGGTTGCGTTGTCTGTAGATAGAGACCCTCCCAGGTTGTTTTGTCTGTAGATAGAGACCCTCCCAGGCTGTGTTGTCTGTAGATAGAGACCCTCCCTGGTCAGGCTGTGTTGTCTGTAGATAGAGACCCTCCCAGGTCAGCTTGTGTTGTCTGTAGATAGAGACACTCCCAGGTTGTGTTGTCTGTAGATAGAGACCCTCCCAGGTTGTGTTGTCTGTAGATAGAGACCCTCCCAGATTGTGTTGTCTGTAGATAGAGACCCTCCCAGCTCAGGTTGTGTTGTCTGTAGATAGAGACCCTCCCAGGTCAGGTTGTGTTGTCTGTAGACAGAGACCCTCCCAGGTGGTGTTGTCTGTAGACAGAGACCCTCCCAGGTTGTGTTGTCTGTAGATAGAGACCCTCCCAGGTCAGGTTGTGTTGTCTGTAGATAGAGACCCTCCCAGGTCAGGTTGTGTTGTCTGTAGATAGAGTCCCTCCCAGGTTGTGTTGTCTGTAGATAGAGACCCTCCCCGGTCAGGTTGTCTGTAGATAGAGACCCTCCCAGGTCAGGTTGTGTTGTCTGTAGATAGAGACCCTCCCAGGTCAGGTTGTGTTGTCTGTAGACAGAGACCCTCCCAGGTCAGGTTGTGTTGTCTGTAGATAGAGACCCTCCCAGGTCCGGTTGTGTTGTCTGTAGATAGAGACCCTCCCAGGTCAGGTTGTGTTGTCTGTAGATAGAGACCCTCCCCGGTCAGGTTGCGTTGTCTGTAGATAGAGACCCTCCCAGGTTGTTTTGTCTGTAGATAGAGACCCTCCCAGGCTGTGTTGTCTGTAGATAGAGACCCTCCCTGGTCAGGCTGTGTTGTCTGTAGATAGAGACCCTCCCAGGTCAGCTTGTGTTGTCTGTAGATAGAGACACTCCCAGGTTGTGTTGTCTGTAGATAGAGACCCTCCCAGGTTGTGTTGTCTGTAGATAGAGACCCTCCCAGATTGTGTTGTCTGTAGATAGAGACCCTCCCAGCTCAGGTTGTGTTGTCTGTAGATAGAGACCCTCCCAGGTCAGGTTGTGTTGTCTGTAGATAGAGACCCTCCCAGGTCAGGTTGTGTTGTCTGTAGATAGAGACCCTCCCAGGTCAGGTTGTGTTGTCTGTAGATAGAGACCCTCCCAGGTCAGGTTGTGTTGTCTGTAGATAGAGACCCTCCCAGGTCAGGCTGTGTTGTCTGTAGATAGAGACCCTCCCAGGTCAGGTTGTGTTATCTGTAGATAGAGACCCTCCCAGGTCAGGTTGTGTTGTCTGTAGACAGAGACCCTCCCAGGACAGGTTGTGTTGTCTGTAGATAGAGACCCTCCCAGGTCAGGTTGTGTTGTCTGTAGATAGAGACCCTCCCAGGTCAGGTTGTGTTGTCTGTAGATAGAGACCCTCCCCGGTCAGGTTGTGTTGTCTGTAGATAGAGACCCTCCCAGGTTGTTTTGTCTGTAGATAGAGACCCTCCCAGGCTGTGTTGTCTGTAGTCAGAGACCCTCCCTGGTCAGGCTGTGTTGTCTGTAGATAGAGACCCTCCCAGGTCAGGTTGTGTTGTCTGTAGATTGAGACACTCCCAGGTTGTGTTGTCTGTAGATAGAGACCCTCCCAGGTTGTGTTGTCTGTAGATAGAGACCCTCCCAGATTGTGTTGTCTGTAGATAGAGACCCTCCCAGGTCAGGTTGTGTTGTCTGTAGATAGAGACCCTCCCAGGTCAGGTTGTGTTGTCTGTAGATAGAGAACCTCCCAGGTCAGGTTGTGTTGTCTGTAGACAGAGACCCTCCCAGGTCAGTTGTGTTGTCTGTAGATAGAGACCCTCCCAGGTCGTGTGTTGTCTGTAGATAGAGACCCTCCCAGGTCAGGTTGTGTTGTCTGTAGATAGAGACCCTCCCAGGTCAGGTTGTGTTGTCTGTAGATAGAGTCCCTCCCAGGTTGTGTTGTCTGTAGATAGAGACCCTCCCCGGTCAGGTTGTCTGTAGATAGAGACCCTCCCAGGTCAGGTTGTGTTGTCTGTAGACAGAGACCCTCCCAGGTCAGGTTGTGTTGTCTGTAGATAGAGACCCTCCCAGGTCAGGTTGTGTTGTCTGTAGATAGAGACCCTCCCAGGTCAGGTTGTGTTGTCTGTAGATAGAGACCCTCCCCGGTCAGGTTGTGTTGTCTGTAGATAGAGACCCTCCCAGGTTGTTTTGTCTGTAGATAGAGACCCTCCCAGGCTGTGTTGTCTGTAGATAGAGACCCTCCCTGGTCAGGCTGTGTTGTCTGTAGATAGAGACCCTCCCAGGTCAGCTTGTGTTGTCTGTAGATAGAGACACTCCCAGGTTGTGTTGTCTGTAGATAGAGACCCTCCCAGGTTGTGTTGTCTGTAGATAGAGACCCTCCCAGATTGTGTTGTCTGTAGATAGAGACCCTCCCAGGTCAGGTTGTGTTGTCTGTAGATAGAGACCCTCCCAGGTCAGGTTGTGTTGTCTGTAGATAGAGACCCTCCCCGGTCAGGTTGTGTTGTCTGTAGATAGAGACCCTCCCAGGTTGTTTTGTCTGTAGATAGAGACCCTCCCAGGCTGTGTTGTCTGTAGACAGAGACCCTCCCTGGTCAGGCTGTGTTGTCTGTAGATAGAGACCCTCCCAGGTCAGGTTGTGTTGTCTGTAGATTGAGACACTCCCAGGTTGTGTTGTCTGTAGATAGAGACCCTCCCAGGTTGTGTTGTCTGTAGATAGAGACCCTCCCAGATTGTGTTGTCTGTAGATAGAGACCCTCCCAGGTCAGGTTGTGTTGTCTGTAGATAGAGACCCTCCCAGGTCAGGTTGTGTTGTCTGTAGATAGAGAACCTCCCAGGTCAGGTTGTGTTGTCTGTAGACAGAGACCCTCCCAGGTGGTATTGTCTGTAGACAGAGACCCTCCCAGGTTGTGTTGTCTGTAGATAGAGACCCTCCCAGGTCAGGTTGTGTTGTCTGTAGATAGAGTCCCTCCCAGGTTGTGTTGTCTGTAGATAGAGACCCTCCCCGGTCAGGTTGTCTGTAGATAGAGACCCTCCCAGGTCAGGTTGTGTTGTCTGTAGACAGAGACCCTCCCAGGTCAGATTGTGTTGTCTGTAGATAGAGACCCTCCCAGGTCAGGTTGTGTTGTCTGTAGATAGAGAACCTCCCAGGTCAGGTTGTGTTGTCTGTAGATAGAGACCCTCCCCGGTCAGGTTGTGTTGTCTGTAGATAGAGACCCTCCCAGGTTGTTTTGTCTGTAGATAGAGACCCTCCCAGGCTGTGTTGTCTGTAGATAGAGACCCTCCCTGGTCAGGCTGTGTTGTCTGTAGATAGAGACCCTCCCAGGTCAGCTTGTGTTGTCTGTAGATAGAGACACTCCCAGGTTGTGTTGTCTGTAGATAGAGACCCTCCCAGGTTGTGTTGTCTGTAGATAGAGACCCTCCCAGATTGTGTTGTCTGTAGATAGAGACCCTCCCAGGTCAGGTTGTGTTGTCTGTAGATAAAGACCCTCCCAGGTCAGGTTGTGTTGTCTGTAGATAGAGACCCTCCCAGGTCAGGTTGTGTTGTCTGTAGATAGAGACCCTCCCAGGTCAGGTTGTGTTGTCTGTAGATAGAGACCCTCCCAGGTCAGGTTGTGTTGTCTGTAGATAGAGACCCTCCCAGGTCAGGCTGTGTTGTCTGTAGATAGAGACCCTCCCAGGTCAGGTTGTGTTATCTGTAGATAGAGACCCTCCCAGGTCAGGTTGTGTTGTCTGTAGACAGAGACCCTCCCAGGTCAGGTTGTGTTGTCTGTAGATAGAGACCCTCCCAGGTCAGGTTGTGTTGTCTGTAGATAGAGACCCTCCCAGGTCAGGTTGTGTTGTCTGTAGATAGAGACCCTCCCCGGTCAGGTTGTGTTGTCTGTAGATAGAGACCCTCCCAGGTTGTTTTGTCTGTAGATAGAGACCCTCCCAGGCTGTGTTGTCTGTAGATAGAGACTCTCCCTGGTCAGGCTGTGTTGTCTGTAGATAGAGACCCTCCCAGGTCAGGTTGTGTTGTCTGTAGATTGAGACACTCCCAGGTCAGTTGTGTTGTCTGTAGATAGAGACCCTCCCAGGTCAGTTGTGTTGTCTGTAGATAGAGACCCTCCCAGATTGTGTTGTCTGTAGATAGAGACCCTCCCAGGTCAGGTTGTGTTGTCTGTAGATAGAGACCCTCCCATGTCAGGTTGTGTTGTCTGTAGATAGAGACCCTCCCAGGTCAGGTTGTGTTGTCTGTAGACAGAGACCCTCCCAGGTGGTGTTGTCTGTAGACAGAGACCCTCCCAGGTTGTGTTGTCTGTAGATAGAGACCCTCCCAGGTCAGGTTGTGTTGTCTGTAGATAGAGACCCTCCCAGGTCAGGTTGTGTTGTCTGTAGATAGAGTCCCTCCCAGGTCGGTGTGTTGTCTGTAGATAGAGACCCTCCCCGGTCAGGTTGTCTGTAGATAGAGACCCTCCCAGGTCAGGTTGTGTTGTCTGTAGATAGAGACCCTCCCAGGTCAGGCTGTGTTGTCTGTAGATAGAGACCCTCCCAGGTCAGGTTGTGTTATCTGTAGATAGAGACCCTCCCAGGTCAGGTTGTGTTGTCTGTAGACAGAGACCCTCCCAGGTCAGGTTGTGTTGTCTGTAGATAGAGACCCTCCCAGGTCAGGTTGTGTTGTCTGTAGATAGAGACCCTCCCAGGTCAGGTTGTGTTGTCTGTAGATAGAGACACTCCCCGGTCAGGTTGTGTTGTCTGTAGATAGAGACCCTCCCAGGTTGTTTTGTCTGTAGATAGAGACCCTCCCAGGCTGTGTTGTCTGTAGATAGAGACCCTCCCTGGTCAGGCTGTGTTGTCTGTAGATAGAGACCCTCCAAGGTCAGGTTGTGTTGTCTGTAGATTGAGACACTCCCAGGTTGTGTTGTCTGTAGATAGAGACCCTCCCAGGTTGTGTTGTCTGTAGATAGAGACCCTCCCAGATTGTGTTGTCTGTAGATAGAGACCCTCCCAGGTCAGGTTGTGTTGTCTGTAGATAGAGACCCTCCCAGGTCAGGTTGTGTTGTCTGTAGATAGAGACCCTCCCAGGTCAGGTTGTGTTGTCTGTAGACAGAGACCCTCCCAGGTGGTGTTGTCTGTAGACAGAGACCCTCCCAGGTTGTGTTGTCTGTAGATAGAGAACCTCCCAGGTCAGGTTGTGTTGTCTGTAGATAGAGACCCTCCCAGGTCAGGTTGTGTTGTCTGTAGATAGAGTCCCTCCCAGGTTGCTGTTGTCTGTAGATAGAGACCCTCCCCGGTCAGGTTGTCTGTAGATAGAGACCCTCCCAGGTCAGGTTGTGTTGTCTGTAGATAGAGACCCTCCCAGGTCAGGTTGTGTTGTCTGTAGACAGAGACCCTCCCAGGTCAGGTTGTGTTGTCTGTAGATAGAGACCCTCCCAGGTCAGGTTGTGTTGTCTGTAGATAGAGACCCTCCCCGGTCAGGTTGTGTTGTCTGTAGATAGAGACCCTCCCAGGTTGTTTTGTCTGTAGATAGAGACCCTCCCAGGCTGTGTTGTCTGTAGATAGAGAACCTCCCTGGTCAGGCTGTGTTGTCTGTAGATAGAGACCCTCCCAGGTCAGCTTGTGTTGTCTGTAGATAGAGACACTCCCAGGTTGTGTTGTCTGTAGATAGAGACCCTCCCAGGTTGTGTTGTCTGTAGATAGAGACCCTCCCAGATTGTGTTGTCTGTAGATAGAGACCCTCCCAGGTCAGGTTGTGTTGTCTGTAGATAGAGACCCTCCCAGGTCAGGTTGTGTTGTCTGTAGATAGAGACCCTCCCAGGTCAGGTTGTGTTGTCTGTAGATAGAGACCCTCCCAGGTCAGGTTGTGTTGTCTGTAGATAGAGACCCTCCCAGGTCAGGTTGTGTTGTCTGTAGATATAGACCCTCCCAGGTCAGGCTGTGTTGTCTGTAGATAGAGACCCTCCCAGGTCAGGTTGTGTTGTCTGTAGATAGAGACCCTCCCAGGTCAGGTTGTGTTGTCTGTAGATAGAGACCCTCCCAGGTCAGGTTGTGTTGTCTGTAGATAGAGACCCTCCCAGGTCAGGTTGTGTTGTCTGTAGATAGAGACCCTCCCAGGTCAGGTTGTGTTGTCTGTAGATAGAGACCCTCCCAGGTCAGGTTGTGTTGTCTGTAGATAGAGACCCTCCAGGTCAGGTTGTGTTGTCTGTAGATAGAGACCCTCCCAGGCTGTGTTGTCTGTAGATAGAGACCCTCCCAGGTCAGGTTGTGTTGTCTGTAGATAGAGACCCTCCCAGGTCAGGTTGTGTTGTCTGTAGATAGAGACCCTCCCGGTAGGTTGTGTTGTCTGTAGATAGAGACCCTCCCAGGTCAGGTTGTGTTGTCTGTAGATAGAGACCCTCCCAGGTCAGGCTGTGTTGTCTGTAGATAGAGACCCTCCCAGGTCAGGTTGTGTTGTCTGTAGATAGAGACCCTCCCAGGTTGTGTTGTCTGTAGATAGAGACCCTCCCAGGTCAGGTTGTGTTGTCTGTAGATAGAGACCCTCCCAGGTCAGGTTGAGTTGTCTGTAGATAGAGACCCTCCCAGGTGAGGTTGTGTTGTCTGTAGATAGAGACCCTCCCAGGTCAGGTTGTGTTGTCTGTAGATAGAGACCCTCCCAGGTCAGGCTGTGTTGTCTGTAGATAGACACCCTCCTAGGTCAGGTTGTGTTGTCTGTAGATAGAGACCCTCCCAGGTTGTGTTGTCTGTAGATATAGACCCTCCCAGGTCAGGTTGTGTTGTCTGTAGATAGAGACCCTCCCAGGTCAGGCTGTGTTGTCTGTAGATAGAGACCCTCCCATGTCAGGTTGTGTTGTCTGTAGATAGAGACCCTCCCAGGTCAGGTTGTGTTGTCTGTAGATAGAGACCCTCCCAGGTCAGTTTGTGTTGTCTGTAGATAGAGACCCTCCCAGGTCAGGTTGTGTTGTCTGTAGATAGAGACCCTCCCAGGTCAGGTTGTGTTGTCTGTAGATAGAGACCCCCCCAGGTCAGGTTGTGTTGTCTGTAGATAGAGACCCTCCCAGGTCAGGTTGTGTTGTCTGTAGATAGAGACCCTCCCAGGTCAGGCTGTGTTGTCTGTAGATAGAGACCCTCCTAGGTCAGGTTGTGTTGTCTGTAGATAGAGACCCTCCCAGGTTGTGTTGTCTGTAGATAGAGACCCTCCCAGGTCAGGTTGTGTTGTCTGTAGATAGAGACCCTCCAAGGTCAGGCTGTGTTGTCTGTAGATAGAGACCCTCCCAGGTCAGGTTGTGTTGTCTGTAGACAGAGACCCTCCCAGGTCAGGTTGTGTTGTCTGTAGATAGAGACCCTCCCAGGTCAGGTTGTGTTGTCTGTAGATAGAGACACTCCCAGGTCAGGTTGTGTTTTGTCTGTAGATAGAGACCCTCCCAGGTTGTGTGTCTGTAGATAGAAACCCTCCCAGGCTGTGTTGTCTGTAGATAGAGACCCTCCCAGGTCAGGTTGTGTTGTCTGTAGATAGAGACCCTCCCAGGTCAGGTTGTGTTGTCTGTAGATAGAGACCCTCCCAGGTCAGGTTGTGTTGTCTGTAGATAGAGACCCTCCCAGGTCAGGTTGTGTTGTCTGTAGATAGAGACCCTCCCAGGTCAGGCTGTGTTGTCTGTAGATAGAGACCCTCCTAGGTCAGGTTGTGTTGTCTGTAGATAGAGACCCTCCCAGGTTGTGTTGTCTGTAGATAGAGACCCTCCCAGGTCAGGTTGTGTTGTCTGTAGATAGAGACCCTCCAAGGTCAGGCTGTGTTGTCTGTAGATAGAGACCCTCCCAGGTCAGGTTGTGTTGTCTGTAGATAGAGACCCTCCCAGGTCAGGTTGTGTTGTCTGTAGATAGAGACCCTCCCAGGTCAGGTTGTGTTTTGTCTGTAGATAGAGACCCTCCCAGGTTGTGTTGTCTGTAGATAGAGACCCTCCCAGGTCAGGTTGTGTTGTCTGTAGATAGAGTCCCTCCCAGGTCAGGTTGTGTTGTCTGTAGATAGAGACCCTCCCAGGTCAGGTTGTGTTGTCTGTAGATAGAGACCCTCCCAGGTTGTGTTGTAGGAAGACAGAGACCTTCCCAGGTTGTGTTGTCTGTAGATAGAGACCCTCCCAGGTCAGATTGTGTTGTCTGTAGATAGAGACCCTCCCAGGTTGTGTTGTCTGTAGATAGAGACCGTCCCAGGTCAGTCTGTGTTGTCTGTAGATAGAGACCCTCCCAGGTCAGTCTGTGTTGTCTGTAGATAGAGACCCTCCCAGGTTGTGTTGTCTGTAGATAGAGACCCTCCCAGGTTGTGTTGTCTGTAGATAGAGACCCTCCCAGGTCAGGTTGTGTTGTCTGTAGATAGAGACCCTCCCAGGTCAGGTTGTGTTGTCTGTAGATAGAGACACTCCCAGGTTGTGTTGTCTGTAGATAGAGACCCTCCAAGGTTGTGTTGTCTGTAGATAGAGACCCTCCCAGATTGTGTTGTCTGTAGATAGAGACCCTCCCAGGTCAGGTTGTGTTGTCTGTAGATAGAGACCCTCCCAGGTCAGGTTGTGTTGTCTGTAGATAGAGACCCTCCCAGGTCAGGTTGTGTTGTCTGTAGACAGAGACCCTCCCAGGTGGTGTTGTCTGTAGACAGAGACCCTCCCAGGTTGTGTTGTCTGTAGATAGAGACCCTCCCCGGTCAGGTTGTCTGTAGATAGAGACCCTCCCAGGTCAGGTTGTGTTGTCTGTAGATAGAGACCCTCCCAGGTCAGGTTGTGTTGTCTGTAGATAGAGACCCTCCCAGGCTGTGTTGTCTGTAGATAGAGACCCTCCCAGGTCAGGTTGTGTTGTCTGTAGATAGAGACCCTCCCAGGTCAGGTTGAGTTGTCTGTAGATAGAGACCCTCCCAGGTCAGGTTGTGTTGTCTGTAGATAGAGACCCTCCCAGGTCAGGTTGTGTTGTCTGTAGATAGAGACCCTCCCAGGTCAGGCTGTGTTGTCTGTAGATAGACACCCTCCTAGGTCAGGTTATGTTGTCTGTAGATAGAGACCCTCCCAGGTTGTGTTGTCTGTAGATAGAGACCCTCCCAGGTCAGGTTGTGTTGTCTGTAGATAGAGACCCTCCAAGGTCAGGCTGTGTTGTCTGTAGATAGAGACCCTCCCATGTCAGGTTGTGTTGTCTGTAGATAGAGACCCTCCCAGGTCAGGTTGTGTTGTCTGTAGATAGAGACCCTCCCAGGTCAGTTTGTGTTGTCTGTAGATAGAGACCCTCCCAGGTCAGGCTGTGTTGTCTGTAGATAGAGACCCTCCCATGTCAGTTTGTGTTGTCTGTAGATAGAGACCCTCCCAGGTCAGGTTGTGTTGTCTGTAGATAGAGACCCTCCCAGGTCAGGTTGTGTTGTCTGTAGATAGAGACACTCCCAGGTCAGGTTGTGTTGTCTGTAGATAGAGACCCTCCCAGGTCAGGTTGTGTTGTCTGTAGATAGAGACACTCCCAGGTCAGGTTGTGTTTTGTCTGTAGATAGAGACCCTCCCAGGTTGTGTGTCTGTAGATAGAAACCCTCCCAGGCTGTGTTGTCTGTAGATAGAGACCCTCCCAGGTCAGGTTGTGTTGTCTGTAGATAGAGACCCTCCCAGGTCAGGTTGTGTTGTCTGTAGATAGAGACCCTCCCAGGTCAGGTTGTGTTGTCTGTAGATAGAGACCCTCCCAGGTCAGGTTGTGTTGTCTGTAGATAGAGACCCTCCCAGGTCAGGCTGTGTTGTCTGTAGATAGAGACCCTCCTAGGTCAGGTTGTGTTGTCTGTAGATAGAGACCCTCCCAGGTTGTGTTGTCTGTAGATAGAGACCCTCCCAGGTCAGGTTGTGTTGTCTGTAGATAGAGACCCTCCAAGGTCAGGCTGTGTTGTCTGTAGATAGAGACCCTCCCAGGTCAGGTTGTGTTGTCTGTAGATAGAGACCCTCCCAGGTCAGGTTGTGTTGTCTGTAGATAGAGACCCTCCCAGGTCAGGTTGTGTTTTGTCTGTAGATAGAGACCCTCCCAGGTTGTGTTGTCTGTAGATAGAGACCCTCCCAGGTCAGGTTGTGTTGTCTGTAGATAGAGTCCCTCCCAGGTCAGGTTGTGTTGTCTGTAGATAGAGACCCTCCCAGGTCAGGTTGTGTTGTCTGTAGATAGAGACCCTCCCAGGTTGTGTTGTAGGAAGACAGAGACCTTCCCAGGTTGTGTTGTCTGTAGATAGAGACCCTCCCAGGTCAGATTGTGTTGTCTGTAGATAGAGACCCTCCCAGGTTGTGTTGTCTGTAGATAGAGACCGTCCCAGGTCAGTCTGTGTTGTCTGTAGATAGAGACCCTCCCAGGTCAGTCTGTGTTGTCTGTAGATAGAGACCCTCCCAGGTTGTGTTGTCTGTAGATAGAGACCCTCCCAGGTTGTGTTGTCTGTAGATAGAGACCCTCCCAGGTCAGGTTGTGTTGTCTGTAGATAGAGACCCTCCCAGGTCAGGTTGTGTTGTCTGTAGATAGAGACACTCCCAGGTTGTGTTGTCTGTAGATAGAGACCCTCCCAGGTTGTGTTGTCTGTAGATAGAGACCCTCCCAGATTGTGTTGTCTGTAGATAGAGACCCTCCCAGGTCAGGTTGTGTTGTCTGTAGATAGAGACCCTCCCAGGTCAGGTTGTGTTGTCTGTAGATAGAGACCCTCCCAGGTCAGGTTGTGTTGTCTGTAGACAGAGACCCTCCCAGGTGGTGTTGTCTGTAGACAGAGACCCTCCCAGGTTGTGTTGTCTGTAGATAGAGACCCTCCCCGGTCAGGTTGTCTGTAGATAGAGACCCTCCCAGGTCAGGTTGTGTTGTCTGTAGATAGAGACCCTCCCAGGTCAGGTTGTGTTGTCTGTAGATAGAGACCCTCCCAGGCTGTGTTGTCTGTAGATAGAGACCCTCCCAGGTCAGGTTGTGTTGTCTGTAGATAGAGACCCTCCCAGGTCAGGTTGTGTTGTCTGTAGATAGAGACCCTCCCAGGTCAGGTTGTGTTGTCTGTAGATAGAGACCCTCCCAGGTCAGGTTGTGTTGTCTGTAGATAGACACCCTCCTAGGTCAGGTTATGTTGTCTGTAGATAGAGACCCTCCCAGGTTGTGTTGTCTGTAGATAGAGACCCTCCCAGGTCAGGTTGTGTTGTCTGTAGATAGAGACCCTCCAAGGTCAGGCTGTGTTGTCTGTAGATAGAGACCCTCCCATGTCAGGTTGTGTTGTCTGTAGATAGAGACCCTCCCAGGTCAGGTTGTGTTGTCTGTAGATAGAGACCCTCCCAGGTCAGTTTGTGTTGTCTGTAGATAGAGACCCTCCCAGGTCAGGCTGTGTTGTCTGTAGATAGAGACCCTCCCATGTCAGTTTGTGTTGTCTGTAGATAGAGACCCTCCCAGGTCAGGTTGTGTTGTCTGTAGATAGAGACCCTCCCAGGTCAGGTTGTGTTGTCTGTAGATAGAGACACTCCCAGGTCAGGTTGTGTTGTCTGTAGATAGAGACCCTCCCAGGTCAGGTTGTGTGTTCTGTAGATAGAGACCCTCCCAGGTCAGGCTGTGTTGTCTGTAGATAGACACCCTCCTACGTCAGGTTATGTTGTCTGTAGATAGAGACCCTCCCAGGTTGTGTTGTCTGTAGATAGAGACCCTCCCAGGTCAGGTTGTGTTGTCTGTAGATAGAGACACTCCAAGGTCAGGCTGTGTTGTCTGTAGATAGAGACCCTCCCATGTCAGGCTGTGTTGTCTGTAGATAGAGACCCTCCTAGGTCAGGTTGTGTTGTCTGTAGATAGAGACCCTCCAAGGTTGTGTTGTCTGTAGATAGAGACCCTCCCAGGTCAGGTTGTGTTGTCTGTAGATAGAGACCCTCCAAGGTCAGGCTGTGTTGTCTGTAGATAGAGACCCTCCCAGGTCAGGTTGTGTTGTCTGTAGATAGAGACCCTCCCAGGTCAGGTTGTGTTGTCTGTAGATAGAGACCCTCCCAGGTCAGGTTGTGTTTTGTCTGTAGATAGAGACCCTCCCAGGTTGTGTTGTCTGTAGATAGAGACCCTCCCAGGTCAGGTTGTGTTGTCTGTAGATAGAGTCCCTCCCAGGTCAGGTTGTGTTGTCTGTAGATAGAGACCCTCCCAGGTCAGGTTGTGTTGTCTGTAGATAGAGACCCTCCCAGGTTGTGTTGTAGGAAGACAGAGACCTTCCCAGGTTGTGTTGTCTGTAGATAGAGACCCTCCCAGGTCAGATTGTGTTGTCTGTAGATAGAGACCCTCCCAGGTTGTGTTGTCTGTAGATAGAGACCGTCCCAGGTCAGTCTGTGTTGTCTGTAGATAGAGACCCTCCCAGGTCAGTCTGTGTTGTCTGTAGATAGAGACCCTCCCAGGTTGTGTTGTCTGTAGATAGAGACCCTCCCAGGTTGTGTTGTCTGTAGATAGAGACCCTCCCAGGACAGGTTGTGTTGTCTGTAGTTAGAGACCCTCCCAGGTCAGGTTGTGTTGTCTGTAGATAGAGACACTCCCAGGTTGTGTTGTCTGTAGATAGAGACCCTCCCAGGTTGTGTTGTCTGTAGATAGAGACCCTCCCAGATTGTGTTGTCTGTAGATAGAGACCCTCCCAGGTCAGGTTGTGTTGTCTGTAGATAGAGACCCTCCCAGGTCAGGTTGTGTTGTCTGTAGATAGAGACCCTCCCAGGTCAGGTTGTGTTGTCTGTAGACAGAGACCCTCCCAGGTGGTGTTGTCTGTAGACAGAGACCCTCCCAGGTTGTGTTGTCTGTAGATAGAGACCCTCCCCGGTCAGGTTGTCTGTAGATAGAGACCCTCCCAGGTCAGGTTGTGTTGTCTGTAGATAGAGACCCTCCCAGGTCAGGTTGTGTTGTCTGTAGATAGAGACCCTCCCAGGCTGTGTTGTCTGTAGATAGAGACCCTCCCAGGTCAGGTTGTGTTGTCTGTAGATAGAGACCCTCCCAGGTCAGGTTGAGTTGTCTGTAGATAGAGACCCTCCCAGGTCAGGTTGTGTTGTCTGTAGATAGAGACCCTCCCAGGTCAGGTTGTGTTGTCTGTAGATAGAGACCCTCCCAGGTCAGGCTGTGTTGTCTGTAGATAGACACCCTCCTAGGTCAGGTTATGTTGTCTGTAGATAGAGACCCTCCCAGGTTGTGTTGTCTGTAGATAGAGACCCTCCCAGGTCAGGTTGTGTTGTCTGTAGATAGAGACCCTCCAAGGTCAGGCTGTGTTGTCTGTAGATAGAGACCCTCCCATGTCAGGTTGTGTTGTCTGTAGATAGAGACCCTCCCAGGTCAGGTTGTGTTGTCTGTAGATAGAGACCCTCCCAGGTCAGTTTGTGTTGTCTGTAGATAGAGACCCTCCCAGGTCAGGTTGTGTTGTCTGTAGATAGAGACCCTCCCAGTTCAGGTTGTGTTGTCTGTAGATAGAGACCCTCCCAGGTCAGGTTGTGTTGTCTGTAGATAGAGACCCTCCCAGGTCAGGTTGTGTTGTCTGTAGATAGAGACCCTCCCAGGTCAGGCTGTGTTGTCTGTAGATAGAGACCCTCCTAGGTCAGGTTGTGTTGTCTGTAGATAGAGACCCTCCCAGGTTGTGTTGTCTGTAGATAGAGACCCTCCCAGGTCAGGTTGTGTTTTCTGTAGATAGAGACCCTCCAAGGTCAGGCTGTGTTGTCTGTAGATAGAGACCCTCCCAGGTCAGGTTGTGTTGTCTGTAGATAGAGACCCTCCCAGGTCAGGTTGTGTTGTCTGTAGATAGTTACCCTCCCAGGTTGTGTTGTCTGTAGATAGAGACCCTCCCAGGCTGTGTTGTCTGTAGATAGAGACCCTCCCAGGTCAGATTGTGTTGTCTGTAGATAGAGACCCTCCCAGGTCAGGTTGTGTTGTCTGTAAATAGAGACCCTCCCAGGTCAGGTTGTGTTGTCTGTAGATAGAGACCCTCCCAGGTTGTGTTGTCTGTAGATAGAGACCCTCCCAGGTCAGGTTGTGTTGTCTGTAGATAGAGACCCTCCCTTGTCAGGTTGTGTTGTCTGTAGATAGAGACCCTCCCAGGTCAGGTTGTGTTGTCTGTAGATAGAGACCCTCCCTGGTCAGTTTGTGTTGTCTGTAGATAGAGACCCTCCCAGGTCAGGTTGTGTTGTCTGTAGATAGAGACACTCCCAGGTCAGGTTGTGTTGTCTGTAGATAGAGACCCTCCCAGGTCAGGTTGTGTGTTCTGTAGATAGAGACCCTCCCAGGTCAGGTTGTGTTGTCTGTAGATAGAGACCCTCCCAGGTCAGGTTGTGTTGTCTGTAGATAGAGACCCTCCCAGGTCAGGCTGTGTTGTCTGTAGATAGACACCCTCCTAGGTCAGGTTATGTTGTCTGTAGATAGAGACCCTCCCAGGTTGTGTTGTCTGTAGATAGAGACCCTCCCAGGTCAGGTTGTGTTGTCTGTAGATAGAGACCCTCCCAGGTCAGGTTGTGTTGTCTGTAGATAGAGACCCTCCCAGGTCAGGCTGTGTTGTCTGTAGATAGACACCCTCCTAGGTCAGGTTATGTTGTCTGTAGATAGAGACCCTCCCAGGTTGTGTTGTCTGTAGATAGAGACCCTCCCAGGTCAGGTTGTGTTGTCTGTAGATAGAGACCCTCCAAGGTCAGGCTGTGTTGTCTGTAGATAGAGACCCTCCCATGTCAGGTTGTGTTGTCTGTAGATAGAGACCCTCCCAGGTCAGGTTGTGTTGTCTGTAGATAGAGACCCTCCCAGGTCAGTTTGTGTTGTCTGTAGATAGAGACCCTCCCAGGTCAGGTTGTGTTGTCTGTAGATAGAGACCCTCCCAGGTCAGGTTGTGTTGTCTGTAGATAGAGACCCTCCCAGGTCAGGTTGTGTTGTCTGTAGATAGAGACCCTCCCAGGTCAGGTTGTGTTGTCTGTAGATAGAGACCCTCCCAGGTCAGGTTGTGTTGTCTGTAGATAGTTACCCTCCCAGGTTGTGTTGTCTGTAGATAGAGACCCTCCCAGGCTGTGTTGTCTGTAGATAGAGACCCTCCCAGGTCAGATTGTGTTGTCTGTAGATAGAGACCCTCCCAGGTCAGGTTGTGTTGTCTTTAAATAGAGACCCTCCCAGGTCAGGTTGTGTTGTCTGTAGATAGAGACCCTCCCAGGTTGTGTTGTCTGTAGATAGAGACCCTCCCAGGTCAGGTTGTGTTGTCTGTAGATAGAGACCCTCCAAGGTCAGGCTGTGTTGTCTGTAGATAGAGACCCTCCCATGTCAGGTTGTGTTGTCTGTAGATAGAGACCCTCCCAGGTCAGGTTGTGTTGTCTGTAGATAGAGACCCTCCCAGGTCAGTTTGTGTTGTCTGTAGATAGAGACCCTCCCAGGTCAGGTTGTGTTGTCTGTAGATAGAGACCCTCCAA
Source organism: Salmo salar (assembly GCF_965601325.2). Classification (NCBI taxonomy): domain Eukaryota; kingdom Metazoa; phylum Chordata; class Actinopteri; order Salmoniformes; family Salmonidae; genus Salmo; species Salmo salar. The sequence goes on from NC_138299.1 coordinate 52,734,987, forward strand.
GGTCAGGCTGTGTTGTCTGTAGATAGAGACCCTCCCATGTCAGGTTGTGTTGTCTGTAGATAGAGACCCTCCCAGGTTGTGTTGTCTGTAGATAGAGACCCTCCCAGGTCAGGTTGTGTTGTCTGTAGATAGAGACCCTCCAAGGTCAGGCTGTGTTGTCTGTAGATAGAGACCCTCCCATGTCAGGTTGTGTTGTCTGTAGATAGAGACCCTCCCAGGTCAGGTTGTGTTGTCTGTAGATAGAGACACTCCCAGGTCAGTTTGTGTTGTCTGTAGATAGAGACCCTCCCAGGTCAGGTTGTGTTGTCTGTAGATAGAGACCCTCCAAGGTCAGGCTGTGTTGTCTGTAGATAGAGACCCTCCCATGTCAGGTTGTGTTGTCTGTAGATAGAGACCCTCCCAGGTCAGGTTGTGTTGTCTGTAGATAGAGACCCTCCCAGGTCAGTTTGTGTTGTCTGTAGATAGAGACCCTCCCAGGTCAGGTTGTGTTGTCTGTAGATAGAGACCCTCCCAGGTCAGGTTGTGTTGTCTGTAGATAGAGACCCTCCCAGGTCAGGTTGTGTTGTCTGTAGATAGAGACCCTCCCAGGTCAGGTTGTGTTGTCTGTAGATAGAGACCCTCCCAGGTCAGGTTGTGTTGTCTGTAGATAGTTACCCTCCCAGGTTGTGTTGTCTGTAGATAGAGACCCTCCCAGGCTGTGTTGTCTGTAGATAGAGACCCTCCCAGGTCAGATTGTGTTGTCTGTAGATAGAGACCCTCCCAGGTCAGGTTGTGTTGTCTTTAAATAGAGACCCTCCCAGGTCAGGTTGTGTTGTCTGTAGATAGAGACCCTCCCAGGTTGTGTTGTCTGTAGATAGAGACCCTCCCAGGTCAGGTTGTGTTGTCTGTAGATAGAGACCCTCCAAGGTCAGGCTGTGTTGTCTGTAGATAGAGACCCTCCCATGTCAGGTTGTGTTGTCTGTAGATAGAGACCCTCCCAGGTCAGGTTGTGTTGTCTGTAGATAGAGACCCTCCCAGGTCAGTTTGTGTTGTCTGTAGATAGAGACCCTCCCAGGTCAGGTTGTGTTGTCTGTAGATAGAGACCCTCCCAGGTCAGGTTGTGTTGTCTGTAGATAGAGGCCCTCCCAGGTCAGGTTGTGTTGTCTGTAGATAGAGACCCTCCCAGGTCAGGTTGTGTTGTCTGTAGATAGAGACCCTCCCAGGTCAGGTTGTGTTGTCTGTAGATAGAGACCCTCCCAGGTCAGGCTGTGTTGTCTGTAGATAGACACCCTCCTAGGTCAGGTTATGTTGTCTGTAGATAGAGACCCTCCCAGGTTGTGTTGTCTGTAGATAGAGACCCTCCCAGGTCAGGTTGTGTTGTCTGTAGATAGAGACCCTCCAAGGTCAGGCTGTGTTGTCTGTAGATAGAGACCCTCCCATGTCAGGTTGTGTTGTCTGTAGATAGAGACCCTCCCAGGTCAGGTTGTGTTGTCTGTAGATAGAGACCCTCCCAGGTCAGTTTGTGTTGTCTGTAGATAGAGACCCTCCCAGGTCAGGTTGTGTTGTCTGTAGATAGAGACCCTCCCAGGTCAGGTTGTGTTGTCTGTAGATAGAGACCCTCCCAGGTCAGGTTGTGTTGTCTGTAGATAGAGACCCTCCCAGGTCAGGTTGTGTTGTCTGTAGATAGAGACCCTCCCAGGTCAGGCTGTGTTGTCTGTAGATAGAGACCCTCCTAGGTCAGGTTGTGTTGTCTGTAGATAGAGACCCTCCCAGGTTGTGTTGTCTGTAGATAGAGACCCTCCCAGGTCAGGTTGTGTTTTCTGTAGATAGAGACCCTCCAAGGTCAGGCTGTGTTGTCTGTAGATAGAGACCCTCCCAGGTCAGGTTGTGTTGTCTGTAGATAGAGACCCTCCCAGGTCAGGTTGTGTTGTCTGTAGATAGTTACCCTCCCAGGTTGTGTTGTCTGTAGATAGAGACCCTCCCAGGCTGTGTTGTCTGTAGATAGAGACCCTCCCAGGTCAGATTGTGTTGTCTGTAGATAGAGACCCTCCCAGGTCAGGTTGTGTTGTCTGTAAATAGAGACCCTCCCAGGTCAGGTTGTGTTGTCTGTAGATAGAGACCCTCCCAGATTGTGTTGTCTGTAGATAGAGACCCTCCCAGGTCAGGTTGTGTTGTCTGTAGATAGAGACCCTCCCTTGTCAGGTTGTGTTGTCTGTAGATAGAGACCCTCCCAGGTCAGGTTGTGTTGTCTGTAGATAGAGACCCTCCCAGGTCAGTTTGTGTTGTCTGTAGATAGAGACCCTCCCAGGTCAGGTTGTGTTGTCTGTAGATAGAGACACTCCCAGGTCAGGTTGTGTTGTCTGTAGATAGAGACCCTCCCAGGTCAGGTTGTGTGTTCTGTAGATAGAGACCCTCCCAGGTCAGGTTGTGTTGTCTGTAGATAGAGACCCTCCCAGGTCAGGTTGTGTTGTCTGTAGATAGAGACCCTCCCAGGTCAGGCTGTGTTGTCTGTAGATAGACACCCTCCTAGGTCAGGTTATGTTGTCTGTAGATAGAGACCCTCCCAGGTTGTGTTGTCTGTAGATAGAGACCCTCCCAGGTCAGGTTGTGTTGTCTGTAGATAGAGACCCTCCAAGGTCAGGCTGTGTTGTCTGTAGATAGAGACCCTCCCATGTCAGGTTGTGTTGTCTGTAGATAGAGACCCTCCCAGGTCAGGTTGTGTTGTCTGTAGATAGAGACCCTCCCAGGTCAGTTTGTGTTGTCTGTAGATAGAGACCCTCCCAGGTCAGGTTGTGTTGTCTGTAGATAGAGACCCTCCCAGGTCAGGTTGTGTTGTCTGTAGATAGAGACCCTCCCAGGTCAGGTTGTGTTGTCTGTAGATAGAGACCCTCCCAGGTCAGGTTGTGTTGTCTGTAGATAGAGACCCTCCCAGGTCAGGTTGTGTTGTCTGTAGATAGTTACCCTCCCAGGTTGTGTTGTCTGTAGATAGAGACCCTCCCAGGCTGTGTTGTCTGTAGATAGAGACCCTCCCAGGTCAGATTGTGTTGTCTGTAGATAGAGACCCTCCCAGGTCAGGTTGTGTTGTCTGTAAATAGAGACCCTCCCAGGTCAGGTTGTGTTGTCTGTAGATAGAGACCCTCCCAGGTTGTGTTGTCTGTAGATAGAGACCCTCCCAGGTCAGGTTGTGTTGTCTGTAGATAGAGACCCTCCAAGGTCAGGCTGTGTTGTCTGTAGATAGAGACCCTCCCATGTCAGGTTGTGTTGTCTGTAGATAGAGACCCTCCCAGGTCAGGTTGTGTTGTCTGTAGATAGAGACCCTCCCAGGTCAGTTTGTGTTGTCTGTAGATAGAGACCCTCCCAGGTCAGGTTGTGTTGTCTGTAGATAGAGACCCTCCCAGGTCAGGTTGTGTTGTCTGTAGATAGAGGCCCTCCCAGGTCAGGTTGTGTTGTCTGTAGATAGAGACCCTCCCAGGTCAGGTTGTGTTGTCTGTAGATAGAGACCCTCCCAGGTCAGGTTGTGTTGTCTGTAGATAGAGACCCTCCCAGGTCAGGCTGTGTTGTCTGTAGATAGACACCCTCCTAGGTCAGGTTATGTTGTCTGTAGATAGAGACCCTTCCAGGTTTTGTTGTCTGTAGATAGAGACCCTCCCAGGTCAGGTTGTGTTGTCTGTAGATAGAGACCCTCCCAGGTCAGGTTGTGTTGTCTGTAGATAGAGACCCTCCCAGGTCAGGTTGTGTTGTCTGTAGATAGAGACCCTCCCAGGTCAGGTTGTGTTGTCTGTAGATAGAGACCCTCCCAGGTCAGGTTGTGTTGTCTGTAGATAGAGACCCTCCCAGGTCAGGTTGTGTTGTCTGTAGATAGAGACCCTCCCAGGTCAGGTTGTGTTGTCTGTAGATAGAGACCCTCCCAGGTCAGGTTGTGTTGTCTGTAGATAGAGACCCTCCCAGGTCAGGCTGTGTTGTCTGTAGATAGAGACCCTCCTAGGTCAGGTTGTGTTGTCTGTAGATAGAGACCCTCCCAGGTTGTGTTGTCTGTAGATAGAGACCCTCCCAGGTCAGGTTGTGTTGTCTGTAGATAGAGACCCTCCAAGGTCAGGCTGTGTTGTCTGTAGATAGAGACCCTCCCAGGTCAGGTTGTGTTGTCTGTAGATAGAGACCCTCCCAGGTCAGGTTGTGTTGTCTGTAGATAGTTACCCTCCCAGGGTTGTGTTGTCTGTAGATAGAGACCCTCCCAGGCTGTGTTGTCTGTAGATAGAGACCCTCCCAGGTCAGATTGTGTTGTCTGTAGATAGAGACCCTCCCAGGTCAGGTTGTGTTGTCTGTAAATAGAGACCCTCCCAGGTCAGGTTGTGTTGTCTGTAGATAGAGACCCTCCCAGATTGTGTTGTCTGTAGATAGAGACCCTCCCAGGTCAGGTTGTGTTGTCTGTAGATAGAGACCCTCCCTTGTCAGGTTGTGTTGTCTGTAGATAGAGACCCTCCCAGGTCAGGTTGTGTTGTCTGTAGATAGAGACCCTCCCAGGTCAGTTTGTGTTGTCTGTAGATAGAGACCCTCCCAGGTCAGGTTGTGTTGTCTGTAGATAGAGACACTCCCAGGTCAGGTTGTGTTGTCTGTAGATAGAGACCCTCCCAGGTCAGGTTGTGTGTTCTGTAGATAGAGACCCTCCCAGGTCAGGTTGTGTTGTCTGTAGATAGAGACCCTCCCAGGTCAGGTTGTGTTGTCTGTAGATAGAGACCCTCCCAGGTCAGGCTGTGTTGTCTGTAGATAGACACCCTCCTAGGTCAGGTTATGTTGTCTGTAGATAGAGACCCTCCCAGGTTGTGTTGTCTGTAGATAGAGACCCTCCCAGGTCAGGTTGTGTTGTCTGTAGATAGAGACCCTCCAAGGTCAGGCTGTGTTGTCTGTAGATAGAGACCCTCCCATGTCAGGTTGTGTTGTCTGTAGATAGAGACCCTCCCAGGTCAGGTTGTGTTGTCTGTAGATAGAGACCCTCCCAGGTCAGTTTGTGTTGTCTGTAGATAGAGACCCTCCCAGGTCAGGTTGTGTTGTCTGTAGATAGAGACCCTCCCAGGTCAGGTTGTGTTGTCTGTAGATAGAGACCCTCCCAGGTCAGGTTGTGTTGTCTGTAGATAGAGACCCTCCCAGGTCAGGTTGTGTTGTCTGTAGATAGAGACCCTCCCAGGTCAGGTTGTGTTGTCTGTAGATAGAGACCCTCCCAGGCTGTGTTGTCTGTAGATAGAGACCCTCCCAGGTCAGGTTGTGTTGTCTGTAGATAGAGACCCTCCCAGGTCAGGTTGTGTTGTCTGTAGATAGAGACCCTCCCAGGTCAGGTTGTGTTGTCTGTAGATAGAGACCCTCCCAGGTCAGGTTGTGTTGTCTGTAGATAGAGACCCTCCCAGGTTGTGTTGTCTGTAGATAGAGACCCTCCCAGGTCAGGTTGTGTTGTCTGTAGATAGAGACCCTCCCAGGTCAGGTTGTGTTGTCTGTAGATAGAGACCCTCCCAGGTCAGGTTGTGTTGTCTGTAGATAGAGACCCTCCCAGGTCAGGTTGTGTTGTCTGTAGATAGAGACCCTCCCAGGTCAGTTTGTGTTGTCTGTAGATAGAGACCCTCCCAGGTCAGGTTGTGTTGTCTGTAGATAGAGACCCTCCCAGGTCAGGTTGTGTTGTCTGTAGATAGAGGCCCTCCCAGGTCAGGTTGTGTTGTCTGTAGATAGAGACCCTCCCAGGTCAGGTTGTGTTGTCTGTAGATAGAGACCCTCCCAGGTCAGGTTGTGTTGTCTGTAGATAGAGACCCTCCCAGGTCAGTTTGTGTTGTCTGTAGATAGAGACCCTCCCAGGTCAGGTTGTGTTGTCTGTAGATAGAGACCCTCCCAGGTCAGGTTGTGTTGTCTGTAGATAGAGACCCTCCCAGGTCAGGTTGTGTTGTCTGTAGATAGAGACCCTCCCAGGTCAGGTTGTGTTGTCTGTAGATAGAGACCCTCCCAGGTCAGGTTGTGTTGTCTGTAGATAGAGACCCTCCCAGGTCAGGTTGTGTTGTCTGTAGATAGAGACCCTCCCAGGTCAGGTTGTGTTGTCTGTAGATAGAGACCCTCCCAGGTCAGGCTGTGTTGTCTGTAGATAGAGACCCTCCAGGTCAGGTTGTGTTGTCTGTAGATAGAGACCCTCCCAGGTCAGGTTGTGTTGTCTGTAGATAGAGACCCTCCCAGGTCAGGTTGTGTTGTCTGTAGATAGAGACCCTCCCAGGTTGTGTTGTCTGTAGATAGAGACCCTCCCAGGCTGTGTTGTCTGTAGATAGAGACCCTCCCAGGTCAGGTTGTGTTGTCTGTAGATAGAGACCCTCCCAGGTCAGGTTGTGTTGTCTGTAGATAGAGACCCTCCCAGGTTGTGTTGTCTGTAGATAGAGACCCTCCCAGGCTGTGTTGTCTGTAGATAGAGACCCTCCCAGGTCAGATTGTGTTGTCTGTAGATAGAGACCCTCCCAGGTCAGGTTGTGTTGTCTGTAGATAGAGACCCTCCAAGGTCAGGCTGTGTTGTCTGTAGATAGAGACACTCCCAGGTCAGGTTGTGTTGTCTGTAGATAGAGACCCTCCCAGGTTGTGTTGTCTGTAGATAGAAACCCTCCCAGGCTGTGTTGTCTGTAGATAGAGACCCTCCCAGGTCAGGTTGTGTTGTCTGTAGATAGAGACCCTCCCAGGTCAGGCTGTGTTGTCTGTAGATAGAGACCCTCCTGGGTCAGGTTGTGTTGTCTGTAGATAGAGACCCTCCCTGGTTGTGTTGTCTGTAGATAGAGACCCTCCCAGGTCAGGTTGTGTTGTCTGTAGATAGAGACCCTCCAAGGTCAGGCTGTGTTGTCTGTAGATAGAGACCCTCCCAGGTCAGGTTGTGTTGTCTGTAGATAGAGACCCTCCCAGGTCAGGTTGTGTTGTCTGTAGATAGAGACCCTCCCTGGTTAGGTTGTGTTGTCTGTAGATAGAGACCCTCCCAGTTCAGGTTGTGTTGTCTGTAGATAGAGACCCTCCCAGGCTGTGTTGTCTTTAGATAGAGACCCTCCCAGGTTGTGTTGTCTGTAGATAGAGACCCTCCCAGGTCAGGTTGTGTTGTCTGTAGATAGTGACCCTCCCAGGTCAGGTTGTGTTGTCTGTAGATGGTGACCCTCCCAGGTCAGGTTGTGTTGTCTGTAGAAAAAGACCATCCCAGGTCGGGTTGTGTTGTCTGTAGATAGAGACCTTCCCAGGTCAGGATGTGTTGTCTGCAGATAGAGACCCTCCCAGGTTGTGTTGTCTGTAGATAGAGACCCTCCCAGGTTAGGTCGTGTTGTTTGTAGATAGAGACCCTCCCAGGTTGTGTTGTCTGTAGATAGAGACCCTCCCAGGTCAGGCGGTGTTGTCTGTAGATAGAGTCCCTCCCAGGTTGTGTTGTCTGTAGATAGAGACCCTCCCAGGTCAGGTTGTGTTGTCTGTAGATAGAGTCCCTCCCAGGTCAGGTTGTGTTGTCTGTAGATAGAGACCCTCCCAGGTCAGGTTGTGTTGTCTGTAGATAGAGACCCTCCCAGGTCAGGTTGTGTTGTCTGTAGATAGAGACCCTCCCAGGTCAGGTTGTGTTGTCTGTAGATAGAGACCCTCCCAGGTCAGGTTGTGTTGTCTGTAGATAGAGACCCTCCCACGTCAGGTTGTGTTGTCTGTAGATAGAGACCCTCCCAGGTCAGGTTGTGTTGTCTGTAGATAGAGACCTTCCCAGGTCAGGCTGTGTTGTCTGTAGATAGAGACCCTCCCAGGTCAGGTTGTGTTGTCTGTAGACAGAGACCCTCCCAGGTCAGGTTGTGTTGTCTGTAGATAGAGACCCTCCCAGGTCAGGTTGTGTTGTCTGTAGATAGAGACCCTCCCAGGTCAGGCTGTGTTGTCTGTAGAAAAAGACCATCCCAGGTCAGGTTGTGTTGTCTGTAGATAGAGACCTTCCCAGGTCAGGATGTGTTGTCTGTAGATAGAGACCCTCCCAGGTTGTGTTGTCTGTAGATAGAGTCCCTCCCAGGTTAGGTCGTGTTGTTTGTAGATAGAGACCCTCCCAGGTTGTGTTGTCTGTAGATAGAGACCATCCCAGGTCAGGCTGTGTTGTCTGTAGATAGAGACCCTCCCAGGCTGAGTTGTCTGTAGATAGAGACCCTCCCAGGTCAGGTTGTGTTGTCTGTAGATAGAGACCCTCTCAGGTCAGGTTGTGTTGTCTGTAGATAGAGACCTTCCTAGGTCAGGCTCTGTTGTCTGTAGATAGAGACCCTCCCAGGTCAGGTTGTGTTGTCTGTAGATAGAGACCCTCCCAGGTTGTGTTGTCTGTAGATAGAGACCCTCCCAGGTTGTGTTGTCTGTAGTTAGAGACCCTCCCAGGTCAGGTTGTGTTGTCTGTAGATAGAGACCCTCCCAGGTTGTGTTGTCTGTAGATAGAGACCCTCCCGGGTCAAGTTGTGTTGTCTGTAGATAGAGACCCTCCCAGGTCAGGTTGTGTTGTCTGTAGATAGAGACCCTCCCAGGTTGTGTTGTCTGTAGACAGAGACCCTCCCAGGTTGTGTTGTCTGTAGATAGAGACCCTCCCAGGTCAGGTTGTGTTGTCTGTAGATAGAGACCCTCCCAGGTCAGGTTGTGTTGTCTGTAGATAGAGACCCTCCAAGGTCAGGCTGTGTTGTCTGTAGATAGAGACCCTCCCAGGTTGTGTTGTCTGTAGATAGAGACCCTCCCAGGTCAGGTTGTGTTGTCTGTAGATAGAGACTCTCCCAGGTTGTGTTGTCTGTAGACAGAGACCCTCCCAGGTTGTGTTGTCTGTAGATAGAGACCCTCCCAGGTCAGGTTGTGTTGTCTGTAGATAGAGACCCTCCCAGGTCAGGTTGTGTTGTCTGTAGATAGAGACCCTCCCAGGCTAGGTTGTGTTGTCTGTAGATAGAGAGCCTCCCAGGTCAGGCTGTGTTGTCTGTAGATAGAGACCCTCCCAGGTCAGGCTGTGTTGTCTGTAGATAGAGACCCTCCCAGGTCAGGTTGTGTTGTCTGTAGATAGAGACCCTCCCAGGTCAGGTTGTGTTGTCTGTAGATAGAGACCCTCCAAGGTCAGGCTGTGTTGTCTGTAGATAGAGACCCTCCCAGGTCAGGTTGTGTTGTCTGTAGATAGAGACCCTCCCAGGTCAGGTTGTGTTGTCTGTAGATAGAGACCCTCCCAGTTCAGGTTGTGTTGTCTGTAGATAGAGACCCTCCCAGGTTGTGTTGTCTGTAGATAGAGACCCTCCTAGGTCAGGTTGTGTTGTCTGTAGATAGAGACCCTCCCAGGTCAGGTTGTGTTGTCTGTAGATAGAGACCCTCCCAGGTCAGGTTGTGTTGTCTGTAGATAGAGACCCTCCCAGGTCAGGTTGTGTTGTCTGTAGATAGAGACCCTCCCAGGTCAGGTTGTGTTGTCTGTAGATAGAGACCCTCCCAGGTCAGGTTGTGTTGTCAGTAGATAGAGACCCTCCCAGGTCAGGTTGTGTTGTCTGTAGATAGAGACCCTCCCAGGTCAGGTTGTGTTGTCTGTAGATAGAGACCCTCACAGGTCAGGCTGTGTTGTCTATAGATAGAGACCCTCCCGGGTCAGGCTGTGTAGCAGTTGTGGGTCGCCATGAGAGGTCTGAATGATCTAGAGAGAGAGCACAGCTTGTTGGGACTACAGACATGACCTACAGTGGACAAACATCAGGGCCAAATCCACCTTTTACTGCAGTAGTTCTCAGTAACACGTGCCCAAGGTCATGGGTATTACAGAAAATAACTGATGACCTATACTAATGTAACAACCAGGAAGTGTTGAAATAGCTTATTCAGAGTAAGTGACTTTGTTGACTGGAGTTGATTGTGAGTTTCCATGTTGAACGTCCGCCACTGTGATCTTAACTAATGCTAATGTCTAGATGGACGGGACTGGCAGACTCAACCTGCAGGAGTTCAGACATCTCTGGAACAAGATCAAACAGTGGCAGGTGAGAATGCTCTTCTTCATCATCATCATCATCATCATCATCAGAATACAGTGTTTATCTCCACTCCCAATGACACTGTAAATAGGGTCAGATTTGTAGATTTAATAAAAATGCTCTTGTTTCTCAGGGAATCTTTCAACACTATAGCTCGGACCAGGCTGGTATCATCAACAGCTACGAGATGAGAAATGCCATCAACGATGCAGGTCAGCTTCCAGATACAATAGAATAGAATACAATACAATACAATACAATAGAATAGAATAGAATCAGGTAGATTGTATCCTTGTTTCAGCATCTACAACAAGATGAAAAGACATGTCCTCTATAGCAGTGGTGTTAAGTACTTTCAAGTATTTTTACTTCAGTCGTTTTTTTGGGGTGTATCTGTACTTTACTATTTGTATTTTTGACAACTTTTACTTTACTACATTCGTAAAGAAAATAATGTACGTTTTACTCCATACATTTTCCCTGACACCCAAAAGTACTCGTTACATTTTGAATTTGCACACACTGTATATAGATTTTTTATACTGTATTATTGACTGTATGTTTTGTTTATTCCATGTGTAACTCTGTGTTGTTGTCTGTGTCGCACTGCTTTGCTTTATCTTGGCCAGGTCGCAGTTGTAAATGAGAACTTGTTCTCAACTGTCCTACCTGGTTAAATAAAGGTGAAATAAATAAATAAAAATGCTTAGTAGGACAGGAAAATGGTCCAATTCACACTCTTATCAAGAGAACATCCCTGGTCATCCCTACTGCCTCTGATCTGGAGGACTCACTAAACAGAGAACATCCCTGGTCATCCCCTGCCTCTGATCTGGAGGACTCACTAAACAGAGAACATCCCTGGTCTACTTCCTCTGATCTGGAGGACTCTCTAAACACACATGCTTTGTTTGTGCTACTTAAGTATATTTTAGCAATTGCATTTACTTTTGATAGTTAAGTATATTTAAAACAAAATACTTTTAGACTTTTACTCAAGTAGGATTTTCTTTTTTTAAAACATCTATTTTTTTTATTTAAACTTTATTTAACTAGGCAAGTCAGGAGTCCCTATGGGACTCCTAATCACGGCTGGTTGTGATAAAGCCTGGATTTCAACCAGGGTGTCTGTAGTGACGCCTCAAGCACTGAGATGCAGTGCCTTAGGCTGCTGCGCCACCCGGGACTTTCACTTTTAATTGAGTAATTTCCAGTTTACTTTTACTCAATTGGGTACTTTTTCCAAACACTGCCCTATAGAAAGCAAATAGCCGCCCTCTCGTTTCCAGGAAGGATATCATTTTCTTTATCTTCACAGGGTAATTGATAACCTTTACGTTCCAGAACACTTTCAGCATTGAGTACTACAGTAGATATACAGTGTATTCGGAAGGTATTCAGACCCTTCAACTTTTTTCACACTTTGTTACATTACAGCCTTATTCTAAAATGGATTTGTTTCCCCCCCCCCCATCAATCTACACATAATACCCCATAATGACATCACAATACCCCATAATGACAATGCAAAAACAGGTTTAGACATTTCTGCAAATGTATTAAAAATAAGATATGACATTTACATAAATATTCAGACCCTTTAGTCAGTACATCATTGAAGCACCTTTGGTAGTGATTACAACCTCGAGTCTTCTTGGGTATGATGCTACAAGCTTGGCACACCTGTATTTGGAAGGTGAACCTTCACCCCAGTCTGAGGTCCTGAGCGCTCTAGAGAATGTTTTAATCAAGGATCTCTCTGTACTTTGCTCCGTTCATCTTTCCCTCAATCCTGACTAGGATCCCCACAGCTGCCAGCACCATGCTTCACCGTAGGGATGGTGCCAGGTTTCCTCCAGACGTGTCATGTGCCTTTTACTGAGGAGTGGCTTCCGTCTATCATAAAAGCCTGATTGGTGGAGTGCTGCAGATGGTTGTCCTTCTGGAATGTTCTCCCATCTCCACAGAGGAACTCTGGAGCTCTGTCAGAGTGACCATCGGGTTCTTGGTCACCTGGAAATGGGGATTTGGATTCGTGGTTTTGACTTAAATCGTTGTACAGGCTAATGATTATGACGGCGAGTCTGATCTAACCATACATTTATATGTTGTGCCACTGGCCTGAGACGATCAAAGTTCTATATGTAACCTAGATGTAGCCTGGTAGGCTAACGTTAACTAGCTAGCTAACTTAGCTGGTTAATTGTTGCCCATGTGAGGAAGTTAGGCTAGCTACCCATAGCTAAAATGCTTGCTAGCCTCTCTAGGGTATGTGGGACGAAATCGTCCCACCTACTCAACAGCCAGTGGAATCGCGTGGCGCGATATTCAAATACCTTAGAAATGCTATTACTTCAATTTCTCAAACATATGACTATTTTAAAGACAAGACTCTCGTTAATCTAACCACACTGTCCGATTTCAAAAAGGCTTTACAACGAAAGCAAAACATTAGCAGAGTACCCAGCCAGAAATAATCAGACACCCATTTTTCAAGCTAGAATATAATGTCACATAAACCCAAACCACAGCTAAATGCAGCACTAACCTTTGATGATCTTCATCAGATGACACTCCTAGGACATTATGTTATACAATACATGCATGTTTTGTTCAATCAGGTTCATATTTATATCAAAAACCAGCTTTTTACATTAGCATGTGACGTTCAGAACTAGCATACCCACCGCAAACTTCCGGTGAATTTACTAAATTACTCACGATAAACGTTCACAAAAAACATAACAATTATTTTAAGAATTATAGATACAGAACTCCTTTATGCAATCGCTATGTCCGATTTTAAAATAGCTTTTCGGCAAAAGCACATTTTGCAATATTCTGAGTAGATAGCTCGCCATCACGGGCTAGCTATTTTGACACCCACCAAGTTTGGCACTCACCAAACTCAGATTTACTATAAGAAAAATTGGATTACCTTTGCTGTTCTTCGTCAGAATGCACTCCCAGGACTTCTACTTCAATAACAAATGTTTGGTTCAAAATAATCCATAGTTATGTTCAAATATCCTCTGTTTTGTTTGTGCGTTCAAGACACTATCCCAAGGGTAACGAAGGGTGACCCGCCCGGCGCGTATCGTGACAAAAAAAATCTAAATATTCCATTACTGTACTTCGAAGCATGTCAACCGCTGTTTAAAATCAATTTTTATGCGATTTTTCTCGTAAAAAAGCGATAATATTCCGACCAGGAAACCCTGTTTTCCTTCAAAGACTGAAAATCTAAAATGGACTCTTCACTTGCACGCACGCGCCCGTCTCATTGTTCTCAGATCGACCACTTTCCAAATGTGCTACTGTTTTTCAGCCATGGCCTGCAAAGTCATCATTCAACGTTCTGCCGCCTTCTGAGAGCCTATGGGTGCCTCACAAAGTGTCACGTTACAGCAGAGATCCTCAGTTTTCAATAAAGAGAGTGTAGAAGGCCAAGAAATGGTCAGAGAGGGCACTTCCTGTACAGAATCTTCTCAGGTTTTTGCCTGCCATATGAGTTCTGTTATACTCACAGACACCATTCAAACAGTTTTAGAAACTTTAGGGTGTTTTCTATCCAAATCAAACAATTATATGCATATTCTAGTTTCTGGGCAGTAGTAATAACCAGATTAAATCGTTTTTTTATCCGGCCGTGCAAATACTGCGCCCTACCCTAGAGAGGTTAACTTATGAAAACAAAAAGTAAAAGCTTTGAGAGCCATAGACCGGTCTGGCAAAGTGAAAGATAGGAGGACGGTATTGGCGTTGAACTAGTCTACAAGTAGGGTGAGTCTCCAATTGTTCTTTACTTGCTCCCACACACATAGAAATCAGTACCATGGACAGCCACATGATATTTAGCGACATGTATTGGACAAAATCGTTTTTTTTGGTATCATTAAGTTTGTTTTCAGTGTATTAAACTCAGCATATATAGCGCTCGTCCGCCTCTATTTTAACCACACCCAAAGTCCCACTTTGTTGCACAATGTTACCAGGGTCTATGCTCCAGGAATTCAAGCCCGAGGGATGAGGTAAGAAAAGTGTTCAAGAATATCTGTGACATTGTTAGAGGTCGTTTAAAAGTCAAGAGTAAATGTACCCAGACCCTAGAATTATCGTTAAATGGTGAGGCCGCCTGATAAGACTCCATCCACTCCACAGTCTAATCTCTACGTCCAATATATTTTACAGTCTTGTCACTACTCTGTTATTGTGTTCTTGTGCCCCTGTTCAGGCTTCCGTCTCAACAACCAGCTGTATGACATCATCACCATGCGTTACGCCAACGAGGGCATGAACATCGACTTTGACAGCTTCATCAGCTGTCTGGTCCGGCTCGAAGCCATGTTCAGTAAGTCACTGACGCACGTGCGTGCGTGTGTGCGTGACGCACGTGAACACACACACACACACACACACACACACACACACACACACACACACACACACACACACACACACACACACTTCACCTTCGTATTCTGTCTGGTCCGGCTCGAAGCCATGTTTATGTTTTATTGATTGATTGATTGATTGATTGATGAAATGGGGTTTTTGTTTGCAGGGGCGTTCCAGGCCTTTGATCAGGATGGTATGATCAGACTTAGTGTCTTGGAGGTAAGCTGCTAATGCTAATGCTACATAGTATGGAGAATGATGATGAATAAGAAAAAGGTTAGGGGCTGTGTTGATACTGATAATACCCTCTATGTCTCCCCTCTATGTCCTAACGGATAATACCCCTTTATGTCTCTCCTCTATGTCCTAACTGATAATACCCCTCTATGTCCTAACTGATACTACCCCTCTATGTCCTAACTGATACTACCCCTCTATGTCTCTCCTCTATGTCCTAACTGATAATACCCCTCTATGTCCTAACTGATAATACCCCTCTATGTCTCTCCTCCATGTCCTAACTGATACTACCCCTCTATGTCTCACCTCTATGTCCTAACTGATAATACCCCTCTATGTCCTAACTGATACTACCCCTCTATGTCTCTCCTCTATGTCCTAACTGATAATACCCCTCTGTCTCCCCTCTATGTCCTAACTGATAATACCCCTCTATGTCCTAACTGATAATACCCCTCTATGTCCTAACTGATAATACCCCTATACGTTTCCCCTCTATGTCCTAACTGATAATACTCCTCTATGTCTCTCCTCTATGTCCTAACTGATACTACCCCTCTATGTCCTAACTGATAATACCCCTCTATGTCTCTCCTCTATGTCCTAACTGATAATACCCCTCTGTCTCCCCTCTATGTCCTAACTGATAATACCCCTCTATGTCCTAACTGATAATACCCCTCTATGTCCTAACTGATAATACCCCTATACGTTTCCCCTCTATGTCCTAACTGATAATACCCCTTTATGTCTCTCCTCTATGTCCTAACTGATAATACCCCTCTATGTCCTAACTGATACTACCCCTCTATGTCCTAACTGATAATACCCCTCTATGTCTCTCCTCTATGTCCTAACTGATAATACCCCTCTGTCTCCGCTCTATGTCCTAACTGATAATACCCCAATATGTCCTAACTGATAATACCCCTCTATGTCCTAACTGATAATACCCCTATACGTTTCCCCTCTATGTCCTAACTGATAATACCCCTCTATGTCTCCCCTCTATGTCCTAACTGATAACACCCCTCTATGTCCTAACTGATAATACTCCTCTATGTCCTAACGGATAATACCCCTCTATGTCTCCCCTCTATGTCCTAACTGATAATACCCCTCTATGTCTCCCCTCTATGTCCTAACTGATAATACCCCTCTATGTCTCCCCTCTATGTCCTAACTGATAATACTCCACTATGTCCTAACTGATACTACCCCTCCATGTCTCTCCTCTATGTCCTAACTGATAACACCCCTCTACGTCCTAACTGAGAATACCCCTCTATGTCTCTCCTCTATGTCCTAACTGATAATACCCCTCTATGTCTCCCCTCTATGTCCTAACTGATAATACCCCTCTCTGTCTCTCCTCATTGTGCAGTGGCTCCAGTTGACCATGTATGCCTAGATTGCCAGACAGGTCTTCTCAGCCGGATGACCTCCCAGGTGAGACCCGTCCCACATGAAGAACAGAGCAGAACTACAGACCAGAATGTACTGACTGTACCAAAACGTAGCCCTAACCCTACCCGTACCACCAGCTCCTTCCTGTTCACCTCACTTGAACCCCAGTCCTCACAGACTGCTACCTTCCAGTCCTCACATTAAACTGCTACCTTCCATTCCTCACATTAGACTGCTACCTTCCAGTCCTCACATTAGACTGCTACTTTCCAGTCCTCACATTAGACTGCTACCTTCCAGTCCTCACATTAGACTGCTACCTTCCAGTCCTCACATTAGACTGCTACCTTCCAGTCCTCACATTAGACTGCTACCTTCCAGTCCTCACATTAGACTGCTACCTTCCAGTCCTCACATTAGACTGCTACCTTCGAGTCCTCACATTAGACTGCTACCAGTCCAGTCCTCACATTAGACTGCTACCTACCAGTCCTCACAATAGACTGCTACCAGTCCAGTCCTCACAATAGACTGCTACCAGTCCAGTCCTCACAATAGACTGCTACCAGTCCAGTCCTCACAATAGACTGCTACCAGTCCAGTCCTCACAATAGACTGCTACCGTCCAGTCCTCACAATAGACTGCTACCAGTCCAGTCCTCACAATAGACTGCTACCAGTCCAGTCCTCACAATAGACTGCTACCTTCCAGTCCTCACAATAGACTGCTACCTTCCAGTCCTCACAATAGACTGCTACCTTCCAGTCCTCACATTAGACTGCTACCTTCCAGTCCTCACATTAGACTGCTACCAGTCCAGTCCTCACAATAGACTGCTACCAGTCCAGTCCTCACAATAGACTGCTACCAGTCCAGTCCTCACAATAGACTGCTACCAATCCAGTCCTCACAATAGACTGCTACCAGTCCAGTCCTCACAATAGACTGCTACCAGTCCAGTCCTCACAATAGACTGCTACCTTCCAGTCCTCACAGACTGCTACCTCCCAGTCCTCACATTAGACTGCTACCTCCCAGTCCTCACATTAGACTGCTACCTCCCAGTCCTCACATTAGACTGCTACCTCCCAGTCCTCACATTAGACTGCTACCTCCCAGTCCTCACATTAGACTGCTACCTCCCAGTCCTCACATTAGACTGCTACCTTCCAGTCCTCACATTAGACTGCTACCTTCCAGTCCTCACATTAGACTGCTACCTTCCAGTCCTCACATTAGACTGCTACCTACCAGTCCTCACATTAGACTGCAACCTTCCAGTCCTCACAGACTGCGTCCTCACACACTGCTACCTCCCAGTCCTCACAGACTGCTACCTCCCAGTCCTCACATTAGACTGCTACCTCCCAGTCCTCACATTAGACTGCTACCTCCCAGTCCTCACATTAGACTGCTACCTCCCAGTCCTCACATTAGACTGCTACCTCCCAGTCCTCACATTAGACTGCTACCTTACAGTCCTCACATTAGACTGCTACCTTCCAGTCCTCACATTAGACTGCTACCTCCCAGTCCTCACATTAGACTGCTACCTACCAGTCCTCACATTAGACTGCTACCTACCAGTCCTCACATTAGACTGCAACCTTCCAGTCCTCACATTAGACTGGTACCTTCCAATCCTCACATTAGACTGCTACCTTCCGAGCCTCACATTAGACTGCTACCTACCAGTCCTCACATTAGACTGCTACCTACCAGTCCTCACATTAGACTGCTACCTACCAGTCCTCACGTTAGACTGCTACCTTCCAGTCCTCACATTAGACTGCTACCTACCAGTCCATACCAGTTAGCCAACCTTATCCTCTTCCCTCTCTCTAGGTCTCTGGCTTCTCTAATTTCCTCTCCTGACCATGTCCCAGTATTGCTGAAACAGTCTCTTCTGAGTCGGCCATGTTTTTTTGTAACACCCCCCACACTCCTTACCAGATATACCGTTCTCTCTCTCAGGCATTAAACACACATAACCTCTCTTTTTCTGTCACCATACCTCACAGAGCCACCTCTCCATAACCCATCGAATATCTCTTAAAATATTCTGTTTTATTTACACTACTCCAACCCTCCCCTATCCTACCGACTGAATAGGTTCCCTCGTTACCACCTACCACCCTCGACGTCTCCCCTATTCCACCTACCACCCTTATCGTCTCCCCTATACCACCTACCACCCTCAACGTCTCCCCTATACCACCCTTAACGTCTCCCCTATACCACCCTTAACGTCTCCCCTATACCACCTACCACCCTCGACGTCTCCCCTATACCACCTACCATCCTCAGTCTCCCCTATACCACCTACCACCCTCAACGTCTCCCCTATACCACCTACCATCCTCAAAGTCTCCGCTATACCACCTACCACCCTCAACGTCTCCCCTATACCACCTACCACCTTCGACGTCTCCCCTATACCACCTTCGACGTCTCCCCTATACCACCTACCACCCACGACATCTCCCCTATACCACCTACCACCCTCAACGTCTCCCCTATACCACCTACCACCTTCGACGTCTCCCCTATACCACCTACCACCTTCGACGTCTCCCCTATACCACCTACCACCCACGACATCTCCCCTATACCACCTACCACCCTTACCGTCTCCCCTATACCACCTCCACCCACGACGTCTCCCCTATACCACCCTCAACGTCTCCACTATACCACCCTTAACGTCTCCCCTATACCACCTACCATCCTCGACGTCTCCCCTATACCACCTAACACCCTCAACGTTTCCCCTATACCACCTACCACCCTCGACGTCTCCCCTATACCACCTACCATCCTCGACGTCTCCCCTATACCACCTACCACCCTCAACGTCTCCCCTATACCACCTACCACCCTCGACGTCTCCCCTATACCACCTACCACCCTCGACGTCTCCCCCATGCCACCTACCACCCTCGACGTCTCCCCTATACCACCTACCACCCTCGACGTCTCCCCTATACCACCTACCACCCTCGACGTCTCCCCTATACCACCTACCACCCTCAACGTCTCCCCTATACCACCCTCAACATCTCCCCTATACATCCCTCAACATCTCCCCTATACCACCTACCACCCTTACCGTCTCCCCTATACCACCTACCACCCTCGACGTCTCTCCTATACCACCTACCACCCTCGACGTCTCCCCTATACCACCTACCACCCTTACCGTCTCCCCTATACCAGTCTCAACATCTCCCCTATACCACCTACCACCCTCGACGTTTCCCTATACCACCCACGTCGTCTCCCCTATACCACCTACCACCCTCGACGTCTCCCCTATACCACCTACCACCCTCGACGTCTCCCCTATACCACCTACCACCCTCGACGTCTCCCCTATACCACCTACCACCCTCAACATCTCCCCTATACCACCCTCAACGTCTCCCCTATACCACCCTCAACGTCTCCCCTATACCACCCTCAACGTCTCCCCTATACCACCTATCATCCTTAACATTTGATAACCCACCCTGACACGATGCGCTGTCAAGTACCTTCTCCAAATCGCTCCAGTGAAGACCACGGTTCTCTCATGGCCAATGGATGAACTGGAGATGTTGGAAAAGGACCAGTTCTTCCTTCCTTCAGTCTTGGACTTCCTGACTCAACACCGGACTGGTTGGTCCGTGGGAATTGGAACAAACCCCCCTATCAGCTCTGAAACACTGGTGTCAGAGAAACGGCTATAGAATCCAATGGATGGATGAGACGCAGAATGGGACAGACAGAACCTGCCAACAACATTCCTCCCTCTTACCCTCCGCTGTACGACCAGGACCAGGCAGAACCCTCCCTAGCTCCTCCTCCTCACCCCCCGCTGTACGACCAGGACCAGGCAGAACCCTCCCTAGCTCCTCCTCCTCACCCCCCGCTGTACGACCAGGACCAGGCAGAACCCTCCCTAGCTCCTCCTCCTCACCCCCCGCTGTACGACCAGGACCAGGCAGAACCCTCCCTAGCTCCTCCTCCTCACCCCCCGCTGTACGACCAGGACCAGGCAGAACCCTCCCTAGCTCCTCACCCTCCGCTGTACGACCAGGACCAGGCAGAAACCTCCCTGGCTCCTCACCCTCCGCTGTACGACCAGGACCAGACAGAAGCTTCCCTAGCCTGCTGAAGAGCTCCCTACAGGGTGGGTTCAACATGTGGAGTTGTGAATGACTATTGGGTTGGACTTGTTGTGGTTTTTAAAGTTTTGGTCAAATGAGTGTAATGCATTTTTAAACATTTTAACCCAATAAATAATTGTGTAGTTATTGGTTGGACACATTTTTTTTTGGCTTTATTAAATGAATGTAGAAGCAGTAAAATCTGTTTAATTTAGTTAAACTGCTGCTCTGTCTGAATGCTTCAGTTCAAGACAATATTTTCAACACAACCACAGATGAAAGACAAAAACTAACAGGCCGTAGAATTTTTTTTCCATTTTTTATTTTTTTAAATAATGATAACATTTTCTGAAAAATAAAATAACGAACAAGTTCACAACTGTTGGCAAGAACTAAAAACAAACTCGTCAAAGAAACTCAGGAATGTCCAGGTAAGAGGACGACTGTATGTTTTCCCCTCAAATAACAGAAGAAGAGTTACACATGTCTGGAGGTATGTCTTCTCCAACGAAAAGCGCCGGGCGGCTGTTAAAGAACACAGGTTGAACAGAGATCTCGCCTCAGCCGAACACATACCTACAACAGCACCATGTACAACCCCAGAGCTGCCACTACATGAATAAGGAGCGTTACCACGACAAAGTCGGTTCAACTTTCTATATATTTTTTTTTTCTCACATTGATTACAATTTAAAATGTAAAAAAAAACGTGTTTTATAACACTATAAAATAAAAAACATGTTTGAAAAGAAAAAAGGCATGATGGATCAACGTATCAGCTTGATGTGTGTGATATGTGTGTGTTGTGTGTCATGTGTATATTGGTTTGTGTGTGTGTGTGTGTGTGTGTGTGTGTGTGTGTGTGTGTGTGTGTGTGTGTGTGTGTGTGTGTGTGTGTGTGTGTGTGCATGGGGGGGTGGATCCTGATTCTGTTCATCTGGGCTCTTCAACCCCTCAACACACCGTCTCTATACCATCTTCATCTCTACACAAACGGCCGTGTTTCAAAACAAACCCTTACTTACGGTGGAATAGATACACCCTATTTTAAAATAAACACACCCAGATACTGTAAGAGTTCCACGAAAGATGCACAGCAATATCCAACAATTACTGGTAAGTACAAACTCACTCATTCAGAAAAAAAAAACTAAAACAGTGATTCTTTTGAATTTCTCTCACGTCTGTTTTTAATGGTGAGGACAAATTAACTACGCTCAACATAAACGACTGTTCAGGCATAGGAACACAGTGAACTAGAGCACATTCTAGAACCGACACTAGAGCACATTCTATAACCGACACTAGAGCACCTTCTAGAACCGACACTAGAGCACATTCTAGAACCGACACTAGAACCTATTCTAGAGCACATTCTAGAACCGACACTAGAACACACACCATTATGTCCCTCAGTTCCTCATCACTGCAAAACCACATTTTCAAATGGCAATCTCAGACACTTTACACTGTCCTTCAACAAACACCAAAATATCAAGGACCAACCACACCAAACGCCAGAAAGAAAAAGATCAAGACCCCTGTTAAAATAAACTAAGAAAACGAGATGGTAGTGAGGGGGGGGGGAAATCTAGTGACAAGACATCACTCTCAAAAACAGACAAAAAAAATACTTCTTAAAACGCCTGAAATTACACTCCATTGCACTGAAATATGTCTCAGAAAAATCTAGGTCATGACATCATTAAAGCTAGTCTAAGTCTGATGAATGAGTGAATCACAGCTGTATAAAGAGGTTTGACAAAAACAAACCAAGAGAAGAGTTGCAACAAGACACAACAGCATCCCGACTTCCCTCCAAACACAAGATACTAGCATCCCGACTTCCCTCCAAACACAAGACACTAGCATCCCGACTTCCCTCCAAACACAAGACACTAGCATCCCGACTTCCCTCCAAACACAAGACACTGACTTCCCTCCAAACACAAGACACTGACTTCCCTCCAAACACAAGACACTGACTTCCCTCCAAACACAAGACACTAGCATCCCGACTTCCCGCCAAACACAACAAGACACCAGCATCCCGACTTCCCTCCAAACACAAGACACTAGCATCCCGACTTCCCTCCAAACACAAGACACTAGCATCCCGACTTCCCTCCAAACACAACAAGACACTAGCATCCCGACTTCCCTCCAAACACAACAAGACACTAGCA
Organism: Salmo salar; assembly: GCF_965601325.2. NCBI lineage: Eukaryota > Metazoa > Chordata > Actinopteri > Salmoniformes > Salmonidae > Salmo > Salmo salar. The sequence continues at coordinate 52,757,329 of NC_138299.1, forward strand.
TCCCGACTTCCCTCCAAACACAACAAGACACTAGCATCCCGACTTCCCTCCAAACACAAGATACTAGCATCCCGACTTCCCTCCAAACAAAACAAGACATACAGTGGCAACATTGTCTTTATAAAACTGAGGGTTGGATTCATTTAAAAAAACATCTATTTGCAGCCGTTTGAATAGAAAACATAACAATGACTCTTTCAGACCTGGTTTCTTTGCTTGGTGAACAGTCAGTTAGTCCTTTTGTATTATTTGGTCAGTTGACCATTAAGCAGTGTTCGTTTATTCATGAGAGAACCATGGAGAGGAAGAGATGTGTTTTAGTTGGTAAAAAAAATAAAAAACTAGAACACATCTCTCCTTTCATAACATAACCACAGATTCATCATCATTATTCTCTGGTATGGATGGTCACCTTAGCCTGGATACCAGTCGGTTTGTGCTATCGTTCTACTTCCTCGTCAATGCCTAACATTGGCAAGAAGTGGAACGTTAGCACCAAAACAGGTCTGGTTTTCAGGCTAGTAGTCACCTGGCACCAAGCTGAAATCACCCCACTCAGCCGCTTCAACGATACGCTCGTCATTCAGACTGGTTCAACCAGGTGACCTTATAGACTGGGTTGCCCCAATATGGGAGGGGGGGGGGGGGGGGGGGGGGGGTCAGGAGCGTAAGACTCCCTCAGGGTTGGGCTGGTTTACTCCACTCCTCTTCCACGTGTTGCAGCATGTGCCTTGGAGCCCCCTGTAGGACAGGAGACAGAACGTTATTTTAATTTAATAAGACAACACAGGAAGAATCAACTATGATCCCTCTACGTCTGACGAACTAATACGACCCATAACAGTCACAGCTCTGACGGACTAATACGACCCATAACAGTCACAGCTCTGACGGACTAATACGACCCATAACAGTCACAGCTCTACATCTGACGGACTAATACGACCCACAACAGTCACAGCTCTACGTCTGACGGACTAATACGACCCACAACAGTCACAGCTCTGACGGACTAATACGACCCATAACAGTCACAGCTCTGACGGACTAATACGACCCATAACAGTCACAGCTCTGACGGACTAATACGACCCATAACAGTCACAGCTCTGACGGACTAATACAACCCATAACAGTCACAGCTCTACATCTGACGGACTAATACGACCCATAACAGTCACAGCTCTGACGTCTGACAGACTAATACGACCCATAACAGTCACAGCTCTGACGTCTGACGGACTAATACGACCCATAACAGTCACAGCTCTACGTCTGACGGACTAATAGGACCCATAACAGTCACAGCTCTACGTCTGACGGACTAATACGACCCATAACAGTCACAGATCTACGTCTGACGGACTAATACGACCCATAACAGTCACAGATCTACGTCTGACGGACTAATACGACCCATAACAGTCACAGCTCTACCTATTTTTTATTTATTGTTTATTTCACCTTTATTTAACCAGGTAGGCTAGTTGAGAACAAGTTCTCATTTGCAACTGCGACCTGGCCAAGATAAAGCATAGCAATTCGACACATACAAAAACACAGAGTTACACATGGAATAAACAAAACATACAGTCAATAATACAGTAGAACAAAACAAAAAGTCTATATACAGTGAGTGCAAATGAGGTAAGTTAAGGCAATAAATAGGCCATGGTGGCAAAGTAATTATTAATATAGCAATTAAACACTGGAATGGTAGATGTGCAGAAGATGAATGCGCAAGTAGAGATACTGGGGTGCAAAGGAGCAAGATAAATAAATACAGTATGGGGATGAAGTAGGTAGATAGATGGGCTGTTTACAGATGGGCTCTGACGGACTAATATGTCCTATAACAGTCACAGCAGTCTGTCTGTGTGTTACAGCCTGATTGTCTTGCGTAGGAACACTCAAAGTCATACCTGCTTGGAGCCGTTGCGAGCAGTGAAATACTCATCGCAGTTCTTCCATCGACACTTGAGGTTCTGTGTGTTGGGAGAGACGTGGTCTTGGAGCAGGTGCTGTTGAAGGTGCTCCAACACTCCAAAGATCAGAGAACAGCCATGCCACTGGCAGGAGAGAAGAGACAGGGGAGGGAGTTAGATCAGAGAACAGCCATGCCACTGGTAGCACAGAAGAGACAGGGGAGGGAGTTCGATCAGAGAACAGCCATGCCACTGGGAGGAGAGAAGAGACAGGGGGGGGGGGGGGGGGGGAGTTAGACCAGAGAACAGCCATGCCACTGGGAGGGAGTTAGATCAGAGAACAGCCATGCCACTGGGAGGACAGAAGAGACAGGGGGACAATAAGACACTGAACCAAACACAGCATTCAGAAAGTGGGACCTACTAACAACTAAAAACCCCACCGAGCCATAAAGAAAAAGACCAATCCTCTACTTGTTGATTTAGTATAGATTTAACTTGAGTTATCCCAGTAGAACATTCCCATCCCAGTAGAACATTCCCATCCCAGTAGAACATTCCCATCCCATCCCCAGTTTCCCCCGTCTCACCCGGCAGTGATAGTTCTGGATCAGGCTCAGTTTGACCGCCTGCACACTGCCGTCATAGCAACCGGTGTAGATCTAAAAAAATAAAATAAAAAAAAAATAAAATAAAAAATAAATAAAAAAAAAAACACAGACGAACGTCAGTGATCACGTTGTTACGTAACGTTCCACCAGTCAAGTTTTTTTTAATGTCTGTGCGTATTTGGACTGAGGACAGAGGACTCACCATACTCTTGTGGATAGCCATACACATCACCATGTCCGCGTGTCCACCGTACACCTGCAGACGATCATGTGACTGTTTGGGGGGGTGGAGTTAGATAAAATTCAGGGCATTAATTACGGCATAAAAAAAAAATGTAAAAAATGGTGATTGTACAGTCTGGCTTTAATGTGGAGGGACAGACACATGGCACCCAGCTCTACAGTGGGTTGGAGAGAGGAGACTGACCTGTAGTTCGTAGACACGGACCAGTTTGTCAAGACAGGCAGTGACCATCACCTTCCCCAGGATGGCTACCACTGTGACAGCATGACTATGTCCTTTATAGATACGCACCAACTCTCCAGTCTAGAGAGAGAGAGAGAGAGAGAGACCCATACCACTAAATAACCAGATTAGAGGCCATAGGAAACATGTGACCAGATTAGAGACCATAGGAAACATGTGACCAGATTAGAGACCATAGGAAACATCTGACCAGATTAGAGTCCAGATTAGAGCCCATAGGAAACATGTGACCAGATAAGAGACCAGATTAGAGATCAGATTATAGACCATAGGAAACATGACCAGATTAGAGACCATAGGAAACATGTGACCAGATTAGAGGCCATAGGAAACATGTGACCAGATTAAAGACCATAGGAAACATGTGACCAGATTAGAGACCATAGGAAACATGTGACCAGATAAGAGACCAGATTAGAGACCATAGGAAACATGTGACCAGATAAGAGACCAGATTAGAGACCATAGGAAACATGTGACCAGATAAGAGATCAGATTAGAGACCATAGGAAACATGTGACCAGATAAGAGACTATAGGAAACATGTGACCAGATAAGAGACCAGATTAGAGAGCAGATAAGAGACCAGATAAGAGATTATAGGAAACATGTGACCAGATAAGAGACCAGATTAGAGACCAGATAAGAGTCCATAGGAAACATGTGACCAGATTAGAGACCAGATAAGAGACTATAGGAAACATGTGACCAGATTAGAGACCAGATAAGAGTACAGATTAGAGACTATAGAAAACATGTGACGTGTGTTTAATTTGGGTCAAACGTTTCGGGTAGCCTTCGACAAGCTTCCCACAATAAATTGGGTGAATTTTGGAGTGCACCAGTCCCTCCTGCAGCAAAGCACCCCCACAACATGATGCTGCCACCCCCGTGCTTCACGGTTGGGATGGTGTTCTTCGACTTGCAAGCCTCCCCCTATTTCCTCCAAACATAACGATGGTCATTATGGCCAAACAGTTCTATTTTTTTTTTTTCATTAGACCAGAGGACATTTTTCCAAAAAGTACGATCTTTGTCCCCATGTGCAGTTGCAAACCGTAGTCTGGCTTTTTTTATGGCGGTTTTGGAGCAGTGGCTTCTTCCTTGCTGAGCGGCCATTCAGGTTATGTCGATATAGGACTCGTTTGTCTGTGGATACAGATACTTTTGTACGAGGTCCTTTGCTGTTGTTTTGGGATTGAGTTGCACTTTTCGCACCAAAGTACGTTCATTTCTAGGAGACAGACCGCGTCTCCTTCCTGAGCGGTATGATGGCTGCGTGGTCCCATGGTGTTTATACTTGCATACTATTGTTTGTACAGATGAACGTGGTACCTTCAGGCGATTGGAAATTGCTCCCAAGGATGGACCAGACTTGTGGAGGTCTACAATTTTTTTGCTGAGGTCTTGGCTGATTATTTTTGATTTTCCCATGATGTCAAGCAAAGAGGCACTGAGTTTGAAGGTAGGCCTTGAAATACAGCTACCCAGTACTCTGTATGCCATGGGCTCTCCAACCCTGTTCCTGCAGCTACCCAGTACTCTGTATGCCATGGGCCCCTTCTACCCTGTTCCTGCATCTACCCAGTACTCTGTATGCCATGGGCCCCTTCTACCCTGTTCCTGCATCTACCCAGTACTCTGTATGCCATGGGCCCCTTCTACCCTGTTCCTGCATCTACCCAGTACTCTGTATGCCATGGGCCCTCCTACCCTGTTCCTGCATCTACCCAGTACTCTGTATGCCATGGGCTCTCCTACCCTGTTCCTGCATCTACCCAGTACTCTGTATGCCATGGGCTCTCCTACCCTGTTCCTGTAGCTACCCAGTACTCTGTATGCCATGGTCTCTCCTACCCTGTTCCTGCAGCTACCCAGTACTCTGTATGCCATGGGCTCTCCTACCCTGTTCCTGTATCTACCCAGTACTCTGTATGCCATGGTCTCTCCCAACCTTGTTCCTGCATCTACCCAGTACACTGTATGCCATGGGCTCTCCTACCCTGTTCCTGTAGCTACCCAGTACTCTGTATGGGCTATCCTACCCTGTTCCTGTAGCTACCCAGTGCTTCATTTGGGAAACCAGTGTTTGATGGCATTTGTATTGTCGTCAGAGTGGTCCGAGGGACAAGAGAGCTGAGTACCAGGCCGTTAGCGTGTTGATTACTACTAACGCATGTCTAGAGTACATAAGAGAAGATTACCATGACTCAACCACCACGTGGAATGTGACTGCGGTCATGACTCAGTATTTATTCTCTCACACACCCTCTCTCTGAGCCCTAGGACCATGCCTCATTACTACCTGGCCTGATGACTCCTTGCTGTCCCCAGTCCACCTGGCCGTGCTGCTGCTCCAATTTCAACTGTTCTGCCTGCTGCTATGGAACCCTGACCTGTTCACCAGACGTGCTACCTGTCCCAGACCTGCTGTTTTCAACTCTCTAGAGACAGCAGGAGCGGTAGAGATCCTCTGAATGATCGGCTATGAAAAGCCAACTGACATTTACTCCTGAAGTGCTGACCTGTTGAACCCTCGACAACCACTGTGATTATTATTTGACCCTGCTGGTCGTCTATGAACGTTTGAACATCTTGGCCATGTTCTGTTATAATCTTCACCCGGCACTGCCAGAAGAAGACTGGCCACCCCTCATAGCCTGGTTCCTCTCTTGGTTTCTTCCTAAGTTCTGGCCTTTCTAGGGAGTTTTTCCTAGCCACCGTGCTTCTACACCTGCATTGCTTGCTGTTTGGGGTTTAAGGCTGGGTTTCTGAAAGGCACTTTGAGATATCAGCTGATTTGATTGTTAATAAGATCACTGCAACAGCCCAATGGATAACACACGTGAAGAGAGAGAGAGACACACCCATGCCAATTAAATCAAGCATTATTCATCAGAATGACTTCTATTGCTAACATCTATACAAAACAATATGTAGATAACCTAATAGAGTATATGAAACATGTAACCAAAGTGAATATTTTATTTCAATAACTCACATGTATATTGTGTGCATGGACCGACTGGTCACTGGAGCCACTGAAGACCAGGTCATTGACTACCTTCATACATAGTACTGTCTTGGTGTGTCCCTCTAGAGTCCGTAGCAACAGGCCACTCTTGGCATCCCGGATGCTAATGGTACTGTCGTAGGATCCGACCAATAGGATGCGGCGAGCTCCTTCCTGGGCTGTCGCTAGGCAACTCACCGCCCGCGGCCCGTGACACTCAAACACATCCAGCTGCTTGTTGGTCTGAACAAGACAGGAAATACAAAATACCACAAATAACAAATAAGATTTCAAAATGTGTTTTTCCCAACTGCCTTTAGTAGTGACTGAGATGGTTCCATAATGCTTTAATTCTAGTTGGTGTTCTAAAGTGTATTTTAGAATGTGTTCTAGATTACAATGCATTCTAAACTGTGTTCTATTGTCGGTTCTACAATGTGTTCTAGTGACGGTTCTAGAACAGAATGTGCTGTAGACGGTGTTCTGGTTCTGACCTTGAGGCTCAAGGTGACCACGGAGCCGTTAGCTAGGCCAGCGTACAGAACTTTCCAGCGGTTGTGGAGGCAAAGAACCCGGTCTGGGAGAGAGAACTGATCCACACACTCCCTGGACTGTGGAGAACATAGAACACAGAGTCATGGAACACAGAACACACTAGCAGTAGTATTAGTGTAGTAGTAGCAGCAGTATTGTAGTAGGAGTATTAGTGTAGTAGTATTATTAGTGTAGTACATTTTTACATTTTAGTCATTTAGCAGACGCTCTTATCCAGAGCGACTTACAGTAGTGAATACATATATTTCATACATTTTTTCCCCGTACTGGTCCCCCGTGGGAATCGAACCCACAACCCTGGCGTTGCAAACACCATGCTCTACCAACTGAGCCACACAGGACCTAGTAGTAGCACTATTGTAGTATTATAGTAGTAGTAGTAGAAGTAATAGTAGTAGCAGTAGTGTTATCAGTGTAGTAGTAGCAGTAGTAGCAGTAGTATAGTAGTAGTGGTAGTAGTAGTATTATAGTAGTAGTAGTGTTATTAGTGTAGTAGTAGTAGTAGTATTATAGTAGTAGTGTAGTAGAAGCAGTATTATAGTAGTAGTAGTAGTAGTGTTATTAGTGTAGTAGTGTTATTAGAGTAGCAGCAGTAGTAGTATTATTAGTGTAGTAGTATTATTAGTGTAGCAGTAGTAGTTGTAGTAGTAGTATAATTGGTGTAGTAGTAGTAGTATTATAGTAGTAGTGTAGTAGTAGTAGTAGTATAGTAGTAGTAGCAGTAGTGTTATTAGTGTAGTAGTAGTAGTAGTATTATAATAGTAGTAGTGTAGTAGTGTTATTAGTGTAGTAGTAGTAGTAGTATTATAGTAGTAGTGTAGTAGTGTTATTAGAGTAGCAGCAGTAGTAGTATTATTAGTGTAGTAGTATTATTAGTGTAGCAGTAGTAGTTGTAGTAGTAGTATTATTGGTGTAGTAGTAGTACTATTATAGTAGTAGTGTAGTAGTAGTAGTAGTATTATAGTAGTGTAGTAGTAGTATTATAGTAGTAGTGTAGTAGTATTATAGTAGTAGTGTAGTAGTAGTATAGTAGTAGTGTAGTAGTAGTAGTATTATAGTAGTAGTAGCAGTAGTGTTATTCGTGTAGTAGTAGCACTATTGTAGTATTATAGTAGTAGAAGTAATAGTAGCAGTAGTAGTGTAGTAGTAGTAGCAGCAGTAGTGTTATTAGTGTAGTAGTAGCAGTATTGTTATTAGTGTAGAAGTAGTATTAGTAGTAGAGCTAGTGGTAGTACTATTAGTGTAGTAGTAGTAGTAGTAGTCGTACTATTAGTGTAGTAGTAGTAGTAGTAGTAGTAGTAGTAGTAGTACTATTAGTGTAGTAGTAGTAGTACTATTAGTGTAGTAGTAGTAGTAGTGTAGTAGTAGTACTATTATAGTAGTATTATAGTAGTAGTAGTAGTATTATAGTAGTAGTAGTGTTATTAGTGTAGTAGTAGTATTATTAGTGTAGTAGTAGCACTATTGTAGTATTATAGTAGTAGAAGTAATAGTAGTAGCACTATTGTAGTATTATAGTAGTAGAAGTAATAGTAGCAGTAGTAGTGTAGTAGTAGTAGCAGCAGTAGTAGTGTTATTAGTGTAGTAGTAGCAGTATTGTTATTAGTGTAGAAGTAGCATTAGTAGTAGAGGCAGTGGTAGTACTATTAGTGTAATAGTAGTACTATTAGTGTAGTAGTAGTACTACTAGTGTAGTAGTAGTAGTAGTAGTAGTAGTAGTAGTAGTAGTAGTAGTATTTAGTGTAGCAGTAGTAGTATTATTATTAGTGTAGTAGTAGTAGTATTATTAGTGTAGTAGTAGCACTATTGTAGTAGTATTATAGTAGTAGTAGAAGTAATAGTAGCAGTAGTGTTATTAGTGTAGTAGTAGCGGTATTGTTATTAGTGTAGTAGTAGTATTAGTAGTAGTAGAAGTAGTGGTAGTATTATTAGCGTAGTAGTAGTAGTAGTAGTATTAGCGTAGTAGTAGTAGTATTTAGTGTAGCAGTAGTAGTATTATTAGTGTAGTAGTAGTAGTAGTAGTAGTAGTATAGTAGTAGTAGTAGTAGTAGTAGTAGTAGTATTGTAGTAGTGGTAATAGCAGTAGTATTAGTGTATTAGTAGTAGTCGTCGTAGTAGTAGCAGCAGTAGTAGCAGCAATAGCAGTAGTAGTAGTAGTAGTAGTAGTAGTATTGTAGTAGTTACTTACCCTGAGGTTGTAGTAGTATTATAGTAGCAGTAGCAATGGTAGTAGTAGTAGTAGTAGTAGTAGTAGTAGTTACTTACCCTGAGGTTGTAGTAGTATTATAGTAGCAGTAGTAGTAGTAGTAGTATTGTAGTAGTGGTAATAGCAGTAGTATTATTTGTGTATTAGTAGTAGTCGTCGTTGTAGCAGCAGCAGCAGCAGCAGCAGTAGTAGTAGTAGTAGTAGTAGTAGTATTGTAGTAGTTACTTACCCTGAGGTTGTAGTAGTATTATAGTAGCAGTAGTAGTAGTAGTAGTAGTAGTAGTAGTAGTAGTAGTAGTAGTAGTAACTTACCCTGAGGTTGTAGTAGTATAGTAGTAGTTACTTACCCTGAGGTTGTAGCAGCGGATAGTCTGGTCACTGGAGCCAGAGTAAAGGCGTTGTTGAAGACCTGGTCCAGAAGAAACCAGCAAACAGTTGACCTTGGTGCTGTGGCCCTCAAACACAGCCACACACTCACGGCTCTGCAGGGGACAGGAGAGGACAGACTGTCAGTGCCACACACAGGGGACAGGAGAGGACAGACTGTCAGTGCCACACACAGGGGACAGGAGAGGACAGACTGTCAGAGACACACACAGGGGACAGGAGAGGACAGACTGTCAGAGACACACACAGGGGACAGGAGAGGACAGACTGTGAGAGACACACACAGGGGACAGGAGAGGACAGACTGTCAGAGACACACACAGGGGACAGGAGAGGACAGACTGTCAGAGACACACACAGGGGACAGGAGAGGACAGACTGTCAGAAACACACAGAGAGAGACCACAGTCCCTTTGGATATAATCAACTTGTTATGATGTATAACTCAATGTTCTTGTCTTTAGTTTGTTTTCTAAATTACCTAAGAAATGTATATAGATGGATGCTTTGTAATCAAATAATGGTGAGGGTAGCAACAGACTGGTAAAAGACACACACACACACATACAGACACACAGAGAGAGAGGCACACACAGACACAGAGACAGAGACAGGCGCACACAGAGACAGACAGACGCACACAGAGACAGACAGACACACACACAGAGAGACACACAGAGAAGTGGACTTACCACCAGGCTGAAGGCTCTAACAGTGCGGTCTCCAGAACAGGTATAGAGGAGACCCATGTGGACCTGCATGGCATTAACGGTCTCCTGGTGACCCTCAAACATCCCCTCAGACGGCAGATCATCGTCCCCGGGCTCCGACGACGCGTCTAGAGAGAGATCTACAAAACCAGTCAACTCCAAAACCAGTCAACTCCAAATGCCAGGAGAGTGAGATTACTCATCCATTTGTTAAGTTAAACATACCTATCATTTATCACAGGCTGTCTGTCTGGTTCAAGACCAACCAGCAAGAGGGTCTGGGTATTGGAACTAAATCAGGTCCAATAGACTATGCTGGTCTGGTGAAAGTGTCTGTATCTAGCCTATCCCACCTGAGAATGTGAGATCATGTGACCTCGCTGAGGAAGTCTTGGAATAGTGTGGGGAACTGTGACCTCGCTGAGGAAGTCTTGGACTAGTGTAGGGAACTGTGACCTCCCTGAGGAAGTCTTGGGACTAGTGTGGGGAACTGTGACCTCGCTGAGGAAGTCTTGGGACTAGTGTGGGGAACTGTGACCTCGCTGAGGAAGTCTTGGGACTAGTGTGGGGAACTGTGACCTCGCTGAGGAAGTCTTGGGACTAGTGTGGGGAACTGTGACCTCCGAGGAAGTCTTGGACTAAGTGTGGGGAACTGTGACCTCCCTGAGGAAGTCTTGGACTAAGTGTGGGGAACTGTGACCTCCCTGAGGAAGTCTTGGACTAGTGTGGGGAATTGTGACCTCCCTGAGGAAGTCTTGGACTAGTGTGGGGAACTGTGACCTCCCTGAGGAAGTCTTGGGACTAGTGTGGGGAACTGTGACCTCGCTGAGGAAGTCTTGGGACTAGTGTGGGGAACTGTGACCTCGCTGAGGAAGTCTTGGGACTAGTGTGGGGAACTGTGACCCTCGCTGAGGAAGTCTTGCAACTGTGACCTCCCTGAGGAAGTCTTGCAACTGTGACCTCCCTGAGGAAGTCTTGCAACTGTGACCTACCTGAGGAAGTCTTGCAACTGTGACCTACCTGAGGAAGTCTTGCAACTGTGACCTACCTGAGGAAGTCTTGGAACTGTGACCTACCTGAGGAAGTTTTGGACAGCTTGACAGATGTCAGGGGAAGCTGGACTTCACTGTAAGAGGAGGAGCAGACAGGACAGACACGTCAAGAATGAGAAACCTCAAAACCCTTTGATGCCTTTTAATCTATAGCCTTTTAATCTATAACCTAATCTATAGCCTTTTAACCTAATCTATAGCCTTTTAACCTATAGCCTAATCTATAGCCTTTTAAACTATAACCTAATCTATAGCCTTTTAACCTAATCTATAGCCTTTTAACCTATAACCTAATCTATAGCCTTTTAATCTATAACCTAATCTATAGCCTTTTAACCTAATCTATAGCCTTTTAATCTATAACCTAATCTATAGCCTTTTAACCTAATCTATAGCCTTTTAACCTATAGCCTAATCTATAGCCTTTTAACCTAATCTATAGCCTTTTAAACTATAACCTAATCTATAGCCTTTTAACCTATAACCTAATCTATAGCCTTTTAATCTATAGCCTTTTAACCTATAGCCTTTTAATCTATAACCTAATCTAGAGCCTTTTAACCTAATCTATAGCCTTTTAACCTATAGCCTAATCTATAGCCTTTTAACCTATAACCTAATCTATAGCCTTTTAATCTATAGCCTTTTAACCTATAACCTAATCTATAGCCTTTTAATCTATAGCCGTTTACCCTAATCTATAGCCTTTTAATCTATAGTTTTTTAATCTATAGCCTTTTAACCTATGGCCTAATCTATAGCATATTAACCTATAGCCTAATCTATAGCATTTTAATCTATAGCCTAATAACCTATAACCTAATCTATAGCCTTTTAACCTATAGCCTAATCTATAGCCTTTTAACCTATAGCCTAATCTATAGCCTTTTAACCTATAGCCTAATCTATAGCCTTTTAACCTATAGCCTAATCTATAGCCTTTTAACCTATAGCCTAATCTATAGCCTTTTAACCTATAGCCTAATCTATAGCCTTTTAACCTATAGCCTAATCTATAGCCTTTTAACCTATAGCCTAAACTATAGCCTTTTAATTTATAGCCTAAACTATAGCCTTTTAATCTATAGCCTTTTAACCTATAACCTAATCTATAGCCTTTTAACCTAATCTATAGCCTTTTAACCTAATCTATAGCCTTTTAACATATAACCTAACCTATAGCCTTTTAACCTAACCTTTAGCCTTTTAACCTATAGCCTAATCTATAGCCTTTTAACCTATAGCCTTTTAACCTGTTGGGGATCTTATCCCGATATCGGGATTCAACCTTTAGCCTAATCTATAACCTAACCTATAGCCTTTTAACCTATAGCCTTTTAACCTAATCTATAGCCTTTTAACCTAATCTATAGCCTTTTAACCTAATCTATAGCCTTTTAACCTATAGCCTAATCTATAGCCTTTTGACCTATAGCCTAATCTATAGCATTTTAACCTAATCTATAGCCTTTTAATCTATAGCCTAATCTATAGCATTTTAACCTATAGCTTTTTAATCTATAGCCTAATCTATAGCATTTTAACCTATAGCCTAACCTATAAATAAAATTACTTCTGAAAATGTTGAAAATACAATACGTTTTTTTTATTTATTATTATTTAAAAAAATAATAATTCAACTTATTTTAGAAGAAATTGGGAATTATCTGAGAAAAGCATCAGGATGCCCAATATACCTGTCCAGACCTGTACTTGACATACCACGCTCACCTCTTGACTACAGAGCTACCATCCATCTCGCTGGTGGAGGTCACCTCATTGCAAGCCAGCTTCTGGGGCTCTGTCTTCAGTGTGTCTGGGGCTGGGGGTGAGACAGTGGGCTGTGGCTGTGGACAGGCAACACCGCAGATGTCCATGTCTCCATCCTCTGGACCTGAGGTGTCAATGGTGACCACCTCCACTGGAGCTGCCTGGGGGAGTACGACCATCTCCAGAGAGGAGTCAGAGTCCTCCTGCTTCTCCTCGGGTCTAGTGGCTGGAGACCTTGGTGGCCTTGGAAGCTCTCTCTTGTCCTCTGATGCTCCGGGCGGGCTGGAGGTGGATGTGGAGGAGGATGTGGTGACCTGGGGTCGGCATCCGCCACTGGCTTTCCTGCGGGTGCCGAGGAGTCTGACGGGTCGGGTGAAGGTCGTCTCCGTCTCCAGTTCTGTGTCGCTGTTGTCAAGCTGTTGCTCCTCCCCCTTGGCCTTCCTCAGCACCCTCTTCTTCTTCAACTTCCTCACGCGCTTTACGGTCTTCACTTCCGCCTGAGGCGGAGCGATGGACGGAGCGAGGGACGGAGGAAGGACGGGGGAGGTGTCTAGGTCCTGGACCCCGGCTCTGGAGCTCTTGCGGCTGGATGGGCCTGACAGGGAGGCTGGGTGGGGCTTGAAGTTACCCCTGTCTTCTGTGGTAACCTGGACACCCCTCTCTCCCGAATGGACCAGGCCTGGTGAACCTGCTGAGGGGTCCTTCCATTCTACACATGCTCCTACGGGTAGGCTGCTGTCCTCTTGAGAGAGCTCTCTGCTGGCTCTGTGATGCTCAGACTTCCTCCCTCTTACCGGTTGGCAGCTGAGGGCACAATCTAAGAAAAGGAAGAACGAGAGAAACGGAGGATTAAATTCAGGCCATTTCTGAATGAAAGTTTACCAGTGTGCGTGTGTGGTGACAGGACATACCTGTGCGAGGGGCTGTAGGGATAGGCGTGGGCTCTGGCGTGGTGCTGTGAGGGCCGTAGTGAAGTCGCTGGTGGATTGTAACTGTGCTCTCCGCAACCTCTGTCTCAGTGGTCACCCTACCAGGGGACAGGGGCTCCTGCTTGATAACTACTGACTGTGTGACAGGCTGGGTCTGGGGCTTGGTCTGGTGGCTAGGGGACAGGGAGGGGGGCGTGGAGCAGAGGGGGAGGTAGAGGGGAACCTGGTTAGGATTGGTGACAGGGGCTTCTGTTAGAGGCGACAGCAGGGAGGGGGGCATCTCTAAAGGCATCTCCTCTTCACAGCTCTTCACTCTGGGCAGGGAAAGGTTGTCACCACCTGAGATACAGACCAAGAGCCAAAACAGAACATATTAAAAACCGTATTATAAGACATTACAAAAAGGTTCATACATGCATATAACAAGTTACCCAAAACCCCAGATCCACACCTACTTATTAAAATAAAAAGAGCAGTCATTTAGTTGACACAAAATCATCATCTTACCTTGTATCCCTTGGAGCAACTCAATACGCTTCCTTCTGAGAGTACTCATCTCCATGGAAACCTGAGAGACCATCAAAAACAATAACATGATGTTAGGCCAAGACGTTTGGATGGGTTTAAGTTCCTCATTATCATGTTATCATGGACCTCTGGGTAATTTCTGTCTGGCGTTCTACCGCTGTACCTTCCTCTTTCTTCACAACATGATGGGGGACAGACACTGACAAGGACTTCCTGGTTGTCCCCAACAGCTCATACCACATGATGGGGGACAGACACTGACAAGGACTTCCTGGTTGTCACTCTGGGATTAAGAATGTCCTATTTGAACTGAAATGTAATCTGACAGGACCCAGTGTAGTCTGGGCTGGGAGGTGTAGTACCTGCTGTTTGACCACTAGGAGGCGCTGGACCTCCATGTAGGCAGCCTGTAGAGCAGCCCTGGCCTGGAGCAGGCTGTTGTCGACCCCTTGTAGAGACCGGCTCAGATCCTCCTCTCTCAGAGACACAGCAAGGAGATGGTCCACCTGCAGACGCTCTGGAGGAGAATACAATACAATGATGGGTTTACTGAGTGACAAAAAAATACCTGGCCTGAGCAGGGACCATCTCAGACAGTATTACAGCATCACATGTATTACCATAGACAGAGTTACCATAGTAACAGTTACTACAGTAACAGGATGTTCACCAGTGTCCTGCTGTCCTAGAGGAGTTACCATAGTAACAGTTGCTACAGTAACGGTTAATACAGTAACAGAATGTTCACCAGTGTCCTGCTGTCCTGGAGGAGTTACCATAGTAACAGTTGCTACAGTAACAGGATGTTCACCAGTGTCCTGCTGTCCTGGCGGAGTTACCATAGTAACAGTTACTACAGTAACAGGATGTTCATCAGTGTCCTGCTGTCCTAGAGGAGTTACCATAGTAACAGTTGCTACAGTAACAGGATGTTCACCTTTCTTGGACTTGACCTTCAGTCTTTTATTCTTCCTCTCTAAATTAGGGATTTCAGGGCATGGAATGTCCCCAGCTGCACGGCGTTTCATCCTGGCTCCCTGCGTGTCGGTCTGTTCCGTCCCCGAGCTGCTGTCCCCCATCACGGAGTCAGGTCTCGGCTGGACCCCTGGTGGCCCCTCTGGTAGTGGCCCCTGTACTCTGTCCTCACACTGTGTCCCCTCCACCTTAGGCTGCTGGGGGTCTCTGAAGGACGACGAGCTTTGCTGCTCTGAGCTGCATCTCACTTCCCTTCCAGCCCCATCTCCGGGTGCCCTCTCTCCTGGCATTGCGTGACCTTGGGTCTGACCGCCGAAGAGAGAGGAGAGGTTAGCGGTCGAGCGGTCTGGAGCCACGCTACTCTCCGAGAGGCTTCGTTTGCGAGGAGTCACGGGGGCGAGGGCGGGTCCAGAGTCGCCGAGGTCGAAGAGGGTCTCCCACTGAAACCCCTCGGTCAGAGGAATGTCTTCACCCTCCTGATCACAGGACACCATCTCTATACCAAACCTGATAAGACGAGACAGGACACATGTTCAGTCATACATTACCATCAACTCTTCAGACATTTAACAGGACTGACAGGACACACCTGCATTATGGATTCCATTAGGAGTTGGCAAGAGAGGAGAAACAGACTGGCGCCTAGGCTACTGTTAAAAAGGCACAAGGGGCTCTACACTCAGTGGCCAGTTTATTAGGTGCACCATCAGGTACCCGGGTTCGACTCCCCTTTTTGCCTCCAGAACATCCGGAATTATTCGAGGCACGGAAACATTGCTCAATTATTATCATCATCATCATCAAGGGACCTAACTAACACGTGCCAGGAAAACATTCCCCACACCATTTACACCACCGTCCGTCGACCAGCCTGTACCGTTGAAACCAGGCAGGATTGGGGACATGGACTGTTAGGAGGGGAACCCGGTATTGGTAGTCTGACGCAATTAGGTCCCTTCAGTGACCAATGAGCTGTGCGTTCGGTAGCGTCGTTCTACACACCACTGTTGTTACTGCGTTATTACTGCTCTGTTTGTGGCCCGCTTGTTAGCTTGTACCGTTCTCCTTGGACCTTTTCTCGTCAACGAGCTGTTTTCACCCACCAGGACTGCAAGGTGACTGGATGTTTTTTGTTGGTTTGTGTTTGTTTGTCGCACTGTCGTTCTCGAAAAGCGAAAGTGGGCGGATGTTTTTCTGAGATACTGTATCTCGGAACGCCTCGTACTGTCGATCCTACCACGCTGAACGTCGCCATGGGCAGCAGGGTAGCCTAGTGGTTAGAGTGTAGGGGAGGCAGGTAGCCTAGTGGTTAGAGTGTAGGGGAGGCAGGTAGCCTAGTGGTTAGAGTGTAGGGGCGGCAGGTAGCCTAGTGGTTAGAGTGTAGGGGCGGCAGGTAGCCTAGTGGTTAGAGTGGAGGGGTGGCAGGTAGCCTAGTGGTTAGAGTGGAGGGGCGGCAGGTAGCCTAGTGGTTAGAGTGGAGGGGCAGCCTAGTGGTTAGAGTGTAGGGGAGGTAGGTAGCCTAGTGGTTAGAGTGTAGGGGAGGAAGGTAGCCTAGTGGTTAGAGTGGAGGGGCGGCAGGTAGCCTAGAGGTTAGAGTGGAGGGGCGGCAGGTAGCCTAGTGGTTAGAGTGGAGGGGCGGCAGGTAGCCTAGTGGTTAGAGTGGAGGGGCGGCAGGTAGCCTAGTGGTTAGAGTGGAGGGGCGGCAGGTAGCCTAGTGGTTAGAGTGGAGGGGCGGCAGGTAGCCTAGTGGTTAGAGTGGAGGGGCGGCAGGTAGCCTAGTGGTTAGAGTGGAGGGGCGGCAGGTAGCCTAGAGGTTAGAGTGGAGGGGCGGCAGGTAGCCTAGTGGTTAGAGTGGAGGGGCGGCAGGTAGCCTAGTGGTTAGAGTGGAGGGGCGGCAGGTAGCCTAGTGGTTAGAGTGGAGGGGCGGCAGGTAGCCTAGTGGTTAGAGTGGAGGGGCGGCAGGTAGCCTAGTGGTTAGAGTGGAGGGGCGGCAGGTAGCCTAGTGGTTAGAGTGGAGGGGCGGCAGGTAGCCTAGTGGTTAGAGTGGAGGGGCGGCAGGTAGCCTAGTGGTTAGAGTGGAGGGGCGGCAGGTAGCCTAGTGGTTAGATTGTAGGGGCGGCAGGTAGCCTAGTGGTTAGAGTGTAGGGGCGGCAGGTAGCCTAGTGGTTAGAGTGGAGGGGCGGCAGGTAGCCTAGTGTTTAGAGCGTTGGACTAGTAACCGAAAGGTTGCAAGATTGAATCCCCGAGCTGACAAGGTACAAAATCTGTCGTTCTGCCCCATGAACAAGGCAGTTAACCCCACTGTTCCTAGGCTGTCATTGTAAATAACAATTTGTTCTTAACTGACTTGACTAGTTAAATAAAGGTTAAAAAGAATTACATAAAAAATAGGTCACTGCCCATTCTAACGTTCAATCAAACAGTAACTGAATGCCTTGATGCATGTCTGCCTGCTCTATATAGCCAAGCCACGTCCACGCGACTCACTGTCTGTAGGAGCGATCCATTTCCGTGAAACGGGGTGGTGTACATAATAAACTGGCCACTGAGTGTATGTACCAAGCATCAGAGTAGCAGTGCTAATCTAGGATCAGGTACCCCTTTATCTCTATAATTACTATACACTGACTATACCAAACATTAGGAACACCTTCCCCTTTTGCCCTCAGAACAGCCTCAATTCATCAGGACATGGACTCTAGAAGGTGTTGAAAGCGTTCCACAGGGATGCTGGCCCATGTTGACTCCAATTCTTCCCACAGTTGTGTCAAGTTGGCTGGATGTCCTTTGGGTGGTGGACCATTCTTGATACACACAGGAAACTGTTGAGCGTGAAAAACCCAGCAGCGTTGCAGTTCTTGACACAAACCGGTGCGCCTGGCACCTACTACCATACCTTGTTAAAAGGCACTTAAATCTTTTGTCTTGCCTATTCACCTTCTGAATGACACACATACACAATCCATGTCTCAAGGCTTACAAATCCTTCTTTAACCTGTCACCTCTTCATCTACACTGATTGAAGTGGATTTAACAGGTGACATCAATAAGGGATCATATCTTTCACCTGGATTCACCTGGTCAGTCCATGTCATGAAAAGAGCTCAGTGTAATATTACTATCTAAAAAGGCTAAACTGATCCTAGCGCAGAACTCCCACACTGAGACGCGTCGTACATCACGCCGCAGGTAACTCTCCGGATGACCTCTCACCTGGGCATGCCTTTCCCCTGCTGCTGCTTCTTCCTGTGGACTTCCTGGTACACCTGGTCCCAGTTGACACAGCGTCGTGACCCTGAGGAGCTGATGAGCTGTCTTAACGTCGGCTTCAGCCCCGAATCCTTCTCCGCGTCCCCTCTCCTCGTCCCGCTCACATTCCTGATCCGCCGGGCGATGTTCAGATTGGGCTCGTGGCTGCCGCCGCTCTTGGTCTTGGAGCCGATGTGTCGGGTGAGGTCCCTCTTCAGGGCTAAAGGTAGGGTGGGTTTGGTCTGGGTGGAGCCTGAGGAGGGGTCAGAGGTCGTGTGAAGGTCAAGGTTAGGGTCGACGGTTCTCAAGGGGTCACCGTCTGACCATAGCCCCGCGTCTGCAACTTCCATGGCCTCCTCTCCGGCACCAGCCACCAAGCCCCTCGCCGCCTCCTTCTCCCCCACCGCCTCCTCCTCCTCCTCCCTGGGAGAGAGAGAGAGCACAGCCCCCCCTGGGGACTCCACGGTGGAAGTACTGACCTGGACAGACTGAACAGAAAGGTGGTTGTCTGAGGGAGACGTCACAAACTCCATCATGGTCTCCAAAGGCTCGGTAGCAGCACCTGGGTTAACTCTGCTGCTAGCTCTGTCCTGTCTGGTCTGTCGAGACGTTTTCCCTCTCTTCTGTCTGTTGTCGTCGTCGTCATCGTCTCCAATCTTAACGCCCTCAGAGCTCTCCACCTGTTGTTGTTGTTGTTCCTCGATGTGTAGCACCATCTTTCTCTCCTTTATCTCCATCCTATGGTCGTTGGACACCGTCTTCAGTCCCTCCGTCCTGGGGTTAACAACGGACAATTCCACAGAACTCCTCTTGTCTAGCAGTGTCTCCTTGGCTCTCCTCAGCATCTCGGTCAGCAGCTGTTCCTGGTCCTGCTGAGGGGAATTTGATCCCTGCCTCCTCCCCAAATCCTGGCTTCTGTGTCTGGTCAACCTGGGCTGGTCCGAGTCCTGGCTGGAGGCACGGCTCAGCTGGGTCCTGGGGGTGGTAGAGGGGCTGGAGGCCCTACTGAGGTGGTTCTTGGGGCTGGAGGTTAGGTTGAGGGTGGGACTAGGGCTGGAGGCCCTACTGAGGTGGGTCTTGGGGCTGGAGGTTAGGTTGAAGGTGGGGCTGGAGGCCCTACTGAGGTGAGTCTTGGGGCTGGAGGTGGTAGAGGGGCTAGGGCTGGAGGCCCTACTGAGGTGGGTCTTGGGGCTGGAGGTTAGGTTGAGGGTGGGGCTGGAGGCCCTACTGAGGTGGGTCTTGGGGTTGGTAGTAGAAGAGGAAGACAGGCCTTTCTCAAGGCACTCTGATGGCTTAGTTGCCCTCCGTCCGGTGGAGGTGGACCCAGAGGAAGAGGAGGAGGAGGTGGTTTGTCTGTCTGTCCTCAGACTATTGCTGGTATCACTACTACTGATCCTTATAGAGATGTCTCTATTCTTCCTGGGTTCCCTCCCTTCTACACTGTGATCAGGAGACCTCTGATGCTGTGCTGCTCTCTGCTGGCCTGCTCGCAGGTCCCGTCTGGACTGAGTCGGCTGCAGACCCGAGGAGTGGTGAAGGTCCAGCGTTATGTCACGTCTGGGCCTCAGGTCCACATCTCTGCCCTGGACCGAAGGGATCTGGGGGGTCTGGAAGGTTGGGGGAGGAGGAGGACCCTTTGGGTGCTTCTCTGAGGGGTGAGGATGAGGGTAAGTCTCCTTATGGGACGGATAAGGGGACCAGCGACAGGCCTTGTCTAGTTTAGGATTACTACCGGACGCCTTGGGCCCCGTGCCGCTTTTACGATCACGTTCTGCTCCACCGGCTGGCCCTTCCTGGGCCATGTTCTGGTGTCCACCCTTCCTGCCGTCATCCTGCGGTTTAAAGTGAGCGTCTCGATGTAGCTGGTCGAAAGACCCGACTGGATCCAGCTGGTCGCTGGTGAGGTCCATCCTGTGAAGAGACTCTGTGCTGCTCAGCCCTTCCGTCACGACAGGGTCAGCGAGCACACCAGGAAGTCCGTTACCCCCTCTGCTACTGCTGTATAGACTCGTACTACCTCCTCCTCTGCCGTTCTGCTGCCAGGCTCCCCTCCCTCCTCTCTGCTGCTGTGTTGGAGGCTGGAGATAGTCTTCCTGCTGCCATCTCTTATTGGTTCCCTCCCTGCTGTGCAGACTGCCACTGCCTCTCTGTCCAGCGCACCACTTGAAGACGTTGTGTGGTCCCTGTGCGTGCCAGGTGGCGCTGCGGCCCTGCTTTCTGTCGTGCCAGTGAAACCTGATGTCCTCCTGGGTCTCCCAGGGACTTCGAACCCCAGCGGGGTTAGAGCTGCAGTCCCAGGACCCCTGCCCCTGCCAGGTAGGCCCATTGCATTTTCGAGGTGGTGGCAGCGGCGGTGGTGTTGGAGGGGTTTTGTTGAGGTATCTCCAGTCCCACGACGCCCCCTTCTGGTAGAAGTACTGCCGTGCGTCATTCCACTTGTGGATCTGTTGCTGCCGTTTCCGACTCTCCTCTTCCTCTCTCCTCTGCGCCTCTTCCTCTCTGGCACGCTTTGCTGCAGCCTCCTCCTCTCTCCTGGAGACATGAGAGAAAACACACACACAAGTCAAAACCACTCATTGACCTGGTCTACGGAGCCTTCATGATATAACCTACTGTAACATCCTTCATAGATCTGGTCTACGGAGCCTTCATGATATAACATACTGTAACATCCTTCATAGATCTGGTCTACGGAGCTTTCATGATATAACCTACTGTAACATCCTTCATAGATCTGGTCTACGGAGCCTTCATGATATAACCTACTGTAACATCCTTCATTGATCTGGTCTACGGAGCCTTCATGATATAACCTACTGTAACATCCTTCATAGATCTGGTCTACGGAGCCTTCATGATATAACCTACTGTAACATCCTTCATAGATCTGGTCTACGGAGCCTTCATGATATAACCTACTGTAACATCCTTCATAGATCTGGTCTACGGAGCCTTCGTGATATAACATCCTTCATTGACCTGGTCTACGGAGCCTTCATGATCTGTGGTTTTATGACATTGAGTACGTTTACATGCATACTAATAATTCAACATTTAACAGACTATGGTAGTAGACCAAATACAGCATTAGCCTTGTCATCACTTCATTCTGCTCATCTTAAAAATTGGCGTACGGTCAACGTCGACGTAAACATATGCTGATTAAAAACACTTGGTTTTCTGAGCAATCTTTTAAATGATTAGGACACGTGAACAGTTATAAATCAGAGTTCCAGCGGTGGAATTGATCTGGGCCAGCACCAGCAGCCTCTTATTCACCACTGAAGTGAGTTTGGAAAAACTAAAAATATGAAGAATCGAACTCAGAATTAAATAGGATTCACAAAAACAACACGGTCGCTGCGACAGAACGTTTATCAGGTAGCCTGATTACAGTTGTGTCCATGTAAACAGGATTTTTTAGGGAAAATGTTCTTCTTGCAAAGCATGTCAACAAACTATTCATCTGACTACACACAACAAACTATTCTATTAATCTGACTACACACAACACACTATTAATCTGACTACACACAACAAACTATTCTATTAATCTAACTATTAATCTGACTACACACAACAAACTATTAATCTGACTACACACAACACACTATTAATCTGACTACACTCAACAAACTATTCTATTAATCTGACTACACACAACACACAATTAATCTGACTACACACAACAAACTATTCTATTAATCTAACTATTAATCTGACTGCACACAACAAACTATTAATCTGACTACACACAACACACTATTAATCTGACTACACACAACAAACTATTCTATTAATCTAACTATTAATCTGACTATACACACCAAACTGTTCTATTAATCTGACTACACACCAAACTGTTCTATTAATCTGACTACACACACCAAACTGTTCTATTAATCTGACTACACACACCAAACTATTACTTTGACTATACACAAACTATTCTATTAATCTGACTATACACAAACTATTCTATTAATCTGACTACACACAACAAACTATTAATCTGACTACACACAACAAACTATTAATCTGACTACACACAACAAACTATTAATCTGACTACACACAACAAACTGTTCTATTAATCTGACTACAAACAACAAACTATTAATCTGCCCATAGACAACAAACGATTAATCTGACTATACACAAAAAAATGTATTATTGTGTGCATGTAACCTTACTAAATTGTGCCATTTGAAAGTCTGCCTAGCAACACTATCTATTTCCCCCAGTTGTCAGCAGCAGTTAGTTTTGGCACGGTCCTCCTGTGCCATATAAGTAGTGCACCATATACAGTGCACTACTTTTGACCAGGTTCCAGTGCACTATAACGAATAATGTGGCATTTGGGACAGGCCCCTGCCCAGAGTGTTAAACTCCACGAGGTCTGCGGTCCGGGCAGAAGGTCTGTCATATGACACAGGGACAGCTGCAAGCCAACTGTTGCTGGTGACACACACACACACACACACACACACACACACACACACACACACACACACACACACCCTACTGTTCTAGTTGGACAAGCCTCAAACATCCTTTGGCATTTTCAGACCCATCTCAAGACCCATTTCAGTTCCCACTGAAAATCCTTCCTTTAGCCTAGGGCAGGGTTTCCCCAACTGGCAGTCCGCGGCCCGAATTTGGCCCCCGGGTGGTTTTATTTTAGTTTTCTGAACCAGAAAATGTGTGTTTTTGGAAAGGAGGGGGGGAACGTTAAAAAAAAAAAGAAGAAAAACACCAGGAAATCAGCTCCAAGTGATTTGACTATTGGAAATTTGTTTCCTAAGTATTCACACACATAATTAGAGAGACACGTGATCACATACAAATGTAAGCAAGATTTGAAATGATGTTTTAATCAAATATTATATCCGTTTGGGTTTCTTGCTGTCAATTTGTAATTATGTTCCGGACCCCCGACCAACCCGCTCAATAATTAAGTTGATGATGCCTGGCCTACGGCTTAAGTCTTTCAACGCTGTGTGGAAAACGGGTCACATAATATGTAGGCCAGATATACAGGTCAAAGGTCTATGGAAGGCTGATGTGTTTTCCAACTGAACATCCTACCACCACTATCTGTGACTCAGCCCTCTCTTCAGAAAGGTTAAGCCCGTGATCCTGGCAGCCCATGACCCCTCCCTCCCCCCCTCACTGCCCTGGACTCCCTGACATACGACCCCTCCCTCCCTCTGCCCTGGACTCCTTGACACACGATCTCTCTCTCTCTCTCTCCCCCTCCCTCCCTCCCTCCGCCCTGGACTCCCTCCCTCCAAATGCCCTGGACTCCCTCCCTCCAAATGCCCTGGACTCCCTCCCTCCCTTTCTCTGCCCTGGACTCCCTCCCTCCCTCTCTCTGCCCTGGACTCCCTCCCTCCCTCTCTCTGCCCTGGACTCCCTCCCTCCCTCTCTCTGCCCTGGACTCCCTCCCTCCCTCTCTCTGCCCTGGACTCCCTCCCTCTCTCCCTCCCTCTGCCCTGGACTCCCTCCCTCTCTCCCTCCCTCTGCCCTGGACTCCCTCCCTCTCTCCCTCCCTCTGCCCTGGACTCCCTCCCTCTCTCCCTCTGCCCTGGGCTCTATGAGCAGCATCCTGAGATAGAAAAGAGGTCTCATCTTTGACGCCGTGCCATTATATGGCGTCTGTGACAGAACGATGCCTTACATTCATCTAGAGTCCTCTTTCTACCTCTATGAGCAGGGGTACGGTTCACGTCACAGCTAAATGAGAAGAGTGACCCAAACCATGACACCTAATACTTGACTATACATGGTCCACTAGTCCAGACACACAGACCGAACATCACGATACTACGCTATGATCAGACTACGGCCAGTTCTAAGGGTTTTTTCCCAACCCAGGAATAAATGTTCTCGATTCAAATCATCGGAGTTTAGCAGACAAACAAATACGTGTGGGGGAGAAGAAGAAAATCACCCCTCTTCTTCTACTTCTTCTTACCTGATCACTTCCTTCCGGATCTCGATCAGTTTGACCAGATCCTTGTCGAAATACTCCTCTTCCTGGTCGTTCCCGGCACCTTCCCGTTCTGCCGTCTCCACACGCTGCTTGTGCACCCTGCTGGATATGTGGTCGGCGTAGTCCGTTAGGCTCACCATGGTCACCCGGCACACCCGGCACTCGTGGCCACAGTCTCTGGGGAAGGAAGGGGACAGTGGGCTTTCAATAATAACACCCTCCGGCATGGTGATATGTGCTTCTAGTCACAACTGGTCTGGGTCTCCCTGTTCGTCTACAGAAGAGCACTTGGACAACGCCGGCCCTAAGTTTAAGGAATAATTCAATGTAATCAAAAGGAAAAAAGGAGAGTACTCAACGATCCTTATTAAACAAAAAATACTCTTCCCGTTTCTTTGATTCTTCAGAGATCAGGAGGCAAAATTACGTATTATTTGCTGTCGTTTCAATAAAAAAAAATAAAAAAGAGAGTTCAGATCAGCTGGTTTTAAGTCTTCATGAACATCTTTTAGGATTCTAGATGTTTCCAGCAGGTCGGTGGAGGCAGTTTGGCGGGAGGAGGAGGGCTGGCGGAGAGCAGGAGACTGTGTGTCGTCGGTAGCATGGTAACATTTATCCCACGATACACACTACACAGCCATCCAGGCAGCACAACGGAGCACGGCCGTGAGGTGGAAGATGTGGAGACAGGCAGGGAGGGAGGGACGGCAGCCTCAACCTAGCAACCCTGCTGCTGCTGTCATGGTGGAAGTCCGCTGTGCTCTGGGGCTGTGCTCTGGGCCAGCCTCGCTCTATTTCTGCTATGCACCTCAGATAACAACCCCCCCCCCCCCCTACTGAATACCCAACTGTGGAGCTGCTAAGCCTGTGAACCAATCACGAGGCTGGTTGTAACCGGAGCCTCGGCCAAACAGCCGCTGTAGATAATTCACCACCACCAGAAGAAGTGTGCATCCTATATGGCACCCTAAACGCTATATAGTGCACTACTGTTGATCAGAGCCCTCTATAAGGGAATAGGGTTCAATTTAGGACGCCTACACAAACCATCGACCTAGTATGTCTACCACTGTAGAGGGGCCTGATTTACCGTGACTTTATTGGCTAGAGTTTCTGAAAGGTTTGAACCTGTCGTCGTTGTCCTGACCTCGGCTCCCTGACGCTCGTTGATGAGGTTCGGGGGTTTGATTTGGAACGTGTACCGTTTAGTCTTGTGCAATAGTACAAAGGGCACAAGACAAAACAATGGGTTGAATATCGTAATCTGTGAATCAAAACAATGGGTTCAATAACGTAATCAGTGAATCAATACAGGCTAGATCTTTCCATTTAGTCTCTAATCAAAATGTGTTTTTCATAGGTTTGTGGTGGACTGCAATTCTCACTTGATTAAAAAAAAAAAAAAAAATGGGATAACGTCTGTAAGTGAATGTCCATTTTACTGCCAATGACAAAGACGTTAATTCATTTTAAATAAAAGGAACAGTATTTTTAAAAAGTCATAAGAAAAGACTAGGAACTCATGAACTAATGATAATATAGTATACTTATTTATCTTAAAAAAACAACCAGAACTAACAAATGTACGCTGAATTGTAACACATTCCCCTCTCCTTCCCTCTAGGTGTTACAGTTAAGAGCCTGACCGCTGCGATCACATATTTCAGTAATCTCCAGGACAGTCACTTGAAATAGTTGCAGAGTGCAGACTGCGTCCCACATGACACCCCATCTCCCATTTAGTGTACTTCTTTTGACCAAGACCTTAAAGGTACTCTGGTCAAAAGTAGTGCACTATGTAGGGAATAGGGTGCCATTTGGGACGCATGCGCAATCCGTTGTTCCAGTCCCTTGGTCGGGGCCTGTTGTTCCAGTCCCTTGGTCGGGGCCTGTTGTTCCAGTCCCTTGGTCGGGGCCTGTTGTTCCAGTCCCTTGGTCGGGGCCTGTTGTTCCAGTCCCTTGGTCGGGGCCTGTTGTTCCAGTCCCTTGGTCGGGGCCTGTTGTTCCAGTCCCTTGGTCGGGGCCTGTTGTTCCAGTCCCTTGGTCGGGGCCTGTTGTTCCAGTCCGTTGGTCCGGGCCTGTTGTTCCAGTCAGTTGGTCCGGGCCTGTTGTTCCAGTCCGTTGGTCCGGGCCTGTTGTTCCAGTCAGTTGGTCCGGGCCTGTTGTTTCAGTCCAGGGCATAAATTTAACACGGTTAGATTTAGATACTGGCGGGTAAGAATGTCCATTGTGGTCAATATGTGGTCAATATGCAGGGCTACAGTGGGAACATTACATTTGCGAATAAAAACAGTCAAAGTCAAGTATGAGCACGTGTCCGAGTTGGGTTTTATAACAGGAAAATGCAGAGCTGTTTTCAAAGTATTTCTACTGTTTTATTTCATAGCTGCTAATCGCACAGAGAAACATGAATCCTATATACCACCTCGCGCTGGGACACTGCCTGGCAGGGGAAGCTGTGTGCACTGAGTGAAATGCAGAGAGATTCATTTCTTGGATGGCACTGCACACAGGCACAAAAGATTGTCTCATTTACCATAAAGTCTACAATAAGTGAGACTTTGTTCTTGTGTTTCTTTAGTTATTTACCTTCGTTCTGTTCCCAAGTTCGGTTGTTTTTCCAAAGTTAGTTTGAGCCTGCTGCTTCAGCTGATAGTGGAAGAGCCAGATCCCAAATCTCAAACAGACGACGCGCAACAGGATGTGAGTGGCCCCGTTACCACGGTAACCTCCCACACTTAAAAAAAAAAGGGCAGCTGAACATTTTGTCTCATCTGATATTTTTTTTTAATGTAATTATGTCAGGAAAAATATTTTACGTGGTAAAAGTTAATGGCTGGTATATATATATATATTTTTTTATCTACCTACCACAGTGGCTGGTGGGCCAAAAATAAAATTTTAGGGCCTGTTCCAATCATCAGTTGGTCCGGGCCAGTTGTTACAATCAGCTGGTCTGAGACTGTTGTTCCGGTCAGATTGTATCTATATATAAATACATGCCATAGTTGTGGCAGCTGTACCCCTACCCATTTTCCAGATAATGCTAGGACGGGCACACGTGACCAAATCACACGCGTGACCAAATCACACGCGTGACCAAATCACACGCGTGACCAATGTCAAGTTCCGGAAGGTTTTCCTGATCACAAGATTTGACAGGAGTTGCAGAATCATTTCCTGAAACAGTTGTGGGAATTCATTCATCTCAAGCAAACATAATCCAATTTGCTCTGAAAGGGAAAATGAGGGTAAATGTGCAACAATTTGTGCACCTGTGTCTGGGTAAATTAGTGTAAGTCCAGTGTCTGGGTAAGTTAGTGTAAGTCCCGTGCACGGGTAAGTTAGTGTAAGTCCCGTGCACGGGTAAGTTAGTGTAAGTCCCGTGCACGGGTAAGTTAGTGTAAGTCCCGTGTCTGGGTAAGTTAGTGTAAGTCCAGTGTCTGGGTAAGTTAGTGTAAGTCCCGTGTCTGGGTAAGTTAGTGTAAGTTCAGTGTCTGAGTAAGTTAGTGTAAGTTCAGTGCATGGGTAAGTTAGTGTAAGTTCAGCAGTAGTTCTCACCGGCCTTTAAGGTTCTCCAGTTCACGATGATGCAGCATACTCTTCATATGCTCATCCATCTCCTGGAGACACAAGAACACAAACCAGTCGCACCTAAAGACGGCGTGATATTTATCAAAACAAACCTAAAGACGACATGATATTTATCAAAACAACCCATTCACACCTAAAGACGACATGATATTTATCAAAACAAACCTAAAGACATGATATTTATCAAAACAAACCATTCACACCTAAAGACGACATGATATTTATCAAAACAAACCTAAAGACATGATATTTATCAAAACAAACCATTCACACCTAAAGACGACATGATATTTATCAAAACAAACCTAAAGACGACATGATATTTATCAAAACAAACCATTCACACCTAAAGACGACATGATATTTATCAAAACAAACCATTCACACCTAAAGACGACATGATATTTATCAAAACAAACCATTCACACCTAAAGACGACATGATATTTATCAAAACAAACCATTCACACCTAAAGACGACATGATATTTATCAAAACAAACCTAAAGACATGATATTTATCAAAACAAACCATTCACACCTAAAGACGACGTGATATTTATCAAAACAAACCATTCACACCTAAAGACGACATGATATTTATCAAAACAAACCACACACCTAAAGACGACATGATATTTATCAAAACAAACCACTCACACCTAAAGACGACATGATATTTATCAAAACAAACCTAAAGACATGATATTTATCAAAACAAACCATTCACACCTAAAGACGACATGATATTTATCAAAACAAACCTAAAGACATGATATTTATCAAAACAAACCATTCACACCTAAAGACGACATGATATTTATCAAAACAAACCTAAAGACGACATGATATTTATCAAAACAAACCTAAAGACGACATGATATTTATCAAAACAAACCATTCACACCTAAAGACGACATGATATTTATCAAAACAAACCATTCACACCTAAAGACGACATGATATTTATCAAAACAAACCATTCACACCTAAAGACGACATGATATTTATCAAAACAAACCATTCACACCTAAAGACGACATGATATTTATCAAAACAAACCTAAAGACATGATATTTATCAAAACAAACCATTCACACCTAAAGACGACGTGATATTTATCAAAACAAACCATTCACACCTAAAGACGACGTGATATTTATCAAAACAAACCATTCACACCTAAAGACGACATGATATTTATCAAAACAAACCATTCACACCTAAAGACGACATGATATTTATCAAAACAAACCATTCACACCTAAAGACGACATGATATTTATCAAAACAAACCTAAAGACGACATGATATTTATCAAAACAAACCTAAAGACGACATGATATTTATCAAAACAAACCATTCACACCTAAAGACGACATGATATTTATCAAAACAAACCATTCACACCTAAAGACGACATGATATTTATCAAAACAAACCATTCACACCTAAAGACGACATGATATTTATCAAAACAAACCATTCACACCTAAAGACGACATGATATTTATCAAAACAAACTATTCACACCTAAAGACGACATGATATTTATCAAAACAAACCATTCACACCTAAAGACGGCGTGATATTTATCAAAACAAACCTAAAGACGACATGATATTTATCAAAACAAAAGGTTGTGGTGATGAAAGCGCCATCTTTAGGGTTTTAGAAAAGTGCTATAAAAAGAAATTATATGTCTATTTCTTTCCAGGAGGCTTTGAAAAGGTTTTACCTGTTTGGAGCTGTATACGATCTGACAGAGAATGCACTTTCTTTCCCTCCCCATGTTGGATATTGGTGGTGGGTTTCAGAAATCAGGCCATGACGTACTGTTGAAAAAAAAAGGAAAAAAAAGGAGAATTATTGAAAAAAAAACAGTTTATATAAAAAGCTTCACTGATTGAACTGACACTGTGCAAATTGTTTGTATAACATGGCTGCTTCAATTATATATATATATATATATATATATATATATATATATATATATATACACACACATATATATATATATATATATACACACACATATATATATATACACACACACATATATATATATACACACACACACACACACACACACACATATATATATATATACATACACACACACATATATATATATATATACATACACATCAGCTGCCCAAATACATGTAGGACTATATTATGTTACGTAGAAGCATGCAGGACTGCTGCCAGTGACCAGCTATCCTCTGACTGCCCAAGGCCCCAGCAGAGAGAGTGTGCGTGTGTATATATATATATATGAGACTTGAATGGCAAAGGCCCATCAGCTGGGACAGAGGTCATCTCTTTCCCACCTCTAGCTGGCTCTTCCTCAACATGCTTAAGATCACCATCCAAACCCTAACCCCATCTGGCCTCCCCTGATGGCAGACCCGCAGCACAGACTGTGCCAGTCCACATTGTGTTGTGTTACAGCCTGAATTTAAAATGGATTCAATTTAGATGTTTTGTCAATGGCCTACCCACAATACCCCATAATGTCAAAGTGAAATTGTTTTTCGTCATTTTTAAAAATGTAAAGTTGAAATGTCTCGTGTCAATAAGTATTCAAGCCCTTTGTTATGACAATCCTAAATAAGTTCAGGAGTCAAAATTAGCTTAAGTTACATAAATTGCATGGTTTTTGACCCCACACACAGAATTATCTTTAAGCTTCCTTAGTCGAGCAGTGAATTTCAAGACACAAAGACCAGGGAGGTTTCCCAATGCCTCCCAAACAAGGGCACCTATTGGTGGATGGGTATAAATTAAAAAGCAGACATTGAATATCCCTTTGAGCATGGTGAAGTTATTAATTACACTTTGGATGGTGTATCAAAACACCCAGTCACTACAAAGATACAGGTGTCCTTCCTAACTCAGTTGCCGGAGAGGAAGGAAACTGCTCAGGGATTTCACCATGAGGCCAATAGTGACTTTAAAACAGTTACAGAGTTTAATGGCTGGGGTAGGAGAACACTGAGGATGGATCAACAACATTGTAGTTACTCCACAATACTAACCTAAATGACAGAAGAAGGAAGCCTGTACAGAATAAAAACTATTCCTGGCCTCCTAAAGGATGCTGCAGTCTAAGGCACTCTATCGCTGTGTTGCAGCGTCACTACAGCCTGGGGTTCGATCCCAGGCTGTATCACAACCGGCCATGACAGTGAGCCCCGTTAGGGCGGCACACAGTTTGGTCCAGGGTCGTCCGGGTTAGAGGAGGGTTTGGCCAGGGGGGGGGGGGGTCTCTACTTGGCTAATCGTACTCTAGCGACTCTGTGGCGGCTCGGGTGTCACAACCGGCTGACTTCGGTTGTCAGTTGAACAGTGTTTCCTCTGACGCATTGGTGCTGCTGGCTTCCGGGTTAAGCGAGCGGGTGTTAAGAAGCGCGGTTAGGCAGGTCATGTTTCAGGGGAGGCATGACTCTACCTTCGCCTCTCCTCCTGAGCCCGTTGGGGAGTTGCAGCGATGAGACAAGATAGTAATCACGAAATTGGGGGGGGGGGGGGAAATACAAATAAAAGGAATACAAATATTCCAAAACATGCATCCTGTTTGCAACAAGGCACTAAAGTAAAACTACAAAAAAATGTGGCAAAGCAATTGTTCCTGGAGTGATACCCTCCTGTAGGTTTTAACTCCAACCCTGTTCCTGGAGAGATACCGTCCGGTAGGTTTTAACTCCAACCCTGTTCCTGGAGAGATACCGTCCTGTAGGTTGTAACTCTAACCCTGTTCCTGGAGAGATACCCTCCTGTAGGTTGTAACTCTAACCCTGTTCCTGGAGAGATACCGTCCTGTAGGTTTTAACTCCAACCCTGTTCCTGGAGAGGGGTTGGAGTTCGACTCTCCCACCCATAGCCTCTCCACCAAACCTGCTGTCTGGCTCTGGAGCTGTTCTATCACCAGGTCATCCAAATGGCACCCTATTCCCTATGTAGTGCACTACTTTTAACCAGAACTGGCACCCTATTCCCTATGTAGTGCACTACTTATAACCAGAACTGTCACCCTATTCCCTATGTAGTCCACTACTTTTAACCAGGACTGTCACCCTATTCCCTATGTAGTGCACTACTTTTAACCAGGACTGGCACCCTATTCCCTATGTAGTGCACTACTTTTAACCAGGACTGGCACCCTATTCCCTATGTAGTGCACTACTTTTAACCAGGACTGGCACCCTATTCCCTATGTAGTGCACTACTTTTAACCAGGACTGGCACCCTATTCCCTATGTAGTGCACTACTTTTAACCAGATCTGGCACCCTATTCCCTATGTAGGGCAGTAATTTGTAACAGTAGTCCACTATATATAGGGAAAATTACCATTTGAGATGTACTCTTGAGTCTGGAATTAGACTAGTGTGAACTCTGTGGACTGGCAGAGTCTGTGCTGCAGGGCTGCCATCAGGGGAGGCCAGATGGGTTTAGGGTTGGGTGGTGATGTTAAGCATGTTGAGGAAGAGCCAGCTAGACGTGGGAAAGAGATGACCTCTGCTCCCATCTGTCCCAGCTGAAGGGCCTTTGCCAGTCAAGTCTCATACACACACACACTCCGCTGGGGCTTTGGGCATCAGAGGATAGCTGGTCACTGGCAGCAGTCCTGCATGCTTGTACGTAACTTAATATAGGCACTGTATATGGTTCAGTTTACCACAGCGGTAAAACCGAATATCAAATATACAACTAACTTTACCTAGTTTCAGGATGTATACCAATTAATTACAGCCTGATTAAATCAGACTAATGTTTGTGTGTGTGTGTGTGTGTGTGTGTGTTTGCAGTAGCGACCCGTCATTCAGGGCTTTGACCCGTTTAGCTATTAAGAAATAAAGTTTAGTTTATTTGTTGCCTGTTTTGCTTGTTATTTTGGCATTAATATGTGTCACATATCAGTTTGCAAACAATGTAAAAAAAACTTTTTAAATAATTGAGTTAATAAAGCCACATACAAACATGGTCTCTTTCTTGTTTTCTTGAGTATACTACATCACAAATAGTGTGGTTTGTATAAGTATTTGAACACAGCTATAGTCTCTTTTTTGTTTTCTTGAGTAAGGAAGCTCCAAAATGCAGGTGTTTCAGCCTAGCTCAGTGCTTTCTGTGTTGGTGGGGCATCTCCAAAATGCAGGTGTTTCAGCCCAGCTCTGTGCTTTCTGTGTTGGTGGGGCAGCCAGTGGAAAATACAGAGCATAGAGGTTGGTAATGTTCTTTAGTTGCTCTGTGATAGACTGAGTGTTTTGTCACTCATGGGGACACTCCATCACTGCAAAATCTACGGGTAGAGCTCGAAGATTCAAGCCCCTTGGGAGCTGCCATAGTTACATTAAAAGTGCCCATCCAAGAACGCTCAAGGTCATTGGCCACAGATAAAAATTAGGTCAAATCACACTATATCTACAGTAGCTTTGATTGGGCTGATCATGTCAACATCATACTTTCAAAATCTGAGCTAGCAGTCATCATCATGAATCAAGTCAACTATCTACTGATCTACTAGATAAAAACCTATGGGTGCTCATCGGCCATAAACATTACAGAACAAGTTGGAAATTGCAAATTCAACCCGGAGTGGTTTGGAAGGAATCAGTGGCTAACTGCAAAGCAATCAATAGCCTCTTTTTCCAAGCTTAAAAAGATAAACATTCACATGCAACACCATCAGACAGAAACGATTGAATACATTGGCCATGCTGTCAATCCTGCATGACTTCTGGGAACTCTGGGTAAGAAAAAAAAAATTGCTCTGACTGGGGAAAATAAGTTTTGAACGGTCATCCGACTCGGTATTCCAAGTCGGGAACTCTGGCCTCTTTCTAGATCTCCAACCTGAAGATCACTGACGTCATGATCCCCCCCCCCCCCCCCCCCCCCCCCCAGAGTTCCCAATTGTCTTGAAAGCACCATATATCCAGAGAATGACACAATTTGCCCACATGAAGGACCGCCGTGCCACCTTCCTGTTTAAGTGAGCACAGCACAACAAGGTGAGTTCAAAAATGTTTTGTATCCTGCTGCATAAATTATGTAATATGCCAGGGAGGTATGTATACTGTAGCTAAGCTGTTAGTGGCCCATGTGCCTCACCCTAATAATTTGGTCCCTTTCCCCCCTCATAACTTAGCCTGACTTGGTGGTGCACATGTAGCCTGTTTAAGAGAAACGTAATCACTGAATATTGTAAGAGCTTTCATTATCTGCTTATAAGCCCCCTTTATTTATCCTACGGTTATGACTTGGTGTACCGGGAGAATACTGTAAGAACGGCCCATGTTCTGAATTTTGTCACTGTACATTTCAAAAGTGCTGAACAAATAATTATATTGACTACGTCCGTCCTAGCTCGGTCATTCATTTCTTAATCGAAATTACAGATTGCTTCTTCTCTGCTCATCATCCCCTTATGCCATAGTTTGTACATCTCAATTGTCAGTAGAAACCACATTTGTTTAAACAAGTCAGCCATACCAGCTATGTTTCTTTCAAAGGCAGTAAATGAAAATGAACTGTTTCGCTGCCAGAAAAGGCTTTGCTGGTAGTAAGGTGTAGCAGTGATAAGGATTCACTCCATGGTGCTTTATGTAGAGGCCCTAACAGTTTGCGGGCACCATTATAGTGTAAATAATGTGTTGTATTGTGTATTGGCTTTGCTGGCATGTACCTAAAAAAATAACATATTTTTCGTTTGCCCACCAAGACTGACATGGTAAAATCGCCACTGTTTGTGTGTGTGTGTGTGTGTGTGTGTGTGTGTGTGTGTGTGTGTGTGTGTGGTGTGTGTGTGTGAGAGAGGGGAGGAAGGGGGGGGGGGGGGGGGGGGGGGGGGGTTGTCAATACATGCGTTGCGTGGCTATCAACAAACACCCGCCATATCCAATCCATTGTTTTGCTAGCTAGCTAGCCTTGTTTAGGATGGAGGCTTGCCCTAAACATGGCTCTGTTTACAACCAGCTAGCCTTGTTTAGGATGGAGCCTTGCCCTAAACATGGCTCTGTTCACAACTAGCTAGCCTTGTTTAGGATGGAGCCGTGCCCTACACATGGCTCTGGTCACAACTAGCTAGCCTTGTTTAGGATGGAGCCTTGCCCTACACATGGCTCTGTTCACAACTAGCTAGCCTTGTTTAGGATGGAGCCTTGTCCTAAACATGGCTATGTTCACAACTAGCTAGCCTTGTTTAGGATGGAGCCTTGCCCTAAACATGGCTCTGTTGAAACTAGCTAACTGGTTTGGCGGAAAAAGTAGCTAGCCAACGTAGCTACTTCAGACACAAATGTAAGTATTTAGCTACTTTGTTATTTGTATATATATATATATATATATATATATATAGGTTAGCTACTAACTACGTAACGTCTGCTAGCTACCGTTAGCTAAAATATGTATATATCAAACTAGCGAACATTAGCTAACGTTGTCTAACTAGCGAACATTAGCTAACATTACTTCTATCTAGCAAGGAAACAAACGCACTATTCTCACCGCAGGTCTTCAAACTGACACAAAACTCTTCTAATGTAAGTTATAACTGTGTGTGTGTAGCTAAACTCATGTACATTTTAGCAAGAATACCTGTGAATATCTTGTTTACTAGGCGCAAATTCATCCACTTCCCGTCTTGTCGCTGTATCGACCCGGTTTGCCCCTTCCAGATGCGGACCGGGATGTGTTCCCGAACATCAGCGCCTGAAGATAACCACAGATACAACAATGACACAAATATTTCACCGGATGTTTCCATTTGAAGCATCCGCTTGGCATTTTCTTGTCACTACCAAATATGCTACTACCAAAAAAATCAGTGGGGAGAAGATTAAACGAGATGGATGTTGTCCAACATTCTACTAATTTTCTCATCGATTAAATATTTAATCACAATACAGTTTTCTGTTTCCAAAAGTAAAATATGTTACGACAGACTTTACCCCGTTAGACTTAAAAACATTTTTTGAATTGCGTTATTGCACACGCGCACTTCGTAGAGTAGGCGTTCCCTAACGGAAATATGCAAATACATCCTACAACACACCAATAGGTTCTGGCTAAATCGTGCTTGGCCCCGCCCATTCTCCTTGCTTGTTCTGCCCACTATGGGGCAGAACCATTTGTTTCCGTTTGAAACGACAGGCTGTGGGTTATCTTGGTTTAGTTATAAAAGATCTTTGGTTTTACTCAGCCCAAAATCTGCCCATGAAAACAAACTCACGAAGTGTGGATTTTTTTTGTATTGAAGTCAACGAGAGAGAGTGCCGAAATTGGTCAGCAAAAAATGTAATTGCTAATTTACTATGTGAGGCTTATTGATCGAATATAATTGAGAATATATAAAAAAAAGTGCAACATCCAGAACTCTCAGTTTTACAATTATTTACAAGTAAGAAGCTATCTTACTAAAGCAATGGAACTTAATAAAACGCTTAGTCCTTTAATTAAACATATAACAAAGACCTATAACCAAGTAAATGCTAAGAATGTGCTGGGGGACATATACAAAAATATCCAAGAAGAAACAAAATATGAGAATATTATAGTGGAACTAATTGGGAAGGTGGGCTGCAAATAGTAATAACCAAAGAGGACTGGGAAGACATATCAAGAAACACGTCCAAGACAACCAACTCTCTACTCTGGAGGTAATATTCTTGGAAAACTCCTATAATACAATCAAAATACAACTGTGACATCACACCAAGTTGCTGGCGTTACTGTAGGGAGAGCAGAGCTAACCATACTCACAAATTATATTCCTGCCCAGTCCTCAAATCATTTCTGTTTTGAAGTATACAAAGTATTGGATGATACATTCAAACGTTCGGCTTTCTCTAAATCCAGAACACAAACTCTCGGTGAGAACCCCTCATGCACTGTTCCTCTACTCTGATATAAATACCTCTTCTGAATTCTGAGAAAAACAGCATTTAAACTGATAACTAGAAAGAAACTGGCTTAAACAACTGGGACCACAGTTGTTGGAAAGAAACAATTAATGAAAAATATAGTATGGAAATGATAACTCATAGAATGACTATTTGAGACACGATCGTGGAACGGACGTTATATTATGAAATATATATAGGCCCTAACAGGCGATAACATGTTATAAACGGACGGGTGTGGGTGGAAAGTGTGTGTGTGTGTGTGTGTGTGTGTGTGTGTGTGTGTGTGTGTGTGTGTGTGTGTGTGTGTGTGTGTGTGTGTGTGTGTGTGTGTGTGTGTGTGTGTGTGTGTGTGTGTGTGTGTGTGTGTGTGTGTGTGAGTGAGTGAATGTATGCAAGTGTAGAAGTGCAAGTGTGTGTATGCATGAGTGGGTGTGTATCTGCGTGTGTGTGTGCATGGGTGTGTCAATGTAGATAGGGGATGCCAGGATGCCAATACAACACTAGGAGATTTAACCATCAAAATAATAAATACATAAATTAAAACACTACAGATGCATGTCCAATGGAAAACAA
Organism: Salmo salar; assembly: GCF_965601325.2. Lineage (NCBI taxonomy): Eukaryota > Metazoa > Chordata > Actinopteri > Salmoniformes > Salmonidae > Salmo > Salmo salar. Next base: position 52,794,794 of record NC_138299.1, read on the forward strand.
AGGATCCATTCAGAAAGTATTCTTTTTCCACATTTTGTTACGTTTCAGCCCTATTCTAAAATTGATTCAATTGTTTTTTTTCCCTCATCAGTCTACACACAATACCCCATAATGACATCAAAATACCCCATAATGACATCACAATACCCCATAAGGACATCACAATACCCCATAATGACATCACAATACCCCATAATAACCAAGCTGTCATATATTCTGTAAAAATATATTCTGATTTGTTTAACACTTTTTTTAGTTTACTACATGATTCCATATGTGTTATTTCATAGTTTTGATGTCTTCACTATTATTCTACAATGTAGAAAATAGTTTAAAAAAATAAAGAAAAACCCTTGAATGAGTAGCTGTATCAAAACATTTGACTGGTTCTTTATATATAATTTATAAATCCAAAAATGGATGTAGCAACTCCATATTGCCCCTTTAAGTCTATCAGAAGTGAGTTTGATCATTTGTCCATTAGGCATATGGATTTAATAATTTTATCAGCATGAATTAGATTGATCAATAAAAGCCCCTCTTTTATTCCGTAGGCTGGGATCTGCACTATGCAGCTGTTGGAAGAGCACATTTTTCACTGGCTGTCCACTGGTTCCAAAAACAATGATTTCATAGGCAGCTTAAACTTCTTGAATTCAACCTTTATTGGGTTCAAATACACATTTAGATTTGTGATCAGCCACAACAACCACAATCAGTAAGGCGCAAATAGCTAAATGAGAGAGCAACAGTGTGATTCACATCAATGCGCTATGTAGATATTAATAATGAGTGATATCCGTATCGCTGTAGACTACACCACTGCTGTCATCCTTTACCTCCAAGCATGTATTCAAATTGGATAATCTTTGGATGCCGACAGCAGTCTCACCATTGGAAGACATAGCTTGGACTGCAGCCTACAAAAACCTATTCCAGCTCTTTTCCCGCAGTCCAGCAAACACATTTGGTGTGTCATCATAGTGGTCTCTGATTGGTGGTCATCATTTGGTGTGTCATCATAGTGTTCTCTGATTGGTGGTCATCATTTGGTGTGTCATCATAGTGGTCTCTGATTGGTGGTCATCATTTGGTGTGTCATCATTTAGTGGTCTCTGATTGGTGGTTATCATTTGGTGTGTCATCATAGTGTTCTCTGATTGGTGGTCATAATTTGGTGTGTCTTCATTTAGTGGTCTCTGATTGGTGGTCATCATTTGGTGTGTCATCATAGTGGTTTCTGATTGGTGGTTATCATTTGGTGTGTCATCATAGTGTTCTCTGATTGGTGGTCATAATTTGGTGTGTCATCATAGTGGTCTCTGATTGGTGGTCATCATTTTTTGTGTTATCATAGTGTTCTCTGATTGGTGGTCATCATTTGGTCTGTCATCATTTAGTGGTCTCTGATTGGTGGTCATCATTTGGTGTGTCATCATAGTGGTTTCTGATTGGTGGTCATCATTTGGTGTGTCATCATTTAGTGGTCTCTGATTGGTGGTTATCATTTGGTGTGTCATCATAGTGTTCTCTGATTGGTGGTCATCATTTGGTCTGTCATCATTTAGTGGTCTCTGATTGGTGGTCATCATTTGGTGTGTCATCATAGTGGTTTCTGATTGGTGCTCATCATTTGGTCTCTCTGATTGGTGGTCATCATTTGGTGTGTCATCATAGTGGTCTCTGATTGGTGGTCAGACTCGCTCAGGTGGAACAAACTTAAACTTGCACCTTTTTCAATGCTGATTTGAATGTCATTGAGAAAACGGAGACATGTCAAAATATTTTTAGCAAAAATCCTCTCAGTTTAAAAATAATCCTCGAAGTAATCATCTAGTTTTTCAAAAGTATCTGTAATCTGATTACAATATTTTGCTGGTAACGTAACGGATTACAGTTACCAATTTTTTTGTAATTCCTTACATGTAACGGATTACATGTAATCTGTTACTCCCCAACCCAGGGTACTGATGGGATTGAAGCCACCGGTCGGCCATATCGGTACTCTCCAGTAGGATCAGTCCTCCATAGAAATAAATGGAATTCCGAATTATTTCAATAAAAACATTTCAAGAACTAAATTACATGTATTTAAGTACAGTCGTGGCCAAAAGTTTTGAGAATGACACAAATATTAATTTCCACAAAGTTTGCTGCTTCATTGTCTTTAGATATTTTTTTCAGATGTTACTATGGAATACTGAAGTATAATTACAAGCATTTCATAAGTGTCAAAGGCTTTTATTGACAATTACATGAAGTTGATGCAAAGAGTCAATATTTGCAGTGTTGACCCTTCTTTTTCAAGACCTCTGCAATCCACCCTGGCATGCTGTCAATTAACTTCTGGGCCACATCCTGACTGATGGCAGCCCATTCTTGCATAATCAATGCTTGGAGTTTGTCAGAATTTGTGGATTTTTGTTTGTCCACCCGTCTCTTGAGGATTGACCACAAGTTCTCAATGGGATTAAGGTCTGGGGAGTTTCCTGGCCATGGACCCAAAATATCGATGTTTTGTCCCCCGAGCCACTTAGTTATCACTTTTGCCTTATGGCAAAGTGCTCCATCATGCTGGAAAAGGCATTGTTCGTCACCAAACTGTTCCTGGATGGTTGGGAGAAGTTGCTCTCGGAGGATGTGTTGGTACCATTCTTTATTCATGGCTGTGTTCTTAGGCAAAATTGTGAGTGAGCCCACTCCCTTGGCTGAGAAGCAACCCCACACATGAATGGTCTCAGGATGCTTTACTGTTGGCATGACACAGGACTGATGGTAGCGCTCACCTTGTCTTCTCCGGACAAGCTTTTTTCCGGATGCCCCAAACAATCGGAAAGGGGATTCATCAGAGAAAATGACTTTACCCCAGTCCTCAGCAGTCCAATCCCTGTACCCTTTGCAGAATATCAGTCTGTCTCTGATGTTTTTCCTGGAGAGAAGTGGCTTCTTTGTTGCCCTTCTTGACACCAGGCCATCCTCCAAAAGTCTTCGCCTCACTGTGCATGCAGATGCACTCACACCTGCCTGCTGCCATTCCTGAGCAAGCTCTGTACTGGTGGTGCCCCGATCCCGCAGCTGAATCAACTTTAGGAGACGGCCCTGGTGATTTCTGAACTTTCTTGGGCGCCCTGAAGCCTTCTTCACAACAATTGAACCGCTCTCCTTGAAGTTCTTGATGATCCGATAAATGGTTGATTTAGGTGCAATCTTACTGGCAGCAATATCCTTGCCTGTGAAGCCCTTTTTGTGCAAAGCAATGATGACGGTGCGTGTTTCCTTGCAGGTAACCATTATTGACAGAGGAAGAACAATGATTCCAAGCACCACACTCCTTTTGAAGCTTCCAGTCTGTTATTTGAACTCAATCAGCATGACAGAGTGATCTCCAGCCTTGTCCTTGTCAACACTCACATCTGCGTTAACAAAGAGAATCATTGACATGATGTCAGCTGGTCCTTTTGTGGCAGGGCTGAAATGCAGTGGAAATGTTTTTTGGGGGATTCAGTTCATTTGCATGGCAAAAAGGGACTTTGCAATTAATTGCAATTCATCTGATCACTCTTCATAACATTCTGGACTATATGCGAATTGCCATCATACAAACTGAGGCAGCAGACTTTGTGAAAATTAATATTTGTGTCATTCTCAAAACTTTTGGCCACGACTGTATTTATTAAGGTGTCTGTAATAGAAGAAATGTGGCAAAGATGAATGTAGACATTCATAAATGCCAACAACTGACTGCTTATGAATGAAGGCCATAACGTTGATGTAGGTACAGTTGCAAGTATGTTTTGCGGATTATTATAATGGATTCGGTGCACATGGTCATAGAAAGTGACTAAACACAATCAATTGCACAGTTTTATTTCACAGTAAAAGCTCTACACAATTTCAAGTAAATCCCAGGTCCTTGTTGATCAGTCCAGTTTTTCTAAGATGTGTAAATAACGTAGAAAGCAACAAGCAGGATGAGGTGGTATTCGTAAATATTCGCCTAGTGTGTAGAAGCAAAGAAAACAGTAGTAGACTATTACTCTGGGTTCAGTAGCAGTCCGTTGTTCAGCCGTATGAGTCCGTTGTTCAGCCGTATGAGTCAGTTGTTCAGCCGTATGAGTCCGTTGTTCAGTCGTATGAGTCAGTTGTTCAGCCGTACGAGTCCGTTGTTCAGCCGTACGAGTCCGTTGTTCAGCCGTACGAGTCCGTTGTTCAGCCGTACGAGTCCGTTGTTCAGCCGTACGAGTCAGTTGTTCAGCCGTACGAGTCAGTTGTTCAGCCGTACGAGTCCGTTGTTCAGCCGTACGAGTCCGTTGTTCAGCCGTACGTGTCCGTTGTTCAGCCGTACGAGTCAGTTGTTCAGCCGTACGAGTCAGTTGTTCAGTCGTACGAGTCAGTTGTTCAGCCGTACGAGTCAGTTGTTCAGCCGTACGAGTCAGTTGTTCAGCCGTATGAGTCCGTTGTTCAGCCGTATGAGTCCGTTGTTCAGCCGTATGAGTCCGTTGTTCAGTCGTATGAGTCAGTTGTTCAGCCGTACGAGTCAGTTGTTCAGTCGTATGAGTCATCCAGTGAGATTGACTCCTTCGTTCTAGATTCACCCATTCTTTGTAAAAAAAAAAAAAAAAGGAAACAAACAACGGGAAAAACAAACAAATAAGCAATTGCATCATGGTCCACATTTGGTAAGCATTACTCATTGTTCCCTTTACATTTTTTTAATATACAGTATATACATAAAATATCCAGTAATTTAGAGGTGATAAGATACTTAAGAATTTAAGTTATTAAAAAAAAAAAAAGAAAAAACACGTTTTAAAACATCTCGCTGCTCAATTGAAACTCAGATTTTAAGAATGTTACGGAAGGTGAACTGAGGAAGTTCCCTTTGGCTTACAGTTCATGTCAGTTGTTGATGGTATCAGAAACAACTTTCATAACATTCATAAATACATTTTACAATCCTATTTCCACAGTCACATTTTGAAATGCTACATATGACTTATGTATAAAGAAACAAAAAAATCATTGTGAATTTGACCTTTTAGTTGAGTTGTCTAAAATCATATACGTTACAATCTCATCAATACTTAAAAAACATACAAAATCTGATGTGATGATCCCAAAACAACATTTTTAAAAATCGGCTGCCCATAACCTAGGGCAATATTTGCAGTTCAAAGCAAGTGTCTCATTGAATGGTTGAAAGAAGTTCGTTCACGGGGAGAAAAATAAAAAGTTATTCTTCTATTCTATTAATATCAGTATTAGTTACTGTGTATCTCTGAGATGATGTGGTCAGCTCCCTGTTTCTGTTCCTCAGATGCCTCTTACGAATTTTGATGACCCATTTCACACTAAAACTGGCAAAGTTAGCAGCCTTGAACAGAGCCATGAACACACCACACAGGATGGCCACGGTGTTCCACGGATTGGCTGTCACAATCTGTGGAGGAAACACGGGTCAAATATTTCATTGTTAGCTATAGGCTTATTCCACAGAGCTGAGATAGGAGAAATAACTACACGAGTAGAGTAGAATAAGAGAAACTAGAATAAGATAGAATGGAATAAAACAGAATATAGAAAAAAATAGAATAGATACTATTCTAATAATACAATATGAATGTGTTCACTTACATCTCTGACTTCTTGTACAAAGGGATCCCTCCATTCAAACGCGACAAAGAAAAGCTGAATGGCTTTTTGCTCTGATACTGGCCTCTTGTCATTATATTTGACCACACTGGACTGACAAGAACAGACAACTTTGTTATAACTTCGTCATGAGGTAGAAAACATTTTGTACTCAATTAGGGGGACAAAATAATGACAACTACAACTAGGAACATGTCAAGGAAAATGTCATGTTTTTTTGTGCAACATGTTGTATGTTTTCTGCTAAAGTAGATACTAAAATTAATAATTTTGCTAATCTTATTAAAAAAAATAAAAAATAGACAACATTTTAAGGAAATCTGAATGTTTACAAACGATATTACTGACCTCTTGCCGGAACTCCATGGATTCGTTTTTCTTCCCAGAGGTCTTGACCAGTGACATCTTGACCCAGGTCCTGAAGCCTCCAGAGAACGTTACCATGGAGTAGTTCTTCTCACAGTCCTGCATGAACCCTGATTTATCTACGCTATAACAGGAGGTACAGGGCAAAAATGGTTGTTGTTATACGCACATCTCATTACACTGAGGTTTCACTATATTCCACTCTAAACCAGGGATTTTAAACTCTATTCCACTCTAAACCAGGGATTTTAAACTCTATTACACTCTAAACCAGGGATTTTAAAACTCTATTACTCTAAACCAGGGATTTTAAAACTCTATTACTCTAAACCAGGGATGTTAAACTCTATTCCACTCTAAACCAGGGATTTTAAACTCTATTCCACTCTAAACCAGGGATTTTAAACTCTATTCCTCTAAACCAGGGATTTTAAACTCCATTCCTAGAGGGCTGAGTTTGTGCTGGTGTTTGTTATCTCCTTTCAATTCATGCCCAATCAAGACCTAGATAAAGGGAGGTGAGAGGAGTTCCTAACTAATCAATTACCTTAATTGATCTATCAAGTACAAGGGGGAGTGAAAAAACCTGCAGACACTCGGCCCTCCAGGGATTAAGTTTGAAACCTGCGCTCTAAACGAACAAACTGGGCCAGTGCATTACTTTCTGGACAGGTCGTTGTATTAAACTGGGCCAGTGCTTTACCTTCTGGACAGGTCGTTGTATTAAACTGGGCCAGTGCTTTACCTTCTGGACAGGTCGTTGTATTAAACTGGGCCAGTGCTTTACCTTCTGGACAGGTCGTTGTATTAAACTGGGCCAGTGCTTTACCTTCTGGACAGGTAATTGTATTAAACTGGGCCAGTGCTTTACCTTCTGGACAGGTCGTTGTATTAAACTGGGCCAGTGCTTTACCTTCTGGACAGGTCGTTGTATTAAACTGGACCAGTGCTTTACCTTCTGGACAGGTCGTTGTATTAAACTGGGCCAGTGCTTAACCTTCTGGACAGGTCGTTGTATTAAACTGGGCCAGTGCTTTACCTTCTGGACAGGTCGTTGTATTAAACTGGGCCAGTGCTTTACCTTCTGGACAGGTCGTTGTATTAAACTGGTCCAGTGCTTTACCTTCTGGACAGGTCGTTGTATTTGTCGAAGAGCATGTATGTGATGGCACTAAAATCCTCTTCTGTCTCGTTCTGACTGAACTGCAGGAAGATCAACTCTCTGTTTCTGACATCTGTTGGACCGCTGACCACCAAGGCTTGCTTCTACAACAACCAGGAGAGGAATTAATGTATTAAATTAATGACTGAATGGCTGACTGAACCAACCAACCAACCAACTAATCTCAGAAACCCAGAACTAAAATACTGCATAACTCCGTCAAATACCATTATGTTACATACCCTGTCCATGAGAGATTAATAAGCAATCAACCAACCAACCAATCAACCAACCAATCAACCAAGCAACCAACCAACCAACCAACCAACCAATCAACCAACCAACCAACCAATCAACCAACCGACCAATCAACCAACTGACCAATTAACCAATCAACCAACCAACCGACCAATCAACCAACCGACCAATCAACCAATCGACCAACCGACCAATCAACCAATCAACCAACCGACCAAGCAACCGACCAACCAACCGACCAACCAACCAAGCAACCAACCAACCAATCAACCAAGCAAGCAACCAATGAATGAATGAAAATGCTTAGAAGAAATGTTGCCGTGTTCTATTTATAGACGTGTTGTTGTCACCACAGTGTGGTTGGTGTAGGGACTCTATAATAGTATGGTTGTCACCACAGTGTGGTTGGTGTAGGGGCCAGTGTAGGTCACTTCCTCCATGACACAATCTCCTGGCTGGGGCTTCCCTGGGGTGACCAGCGGTGGGATATGGGCGTGGAAGTGGTGCTTACAGCTCAGCAGCTGAGCCGTACCAGGGTACAGGGCAATGCCTACTCACAAACAAGGACAAGAAAATAAAGTTTCATCAAGAAAAATAACAATTAAATCAAATTGAACTTGTTCTCTCAAAAAAAGATAAATATAAGCATTATATTCTGTTTAAAAAAAAAGTATGTTTAAAAAACGATATTCTCTCTGATCAGTATTGTAAAAATAAAACCTGTTAAATTGAGACCTTTATTAAACACTGGACGCTGATCTAGGGTCAGTTTTTGCACACCCCCCCCCACACACACACTAATGTTTAAGGTTAGGATTGAGGGAGGCTGTTCCTAGATCTGTACTTAGGACCAGTCCCACCAACCTGGGGGAGAAAAGACATCCACCTCCTTGTATGTGACAGACATGACAGGGTGACTGAGCTTCTCCATGAAGTCCGTGATGGTTTGATAGGCCAGGAACACGGCCACAGCCGTCAGCACCAGGTAGATGAACAGCAGCAAGACAGTGAACACGTTCTTCAGACAGGCCTTGTTGAATAATGTCAATGGATTGCTGTTCACTATGTCTTCCTCTGGAATAATAAGGTAAATAAAGGCCAAAATGATAAAATAATAATTAAATAGTAAGGAAAGATTGTTAATCAATACATGAAGTACATATTATAGGTAATAAAATAGAGATAATATGAATATTACAGTAGTACATTTACATTTTTACATTTAAGTCATTTAGCAGACGCTCTTATCCAGAGCGACTTACAAATTGGTGCATTCACCTTATGATATCCAGTGGAACAAACACTTTACAATAATGCATCTAAATCATTTTTGGGGGGGGGGGGGGGGGGGGTTAGAAGGATTACTTTATCCTATCCTAGGTATTCCTTAAAGAGGTGGGGTTTCAGGTGTCTCCGGAAGGTGGTGATTGACTCTGCTGTCCTGGCGCTGTGAGGGAGCTTGTTCCACCATTGGGGTGCCAGAGCAGCGAACAGTTTTGACTGGGCTAGACTATTCTAGTCTTTACAATGTTATTTTTTGAGAATAGACTATAATAGGATAGAATAGAATAGACTATAATAGGATAGAATATAATAGACTAGAATAGACTAGAATAGACTAGAATAGGATAGAATAGACTAGACTATAATAGGATAGAATATAATAGACTAGAATAGGATAGAATAGACTATACTATAATAGGATAGAATATAATCGACTAGAATAGGATAGAATAGACTAGAATAGAATATAACAGACTAGATTAGACTATAATAGAATATAATAGACTAGAATAGACTATAATAGGATAGAATATAATAGACTACAATAGGATAGAATAGACTAGAATAGAATATAATAGACTAGAATAGGATAGAATAGACTATAATAGGATAGAATGTAATAGACTACAATAGGATAGAATAGAATAGACTATAATAGAATAGACTACTATAGGATAGAATAGAATATAAAATACAATTGATTATAGTAATAAATAAAAAAATAGAACCTGGTAGAACACTGGCAATGGATTCTTCTGGCTCCTCCAGGCCACCGTTGGCACCGTCATTGTCTTGGTAGAAGTCTGGGGTTTGAAGTTCTTCCTCGTCATTGAACTGTATCAAATACGGTTCAGATTTATATTATTAATGGTTGATTTAACACAAAGTATCAGTGTATATAAAGTACACAGTGTCTTCCACTTTCAGATCAGGTAGATCTGTAGACTTCCAAGTACCCTACTGTAATTGTAAAAGCAAACGTCTTAAAAGTCAGCTGTAAGTCACATGATATTGTTTCTATACGAGGATCACCTCCTAGAGAAGTCCCAATGTTTTCCCCCCAACTTCCTGAAAAGTGATCGATCAATACAGATAGATACGATTGTAAAGTAATTGATAATAATATGAAATCAATAATCAATTAAAATCCGTCGTGGCCATAACAGAACTTACTTCGTGGTATGACCCGGAGGTCTCCTTCTGAAGCATTCTGATTCGTCTTCAAAGAATACTTCGATTTACTATATAGTTCATTAAAACTCCGGATATTATAAATGATCCATTTTTATTCATAATATAATATTCTCATCGTGTGGCTCTCACGTAGGTAGAGATATTAAACCGGTGGATTCGTTCGTGCGTAGTTAAAGCAGTAAAAAAAACACCTATATTCTACTACTTATTCTGCGAGCACTGGCGATGACGTCACTTTCCTATGGTAATGAGGAAACTTTCAAAATAAAAGCCCGCATTTCAAAACATTGCAAGGTGGATAACTGATTAAAAAGATATTACATTTTAACCAATGTCGAATTTTATTGTGCTAATAAACAAATGCAAGAAGGAATTTATCTAAAAAATAACAAAAAAGAGTTAAATGTTATTTTAAGACCATGTTGCCAATTTTGGGCTTATAGTGAAAAACAAATGTTTCTTTGTGCCAATGTAAAAATGGGGTCTGTAAAATCTATATATGGTGTCATTTCATTTCAACAAGTGCTCAGCATATATGGGAACTCCTTCAAGACTGTTGGAAAATCATTCCAGGTGAAGCTGGTTGAGAGAATGTGTGCAAAGCTGTCATCAAGGCAATGGGTGGCTACTTTGAAGAATCTAAAATGTTAAATATATTTTGATTTGTTTAACACTTTTTTGTTTACTACATGATTCCATATGTGTTATTTCATAGTTTTGATGTCTTCACTATTATTCTACAATGTAGAAAATAGTAAAAAATAAAGAAAAACCCTTGAATGAGTAGGTGTGTCCAAACTTTTGACTGGTACTGTAAGTATTCAGACCCTTTGCTATGAGGCTCGAAATTGAGCTCAGGTGCATCCTGTTTCCATTGATCATTCTTGAGATGTTTCTACAACTTGATTGGAGTCCACCTGTGGTAAATTCAATTGATTTGATATGATTTGGAAAGGCACACACCTGTCTATTTAAGGTCCCACAGTTGACAGTGCATGTCAGAGCAAAAACCAAGCAATGAAGTCAAAGGAATTGTCCATAGAGCTCCGAGACAGGATTGTGTAGAGGCACAGATCTGGGAAGGGTACCAAAACATTTCTGAAGCATTGAAGGTCCCCAAGAACACAGTGGCCTCCATCATTCTTAAATGGAAGAAGTTTGGAACCACCAAGACTTCTTACAGCTGGCCGCCCGGCCAAACTGAGCAATCGGGGAAGAAGGGCCTTGGTCAGGGAGGTGACCAAGAACCCGATGGTCACTCTGATAGAGCTCCAGAGTTCCTCTGTAGGGATTGGAAAACCTTCCAGAAGGACAACCATCTCTGCAGCACTCCACCAATCAGGCCTTTATGGTAGAGTGGCCAGACGGAAGCCACTCCTCAGTAAAAGGCACATGACAGCCCGCTTAGAGTTTGCCAAAAGGCACCTAAATACTCTCAGACCATGAGAAACAATATTCTCTAGTCTGATGAAACCAAGATTGAACTCTTTGGCCTGAATGCCAAGCGTCAAGTCTGGAGGAAACATGGCACCATCCCTACGGTGAAGCACGGTGGTGGCAGCATCATGCTGTGGGGATGTTTTTCAGCGGCAGGGACTGGGAGACTTGTCAGGATCGAGGCAAAGATGAACAGAGCAAAGTACAGAGATCCTTGATAAAAACCTGCTCCAGAGAGCTATGGACCTCAGACTGGGACGAAGGTTTACCTTCCAACAGGACAACAGCCCTAAGCTGTTTAAACACACTATGTTTGTCTATTGTTGTGACTTAGATGAAGATCAGATCAAATTTGATGACCAATTTATGCAGAAATCCAGGTAATTCCAAAGGGTTCACATACTTTTCCTTGCCACTGTATGTAAATAAGGTATTTCTGTTTTAAATGTTTATTACATTTGCTAAAATTTAAAAAACAGTTTTCGCTTTTTCATTATGGGGTATTGTGTGTAGACTGACGAGGGGAAAAGTTTGGAGCCTGCTGGTTTTACGCTCTACCTGATAATTAATTGCAGCCCACCTGGTGTCCCAGGTCTAAATCAGGTCCTGATTTGAGGGGAACAAATGTAAAAACACATTGGAACTGGCTTAAGAGCACTACACAATAGTTTTCAACATAGTTTTACATTTTTTATTTTATTTCACCTGTATTTAACCAGGTAAGCTAGTTGAGAACAAGTTCTCATTTACAACTGCGACCTGGCCAAGAATAAAGCAAAGCAGTGCGACACAAAACAACACAGAGTTACACATGGAATAAACAAGGGTACCAGTATTGGTGTAAACTTTCTAAAGAAATGCTAGTATAAATAATACTATATATATTTAAGTTACTTACTTATAAACAAAGTTATTACATTTAAGTTAATTATCAATAAAAATAAAAAAAATGTCTAAAGGTGTTTGTAATGCTGTGAAAAAATGGTTGTACTGCACTAGAGGAGTGGTTCCCAAACGTTTTCGCTCGGGTCCTCCCTTCCATCATTGGAGAACATCTACCCAATTTCGAAATTGCACCTTGTGCCCCATTCTAATATTACAACCTCTGCACTAGATTAAAATAAATAAATAACGATATTCCCAAAGTTTAGTACGTCTTTGTAGAGGGACTCTTATTTTGAGGAAAGAAAATCCGCGACCGTGTTGCCAGTATTAAATCCTACTGCCAGGAGAACACGGTAATCTATTTTTCTCGTCTATTGGTAGAGGAGGAGTGGTAGGCATTGCCCTTAACTGTTTAACTGATGACAGGGCAGTTTTATTTTTTCCCCTCTCGGTAACTTGGATTGTGTGGAAGTGTTAACTGGTCCCAGAACAGTTTTAAGAGAGGCAACCAATTTGACCCGACTATCACATGCACACAGCACTTTCAGCCGCCGGCAGCATCAGAAACAACATGATCCATCTACTAAACGTTAAGGAAATCTAATATTTATCTAGGGACATGGATTAACTTTACCTTAAACTTTAATTTCACTTTCTTCTCTAGTAGCCTACTTGTGTTCACGGACTAATTTCTTTCTTTTTTTTAGGACAGTTAGAGCGACAGAGACAAAACCGGAACTAGGAAGCAAATGAGCTCCTTAGAAGAGGACATCGGAATTATTATTTATTAATGTTGTTGAGACTTGTCCAAATAGCCAGGCAACCATGGTAACACCAGTGCAACTTTTTATCACATTTGTCCTTCTCGTGTTGAGTTTGGCAGACGATGTTAAACTAAAACACAAACCAGCCTCAAAACCTGTCCGACTGTTCACAGAGGAAGATTTAAAAAGGCACGATGGGAGTGAGGTAACTACTTGTTTGTTATATAGGTCTGTGGGTAGGCTAGCTCTGGTCCACGGCGGTAGGTCGCGTCCCTTCACTAGTTGTAGCGGAGGAACACGCACTAACGCCGTGGACCAGAGCTATGGGTGTAACTAACCCGTGATTTTCACTACAGCAGGACTAATCTATGGTAGGTTAATGGAGGAATGAATAGCTCGTCTTGGTATATGTAAATGTTATGGACTATCAGCGTGAGGGTGGGGTCAGCCAACACAATGACATCGTTTGCTTTATCACTGATAATGCTAATTGATCTAAAAAAATAAAAAATAAAAGTCATAATGTAACTGTTGCTGTGTTTTAGGAAGGGCATCCCATTTACATGGCCATAAAAGGAGTGGTGTTTGATGTAACCAAGGGGAAAGGTAAATACACAAAGTGTTGGGGTGATAACTTATCAAACTCCACAGACTGCTAGTGTGGCGTGATGATGATGATGATGACGTCCCAATGATATCACAGTAGTTCAGGACAGTATAAAGAGACAAGATAAAGTTATGTGTCAATGCTGAATGAATGATCCTTCGCAATTAAAGGTCGACCGAGTATTATTTTTCAACGCCGATACCAATTATTGGAGGACCAAAATAAGCCTATACCTATTAGTCGGCCGATTACATTTTTATATATATATATATATATATATATATATATATATATATATTTGTAGTTATGACAATTACAACAATACTAAATGAACAATGAACCCTTTTTATTTTAACTTAATATATTACATAAATAAAATCTATTTAGTCTCAAATAAATAATGAAACATGTTCAATTTGGTTTTTAAATAATTAAAAAACACTGTGTTGGAGAAGAAAGTAAAAGTGCAATATGTGCCATGTAAAAAAGCTAATGTTTAAGTTCCTTGCTCAGAACATATGAAACCTGGTAGTTCAATATTCCCAGTTCTTCAATATTCCCAGTTAAGAAGTTTTAGGAATTATGACGCGTCGACTATTTCTCTCTATACCATTTGTATTTCATATACCTTTGAGTATTGGATGTTCTTATAGTCACTTTAGTATTGCCAGCCTAATCTCGGGAGTTGATAGGCTTGAAGTCATAAACAGCGCTGTGCCTCAAGCATTGCTAAGAGCTGCTGGCAAACGCATTAAAGTGCTGTTTGAATGAATGCTTACGAGCCTGCTGCTGCCTACCACCGCTCAGTCAGACTGTTCTATCAAATATCAAATCATAGACTTAATTATAATAAAGACACAGAAATACGAGCCTTTGGTCAGTAATATGGTAAAATCCGGAAACTATAATTTCGAAAAACAAAACGTTTATTCTTTCGATGAAATACGGAACCGGTCCGTATTTTGTCAAACGGGTGGCGTCCCTAAGTCAAAATATTGCTGTTACATTGCACAACCTTCAATGTAATATCATAATTATGTAAAATACTGGCAAATTAATGACGGTCTTTGTTAGGAAGAAACACAGTTCACAACGAGCCAGGCGGCCCAAACTGCTGCATATACCCTGACTCTGCTTGCACAGAACGCAAGAGAAGTGACACAATTTCCCTAGTTAATATTGTCTACTAACATGGATTTAAGAAAAGCATTGATGTTTATGGTTAGGTACATTGGTGCAACGAATGTGCTTTTTTTTCGCGAATGAGCTTTTGTTAAATTATCACTCATTTGGCGAAGTAGGCTGTGATTCAATGATAAATTAACAGGCACCGCATTGATTATATGCAACGCAGGACAAGCTAGTTAACCTAGTAATATCATCAACCACGTGTAGTTAACTAGTGATTATGTGAAGATTGATCGTTTTTTTATAAGATAAGTTTAATGCTAGCAAGCAACTTAACTTGGCTCCTTGCTGCACTCGCATAACAGGTGGTCAGCCTGCCACGCAGTTTCCTCGTGGAGTGCAATGTAATCGGCAATAATCGGCGTCCAAAAAGGCAGATTACCGATTGTCATGAAAATTTGAAATCGTGCCTAATTAATCATGCCGATTAATCGGTCGACCTCTATTCACAATCACTGGTATCTACATAGGAAGCTGTGTAATTACCAGGGTTGGGGTCAATTGCAGTCAATTCATAAAGTTAACCAAATTCCAATTCCACATTTTCCTACTTGAAAACCATTGAAGAGAATTGGAATTCGAGTTTGAATTTCAGTGTACTTCCTGAATTGTCTGGAATTGAAATAGAATTGACTCCAATCCTGGTAATTACATTGGAAATAACAAGATAGATAACAGGGGAAGAGGATAAGGGGGTTTCGATGTGAGGCCCACACAAACTGCAAATATGTAACAGCTGTAAGTACTGAGGAGCTGTTATTACAGTGGGACTAATACAGTTTATCATTGTAGAGTTCTATGGGAAAGATGGACCATACAATGTCTTGGTTGGAAAGGACTGCACAAGGGCTGTGGCCAAAATGTCCCTTGAGCCAGCTGATCTGACTTCTGACACTGTGAGTAAAGGACAACAAAACAAACGGTTGGGCTGGGGAAGGGGTGCAGCGTCATGAAGGGGAAGGGGTGCAGTGTCATGAAGGGGTGCAGCGTCATGAAGGGGAAGGGGTGCAGCGTCATGAAGGGGAAGGGGTGCAGCGTCATGAAGGGGAAGGGGTGCAGCATCATGAAGGGGTGCAGCGTCATGAAGGCGTGCAGCGGCATGAAGGGGAAGGGGTGCAGCGTCATGAAGGGGTGCAGCGTCATGAAGGGGTGCAGCGTCATGAAGGGGAAGGGGTGCAGGGTCATGAAGGGGAAGGGGTGCAGCATCATGAAGGGGTGCAGCGTCATGAAGGGGTGCAGCGTCATGAAGGGAAAGGGGTGCAGCGTCATGAAGGGGAAGGGGTGCAGCATCATAAAGGGGAAGGGGTGCAGCGTCATAAAGGGGTGCAGCGTCATAAAGGGGTGCAGCGTCATGAAGGGAAAGGGGTGCAGCGTCATAAAGGGGTGCAGCGTCATGAAGGGGAAGGGGTGCAGCATCATAAAGGGGTGCAGCGTCATAAAGGGGTGCAGCGTCATAAAGGGGTGCAGCAACATGAAGGGGTGCAGCAACATGAAGGGGTGCAGCAACATGAAGGGAAAGGGGTGCAGCGTCATGAAGGGAAAGGGGTGCAGCGTCATGAAGGGGAAGGGGTGCAGCATCATAAAGGGGAAGAGGTGCAGCATCATAAAGGTGTGCAGCGTCATAAAGGGGTGCAGCATCATAAAGGGGAAGGTGTGCAGCATCATAAAGGGGAAGGGGTGCGGCGTCATAAAGGAGTGCAGCATCAGAAAGGGGAAGGGGTGCAGCGTCATAAAGGGGTGCAGCATCATAAAGGGGAAGGGGTGCAGCGTCATAAAGGGGTGCAGCATCACCCTGTAGCTCAGTTAGAGCATGGTGTTTGCAACGCCAGGGTTGTGGGTTCGATTCCCACGGGGGGCCAGCACAGAAAAAAAATCTATGAAATGAAATGTATGCATTCACTAGTGTAAGTTGCTCTGGATAAGAGTGTCTGCTAAATGACTAAAATAAAGGGGAAGGGGTGCAGCGTCATAAAGGGGTGCAGCGTCATAAAGGGGTGGAGCGTCATAAAGGGGTGCAGCGTCATAAAGGGGAAGGGGTGCAGCGTCATAAAGGGGTGCAGCGTCATGAAGGGGAAGGGGTGCAGCGTCATAAAGGGGAAGGGGTGCAGCGTCATAAAGGGGAAGGGGTGCAGCGTCATAAAGGGGTGCAGCGTCATAAAGGGGACAGTTAAATGGATGGCTAGACAAGGTAAAAATGGCTGTAGTAGATGGCATGGCTTGGTAACTGTTGTGCGTAGCAGGCAGCTAATTCTTATATGACATGTTTGTAGAATGTTAAGTCCCCTTGTTGACTGAGGTGAATGAAACTATAGCATCAAGGTGATAATGGCTAGAGTCGATGTTGCTTGTTTTTGCTGTTCTCCAAAATTGCATTTTCTTTTTTTTTTCAATTGTGTAGAAATGCAGTAAATGTAAAAAAAAATTAAAATCCTTGGGGGGGGGGGATGATGCCCCTGCTCTGGTCTGCAAAGAACCTGTGTAGATGTTTAACTCCCATCGAACCCTTTTTGCAGAACCATAAAGGGTTCTTCAGAAAAGGTTCCACAAAGAACCCATAGAAAACCATTTTTTCCCCTTTAGTATTCTCTTAGTAATGAAATGGGTGTCTCTTGTTCTTTTTCTTCCTCTTCTCTTTCAGACGGGCCTTACTGAAGAGCAGCTCCAATCCCTTGAGAGTGTATTTGAGGGCACGTACAAGACAAAGTACCCTATTGTAGGCTACACCGCCGTACGCATCCTCAACCAGGATGGTAGCCCCAATGAGGACTTCAAACCTGAAGACCAACCTCACTTTAACATGAGAGACGAGTTCTAAACCAAAGGACTTTTTTTGGGCACTTTTATTTTTTTTATTTTTTTGTTGTTGCTCTGATATATTTTGGTAGGCCAAAACCTTTTGAGACCATAAAGATTAAATACAGTGTGATCCTCAATTTGCTCATGATTGCATACATTAAGCTCATGATTGAAAAATGATTATGAATTCCCAGTCAGATCAATTTGATAGGACTGCATGTCTGGATGTTCTCTGATGAAGCCCAATAAAGGGTGGCCTTACCAAGGGATAAGCAGCCATGTGTTTCAGCTGTATTTTCTTTACTTTTATTTGGAGACCATATTTATATCTTTAAAAAAGAGATGTACTTTAAGATATCATTTTATGTTGACGTCAATAAAAACATGGAATGTTTGTTACTATGTTGTTCGTCAAATACACTTTATAAAATGTGTTTACATTTTTAAGGACTGAATGTTTTCCATTGATCATTTAAATAATTGTAATTGGTTAAATGAGCTATGAAGCTGCACATACCATTCATTTAATGTTAAAGTAGTTGAAAACCTTATTATTATTATTATTTAAATAGTTGGAGTCAAATGTTTGTTGGCTCATTTTTGCATTTCCACCTGGATAGGACAGGTAGTTTCCTCCTGGATAGGACAGGTAGTTTCCTCCTGGATAGGACAGGTCGTTTCCACCTGGATAGGACAGGTAGGTTCCTCCTGGATAGGACAGGTAGTTTCCACCTGGATAGGACAGGTAGGTTCCTCCTGGATAGGACAGGTGGTTTCCTCCTGGATAGGACAGGACGTTTCCACCTGGATAGGACAGGTAGTGTCCTCCTGGATAGGACAGGTAGTTTCCTCCTGGATAGGACAGGTAGTTTCCACCGGGATAGGACAGGTAGTTTCCTCCTGGATAAGACAGGTAGTTTCCTCCTGGATAGGACAGGTAGTTTCAGTTTCCTCCTGGATAGGACAGGTCGTGTCCTGGATAGGACAGGTATTTCCTCCTGGATAAGACAGGTAGGTTCCTCCTGGATAGGACAGGTAGTTTCCACCTGGATAGGACAGGTAGGTTCCTCCTGGATAGGACAGGTAGTTTCCTCCTGGATAGGACAGGACGTTTCCACCTGGATAGGACAGGTAGTGTCCTCCTGGATAGGACAGGTAGTTTCCTCCTGGATAGGACAGGTAGTTTCCACCGGGATAGGACAGGTAGTTTCCTCCTGGATAAGACAGGTAGTTTCCTCCTGGATAGGACAGGTAGTTTCAGTTTCCTCCTGGATAGGACAGGTCGTGTCCTGGATAGGACAGGTATTTCCTCCTGGATAAGACAGGTAGTTTCCTCCTGGATAGGACAGGTGTTTCCTCCTGGATAGGACAGGTATATTCCACCTGGATAGGACAGGTAGTTTCCTCCTGGATAGGACAGGTAGTGTCCTCCTGGATAGAACAGATAGTTTCCTCCTGGATAGGACAGGTAGTATCCTCCTGGATAGGACAGGAAGTTTCCTCCTGGATAGGACAGGTAGTTTCAGTTTCCTCCTGGATAGGACTGGTAGTTTCAGTGTCCACCTGGATAGGACAGGTCGTTTCAGTCCCCTCCTGGATAGGACAGGTGTCTCCACCTGAATAGGACAGGTCATTTCCACCTGGATATGACAGGTAGTCTCCACCTGGATAGGACAGGTAGTTTCCTCCTGGATAGGACAGGTAGTTTCCTCCTGGATAGGACAGGTATATTCCACCTGGATAGGACAGGTAGTTTCCTCCTGGATAGGACAGGTAGTTTCAGTTTCCTCCTGGATAGGACAGGTAGTGTCCTGGATAGGACATGTAGTTTCCTCCTGGATAGGACAGGTAATTTCCTCCTGGATAGGACAGGTAGTTTCAGTTTCCTCCTGGATAGGACAGGTAATTTCCTCCTGGATAGGACAGGTAGTTTCAGGTTCTTCCTGGATAGGACAGGTAGTTTCAGTTTCCACCTGGATAGGACAGGTAGTTTCAGTTTCCTCCTGGATAGGACAGGTCGTTTCCTCCTGGATAGGACAGGTAGATTCCTCCTGGATAGGACAGGTAGTTTCCTCCTGGATAGGACAGGTCGTGTCCACCTGGATAGGACAGGTAGTTTCCTCCTGGATAGGACAGGTAGTGTCCACCTGGATAGGACAGATAGTATGTGGCAAAATTGTGAGTGAGCCCACTCCCTTGGCTGAGAAGCAACCCCACACATGTATGCTCTCAGGATGCTTTACTGTTGGCATGACACAGGACTGATGGTAGCGCTCACTTTGTCTTCTCCGGACAAGCTTTTTTCCAGATGCCCCAAACAATCGGAAAGGGGATTCATCAGAGAAAATGACTTTACCCCAGTCCTCAGCAGTCCAATCCCTGTACTTTTTGCAGAATATCAGTCTGTCCCTGATGTTTTTCCTGGAGAGAAGTGGCTTCTTTGCTGCCCTTCTTGACACCAGGCCATCCTCCAAAAGTCTTCGCCTCACTGTGTGTGCAGATGCACTCACACCTGCCTGCTGCCATTCCTGAGCAAACTCTGTACTGGTGGTGCCCCGATCCCGCTTGCTGGACTTTCTTGGGCCCTGAAGCCTTCTTCACAACAATTTAACCACTCTCCTTGAAGTTCTTGATGATCCGATAAATGGTTGATTTAGGTGCAATCCTACTGGCAGCAATATCCTTGCCTGTGAAGCACTTTTTGTGCAAAGCAATGATGACGGCACGTGTTTCCTTGCAGGTAACCATGGTTGACAGAGGAAGAACAATGATTCCAAGCACCACCCTCCTTTTGAAGCTTCCAGTCTGTTATTCGAACTCAATCAGCATGACAGAGTGATCTCCAGCCTTGTCCTCGTCAACACTCACACCTGTGTTAACGAGAGAATCATTGACATGATGTCAGCTGGTCCTTTTGTGGCAGGGCTGAAATGCAGTGGAAATGTTTTTGGGGGGATTCAGTTCATTTGCATGGCAAAGAGGGACTTTGCAATTAATTGCAATTCATCTGATCACTCTTCATAACATTCTGGAGTATATGCAAATTGCCATCATACAAACTTAGGCAGCAGACTTTGTGAAAATAAAAATTAGTGTCATTCTCAACTTTTGGCCACGACTGTACAGAGTAAAGAGTTTGAATACTTATGTAAATGTGATGTTTTAGTAGTTTATTGGTAAACCATTTGCAAAAATGTCTAAAAATCTATTTTTGCTTTTTCATTATGGGGTATTGTGTGTAAATTGATGAGGATGTATTTAAAAAATATATATAAACCTGTAAAGTAACAAAATGTGCAATAAGTCAAGGGGTCTGAATACTTTCCGAAGGCTCTTTTTGTCACATGTACATTTTGAGGGCAGTGGAATAATTTTTATTTTTAAAAGTCTTAGTGGTAGTATTTTTTTCTGACCCTCAAAAAGTATAAATATATCACTAGTCATAACTTCAAGGCTGTAGTTGTCGTCTGAACGACCAAAGGTCCCCATAGACACTAGTCATAACTTCAAGGCCGTAGTTGTCGTCTGAACGACCAAAGGTCCCCATAGACACTAGTCATAACTTCAAGGCTGTAACTGAAACAGTCGGGATGGCACTACAGTAGTAGTCAACAGCAGCCCGTTCTGTTCTGTAGGGTGGAGCTTTTAACGACACTCCGTCTCACAGGTAGGTCGTCGGCGTCATCGAACAAGGTTAGGCTTCTCCTCTGCTCTGGCATTTTTATGTCTGATTATGAGTCAGACATGAGTAGCCTACCACGTCCAGTATAAGTAATCTTCACAGCCGAGTTCACAGGACAGGCGCCCAACCCGAGCAGAGCAGGACTAACGTTCATTATCACGGACTTGAGAGTTCCCTAGAGAAGTTTAACTACTACGAGCTCTTTCCGGTACTTTGGAGCCCACGTTCCGTCGTTAAACCTGATAAACCATCCAAAACAAAGATGCCTAAAGCGGTGAGGTTTTTTTTGTTTTATTTTAAATACGTTTTTATTTGTCCGACTATGTAAAATGTAATGTATTACACGTAAACTTTCTATCTAAATAAATGTAACAGAGCCTAGACCAAACTATGCTGTAACACAAGGCAGGTCAAATGGATGATCATGTTATTTCACTGTCCAATATACCAGAATAATCTCTTGTTTTTCTATTAATTATCCATTGTTGTCTAAAAGTGATGATATAGCCTTACACAAAAGTATTTTTTTATGATGACAATCACTGAAGTTGCCCTGATTATTTGTTACAGTGTTATTTGTGCCCTAATGTAACAGCTGTGAGTTACATTTGTTGCCTGCTATCTCAAAAAGTTCATCAATATGAACCAAAACCAGAGTCGGAGGGTATTTGCTTTAATATGATACAATCTTTAAGAATATGCTTTTGTTTAACTTTAATATATAATAATGATTAAATATATAACAATTATTTAACATATAATAATTTATTCATATATAACCCACAGTTCCTTGACAAAGTTATAATTCACTAATAATTCTGTAAAAGTATTCAGTTCCCCCCCCCCCCCCCCCCCCCCATTTCAGCAATGTTCTCATAGTGACTGAGATGCACCATTTGTAAAATATCTATAGGCCAAGTCAGCAGTGGATGAGTATTGTCTTGTGTAGATAACAGTATCGGAAAAGAAGCCATCTTCTGTTTAAAAGAAACCCCCAGAGTCCATTTTAAAAGTGTGATGCCTACACGGTCTTACTTATTAACCAAACCCAGAGTTTGACCCACAGGTCTCAAGACTGCTAAGGTAGGCATTACTGGCTAACCATAGATTAACTCTCGCTGTGTGCTAAAGCTTTTTGCACAGCAGTTCTCGAATCATGAAGATTCTCTGTTGGAATCCTATGAAGATTCTCTGTTGGAATCCTATGAAGATTCTCTGTTGGAATCCTATGAAGATTCTCTGTTGGAATCCTATGAAGATTCTCTGTTGGAATCCTATGAAGATTCTCTGTTGGAATCCTATGATGTCATTTTTGATAACATAGCCATTGGCATTTTTTATCAGTGTTGGGTGTTTAGTTTTACATGGCTCAGTCTCGGGTTTCCATAAAGGTTAACTGTGTCTTAAACAAACACTACGCTATAGCAATAACCTTGGGAAGGTATTCTGTTGATGGCGTTTCACTTGGAGCATAGCAACAGCACTCCTTGAGAGAGTCCGACCGCATGGGTCAGTCTAACATCAATCTGACGTCATTTCTGTGACATTCTTCTCTGGAGAGTCAGAGTAGATAAAGCTTTCAACACTATAATAAATACTCCAGGGCTGTATCCCCAATGGCACCCTACTGCATACCCTTGATAGTGCACTACTTTTGACCAAGCACTACGGGCCCTAGTCAAAAGTAGTGCACTATAATGGGAATTAGACCTAGGGTTACTAGGCTTACTAGGGTTACTAGGGTTACCCAGGGAGATGAGACCTAGGGTTACCCAGGGAGATGAGACCTAGGGTTACCCAGGGAGTTGAGACCTAGGGTTACCCAGGGAGATGAGATGAGACCTAGGGTTACCCCAGGGGGATGAGATGAGACCTAGGGTTACCCAGGGAGATGAGACGAGACCTAGGGTTACCCAGGGAGATGAGATGAGACCTAGGGTTACTAGGGTTACCCAGGGAGATGAGACCTAGGGTTACCCAGGGAGATGAGACCTAGGGTTACCCAGGGAGATGAGATGAGACCTAGGGTTACCCAGGGAGATGAGATGAGACCTAGGGTTACCCAGGGAGATGAGATGAGACCTAGGGTTACCCAGGGGGATGAGATGAGATGAGACCTAGGGTTACCCAGGGAGATGAGACCTAGGGTTACCCAGGGAGATGAGATGAGACCTAGGGTTACCCAGGGAGATGAGATGAGATGAGACCTAGGGTTACCCAGGGAGATGAGATGAGACCTAGGGTTACCCAGGGCGATGAGATGAGACCTAGGGTTACCCAGGGAGATGAGATTTAGGGTTACCCAGGGAGATGAGATGAGACCTAGGGTTATCCAGGGAGATGAGATGAGACCTAGGGTTACCCAGGGAGATGAGATGAGACATAGGGTTACCCAGGGAGGTGAGATGAGACCTAGGGTTACCCAGGGAGATGAGATGAGACCTAGGGTTACCCAGGGAGATGAGATGAGACCTAGGGTTACCCAGGGGGATGAGATGAGATGAGACCTAGGGTTACTTGGGTTACCCAGGGAGATGGGTTACCCAGGGAGATGAGACCTAGGGTTACTTGGGTTACCCAGGGAGATGAGATGAGACCTAGGGTTACTAGGGTTACCCAGGGAGATGCGATGAGACCTAGGGTTACCCAGGGAGATGAGATGAGACCTAGGGTTACCCAGGGAGGTGAGATGAGACCTAGGGTTAGCCAGGGAGACGAGATGAGACCTAGGGTTACCCAGGGAGATGAGATGAGACCTAGGGTTACCCAGGGAGATGAGATGAGACCTAGGGTTACCCAGGGAGATGAGATGAGACCTAGGGTTACCCAGGGAGGTGAGATGAGACCTAGGGTTACCCAGGGAGATGAGATGAGACCTAGGGTTACCCAGGGAGATGAGATGAGACCTAGGGTTACCCAGGGAGATGAGGTGAGACCTAGGGTTACCCAGGGAGATGAGATGAGACCTAGGGTTACCCAGGGAGATGAGATGAGACCTAGGTTGCATCACATCCGGCCATGATTGGGAGTCCAATTGGGCGGCGCACAATTGGCCCAGTGTTGTCCGGGTTTGACCGGGGTAGGCCGCCATTGTAAATAAGAGTTTGTTTTTAAACTGACTTGCCTTGTTAAATAAAGGTTCAATAAATGTTTTTATTAAATACCCAGGAAGATACTGGGGAGTGGATAGAACAGGGGCAACCAAATACACATCTGATCAAGATAATCAATCCATCAGGAGGATTGTAATCTCTGTCTAGATAATTACATTTACGTCATTTAGCAGACGCTCTTATCCAGAACGACTTACAGTAGTGAATGCATACATTTCATACATTTTTTTTTTCTCCGTACTGGTCCCCCGTGGGAATCGAACCCACAACCGTGGCGTTGCAAACACCATGCTCTACCAACTGAGCTACACGGGACCTATAATCAATCGATCAGGAGTCTTGTATCTCATCTCTAATCCCAAATCTTCTTGATCAATGAAATAATACATTTTTTTTTGTGCCTGACTACAAAGTGTAGCATGGAAAGTGAAGCATATAGATTGAGCCCATATACAGTATGTTCGTGGTGAGTATATGGTGATTTGCTAGGAAACGTAGCTGTTAAATTGTCAGATATGATCAGACTAAAAAAGAACAACATACAGATCATGTATATATCTGCTCACGGTGATGTGTTAGGAAACATGTAGGTGGTGGAGGCCGATGTTCCAGTTATTGTTGCACAATTTCAGATGGGTTTATCTTTATGGCGCTGGGGCGTGTTGGAGGGTAAGTGTATAAAGAGGTTGTGTAACACAGCAGAAAGCCAACGCTTCAATTCTCTGTCAAGGTTCAGGGAACAGTTATGAGAGAGAGAGAGAGAGAGAGAGAGAGAGAGAGAGAGAGAGAGAGAGAGAGAGAGAGAGAGAGAGAGAGAGAGAGAGAGAGAGAGAGAGACAAACAAAAGTGTGTGTTGCTATATTGCCTGGCCCTGCACCTCTTTATGTACAGATGCCATATCTTAATTTGATCACCCTGTTGTTGCAGACATGTTCCTGCCATGCAGGAAATGCAAACTTGTAGTATATGCAAGATTTAAAAATGCTTCTAAAGTTTATAATTTCACCTTTCAAATGTCAGACTTGAAACAGGGTCGAATTAAGATGCAGCATCTGTATCATATTAATGGTATATATTACATAAAGTGCATTCGGAAAGTATTCTGGCCCCTTGACATTTTGCACATTTTGGTAGGTTACAGCCTTATTTTAAAACGGATTAAATAGTTTTTTTCCCCCTCATCAATCTGCACACAATACCCTATAATGACAAAGCAAAAACAGGATTTTAGAAATGTTTGATAATTTATAAAAATAATTAAGAACCGATATGACATTTACATAAGTATTCAGACCCTTTACTCAGTACTTTGTTGAAGCAGCGATTACAGCCTCGAGTCTTCTTGGGTATGACGCTACAAGCTTGGCACACCTGTATTTGAGGAGTTTCTCCCATTCTTCTCTGCAGATCCTCTCAAGCTCTGTCAGGTTGGATGGGGAGCGTTGCTGCACAGATATTTTCAGGTCTCTCCAGAGATGTTCGATCAGGTTAAAGTCCAGGCTCTGGCTGGGCCACTCAAGGACATTCAGAGACTTGTCCTGAAGCCATTCCTGCGTTGTCTTGGATGTGTGTTTAGGTTCGTTGTCTTGTTGGAAGGTGAACCTTCGCCCCAGTCTGAGGTCCTGAGAGATCTGGAGCAGTTTTACATCAAGTATCTCTCTGTACTTTGCTCCGTTCATCTTTGCCTCGATCCTGACTAGTCTCTCAGTCCCTGCCACTGAAAAACATCCCCACAGTATGATGCTGCCACCACCATGCTTCACCGTAGGGACTGTGCCAGGTTTCTTCCAGACTTGACGCTTGGCATTCAGGCCAAAGAGTTCAATCTTGGTTTCATCAGACCAGAGAATCATGTTTCTCATGGTCTGAGAGTCTTTTGGTGCCTTTTGGCAAACTCCAAACGGGCTGTCATGTGCCTTTTACTGAGGAGTGGCTTCTGTCTGGCCACTCTACCATGAAGGCTGCAGAGATGGTCCTTCTGGAAGATTCCCCCATCTCCACAGAGGAACTCTGGAGCTCTGTCAGAGTGACCATCGAGTTCTTGGTCACCTCCCTGACCAAGGCCATTCTCCCACGAACTGCTCAGTTTGGCCGGGCAGCCAGCTCTAGGAAGAGTCTTGGTGGTTCCAAATTTCTTCCATTTATGAATGATGGAGGCCACTGTGTTATTGGGGACCTTCAATGCTGCAGACATTTTTTGGTACCCTTCCCCAGATCTGTATCTCGACACATCTTGTCTTGGACAAATCCTTCGACCTCATGGATTGGTTTTTGCTCTGACATGCATTGTCAACTGTGGGACCTTATATAGACAGGTGTGTGCCTTTCCAAATCATGTCCAATCAATTGAATTTACCACAGGTGGACTCCAATGAAATTGTAGAAACATCTCAAAGATGATCAATGGAAACAGAATGCACCTGAGCTCAATTTCGAGTCTCATAGCAAAGGGGTCTGAATACTTATGTAAATAAGGTATTTCTGTTTTTTATTTTTAATACATTTGCAAAAAAATTCTAAAAAACTGTTGTGCTTCGTCATTATGGCGTATTGTGTGTAGATTGCTGAGGCTGTAACGTTACAAAATTTGGAAAAAGTCAAGGGGTCTGAATACTTTCCAAAAGCTCTGTACCTTAAAAGATGTCTTGGCTGAAAATAGGCAGGACATCTTTTCAACAATGCACAATCTCTCTGGCTACAATCGTTTTTTCCATGGCAGAAAATCAGATTATGATACCTGGTCTGTATTGAAGAAGCAGTCTCCTTTTTCATACTCTTTGCTTATTTATAAACTGCTGTGAAATATATTTTACCTCAAAATATTGTATTTTCAGCTGTTTGAAGCTGGTGTACAAAACCAAAAGTAAAATTCGCGAAAACGAAATTTAATTAAGAACGGGAAGCATAGAAATAGAGCACGTAGAACCGATCTACAGCTTCTTAGACTGGCTTTCAATGAGAATGACAGATCTATAACACACATTTCTATGTGAATTTGGTTGGGTCGCCCAAAAAATTTAATATTGCAGCTTGAAGTGATAGTGATATCTGTAGTCCCTCAGCAACAGTGTAAGGGCAGTCCCTCAGGAACAGTGTAAGGGTAGTCCCTCAGTAGCAGTGTAAGGGTAGTCCCTCAGTAACAGTGTAAGGGTAGTCCCTCAGTAACAGTGTAAGGGTAGTCCCTCAGTAACAGTGTAAGGGTAGTCCCTCAGTGACAGTGTAAGGATAGTCCCTCAGTGACAGTGTAAGGGTAGTCCCTCAGTAACAGTGTAAGGGTAGTCCCTCAGTAACAGTGTAAGGGTAGTCCCTCAGTAACAGTGTAAGGGCAGTCCCTCAGTAACAGTGTAAGGGTAGTCCCTCAGTAACAGTGTAATTGTAGTCCCTCAGTAACAGTGTAAGGGTAGTCCCTCAGTAGCAGTGTGAGGGTAGTCCCTCAGTAACAGTGTAATTGTAGTCCCTCAGTAACAGTGTAAGGGTAGTCCCTCAGTAACAGTGTAATTGTAGTCCCTCAGTAACAGTGTAAGGGTAGTCCCTCAGTAGCAGTGTAAGGGTAGTCCCTCAGTAACAGTGTAAGGGTAGTCCCTCAGTAACAGTGTAAGGGCAGTCCCTCAGTAACAGATTAAGGGCAGTCCCTCAGTAACAGTGTAAGGGTAGTCCTTCAGTAACAGTTTAAGGGTAGTACCTCAGTAACAGTGTAAGGGTAGTCCCTCAATAACAGTGTATGGGTAGTCCCTCAGTAGCAGTGTAAGGGAAGTCCCTCAGTAACAGTGTAAGGGCAGTGCCTCAGTAACAGTGTAAGGGTAGTCCCTCAGGAACAGTGTAAGGGTAGTCCCTCAGTAACAGTGTAAGGGCAGTCCCTCAGTAACAGTGTAAGGGTAGTCCCTCAGTAACAGCGTAAGGGTAGTCCCTTAGTGACAGTGTAAGGGCAGTGCCTCAGTAACAGTGTAAGGGTAGTCCCTCAGTAACAGTATAAGGGTAGTCCCTCAGGAACAGTGTAAGGGTAGTCCCTCAGTAACAGATTAAGGGCAGTCCCTCAGTAACAGTGTAAGGGTAGTCCTTCAGTAACAGTTTAAGGGTAGTACCTCAGTAACAGTGTAAGGGTAGTCCCTCAATAACAGTGTAAGGGTAGTCCCTCAGTAGCAGTGTAAGGGAAGTCCCTCAGTAACAGTGTAAGGGCAGTGCCTCAGTAACAGTGTAAGGGTAGTCCCTCAGGAACAGTGTAAGGGTAGTCCCTCAGTAACAGTGTAAGGGCAGTCCCTCAGTAACAGTGTAAGGGTAGTCCCTCAGTAACAGTATAAGGGTAGTCCCTCAGGAACAGTGTAAGGGTAGTCCCTTAGTAACAGTGTAAGGGCAGTGGCTCAGTAACAGATTAAGGGCAGTCCCTCAGGAACAGATTAAGGGCAGTCCCTCAGTAACAGTGTAAGGGTAGTCCCTCGGTAACAGATTAAGGGCAGTCCCTCAGTGTAAGGGCATATTTGGCTTCTACCACCTCGTAAAACTTGCCCACCCCTATACGTTGAGGTTCATGTTATTCTTGAGAGAGACATCTGTACTTTGGCAAGCGTTGAATGCTTTGTTACGTTAACCTTGCAGGCCCTGCTAGTCCAAAGTCTATTGAGATAGTAGTTAGCGATTAGCGACGGTTTATGAGGAAGTGTCTTCACAGCAGCACCTCAAAGGTATAGTTCACCTTAAACAATGACATTATTTATGTTTCCTTACCTTGAAAGTAGATGTGCGGACTAGAATAGATTGCGATCTACATTCTGTCTCTGTATACACAGCTATAGCCACTATTAACTAAATCATCGACTATGAGAGAATGAATGAACTAATCTTAATGAACCTTGTCCCCAAATCACCTCAAAGTAACTTCAAATCAAGTCACTGAGTTGCACAATACCTTTTTGAAGTTTTACATTTTTAGTCATTTAGCAGACGCTCTTATCCAGAGCAACTTACAGTAGTGAATGCATACATTTCATTTCATACATTTTTTTTTTTCTGTACTGGCCCCCTGTGGGAATCAAACCCACAACCCTGGTGTTGCAAACACCATGCTCTACCAACTGAGCTATAGGGAAGTTGAACAGGGTTGTAATCATTCAACAAAGTATATTGGAAAAGAAAGCTTGTACCTACAGACAAGCTGTTTCTGTGTATCCTGTGTAATGTAAGGCATTGTCAGCACTACTTGACCAGGTCAGATTCCTGGTACATGGAGATGTAGCTGGTGAATAAAGGCCGGTTCTGATTCTGAATCTCCAGGTCAATATCCGGGTTACCAGCATGGATGCTGAGTTGGAGTTCTCCATTGTTCCCAGCACCACCGGCAAAGAGTTGTTCGATCAGGTCAGTTCACATTCACTAACTAACTAACTCTCTCTCACACACACACTCCCTCACTAACTAACTCACTCACTCGCTAACTACTCACTCACTCACTCACTCGCTAACTAACTCTCACTTACTCACACTCCCTCACTAACTCCCTCCCTCCCTCCCTCACTCACTCCCTCCCTCACTAACACTCACACTCACTCACTCCCTCCCTCACTCACTCTCACACTCTCTCCCTCACTAACTATCCCATCTAATTTTAATGACCGTGTTGTAGGACAAAGGTGAACAAGGTTTTCTAAAAATCTATATTTTGTCAGTGTCACGTCTCTCCAGTGTAAAACGTTTCTTTGTTTTTCTCCTCTGTCTCCTGTGTGTTTACTCCAGGTGTCCAGAACGGTCGGTCTGCGGGAGACCTGGTACTTCGGCCTGCTGTTCGTCAACACCAAAGGGTTCCAAACATGGCTGAAGTTTGATAAAAAAGTAAGTTGTTACATGTGATCCAGCGGTTACAGCTCTGTATGCCTGAGTCGGGCATTGGGTCGGAATCCGACTCACTGCTCTTTGACTTTACCCTCTTCCTGTCTGAATTAGGATGGATACACCTTAAGCTGCACAGTGACACCTAAATGACAAATCCGACATACATAGCTCACAGTTATGTTGTCACGCTCTGACCTAGGAGAGCTATTTTTTCCTCTGTTTAGTTAGGTCAGGGTGTGATAGGTGGGTGGGTGATTTCATTCTATGTTTGTGTTTCTATGTTTTGGCCGGGTATGGTTTCCAATCAGAGGCAGCTGTTTATCGTTTGTCTCTGATTGGAAGCCATACTTAGGCAGCCTTTTTCCCACTTGGTTTTCGTGGGGTAGTTGTTTTCTGTTTCGTTTGTGTAACTTGACAGAACTGTTGGCTGTCGTTTTTGTTTATTTGTCTAAGTGTTCGATTTCATTAAAATACAATATGAGCACTCAACACGCTGTGCCGTGGTCCCCTCTATACAACGCCCGTTACATATGTACT
This sequence comes from Salmo salar, assembly GCF_965601325.2. Taxonomy (NCBI): domain Eukaryota; kingdom Metazoa; phylum Chordata; class Actinopteri; order Salmoniformes; family Salmonidae; genus Salmo; species Salmo salar. Next base: position 52,825,542 of record NC_138299.1, read on the forward strand.
GTATAAGTACACTGTAATGTTAGGAACTGCCCTAAGGCCACAAATCATGTTTATTTGAATGGAATGGTTTCAAACGCTATGGTTCCATTTATTCCATTCTAGACATAGCAATGAAACCTACCATTGATTTATTGTGTAGGTCAGTGGTATTCAAACTTTTTCAGGGGGGACCCCATTGGTTTCCGTCAGAATTTATGGCGACCCCATTGGTTTCCGTCAGAATTTATGGCGACCCCATTGGTTTCCGTCAGAATTTATTGCGACCCCATTTGTTTCCGTCAGAATTGATGGCGACCCCATTTGTTTCCGTCAGAATTTATGGCGACCCCATTGGTTTCCGTCAGAATTTATTGCGACCCCATTTGTTTCCGTCAGAATTGATGGCGACCCCATTTGTTTCTGTCAGAATTTATTGCGACCCCATTTGTTTCCGTCAGAATTTATGGCGACCCCATTTGTTTCCGTCAGAATTTATTGCGACCCCATTTGTTTCCGCCAGAATTGATTGCGACCCCATTTGTTTCCGTCAGAAGTTACTGCGACCCCATTTGTTTCCGTCAGAATTGATGGCGACCCCATTGGTTTCCGTCAGAATTCATGGCGACCCCATTGGTTTCCGTCAGAATTCATGGCGACCCCATTGGTTTCCGTCAGAATTCATGGCGACCCCATTGGTTTCCATCAGAATTCATGGCGACCCCATTTGTTTCCGTCAGAATTCATGGGGACCCCATTCCCCCCCCCCCTAAGAATTTCTCGCGACCCCACCAACTCCAAATCTAATGACACAACCTTAAAATCTGCAAATTTCGATTTTGTACAGCGATGGGTTCGGATTTCTAAACTTTAAATATTGTTCATCATACTAGAGACATGAGGATAGTAGCCGTCATCTGGTTTCCACACCAGGAGTTAAATGGGTATCTGTAGGTGTCACGTCCTGACCAGTATAGAGTATATTTGGTTATTGTAGTTTGGTCAGGACGTGGCAGAGGGTAGTTGATGTATGTATTATGGGGTTTGTCACTGGTCTATGTCTGTGTTTCTATGTCTAGTTGATTGGGGTTGGACTCTCAATTGAAGGCAGGTGTGTTAAGTTGCCTTTGATTGGGAGTCCTATATAGTAGGGTGTGTTTGTCTTTGTTTTTCGTGGGTAGTTGTTTGAGAGCACTGCTTTTTGTTGAGCCTGCTTTCACTGTTTCATGTCATTAGTTTGTTTATTGTTTTCTTCCGTGGTGTTCGCATTATTTTATAAATAAATATGTTGAGCACGAAACCCGCTGCGCATTGGTCCCTTTCTCTCTACGACGACAAGCGTGACAGTAGGAGGAATGCATACGGTGGAGGCAATTAAGCTGGGAATGTACTGAGTGAAGGAAAGACGATCACATGGTTGCCGTCACTGATAATGGTGGAGAGATGTGGTTTAGTGAGGAATGGGGGTCAAGGTCAGGTCAGGTCACGTTAAGGGAGAAGGAGCAGTTTGTTGCCCGCATCACTTAACTTCCTGTCTAGCAATAAAGATATAATGTTTAGAGAGAGTCCACCCAAATTGGTGTGTAAATATATATATTACCACTGGTGAATACATGTATTTGTCTTATGCAGCTCGTACTGACCCAATGGGTGAATAAACTCAGTTTAAGCTTTACTAATCAACGTATAACCTTCTATTCATTGCAAAAAAATCCAATACATTTACTCAATAACATTTTATTTTTCAAATGATCTCTCTCAAAAACGTGTGTATATTGTCCTCGACATTCATCTGTACTCTTTGTTTTTTTATTCCTAATATAAATTCATAAATACATATTTTGGCAACCCCACTGCTGTTTCCCCTGATGTTGAATACCACTGACATGGGGGTTACTCATGTCATAACCACACTCACCCCCCCCCTGCATCTCCTCCCCTCTCCTCTCCTCCTCTCTCCTCCTCTCTCCCCTCCTTTCCGATCCTCTCATCTCCTCTCCTCTCCTCTCCTCCTCTCTCCCTTTCCTCTCCTCCCCTCTCATCCTCTCTCCCCTCCTTTCCCATCCTTTCCTCTCTCTCTCCCTTTCCTCTCCTCCCCACTCATCCTCTCTCCCCTCCTTTCCCATCCTCTCCTCTCTCTCTCCCTTTCCTCTCCTCCCCACTCATCCCTCTCTCCCCCTCCTCTTTCCCATCCTCCCCTCTCCTCCTCCCTCTCCCCTCTCCTCTCCTCTCCTCTCCTCCTCCTCTCCTCTTCCTCTTCCTCTCCTCTCCTCTCCTCTCCTCTCCTCTCCTCTCCTCCCCTCCCTCTCTCCTCTCCTCTCCTGTCTCCCTCTCCTCTCCTGTCTCCCTCCCCTCTCCAGGTGTTAGCCCAGGAAGTAAAGAAAGATGTTCCCCTCCAGTTTCGTTTACGGGCCAAGTTCTACCCAGAGGACGTGGATGAGGAGCTGATCCAGGAGAGCACCCAGAAACTGTTCTTCCTGCAGGTACACACACACACACACACACACACACACACACACACACACACACACACACACACACACACACACACACACACACACACACACACACACACACACACACCACACACAGACAGACCCCCCCCCTCCCCCACATGATCTAGATGTTTGTCTCCCACCTCCAGGTGAAGGAGGACATCCTAAATGATGAGGTGTACTGCCCTCCAGAGTCTGCTGTTCTGCTAGCCTCCTACTCTGTACAGGCCAAGTTTGGAGACTTCAATAAGGAAACACACCAGAATGGTTACCTGGCCAATGAATGCCTGCTGCCCAAGAGGTGAGTCAGTGTGGAGCAGGAGGGTGGATGAACCTCCAGATGGAGCAGGGGGTGGATGAACCTCCAGATGGAGCAGGGGGTGGATGAACCTCCAGATGGAGCAGGGGGTGGATGAACCTCCAGATGGAGCAGGGGGTGGATGAACCTCCAGATGGTGGCTGTATGCCTTGTTCACTACATAATTAATACCCATATATCTAATATATATATATCTAATACCAAGACGCCAACTTCAAACTCAAGTGTTCTCACTTCCTGTTATTTTATGGCAAAATTAGCATCATAAGAAACAGGTGTATGGTGTGTTATATTTATGACATGCTGTCTGTGCTTGAGGTAAGGTGTTATATTACAATAAGACATGTGCTTGAGGTAAGGTGTGCATGTTTACACAGCCTCACGAAAACCTACAGTATGTGAAATATACAGAGAAGTATATTTTCTGGGTGATTTAAATATTGACTGGCTTTCATCAAGCTCCCCACTCAAGAAAAAACTTACCAACCCTTAGTAAACTTCTGGAAAAATGTGTTTGACCAGATACAATGCTATTTTACAGTAAACAAATTGACAACAGATTTTCAGCACGCTTATAGGGAAGGACACTCAACAAGCACAGCACTTAAACAAATGACTGGTGATTGGCTGAGAGAAATTGATGATACAATGATTGTGGGGGCTGTCTTGTTAGACTTCAGGGCAGATTTTGACATTATTGATCAGTCGGCTGCTGGAAAAACGTATGTGTTATGGTTTTACACCCCCTGCTATTTTGTGGATAAAGAGTTACCTGTCTAACAGAACACAGAGGGTGTTCTTTAATGGAAGCCTCTCCAACATAATCCAGGTAGAATCAGGAATTCCCCAGGGTAGCTGTTTAGGCACCTTGCTTTTTCCAATCTTTACTAACGACATGCCACTGACTTTGAGTAAAGCCAGAGTGTCTATGTATGCGTATGACTCAACACTATACACGTCAGCTACTACAACGACTGGAATGGGTAGCAAGGAATAAGTTAGTATTAAACATTTCCAAAACTAAAAGCATTGTATTTGGGACAAATCATTCACTAAATCCTTAACCTCAACTAAATATTGTAATGAATAATGTAGAAATTGAGCAAGTTGAGGTGAATAAATTACTTGGAGTAACCCTGGATTGTAAACTGTCATGGTCAAAACGTATTGATACAACAGTAGCTAAGATGGGGAGAAGTCTGTCCATAATAAAGCGCTGCTCTGCCTTCTTAACAGCACTATCAACAAGGCAGGTCCTACAGGCCCTAGTTTGTCACACCTGTTCAGTAGGGTTGCCAGGTGCCACAGAGAGGGACTTAGGGAAAATTGCAGTTGGCTCAGAACAGGCAGCATGCCTGGCCCTTGGATGTACACAGAGAGCTGATATTAATAATATGCATGTCATTCTCTCATGGCTCAAAGTGGAAGAGAGATTGACATCATCACTACTTGTTTTTGTAAGAGGTGTTGACCGAGCTGTCTCCTTAAAATACTTGCACACAGCTTGGACACCCATGAAGAGTAGCTGCTGCCTTGGCAGGAACTAATGGGGATCCATAATAAACCCCATGAAGAGTAGCTGCTGACTTGGCAGGAACTAATGGGTATCCATAATAAACCCCAGGAAGAGTAGCTGCTGCCTTGGCAGGAACTACTGGGGATCCATAATAACCCCCAGGAAGAGTAGCTGCTGCCTTGGCAGGAACTAATGGGATCCATAATAAACCCCAGGAAGAGTAGCTGCTGCCTTGGCAGGAACTAATGGGGATCCATAATAAATACACACACAGTGCATTCGGAAAGTATTCAGACCCATTGACTATTTCCACATTTTGTTTTACGTTACAGCCTTATTCTAAAATGGATTAAATCGTTTTTTTCCCCTCATCATTCTACACACAATTCCCCATAATGACAAAGCAAAAACTGTTTTTTATAAATGTTAAAATTTTTATTCAAAATGAAAAACTGAAATTTACATAAGTATTTAGACCCTTTACTCAGTACTTTGTTGAAGCACCTTTGGCAGCGATTACAGCTTCGAGTCTTCTTGGGTAAGACGCTACAAGCATGGCACACCTGTATTTGGGGAGTTTCTCCCATTCTCTGCAGATCCTCTCAAGGTGTCAGGTTGGATGGGGAGCGTCGTTGTACAGCTATTTTCAGGTCTCTCCAGAGATGTTCAACTGGGTTCAAGTCCGGGTTCTGGCTGGGCCACTCAAGGACATTCAGAGACTTGTCCCGAAGCCACTCTTGCGTTGTCTTGGCTGTGTTCTTAGGGTCGTTGTCCTGTTGGAAGGTGAACCCTCGCCCCAGTCTGAGTTCCTGAGGGCTCTGGAGCAGGTTTTCATCAAGGATCTCTCTGTACTTTGTACTGTTCATCTTTCCCTCAATCCTGACTAGTCTCCCAGTCCCTGCTGCTGAAAAACATCCCCACACCATGATGCTGCCACCACCAGGCTTCACCGTAGAGATGGTGCCAGCTTTCCTCCAGAAGTGACGCTTCATATTCAGGCCAAAAAGTTCAATCTTGGTTTCATCAGACCAGAAAATCTTGTTTCTCATGGTCTGAGAGTCTTTAGGTGCCTTTTGGCAAACTCTAAGCGGGCTGTCGTGCCTTTTACTGAGAAGTGGCTTCCGTCTGGCCACTCTACCATAAAGGCCTGATTGGTGGAGTGCTGCAGAGATGGTTGTTCTTCTGGAAGGTTCTTCCATCTCCACAGAGGAACTCTGGAGCTCTGTCAGAGTGGCTATCAGGTTCTTGGTCACCTCCCTGACTAAGGCCTCTCTACTCCGATTGCTCAGTACGGCAGCCAGCTCTAGGAAGAGTCTTGGTGGTTCCAAACTTCTTTCATTTAAGAATGATGGAGGCCAGTCTATTCTTGGGGACCTTCAATGCTGCAGAAATGTTTTGTTACCCTTCCCCAGATCTGTGCTTCGACCCAATCCTGTCTCGGATCTCTACGGACAATTCCTTCGACCTCATGACTTTGCTCTGACATACACTGTCAACTGTGGGACCTTATATAGACAGGTGTGTGCCTTTCCAAATCATGTCCAATGAATTGAAGTTACCACAGGTGGACTCCAATCAAGTAGAAACATCTCAAGGATGATCAATGGAAACAGGATTCCCCTAAGGTCAATTTCGAGTCTCATAGCAAAGGGTCTGAATAGTTACGAAAATAAGGCATTTCTGTTTTTTTAAATTTCCCAACATTTCTAAAAGCCTGTTTTCACTTTGTCATTATGGGGTAGTGTCTAAATTGATGAGGATCTTTTTTTATTCATTCTAAAAAATGTGGAAAAAGTCAAAATCTGAATAGTTTCCGAAGGCACTGTGTGTTAGTGTGTCTTTCGGAGGTGATAAACAGAAGACACATTTCCTGACTGAAAAGAAAATGGACCAATAAAGTCTTCTTCTTCTTCATCATCTTCTTCTTCTCCTTCTTCGCCTTCTTCTTCTTCTCTCAGAGTGCTGGATCAACACAAGCTGTCTAAAGAACAGTGGGAGCAGCGGATCCAGACCTGGCACGAGGAACACAGAGCTATGCTCAAGTGAGTGTGAACGCTTGCCCCCCCACACACACACACACACACACACACACACACACACACACACACACACACACACACACACACACACACACACACACACACACACACACACACACACACACACACACACACACAATCACATATTAGTGAAATAGCGTACTACTGTATAGGTGTATATGTCCTAAGAAGCATATAGATATTGAGTACTGTATGTACTGCTAACTTCTACAGTTAGGATGCAAACCTTTTCCACCAATTACAGTTAGGATTCAAACCTTTTCCACCAATTACAGTTAGGATTCAGACCTTTTCCACCAATTACAGTTAGGATTCAGGCCTTTTCCACCAATTACAGTTAGGATTCAGTCCTTTTCCACCAATTACAGTTAGGATTCAGACCCTTTCCACCAATTACAGTTAGGATTCAGACCTTTTCCACCAATTACAGTTAGAATTCAGACCTTTTCCACCAATTACAGTTTGGATTCAGACCTTTTCCACCAATTACAGTTAGGATTCAGACCTTTTCCACCAATTACAGTTAGGATTCAGACCTTTTCCACCAATTACAGTTTGGATTCAGACCTTTTCCACCAATTACAGTTAGGATTCAGACCTTTCCCATCAATTACAGTTAGGATTCAGGCCTTTCCCACCAATTACAGTTAGGATTCAGTCCTTTTCCACCAATTACAGTTAGGATTCAGACCTTTTCAACCAATTACAGTTAGGATTCAGACCTTTTCCACCAATTACAGTTAGGATTCAGACCTTTTCCACCAATTACAGTTAGGATTCAGGCCTTTTCCACCAATTACAGTTTGGATTCAGACCTTTTCCACCAATTACAGTTAGGATTCAGACCTTTTCCACCAATTACAGTTAGGATTCAGACCTTTTCCACCAATTACAGTTAGGATTCAGACCTTTTCCACCAATTACAGTTAGGATTCAAACCTTTTCCACCAATTACAGTTAGGATTCAGACCTTTTCCACCAATTACAGTTAGGATTCAGGCCTTTTCCACCAATTACAGTTTGGATTCAGACCTTTTCCACCAATTACAGTTTGGATTCCATTAATGCTTTGTGAACAGGGAGGATGCTATGCTGGAGTATCTAAAGATCGCCCAGGACTTGGAGATGTATGGAGTCAACTTCTTTGACATTAAGAACAGGAAGGGGACAGAGCTGTGGCTCGGGGTAGATGCCCTGGGACTCAACATCTACGAGAAGGACGACAGGTAAACATCTGACTGAATGACTGACTACCTCTACTCTACCTCTACTCCACCTCTACTCCACCTCTACCTCTACTCTACTCTACCTTTACTCTACCTCTATTCTACCTCTACCTCTACTCTACCTCTACTCTACCTCTACTCTACTCTACCTCTACCTCTACTCCACCTCTACGCTCCTCTACCTCTACCTCTACTCTACCTCTACTCTACCTTTACTCTACTCTACTCTACCTCTACCTCTACCTCTACTCTACTCTACCTCTACTCTACTCTACTCTACTTCTACCTCTACTCTACTCTACCTCTACTCTACTCTACCTCTACTCCACCTCTACTCCACCTCTACTCTACCTCTACTCTACTCTACCTCTACTCTACCTCTACTCTACTTCTACTCTACTCTACCTCTACTCCACCTCTACTCTACCTCTACCTCTACTCTACCTCTACTCCACCTCTACTCTACCTCTACTCTACCTTTACCTCTACCTCTACTCTACCTCTACTCTACCTCTACCCTTCGCCTGTTAACTGTAATCTACTTCTCCTCTCAGTCCCTAGCCTACTGTCAGCTAACATCAAACATGACCGGCGGGTTGTCGATGTTACGGGGAGGTCGTTACCCTAGTTCTCTCCTGAGTCCTCTAAAACAGTATTGATTATGTCATGATATTAGTAGTACTTAAAGGAGTCACACAACGTTTTGTTTGCACTTGTTTTTAACTGCTGAATGTTGACATTTGTTCTCTGTTCCAGACTGACTCCAAAGATTGGGTTTCCCTGGAGTGAAATTAGGAACATTTCATTCAATGATAAAAAGTTCATCATCAAGCCCATTGATAAGAAAGCTCCCGTGAGTCCTCTACTAGAATATTCTGTTAATGTCAGTCCAGTTACTGCCGTAAGCCTCAGGTCTTGTTCAGTACACCACTTCAGAGACCGAGAGAGTGTAAACAAGTGTCTGTGTGAGAGAGAGAGAGAGAGAGAGAGAGAGAGAGAGACAGAGAGAGAGAGAGAGAGAGAGAGTGAGGGATTGAGAGAGCACGAGAGAGCGATTGAGATTGATAGAGAGAGAGAGAGCGAGAAAGAGCGAGAGAGAGAGAGCGAGAGAGAGAGAGCGATTGAGATAGAGAGAGAGACTGAGAGAGAGATTGAGATTGAGAGAGGTTTAATAAAACCCAACATATGTTCTCAGGATTTTGTGTTCTACGCCCCTCGTCTGGGGATGAATAAGCGCATCCTGGCTCTGTGCATGGGGAACCATGAGCTATACATGAAACGCAGGAAGCCGGACAACATCGAGGTGCAGCAGATGAAGACTAAGGCCAGGGAGGAGAAACACCAGAAACAGATGGAAAGGTGAGAGACAGGACCACACCTTCACCTGTACACACCTGTACACAGGACCACACCTTCACCTGTATACACCTGTACACAGGACCACACCTTCACCTGTACACACCTGTACACAGGACCACACCTTCACCTGTACACACCTTCACCTGTACATACCTGTACACAGGACCACACCTTCACCTGTATAGACCTGTACACAGGACCACACCTTCACCTGTATAGACCTGTACACAGGACCACACCTTCACCTGTACACAGGACCACACCTTCACCTGTATAGACCTGTACACAGGACCACACCTTCACCTGTATAGACCTGTACACAGGACCACCCCTTTACAGACCTGTACACAGGACCACACCTTCACCTGTATAGACCTGTACACAGGACCACACCTTCACCTGTATACACAGGAGCAAAACAGACTGCTTTACTGACATGTGTATGATAATTGCTGTAGGTGAATACATGCATTTACATTTTAGCAGACACTCTTATCCAGAGCGACTTATAGTAGTGAATGCATACATTTCATACATTTTTGTACTGGCCCCCCCCCCGTGGGAATCAAACCCACAACCCTGGCGTTGCACACACCATGCTCTACCAACTGAGCCACAGGGACGAATACTTTTCCATGCCTTTGGAAAGTATTCTTACCCTTTGACTTTTCCCACATTTTGTTACGTTACAGCCTTTTCTAAAATGTATTAAATATTTTTATTTCTTCATCAATCTACACAAAATAATAACCCCATAATAATAAAGCAAAATCAGGCTTTTAGACATTTTTGCTAATTTATCAAAATAAAACATTTTATATCATTCACAAGTATTCAAACCCTTTACTCAGTACTTTGTTGAAGCACATTTTGGTAGCGATTACAGCCTCCAGTCTTCTTGGGTATGACGCTACAAGCTTGGCACACCTGTATTTGGGGAGTGTCTCCCCCATTCTTCTCTGTAGATCCTCTCAAGCTCTGTCAGGTTGGATGGGGAGCGTCACTGCATAGCTATTTTCAGGTCTCTCAAGAGATTTTAGATCGGGTTGGCATTCAGGCCAAAAAGTTCAATCTTGGTTTCATCAGACCAGAGAATCTTGTTTCTCATGGTCTGAGAGTCTTTAGGTGCCTTTTGGCAAACTCCAAGCGGGCTGTCATTTGCCTTTTACTGAGGAGTGGCTTCCGCCTGGCCACTCTACCATAAAGGCCTGATTGGTGGAGTGCTGCAGAGATGGTTGTCCTTCTGGAAGGTTCTCCCATCTCCACAAAGGAATAGAGCTCTGTGACAAAGGCCCATCTCTCCCGACTGCTCAGTTTGGCCGGGCGACCAGCTCTAGGAAGAGTCTTGGTGGATCCAAACTTCTTCCATTTAATAATGATGGAGGCCACTGTGTTCTTGGGGACCTTCAATGCTGCAGAAAAGTTTTGGTACCCTTCCCCAGATCTGTGCCTCGACACAATCCTGTCTCAATGCTCTCCGGACAATTCCTTCGACCTCATGACTTGGTTTTTGCTCTGATATGCACTGTGGAGGCCACTTCTGTAAAGCTGTCGAGATTCAGAAGAAAGTTCTTTGTTTCTGTCCATTTTGAGCCTGTAATCGAGCCCATAAATGCTGATGCTCCAGATACTCAACTAGTCTAAAGAAGGCCAGTTTTATTGCTTCTTTAATCAGGACAACAGTTTTCAGCTGTGCTAACATAATTTCAAAAGGGTTTTCTAATGATCAATTAGCCTTATAAAATGATAAACTTGGATTAGCTAACACAACGTGCCATTGGAACACAGGAGTGATGGTTGCTGATAATAGGCCTCTGTACACCTATGTAGATATTCCATAAAAAATCTGCCGTTTCCAGCTACAATAGTCATTTACAACATTAACAATGTCTACACTGTCTTTCTGATCAATTTGATATTATTTTAACGGACCAATTTTTTTAGCTTTTCTTTCAAAAACAAGGAAATTTCTAAGTGACCCCAAACTTTTGAACTGTAGTGAATAAGGTATCTGTTTTTTTTTATTTTTGTTTTTATACATTTGCAAAAATGTCTAAAAACCTGTTTTCGCTTCGTCATTATGGGGTATTGTGTGCAAATTCACGAGGAAAACATTATTAAATCAATTTAAGAATAAGGCTGTAACGTAACAAAATTTGGGAAAAGTTAAGAAGGGGTCTGAATACTTTCCAAAGGTTTTGTAGGTCACTATTACTTGATGTAGAGCATTTACTACCTTATGGACCCTGTGGAATCCACAACTCCATCCTTGAATTTCAGAGTGGTTATATTTCTACAGCTCCATCACTCAGCTTTATAGCAAGCCTTTATGTAACAGCTTTATATAACAGCTTGACAGCAAACAAGCAAAAAAAAGTGTTGCAAGTTTATTATCCAACGTAGCTCTGCGTTCACTGTATAATTGTGTTTATGATGCTTGTGAACTGCTGGCTGTGTGTCTTCAGTCTCTCACAAGTTACAATCCCTGCTCCTGTAGCTGTACCCTATCTTTACCCTCATGGGACCTTACCTTCACCCTCCTGTATCCCACCTTCACCCTCCACCTTCACCCTACTGTACACTACCTTCACCCTCCTGTACCTCACCTTCACCCTCCACCTTCACCCTACTGTACCCCACCTTCACCCTCCACCTTCACCCTACTGTACCCCACCTTCACCCTCAACCTTCACCCTACTGTACCTCATCTTCACCCTCCTGTACCCTTCCTTCACCCTCCACCTTCACCCTACTGTACCTCAACTTCACCCTCCACCTTCACCCTCCACCTTCACCCTACTGTACCCCACCTTCACCCTCCTGTACCTTATCTTCACCCTCCAACTTCACCCTACTGTACCTCATTTTCACCCTTCACCTTCACCATTCTGTACCTCACCTTCACCCTCCTGTACCCCACTTTCACCCTCCTGTACCTCATCTTCACCCTCCTGTACCCCCACCTTCACCCTCCTGTACCCCCCACCTTCACCCTCCACCTTCACCCTCCTGTACCTCATCTTCACCCTCCACCTTCACCCTCCTGTACCCCACCTTCACCATCCTGTACCCCCACCTTCACCTTATCTGTGAACTGCTGTCTGTACTGCGTGGCTTCCGTGTCTCAGGAGTCGAAACCAGACGAAGATATACCAATAGAAAGAGTCACAATCCCTCTTCCTGTTTTCAGGGCCCAGCTGGAGAACGAGAAGAAGAAGCGGGAGGCCATGGAGAAAGAGAAGGATCAGATGGAGAGAGAGAAGCAGGACTTGATGCTGAGGCTTTACCAGTTTGAGGAGACAACCAAGAGGGCAGAGAGAGGTAAGGACATGTAATGTGGGTAAGGAAGGCAGGGTGCATCACAGATTTCCAGACAGACTTCCATCCTTCGTAATCTAATCATTCATAGGAAAGCAGGGTGTGCCAGAGACTCCCTTCCTTCATAATCTAATCATTCATAGGAAAGCAGGGTGTGCCAGAGACTCCCTTCCTTCATAATCTAATCATTCATAGGAAAGCAGGGTGTGCCAGAGACTCCCTTCCTTCATTGTCTAATCATTCATAGACTTTATTGTCTGTAGAGATACTGCCATCAAATGTTGACTTGCTTCCCTTCAGACTTGGGCTGCGTCCCAATAGTATCTCCTTTCTCCTGAAGTGTACACTCGTTCACTACTTCCCAATAATATAAAATCATTGGATTGGTGGAGGCATAGACTAGTGGGAGTTTCCATCATATTTCTTTGCCAAATATAAAATCAGAAGGGAAGGGAACACTTTGGGATATATTAGAGACAATAGCCTTGTTCTTTTTCAGGCTGAGTGACGTTGAAACCCATGTATTATCTAGTCAGATCTTTGATTACAGAGGAATAATCAAGATGACCTTTTAACTAGGAGCATAGCTTGCCTTGCTCGCCTAGGTAAAGTGAATACGTACATATTTTTCACTGTATATATTCCCAGTGGGAATTGAACCTACAACCTTGGTGTTGCTAGTGTCACTCTTTTACCAATTGAGCCACACAAGACCACCTGTACCTCACCTTCACCCTCCTGTACCACACCTTCAGCCTCCTGTACCCCACCTTCACCCTCCTGTACCTCACCTTCATCCTCCTGTACCCCACCTTCAGCCTCCTGTACCCCACCTTCACCCTCCTGTACCTCACCTTCACCCTCCTGTACCTCACTTTCACCCTCCTGTACCCCACCTTCACCCTCCTGTACCCTACCTTCACCCTCCTGTATCCCACCTTCACCCTCCTGTACCCCACCTTCACCCTCCTGTACCTCACCTTCACCCTCCTGTACCCCACCTTCAGCCTCCTGTACCCCACCTTCACCCTCCTGTACCCTACCTTCACCCTCCTGTATCCCACCTTCACCCTCCTGTACCCCACCTTCACCCTCCTGTACCTCACCTTCACCCTCCTGTACCCCACCTTCACCCTCCTGTACCTCACCTTCACCCTCCTGTACCCCACCTTCACCCTCCTGTACCCCACCTTCACCCTCCTGTACCTCACCTTCACCCTCTTGTACCCCACCTTCACCCTCCTGTACCCCACATTCACCCTCCTGTACCCCACCTTCACCCTCCTGTACCTCACTTTCACCCTCCTGTACCCCACCTTCACCCTCCTGTACCTCACGTTCACCCTCCTGTACCTCACCTTCACCCTCCTGTACCCCACCTTCACCCTCCTGTACCTCACCTTCACCCTCCTGTACCTCACTTTCACCCTCCTGTACCTCAACTTCACCCTCCCGTACCTCACCTTCAGCCTCCTGTACCCCACCTTCACCCTCCTGTACCTCACCTTCACCCTCCTGTACCCCACCTTCACCCTCCTGTACCCCACCTTCACCCTTCTGTACCCCACCTTCACTGTAACTCAGTAAAATCTTTGAAATTGTTGCATGTTGCGTTTATATTTTTGTAAATATATATACACTGCTCAAAAAAATAAAGGGAACACTTAAACAACACAATGTAACTCCAAGTCAATCACGCTTCTGTGAAATCAAACTGTCCACTTAGGAAGCAACACTGATTGACAATACATTTCACATGCTGTTGTGCAAATGGAATAGACAACAGGTGGAAATTATAGGCAATTAGCAAGACACCCCCAATAAAGGAGTGGTTCTGCAGGTGGGGACCACAGACCACTTCTCAGTTCCTATGCTTCCTGGCTGATGTTTTGGTCACTTTTGAATGCTGGCGGTGCTTTCACTCTAGTGGTAGCATGAGACGGAGTCTACAACCCACACAAGTGGCTCAGGTAGTGCAGCTCATCCAGGATGGCACATCAATGCGAGCTGTGGCAAGAAGGTTTGCTGTGTCTGTCAGCGTAGTGTCCAGAGCATGGAGGCGCTACCAGGAGACAGGCCAGTACATCAGGAGACGTGGAGGAGGCCGTAGGAGGGCAACAACCCAGCAGCAGGACCGCTACCTCCGCCTTTGTGCAAGGAGGAGCAGGAGGAGCACTGCCAGAGCCCTGCAAAATGACCTCCAGCAGGCCACAAATGTGCATGTGTCTGCTCAAACGGTCAGAAACAGACTCCATGAGGGTGGTATGAGGGCCCGACGTCCACAGGTGGGGGTTGTGCTTACAGCCCAACACCGTGCAGGACGTTTGGCATTTGCCAGAGAACACCAAGATTGGCAAATTCGCCACTGGCGCCCTGTGCTCTTCACAGATGAAAGCAGGTTCACACTGAGCACGTGACAGACGTGACAGTCTGGAGACGCCGTGGAGAATGTTCTGCTGCCTGCAACATCCTCCAGCATGACCGGTTTGGCGGTGGGTCAGTCATGGTGTGGGGTGGCATTTCTTTGGGGGGCCGCACAGCCCTCCATGTGCTCGCCAGAGGTAGCCTGACTGCCATTAGGTACCGAGATGAGATCCTCAGACCCCTTGTGAGACCATATGCTGGTGCGGTTGGCCCTGGGTTCCTCCTAATGCAAGACAATGCTAGACCTCATGTGGCTGGAGAGTGTCAGCAGTTCCTGCAAGAGGAAGGCATTGATGCTATGGACTGGCCCGCCCATTCCCCAGACCTGAATCCAATTGAGCACATCTGGGACATCATGTCTCGCTCCATCCACCAACGCCACGTTGCACCACAGACTGTCCAGGAGTTGGCGGATGCTTTAGTCCAGGTCTGGGAGGAGATCCCTCAGGAGACCATCCGCCACCTCATCAGGAGCATGCCCAGGCATTGTAGGGAGGTCATACAGGCACGTGGAGGCTACACACACTACTGAGCCTCATTTTGACTTGTTTTAAGGACATTACATCAAAGTTGGATCAGCCTATAGTGTGGTTTTCCACTTTAATTTTGAGTGTGACTCCAAATCCAGACCTCCATGGGTTGATAAATTGGATTTCCATTGATTATTTTTGTGTGAATTTGTTGTCAGCACATTCAACTATGAAAGAAAAAAGTATTTAATAAGATTATTTATTTCATTCAGATCTAGGATGTGTTGTTTAAGTGTTCCCTTTATTTTTTTGAGCAGTATATATAAATATATGTATTTGAATATAATGTCTGGCTGTCTGTAACAGAACTACAGGAGCAGCTGGAGAGAGCTATCCGTCTGGAAGAGGAGAGGAGGAGGGTGGAGGAAGAGGCAGGCAGGCTGGAGGCTGAGAGACAGGCTGCTCTACTGGCCAAAGAAGAGCTGGCCAGGCAGGCTGTGATTCAGCTAGAGAGTCAGGAACAGCTGGTGAGTACACTGGGATGAGTCAGGAACAACTGGTGAGGACACTGGGATGAGTCAGGAACAGCTGGTGAGGACACTGGGATGAGTCAGGAACAACTGGTGAGGACACTGGGATGAGTCAGGAACAGCTGGTGAGGACACTGGGATGAGTCGGGAACAGCTGGTGAGTACACTGGGATGAGTCAGGAACAACTGGTGAGGACACTGGGATGAGTCAGGAACAGCTGGTGAGGACACTGGGATGAGTCAGGAACAACTGGTGAGGACACTGGGATGAGTCAGGAACAACTGGTGAGGACACTGGGATGAGTCGGGAACAGCTGGTGAGTACACTGGGATGAGTCGGGAACAACTGGTGAGGACACTGGGATGAGTCAGGAACAGCTAGTGAGGACACTGGGATGAGTCGGGAACAACTGGTGAGGACACTGGGATGAGTCAGGAACAGCTGGTGAGGACACTGGGATGAGTCAGGAACAGCTGGTGAGGACACTGGGATGAGTCAGGAACAGCTGGTGAGGACACTTGGATGAGTCAGGAACAGCTGGTGAGGACACTGGGATGAGTCAGGAACAGCTGGTGAGGACACTGGGATGAGTCAGGAACAGCTGGTGAGGACACTGGGATGAGTCAGGAACAGCTGGTGAGGACACTGGGATGAGTCAGGAACAGCTGGTGAGGACACTGGGATGAGTCAGGAACAGCTGGTGAGGGCACTGGGATGAGTCAAGAGGACTTTTGTTCAACTGCTTGATGTTCTGGTCTTTATGTAAAATTAGGGCTGGGAGTCGATTCCCAAAGTAATTTATTCCCGGTTCCTTGAGAATACACATGCAAACATCAACGACATCACCCCGACCTGACCCATCTGTTCTCAGCCTTCTTCTCCCTCTTCTTCTTCTTCGACTCTCTAGGCTGCAGAGCTGGCAGAATGGATTTTATAATGACGTATGTTTTTTTCCCCCCCAACACCACTTTCTATCAATATGTATAGCAGACCCTCAATGCCAAATTGAGTCTAAAGCGTTTTTTAAATCAACAAAGCATGAGAAGACTGCCTTTGTTTTGGTTTGTTTGTTTGTGTAGGGTGAATACGTGGTCTGTTGTACGGTAATTTGGTAAAAAGCCAATTTGACATTGCTCAGTACATTGTTTTTGCTGATGAAATGTACGAGTCTGCTGTTAATGATAATGCAGAGGATTTTCTCAAGGTTGTTGTTGATGCATATCCCACAGTAGTTATTTGGGTCAAATTTGTCTCCATTTTTGTGGATTGGGGTGATCAGTCCTTGGTTCCAAATATTGGGGAAGATGCCAGCTGAGGATGATGTTAAAGAGTTTAAGTATAGCCAATTGGAATTTGTGGTCCGTATATTTCACAATTTAATTTAGAATACCATCAACACCACAGGCCTTTTTGGGTTGGAGGGTTTGTATTTTGTCCTGTAGTTTATTCAATGTAATTGGAGAATCCAGTGAGTTCTGGTAGTCTTTAATAGTTGATTCTAAGATTTGTATTTGATCATGTTATATATTTTTGCTGTTTGTTCTTTGTTATAGAGCCAAAAAGATTGGACAAGTGGTTTCTACACACATCTCCATTTTGGATAGATAACTCTTCATGTTGTTGTTTGTTTAGTGTTTTCCAATTTCCCCAGAAGTGGTTAGAGTCTATGGATTCTTCAATCACATTGAGCTGATTTCTGACGTGCTGTTCCTTCTTTTTCCGTAGTGTATTTCTGTATTGTTTTAGTGATTCACCATAGTGAAGGCAAAGGGTTTCTGGGTGTCTATGTTTTTGGTTGGACAGGTTTCTAAAAAAAAAAAAATGATTAGGTTTTTGCATTTTTCATCAAACCATTTGTCATTGTTGTTAAGGTGGCGCAATACACTGCTAAGATCTGACACCGTTTCCCTCTCTCACTAGGCTGCAGAGCTGGCAGAGTACACGGCTAAGATCTGACACCTTTTCTCTCTCACTAGGCTGCAGAGCTGGCAGAGTACACGGCTAAGATCTGACACCTTTTCTCTCTCTCACTAGGCTGCAGAGCTGGCAGAGTACACGGCTAAGATCTGACACATTTTCTCTCTCACTAGGCTGCAGAGCTGGCAGAGTACACGGCTAAGATCTGACACCTTTTCTCTCTCTCACTAGGCTGCAGAGCTGGCAGAGTACACGGCTAAGATCTGACACCTTTTCTCTCTCTCACTAGGCTGCAGAGCTGGCAGAGTACACGGCTAAGATCTGACACCTTTTCTCTCTCTCACTAGGCTGCAGAGCTGGCAGAGTACACTGCTAAGATCTGACACCTTTTCTCTCTCTCACTAGGCTGCAGAGCTGGCAGAGTACACGGCTAAGATCGCCCTGTTGGAGGAGGCCAAGAGGATCCAGGAGGAAGAGGCCGAAACATGGCAGAGCAGAGTGAGTCTCCTTCCCTCGGGCACCATCAGAATGTCCTACTAATACCTCAACTCTGAGGGATCAACTGAATGTGAAAGACAAACCATAGCGATCCTAGCCAGCCACTGTTGATGCAAAAAAAAAAGGGCTTTATGAATCAATTTGATTGATTGATTGAATTATTGATAGATTTTTAACCTTTTGTCTCTCTCTCTCTCTCTCTCTCTCTCTCTCTCTCTCTCTCTCTCTCTCTCTCTCTCGCTCTCTCTCTCTCTCTCTCTCTCTCCCTCTCCCTCTCCTGCCAGGCTAAAGAGGTGCAGGAGGACCTTCTGAAGACTAGGGAGGAGCTTCACTTGGTAATGGCCGCCCCCGCTGCCATCCCGGCCCCTCCCTCACCCGACAGCAGCCACAGCAGCCACAGCGACCATGAGGAAAGCGAGGAGAACAGCACCTACAGCGCTGAGTTGCAGCAGCAGGACATCAATGACCATCGGGAGGAGGAGGAGCGTGTCACCGAGGCCGAGAAGAACAAACGCATTCAGGCACAACTAATGGTGAGTCTCAGTCCATCTGGGGCCCTGTGGGCTGTGGTCTCTGGGGTCCTGTGGGCTGTGGTCTCTGGGGCCCTGTGGTCTCTGGGGCCCTGTGGGCTGTGGTCTCTGGGGCTCTGTGGTCTCTGGGGCCCTGTGGGCTGTGGTCTCTGGGGCCCTGTGGGCTGTGGTCTCTGGGGCCCTGTGGCTGTGGTCTCTGGGGCCCTGTGGGCTACGGTCTCTGGGGCCCTGTGGGCTGTGGTCTTAGGAGCCCTGTGGGCTGTGGTCTCTGGGGCCCTGTGGGCTGTGGTCTCTGGGGCCCTGTGGTCTCTGGGGTCCTGTGGGCTGTGGTCTCTGGGGCCCTATTTGCTGTGGTCTCTGGGGCCCTGTGGGCTGTGGTCTCTGGGATCCTGTGGGCTGTGGTCTCTGGGGCTCTGTGGGCTGTGGTCTCTGGGGCCCTGTGGACTGTGGTCTCTGGGGCTCTGTGGGCTGTGGTCTCTGGGGCCCTGTGGACTGTGGTCTCTGGGATCCTGTGGGCTGTGGTCTCTGGGATCCTGTGGGCTGTGGTCTCTGGGGCCCTGTGGGCTGTGGTCTCTGGGGCTCTGCGGGCTGTGGTCTCTGGGGCCCTGTGGGCTGTGGTCTCTGGGGCTCTGCGGGCTGTGGTCTCTGGGGCCCTGTGGACTGTGGTCTCTGGGGCTCTGTGGGCTGTGGTCTCTGGGGCCCTGTGGGCTGTGGTCTCTGGGGCCCTGTGGACTGTGGTCATTATTTGTGTACGAGTTAAAAGAATATAAACTTTTAAAAGTGAGATTTTTTTACTGGGCAGTTACTTTAACCCTTTCTGTCTGCAGTCCCTGAGTGCTGACCTGGCCGAGACCAGAGACGACACCATGAAGACTCAGAACGACCTGCTACACACGGAGAACGTCCGCGCTGGCAGAGACAAGTACAAGACCCTGCGGCAGATCCGTATGGGCAACACCAAGCAGAGAGTGGACGAGTTTGAATCCTTGTAGACCACAAAGAGAGAGAGAGAGAGAGAGAGAGAGAGAGAAAGAGCGATGGAGGTAGATGGAGAGAGAGAGAGAGCGATGGAGAGAGAGCGAGAGATGGAGAGATGGAGAGAGAGAGAGAGAGAGAGAGAGAGAGAGAGACAGATAGAGATGGAAAGAGAGAGGGAGAGAGAGAGAGAGAGACTGAGATAGAGAGAGAATGGTCCTGGAGAAAACATTAAAACAAGAAAACATACCTTGTTGGTCCATAGGAAGATTTGGTAGAAGTAAAGCCGCTCACTGTTTAGCCAGTACCTAAATATCTCCAACTCCAACAGTAATCTCCTTGAGAAAAGTCAGTCTCACACTGACTAAGAGATAAAGTTTATAACATTCTAAAAACGATAAGTATAACATTTTAGATCAGAGATAGTGTTGCCCTTTTTTTTCTTTTGTTGAAATAAAAAAAAATAACTGATCAAACTCCAAACTCTGATAAGAAAGAATTCTTAAAAGAGCAAATGAATGTTTCCTCATTTTATGACACGTCGTTCTGTCTCTCCGATAGATATAGGTAGGAGGAGAAAAGGAGCAAGTTGTGCAAGTTCTTATCATAATCATTATTTCTGTCAACATGCATTGGGTGTGTGTGTGTGTGTGTGGTGTGTGTGTGTGTGTGTGTGTGTGTGTGTGTGTGTGTGTGTGTGTGTGTGTGTGTGTGTGTGTGTGTGTGTGTGTGTGTGTGTGTGTGTGTGTGAGGTTTAAAACTGTACATTGCTATATTTTGAAAACTACGGTAGCTTCTTAAGTAATCAGTGTCTTCCTAGACCAAAATAAGAATGATTGAACGCACGTTATAAATATATTGATTACCAATCATATGTGATTACACGATGACTTACTAAGTAAAGAAATGACTCAGTAGGTTGTATTGATCAGAGGGGGTGCTGAGTGTCACTCCTTCCTTTGATATAGGATGTATCCCAGATAGCACCCTATTCCCTTTATAGTGCACTCCTTTCACCAGGGCCCACCCTAGTCCCTTTATAGTGAACTACTTTCACCAGGGCTCACCCTATCCCCTTTATAGTGCACTCCTTTTACCAGGGCCCACCCTATCCCCTTTATAGTGCACTACTTTCACCAGGGCCCACCCTATCCCCTTTATAGTGCACTATTTTCACCAGGGCCCACCCTATCCCCTTTATAGTGCACTACTTTCACCAGGGCCCACCATATCCCCTTTATAGTGCACTACTTTCACCAGGGCCCACCCTAGTCCCTTTATAGTGCACTCCTTTCACCAGGGCCCACCATATCCCCTTTATAGTGCACTACTTTAACCAGGGCCCACCATATCCCCTTTATAGTGAACTACTTTCACCAGGGCCCACCCTAGTCCCTTTATAGTGCACTACTTTCACCAGGGCCCATCATATCCCCTTTATAGTGCACTACTTTCACCAGGGCCCACCCTAGTCCCTTTATAGTGCACTACTTTTACCAGAACCCGATCACTGCATAGGGAATAGGGGATGGTAGTATTATTTATTTAATTAAACAACAACAGCATTTTGTCTGGGTTGCAGCTGTATATTGAAGAGAACCAATTGAATATAAAGATTGTACTGATGATGGTTTATAATATCTTATGCCTGTCATGGATCATTATCTTGGCCTCACACTGTTTAATAAAAAAAAAAACATCAATCAAGTTTGTTTGATTTCTTCATGTTTTGTTATTAAGGTAGAGTCTATTAATGAACTGGACAACATGTTTTGTTATTGAGGTAGAGTCTATTAATGAACTGGACGACATGTTTTGTTATTGAGGTAGAGTCTATTAATGAACTGGACAACATGTTTTGTTATTGAGGTAGAGCCTATTAATGAACTGGACGACATGTTTTGTTATTGAGGTAGAGTCTATTAATGAACTGGACGACATGTTTTGTTATTGAGGTAGAGCTTATTAATGAACTGGACGACATGTTTTGTTATTGAGGTAGAGTCTATTAATGAACTGGACAACATGTTATTGAGGTAGAGTCTATTAATGAACTAGACAACATGTTTTGTTATTGAGGTAGAGCCTATTAATGAACTGGACGACATGTTTTGTTATTGAGGTAGAGTCTATTAATGAACTGGACAACATGTTTTGTTATTGAGGTAGAGTCTATTAATGAACTGAACAACAATACTTAATTTGACCTGAGCTCAAGGACAGTCAGGCGCTAAACAGTGAATTGTTATGGAAAGGATGTGGCTGCTTGTGTTAAATGATAACATGGACACGAGAGATAGCAAGTTAGGTTGCTTAACAACTTATGAAGCGTGGTAACATTATCTGTTTAAACAGACACAGGTTCAACACAGAGCCTTTGGATGGATAAAAGCACAGAAATTAAGGCTATTTCATGCAGGAAATTGCCATGAAACTGAAGATCTCGTACAATGCTGTGTTCTACTCCCTTCACAGAACATCGCAAACTGTCTCTAACCAGAAGAGAAAGAGGAGTGGGAGGCCCCGGTACACAACTGAGCAAGAGGACAAGTACATTAGAGTGTCTAGTTTGAGAAACAGACGCCTCACAAGTCCTCAACTGTGGGATGCACAATTGCAAGCATTTTGAAAAGTTTGGGGTCACTTAGAAAAATGTCCTAGTTTTTTAAAGAAAAGCAAAAAAATGTTGTCCATTAAAATCAAATCAAATCAAATGTATTTATATAGCCCTTCATACATCATCTGATATCTCAAAGTGCTGTACAGAAACCCAGCCTAAAACCCCAAACAGCAAGCAATGCAGGTGTAGAAGCACGGTGGCTAGGAAAAACTCCCTAGAAAGGCCAAAACCCAGGAAGAAACCTAGAGGGAACCAGGCTATGAGGGGTGGCCAGTCCTCTTCTGGCTGTGCCGGGTGGAGATTATAACAGAACATGGCCAAGATGTTCAAATGTTCATAAATGACCGGCATGGTCAAATAATAATAATCATAGTAGTTGTCGAGGGTGCAGCAACTCAAGAGTAAGTGTCAGTTGGCTTTTTCATAGCCGATCTTTGAGAGTATCTCTACCGCTCCTGCTGTCTCTAGAGAGTTGAAAACAGCAGGTCTGGGATGGGTAGCACGTCCGGTGAACAGGTCTGGGACAGGTAGCACGTCCGGTGAACAGGTCAGGGTTCCATAGCCGCAGGCAGAACAGTTGAAACTGGAGCAGCAGCACGGCCAGGTGGACTGGGGACAGCAAGTAGTCATTATGCCAGGTAGTCCTGAGGCATGGTCCTAGGGCTCAGGTCCTCCGAGAAAGAAAGAAAGAGAGAAAGAGAGAATTAGAGAGAGCATATTTAAATTCACACAGGACACCGGATAAGACAAGAGAAATACTCCAGATGTAACAGACTGACCCTAGCCCCCCGACACATAAACTACTGCAGCATAAATACTGGAGGCTGAGACAGGAGGGGTCAGGAGACACTGTGGCCCCATCCGATGATACCCCCGGACAGGGCCAAACAGGTAGGATATAACCCCACCCACTTTGCCAAAGCACAGCCCCCACACAACATCACATTTATCAGAAATGGCAGCTTCATTAAATAGTACCCGCAAAACACCAGTCTCAACGTCAATAGTGAAGAGGCGACTCCGGGATGCTGGCCTTCTAGGCAGAGTTGCAAAGAAAAAGCCTGGCCAATAAAAAGGAAAGGTTAAGACGAGCAAAAGAACACAGACACTGGACAGAGGAACTCTGCCTAGAAGGCCAGCATCCCGGAGTCACCTCTTCGCTGTTGACGTTGAGACTGGTGTTTTGCGGGTACTATTTAATGAAGCTGCCATTTCTGATAAATGTGATGTTATTTTAATGGACCAAAAAAAATGGCTTTTCTTTAAAAAAAAAATAGGACATTTTTCAAAGTGACCCCAAACTTTTCAAAATGCTTGCAATTGTGCATTCCACAAACAGGTATAACAACTGTAGGATACTGACCATGTAGTAGCCTATTTGCTGTGTGTGTAACTACCATGTAATATTAATATTAAATTGGCTAGGGAGACATTGTAAAGTGTGACTATAATAAACAATGGCTCAGATTATATAGGGAATATATCTGGTCCTGTTTAGTGGAAAACACATTATACAGAGAATATTTCTGGTCCCGTTCAGTGGAAAACAGATTAAATAGGGAATATTTCTGGTCCTGTTCAGTGGAAAACAGATTAAATAGGGAATATTTCTGGTCCTGTTCAGTGGAAAACAGATTAAATAGGGAATATTTCTGGTCCTGTTCAGTGGAAAACAGATTATATAGAGAATATATCTGGTCCTGTTCAGTGGAAAACAGATTAAATAGGGAATATATCTGGTCCTGTTCAGTGGAAAACAGATTAAATAGGGAATATTTCTGGTCCTGTTCAGTGGAAAACAGATTATATAGAGAATATATCTGGTTCTGTTCAGTGGAAAACAGATTATATAGAGAATATATCTGGTCCCGTTCAGTGGAAAACAGATTATATAGAGAATATTTCTGGTCCTGTTCAGTGGAAAACAGATTATATAGAGAATATATTTGGTCCTGTTCAGTGGAAAACAGATTATATAGGGAATATTTCTGGTCCTGTTCAGATGAAAGACAGAGTGCTATTGAGTTGATGTTATAGCTACTGTCCACATGGAGGCACACATCCACATCAGCTCTGGTCCAGTGCGTTAGTGCGCAGTAACACCCTGGACCAGAGCTACATAGATATGCTCCTAGTAACACCCTGGACCAGAGCTTGATCCATATGCTCCTAGTAACACCCGGGACCAGATCTAGATCCATATGCTCCTAGTAACACCTTGGACCAGAGCTACATAGATATGCTCCTAGTAACACCCTGGACCAGAGCTACATATAGATGTTCCTAGTAACACCTGGGACCAGAGCTACATAGATATGCTCCTAGTAACGCCTCGGACCAGAGCTAGATCCATATGCTCCTAGTAACAACCTGGACCAGAGCTACATATATATGCTCCTGGTAACGCCCTGGACCAGAGCTACACACATATATATATATATATATATATATATATATACTGCTCAAAAAAATAAAGGGAACACTTAAACAACACAATGTAACTCCAAGTCAATCACACTTCTGTGAAATCAAACTTAGGAAGCAACACTGATTGACAATAAATTTCCCATGCTGTTGTGCAAATGGAATAGACAACAGGTGGAAATTATAGGCAATTAGCAAGACACCCCCAATAAAGGAATGGTTCGGCAGGTGGTGACCACAGACCACTTCTCAGTTCTTATGCTTCCTGGCTGATGTTTTGCTCACTTTTGAATGCTGGCGGTGCTTTCACTCTAGTGGTAGCATGAGACGGAGTCTACAACCCACACAAGTGGCTCAGGTAGTGCAGCTCATCCAGGATGGCATATCAATGTGAGCTGTGGCAAGAAGGTTTGCTGTGTCTGTCAGCGTAGTGTCCAGAGCATGGAGGCGCTACCAGGAGACAGGCCAGACGTGGAGGAGGCCGTAGGAGGGCAACAACCCAGCAGCAGGACCGCTACCTCCGCCTTTGTGCAAGGAGGAGCAGGAGGAGCACTGCCAGAGCCCTGCAAAATGACCTCCAGCAGGCCACAAATGTGCATGTGTCTGCTCAAACGGTCAGAAACAGACTCCATGAGGGTGGTATGAGGGCCCGACGTCCACAGGTGGGGGTTGTGCTTACAGCCCAACACCGTGCAGGACGTTTGGCATTTACCAGAGAACACCAAGATTGGCAAATTCGCCACTGGCGCCCTGTGCTCTTCACAGATGAAGCAGGTTCACACTGAGCACATGTGACAGACGTGACAGAGTCTGGAGACGCCGTGGATAACGTTCTGCTGCCTGCAACATCCTCCAGCATGACCGGTTTGGCGGTGGTCAGTCATGGTGTGGGGTGGCATTTCTTTGGGGGGCCGCACAGCCCTCCATGTGCTCGCCAGAGGTAGCCTGACTGCCATTAGGTACCGAGATGAGATCCTCAGACCCCTTGTGAGACCATTTGCTGGTGCGGTTGGCCCTGGGTTCCTCCTAATGCAAGACAATGCTAAACCTCATGTGGCTGGAGTGTGTCAGCAGTTCCTGCAAGAGGAAGGCATTGATGCTATGGACTGGCCCGCCCGTTCCCCAGACCTGAATCCAATTGAGCACATCTGGGACATCATGTCTCGCTCCATCCACCAACGCCACGTTGCACCACAGACTGTCCAAGAGTTGGCGGATGCTTTAGTCCAGGTCTGGGAGGAGATCCCTCAGGAGCCATCCGCCACCTCATCAGGAGCATGCCCAGGCATTGTAGGGAGGTCATACAGGCACGTGGAGGCCACACACACTACTGAGCCTCATTTTGACTTGTTTTAAGGACATTACATCAAAGTTGGATCAGCCTGTAGTGTGGTTTTCCACTTTAATTTTGAGTGTGACTCCAAATCCAGACCTCCATGGTTGATAAATTGGATTTCCATAGATTATTTTTCTGTGATTTTGTTGTCAGCACATTCAACTATGTAAAGAAAAAAGTATTTAATAAGATTATTTATTTCATTCAGATCTAGGATGTGTTGTTTAAGTGTTCCCTTAATATTTTTGAGCAGTGTATATATATATATGTATATATATGCTCCTAGTAACACCCTGGACTAGAGCTACATATAGATGCTCCTAGTAACACCCTGGACCAGAGCTACACATATATGCTCCTAGTAACACCCTGGACCAGAGCTAGATCCGTATGCTCCTAGTAACACCCAGGACCAGAGCTAGATCCATATGCTCATAGTAACACTCTGGACCAGAGCTACATCCATATGCTCCTGACAAGATGACCAAATAGGGCAAGACATCCCACTGAGCCTTGGGGATGTTGCTGAAAGAACAGACATCCCACTCCGCCGGGGGGAGTGGTGCCCGAAAAGGATCGTGAAGGTTTTCTACAACCACAGAATCCGTTAGGATGAGGTTAAAACCTAGTAGACCTGTTTATAAGACGAGAGCAAGTCTGTCTCCAAGGGAACTAACTCTCCAGTCATGATGAAGAAACAGAACGTACGTACCCTTGCTCTCATCATGAGCATCTTTACCTACCTGCTGGTCGGGGCAGCCGTCTTCGACACCCTGGAATCTAAACAGGAGAGAAGCCAAAAGAGAAAACTGGACGAGAGGAAGTGGGAGTTAATACAAAAATACAACTTGACCAAAGTGAACTTTGACGAGCTCGAAGTCCTGATGTTGCAACTGAAACCGCACAAAGCCGGGGTGCAGTGGAAATTCGCCGGATCTTTTTACTTCGCTATCACTGTGATAACTACAATAGGTAAGCTATGCTAACATCTCCTCTGGGTTCTATCACTGTGATAACTACAATAGGTAAGCTATGCTAACATCTCCTCTGGGTTCTATCACTGTGGTAAGCTATGCTAACGTCTCCTCTGGGTTCTATCACTGTGGTAAGCTATGCTAACGTCTCCTCTGGGTTCTATCACTGTGATAACTACAATAGGTAAGCTATGCTAACACTCCTCTGGGTTCTATCACTGTGATAACTACAATAGGTAAGCTATGCCAACATCTCCTCTGGGTTCTATCACTGTGATAAGCTATGCTAACATCTCCTCTGGGTTCTATCACTGTGATAACTACAATAGGTAAGCTATGCTAACATCTCCTCTGGGTTCTATCACTGTGATTACTACAATAGGTAAGCTATGCTAACATCTCCTCTGGGTTCTATCACTGTGATAAGCTATGCTAACATCTCCTCTGGGTTCTATCATTGTGATAACTACAATCGGTAAGCTATGCTAACATCTCCTCTGGGTTCTATCACTGTGATAACTACAATAGGTAAGCTATGCTAACACTCCTCTGGGTTCTATCACTGTGATAACTACAATAGGTAAGCTATGCCAACATCTCCTCTGGGTTCTATCACTGTGATAAGCTATGCTAACATCTCTTCTGGGTTCTATCACTGTGATAACTACAATAGGTAAGCTGTGCTAACATCTCCTCTGGGTTCTATCACTGTGATTACTACAATAGGTAAGCTATGCTAACACTCCTCTGGGTTCTATCACTGTGATAACTACAATAGGTAAGCTATGCCAACATCTCCTCTGGGTTCTATCACTGTGATAAGCTATGCTAACATCTCCTCTGGGTTCTATCACTGTGATAACTACAATAGGTAAGCTGTGCTAACATCTCCTCTGGGTTCTATCACTGTGATTACTACAATAGGTAAGCTATGCTAACATCTCCTCTGGGTTCTATCACTGTGATAAGCTATGCTAACATCTCCTCTGGGTTCTATCACTGTGATAACTACAATCGGTAAGCTATGCTAACATCTCCTCTGGGTTCTATCACTGTGATAACTACAATAGGTAAGCTATGCTAACATCTCCTCTGGGTTCTGTCACTGTGATAACTACAATAGGTAAGCTATGCTAACATCTTCTCTGGGTTCTATCACCGTGGTAAGCTATGCTAACCACATGCTATCACTGTGGTAAGCTGTGATAACTACAATAGGTAAGCTATGCTAACGTTTCCTCAGGGTTCTATCACTGTGATAAGCTATGCTAACATCTCCTCAGGGTTCTATCACTGTGATAACTACAATAGGTAAGCTATGCTAACATCTCCTCTGGGTTCTATTACTGTGATAACTACAATAGGTAAGCTATGCTAACATCTCCTCAGGGTTCTATCACTGTGATAACTACAATAGGTAAGCTATGCTAACGTTTCCTCAGGGTTCTATCACTGTGATAACTACAATAGGTAAGCTATGCTAACATCTCCTCTGGGTTCTATCACTGTGATAACTACAATAGGTAAGCTATGCTAATGTTTCCTCAGGGTTCTATCACTGTGATAACTACAATAGGTAAGCTATGCTAACATCTCCTCAGGGTTCTATCACTGTGATAACTACAATAGGTAAGCTATGCTAACGTTTCCTCAGGGTTCTATCACTGTGATAACTACAATAGGTAAGCTATGCTAACATCTCCTCTGGGTTCTATTACTGTGATAACTACAATAGGTAAGCTATGCTAACGTTTCCTCAGGGTTCTATCACTGTGATAACTACAATAGGTAAGCTATGCTAACATCTCCTCAGGGTTCTATCACTGTGATAACTACAATAGGTAAGCTATGCTAACATCTCCTCTGGGTTCTATCACTGTGATAAGCTATGCTAACGTTTCCTCTGGGTTCTATCACTGTGGTAAGCTATGCTAACGTGCCCGCGTGGTTCTATTTGGTCAAGATAATTTGAGAAAATGTAGATTTCTACCACACACATTTGGAGATAAGTGTGTGTGTAGAATTCTTCATGCAGGTAGCAGTACCCTCATTCTGATTATAGATAGCGGAGGAACACAAAAAAGGCACAATGATAGTGGCTTACAGTTGGGTAACGTCATAAATGGCACACTATTTATATTCAGAATGAAGATATTGATCTATCTCCCTCTCCCCTCCTCTCCTCTACCCTTCTCCTCTCCCAGGGTACGGCCATGCTGCCCCCAGCACGAACTCAGGGAAGGTGTTCTGCATGTTCTAATATTCTTCTCTCCTCCTCCCCTCTCCCCTCCCCTCCCCTCCCCTCCTCTCCTCTCCTCTCCTCTCCTCTCCTCTCCTCTCCTCTCCTCTCCTCTCCTCTCCTCTCCTCTCCTCTCCTCTCCTCTCCTCTCCTCTCCTCTCCTCTCCTCTCCTCTCCTCTCCCAGGGTACGGCCACGCTGCACCCAGCACGGATTCAGGGAAGGTGTTCTGCATGTTCTACGCCCTCCTGGGGATACCCCTGACCCTTGTCATGTTCCAGAGCATGGGAGAACGTATCAACACACTGGTCCGCTTCCTTCTCCACCGGGTCAAGCAGTGTCTGGGCCTGCACCACACCGAGGTGTCCATGGCCAACATGGTGACCATCGGCTTCTTCTCTTGCATGTCCACGCTGTGTGTCGGGGCGGCAGCATTCTCCCACTACGAGGGCTGGAGCTTCTTCCACGCCTACTACTACTGCTTCATCACCCTGACCACCATCGGCTTCGGGGACTACGTGGCGCTTCAGAAGGACCACGCGCTGCAGAACGACCCGCGCTACGTGGCCTTCTGCTTCGTATACATCTTGACAGGACTTACCGTGATCGGAGCCTTCCTCAACCTGGTTGTGTTGAGGTTCCTGATGATGAACACCGAGGACGAGTGGCGAGACGCCGAGCAGAAGGCCCTCCTCTCCAGGAGGGGTAAGAAGAACGCCGACGGCGGTCTATCTGCTGTTTCTGTCTCGGCCTCCACTTCCTCCTCCACTCCCCTTGCCACTACTACCAGCGGCACCAAGCGAGGCCTGAAGGATGTGTACGGCGAGGTGCTGGGCTTCCAGACAGTGTGTTCGTGTCTGTGGTACCGCAGCAGGGAGAATCTGCAGGGCCAGGGATCCATCCCAATGACGATAAACCGGGACCTGGGCTTCTCTGACCAATACATAGAGAACTGCACCACGCTCTCTCCTCACTGGGACATGATGTCCTCTCACTACTGCGAGCCAGGTGATACAGGGTGTGTATGCAGCCCTCACCAGTGCATCAGTTCCATAGCCTCTGGCTTAAACTTCCTCACCCCATTCAGGGCCTTCGCCAAGAGACGCAGCTCGGTCTAAACCAGACCAATTAAAATCTGGGGACATCAAAACCAGTTCCACTGCTGATTTGAATTCTTCCCTTCTAATCAGGGAATCATTTAGACCTTGGACACCAGGTGGGTGCAAATAATTATCAGGTAGAACAGAAAAACCCAGCAGTACTCTGGAACTCCAGGCTGGGATTTGAAGATCCCTGGTCGAGACTCAGTGATCAGGTCAGATTCCTTTAAGCACCAAAAAAAAGAAATCAGCCTGAACTGGGATAGACTACCTGAACTGGGATAGACCACCTGATCTGGATAGACTACCTGAACTGGATAGACTACCTGAACTGGAATAGACCACCTGAACTGGAATAGACCACCTGAAACTGGGATAGACCACCTGAACTGGGATAGACCACCAGAACTGGGATAGACTACCTGAACTGGGATAGACCACCTGAACTGGGATAGACTACCTGAACTGGGATAGACCACCTGAACTGGAATAGACCACCTGAAACTGGGATAGACCACCTGAACTGGGATAGACTACCTGAACTGGGATAGACCACCTGAACTGGGATAGACCACCTGAACTGGGATAGACTACCTGAACTGGGATAGACTACCTGAACTGGAATAGACCACCTGAACTGGGATAGACCACCTGAAACTGGGATAGACCACCTGAAACTGGGATATACCACCTGAACTGGGATAGACTACCTGAACTGGGATAGACCACCTGAAACTGGGATAGACTACTTGAAACTGGGATATACTACCTGAACTGGAATAGACCACCTGAACTGGGATAGACCACCTGAAACTGGGATAGACCACCTGAAACTGGGATAGACCACCTGAACTGGGATAGACCACCTGAAACTGGGATAGACCACCTGAAACTGGGATAGACCACCTGAACTGGAATACACCACCTGAAACTGGGATATACCACCTGAAACTGGGATAGACCACCTGAACTGGGATAGACCACCTGAAACTGGGATAGACTACCTGAACTGGGATAGACTACCTGAACTGGGATAGACCACCTGAACTGGATAGACTACCTGAACTGGGATAGACTACCTGAAACTGGGATAGACCACCTGAACTGGGATAGACCACCTGAACTGGGATAGACTACCTGAACTGGGATAGACTACCTGAACTGGGATAGACCACCTGATCTGGATAGACTACCTGAACTGGATAGACTACCTGAACTGGAATAGACCACATGAACTGGAATAGACCACCTGAAACTGGGATAGACCACCTGAACTGGATAGACTACCTGAACTGGGATAGACTACCTGAACTGGGATAGACTACCGTAATTTCCGGACTATTAAGCACACCTGAATATAAGCCACACCCACTGAATTAAAAAAATATATATTATTTTGAACATAAATGAGCCGCACATGTCTATAAGCCGCAGGTGCCTACCGGTACATTGAAACAAATGAACTTTACACAGGCTTTAACGAAACACGGCTTGTAACAAAAATAAATAGGCTTTAACGAAACACGGCTTGTAACAAAAATAAATAGGCTTTAACGAAACACGGCTTGTAACAAAAAATAAAAAAATAGCAGTAAGCTTTAGTTGACTTTTTGCACTGAGTCAATTCCTCACGCTGCTGTTTCCAACGTCTTATCATCGACTCATTAAGACCAAGCTCCCATGCAGCAGCTCTATTTCCTTTTCCAACAGCCACATCAATCGCCTTCAACTTGCACTTCTCCGTGTCTTTGCCATGATGAGGGTGACAAAATTACTACCGTAATCAGAATGATGGGAAGTTTGAGAGCGCTCGATTTAATCTGGACAGTAAACAAAAAAGTTGTTTGACCTTAACCTGTTCGGCAATTTCAATGGTCTAATGAAAGCTTCATGCCGCCAAAAAACTGAGCACGTCACAGAATGTGTTTTTTTGGAAAAAAAAAATTGAAAGCGGGAAAAATCCATATATTAGCCGAGTCATTGTTTAAGCCGCGAGGTTCAAAGCCTGGGAAAAAAGTTGCGGCTTAAAGTCCGGAATTTACAGTACCTGAAACTGGGATAGACCACCTGAACTGGGATAGACCACCTGAACTGGGATAGACCACCTGAACTGGGATAGACTACCTGAACTGGGATAGACCACCTGAACTGGGATAGACCACCTGAACTGGGATAGACTACCTGAACTGGAATAGACCACCTGAAACTGGAATAGACCACCTGAAACTGGGATAGACTACCTGAAACTGGAATAGACCACCTGAACTGGGATAGACTACCTGAACTGGAATAGACCACCTGAAACTGGAATAGACCACCTGAAACTGGGATAGACCACCTGAAACTGGGATAGACTACCTGAAACGGGGATAGACCACCTGAACTGGATAGACTACCTGAAAGTGGGATAGACTACCTGAAACTGGAATAGATCACCTGAAACTGGGATAGACCACCTGAAACTGGGACAATAAGAAACGCTTGTTTTCCCATGCAAAACGTTTTGCAACAGTGTGCCCTAATGAATGTCCCACCAGTAGGCTACTGTAGTACATCTCCATAGACACTGTGATCAATAGCCGAGTCCTGCACTTATGCTCAGCTTGGCATAAACTGACACTGGCTTTTAGTGCTGGACTCATTGGACTCAGTTCTGTTATATTTTACAAGGTTATGGTCCTGTGTGGCTCTGTTGGCAAGAGCGTGGTAGTAGACACACCAAAGTTGTCGGTTCAGTTCCTGCAGATATCATATACACATGCTAAAAATGTCTGCTCTCACTGTAAAGACTGGATAGAAGTGTCTCCTCTCACTGTAAAGACTGGAGAAGAAGTGTCTCCTCTCACTGTAAAGACTGGATAGAAGTGTCTCCTCTCACTGTAAAGACTGGATAGAAGTGTATCCTCTCACTGTAAAGACTGGATAGAAGTGTCTGCTCTCACTGTAAAGACTGGAGAAGAAGTGTCTGCTCTCACTGTAAAGACTGGAGAAGAAGTGTCTGCTCTCACTGTAAAGACTGGATAGAAGTGTCTGTTCTCACTGTAAAGACTGGAGAAGAAGTGTCTCCTCTCACTGTAAAGACTGGATAGAAGTGTCTGCTTTCACTGTAAAGACTGGATAGAAGTGTCTGTTCTCACTGTAAAGACTGGAGAAGAAGTGTCTGCTCTCACTGTAAAGACTGGAGAAGAAGTGTCTCCTCTCACTGTAAAGACTGGAGAAGAAGTGTCTGCTCTCACTGTAAAGACTGGATAGAAGTGTCTGCTCTCACTGTAAAGACTGGATAGAAGTGTCTGTTCTCACTGTAAAGACTGGATAGAAGTGTCTCCTCACTATAAAGACTGGAGAAGAAGTGTCTGTTCTCACTGTAAAGACTGGATAGAAGTGTCTGCTCTCACTGTAAAGACTGGAGAAGTGTCTGCTCTCACTGTAAAGACTGGAGAAGAATTGTCTCCTCTCACTGTAAAGACTGGATAGAAGTGTCTGCTCTCACTGTAAAGACTGGAGAAGTGTCTGCTCTCACTGTAAAGACTGGAGAAGAAGGGTCTCCTCTCACTGTAAAGACTGGAGAAGTGTCTGCTCTCACTGTATAGACTGGAGAAGAAGTGTCTGCTCTCACTGTAAAGACTGGAGAAGTGTCTGCTCTCACTGTAAAGACTGGAGAAGAAGTGTCTCCTCTCACTGTAAAGACTGGAGAAGTGTCTGCTCTCACTGTAAAGACTGGAGAAGAAGTGTCTCCTCTCACTGTAAAGACTGGAGAAGTGTCTGCTCTCACTGTAAAGACTGAAGAAGTGTCTGCTCTCACTGTAAAGACTGGAGAAGAAGTGTCTCCTCTCACTGTAAAGACTGGATAGAAGTGTCTGCTCTCACTGTAAAGACTGGAGAAGAAGTGTCTCCTCTCACTGTAAAGACTGGATAGAAGTACTATGTTATGATTAAAGACCAGCCATCTTGTAATCTCAGGCTGTTTAGGTAAAATCACTGCAGTCCTCTTCAGTAGTGCAAAAATTACTAAATTGTCATACTTGAGGAAAAGTAAAGATACCTTAATAGAAAATTACTCAAGTAAAAGTCACCCAGTAAAATACTACTTTAGACTAAAGACTAAAAGTATTTGGTTTTAAATATACTTAAGTATCAAAAGTAAAAGTAAAAGTGTTAACCATTTCAAATTCCTTATATTAAGCAAACCAGACGGCACAATTATTATTATTTTTTGAGACGGATAGCCAGGGGTACGCTCCATCACTCAGACATCATTTATAGATAGCCAGGGGAACACTCCAACACTCAGACATCATTTACAGATAGCCAGGGGAACACTCCATCACTCAGACATAATTTACAGATAGCCAGGGGAACACTCCATCACTCAGACATCATTTACAGATAGCCAGGGGAACACTCCAACACTCAGACATCATTTACAGATAGCCAGGGGAACACTCCATCACTCAGACATCATTTACAGATAGCCAGGGGTACACTCCAACACTCAGACATCATTTACAGATAGCCAGGGGTACGCTCCATCACTCAGACATCATTTACAGATAGCCAGGGGAACACTCCAACACTCAGACATAATTTACAGACAGCCAGGGGAACACTCCAACACTCAGATATCATTTACAGATAGCCAGGGGAACACTCCAACACTCAGACATCATTTACAGATAGCCAGGGGAACACTCCAACACTCAGACATAATTTACAGATAGACAGGGGTACGCTCCATCACTCAGACATAATTTACAGATAGCCAGGGGTACGCTCCATCACTTAGACATCATTTACAGATAGCCAGGGGCACACTCCAACACTCAGACATCATTTACAGATAGCCAGGAGTACGCTCCATCACTCAGACATCATTTACAGATAGCCAGGGGCACACTCCATCACTCAGACATCATTTACAGATAGCCAGGGGCACACTCCAACACTCAGACATCATTTACAAACGAAGCATTTGTGTTTAGTGAGTCCGCCAGATCAGAGGCAGTGAAGATGACCAGGGATGTTCTCTTGATAAGTGTGTAAATTGGACCATTTTCCTGTCAAAATGTAACGAATACCTTTGGATGTCAGGGAAAATGTATGGAGTAAAAAGTACATTATTTTCATTAGGAATGTAGTGAAGTAAAAGTTTCCAGAAATATAAATAGTAAAGTAAAGTACAGATACCACCAAAAAAACCCGACTTAAGTAGTACTTTAAAGTATTTTTTTACTGAAGTACTTTACACCACTGGCCCTCTTGCATTGCGCAGACAGAAACAGACAGTCAGCTGTTGTAACGGAGGTAAAAAATAAAACATGCCGTAAACTAAGCTCACTCCACAGCTAACTTAAAATGTCACCAATGCTGCTATCGAATCGAATCTTTGGCTATAGGACTACTGGTTGATACGTTGTCAAGTACCACTGGTCCGAGCCCTGTAAAGAGACAGGGACAGTGGAGGAAAGCGAAGCTGTTAGCGGCACACTGATGTCAGTTTCACTGTGGTCCACTGAAAAGCAATAAACACTTCTATGTACTGTACGTTTACTCTGTTGTAGCGCAGAAATGTAATTAATTTCAATCTATTGTTAATGATATTGCAATCATGTACTGTATGTTTTCTGTATGATTCTGCTCCGCCACTATGAATAATCGTCACTGTGGCTAGCCAATCATTTATTTCTCATAATCAAATCAATTTCAATTAAAAAATAAAAATGTTTATTTTAAACTCTCCAAGTATTAATAACTTCTGTTTATGTTACTTTTTTGCATATTTTTTTTCTCATCACTTTAAGTTGCTCTCAATGGTCGTTCACCAGGTACGACCATATTTAGTTTACTGCGACTAGATTTGTGAAAGCCTAATCTTGACGACACAGAATCAGAAAATATCCCGGAAAATACCTAATCTATCGACAAGAGATTAGTACAAACCAGGTCTGAAATGCACCAGAAACAACGGCATTGTGATGAAACAAGACAGTGACAAGTCCTACACTAGGACAGGTGGTTTCACAACAGGACCACTGATGACAGGCCAGGTCCTACTCTGCTCTTCTACCTATCCAACAGACCCTTATCTAAAGGTGTCATCATACCCAACCTGTGCCAATGTACCGCATCACAACTAACGCTGACACATTCCAGTAACTTCCGCCACCACCCCCAAAAAATGACCAGGTTTACCAGAAATCTTAGTTGGAAGATTTTGCAATCCTAATCTGAATTTAAAACATTGGATATACAGTATATGTGTTGTGGTATTCTGTCTGGTATGTTATGTGCTTTCAACAGTATGAAGAGATTAAATAGAGCTTTATCTGAACTCGTGATGTTAAGGAAATGTTAAGTCTTTTGTACTAGTTACAGTACATGGGTACAAT
The DNA here is from genome assembly GCF_965601325.2 of Salmo salar. Classification (NCBI taxonomy): domain Eukaryota; kingdom Metazoa; phylum Chordata; class Actinopteri; order Salmoniformes; family Salmonidae; genus Salmo; species Salmo salar. The sequence goes on from NC_138299.1 coordinate 52,862,234, forward strand.
CAGAGTTACAGTACATGGGTACAATCAGAGTAACAGTACATGGGTACAATCAGAGTAACAGTACATGGGTACAATCAGAGTTACAGTACAGGTACAATCAGAGTTCCAGTACACGGATACAATCAGAGTTCCAGTACAGGTACAATCAGAGTAACAGTACATGGGTACAATCAGAGTTACAGTACATGGGTACAATCAGAGTTACAGTACATGGGTACAATCAGAGTAACAGTACATGGGTACAATCAGAGTTACAGTACATGGGTACAATCAGAGTTACAGTACATGGGTACAATCAGAGTAACAGTACATGGGTACAATCAGAGTTACAGTACATGGGTACAATCAGAGTAACAGTACATGGGTACAATCAGAGTTCCAGTACATGGGTAGAATCAGAGTTACAGTACATGGGTACAATCAGAGTTACAGTACATGGGTACAATCAGAGTAACAGTACATGGGTACAATCAGAGTTACAGTACATGGGTACAATCAGAGTTACAGTACATGGGTACAATCAGAGTTACAGAACACAGGTACAATCAGAGTAACAGTACATGGGTACAATCAGAGTTACAGTACATGGGTACAATCAGAGTAACAGTACATGGGTACAATCAGAGTAACAGTACATGGGTACAATCAGAGTTACAGTACATGGGTACAATCAGAGTAACAGTACATGGGTACAATCAGAGGTGGCTGTGAACTAGATTACCATAGCAGGCATACAGTACAGTAGCGACCAGTTTAGGCTTCCATAGGGCTCTGGTCAAAAGTAGTGCACTATATAAGGCATAGGGTGCCATTTGGGAAGCACACTTGACCAAAACAGCATCAGAAGGATGACCCATTCAACAAATCCCTGTATTGCCTCCCTATGAAGAGAGCATCTGCTGTTTTCTGCTGACAGAAATAGTTTCACTGGGGAAGGTCAGAGATGACATTACATCATCACAGGAAGTCTTCTACTCATCACTGCCTTTACCATATTAGGACAGTCTCTCTTTTTTTGCTGATTGTAAGAGTCTACAGCGCATTCGGAAAGTATTCTGACCCCTTGACTATTTCCACATTTTGTTGCGTTACAGCCTTATTCTAAAATTGATTAAATTGTTTTTTTCCTCCTCAATCTACACACAATACCCCATAATGACATCACAATACCCCATAATGACATCACAATACCCCATAATGACAAAGCAAAAACAGGTTTTTAGACTTTTTAGCAAATATATATTTAAAAGAAAACGGAAATATCACATTTACATAAGTATTCAGACCCTTTACTCAGTACTTTGTTGAAGCACCTTCAGCAGAGATTACAGCCTCAGGTCTTCTTGGGTATGATGCTACAAGCTTGGCACACCTGTATTTGGGGAGTTTCTCCCATTCTTCTCTGCAGATCCTCTCAAGCTCTGTCAGGTTGGATGGGAAGCATTGCTGCACAGCTATTTTCAGGTCTCTCCAGAGATGTTTGATTAGGTTCAAGTCCGGGCTCTGGCTGGGCCACTCAAGGACATTCAGAGACTTGTCACGAAGCCACTCCTGCGTTGTCTTGGCTGTGTGCTTAGAGTTGTTGTCCTGTTGGAAGGTGAACCTTCACCCCAGTCTGAGGTCCCTGAGTGCTCTGGAGCAGGTTTTCATCAAGGATCTCTCTGTACTTTGCTCCGGTCATCTTTCGCTTGATCCTGACTAGTCTCCCAGAACCTGCCGCTGAAAAACATCCCCACAGCATGATGCTGCCACCACCATGCTTCACCATAACGATGGTACCAGGTTTCCTTCAGACATGATGCTTGGCATTCAGGCCAAAAAGTTCATTCTTGGTTTCATCAGACCAGAGAATATTGTTTCTCGTGGTCTGAGAGTCCTTTAGGTGCCTTTTGGCAAACTCCAAGTGGGCTGTCATGTGACTTTTACTGAGAAGTGGCTTCGGTCTGGTCACTGTACCAATGGAGGCTGGTGACCAGAGAAGGAGGATTGGGGATGGGGGACCCATGAGGTGGAGAATGGGGGACCCATGATATCGTTACGGAACGCATGGCGAGGTCAAAGTGTATTTCAAAAATCGTCAAGAGTAATTATTTTATTTATAGTTACAATATTATGGGGAATGGGAATGAGAGGGTTACTCACACAACGTTGGGAAGGGATCACAGCAGTGGCGACTGAACGAGGGTACGAGGCATGCGTTGAAGTGTTCAGAAGCTTGACTTCAGTGCAGGACAGGATTTGACTGGGCAAGACAAAAAAAAAGTAACACAACACACTACACAGTTAGACAAAAGAGCTCAGAATGAGTTAGTCCAAGCAAGGAGTAGTGCACTATATAGGGCATAGGGTGCCATTTGGGAAGCAAAACATTGACGTGTAATAATGTGGTTGTGTACGTGATTGACTCTACATACAATAAATGGATAGGGGTACTCACAGTGCTCGGAGAGGAAACATTCAATGGATGAGAGGGCACATGAGACATGGCTTCAGTTCCTGTCAGGAGAGATTTGACGATGGTAGTAGTGGAGTGGTTATCACCTCTTAAAATCAGGGAACAGGAGGGGACTTAGCTGGAAATACAAATAGCAGATAGATTCCATTACAGCTGCGCCGTCGATAGGTTTGAACAACAAGTTTCTCCATGAAGTCAAACATCTCACCCACTTGACAGATCAAAATAGCCCAAGAAACATTCCTGAATAAAGCCCTGATCATCCAGGTCCCAGAGCGGTCAGACTGGTGGCACCATAGGTCCCAGAGCGGTCAGACTGGTGGCACCATAGGTCCCAGAGCGGTCAGACTGGTGGTACCATAGATCCCAGAGCGGTCAGACTGGTGGCACCATAGGTCCCAGAGCGGTCAGACTGGTGGAACCATAGGTCCCAGAGCGGTCAGACTGGTGGCACCATAGGTCCCAGAGCGGTCAGACTGGTGGTACCATAGGTTCCAGAGTGGTCAAACTGGTGGCACCATCGGTCCCAGAGCGGTCAGAGTGGTCAGACTGGTGGCAGGTCCCAGAGTGGTCAGACTGGTGGCACCATAGGTCCCAGAGTGGTCAGAGTGGTCAGACTGGTGGCACCATAGGTCCCAGAGTGGTCAGAGCGGTCAGACTGGTGGCACCATAGGTCCCAGAGCGGTCAGACTGATGGCAGGTCCCAGAGTGGTCAGCCTGGTGGCACCATAGGTCCCAGAGCAGTCAGACTCGTGGCACCATAGGTCCAGAGCGGTCAGACTGGTGGTACCATAGGTCCCAGAGTGGTCAGACTGGTGCCACCATAGGTCCCAGAGCAGTCAAACTGGTGGCACCATAGGTCCCAGAGCAGTCAGACTGGTGGCACCATAGGTCCCAGAACGGTCAGACTGGTGACACCATAGGTCACAGAATGGTCAGACTGGTGGCACCATAGGTCTCAGAGCGGTCAGACTGGTGGCACCATAGGTCCCAGAGCAGTCAGACTGGTGGCACCATAGGTCCCAGAGCGGTCAGACTGGTGACACCATAGGTCCCAGAGTGGTGGAGGCAATTTTTACCCCCTTGGGCCCCATAGTTTTTCCATATTTGTTAACCTAACCATGAAAACTCTGGACCCTATAAAAGTATGACAGCGATTAATCAGTTGTAAAAAGGTTCTATAAGGCCCATGATGGGACCAGTTTTCTCCTAATCAGGAGAACAAACTCCTGGCCGGGGGGGGGGGGGGGGGTGAAAACCCTGTCAAACTGCAGCTACCTTATTCTTGTTCATATGAATTATATTTAGACTAGATTAGGAGGGGGATTTCTTCTACCCAGACACAGAGACAACAACTGATAGACAATAGAACTCACAGGGCTGAGCTTGCTTTATGCATGTTTGCATCACGCAGGTCTACGCAACTGTTGAACTTACAAAACATTATAAACTGGGTGGTTCAAGGCCTGAATGCTGATTGGCTTACAGCTGTAGTATATCAGACCTTATACCACGGGTATGACGAAATTCATCTTTTTAATGCTCTAATTAAGTTGGTAACCGGTTTATAATAGCAATAAGGCACCTCACGTGTTTTGCGGTATATGGCGAAATATGCCACAGGCTAAGGGCTGTATCCAGGCACTCCGCATTGCGTCGTGTATAAGACCAGTCCTTAGCCGTTGTATATTGGCCATATACCACACCTCCTCGGGCCTTATAAAACATTAAGTCACATATGTCATCACTATTGTGTTGATTCATTTTAGTTAAGCATTTTGAAATTGAAAACGGACGTGCTACCTGTCCCAGACCTGCTGTTTTCAACTCTCTAGAGACAGCAGGAGCGGTAGAGATACTCTCAAAGATCGGCTATGAAAAAGCCAACTGACACTTACTCTTGTGTTGCTGACTTGTTGCACCCTCGACAACTACTATGATTATTATTATTTGACAATGCTGGTCATCTATGAACATTTGAACATCTAGGCCATGTGCTGTTATAATCTCCACCCGGCACAGCCAGAAGAGGACTGGCCACCCCTCATAGCCTGGTTCCTCTCTAGGTTTCTTCCTAGGTTTTGGCCTTTCTAGGGAGTTTTTCCTAGCCACCGTGCTTCTACACCTGCATTGCTTGCTGTTTGGGGTTTTAGGCTGGGTTTCTGTACAGCACTTTGCGATATCAGCTGATGTAAGAAGGGCTATATAAATGCATTTGATTTAATTTGATTTGAAAACGTGTAGGCAGCCTAGCCAGACCAATTTATGAATATAAACCAAATTTGAACACATTCGTATTTTCTCCTGGCACACAGATGAGACTACAAATACATAACGTTAACAATGAGTTACTCTGACCAAATGGACAGCACGCACAGGCTGTAGCCTACAGTGGATCAGACTGTGTGTTTCATTCTATACAGTATGTCAGATCTTTAATGTTTAGGTTTAGCCGAGGCAGCTACAACATTTATGTATTATTTATGTATTTATTTATGTATTCCCTTGTTTAGTTTTTTTTTGCTTGTGTTTACCCAGAGTGATTATGTGTTATCATCTTTTCTAAATTAAAACGTTTTTTTTAAAGTTATTTAATTGAATTAATGTAATTTAATGGATGATGAGATAGAAGCTATTGAATTGATTTCGACATCCCAGAAAAAAAGACAGTAGAATGTAGACTGTTCCATGTGTTCAGGAAGTAAAGCATCGCAACGTAGACTGTTCCATGTGTTCAGGAAGTAAAGCATCGCAACGTAGACTGTTCCATGTGTTCAAGAAGTAAAGCATCGCAACGTAGACTGTTCCATGTGTTCAGGAAGTAAAGCATCGCAACTTAGACTGTTCCATGTGTTCAGGAAGTAAAGCATCGCAACGTGCTATTACCGCTGCAAGCTCCTTGTTAGAGCAACTTTCCCTCTCGTCCTGTCCTCTAAAACACAATTCTCTCAGGTCCCCCCCCCCAAAAAAAAACATCTCTGTTTCTTCTTACTTTTTCGTTGTGTTGCGCAGTTTGAATACGCAGATTTTAGTCATAATCGATGGGGCTTTTCTCCCCAGAAGCTCGAATCTGATGTGGGTGTTTTTAATGCTCCCTGTGTTTTTTTTTTTTTGCCGTTTAGCTGAACAATCCATGTTTTTTTAGGTCACTGTACCCCTCTTTCACCCCAAGGATGACTCTCCAAAAAGCAGGCAAGGCCAGCAATACAGGCGGCTTGATGAGAGACTCCTTGTCAACCAGCTAACGTTATACTTTTGATACCAGTTGGTATTGAAATCCCTCACATTTTCATCCTTCATCATGAAACTGATCTCAGGTAGAGGTCGACCCTCGGTTTTAATTCGCACTTTTTCCGTGTTCCCCAGAGAATGAAAGGGGGTTTTCAACAAAAAGTAAACAAAATTTGCAGTAACGTAGGCGGTGAAAACTGCACACTGGAGCTGGCTGGTTGCTAGCTTCTGCTACTGGTGTATGCAAGGCAAATTGAACAGGACGCAATAATACAGTTTTAAAACCAAGAAAACGTAATGTAAAGGAAATGTCAAGTATTTTGTACTAGTTCCAGTACATGGGTACAATCAGAGTTACAGTACACGGGTACAATCCTGGTTACAATCAGAGGTAGCCAAACAAATGCTTTTTTGCCTTGGTCACTTTTTATTTTCAACAAGCAATTATTTTGGCATTCCTTGTTGCTTATATAGTCTTACCTGATACCCAGGCTACAGTGATTACTAAAGCAGGCATACAGTACAGTAGTGACCAATTTAGGTTTTGCCTGGTAATCAGGTTTGCTTGCCATCTCAGCATACAAGCCAAATAGAGAGAGCTGGCTGTGTGCCCTACACTCTGCCTTCAGCCATTAGACCAATTGTACAGCCCCAAATGGCACCCTATTCCCTATATAGTGCACTTATTTTGACCCGGGCTCATAGGCTTCCATAGAGGTCTGGTCAAAAATGTAATGTACTAATAAGGGCATAGGGTGCGATTCTCTGGTCAAAAGTAGCTTGGGAAGCACTCCTGCACAAAACAGCAACAGAAGGAGGATCCATTCGACAAATCCCTGTATTGCCTCCCTATGAAGAGAGCATCTGCTGTTTTCTGTTTGGCCACAGACTTTAGTATTCATGTCAAAGACAGAAATAGTTTCACTGGGGAAGGTCAGAGATGACATTACATCACCACAGGAAGTCTTCTAATCATCACTGCCTTGACCATATTAGGTAGTTTTTCGCTGCTTGTATTAAAGAGTATAAATACAAAGTACAGTCGTGGCCAAAAGTTTTGAGAATGACACAAATATTAATTTCCACAAAGTTTGTTGCTTCAGTGTCTTTAGATATTTTTGTCAGATGTTACTATGGAATACTAAAGTATAATTACAAGCATTTCATAAGTGTCAAAGGCTTTTATTGACAATTACATGAAGTTGATGCAAAGAGTCAATATTTGCAGTGTTGACCCTTCTTTTTCAAGACCTCTGCAATCCGCCCTGGCATGCTGTCAATTAACTTCTGGGCCACATCCTGACTGATGGTAGCCCATTCTTGCATAATCAATGCTTGGAGTTTGTCAGAATTTGTGGGTTTTTGTTTGTCCACCTGCCTCTTGAGAATTGACCACAAGTTCTCAATGGGATTAAGGTCTGGGGAGTTTCCTGGCCATGGACCCAAAATATCGATGTTTTGTTCCCCGAGCCACTTAGTTATCACTTTTGCCTTATGGCAAAGTGCTCCATCATGCTGGAAAAGGCATTGTTCGTCACCAAACTGTTCCTGGATGGTTGGGAGAAGTTGCTCTCGGAGGATGTGTTGGTACCATTCTTTATTCATGGCTGTGTTCTTAGGCAAAATTGTGAGTGAGCCCACTCCCTTGGCTGAGAAGCAACCCCACACATGAATGGTCTCAGGATGCTTTACTGTTGGCATGACACAGGACTGATGGTAGCGCTCACCTTGTCTTCTCCGGACAAGCTTTTTTCCGGATGCCCCAAACAATTGGAAAGGGGATTCATCAGAGAAAATGACTTTACCCCGGTCCTCAGCAGTCCAATCCCTATACCTTTTGCAGAATATCAGTCTGTCCCTGATGTTTTTCCTGGAGAGAAGTGGCTTCTTTGCTGCCCTTCTTGACACCAGGCCATCCTCCAAAAGTCTTTGCCTCACTGTGCGTGCAGATGCACTCACACCTGCCTGCTGCCATTCCTGAGCAAGCTCTGATCGGTGTCCCGATCCCGCAGCTGAATCAACTTTAGGAGATGGTCCTGGCGCTTGCTGGACTTTCTTGGGTGCCCTGAAGCCTTCTTCACAACAATTGAACCACTCTCCTTGAAGTTCTTGATGATCCGATAAATGGTTGATTTAGGTGCAATCTTACTGGGAGCAATATTCTTGCCTGTGAAGCCCTTTTTATGCAAAGCAATGATGACGGCATGCGTTTCCTTGCAGGTAACCATGGTTGATAGAGGAAAAACAATGATTCCAAGCACCACCCTCCTTTTGAAACTTCCAGTCTGTTATTCGAACTCAATCAGCATGACAGCGTGATCTCCAGCCTTGTCCTCGTCAACACTCACACCTGTGTTAACAAGAGAACACTGACATGATGTCAGCTGGTCCTTTTGTGGCAGGGCTGAAATGCAGTGGAAATGTTTTTGGGGGGATTCAGTTCATTTGCATGGCAAAGAGGGACTTTGCAATTTATCTGATCACTCTTCATAACATTCTGGAGTATATGCAAATTGCCATCATACAAACTGAGGCAGCAGACTTTGTGAAAATTAATATTTGTGTCTTCTCAAAACTTTTGGCTACGACTGTATATGCAGTGGTGGAAAAAGTACTAAATTGTCATACTTGAGTAAAAGTAAAGATACCTTAATAGAAAATGACTCAAGTAAAAGTGAAAGTCACCCAGTAAAATACTACTTGAGTAAATCTATTTGGTTTTAAATATACTTAAGTATCAAAAGTAAATGTAATTGCTAAAATATACTTAAGAATCAAAAGTAAAAAGTACACATCATTTCCAATGTTTTTATTTACGTAAAGCCAGGGGCACACTCCAACACTCAGACATAATTTACAAACAAAGCATGTGTGTTTAGTGAGTCCTCCAGATCAGAGGCAGTAGGGATGACCAGGGATGTTCTCTGTTTAGTGAGTCCTCCAGATAAGAGGCAGTAGGGATGACCAGGGATGTTCTCTGTTTAGTGAGTCCACCAGATCAGAGGCAGTAGGGATGACCAGGGATGTTCTCTGTTTAGTGAGTCCTCCAGATAAGAGGCAGTAGGGATGACCAGGGATGTTCTCTTGATAAGCGTGTGCGTTAGACCATTTTTACTGTCCTGCTAAGCATTCAAAATGTAACGAGTACTTTTGGGTGTGAGGGAAAATGTATCGAGTAAAAGTACACTACTTTCTTTAGGAATGTAGTGAAGTAAAAGTAAAAGTAATAAAAAATATAAATAGTAAAGTAAAGTACAGATACTTTAAAGTACTACTTAAGTCGTTTTTGGGGGGGGATTTTTACTTAAGTACTTTACACCACTGTGTATATGTAGAATTTTGTGTACAAATTGGCCTACAAATAATGTTACAATAACAACCTGATAGTCAACCAACTTCAGCACCTTCAATAGTCCATTCATAAAATTCAGGACCCAGGAACTAATCCTTTATACAATTCAGAGCCCAGGAACTAATCCTGTATATCTGACGTCATCATAGATCAGCCCCTTCACTGACAAGTTCAATAAGAAACAATCTCTGGTTCAATGTCCATTTGAGCCGTTTGGAAAGTAAAGATGTTCTTTAATAAAGAAGTGTTAATTAATGCGTTCACAGAGAATAAGAAAGCCCTGTTGTTAGCTGGAGGCGCTGGTCTTACTGCTGTCGGACTCGGACTGGGGTATAAGTATTTTCTCAAGCCGGAGAAAGTTGTCCGTGTGGGAGTTGTGTCACAGCTGCTCATTCACCCACTGAAGTCCGGGAAAGCCGTGTCCGTGGCCCTTGCAGAATGTCAACAGATTGGTTTGAAGTACGGCGAACTACAAGATCGGTCTGTAGCTGTTTATTTTCATAACTGTAAATGAATGTTCATGAGTTTAGGCTAATGTTGGCCGACACCGCTTGAATTGGTGACACATATCGATTCGTCTAAGTGATTATCAATGATTTATAGGCGTCAGTACTACTTTTACACACTGTTATGGCCATTGCAGTTCTGGACTTGACGGTTTATTGACTCCAAACCCACAGGCCACAGTCTGGTCGTAGCCTACGCTAGATAACTGATTAAAACAATCACAGATACTCACTGTCAGGACATGGGGAAAGAGAGCAAACAATGCCAGCATGGAAATATAACAGATATGCAGTGTCCAGCGCCCTGCCCTTAAATACATGTAATTTTGTCCTTGAAACATTTTCATTTATACTGCACAATTCTATTAATTCCTATGGCGTAGTGCTCCATACCAATATGGCTGACCAGAGGCTTCGGGGCAAAGTCCAATGCATATAGCAAACAGTAATCCAGGGTTTCTATAGATCACTGGTGATTATCATGTTGAACAAATTGCAAGTTCAACCACAACAATAAATTGCAAGTTCAACCACAACAATAAATTGCAAGTTCAACCACAACAATAAATTGCAAGTTCAACCACAACAATAAATTGCAAGTTCAACCACAACAATAAATTGCAAGTTCAACCACAACAATAAATTGCATGTTCAACCACAACAATAAATTGCAAGTTTGTCCGTTTTTGAATCAGGAGGCCCCTCTGTGTCATCATCCAAACTTGTCAGGGAGGTTGTGGTTGGTTGTAACCCTTCAGCGTTGCCAGGTCAAGCAAACATTTCTAAAACCAATGACCACTGAAAAGCTGCCCAAAAACGCCTGAAAAAGAGCACAATTATTTAATTTTCACAGCAAGAGGAGTTGCCATATTTTATACAATAAACCCATTTTTCCCACAACGTTATCAAGCCAATTTAAGAATGAATATCATAGAAACTTGTAACAACTTTAGAAGCAACATTTTGTCTTTCCTCAAAATAATAATTATTGCAAGCTATGAAATTACATAATAAAGGAATTTCAATATGTGGCAAGAGAAAATATAATTTTTAATTTATTAAAATGGTTTGAGTAGATTAAAGGAAGGTAGCCTATAGCCCCTGATAGGCCTACATCTCATTTCAGATAGCCTACAGTAACCTAGACGAGACAGTGTACCAGAACATTTTGGAGTTTGTGTTACGGGGTGCAAATTTCTGTTTGTGCAAAAGCTGTCATCAAGGCAAAGGGTGGCTACTTTGAAGAATCTCAAATATAAAATATATTTTGATTTGTTTAACACTTTTTTTTTTTTTTTTTAATCTTTTTTTTATTTTTTTACTACATAATTCCATGTTATTTCATAGTTTTGATGTCTTCACTACTATTGTACAATGTAGATAATAGTAAAAATAAAGGAAAAACCCTTGAATGAACAGGCGTGTCCAAACTCTTGACTGGTAAGTGTATGTAGATAGTTTAGTGCCTAAAATAAGGGGATAAATTCATGTCAATAGGACTGGCACTTCAGAACAAACTTTCTTTTGGGACTATCTGTTATTCAATGTGTTTCTATGGGCTAATAGCAGTAATATCTTACATTTTACATTTAAGTCATTTAGCAGACGCTCTTATCCAGAGCGACTTACAAATTGGTGCATTCACCTTATGATATCCAGTGGAACAACCACTTTACAATAGTGCATCTAAATCTTTTAAGGGGGGGGGTTAGAAGGATTACTTTATCCTATCCTAGGTATTCCTTAAAGAGGTGGGGTTTCAGGTGTCTCCGGAAGGTGGTGATTGACTCCGCTGTCCTGGCGTCATGAGGGAGCTTGTTCCACCATTGGGGTGCCAGAGCAGCGAACAGTTTTGACTGGGCTGAGCGGGAACTGTGCTTCCTCAGAGGTAGGGGGGCCAGCAGGCCAGAGGTGGATGAACGCAGTGCCCTTGTTTGGGTGTAGGGACTGATCAGAGCCTGAAGGTACGGAGGTGCCGTTCCCCTCACGGCTCCGTAGGCAAGCACCATGGTCTTGTAGCGGATGCGAGCTTCAACTGGAAGCCAGTGGAGAGAGCGGAGGAGCGTGGTGACGTGAGAGAACTTGGGAAGGTTGAACACCAGACGGGCTGCGGCGTTCTGGATGAGTTGTAGGGGTTTAATGGCACAGGCAGGGAGCCCAGCCAACAGCGAGTTGCAGTAATCCAGACGGGAGATGACAAGTGCCTGGATTAGGACCTGCGCCGCTTCCTGTGTGAGGCAGGGTCGTACTCTGCGAATGTTGTAGAGCATGAACCTACAGGATCGGGTCACCGCCTTGATGTTAGTTGATGTTAATATCTGTTATTCAATGTGTTTCTATGGGCTAATAGCAGTAAGGACTATCTGTTAAATGTGTTTCTATTGGCTAATAGCAGTAATGCCAAATTCAATGTTTCATCTAATAAGGTTAGGTATTCGTTGATACCTTAATGGGTCTTAAAATTCAAAGTCAAATAGTCATGGCTCAGTTGGTAGAGCATGGTGTTTGCAACGCCAGGGTTGTGGGTTCGATTCCCATGGGGGCCCAGTACGGGAAAAAAAAAAAAATGTATGAAATGTATGTATTCACTACTGTAAGTCGCTCTGGATAAGAGCATCTGATTAAAATGTAAAATGTAAATGTTAGCTTAGAGCCCCCCTCCTCCCCTTGCTTAGACTCTAGGGTTAAAGGTTAACTACACCCAAAAATCAACATTTCTCAGATTTTTCCCAGACCTCATGGTGTGGTTTAAGCATTGTTGTGGACTTAAAACATCCAATTTGGTTGTATTTCTATTTTAAAAAGTTTTTCTTATTTGTTTTTTTTAAGAGCGAAAACCTGATAATTTGGGCTATTTACTTCATTTTTGTTTTAATAAAATACATATTTTGAAGAACAAACATCATTATGGCAATTCATATCTTGCAGTAAAACTGTACATAACATTTTCTTCTCAAGAGAACAGACTAAATGTTAAGGGATAAATGTTCTCTTACTTAGAAAATACTCTTAGTTATATAATAGTTATATAGTATATAGACAATATCCAAAACTAACAATACATACAATTTATACAATTTCAGTCATTTTAAATTGTAAAGTTGTGTCTTTCTACACAATATCACAACAAATGTTTCCAATCTGGCTAGGTGAACTCGATAAAGTTTTCAATCATTTCACTGTGTATTTCAGATAAAATCAAGGCATTAGAATGTTCCAGAATAAAGCTTTACACTGTAAACATATTGGATCTGTATTATGTAACAGACTGCCGCTTTACACTGTAAACATATTGGATCTGTATTATGTAACAGACTGCAGAGTTACTCTTCAGCGTGGTGTGTTTCTGTGACATCAGTGCTGCGTAGGACTGGGAAATACTCAAAGTATTCAGACCCCTTGACTTTTTCCAGATTTTGTTACATTACAGCTTAATTCTAAAATTGATTAAATCGTTTTTTTCCCCCTCGTTAATCTACACACAATACCCCATAATGTGGATTGTGGTGTCAGGAAAACAACCTCTCACTCAACATCAACAAAACAAAGGAGATGATGGTGGACTTTAGGAAACAGCAGAGGGAGCACCCCCCTATCCACATCGACGGGACAGCAGTGGAGAAGGTGGAAAGTTTTAAGTTCTTCGACGTACAGTAGACATCACGGACAAACTGAAATGGTCCACTCACACAGACAGTGTGGTGAAGAAGGCCCAACAGCGCCTCTTCAACCTCCAGGAGGCAGAAGAAATTTGGCTTGTCACTCAAACATTTCTACAGAAGTACAATTTGAGAGCATCCTTATACTGAGGAGTGGCTTCCGTCTGGCCACTCTACCATAAAGGCCTGATTGGTGGAGTGCTGCAGAGATGGTTGTCCTTCTGGAAGGTTATTTTATCTCCACAGAGGAACTCTGGAGCTCTTTCAGGTTGTTGGTCACCTCCCTGACCAAGGCCCTTTTCCCCCCGACTGCTCAGTTTGGCCGGGCGGCCAAGTCTAGGAGGAGTCTTGGTGGTTCCAAACTTCTCCCATTTATGAATGATGGAGGCCACTGTGTTCTTGGGGACCTTCAATGCTGCAGAAATGTTTTGGTACCCTTCCCCAGATCTGTGCCTCGACACAATCCTGTTTCGGAGCTCTACAGACAATTCCTTCGACCTCATGGCTTGGTTTTTGCTCTGAAATGTACTGTCAACTGTGGGACCTTTTATATAGACAGGTGTGTGCCTTTCCAATTCATGTCCAATCAATTGAATTCACCACAGGTGGACTCCAATCAAGTCTTAGAAACATCTCAAGGATGATCAATGGAAACAGGATGCACCTGAGCTCAATTTAGAGTCTCATAGCAAAGGGTCTGAATACTTATGGAAATAAGGTATTTCTGTTTTACATTTTTAATACGTTTGCCAAAATTTCGAAACATTTTTTTTCAGTCTGTCATTATGGGGTATTGTGTTAAGATAAAAATAGATTCTTTAATTTATTTATTTTAGAATAAGGCTGTAACATAACAATGTGTAAAAAGTCAAAGGGTCTGAATACTTTCTGAATACACCATATATCGAATTCATTTAATGTACGATATTCTAAATACCTGTATCGTAAGAATCAAGATTTTGTTATTTTGTACGTCCGCTTTACGTCCGCTTGTTCTCATGTTGTCTTTTTGGTCTCCTTCACTCCTCTGTGCTGTGCAACTTCACATTTACACCAGAGACTATATATAGTATAATGACAGATGCTCATGTCTCCGCCCCAAAGGTGGGAAGGCAGGCGACAAGCTTCTTGACTTTTTTTCTTTCTTCTTCTGCACATTTTAGACTGGCCTTTTTATTGTCCCCCAGCACAAGGTGCACCTGTGTAATGAGCATGCTGTTTAATCAGCTTCTTGATATTCCACAACTGTCAGGTGGATGGATTATCTTGGCCAAAGAAAAATGTTCACGAACAGGGATGTAAACACATTTGTGCACAAAACATTTGAGATAAATAACTTTTTTGTTCATATGGAACATTTCTGGGATCTTTTATTTCAGCTCATGAAACACGGGACCAACACTTTACATGTTACGTTTATATTTTTGTACAGTACCAGTCAAAAGTTTGGACACACCTACTCATTCAAGGGTTTTTCTTTATCGTTACTATTTTCTACATTGTAGAATAATAGTGAAAACATCAAAACTATGAAATAACACATATGGAATGATGTAGTAACCACAAAAAGTGTTAAACAAATCAAAATATATTTGAGATTCTTCAAAGTAGCCACGCTTTGCCTTGATGACAGCTTTAACCAATCGGGAGGCCCCGTGGACATTTTATTCTAACGTCTTCAAACTTGCGTGTTTTTTGTTAAGATGAATTACCATAATGTAAACGTGATTTCTGTCATTCTGAGTACCGTGGGTGGACGCCCTAATCATGTTAAACACCCAGTGGATATGGGTCCTGTTACACTTCCTCAAATGTCCTGTAAATTTAAAACGCTGCCGATCAAGGCAGCATAGTGGCGAACGCTGCGCTGTGTTGTGCCTGTCGTACACAGCTAATGTACTAACTGTAAGTCACTCTGGATAATGCTGTGTTTTGCTGCAGGCACTGGCTGGTGATCACTGAGGATGGTCATTTTGTGACGGGCAGACAGGAGCCTCGCCTTGTTCTCGTATCTCTGACCAGTGAGGGGGGGCAGACGTGTCTGAACGGACCAGACATGGAGGAGCTCAAGTTCCCCCTACTGCAGCCCGACAACCCTGTCATCGACTGCAGGTATGTGTTACTAATGACATGCCACTGGCTCTGAGTGAAGCCAGTGTGTCTATGTACGCGGATGACTCAACACTATACACATCAGCTATTACAGCAACTGAAATGACTGCAACACTTAACAAAGAGCTGCAGTTAGTTTCAGAGTGGGTGGCAAGGAATAAGTTAGTCCTAAAAATTAATAAAACTGAAAGCATTGTATTTGGGACAAATCAGTCACTAAATCCTTTACCTCAACTAAATATCGTAATGAATCATGTGGAAATTGAGCAAGTTGAGGTGAATAAATTACTTGGAGTAACCCTGGATTGTGAACTGTCATGGTCAAAACATATTGATACAACAGTAGCTAAGATGGGGAGAAGTCTGTCCATAATAAAGCACTGCTCTGCCTTCTTAACAACACTATCAACAAGGCAGGTCCTACAGACCCTAGTTTCTACCTTCTTAACAACACTATCAACAAGGCAGGTCCTACAGACCCTAGTTTCTACCTTCTTAACAACACTATCAACAAGGCAGGTCCTACAGACCCTAGTTTCTACCTTCTTAACAGCACTATCAACAAGGCAGGTCCTACAGGCCCTAGTTTCTACCTTCTTAACAACACTATCAACAACGCAGGTCCTACAGGCCCTAGTTTCTACCTTCTTAACAACACTATCAACAAGACAGGTCCTACAGACCCTAGTTTCTACCTTCTTAACAGCACTATCAACAAGGCAGGTCCTACAGACCCTAGTTTCTACATTCTTAACAACACTATCAACAAGACAGTGTCGTGTCTTTGGCTATGCCGGATTAAGTGATATGACATGCTAACCTATAAAATGATTTCTCTGTAATTAATATTACCTGATTAAGCTAATCATGTAAATGTAATTAACTAGAAAGTCGGGGCACCACGGAAGAACGTTTATAGAGCCGTTATCTTCCGAATAAACTCTTAAAATACTTTGTAATATTTTACATCGATAGCAGTCAATATTAACCCTTGTCTTATTTTCAGTCTCATAATGAAAGTTGTAAATTCTTGGCTATCTTCACGAACCCTGGCTAACAAGTTGAATCAGCAATACAAAATTGGGTTTAATTATTTATTTACTAAATACCTAAACTTATCACACAGAATTACAAATACACCGAATACATATGATGTCATACAAAAACGTCCTGGTGGACGGAACCTGTATCATGGCTGGTTACACAAAGGAAGGGGGTTGGGCTTGAATGAAAGAGCGGTAAGATTTAGGAACAAAGAAACAGCAGCTATGCTATCGTAAATACATTATCTTATGCATTATAAATGACCGCCCATTTGGAAAAGGAAAATGCAATAAATATTTACTCTGAGCTGCGCTTCGGTAGATTGGTCGTAGATGCTGGCCGGGTTGGCCAACAGATCTTCCTGTACTTGGAAGAATGTCTCTGGTGGTAAATTGGATACGTGGTGGTATCTTCGTCTGGTTGTTAGACTGGATCCGTCGTCCGTCCTTTCCTAGCCCACGTCTACAGCGGCCGCTGCTAACTCAACGGCTAGGAAGTATCACTTCTGTAGTGAATAAGCTCAAAGTTCATACCATTCGCCACCTAAGCTCACGCCGAGGTTGGCTTAGTTCTGTACTTGACATGTGTGTCCTTCTAACGTAGAGGCTGCAGACCTCACGTACTGGAACAACCTGGTTATCTTTTCGTCAAAGGCTTATATAGTGGAGAGGGGGGAAGGATGTGTTTCATCGTTTATAACCCCTGTCTCTTCACAGGGGTGGGCCACTGATCAAGCAGGGCACTTTCCTTATGAAAACCCAATTCTCTCATTCGGAAGCTAAAATTACATTTAATCTCCTAACAAACAATTTCAATATCAAACATTTCAATTGCATAACAATTCCATGTTACTCTGATAACTAGAGAGTGTATACTTTCTCAGGTACCGTTTATGTCGTCCTGTCATCAGTCATAATGTCTCAGATGACAAGCGAACTGACATACATACTCATTACGTTCCCAAGCATATTTCCAACTGGTTTTATTACCAAAATATGGTTCCTTTTCCCATTTGTTTGATGTTCCCAGACTCTCTATATTTAACACAGGCTATTCAAGTCCTTCAGTAGGATCAGAGAGGGGAAGAGAGAAAGGTATTTATGGGGGGGGGGGGTCATAAACCTTACCCACAGGCCAACGTCATGACAACAGGTCCTACAGACCCTAGTTTCTACCTTCTTAACAACACTATCAACAAGGCAGGTCCTACAGGCCCTAGTTTCTACATTCTTAACAACACTATCAACAAGGCAGGTCCTACAGGCCCTAGTTTCTACCTTCTTAACAACACTATCAACAAGGCAGGTCCTCCAGACCCTAGTTTCTACCTTCTTAACAACACTATCAACAAGACAGGTCCTACAGACCCTAGTTTCTACCTTCTTAACAACACTATCAACAAGGCAGGTCCTACAGGCCCTAGTTTCTACATTCTTAACAACACTATCAACAAGGCAGGTCCTACAGGCCCTAGTTTCTACCTTCTTAACAACACTATCAACAAGGCAGGTCCTACAGACCCTAGTTTCTACCTTCTTAACAACACTATCAACAAGGCAGGTCCTACAGACCCTAGTTTCTACCTTCTTAACAACACTATCAACAAGGCAGGTCCTACAGGCCCTAGTTTCTACCTTCTTAACAACACTATCAACAAGACAGGTCCTCAAGACCCTAGTTTCTACCTTCTTAACAACACTATCAACAAGACAGGTCCTACAGACCCTAGTTTCTACCTTCTTAACAACACTATCAACAAGGCAGGTCCTACAGACCCTAGTTTCTACCTTCTTAACAACACTATCAACAAGGCAGGTCCTACAGGCCCTAGTTTCTACATTCTTAACACTATCAACAAGGCAGGTCCTACAGGCCCTAGTTTTGTCTCACCTTATGGAACAGCGGGGACTGTGAAGAAACACAAACATTGGTACAGGCACACACACACACACACACACACACATATGATAACATACACACATGTACACATGGATTTTGTGTTGTTGAGTAGGGGCCTGTCGGCACACACTTAATGTGTTGTGAAATCTGTTGTGACATGTATTGTAGTTAGGGCTGTCCCCGACTAAAAAAATATCTTGGTCGAACAAGAGTCGTCTATTCTTCTTCTTCTCTATTCTATATAGTGTCTTAACTCTTCTGTCTGTGTCAACAGGAAGTGTCTTAACTCTTCTGTCTGTCTCCCAGAGTGTTTAGTACAGACATCCAGGGCAGGGACTGTGGAGACGAGGCGTCTAGCTGGCTGACCCGCTACCTGGGGGCAGGTAAAACCTATCGCCTGGTGCACTTTGAACCCCACATGACACACAGGAGATCAGCGGATAACGAGCCTCTCTTTCCTCGCAATGAAAAGGTAACAGCTCAGTTGGTGGATAGATTTAATATATTTAGTTGATCATTCAAAGTAGAAGGCTGCTCCAGCCAGAGAGAAAATTTGCAAATGTTAAAGTGATCAAGGATAGAACACAAAAGTTTGTTTCCGTTGTGGTCCTCTTATGACCTAGTTATCACTTTATGACTTACAGTGAGGGAAAAAAGTATTTGATCGCCTGCTGATTTTGTACGTTTGCCCACTGACAAAGAAATGATCAGTCTATAATTTTAATTGTAGGTTTATTTGAACAGTGAGAGACAGAATAACAACAAAAAAATCCAGAAAAACGCATGTCAAAAATGTTATAAAATGATTTGCATTTTAATGAGGGAAATAAGTATTTGACCCCTCTGCAAAACATGACTTAGTACTTGGTGGCAAAACCCTTGTTGGCAATCACAGAGGTCAGACGTTTCTTGTAGTTGGCCACCAGGTTTGCACACATCTCAGGACGGATTTTGTCCCACTCCTCTTTGCAGATCTTCTCCAAGTCATTAAGGTTTCGAGGCTGACATTTGGCAACTCGAACCTTCCACTCCCTCCATAGATTTTCTATGGGATTAAGGTCTGGAGACTGGCTAGGCCACTCCAGGACCTTAATGTGCTTCTTCTTGAGCCACTCCTTTGTTGCCAGGCCTTGTGTTTTGGGTCATTGTCATGCTGGAATACCCATCCACGACCCATTTTCAATGCCCTGGCTGAGGGAAGGAGGTTCTCACCCAAGATTTGACGGTACATGGCCCCGTCCATCGTCCCTTTGATGCGGTGAAGTTGTCCTGTCCCCTTAGCAGAAAAACACCCCCAAAGCATAATGTTTCCACCTCCATGTTTGACGATGGGGATGGTGTTCTTGGGGTCAGAGGCAGCATTCCTCCTCCGCCAAACACGGTGAGTTGAGTTGATGCCAAAGAGCTCCATTTTGGTCTCATCTGACCACAACCCAGTTGTCCTCTGAATCATTCAGATGTTCATTGGCAAACTTCAGACGGGCATGTATATGTGCTTTCTTGAGCAGGGGGACCTTGTGGGCGCTGCAGGATTTCAGTCCTTCACGGCGTAGTATGTTACCAATTGTTTTCTTGGTGACTATGGTCCCAGCTGCCTTGATCATTGACAAGATCCTCCAGTGTAGTTCTGGGCTGATTCCTCGCCGTTCTCATGATCATTGCAACTCCATGAGGTGAGATCTTGCATGGAGCCCCAGGCCGAGGGAGATTGACAGTTCTTTTGTGTTTCTTCCATTTGCGAATAATCGCACCAACTGTTGTCACCTTCTCACCAAGCTGCTTGGCGATGGTCTTGTAGCCCATTCCAGCCTTGTGTAGGTCTACAATCTTGTCCCTGACATCCTTGGAGAGCTCTTTGGTCTTGGCCATGGTGGAGAGTTTGGAATCTGATTGATTGATTGCTTCTGTGGACAGGTGTCTTTTATACAGGTAACAAGCTGAGATTAGGAGCACTCCCTTTAAGAGTGTGCTCCTAATCTCAGCTCGTTACCTGTATAAAAGACACCTGGGAGCCAGAAATCTTTCTGATTGAGAGGGGGTCAAATACTTATTTCCCTCATTAAAATGCAAATCAATTTATAACATTTTTGACATGCGTTTTTCAGGATTTTTTTGTTGTTATTCTGTCTCTCCCTGTTCAAATAAACCTACCATTACAATTATAGATTGATCATTTCTGTGGGCGGGCGGGCGCTATCTCATCGTGAGATCCTGTCCGACTTACCTCAGCTACATCCCTAGGTTGTGTACCCTGACCTTTGGTCATGTTGTTGTCTAGATAGTGTACCCTGACCTTTGGCCCCGTCATGTTGTTGTCTAGATAGTGTACCCTGACCTTTGGCCCTGTCATGTTGTCATCTAGATAGTGTACCCTGACCTTTGGCCCTGTCATGTTGTCGTCTAGATAGTGTACCCTGACCTTTGGCCCTGTCATGTTGTCGTCTAGATAGTGTACCCTGACCTTTGGCCCTGTCATGTTGTCGTCTAGATAGTGTACCCTGACCTTTGGCCCTGTCATGTTGTCGTCTAGATAGTGTACCCTGACCTTTGGCCCTGTCATGTTGTCGTCTAGATAGTGTACCCTGACCTTTTGGCGCTGTCATGTTGTCGTCTAGATAGTGTACCCTGACCTTTTGGTTCTGTCATGTTGTTGTTGTCATCTAGATAGTGTACCCTGACCTTGGCCCGATCATGCTGCTGTCTGAAGCCTCTGTGAAGGACTTGAGCAGTAGGCTGGAGAAGGAGGTCACGGTGGCACGGTTCCGACCCAGCATCGTTGTCAGTGATTGTGAGGCTTTTGATGAGGTACAGTTTTATTGCTTTCAGCTTTATCAACACGCACAACATCAAACAACATCAACACATCACACACACATCAACACACATTAACACAACATCACACAACATCCACACCAATCACACAACATCACACATCAAACAACATCAACACACATAACACAACATCACACATCAACCAACATCAAACAACATCAACACATCACACACACATTAACACATCACACAACATCAACACACATAACACAACATCACACAATATCCACACCAATCACACATCATACTTCAACCAACATCAAACAATATCACATATATCGTTTTTGTAAATGTTGTTAATTCTATAATTTCAGGAGGTTTAATTGGTATATCCAGAGTTCCTATGTTATTCTACATGTCATTCTATGGGGTATATCCTAGTCTTTTGAGGCTTAAAGTGGACTCCTGTAATTCCACTTAGTCATACCTTTATTCCAGTGTGTTGTGGTTTTAGGATACTAATTCTATTCCCATAACGTTAACTTAATCTTCCTCTTGGGTTAGGATTCTTGGGAAGATATCCAGATTGGCAATGTGCGGCTGCACCGCGTGATGGCGTGTGGAAGGTAATGTGTTCTTAACTACTGATCATCATCATCACAAACAAACTTCCTCCCGTTGCTACGGGCAATAGCAAGGTTTGCTATTGTCGTGACCCTGTGTTTATATAATATAGTGACCCTGGGTTTATATAATATAGTGACCCTGTGTTTATATAGTTTTATATAATATAGTGACCCTGGGTTTATATAATGTAGTGACCCTGGGTTTATATAATATAGTGACCCTGGGTTTATATAGTTTTATTTATTTATAGCGTAGCCATCCTGTGTTTATATAGTTGTGTATATAATATAGTGACCATGTTTATGTGGTTCTATATAATATAGTGACCCTGGGTTTATATAATATAGTGACCCTGGGTTTATATAATATAGTGACCCTGGGTTTATATAATATGGTGACCCTGGGTTTATATAATATGGTGACCCTGGGTTTATATAATATGGTGACCCTGGGTTTATATAATATGGTGACCCTGGGTTTATATAATATGGTGACCCTGGGTTTATATAATATGGTGACCCTGGGTTTATATAATGTAGTGACACAAATGTGCATGTGTCTGCTCAAACGGTCAGAAACAGACTCCATGAGGGTGGTATGAGGGCCCGATGTCCACATGTGGGGGTTGTGCTTACAGCCCAACACCATGCAGGACGTTTGGCATTTGCCAGAGAACACGAAGATTGGCAAATTTGCCACTGGCGCTCTGTGCTCTTCAGAGATGAAAGCAGGTTCACACTGAGCACATGTGACAGTCTGGAGACGCCGTGGAGAACGTTCTGCTGCCTGCAACATCCTCCAGCATGACCGGTTTGGCGGTGGGTCAGTCATGGTGTGGGGTCGCATTTCTTTGCACTGCCCTCCATGTGCTCGCCAGAGGTAGCCTTACTGCCATTAGGTACCGAGATGAGATCCTCAGACCCCTTGTGAGACCATATGCTGGTGCGGTTGGCCCTGGGTTCCTCCTAATGCAAGACAATGCTAGACCTCATGTGGCTGGAGTGTGTCAGCAGTTCCTGCAAGAGGAAGGCATTGATGCTATGGACTGGCCCGCCCGTTCCCCAGACCTGAATCCAATTGAGCACGTCTGGGACATCATGTCTCGCTCCATCCACCAACGCCACGTTGCACCACAGACTGTCCAGGAGTTGGCGGATGCTTTAGTCCAGGTCTGGGAGGAGATCCCTCAGGAGACCATCCGCCACCTCATCAGGAGCATGCCCAGGCGTTGTAGGGATGTCATACAGGCACATGGAGGCCACACACACTACTGAGCCTCATTTTGACTTGTTTTAAGGACATTACATCAAAGTTGGATCAGCCTGTAGTGTGGTTTTCCACTTTAATTTTGAGTGTGACTCCAAATCCAGACCTCCATGGGTTGATACATTGGATTTCCATTGATTATTTTTGTGTGATTTTGTCAGCACATATTTCATTCATTCAGATCTAGGATGTGTTATTTTAGTGTTCCCTTTATTTTTTTGAGCAGTGTATAAACACAGGGTCACTATTATATAAACACAGGGTCACTATATTATATAAACACAGGGTCACCGTATTATATAAACCTAGGGTCACTACATTATATAAACCCAGGGTCACTATATTATATAAACACAGGGTCACTACATTATATAAACCCAGGGCCACTATATTATATACAACTATATAAACCCAGGGTCACTATATTATATAAACACAGGGTCACTACATTATATAAACCCAGGGCCACTACATTATATAAACACAGGGTCACTACATTATATAAACCCAGGGTCACTATATTCTATAAACACAGGGTCACTACATTATATAAACACAGGGTCACCGTATTATGTAAACACAGGGTCACTATATTATATAAACCCAGGGTCACTGTATTATTGTTAGGTTCTATTTCTCAGGGTATAATCTCTACGGACACTATGAAAGCTTAACCAAGTTTAATTTTTCCCCAGAGGATCAATACAGCCCGATTTGACAAAGACATTTTCACACAATCACTAATATTTAACCATTCCTCGTAGGCTGAGTCTCCTCCTTCACATCTGTACAAACATTGTATCTTTACAGCTAGGCAGGACACTAAGTGATACGGGCCATAAACTTTTATTTCTCCCTTAACGTGACCTGACCTCAACCCCCCCCCTCCATCACTAATCCATGGCTCTCTCCCCTTATCAATGCCTGACCTCAACCCCCCTCCATCACTAATCCATGGCTCTCTCCCCTTATCAACGCCTGACCTGACCTCAACCCCCCTCCATCACTAATCCATGGCTCTCTCCCCTTATCAACGCCTGACCTGGACCCCCTCCATCACTAATCCATGGCTCTCTCCCCTTATCAACGCCTGCCACATGTAATCACTTCCCTGCACTCAACACATTCCAATGCTTAGTTGCACACACTATATACCTACCTCCTATAAACATTAACTTCTGGTGTAGACCCTCTAAACCTCAGCACTCCCTCAGTGACATGAAAAAGTATATTTTCATATTCTCAGAATTCAACATTTTATATAAAACTACTATTAAGGTGTTAAGTAAAGGATGTCATCCTCATTTGTGATCCTCATTTGTCATCCTCATCTGTCATCCTCATCAGATGCATCTCTACCACGGTTGACCCTGAAACAGGAGTCATCACCAGGAAACAGCCACTGGACACACTCAAAAGGTAACAAGAGTAGCTGGCACAAAAAATATATATACACTGAACAAAAAATATAAAACGCAACATGTCAAAGGGTTGGTCCCGTGTTTCATGAGCTGAAATAAAAAGATCCCAGAAATGTTCCATACGTACAAAAAGCTTATTAATCTCAACTTTTGTGCACAAATTTGTTTTACATCCCTGTTAGTGAGCATTTATCCCCTCGCCAAGATAATACGTCCACCTGACAGGTGTGGCATATCAAGAAGCTGATTTAACATCATGATCATTACACAGGTGCACCTTGTGCTGGGTACAATAAAAGGCCGTTATCAAATGTGCAGTTTTGTCTCACAACACAATGCCACAGATGTCAAATTATGAGGGAGTGTGCAATTGGCATGCTGGCTGCAGGAATTTTCACCAGAGCTGTTGCCAGATTATTGAATGTTCATTTCTCAACCATAAGCCGCCTCCAACATCGTTTTTATAGAATTTGGTAGCACGTCCAACCGTTCAGCATCGTAACTGACTTCAGTGGGCAAATGCTCACCTTTGATGGCCACAGGCACACTGGAGAAGTGTGCTCTTCACGGATGAATCCTGGTTTCAACTGTACCGGGCAGATGGCAGACATGGTGGCGTGTGGGCGAGAAAGTTGCTGATGTCAACGTTGTGAACAGAGTGCTCCATGGTGGCGGTGGGGTTATGGTATGGGGCAGACATAAGCTACGGACAACAAACACAATTGCATTTTATCGATGGCAGTTTGAATGCACAGAGATAACGTGACGAGATCCTGAGGCCCATTGTCGTGCCATTCATCCGCCGCCATCACCTCATGTTTCAGCATGATAATGCACGGCCCCATGTCGCAAGGATCTGTACACAATTCCTCGAAGCTGAAAATGTCCCAGCTGTTCAATGGCCTGCATACTCACCAGACATGTCACCCGTTGAGCATGTTTGGGATGCTCTGGATCGACAGCGTGTTCCAGTTCCCTCCAATATCCAACATCTAAACACAGTCATTGAAGAACAGTGGGACTACGTTCCACAGACCATAATCAACAGCCTGATCAACTCTATGTGAAGGAGATGTGTCGCGCTGCATGAGGCAAATGGTGGTCAGATACTGACTGGTTTTCTGATCCACAACCATACCTTGTTTTATAAAGGTATCTGTGACTAACAGATGCATATCTGTATTCCCAATCATGTGAAATCCCATAGATTAGGGCCAAATTACTTTTTTTTTTTTTTTTTCAATGGACTGATTTCGTTATATCTTTGCGTTTTTTAAATATTTTTGTTCAGTGTGGGATTTGTCTATCTGTCATTGGGCTTATTCGATATTACAGCTTGATAGTGCAAGTAACTGCCGACTGACTGATCTACAAAATCACCTTGCATCATAAATAAACTACTCATTATTATTATTATTATTATTATTATTATTATTATTATTATTTGAAGATCAGTCAGTCACAATTTACCCACAATGCATTACAAATGTGATTCTCTTGAAAACTGCCATCTGTGATCAAGCACAATGTGACTTCTTCTGTTTTTTTATAGAACAACTAATTGCTTGTAGAAGGTATTAACCTCCTAAGGTTTTATTTGCTTCCCCAGCTATCGAATGTGTGACCCATCCCAGAAGAACATCTACAAGGCAGCTCCACTGTTTGGACAGATGTATATCGTCAGCAAGACTGGGGTACTCCAGGTTGGAGATTTGGTGTACAAGACCAGCCACTGAGACGGACGGAAGACTAGCTACTATAATATATGCTTTACATGTAGTAGTGCGACGATGGCATAGATTATTAGAAAGTCACAAAATAACAAATAGAACAGAATGCGCTTTTCATATTTTGCAGTTAAGTCATTCTTTCTAAGTAGGTTGAAGATTATACGGGGGGGGGAATAAAAAAATTTAAAAAATCAAATTTTTATGATTGAGAACATTTGTAGTTGGTTTTAATGTGTGTTCTGTAAGAGCTAAACGTTTATCATGGAAAGGAAAACAACCAATCAAACAGTGCCTGTGTTGAGAGGGCAAGTCTACCGGGTTGCGTTCAGTTCATTAAACGTTTTACTACATTCAGTGATGTTTTTTTTTTTTTGCGCACCATTTTTCAACAGCCTTGAGGTATGTTTTCTCCCATTTGGTGTGTGTGTGTGGAGGGGTGTGACCTGATCAAAACACACACCCTCTGGGGCCACCGTGGCTGCGTTTTTACACAGGCAGCCCAATTCTCATCTTTTTTTCCATTAATTGTTCTTGTGATTTAATCACAAAATATAATTTTTTCACATCAGCTGATCTGATTGGCCAAAAGACCAATTTAGTGAAAAAAAAAAAAAAGATCAGAATTGGGCTGCATGTGTAAACGCTGCCCATGATTACAACATTCTTCAACGGGTTGTTCAGAACAACACAGTTTCCATTAAAAGTTGCACGCCATTGAGTCCTGTTGAACGAGACCTTGGCCTATAGCCTAAGGGGCAAGTCCTCCCCTCTAACTCTCTCCGGCACTCCCACGTAACATCAACAACCAACTGAGAGGTGAGAATATACCAGTTGTGAAGCCATAAACTAAAATGTTGTGTTCAAAAACCATATTAATAGATTTAAAAAATAAATATATATATATATATATATATATATATGTTTTGTTGCGTTTAACTGCTGAAAATCCTGTTGTCGTTTCCTTAGTAGGTGACGTCAGAGGAAGTGTGAGGGAAGTGGGACCTCCCGGTGATGGACTAGTTTCCGACTGGGAATGCCGCGTTCAAAACAACTGGGATTGGGAAAACAGCTCCTACTGGGATTATTTACATTTTTTTTTAATGGTCATCCAACTGGGGAATTCAAACAACATAACATTCATTTATAAAAAAAAACAATATATAGAATACTATGGTTTTTGAACACTATAATTTGTTTGCGAGCATAATAGCAGTACTTTTAGTTAATGTTTGACGCAGCTTGTTTGCCATTAGCCAATCAGCGTTTCTCAACGAGTTAAAAGCACTTGATTGCATCCAACTGGTGTTTACGACTTCACAAGGGGTAATTACCACCTTCCCATTTGTTTATGAACACAGCATGAGGGCACATAGGCGTCTGTCTGCAGGTTTTCGCTCCTCCCTTGTACTTGACTGATCGATTAAGGTAACTGATTAGTTAGGAATTCTCCTCACCTGGTTGTCTAGGCCTTAAAGGGACACAGATTGAAAGAAAAATAATGCTACGTTCGTAAACAAGTGAGAATTAATCACAAGACTGGTTAAAATCCACTTGAACTGCTTTTCAACTGGTAATTACTAGTGGGAAACTCGTCTATAATCCTGATGCCGCGTTCAAGATAACTGGGAACTGGGAAAATCTCGGACTTTCGACTTTAGTGCGTTCAAGACATCTGGGAATTTGAAAAAAAACTAGCTCTAACTGGGAATTATTATTTTTGTCCACATCCAACTCGGGAAACTCTGGCATCTTTCTCGAGCTCCGACTTTCTGACCTGGAGATCACTGACGTCATGATTTTACCTATTTTTTTTTTTTTTTTCTTCTGAGTTCTCAGTTGTCTTGAAAGCACCATGAGCTCCCACTTCTCCCACATGCTGATCTCTGATGTCACCTTCTAATTTTCGTCAGTTAAATGCAACAAAACCATTATTTCTTAAAAGCAATGTATTAATGGCTTTTGAACACTATAATTTGTTTACAAGCATGCTAGCTGTACTTTTAGTTTATGGTTTACAAAGTTTGTTGGCCATTAGCCAATCAGCCTTTCTCAACAAGTTCAAATCGTGTCTCTTTATCCACCCTCTGAAGTCTGGGAGAGGAGCCTCCTTGGCCGCAGCCGAGTCTGGGAGAGGAGCCTCCTTGGCCGCAAGCAGAGTCTGGGAGAGGAGCCTCCTTGGCCGCAAGCAGAGTCTGGGAGAGGAGCCTCCTTGGCCGCAAGCAGAGTCTGGGAGAGGAGCCTCCTTGGCCGCAAGCAGAGTCTGGGAGAGGAGCCTCCTTGGCCGCAAGCAGAGTCTGGGAGAGGAGCCTCCTTGGCCGCAAGCAGAGTCTGGGAGAGGAGCCTCCTTGGCCGCAAGCAGAGTCTGGGAGAGGAGCCTCCTTGGCCGCAAGCAGAGTCTGGGAGAGGAGCCTCCTTGGCCGCAAGCAGAGTCTGGGAGAGGAGCCTCCTTGGCCGCAAGCAGAGTCTGGGAGAGGAGCCTCCTTGGCCGCAAGCAGAGTCTGGGAGAGGAGCCTCCTTGGCCGCAAGCAGAGTCTGGGAGAGGAGCCTCCTTGGCCGCAAGCAGAGTCTGGGAGAGGAGCCTCCTTGGCCGCAAGCAGAGTCTGGGAGAGGAGCCTCCTTGGCCGCAAGCAGAGTCTGGTGAGGGACTGGGCCACACAGACCTAAATCAGTGTTTCCTAATCTTGGTCCTGGGGACCCAAAGAGGTCCCCATTTGTTGTTTTTGCACTAACACTTGATTCAACTAATCAATTCATCATGCGACAACTCATCATGCTTCGGTAAACGTCCCATTTAAATATTGTTAATCTTTAACACTCTTCTCTTCTACCACCATTTCAGATAGAAACGCCAGGTCCTCCCGACTGGCGCAGCGGTCTAAGACACTGCATCGCAGTACTAGAGGCGTCACTACAGACCTGGGTTCGATCGCAGGCTGTGTCGCAATCGGCAGCGACCGGGACACCCATGAGGCGGCGCACAATTGGCCCAGCGTCGTCCGGGTTAGGGGAGGGTTTGGCCGGCCGGGATGTCGTTGTCCCATCGCGCTGTAGCAACTCCTGTGGCAGGTGCCTGGCGCATGCACACTGACACGGTTGCCAGTTGTACGGTGTTTCCTCAGACACATTGGAGCAGCTGGCTTCCGGGTTAAAGCGAGCGGTGTGGCTTGGCTTGGTCGTGTTTCGGAGG
Organism: Salmo salar; assembly: GCF_965601325.2. Taxonomy (NCBI): domain Eukaryota; kingdom Metazoa; phylum Chordata; class Actinopteri; order Salmoniformes; family Salmonidae; genus Salmo; species Salmo salar. The sequence continues at coordinate 52,891,495 of NC_138299.1, forward strand.
ACGCATGACTCTTGACCTTCGCCTCTCCCGAGTCTGTACGGGACAAGACTGTAACTACCAATTAGGGGAGAGAAAGGGGTAGAAAAGTACAACAACAAACAAACAAAAATAGAAATGCCATTCAAACTTTAAAATGTGTAGACTGATCTGGATTAAGTTGCTTATGTTCAACTTTTTGAAAATTATTGATACTTTTTATATAAAATGTTATTTTTTTTTTATTTTTTTTTGTCCTCCGACTTTAAAGTGATTTTCTTCAACATTCTAAAAAGGTCCCATTGTGACATCATGATTTCCAACATTCCTTTGACTGTGAATGCAACAATGTAGCTTTTGACACAAATCAACTACATTGACCCAAACTTTTAGTTTATGAAATCTTTACTTCTCTGCTATTCAAATTCTGAAATCACAACAAAAATATATTTTTTACCAATCTGACGATACAGCTGTTTTAGTAACCGCACCAACTACATTTTCGTACTTTTTAATTTTTTTTATAAACAACTCAAATGTTGATCCCGACAATTTAGAGAAACTTGGCGCGAATGAAATCTGTGTCTACTTCTCTGTTATTTAAATCAGAAATTATAACACTTCTTCCACTAAAACAAAATACTTTTAAAGAGCGTTAGCAAGGCACACAATTTTACTAAATGTAAATCATTGATACTAACTTTACTAAACGTAAAATTATAATCTAGTTATTTTAGCTAATCTTTGGAATGTTACTCCCTTTGCACAGTTCAAACTTTAAAAATGTTGAGACTGGGTCTGGCTTAAGTTGCTTGTATACAACTTCTTGAAATCTTTTTATACTTTTTTTAACTATTAGGTGTGTTTTGTCCTTTTATATCCTTTATCTACTTTAAAGGGATTCTCTTCAACATTCTTAATGGTTCCATTGTTTTAAAAACTCCCAGATTGCCAACATTCTATTCACTGTAAACAAGAACCTTTGCCACAAATCAGCTACTTTGACCACTTTCCCAACAAATTAGACAAAAAGTTAGAGCGTATGAAATCTTCCTCTACTTCTGTAATATTTCAATATGAAGTCAGAACAGAAATTATTTCTAGCAATGAAGAGGTGCAGCTAGTTTTAGTTAGCGCATCAACTTCACTCATTTTAAGCTAACTTCCTGATGTTGAATTAACCAGGTTTTCATCCAATGTTTTTATGCTAGTAAAGTACATGTCGGATAAAACATTTCACGACAGGCTTGAAGGAAATGGCAGATTTGCTGTATTTTTTGTGTGTTATTTCTTATATTATTTGCTTAGAACGTTTCTTGTATTATTGGCAGTCACTCACCAGAAATTCGACTTCCCAGACCTGGATCCTTTGTTTGAACGTCCCGAGGGAGCTCTATTCATCCCGGGGGCTGCACCAAAACGCTGACGGCGGAGAAGCAATGTGCAAACCATCCACCGCTTCCGAGTATATTACTCGCTAACGTTGGCTAGGAAAAAAAAAATCCCTAGAAAGGCAGGAAATTAGGAAGAAACCTAGAGTGGAACCAGGCTCTGAGGGGTCCCGTGTGGCTCAGTTGGTAGAGCATGGTGTTTGCAACGCCAGGGTTGTGGGTTTGATTCCCACGGGGGACCGGTACAGAGAAAAAATGTATGAAATGTATGCATTCTCTACTGTAAGTTGCTCTGGATAAGAGCGTCTGCTAAATGACTAAAATGTAAAATGGGTGGACAGTCCTCGTCTGGCTGTGCTGGGTGGAGATTATAAGAGTACATGGCCATTAAGGCCAGAAAAGTTCATAGATCACCAGCAGGGTCAAATTGTAATCACAGTGGTTGTAGAGGGTGCAACAGGTCAGCACCTCAGGAGTAAATGTCGAGGGAGAGAAACGAGAAACTGGAGCAGCAGCACGACCAGGTGGACTGGGGACAGCCAGGAGTCATCAGTCCTAGGAATTGCACTAGATCTAATAGTCTATGTGCCCCCTGGCACAAAGGGGGTCTCCAGCCTCCAGTAAGGGGGTCTCCAGCCTCCAGGTCAAGAAGGTGGAGGTCTGTCGGTGGTCAGGGACAGGTGAAGGAGGTGGAGGTCTGTCGTCGGGTCAGGGGCAGGTCAAGAAGGTGGAGGTCTGTCGTCGGGTCAAGGACAGGTCAAAGAGGTGGAGGTCTGTCGTCGGCTCAGGTTCAGAGGCTGATGTTGCTTACACCCGTTGATGGGTACGCTTCACCCGGCTGGATTTCCTGCGTCTCTCAATCCAATCCCCAAAGTCCCAACACAGTAGTCAACAAATTATCAAACAGCTGAACAGTCAATCATTCTCTATCCTCTGCTACCACCTTGTGGCGCTTTCATGTATTTACGTTGCTTAACAATAAGATTGACTATTGATGGATTGGTACAGGATGTAATACCCAGAGGGTGTCTCTAGGTGGTGCTGGTACAGGATGTAATACCCAGAGGGTGTCTAGGTGGTGCTGGTACAGGATGTAATACCCAGAGGGTGTCTCTAGGTGGTGCTGGTACAGGATGTAATACCCAGAGGGTGTCTAGGTGGTGCTGGTACAGGATGTAATACCCAGAGGGTGTCTAGGTGGTGCTGGTACAGGATGTAATACCCAGAGGGTGTCTCTAGGTGGTGCTGGTACAGGATGTAATACCCAGAGGGTGTCTAGGTGGTGCTGGTACAGGATGTAATACCCAGAGGGTGTCTAGGTGGTGCTGGTACAGGATGTAATACCCAGAGGGTGTCTCTAGGTGGTGCTGGTACAGGATGTAATACCCAGAGGGTGTCTAGGTGGTGCTGGTACAGGATGTAATACCCAGAGGGTGTCTCTAGGTGGTGCTGGTACAGGATGTAATACCCAGAGGGTGTCTAGGTGGTGCTGGTACAGGATGTAATACCCAGAGGGTGTCTAGGTGGTGCTGGTACAGGATGTAATACCCAGAGGGTGTCTCTAGGTGGTGCTGGTACAGGATGTAATACCCAGAGGGTGTCTCTAGGTGGTGCTGGTACAGGATGTAATACCCAGAGGGTGTCTAGGTGGTGCTGGTACAGGATGTAATACCCAGAGGGTGTCTAGGTGGTGCTGGTACAGGATGTAATACCCAGAGGGTGTCTAGGTGGTGCTGGTACAGGATGTAATACCCAGAGGGTGTCTCTAGGTGGTGCTGGTACAGGATGTAATACCCAGAGGGTGTCTAGGTGGTGCTGGTACAGGATGTAATACCCAGAGGGTGTCTCTAGGTGGTGCTGGTACAGGATGTAATACCCAGAGGGTGTCTAGGTGGTGCTGGTACAGGATGTAATACCCAGAGGGTGTCTAGGTGGTGCTGGTACAGGATGTAATACCCAGAGGGTGTCTCTAGGTGGTGCTGGTACAGGATGTAATACCCAGAGGGTGTCTAGGTGGTGCTGGTACAGGATGTAATACCCAGAGGGTGTCTCTAGGTGGTGCTGGTACAGGATGTAATACCCAGAGGGTGTCTAGGTGGTGCTGGTACAGGATGTAATACCCAGAGGGTGTCTCTAGGTGGTGCTGGTACAGGATGTAATACCCAGAGGGTGTCTAGGTGGTGCTGGTACAGGATGTAATACCCAGAGGGTGTCTAGGTGGTGCTGGTACAGGATGTAATACCCAGAGGGTGTCTCTAGGTGGTGCTGGTACAGGATGTAATACCCAGAGGGTGTCTAGGTGGTGCTGGTACAGGATGTAATACCCAGAGGGTGTCTCTAGGTGGTGCTGGTACAGGATGTAATACCCAGAGGGTGTCTAGGTGGTGCTGGTACAGGATGTAATACCCAGAGGGTGTCTAGGTGGTGCTGGTACAGGATGTAATACCCAGAGGGTGTCTAGGTGGTGCTGGTACAGGATGTAATACCCAGAGGGTGTCTAGGTGGTGCTGGTACAGGATGTAATACCCAGAGGGTGTCTCTAGGTGGTGCTGGTACAGGATGTAATACCCAGAGGGTGTCTCTAGGTGGTGCTGGTACAGGATGTAATACCCAGAGGGTGTCTAGGTGGTGCTGGTACAGGATGTAATACCCAGAGGGTGTCTCTAGGTGGTGCTGGTACAGGATGTAATACCCAGAGGGTGTCTAGGTGGTGCTGGTACAGGATGTAATACCCAGAGGGTGTCTCTAGGTGGTGCTGGTACAGGATGTAATACCCAGAGGGTGTCTAGGTGGTGCTGGTACAGGATGTAATACCCAGAGGGTGTCTAGGTGGTGCTGGTACAGGATGTAATACCCAGAGGGTGTCTCTAGGTGGTGCTGGTACAGGATGTAATACCCAGAGGGTGTCTAGGTGGTGCTGGTACAGGATGTAATACCCAGAGGGTGTCTAGGTGGTGCTGGTACAGGATGTAATACCCAGAGGGTGTCTCTAGGTGGTGCTGGTACAGGATGTAATACCCAGAGGGTGTCTAGGTGGTGCTGGTACAGGATGTAATACCCAGAGGGTGTCTCTAGGTGGTGCTGGTACAGGATGTAATACCCAGAGGGTGTCTAGGTGGTGCTGGTACAGGATGTAATACCCAGAGGGTGTCTAGGTGGTGCTGGTACAGGATGTAATACCCAGAGGGTGTCTAGGTGGTGCTGGTACAGGATGTAATACCCAGAGGGTGTCTCTAGGTGGTGCTGGTACAGGATGTAATACCCAGAGGGTGTCTAGGTGGTGCTGGTACAGGATGTAATACCCAGAGGGTGTCTAGGTGGTGCTGGTACAGGATGTAATACCCAGAGGGTGTCTAGGTGGTGCTGGTACAGGATGTAATACCCAGAGGGTGTCTAGGTGGTGCTGGTACAGGATGTAATACCCAGAGGGTGTCTAGGTGGTGCTGGTACAGGATGTAATACCCAGAGGGTGTCTAGGTGGTGCTGGTACAGGATGTAATACCCAGAGGGTGTCTCTAGGTGGTGCTGGTACAGGATGTAATACCCAGAGGGTGTCTAGGTGGTGCTGGTACAGGATGTAATACCCAGAGGGTGTCTCTAGGTGGTGCTGGTACAGGATGTAATACCCAGAGGGTGTCTCTAGGTGGTGCTGGTACAGGATGTAATACCCAGAGGGTGTCTAGGTGGTGCTGGTACAGGATGTAATACCCAGAGGGTGTCTAGGTGGTGCTGGTACAGGATGTAATACCCAGAGGGTGTCTCTAGGTGGTGCTGGTACAGGATGTAATACCCAGAGGGTGTCTAGGTGGTGCTGGTACAGGATGTAATACCCAGAGGGTGTCTAGGTGGTGCTGGTACAGGATGTAATACCCAGAGGGTGTCTCTAGGTGGTGCTGGTACAGGATGTAATACCCAGAGGGTGTCTCTAGGTGGTGCTGGTACAGGATGTAATACCCAGAGGGTGTCTAGGTGGTGCTGGTACAGGATGTAATACCCAGAGGGTGTCTAGGTGGTGCTGGTACAGGATGTAATACCCAGAGGGTGTCTAGGTGGTGCTGGTACAGGATGTAATACCCAGAGGGTGTCTAGGTGGTGCTGGTACAGGATGTAATACCCAGAGGGTGTCTAGGTGGTGCTGGTACAGGATGTAATACCCAGAGGGTGTCTCTAGGTGGTGCTGGTACAGGATGTAATACCCAGAGGGTGTCTAGGTGGTGCTGGTACAGGATGTAATACCCAGAGGGTGTCTAGGTGGTGCTGGTACAGGATGTAATACCCAGAGGGTGTCTAGGTGGTGCTGGTACAGGATGTAATACCCAGAGGGTGTCTAGGTGGTGCTGGTACAGGATGTAATACCCAGAGGGTGTCTAGGTGGTGCTGGTACAGGATGTAATACCCAGAGGGTGTCTCTAGGTGGTGCTGGTACAGGATGTAATACCCAGAGGGTGTCTAGGTGGTGCTGGTACAGGATGTAATACCCAGAGGGTGTCTCTAGGTGGTGCTGGTACAGGATGTAATACCCAGAGGGTGTCTAGGTGGTGCTGGTACAGGATGTAATACCCAGAGGGTGTCTAGGTGGTGCTGGTACAGGATGTAATACCCAGAGGGTGTCTAGGTGGTGCTGGTACAGGATGTAATACCCAGAGGGTGTCTAGGTGGTGCTGGTACAGGATGTAATACCCAGAGGGTGTCTCTAGGTGGTGCTGGTACAGGATGTAATACCCAGAGGGTGTCTAGGTGGTGCTGGTACAGGATGTAATACCCAGAGGGTGTCTAGGTGGTGCTGGTACAGGATGTAATACCCAGAGGGTGTCTAGGTGGTGCTGGTACAGGATGTAATACCCAGAGGGTGTCTAGGTGGTGCTGGTACAGGATGTAATACCCAGAGGGTGTCTAGGTGGTGCTGGTACAGGATGTAATACCCAGAGGGTGTCTAGGTGGTGCTGGTACAGGATGTAATACCCAGAGGGTGTCTCTAGGTGGTGCTGGTACAGGATGTAATACCCAGAGGGTGTCTAGGTGGTGCTGGTACAGGATGTAATACCCAGAGGGTGTCTAGGTGGTGCTGGTACAGGATGTAATACCCAGAGGGTGTCTAGGTGGTGCTGGTACAGGATGTAATACCCAGAGGGTGTCTAGGTGGTGCTGGTACAGGATGTAATACCCAGAGGGTGTCTAGGTGGTGCTGGTACAGGATGTAATACCCAGAGGGTGTCTAGGTGGTGCTGGTACAGGATGTAATACCCAGAGGGTGTCTAGGTGGTGCTGGTACAGGATGTAATACCCAGAGGGTGTCTAGGTGGTGCTGGTACAGGATGTAATACCCAGAGGGTGTCTAGGTGGTGCTGGTACAGGATGTAATACCCAGAGGGTGTCTCTAGGTGGTGCTGGTACAGGATGTAATACCCAGAGGGTGTCTAGGTGGTGCTGGTACAGGATGTAATACCCAGAGGGTGTCTAGGTGGTGCTGGTACAGGATGTAATACCCAGAGGGTGTCTCTAGGTGGTGCTGGTACAGGATGTAATACCCAGAGGGTGTCTAGGTGGTGCTGGTACAGGATGTAATACCCAGAGGGTGTCTCTAGGTGGTGCTGGTACAGGATGTAATACCCAGAGGGTGTCTAGGTGGTGCTGGTACAGGATGTAATACCCAGAGGGTGTCTAGGTGGTGCTGGTACAGGATGTAATACCCAGAGGGTGTCTAGGTGGTGCTGGTACAGGATGTAATACCCAGAGGGTGTCTAGGTGGTGCTGGTACAGGATGTAATACCCAGAGGGTGTCTAGGTGGTGCTGGTACAGGATGTAATACCCAGAGGGTGTCTAGGTGGTGCTGGTACAGGATGTAATACCCAGAGGGTGTCTAGGTGGTGCTGGTACAGGATGTAATACCCAGAGGGTGTCTCTAGGTGGTGCTGGTACAGGATGTAATACCCAGAGGGTGTCTAGGTGGTGCTGGTACAGGATGTAATACCCAGAGGGTGTCTCTAGGTGGTGCTGGTACAGGATGTAATACCCAGAGGGTGTCTAGGTGGTGCTGGTACAGGATGTAATACCCAGAGGGTGTCTAGGTGGTGCTGGTACAGGATGTAATACCCAGAGGGTGTCTAGGTGGTGCTGGTACAGGATGTAATACCCAGAGGGTGTCTAGGTGGTGCTGGTACAGGATGTAATACCCAGAGGGTGTCTCTAGGTGGTGCTGGTACAGGATGTAATACCCAGAGGGTGTCTAGGTGGTGCTGGTACAGGATGTAATACCCAGAGGGTGTCTCAGGTGGTGCTGGTACAGGATGTAATACCCAGAGGGTGTCTAGGTGGTGCTGGTACAGGATGTAATACCCAGAGGGTGTCTAGGTGGTGCTGGTACAGGATGTAATACCCAGAGGGTGTCTAGGTGGTGCTGGTACAGGATGTAATACCCAGAGGGTGTCTAGGTGGTGCTGGTACAGGATGTAATACCCAGAGGGTGTCTCTAGGTGGTGCTGGTACAGGATGTAATACCCAGAGGGTGTCTAGGTGGTGCTGGTACAGGATGTAATACCCAGAGGGTGTCTCTAGGTGGTGCTGGTACAGGATGTAATACCCAGAGGGTGTCTAGGTGGTGCTGGTACAGGATGTAATACCCAGAGGGTGTCTAGGTGGTGCTGGTACAGGATGTAATACCCAGAGGGTGTCTAGGTGGTGCTGGTACAGGATGTAATACCCAGAGGGTGTCTAGGTGGTGCTGGTACAGGATGTAATACCCAGAGGGTGTCTCTAGGTGGTGCTGGTACAGGATGTAATACCCAGAGGGTGTCTAGGTGGTGCTGGTACAGGATGTAATACCCAGAGGGTGTCTCTAGGTGGTGCTGGTACAGGATGTAATACCCAGAGGGTGCTCTAGGTGGTGCTGGTACAGGATGTAATACCCAGAGGGTGTCTCTAGGTGGTGCTGGTACAGGATGTAATACCCAGAGGGTGTCTAGGTGGTGCTGGTACAGGATGTAATACCCAGAGGGTGTCTCTAGGTGGTGCTGGTACAGGATGTAATACCCAGAGGGTGTCTAGGTGGTGCTGGTACAGGATGTAATACCCAGAGGGTGTCTAGGTGGTGCTGGTACAGGATGTAATACCCAGAGGGTGTCTAGGTGGTGCTGGTACAGGATGTAATACCCAGAGGGTGTCTAGGTGGTGCTGGTACAGGATGTAATACCCAGAGGGTGTCTAGGTGGTGCTGGTACAGGATGTAATACCCAGAGGGTGTCTCTAGGTGGTGCTGGTACAGGATGTAATACCCAGAGGGTGTCTAGGTGGTGCTGGTACAGGATGTAATACCCAGAGGGTGTCTAGGTGGTGCTGGTACAGGATGTAATACCCAGAGGGTGTCTAGGTGGTGCTGGTACAGGATGTAATACCCAGAGGGTGTCTAGGTGGTGCTGGTACAGGATGTAATACCCAGAGGGTGTCTCTAGGTGGTGCTGGTACAGGATGTAATACCCAGAGGGTGTCTAGGTGGTGCTGGTACAGGATGTAATACCCAGAGGGTGTCTAGGTGGTGCTGGTACAGGATGTAATACCCAGAGGGTGTCTAGGTGGTGCTGGTACAGGATGTAATACCCAGAGGGTGTCTAGGTGGTGCTGGTACAGGATGTAATACCCAGAGGGTGTCTCTAGGTGGTGCTGGTACAGGATGTAATACCCAGAGGGTGTCTAGGTGGTGCTGGTACAGGATGTAATACCCAGAGGGTGTCTCTAGGTGGTGCTGGTACAGGATGTAATACCCAGAGGGTGTCTAGGTGGTGCTGGTACAGGATGTAATACCCAGAGGGTGTCTAGGTGGTGCTGGTACAGGATGTAATACCCAGAGGGTGTCTCTAGGTGGTGCTGGTACAGGATGTAATACCCAGAGGGTGTCTAGGTGGTGCTGGTACAGGATGTAATACCCAGAGGGTGTCTAGGTGGTGCTGGTACAGGATGTAATACCCAGAGGGTGTCTAGGTGGTGCTGGTACAGGATGTAATACCCAGAGGGTGTCTAGGTGGTGCTGGTACAGGATGTAATACCCAGAGGGTGTCTCTAGGTGGTGCTGGTACAGGATGTAATACCCAGAGGGTGTCTAGGTGGTGCTGGTACAGGATGTAATACCCAGAGGGTGTCTAGGTGGTGCTGGTACAGGATGTAATACCCAGAGGGTGTCTCTAGGTGGTGCTGGTACAGGATGTAATACCCAGAGGGTGTCTAGGTGGTGCTGGTACAGGATGTAATACCCAGAGGGTGTCTAGGTGGTGCTGGTACAGGATGTAATACCCAGAGGGTGTCTAGGTGGTGCTGGTACAGGATGTAATACCCAGAGGGTGTCTCTAGGTGGTGCTGGTACAGGATGTAATACCCAGAGGGTGTCTAGGTGGTGCTGGTACAGGATGTAATACCCAGAGGGTGTCTCTAGGTGGTGCTGGTACAGGATGTAATACCCAGAGGGTGTCTAGGTGGTGCTGGTACAGGATGTAATACCCAGAGGGTGTCTCTAGGTGGTGCTGGTACAGGATGTAATACCCAGAGGGTGTCTAGGTGGTGCTGGTACAGGATGTAATACCCAGAGGGTGTCTAGGTGGTGCTGGTACAGGATGTAATACCCAGAGGGTGTCTAGGTGGTGCTGGTACAGGATGTAATACCCAGAGGGTGTCTCTAGGTGGTGCTGGTACAGGATGTAATACCCAGAGGGTGTCTAGGTGGTGCTGGTACAGGATGTAATACCCAGAGGGTGTCTAGGTGGTGCTGGTACAGGATGTAATACCCAGAGGGTGTCTAGGTGGTGCTGGTACAGGATGTAATACCCAGAGGGTGTCTAGGTGGTGCTGGTACAGGATGTAATACCCAGAGGGTGTCTCTAGGTGGTGCTGGTACAGGATGTAATACCCAGAGGGTGTCTAGGTGGTGCTGGTACAGGATGTAATACCCAGAGGGTGTCTAGGTGGTGCTGGTACAGGATGTAATACCCAGAGGGTGTCTAGGTGGTGCTGGTACAGGATGTAATACCCAGAGGGTGTCTAGGTGGTGCTGGTACAGGATGTAATACCCAGAGGGTGTCTCTAGGTGGTGCTGGTACAGGATGTAATACCCAGAGGGTGTCTAGGTGGTGCTGGTACAGGATGTAATACCCAGAGGGTGTCTCTAGGTGGTGCTGGTACAGGATGTAATACCCAGAGGGTGTCTAGGTGGTGCTGGTACAGGATGTAATACCCAGAGGGTGTCTCTAGGTGGTGCTGGTACAGGATGTAATACCCAGAGGGTGTCTAGGTGGTGCTGGTACAGGATGTAATACCCAGAGGGTGTCTAGGTGGTGCTGGTACAGGATGTAATACCCAGAGGGTGTCTCTAGGTGGTGCTGGTACAGGATGTAATACCCAGAGGGTGTCTAGGTGGTGCTGGTACAGGATGTAATACCCAGAGGGTGTCTCTAGGTGGTGCTGGTACAGGATGTAATACCCAGAGGGTGTCTAGGTGGTGCTGGTACAGGATGTAATACCCAGAGGGTGTCTAGGTGGTGCTGGTACAGGATGTAATACCCAGAGGGTGTCTCTAGGTGGTGCTGGTACAGGATGTAATACCCAGAGGGTGTCTAGGTGGTGCTGGTACAGGATGTAATACCCAGAGGGTGTCTAGGTGGTGCTGGTACAGGATGTAATACCCAGAGGGTGTCTCTAGGTGGTGCTGGTACAGGATGTAATACCCAGAGGGTGTCTAGGTGGTGCTGGTACAGGATGTAATACCCAGAGGGTGTCTAGGTGGTGCTGGTACAGGATGTAATACCCAGAGGGTGTCTCTAGGTGGTGCTGGTACAGGATGTAATACCCAGAGGGTGTCTAGGTGGTGCTGGTACAGGATGTAATACCCAGAGGGTGTCTAGGTGGTGCTGGTACAGGATGTAATACCCAGAGGGTGTCTCTAGGTGGTGCTGGTACAGGATGTAATACCCAGAGGGTGTCTAGGTGGTGCTGGTACAGGATGTAATACCCAGAGGGTGTCTAGGTGGTGCTGGTACAGGATGTAATACCCAGAGGGTGTCTCTAGGTGGTGCTGGTACAGGATGTAATACCCAGAGGGTGTCTAGGTGGTGCTGGTACAGGATGTAATACCCAGAGGGTGTCTCTAGGTGGTGCTGGTACAGGATGTAATACCCAGAGGGTGTCTAGGTGGTGCTGGTACAGGATGTAATACCCAGAGGGTGTCTAGGTGGTGCTGGTACAGGATGTAATACCCAGAGGGTGTCTAGGTGGTGCTGGTACAGGATGTAATACCCAGAGGGTGTCTAGGTGGTGCTGGTACAGGATGTAATACCCAGAGGGTGTCTAGGTGGTGCTGGTACAGGATGTAATACCCAGAGGGTGTCTAGGTGGTGCTGGTACAGGATGTAATACCCAGAGGGTGTCTAGGTGGTGCTGGTACAGGATGTAATACCCAGAGGGTGTCTAGGTGGTGCTGGTACAGGATGTAATACCCAGAGGGTGTCTAGGTGGTGCTGGTACAGGATGTAATACCCAGAGGGTGTCTCTAGGTGGTGCTGGTACAGGATGTAATACCCAGAGGGTGTCTAGGTGGTGCTGGTACAGGATGTAATACCCAGAGGGTGTCTCTAGGTGGTGCTGGTACAGGATGTAATACCCAGAGGGTGTCTAGGTGGTGCTGGTACAGGATGTAATACCCAGAGGGTGTCTAGGTGGTGCTGGTACAGGATGTAATACCCAGAGGGTGTCTCTAGGTGGTGCTGGTACAGGATGTAATACCCAGAGGGTGTCTAGGTGGTGCTGGTACAGGATGTAATACCCAGAGGGTGTCTAGGTGGTGCTGGTACAGGATGTAATACCCAGAGGGTGTCTCTAGGTGGTGCTGGTACAGGATGTAATACCCAGAGGGTGTCTAGGTGGTGCTGGTACAGGATGTAATACCCAGAGGGTGTCTCTAGGTGGTGCTGGTACAGGATGTAATACCCAGAGGGTGTCTAGGTGGTGCTGGTACAGGATGTAATACCCAGAGGGTGTCTAGGTGGTGCTGGTACAGGATGTAATACCCAGAGGGTGTCTCTAGGTGGTGCTGGTACAGGATGTAATACCCAGAGGGTGTCTAGGTGGTGCTGGTACAGGATGTAATACCCAGAGGGTGTCTAGGTGGTGCTGGTACAGGATGTAATACCCAGAGGGTGTCTAGGTGGTGCTGGTACAGGATGTAATACCCAGAGGGTGTCTAGGTGGTGCTGGTACAGGATGTAATACCCAGAGGGTGTCTAGGTGGTGCTGGTACAGGATGTAATACCCAGAGGGTGTCTCTAGGTGGTGCTGGTACAGGATGTAATACCCAGAGGGTGTCTAGGTGGTGCTGGTACAGGATGTAATACCCAGAGGGTGTCTAGGTGGTGCTGGTACAGGATGTAATACCCAGAGGGTGTCTCTAGGTGGTGCTGGTACAGGATGTAATACCCAGAGGGTGTCTAGGTGGTGCTGGTACAGGATGTAATACCCAGAGGGTGTCTAGGTGGTGCTGGTACAGGATGTAATACCCAGAGGGTGTCTCTAGGTGGTGCTGGTACAGGATGTAATACCCAGAGGGTGTCTAGGTGGTGCTGGTACAGGATGTAATACCCAGAGGGTGTCTCTAGGTGGTGCTGGTACAGGATGTAATACCCAGAGGGTGTCTAGGTGGTGCTGGTACAGGATGTAATACCCAGAGGGTGTCTAGGTGGTGCTGGTACAGGATGTAATACCCAGAGGGTGTCTAGGTGGTGCTGGTACAGGATGTAATACCCAGAGGGTGTCTAGGTGGTGCTGGTACAGGATGTAATACCCAGAGGGTGTCTCTAGGTGGTGCTGGTACAGGATGTAATACCCAGAGGGTGTCTAGGTGGTGCTGGTACAGGATGTAATACCCAGAGGGTGTCTAGGTGGTGCTGGTACAGGATGTAATACCCAGAGGGTGCTCTAGGTGGTGCTGGTACAGGATGTAATACCCAGAGGGTGTCTAGGTGGTGCTGGTACAGGATGTAATACCCAGAGGGTGTCTCTAGGTGGTGCTGGTACAGGATGTAATACCCAGAGGGTGTCTAGGTGGTGCTGGTACAGGATGTAATACCCAGAGGGTGTCTAGGTGGTGCTGGTACAGGATGTAATACCCAGAGGGTGTCTAGGTGGTGCTGGTACAGGATGTAATACCCAGAGGGTGTCTAGGTGGTGCTGGTACAGGATGTAATACCCAGAGGGTGTCTAGGTGGTGCTGGTACAGGATGTAATACCCAGAGGGTGTCTCTAGGTGGTGCTGGTACAGGATGTAATACCCAGAGGGTGTCTAGGTGGTGCTGGTACAGGATGTAATACCCAGAGGGTGTCTAGGTGGTGCTGGTACAGGATGTAATACCCAGAGGGTGTCTAGGTGGTGCTGGTACAGGATGTAATACCCAGAGGGTGTCTAGGTGGTGCTGGTACAGGATGTAATACCCAGAGGGTGTCTCTAGGTGGTGCTGGTACAGGATGTAATACCCAGAGGGTGTCTAGGTGGTGCTGGTACAGGATGTAATACCCAGAGGGTGTCTAGGTGGTGCTGGTACAGGATGTAATACCCAGAGGGTGTCTAGGTGGTGCTGGTACAGGATGTAATACCCAGAGGGTGTCTAGGTGGTGCTGGTACAGGATGTAATACCCAGAGGGTGTCTAGGTGGTGCTGGTACAGGATGTAATACCCAGAGGGTGTCTCTAGGTGGTGCTGGTACAGGATGTAATACCCAGAGGGTGTCTAGGTGGTGCTGGTACAGGATGTAATACCCAGAGGGTGTCTAGGTGGTGCTGGTACAGGATGTAATACCCAGAGGGTGTCTCTAGGTGGTGCTGGTACAGGATGTAATACCCAGAGGGTGTCTAGGTGGTGCTGGTACAGGATGTAATACCCAGAGGGTGTCTCTAGGTGGTGCTGGTACAGGATGTAATACCCAGAGGGTGTCTAGGTGGTGCTGGTACAGGATGTAATACCCAGAGGGTGTCTAGGTGGTGCTGGTACAGGATGTAATACCCAGAGGGTGTCTAGGTGGTGCTGGTACAGGATGTAATACCCAGAGGGTGTCTAGGTGGTGCTGGTACAGGATGTAATACCCAGAGGGTGTCTAGGTGGTGCTGGTACAGGATGTAATACCCAGAGGGTGTCTAGGTGGTGCTGGTACAGGATGTAATACCCAGAGGGTGTCTCTAGGTGGTGCTGGTACAGGATGTAATACCCAGAGGGTGTCTCTAGGTGGTGCTGGTACAGGATGTAATACCCAGAGGGTGTCTAGGTGGTGCTGGTACAGGATGTAATACCCAGAGGGTGTCTCTAGGTGGTGCTGGTACAGGATGTAATACCCAGAGGGTGTCTAGGTGGTGCTGGTACAGGATGTAATACCCAGAGGGTGTCTAGGTGGTGCTGGTACAGGATGTAATACCCAGAGGGTGTCTAGGTGGTGCTGGTACAGGATGTAATACCCAGAGGGTGTCTAGGTGGTGCTGGTACAGGATGTAATACCCAGAGGGTGTCTCTAGGTGGTGCTGGTACAGGATGTAATACCCAGAGGGTGTCTAGGTGGTGCTGGTACAGGATGTAATACCCAGAGGGTGTCTAGGTGGTGCTGGTACAGGATGTAATACCCAGAGGGTGTCTAGGTGGTGCTGGTACAGGATGTAATACCCAGAGGGTGTCTAGGTGGTGCTGGTACAGGATGTAATACCCAGAGGGTGTCTCTAGGTGGTGCTGGTACAGGATGTAATACCCAGAGGGTGTCTAGGTGGTGCTGGTACAGGATGTAATACCCAGAGGGTGTCTAGGTGGTGCTGGTACAGGATGTAATACCCAGAGGGTGTCTCTAGGTGGTGCTGGTACAGGATGTAATACCCAGAGGGTGTCTAGGTGGTGCTGGTACAGGATGTAATACCCAGAGGGTGTCTAGGTGGTGCTGGTACAGGATGTAATACCCAGAGGGTGTCTCTAGGTGGTGCTGGTACAGGATGTAATACCCAGAGGGTGTCTAGGTGGTGCTGGTACAGGATGTAATACCCAGAGGGTGTCTCTAGGTGGTGCTGGTACAGGATGTAATACCCAGAGGGTGTCTAGGTGGTGCTGGTACAGGATGTAATACCCAGAGGGTGTCTCTAGGTGGTGCTGGTACAGGATGTAATACCCAGAGGGTGTCTAGGTGGTGCTGGTACAGGATGTAATACCCAGAGGGTGTCTAGGTGGTGCTGGTACAGGATGTAATACCCAGAGGGTGTCTAGGTGGTGCTGGTACAGGATGTAATACCCAGAGGGTGTCTCTAGGTGGTGCTGGTACAGGATGTAATACCCAGAGGGTGTCTAGGTGGTGCTGGTACAGGATGTAATACCCAGAGGGTGTCTAGGTGGTGCTGGTACAGGATGTAATACCCAGAGGGTGTCTCTAGGTGGTGCTGGTACAGGATGTAATACCCAGAGGGTGTCTAGGTGGTGCTGGTACAGGATGTAATACCCAGAGGGTGTCTCTAGGTGGTGCTGGTACAGGATGTAATACCCAGAGGGTGTCTAGGTGGTGCTGGTACAGGATGTAATACCCAGAGGGTGTCTAGGTGGTGCTGGTACAGGATGTAATACCCAGAGGGTGTCTAGGTGGTGCTGGTACAGGATGTAATACCCAGAGGGTGTCTAGGTGGTGCTGGTACAGGATGTAATACCCAGAGGGTGTCTCTAGGTGGTGCTGGTACAGGATGTAATACCCAGAGGGTGTCTAGGTGGTGCTGGTACAGGATGTAATACCCAGAGGGTGTCTAGGTGGTGCTGGTACAGGATGTAATACCCAGAGGGTGTCTAGGTGGTGCTGGTACAGGATGTAATACCCAGAGGGTGTCTCTAGGTGGTGCTGGTACAGGATGTAATACCCAGAGGGTGTCTAGGTGGTGCTGGTACAGGATGTAATACCCAGAGGGTGTCTAGGTGGTGCTGGTACAGGATGTAATACCCAGAGGGTGTCTCTAGGTGGTGCTGGTACAGGATGTAATACCCAGAGGGTGTCTAGGTGGTGCTGGTACAGGATGTAATACCCAGAGGGTGTCTCTAGGTGGTGCTGGTACAGGATGTAATACCCAGAGGGTGTCTAGGTGGTGCTGGTACAGGATGTAATACCCAGAGGGTGTCTAGGTGGTGCTGGTACAGGATGTAATACCCAGAGGGTGTCTAGGTGGTGCTGGTACAGGATGTAATACCCAGAGGGTGTCTAGGTGGTGCTGGTACAGGATGTAATACCCAGAGGGTGTCTAGGTGGTGCTGGTACAGGATGTAATACCCAGAGGGTGTCTAGGTGGTGCTGGTACAGGATGTAATACCCAGAGGGTGTCTAGGTGGTGCTGGTACAGGATGTAATACCCAGAGGGTGTCTAGGTGGTGCTGGTACAGGATGTAATACCCAGAGGGTGTCTAGGTGGTGCTGGTACAGGATGTAATACCCAGAGGGTGTCTCTAGGTGGTGCTGGTACAGGATGTAATACCCAGAGGGTGTCTAGGTGGTGCTGGTACAGGATGTAATACCCAGAGGGTGTCTAGGTGGTGCTGGTACAGGATGTAATACCCAGAGGGTGTCTAGGTGGTGCTGGTACAGGATGTAATACCCAGAGGGTGTCTCTAGGTGGTGCTGGTACAGGATGTAATACCCAGAGGGTGTCTAGGTGGTGCTGGTACAGGATGTAATACCCAGAGGGTGTCTAGGTGGTGCTGGTACAGGATGTAATACCCAGAGGGTGCTCTAGGTGGTGCTGGTACAGGATGTAATACCCAGAGGGTGTCTCTAGGTGGTGCTGGTACAGGATGTAATACCCAGAGGGTGTCTCTAGGTGGTGCTGGTACAGGATGTAATACCCAGAGGGTGTCTAGGTGGTGCTGGTACAGGATGTAATACCCAGAGGGTGTCTCTAGGTGGTGCTGGAATACAAATCTCTTTCAGTTTTGATTCTTCTGCTAATGTATTTTAAATCAAATGTCCCACTATATCAGCATTTGAGTTCAATCACATTCACTCCACACGATCATATTAGTTAGGGGAATGATACCTTCTCCTTCAGGGGTATCAGAAGGGGAATGATACCTTGTCCTTCAGGGGTATCAGAAGGGGAATGATACCTTGTCCTTCAGGGGTATCAGAAGGGGAATGATACCTTGTCCTTCAGGGGTATCAGAAGGGGAATGATACCTTCTCCTTCAGGGGTATCAGAAGGGGAATGATACCTTCTCCTTCAGGGGTATCAGAAGGGGAATGATACCTTCTCCTTCAGGGGTATCAGAAGGGGAATGATACCTTGTCCTTCAGGGGTATCAGGAGCTTGACATGAATTGAACAATCTGTTTTGTACACAATGTTCTTCTCTGGAGTTCAGAGTCCACCTGCCCTCCTTTTTACCTTGTTTTTTTTTAATCCTCTATGTTTGTCTTTCACGGTGTGTGTGTGTGTGTGTGTGTGTGTGTGTGTGTGTGTGTGTGTGTGTGTGTGTGTGTGTGTGTGTGTGTGTGTGTGTGTGTGTGTGTGTGTGTGTGTGTGTGTGTGTGTGTGTGTGTGTGTGTGTGTACAAATATACTAACCTAACCTCAGACTGACAGCAGGACCTACGCAGCAAAAAGAGGAAACGACAAATGTTTTCATCACAGGTCTCGTGGGTTCTGAACAAGTACATACTTGACCCAACTCTTTCTACACAAATTGTCCTTTAATGAAATAGTGAAAAACACACACAGATATACAACGTTATAAAACTAAACCGTATCAGGCCAGCTGATACTGTCATGGCCTCCCCTCGTCATCATTAAAAGGTCTCTTCTATATTCTTGATAGTTACTGTAACAACAGCTGTACTAAAAGCCCGTGCAACAGTGGCAACGATAAACTGAACTGAATATTGGTCCCAAATCTATTTGTGCCGTCTTGCGTCTTAATGAAAACTGTGATGGAAACAGTACAATTTTATAAATGTCGACAGATAATTTGTTTCGTTCAACAATTTTTTTTTGTGTCGGGGGGAAAATTAAATTATGTGAGAAATGGTGTTGGAAACGGCTTTATGCGCCAAATATTGATATTAATAGCTATCAAACTGTATCAAAGTCAACTTGGGAGTCACGAGATGATATTGTCGTGTGGTCCTCTCACTACGACTCGGGGGAAACCATTTAGTTTATTAGGCTACAGATGAAATAAGTTACGATGAACTTCACAGGGTGGTGAAAGTGCACTGTGAGCTGGACGCTCCTTTTACAATACATATCCAGGGTCTTATTCTAGTGACATGAAGATCAATGCTTGACTGCCGAGTCGACAACTAAAAATATCTTCGCTCTGATCCGTAATAATCTGATCAGGTAGACTAGACTAGCCGCACTGTATCTGCGAGCTGTTGGCTAGAGAGCACGTTGTGCCAAGACCAAAAAAAGGGACACATTTTCTATTCAACGCAACAGTTTATTTTTTTGTGACAAAACTATCGATCTAGTTGAAAAATGCGATGGGAAAAAACATTTGAACTTTTGATTTTTAAATCGGTAACATGAAAACTTTACAATTTGTGCGCACTACGTCATCACGGACTGATGATTTATCCGCAACAAATACAGTTTGGTGGAAACACCCCTAGTGGGAAAATATGCAGATTTTCTTTATGCATATTTAAAAAAAAATATTTGCATGAAAATCTGTCGCCAATTGGATGGAAACCTAGCTACTGTTGACCACTTTCCCAACAAACTAAACAACTAGTTAGAAGGTATGAAATATTCCTACTAATGTAAAGATACGGCTGTATCAACTACACTATCTCTCCACCTTTTAACTACAAACAACTGACATGTTTGACCACTGTCCCAACAAGCTAGTTAGAGCACATTAAATCTCCCTCTACTTCTCTGCTATTCAAATCTGATAATTACAACATTCACTGGGAATACAGACTTGCGTTGAAGCCTCTGTGTCTTGTTTCAAATCGACTACATTGCAGTCGGATTTACAAATCACCTTCCTAAAAAAAAATTACTTCTCATTGACATTTGTATTTCAGTCTGTCTGTAGTCGCCGACTACAATATAGTACATCTCAAACACCCCGGTCGTTTCAAAGCCTCAAGTCGAGTCCCAAATGGCACCCTATTCCCTTTATAGTGCACTTTCTTTTAACCAGAGCCATGTTGGGGAATAGGGTGTCATTAGAGGCGCAGTCTGTCCCCTGTCTCTCAGGCCAGGGGTGTGAGAGGGCGTGGTGCTCTAGCGGACCGTGTTCCCCTGGCCTTTCGGCTGCGTTCCCTCCGCTGGTTGATGGCCTTGGTGGAGACTCTTAGTTTCCGGAGCCTCATTGCTCTCAGCTTCAGTTGCAGATCCTGGGGTAACCTCCCCCCTTTAGCTAGGATCTCGTTCATCCTCTGTCGTGGCGTCTTGATCAAGATGAAGTCACAGATGGTGGGTCGCGCTTCGGTCCCGACGCTGCACCGCCTCATGGAGGGAAAGTATCCCTCCGCCCACACCGTCACTTTGTATTCCCCGGGGTTCAACAGACGCCAGTAGTCTCCATCAGCCGCTAAGGAGATACACAGGAGAGTCTCATGATCATTCATTAAAAAAAAATCAGAAAAGTATTTTATCAATAATACTACAATTAAGGGAATGGGACCTAGTTTGATGCAATGACAAAGACACTAATGTTTACAGTAGAATACAATAAATGATGCAAGCTTGAAACTGAAGAGATGTAATGTAATGGTGTAACAAAGACAGTAGAGTGTCAGTTTTAAAGATACTGTTGCATCTTGGGAGTAGAATAAAATAAATGGAAGCCAGGTGAAAAATTAAATGAAGTTACAAGAGAGAGCACGGATTGGGTTTGGGTGGTATATCGTGTATATACACCTTATACCGGGGTATTTGATGTAATAACGGCTCTGGAGATGATGGCTGCCGTTTTACGGGCTCCTAACTAATTGTGTTATCGCGTGTGGGTTTTTTTTCGCATTGTTTGTGACTTATTTTGTACATAATGTTTCTGTCACAGTCTCTTATGACCCGAAAAGAGCTTTTGGATATCAGGACAGCGATTAATCACCTCGTACTGGAAGAAGATTTTTTTCTTTTACGAGTCGGACGCAAAGGATTTACTTCAGACACCAGACAAGGCCCATCTCTTCTTCATTCGCATGAAGAAGAGACGGATATATAGGGGTTGTAGGTCGGGGTGCCTTGTAAGAATCCGACGGCGAGTGGATAACCCTCCTCTACCATTAGTCCTATTAGCCAACGTGCAATCATTGGATAACAACATGGATGAGCGCCGATCAAGACTATCCTACCAACGGGATATTAAAAACTGTAATATCTTATGTTCCAGTCGAGTTCGAGTCGTGGCTGAACGACGACGTGGATAACGTACAGCTGGCTGGGTTTTAGTTCCATCGTCAAGATAGAACAGCTGCCTCCGGTAAGACAAGGGGTGGAGGTCTGTGTCTATTTGTCAATAACAGCTGGTGCACGAAATCTAATATTATTGAAGTGTCAAGGTTTTCCTCACCTGAGGTAGAGTATCTCATGATAAGCTGTAGACCACATTATTCACCAAGAGAGTTCTCATCTATATTATTCGTAGCCGTCTATTTCCCATCATAAACTGATGCTGGTACTAAGACCACACACAATGAGCTGTATACGGCCATAGGCAAACAAGAAAATGCTCATCCAGAGGTGGCGCTCCTAGTGGCCGGGGACTTTAATGCAGGGAAACTTAAATCCCTTTTTACCTCATTTCTACCAGCATGTCACATGTGCAACCAAAGGAAGAAAAAAAACTCTAGACCACCTTTACTCCACACACAGAGATGCATACAAAGCTCTCCCTCACCCTCCATTTGGCAAATCTGACCATAATTCTATCCTCATGATTCCTGCTTACAAGCAAAAACTAAAGCAGGAAGTACCAATGACTCGCTCAATACGGAAGTGGTCAGATGACACAGATGCTAAGCTACAGGACTGTTTTGCTGCACAGACTGGAATATGTTCCGGGATTCCTCCGATAGCATCGAGGAGTACACCACATCAGTCACTGGCTTCATCAATAAGTGCATCGAGGATGTCATCTCTACAGTGACTGTACGTACAAATTCACCAAGTGTAGACCTTACAGTGAAACGCTTACTTACAAGCCCTTAACATTTAGTTTATTTAGTAAATACTTTCTTAACACTTATTTTTTTCTTAAAATTGCATTGTTGGTTAATTAATAAGGGCTTGTAAGTAAGCATTTCACTGTTGTATTCGGCACATGTGACAAATAAAATTTGATTTCATTTGATTTGGAAAAGGCCACAGGATGGTTTTTCAATACTGTCAACTATTTCTTTGATATTTTTCCAATACATTTTTGAATATTTGTAGCTACTTTTTAAGTACCTGCAGTCAACTTCTGCAATATGTTTACCGTAGTTCCCCAGAACAGTTGAGCCAGTCTAATTATTTAACATGAAGTTTACCGTAGTTCTCCAGAACAGTTGAGCCAGACTCATTATTTAACATGAAGTTTACCATAGTTCCCCAGAACAGTTGAGCCAGTCTAATTATTTAACATGAAGTTTACCGTAGTTCCCCAGAACAGTTGAGCCAGACACATTATTTAACATGAAGTTTACCGTAGTTCCCCAGAACAGTTGAGCCAGACACATTATTTAACATGAAGTTTACCGTAGTTCCCCAGAACAGTTGAGCCAGACACATTATTTAACATGAAGTTTACCGTAGTTCCCCAGAACTGTTGAGCCAGTCTAATTATTTTACATGAAGTTATCAGATATCTTATAATGGCTTTCTGCCAGTCGTCAGAGAGCTCTGGATGAGTTCTGTACAGTTGTCATTTTTTCCTTGTGCTTCCTGTTAGCGTTTTTTTTCTCCTCCGTTCTTTTCCCCTCTGCTCCGTGTACACATGCTGCTCTTCCATCAGAAAAGCATCACAACTTTCTTAATTTGCACAATTTCTCTCATTTACTTTCCCTTGTAAATGTCCACACTCACCAAAAATGACATTCGGTAGCTACTAACTATGCTTGTATAACTTTATGAGCAGGATTTGCTTGTCTTTGCAATTTGTTTATGTTCGTTTTCGCTTGTTAGCATTTAGCTAACAGCGTCTGAGATTTCGCTATAGATTGTGCAAATTTTGTTAGCATTCTGGTAATAGAGGCCAAATGGGATTTTTCTTGCGTTTTCTAGCGCCCCGTTGTGTGCTACACCGGTAACACCGTAAATCCCTAGCATGGAGAATTGTGTCTGCTACTACAAGCAGTTAGAAATTGTCACTGGTAGGAATTTGACATACAAGCAGTGCGAGGTAAACTGAAAAAATTGCTGATTTCTTTTCTTTTTCTATGTAGTGTAGTGCATCATGTAAATCATTGTAGAATCCTGTGTCTACCTGATCGTATGTCATGGTCCAGGTCTTCCACTTTCACAATGGCGTCTGCAATGCCTTTCTTTGTCATCTTGTCTCTCACCACTCCCTTGATGCCTCTGTGAACCTGGTAGAGGGAAGGACAGAACATCAGAAACAGAGATGATCAGGGAAATATAAGAAACAGTAGATAATCAGGGAACATCAGAAACAGTAGATGATCAGGGAACATCAGAAACAGTAGATGATCAGGGAACATCAGAAACAGAGATGATCAGGGAACATCAGAAACAGAGATGATCAGGGGACATCAGAAACAGAGATAATCAGGGAACATCAGAAACAGAGATGATCAGGGGACATCAGAAACAGAGATAATCAGGGGACATCAGAAACAGAGATGATCAGGGAACATCAGAAACAGAGATGATCAGGGGACATCAGAAACAGAGATGATCAGGGGACATCAGAAACAGAGATGATCAGGGGACATCAGAAACAGAGATGATCAGGGGACATCAGAAACAGAGATGATCAGGGGACATCAGAAACAGAGATAATCAGGGAACATCAGAAACAGAGATAATCAGGGAACATCAGAAACAGAGATAATCAGGGAAATGTCTACAAATTGGAGAGCTGGTAAGAGAGAGCTGAGATATGCAGTAGGACAGTATTCTACAAGTGAAGTCTTTCCAATTGGGGCCATTTTCATTAGTTTGAATAACTCTAATACAGTATAACTTTGGTAAATAATCCATGACAAGAACAGTAGACCTGCTCCATGTAGACCAGCAGAGACTCCTTGTTGTTCTCCCACTCTGTAGGAAGCTCGCTGGCGTGAGGAAACTTATCGCACGACAGCTCCACCGTCACCTCGAAGCAGTTAGTGTGCATGTAGCTGAAGTCATTCATACCTGAGGGACAGAAATATGGTAATAAAACACATGGAAAAACAAATAGTCTTTGATAAGGGCCTGATTCTAATATATATATATATATATATATATATATATATATATATATATAGGAGAAATACTGACTCCCAGGGACGGTGTGCCAGGCTCCTCCGTTAATGATGTTGTTGTGCTGTTGGAAGTCTTCAGAGTGGCAGATCCTCCTATCAGGGTTGGCCATGACCAGATTGGTGGAGGCGTAGACCATGGCCAGCCAGCGGAAGAAACTATCGTCAGCTGTAGGGGTGTTTTCCTGAGGGGCCCAGTCCCGGGTGCAGTCGAAGGGGTAGGTAACCACCAGTTCTCCCCCGTGGAGGTTGGCACTCAGGACGAAGGGGATGTCCTGCATCCAGCTGATGACCGCACGTGTCTCTGGGGTCACCTGGGACAGAAGAACATGTTACAAACACGTGTCTCTGGGGTCACCTGGGACAGAAGAACATGTCATTAACAGGTGTCTCTGGGGTCACCTGGGACAGAAGAACATGTCACTAACAGGTGCCTCTGGGGTCACCTGGGACAGAAGAACATGTCACTAACAGGTGTCTCTGGGGTCACCTGGGACAGAAGAACATGTCACTAACAGGTGCCTCTGGGGTCACCTGGGACAGAAGAACATGTCACTAACAGGTGTCTCTGGGGTCACCTGGGACAGAAGAACATGTCACTAACAGGTGTCTCTGGAGTCACCTGGGACAGAAGAAGCATTTTCTTTTTACGATCTAACTAGTTTTTTAAATTGTATTTCCTGATACTAAAAATCTCCTAGCATTATCAAACCTCATCACCTCGAACATCTACAACACCTACATTATTGTTTAATAACATATTTTATATACATTTATATATATATATAAACCTTTATTTAACTAGGCAAGTCAGTCAAGAACAAATTCTTATTTACAATGACATCCTAGGAACAGTGTGTTAACTGCCTTGTTCAGGGAAAGAACGACAGATTTTTACCTTGTCAACTCAGGGATTCGATCTAGCAACCTTTCGGTTAGTGACACAACGCTCTAATCGCTAGGCTACCCTGCCGCCCCGACAGTATTACATATGAACCGACAATGGCATAACAGAAGGAACAGTCTCAGTTAAACCACTGTTGTTGAGTCAATTTCCTCAGCTCTATCAGGTTGTCTCAAATGGCACAACTATTACCTACGTTGTGTACTACAGAGGCCCGCAGCCCACTAGGCTGTAGAGAGACGGAGGCCCACTAGGCTGTAGAGAGACGGAGGCCCACTAGGCTGTAGAGAGACGGAGGCCCACAGCCCACTAGGCTGTAGAGAGACGGAGGCCCGCAGCCCACTAGGCTGTAGAGAGACGGAGGCCCGCAGCCCACCAGGCTGTAGAGAGACGGAGGCCCGCAGCCCACCAGGCTGTAGAGAGACGGAGGCCCGCAGCCCACCAGGCTGTAGAGAGACGGAGGCCCGCAGCCCACCAGGCTGTAGAGAGACGGAGGCCCGCAGCCCACCAGGCTGTAGAGAGACGGAGGCCCGCAGCCCACCAGGCTGTAGAGAGACGGAGGCCCGCAGCCCACCAGGCTGTAGAGAGACGGAGGCCCGCAGCCCACCAGGCTGTAGAGAGACGGAGGCCCGCAGCCCACCAGGCTGTAGAGAGGCTGTAGAGAGACGGAGGCCCGCAGCCCACCAGGCTGTAGAGAGACGGAGGCCCGCAGCCCACTAGGCTGTAGAGAGACGGAGGCCCGCAGCCCACTAGGCTGTAGAGAGACGGAGGCCCGCAGCCCACTAGGCTGTAGAGAGACGGAGGCCCGCAGCCCACTAGGCTGTAGAGAGACGGAGGCCCACTAGGCTGTAGAGAGACGGAGGCCCACTAGGCTGTAGAGAGACGGAGGCCCACAGCCCACTAGGTATTCACCTGTTATTCACCTGGTATACACCTGCTATTCACCTGCTATTCACCTGTTATACACCTGGTATTCACCTGTTGTTCACCTGTTGTTCACCTGTTGCTCACCTGGTATACAGCTGGTATTCACCTGTTATACACTTGTTAAACACCTGGTATTGACCTGTTATACACCTGGTATTCACCTGTTATACGCCTGGTATTCACCTGTTATACACCTGGTATTCACCTGTTATTCACCTGCTATTCACCTGTTGTTCACCTGTTGCTCACCTGGTATACAGCTGGTATTCACCTGTTATACACTTGTTAAACACCTGGTTTTGAACTGTTATACACCTGGTATTCACCTGTTATACACCTGGTATTCACCTGTTATACACCTGGTATTCACCTGTTATACATCTGCTATTCACCTGGTATTCACCTGGTATTCACCTGTTATACACCTGGTATTCACCTGTTATACACCTGGTATTCACCTGTTATACACCTGGTATTCACCTGTTATACACCTGGTGTTCACCTGTTATACACCTGGTATTCACCTGTTGTCCACCTGTTATACACCCTGGTATTCACCTGTTGTTCACCTGTTGTTCACCTGTTGTTCACCTGTTGTCCACCTGTTATACACCTGGTAAACAGCTGCTATTCACCTGCTATTTGTTTGGGGTGGAGATCAAAAGGTGTGTCTACAGATACACTGTATTAATGGAGGTGTGGTGGAGGTGTGTCTACAGATACACTGTATTAATGGAGGCGTGTCTACAGATACACTGTATTAATGGAGGCGTGTCTACAGATACACTGTATTAATGGAGGCGTGTCTGCAGGTACACTGTATTAATGGAGGCGTGTCTACAGGTACACTGTATTAATGGAGGCGTGTCTACAGATACACTGTATTAATGGAGGTGTGGAGGAGGTGTGTCTACAGATACACTGTGTTAATGGAGGTGTGTCTACAGATACACTGTGTTAATGGAGGTGTGTCTACAGATACACTGTATTAATGGAGGCGTGTCTACAGATACACTGTATTAATGGAGGCGTGTCTACAGATACACTGTATTAACGGCGGTGTGTCTACAGATACACTGTATTAATGGAGGTGTGGTGGAGGTGTGTCTACAGATACATTGTATTAATGGAGGTGTGGTGGAGATGTGTCTACAGATACACTGTATTAATGGAGGTGTGGTGGAGGTGTGTCTACAGATACACTGTATTAATGGAGGTGTGGTGGAGGTGTGTCTACAGATACACTGTATTAATGGGGGTGTGTCTACATATACACTGTATTAATGGAGGTGTGGAGGTGTGTCTACAGATACACTGTATTAATGGAGGTGTGTCTACAGATACACTATATTAATGGAGGTGTGGTGGTGTGTCTACAGATACAGTATATTAATGGGGGCGTGTCTACAGACACACTGTATTAATGGAGGTGTGTCTACAGATACACTGTATTAATGGAGGCGTGTCTACAGATACACTGTATTAATGGAGGCGTGTCTGCAGGTACACTGTATTAATGGAGGCGTGTCTACAGGTACACTGTATTAATGGAGGCGTGTCTACAGATACACTGTATTAATGGAGGTGTGGAGGAGGTGTGTCTACAGATACACTGTGTTAATGGAGGTGTGTCTACAGATACACTGTATTAATGGAGGTGTGTCTACAGATACACTGTATTAATGGAGGCGTGTCTACAGATACACTGTATTAATGGAGGCGTGTCTACAGATACACTGTATTAACGGCGGTGTGTCTACAGATACACTGTATTAATGGAGGTGTGGTGGAGGTGTGTCTACAGATACATTGTATTAATGGAGGTGTGGTGGAGATGTGTCTACAGATACACTGTATTAATGGAGGTGTGGTGGAGGTGTGTCTACAGATACACTGTATTAATGGAGGTGTGGTGGAGGTGTGTCTACAGATACACTGTATTAATGGGGGTGTGTCTACATATACACTGTATTAATGGAGGTGTGGAGGTGTGTCTACAGATACACTGTATTAATGGAGGTGTGTCTACAGATACACTATATTAATGGAGGTGTGGTGGTGTGTCTACAGATACAGTATATTAATGGGGGCGTGTCTACAGACACACTGTATTAATGGAGGTGTGTCTACAGATACACTGTATTAATGGAGGCGTGTCTACAGATACACTGTATTAATGAAGGTGTGGAGGAGGTGTGTCTACAGATACACTGTATTAATGGAGGCATGTCTACAGATACACTGTATTAATGGAGGCGTGTCTACAGATACACTGTATTAATGGAGGCGTGGTGGAGTGGTGTCTACAGTTACACTGTATTAATGGAGGTGTGGAGGAGGTGTGTCTACAGATACACTGTGTTAATGGAGGTGTGTCTACAGATACACTGTATTAATGGAGGTGTGTCTACAGATACACTGTATTAATGGAGGCGTGTCTACAGATACACTGTATTAATGGCGGTGTGTCTACAGATACACTGTATTAATGGAGGTGTGGTGGAGGTGTGTCTACAGATACATTGTATTAATGGAGGTGTGGTGGAGGTGTGTCTACAGATACACTGTATTAATGGAGGTGTGGTGGAGGTGTGTCTACATATACACTGTATTAATGGAGGTGTGGAGGTGTGTCTACAGATACACTGTATTAATGGAGGTGTGTCTACAGATACACTATATTAATGGAGGTGTGGTGGTGTGTCTACAGATACAGTATATTAATGGGGGCGTGTCTACAGATACACTGTATTAATGGAGGTGTGTCTACAGATACACTGTATTAATGGAGGCGTGTCTACAGATACACTGTATTAATGAAGGTGTGGAGGAGGTGTGTCTACAGATACACTGTATTAATGGAGGCATGTCTACAGATACACTGTATTAATGGAGGCGTGTCTACAGATACACTGTATCAATGGAGGCGTGGTGGAGTGGTGTCTACAGTTACACTGTATTAATGGAGGTGTGGAGGAGGTGTGTCTACAGATACACTGTGTTAATGGAGGTGTGTCTACAGATACACTGTATTAATGGAGGTGTGTCTACAGATACACTGTATTAATGGAGGCGTGTCTACAGATACACTGTATTAATGGTGGTGTGTCTACAGATACACTGTATTAATGGAGGTGTGGAGGTGTGTCTACAGATACATTGTATTAATGGAGGTGTGTCTACAGATACACTGTATTAATGGAGGTGTGTCTACAGATACACTGTATTAATGGAGGCGTGTCTACAGATACACTGTATCAATGGAGGCGTGGTGGAGTGGTGTCTACAGTTACACTGTATTAATGGAGGTGTGGAGGAGGTGTGTCTACAGATACACTGTGTTAATGGAGGTGTGTCTACAGATACACTGTAATAATGGAGGTGTGTCTACAGATACACTGTATTAATGGAGGCGTGTCTACAGATACACTGTATTAATGGCGGTGTGTCTACAGATACACTGTATTAATGGAGGTGTGGTGGAGGTGTGTCTACAGATACATTGTATTAATGGAGGTGTGGTGGAGGTGTGTCTACAGATACACTGTATTAATGGAGGTGTGGTGGAGGTGTGTCTACAGATACACTGTATTAATGGAGGTGTGGTGGAGGTGTGTCTACAGATACACTGTATTAATGGGGGTGTGTCTACATATACACTGTATTAATGGAGGTGTGGAGGTGTGTCTACAGATACACTGTGTTAATGGAGGTGTGTCTACAGATACACTGTATTAATGGAGGTGTGTCTACAGATACACTGTATTAATGGAGGTGTGTCTACAGATACACTGTATTAATGGAGGCGTGTCTACAGATACACTGTATTAACGGCGGTGTGTCTACAGATACACTGTATTAATGGAGGTGTGGTGGAGGTGTGTCTACAGATACATTGTATTAATGGAGGTGTGGTGGAGGTGTGTCTACAGATACACTGTATTAATGGAGGTGTGGTGGAGGTGTGTCTACAGATACACTGTATTAATGAAGGTGTGGAGGAGGTGTGTCTACAGATACACTGTATTAATGGAGGCATGTCTACAGATACACTGTATTAATGGAGGCGTGTCTACAGATACACTGTATCAATGGAGGCGTGGTGGAGTGGTGTCTACAGTTACACTGTATTAATGGAGGTGTGGAGGAGGTGTGTCTACAGATACACTGTGTTAATGGAGGTGTGTCTACAGATACACTGTATTAATGGAGGTGTGTCTACAGATACACTGTATTAATGGAGGCGTGTCTACAGATACACTGTATTAATGGCGGTGTGTCTACAGATACACTGTATTAATGGAGGTGTGGTGGAGGTGTGTCTACAGATACATTGTATTAATGGAGGTGTGTCTACAGATACACTGTATTAATGGAGGTGTGTCTACAGATACACTGTATTAATGGAGGCGTGTCTACAGATACACTGTATCAATGGAGGCGTGGTGGAGTGGTGTCTACAGTTACACTGTATTAATGGAGGTGTGGAGGAGGTGTGTCTACAGATACACTGTGTTAATGGAGGTGTGTCTACAGATACACTGTAATAATGGAGGTGTGTCTACAGATACACTGTATTAATGGAGGCGTGTCTACAGATACACTGTATTAATGGCGGTGTGTCTACAGATACACTGTATTAATGGAGGTGTGGTGGAGGTGTGTCTACAGATACATTGTATTAATGGAGGTGTGGTGGAGGTGTGTCTACAGATACACTGTATTAATGGAGGTGTGGTGGAGGTGTGTCTACAGATACACTGTATTAATGGAGGTGTGGTGGAGGTGTGTCTACAGATACACTGTATTAATGGGGGTGTGTCTACATATACACTGTATTAATGGAGGTGTGGAGGTGTGTCTACAGATACACTGTGTTAATGGAGGTGTGTCTACAGATACACTGTATTAATGGAGGTGTGTCTACAGATACACTGTATTAATGGAGGTGTGTCTACAGATACACTGTATTAATGGAGGCGTGTCTACAGATACACTGTATTAACGGCGGTGTGTCTACAGATACACTGCATTAATGGAGGTGTGGTGGAGGTGTGTCTACAGATACATTGTATTAATGGAGGTGTGGTGGAGGTGTGTCTACAGATACACTGTATTAATGGAGGTGTGGTGGAGGTGTGTCTACAGATACACTGTATTAATGGAGGTGTGGTGGAGGTGTGTCTACAGATACACTGTATTAATGGGGGTGTGTCTACATATACACTGTATTAATGGAGGTGTGGAGGTGTCTCTACAGATACACTGTATTAATGGAGGTGTGTCTACAGATACACTATATTAATGGAGGTGTGGTGGTGTGTCTACAGATACAGTATATTAATGGGGGCGTGTCTACAGACACACTGTATTAATGGAGGTGTGTCTACAGATACACTGTATTAATGGAGGCGTGTCTACAGATACACTGTATTAATGAAGGTGTGGAGGAGGTGTGTCTACAGATACACTGTATTAATGGAGGCGTGTCTACAGATACACTGTATTAATGGAGGCGTGTCTACAGATACACTGTATTAATGGAGGCGTGGTGGAGTGGTGTCTACAGTTACACTGTATTAATGGAGGTGTGGAGGAGGTGTGTCTACAGATACACTGTGTTAATGGAGGTGTGTCTACAGATACACTGTGTTAATGGAGGTGTGTCTACAGATACACTGTATTAATGGAGGTGTGTCTACAGATACACTGTATTAATGGAGGCGTGTCTACAGATACACTGTATTAATGGCGGTGTGTCTACAGATACACTGTATTAATGGAGGTGTGGTGGAGGTGTGTCTACAGATACACTGTATTAATGGAGGTGTGGTGGAGGTGTGTCTACAGATACACTGTATTAATGGAGGTGTGGTGGAGGTGTGTCTACAGATACACTGTATTAATGGCGGTGTGTCTACAGATACACTGTATTAATGGAGGTGTGGTGGAGGTGTGTCTACAGATACATTGTATTAATGGAGGTGTGGTGGAGGTGTGTCTACAGATACACTGTATTAATGGAGGTGTGGTGGAGGTGTGTCTACAGATACACTGTATTAATGGAGGTGTGGTGGAGGTGTGTCTACAGATACACTGTATTAATGGGGGTGTGTCTACATATACACAGTATTAATGGAGGTGTGGAGGTGTGTCTACAGATACACTGTATTAATGGAGGTGTGTCTACAGATACACTATATTAATGGAGGTGTGGTGGTGTGTCTACAGATACAGTATATTAATGGGGGCGTGTCTACAGACACACTGTATTAATGGAGGTGTGTCTACAGATACACTGTATTAATGGAGGTGTGGTGGAGGTGTGTCTACAGATACACTGTATTAATGGAGGCATGTCTACAGATACACTGTATTAATGGAGGCGTGTCTACAGATACACTGTATTAATGGAGGCGTGTCTACAGATACACTGTATTAATGGAGGCGTGTCTACAGATACACTGTATTAATGGAGGCGTGTCTACAGATACACTGTATTAATGAAGGTGTGGAGGAGGTGTGTCTACAGATACACTGTATTAATGGAGGCTTGTCTACAGATACACTGTATTAATGGAGGCGTGTCTACAGATACACTGTATTAATGGAGGCGTGGTGGAGTGGTGTCTACAGATACACTGTATTAATGGAGGTGTGGAGGAGGTGTGTCTACAGATACACTGTATTAATGGAGGCGTGTCTACAGATACACTGTATTAATGGAGGCGTGTCTACAGATACACTGTATTAATGGAGGCGTGTCTACAGATACACTGTATTAATGGAGGCGTGTCTACAGATACACTGTATTAATGGAGGTGTGTCTACAGATACACTGTATTAATGGAGGCGTGTCTACAGATACACTGTATTAATGGAGGCGTGTCTACAGATACACTGTATTAATGGAGGCGTGTCTACAGATACACTGTATTAATGAAGGTGTGGAGGAGGTGTGTCTACAGATACACTGTGTTAATGAAGGTGTGGAGGAGGTGTGTCTATAGATGCACTGTATTAATGGAGGCGTGTCTACAGATACACTGTATTAATGGAGGCGTGTCTACAGATACACTGTATTAATGGAGGCGTGTCTACAGATACACTGTATTAATGGAGGCGTGTCTACAGATACACTGTATTAATGGAGGCGTGTCTACAGATACACTGTATTAATGGAGGCGTGTCTACAGATACACTGTATTAATGGAGGCGTGTCTACAGATACACTGTATTAATGGAGGCGTGTCTACAGATACACTGTATTAATGGAGGCGTGTCTACAGATACACTGTATTAATGGAGGCGTGTCTACAGATACACTGTATTAATGGAGGTGTGTCTACAGATACACTGTATTAATGAAGGTGTGAAGGAGGTGTGTTCTTATCACAAACACAATATCCTTAAGAGGGGAATTACACATTTTTCTTCCAGAACTATTTTTTTCCCCTTTCAGGTGTGATTTAATCATTGACTCAGCACGTCCAATTTCATTGTTTCTCTATGAACAATTGGGATTTTGAGAGTGAAAAACAAAACAAATGTACAAACCAGGAAAAATAAAACTGAAAACACATTGTTGAGTCATACTCTGTGGTGTAGTTGATGTGTAGTGTACAGTACTTACGAAGGCATCCTCTTTAGTGTAGTACTCTGGTATGGGGATGTAGTGGTTGGCTGTTTTAACCGTCTCGGTGTCATTCTCCTTGGCGTCCCACATGATATTGTTTAGGTCGGGGAAGTTGTGGTTCATATCGACCCACTCGTAGCTGTAGCGCCCCAGAGCCCAACCTGCCAGCTCTGACCCCTTGGAGAGAAGTTGAGATGCAGTTTTAAGCTATTTTCAATATCACACAATCGATCAGTCAGTCCATCGATCAATCAATATGTCCTATATCCCTTCCTTCTTCTAACATGAAGTCATCACGAGGAGGGTTCTGAGTCCTCTCTCTAGAGTTCTAATATGAAGTCATCACGAGGAGGGTTCTGAGTCCTCTCTCTAGAGTTCTAATATGAAGTCATCACGAGGGGGGTTCTGAGTCCTCTGTCTAGAGTTCTAATATGAAGTCATCACGAGGAGGGTTCTGAGTCCTCTCTCTCTAGAGTTCTAATATGAAGTCGTCACGAGGAGGGTTCTGAGTCCTCTCTCTCTAGAGTTCTAATATGAAGTCATCACGAGGAGGGTTCTGAGTCCTCTCTCTAGAGTTCTAATATGAAGTCATCATGAGGAGGGTTCTGAGCCCTCTCTCTCTAGAGTTCTAACATGAAGTCGTCACGAGGAGGGTTCTGAGTCCTCTCTCTAGAGTTCTAATATGAAGTCATCACGAGGAGGGTTCTGAGTCCTATCTCTCTAGAGTTCTAATATGAAGTCATCATGAGGAGGGTTCTGAGTCCTCTCTCTAGAGTTCTAATATGAAGTCGTCACGAGGAGGGTTCTGAGCCCTCTCTCTCTAGAGTTCTAACATGAAGTCATCACGAGGAGGGTTCTGAGTCCTATCTCTCTAGAGTTCTAATATGAAGTCGTCACGAGGAGGGTTCTGAGTCCTCTCTCTAGAGTTCTAATATGAAGTCATCTCGAGGAGGGTTCTGAGTCCTCTCTCTCTAGAGTTCTAGTATGAAGTCAACACGAGGAGGGTTCTGAGTCCTCTCTCTAGAGTTCTAATATGAAGTCATCACGAGGAGGGTTCTGAGTCCTCTCTCTAGAGTTCTAATATGAAGTCATCACGAGGAGGGTTCTGAGTCCTCTCTCTAGAGTTCTAATATGAAGTCATCACGAGGAGGGTTCTGAGTCCTCTCTCTCTAGAGTTCTAGTATGAAGTCATCACGAGGAGGGTTCTGAGTCCTCTCTCTAGAGTTCTAATATGAAGTCATCACGAGGAGGGTTCTGAGTCCTCTCTCTAGAGTTCTAATATGAAGTCATCACGAGGAGGGTTCTGAGTCCTCTCTCTCTAGAGTTCTAGTATGAAGTCATCACGAGGAGGGTTCTGAGTCCTCTCTCTAGAGTTCTAATATGAAGTCATCACGAGGAGGGTTCTGAGTCCTCTCTCTAGAGTTCTAACATGAAGTCGTCACAAGGAGGGTTCTGAGTCCTCTCTCTCTAGAGTTATAATATGAAGTCATCATGAGGAGGGTTCTGAGTCCTCTCTCTAGAGTTCTAATATGAAGTCATCATGAGGAAGGTTCTGAGTCCTCTCTCTCTAGAGTTCTAACATGAAGTCATCATGAGGAGGGTTCTGAGTCCTCTCTCTCTCTCTAGAGTTCTAACATGAAGTCATCACGAGGAGGGTTCTGAGTCCTCTCTCTCTAGAGTTCTAACATGAAGTCATCATGAGGAGGGTTCTGAGTCCTCTCTCTCTCTAGAGTTCTAATATGAAGTCATCACGAGGAGGGTTCTGAGTCCTCTCTTTAGAGTTCTAACATGAAGTCGTCACGAGGAGGGTTCTGAGTCCTCTCTCTAGAGTTCTAATATGAAGTCGTCACGAGGAGGGTTCTGAGTCCTCTCTCTAGAGTTCTAATATGAAGTCGTCACGAGGAGGGTTCTGAGTCCTCTCTCTAAAGTTCTAATATGAAGTCGTCACGAGGAGGGTTCTGAGTCCTTTCTCTAAAGTTCTAATATGAAGTCATCACGAGGAGGGTTCTGAGTCCTCTCTCTAGAGTTCTAATATGAAGTCATCACGAGGAGGGTTCTGAGTCCTTTCTCTAGAGTTCTAATATGAAGTCATCACGAGGAGGGTTCTGAGTCCTCTCTCTAGAGTTCTAATATGAAGTCATCATGAGGAGGGTTCTGAGTCCTCTCTCTAGAGTTCTAATATGAAGTCGTCCCGAGGAGGGTTCTGAGTCCGCTCTCTCTAGAGTTCTAACATGAAGTCATCACGAGGAGGGCTCTGAGTCCTCTCTCTCTAGAGTTCTAATATGAAGTCATCACGAGGAGGGTTCTGAGTCCTCTCTCTCTAGAGTTCTAATATGAAGTCGTCACGAGGAGGGTTCTGAGTCCTCTCTCTAGAGTTCTAATATGAAGTCATCACGAGGAGGGTTCTGAGTCCTCTCTCTAGAGTTCTAATATGAAGTCGTCACGAGGAGGGTTCTGAGTCCCCTCTCTAGTTCTCTGACCACAAGGTGGTGTTCTTTCCATGGTCCTTCGAGGCAGATTTCAACTAGTTAGGAAATGCCGTTTTTAGTTATCTCCCATTACCATACAGTCAGCCAGTCAATTAGCCAGTCAATAATTCAATCAACCAATCAGTCAATACATCTCTTATCCCCTGCTCCAACCCTCCTCCTACCCTTTCAAAGGCTGTTTCATATCCATCAGGGTTCATAGACGGCAGTAGGTGGATACGTGTGCTGGTCACCAGACGGACGATGCGTGGGTTGCCTCGTCTAAACTCCCGACAGATGTACTGCATGAGGTTCAGCACCAGCTCTCTGCCAACCACCTCGTTGCCATGCATACCTGCCACATAGCGGAATTCTGGCTCACCTGCAGGGGAACAGGGGATGTTTCTACAATGCGATACAACTTTATTGTCCACGTTACAGTGAACAACGGAAATTGGTCTTCAGCTCCAGGCAGGGTTTTGTTGTCAGGACGTGAACATCAGCAATACATTCTTTCTACTTGATAAAGCTTCCAAGCTTTGATTATTGTGTTGGGCAGTGATGTGCAGTACAGTGACTACAGCTCAACAAGATCTCATAGTTTAACCTTCGAAATTCCACGCATTATGAATGAATGTCTATTTTTGGCGCATTAATTCTGCTTGGTTACAGGGTTAATTCTACATGGTTACAGGGTTAATTCTCCATGGTTACAGGGTTAATTCTCCATGGTTACAGGGTTAATTCTCCATGGTGACAGGGTTAATTCTGCTTGGTTACAGGGTTAATTCTGCATGGTTACAGGGTTAATTCTGCATGGTTACAGGGTTAATTCTGCTTGGTTACAGGGTTAATTCTGCATGGTTACAGGGTTAATTCTGCATGGTTACAGGGTTAATTCTGCATGGTTACAGGGTTAATTCTGCTTGGTTACAGGGTTAATTCTACATGGTTACAGGGTTGATTCTCCATGGTTACAGGGTTGATTCTCCATGGTGACAGGGTTAATTCTGCTTGGTTACAGGGTTAATTCTGCTTGGTTACAGGGTTAATTCTGCTTGGTTACAGGGTCAATTCTCCATGGTGACACGGTTAAAACAGAAACAACTCAAAGGGTTAAGTTTCGGTATTAATTCTGAGTGATTAAGATTAGAGCTATAGTTTAGCGTAGGCTTAAAACCAAAAATAATTAAAAATGACACGCTTTTACCATGAAGTATTCTGTGAACTGCGGGCAGCGCGGTGGTCTGAGCAGCGCACTCCATCTGCGAGCATCACGACTTGGCACCCAGCGCTGGGAAATAGTTTTAATCGTTTAAAAAATATATATAAAATAAAAATAAGGCATATATTGACGTTCTGGGGACCTTTTCAAACGTTCCGAAATCACTGTGTGTTTTTAGTGATCAGTCTGCTACAGCGATGGCTGCCAAAGTGTACAAATGGATCCCTGTGGCCGAACAACACACATCCTGTACAGATGGGAGAAGAGAGTCCTAAAGAAACTAAATCAAAGGGTGCTGTATGTATCAAGTGTCTTGGCGTAGAAGGTCATTTAAGGATCAGTTCAGCCTATTAGAACAATGTTTAATATTACATTGACAGGATGGGACTTGATCCTAGATCAACACTCCTTATAGCTCTCGTAAAAAAAACAACAACAGTATTCTACCTTCTATCATAAAGTACTTATTGTTAAGCTCCCTGTCATTTTCTGTCCTTCCTGATTCTAATGAAAAACACATGAGAGGATCTCTTCTCTTCTCTTCTGTGATTCAAAACAACAGGCTCCAGTGTAGAGAATCAAATGACCTGTCTTCCCTGTGGCTCAGTTGGTAGAGCATGGTGTTTGCAACGCCAGGGTTTTTGGGTTCGATTCCCACGGGGGACCAGTACATAAAAAAAGAAAAAAAATGCATAAAATGAAATGTATGTATTCACTACTGTAAGTCGCTCTGGATAAGAGTGTCTTCTAAATGACTAAAATGTAAATGTTGAAACCCAAACCGACAAAAACCAATATCAGCTCTTCCAAAAATAGTTATTTGCAGATGGATAGGGTTCTACCGATTAACTATTTTCATTGGAAGAACCCTTTCTGGAAGATGAGGTTTCTTTGTAGCGTAACGGGTTCCACCTAGAACCTTTTATATTGTAAGAATTGTTTTTTTTTTATTTTGTTGGAAGAAATGGTTCTTTGATGATTCTTAGGAAAGGCAAGGTTCTACATAGAACTCTTCTGAATCTAAATAAACTTTTTATTGCATTTTTTTTCTCTTTCTTTTAAATAAAGAATTACAATT
Organism: Salmo salar; assembly: GCF_965601325.2. Lineage (NCBI taxonomy): Eukaryota > Metazoa > Chordata > Actinopteri > Salmoniformes > Salmonidae > Salmo > Salmo salar. Next base: position 52,929,544 of record NC_138299.1, read on the forward strand.
TTAAAGGCTAACAAGGCTGGTGGAACCCAACCTTTAGATGATACAATGGTTCTTGGTAGAACCATTTATAGAGGGTTCTAGGAAGAGGGTTCTACCCAGAACCATAAAGGGATCCCCTATGGGGACAAACTGAAGAACCCTGTATGCTTCTACTTAGAACCCTTTTTTTTAATCTAAGAGTGTAGATATTTCCCAATCTGTTGACACGAAACCCTGATGAAGACAGCTTGCTGTAACGTTGGTGAATAAACGAAAGCATCGGAGCTACTAGAGAGAGCAGCTTTTCCCTTTTTTAAAAACAATCTGTTTATATAAAACTCGTCTTTTAAGAATAGCTAAAAAAAAAGTAGTTTTTCCACTTGTATATTTTTGCAGAAGTAAAAAGAGACTGTGAATAAAACTAGATCTCACTAGGGAGGCACATTTCTACCGATACAAACGATGGTGACTGAGGAATCCTGTCTTGTGTTGCTTGGTCTTCACTTGAAATCATTATCCTTTTGTTGATATAAGAGAGGCCTCTTCTCTCTGAAAACAGCAGTGTGTGTGTGTGTGTGTGTGTGTGTGTGTGTGTGTGTGTGTGTGTGTGTGTGTGTGTTTTCTCTCTGAAAACAGCCCCAATATCTCACAGAACCCTGTAGAAATACTTGGCAGACTGTCTGGGGATAAACAGCTTTGTCAGGCATGCCAGACACACAGACACACACACACACACACAGAGGGTTTGACTTCTACCCTTTATGAAGCCCTGTTCATGAAGCCCTGTTCCCAGAGCTGTTCATGAAGCCCTGTTCCCAGAGCTGTTCGTGAAGCCCTGTTCTCAGAGCTGTTCATGAAGCCCTGTACCCAGAGCTGTTCATGAAGCCCTGTTCCCAGAGCTGTTTATGAAGCCCTGTTCTCAGAGCTGTTTATGAAGCCCTGTTCCTAGAGCTGTTCATGAAGCCCTGTTCCCAGAGCTGTTCATGAAGCCCTGTTCCCAGAGCTGTTCATGAAGCCCTGTTCCCAGAGCTGTTCATGAAGCCCTGTTCTCAGAGCTGTTTATGAAACCCTGTTCCCAGAGCTGTTTATGAAGCCCTGTTCCCAGAGCTGTTCATGAAGCCCTGTTCTCAGAGCTGTTCATGAAACCCTGTTCCCAGAGCTGTTCATTAAGCCCTGTTCTCAGAACTGTTCATGAAGCCCTGTTCCCAGAACTGTTCATGAAGCCCTGTTCTCAGAGCTGTTCATGAAACCCTGTTCCCAGAGCTGTTTATGAAACCCTGTTCCCAGAGCTGTTTGTGAAGCCCTGTTCCCAGAGCTGTTTGTGAAACCCTGTTCCCAGAGCTGTTCATGAAACCCTGTTCCCAGAGCTGTTCATGAAGCCCTGTTCCCAGAGCTGTTCATGAAACCCTGTTCCCAGAGCTGTTCATGAAGCCCTGTTCTCAGAGCTGTTCATGAAGCCCTGTTCTCAGAGCTGTTCATGAAGCCCTGTTCCCAGAGCTGTTCATGAAGCCCTGTTCCCAGAGCTGTTCATGAAGCCCTGTTCCCAGAGCTGTTTATGAAACCCCTGTTCCCAGAACTGTTTATGAAACCCCTGTTCCCAGAACTGTTTATGAAGCCCTGTACCCAGATCTGTTCATGAAGCCCTGTTCCCAGAGCTGTTCATGAAGCCCTGTTCCCAGAGCTGTTCATGAAGCCCTGTTCCCAGAGCTGTTCATGAAGCCCTGTTCCCAGAGCTGTTCATGAAGCCCTGTTCCCAGAGCTGTTCATGAATCCCTGTTCTCAGAGCTGTTCATGAAACCCTGTTCCCAGAGCTGTTCATGAAGCCCTGTTTCCAGAGCTGTTCATGAAGCCCTGTTCCCAGAGCTGTTTAGTCCCAGTGTGGTCCCTATGGGCCCTGGTCAAAAAGTAGTGCACTACATAGGGAAAAGGGTGCCATTGAGGACACAGCTCTTTCTGACCTAGTTCATGTTTTCCAGGGTTATCAGAGATCTCCATGGCGTACAGCTTCAGTCCGGTGTAGCTCTTTCCAATGGTGTAGATACGAGTGATACGAGGGCAATCTTCATTCACAGCCTTCATCAGCTGCAGAGAAGACGACAGACACACATCAGTGGTGGGACCTTACTGGATCGTAAAATTATACGTTTGTAAGCACAAAATAAGTGTTTTTTAAATAAAGAGATATTGGACAAGCACTAAATAACTTTTTTTTAAATAGATATTGGATAAGCACTTACACGTACAGAGGACAGTTACAGGTAGGACAGCGGGTGTGTGTGTGTGTGTGTGTGTGTGTGTGTGTGTGTGTGTGTGTGTGTGTGTGTGTGTGTGTGTGTGTGTGTGTGTGTGTGTGTGATCTCACCTTCCTCATCTCCTTGTAGTTGTGGTGTCTGAAATCCAGGTTATCTTTAGAGCCAGACAGTTTTTCAGAGAGGTGTTGCCATACATTGTCCGGATCTAAGCGAATGAAGGTTAATAAGATCTCTCTGTGTGTGTGTCCTTGACCAGGGTCAAGATAACATGCCAGGTGTAGGGTACCAGTCAATTCAGGATGCACATTGAAATTACAACTTCCAATTTCAATTATTTTCAATGTTTTACTTCCTGAAGTGACTGGAATTTAAATGGAATTGACCCCAACCCTGTAACATGCTACTTTACAAGCCCAATTTGTAGAGTTATATAGACAACACACTGGTTTAAATAGGCTGTTGATACCATGACAGTAATTGTTCTATCAGGGGATAAGCCTACCAGGGGATAAGCCTGCCAGGGGTAAGCCTACCAGGGGATAAGCCTGCCAGGGGATAAGCCTACCAGGGGAAAAGCCTACCAGGGGATAAGCCTACCAGGGGATAAGCCTACCAGAGGATAAGCCTACCAGGGGATAAGCCTGCCAGAATGCACTATCTGGATGGCTATACTACAAAGCAGGTTTGATGAGTTAGCCAGCTAGCTTACCTAAATATTCTGAAATAACTTTATATTTTTTTGAAAGAAAATCTTGAAATGGGCATTGCCTAAAAACACAATGAGCATGGTTAGAACACAATGGCATGGTTAGAACACAATGAGCATGGTTAGAACACAATGAGCATGGTTAGAACACATTGAGCATGGTTAGAACACAATGAGCATGGTTAGAACACAATGGGCATGGTTAGAACACAATGGGCATGGTTAGAACACAATGAACATGGTTAGAACACAATGAGCATGGTTAGAACACAATGAGCATGGTTAGAACACAATGAGCATGGTCTAAAAACACAATGAGCATGGTTAGAACACAATGAGCATGGTTAGAACACAATGAGCATGGTTAGAACACAATCAGCATGGTTAGAACACAATGAGCATGGTTAGAACACAATGAGCATGGTTAGAACACAATGGGCATGGTCTAAAAACACAATGAACATGGTTAGAACACAATGAACATGGTTAGAACACAATGAGCATGGTTAGAACACAATGAGCATGGTTAGAACACAATGGCCATGGTCTAAAAACACAATGAACATGGTTCGAACACAATGAACATGGTTAGAACACAATGAGGATGGTTAGAACACAATGAGCATGGTTAGAACACAATGCGCATGGTTAGAACACAATGAGCATGGTTAAAACACAATGAGCATGGTTAGAACACAATGAGCATGGTTAGAACACAATGAGCATGGTTACAACACAATGAGCATGGCCTAAACACACAATGAGCATGGTTAAAACACAATGAGCATGGTTAGAACACAATGAACATGGTTAGAACACAATGAGCATGGTTAGAACACAATGAGCATGGTTAGAACACAATGAGCATGGTCTAAAAACACAATGAGCATGGTTAGAACACAATGAGCATGGTTAGAACACAATGAGCATGGCCTAAAAACACAGATCTACGTTCATCTTTCTTATTAACCAGAAAAAGTTAGCTGGCTAAATCATCGATCCTGCTTTTGTAGTGTACATGTCTGCAAAGTGTAGTGTCATTGCTCTAGCATTACTGCATAGAACGTATACAGGCTCCCACAGCCATATATTCACAGTGTCAGGACATTGAGGTTTCTGAATTGTGACGCATTTACGTGACACTAAAGTCAAAGCCGAACTAAATACATGTCTCTGCATGCACCAGCGTGCCAGATAAATAGTTTCATTTACAACACACCTGGGAGGGGGCATCCCAGTACCTCCGCTCTGAGACAGATTGTCCCATTCCAGTACCAAGTCTGGGGGTTGATGCGGATCCAACGAGCCACCGCGGGTTGAGGGAAGAGGGCCAGATAGGGTGTCTCAGGTTCATTCCGGGACCCAACAAACACCTACAGAACAGAACATACGTTTCACCTTTAATCTACAGAAACAACACACGTTTCACCTTTAATCTACAGAACAGAACACACGTTTCACCTTTAATCTACAGAAACAACACGTTTCACCTTTAATCTACAGAAACAACACACGTTTCACCTTTAATCTACAGAACAGAACACACGTTTCACCTTTAATCTACAGAAACAACACACGTTTCACCTTTAATCTACAGAACAGAACACACGTTTCACCTTTAATCTACAGAAACAACATATGTTTCACCTTTAATCTACAGAAACAACACACGTTTCACCTTTAATCTACAGAAACAACATACGTTTCACCTTTAATCTACAGAAACAACACGTTTCACCTTTAATCTACAGAAACAACACACGTTTCACCTTTAATCTACAGAACAGAACACACGTTTCACCTTTAATCTACAGAAACAACACACGTTTCACCTTTAATCTACAGAACAGAACACACGTTTCACCTTTAATCTACAGAAACAACATATGTTTCACCTTTAATCTACAGAAACAACATACGTTTCACCTTTAATCTACAGAAACAACATACGTTTCACCTTTAATCTACAGAAACAACACACGTTTCACCTTTGAACTTGTTTTCCTTGTTTTAACATGGAGATGCCAATAAATAAACGCATATGAGTGCTTTGGCATTTAAAAAAAAAATCTATATCCGACCAGTCTACCCTTCAATAGTCAATGAACTCCTGTTATTTTTTTTAACATTTTTAGTCATTTAGCAGACGCTCTTATTCAGAGCGACTTACAGTAGTGAATGCATACATTTCATACATTGTTTTTTCTTTTTCGTACTGGCCCCCCGTGGGAATCGAATCCACAACCCTGGCAAGCCTGTGGCTCCCTGTTCGTCAAATGGATTGACTTCGAATGGGCTTCTGGACCACATGCTGATTTATCTACGCCAAATCAAGTGCGGACCTCTAAGCCAGTTCCATGGCTGATTTTCATTCTTCCCCTTTAATCAGGGACTGATTTAGTCCTGGGGACACCATGAGGGTGAACAGAGAGACAACCAGTGGTATTCTGGCCCTCTAGGCTTGGATTTGAATTCCCCTGATCTACGCCAAAACGCCGTGCTAGAATCCATGCCATTCCATTCATCACCGCCTCCTCTTTTACCTACGTAACAAACAAAAAAATCCCTTTTGGAAAGTGAACACATTTTATATTCCTCAAAACGTGCTAACTAAGCAGCTTCCTTTGACTCTACAGTATCTTTAACAACCCTGCAGATATGGCTCACCGCCTCCTCTGTTCCGTTCATGCAGGTCTTCCAGGTCTCCGAGTCGTTACTCAGCTGCACTTTGTAGGTTTCAACCCAGTCCCAGCTGCAAAGACATTAACAAGGATTACACATTAATGCTTTGTAAAATCTTATTACTATGTAATATATGTAAAGTAAACGTATAGTAAAACGTATAGGAAACATATAGTAAATGTATAGTAAACGTATAGTAAACTATAGTAAACGTATAGTAAACTATAGTAAAGGTATAGTAAATGTAAAGTAAATGTATAGTAAATGTATAGTAAACAAAGTAAATGTATAGTAAACATATAGTAAATGTATAGTAAACATAAAGTAAATGTATAGTAAACATAAAGTAAATGTATAGTAAACATATAGTAAATGTATAGTAAACATATAGTAAATGTATGGTAAACTATAGTAAACGTATAGTAAACATAAAGTAAATGTACAGTAAACGTATAGTAAACGTACAGTAAATGTAAAGTAAATGTATAGTAAACTTATAGTAAACTTATATTAAATGTATAGTAAACGTATAGTAAATGTATAGTAAATGTATAGTAAACATATAGTAAACGTATAGTAAATGTATAGTAAACACATAGTAAAAGTATAGTAAACAGAGTAAATGTATAGTAAATGTATAGTAAATGTATAGTGAACGTATAGTAAACATATAGTAAATGTATAGTAAACATATAGTAAATGTTTAGTAAACATATAGTAAATGTTTAGTAAACATATAGTAAAGGTATAGTAAATGTATAGTAAACATATAGTAAAGGTATAGTAAACATATAGTAAATCTATAGTAAACATATAGTAAATGTAATGTAAATGTATAGTAAATGTAAAGTAAACATATAGTAAATGTATAGTAAATTTAAAGTAAACGTATAGTAAATGTATAGTAAATGTATAGTAAACATAAAGTAAATGTATAGTAAACATATAGTAAATGTATAGTAAACATATAGTAAACATAAAGTAAATGTATAGTAAACATATAGTAAACATACAGTAAATGTAAAGTAAATGTATAGTAAACTATAGTAAACTTATAGTAAACATAAAGTAAATGTATAGTAAACATATAGTAAATGTATAGTAAACATACAGTAAACATAGAGTAAATGTATAGTAAACGCATAGTAAACGTATAGTAAATGTAAAGTAAATGTATAGTAAACACATAGTAAAAGTATAGTAAACATAGAGTAAATGTATATTAAATGTATAGTAAATGTATAGTGAACGTATAGTAAACCTATAGTAAATGTACAGTAAATGTATAGTAAATGTATAGTAAACATATAGTAAAGGTATAGTAAATGTATAGTAAATGTGTAGTAAACGTATAGTAAACATTTAGTAAAGGTATAGTAAATGTGTAGTAAACGTATAGTAAATGTATAGTGAACATATAGTAAATGGATAGTAAATTTAAAGTAAACATATAGTAAACATATAGTAAATGTATAGTAAATGTATAGTAAAGGCTCTGTTGATGTTTTATTAATGTTTACACATTGTCAATAAACAACTTAATAGACTTTAATTATTATGAATCTAGATAAAATAGAATATGGGGGAAAATACATAAATACCGTATATACAGCAGTGGGGTATTAAGACATACCGTATATACTGTATAGTGGAGTATTTAGACATACTCACAGTATGATTTTCAATACTGTAAAAAAAAACTGTATATACAGTATATCTCTGGATACCGCCCAACCCTAATAAATATTCGGACCTTTTTAACTAGGTTGTCTCTAAATTCAGAGATCCCAGTCACGACTATGTGTTTCTATGTGTAGGCTATGCCCCCTTCTTCTCCTGGTCCCCCTGCCAGCACCACTTCTTCCCCTGGTCCCCCTGCCAGCACCCCTTCTTCTCCTGGTCCCCCTGCCAGCACCCGTTCTTCTCCTGGTCCCCTTGCCAGAACCCCTTCTTCTCCTGGTCCCCCTGCCAGCACCCCTTCTTCTCCTGGTCCCCCTGCCAGAACCCCTTCTACTCCTGGTCCCCCTCCCAGCACCCGGCCTGTCTGACCTACCTCCAGATGGAGTTACGTCCCTGCAGGATGACTCCTGTGAACAGCGTGGGGCGCAGAGCATCCACCTGCAGCCACTGGTACTGGTCCTCATACTTAGCACACCACGCGCCATCATACATGTCTCCGTCCTCGATACCTGACTGGACTCACACGGACACACACACACACAAAATAGCTCAAGGAGTTATTCAGGAAGCATTCTGCAATAAAATGACCGGTAAAGTTCTCATTGTATTTAGGAAGCAGATCACAGGGGGCATAAAAACAAGTACTTGGTGGCTATAGTATTTTCATATCTAGACTATAGACCCACCTGTATATTGAGTCTTGCCCTGTGAGGGCCAAGTCCCATCCGCAGGTAGGATGAAGCCTGGAACTGGCTGTCATCAACCCTCAGTGACTTCAGACCCAGAGGGGGACAGTCTGGAGAGGTTACAACACATGGTGGATCAGGGATAGCTATCATGCCACGCCTTGTCATGTATGGCATGTTTATTTTATTTAACTAGGTAAGTCAGTTAAGAACAAATACTTATTTACAATGACGGCCTAGGGTTAACTGCCTTGTTCAGGGGCAGAACGACGGATTTTTACCTTGTCAGCTCGGGGATTTGATCTAGCAACCTTTCGGTTACTGGTCCAACGCTCTAACCACTAGGCTACCTGCCTCCCCCCTCTAACCGCTAGGTTACCTGCCGCCCCTACACTCTAACCACTAGACTACCTGCCGCCCCACTCTAACCACTAGACTACCTTCCGCGTCTACACTCTAACCACTAGGCTCCATGCATAACATGGAGTTGAAATGATAGCACGACCAGATCTGGGACCAGGCTAGATCAGGGCTGTGTTCCAGACACACAGACTACACTGACCCATGCAGATGATCAGATCTTAACTGGAGAAGTGTTTAACATCTCAGGAACCACAAACAATCCTATTACCTGCACAGACCTGCACAGGATATCTGGAATGCACCCACTATCTCAAAGCAGGATGTCTGTGCCTCGGCGTGTCGGTGTGCCTCGGCGTGTCTGTGCCTCGGCGTGCCTGTGCCTCGGCGTGCCTGTGCCTCGGCGTGCCTGTGCCTCGGCGTGCCTGTGCCTCGGCGTGCCTGTGCCTCGGGGTGCCTGTGCCTCGGGGTGTCTGTGCCTAGGCGTGCCTGTGCCTCGGCGTGCCTGTGCCTCGGGGTGCCTGTGCCTCGGCGTGTCTGTGCCTCGGCGTACCTGTGCCTCGGCGTGCCTGTGCCTCGGCGTGCCTGTGCCTCGGCGTGTCTGTGCCTCGGTCTATCTGTGCCTCGGCGTGCCTGTGCCTCGGTGTGTCTGTGCCTCGGCGTGTCTGTGCCTCGGCGTGTCTGTGCCTCGGTGTGCCTGTGCCTCGGCGTGCCTGTGCCTCGGCGTGTCTGTGCCTCGGTGTGTCTGCAGGGTTCGGGATAAGGCAGTTCTGTTCAATGGTAGCAGGAGAGAAAGCCATGTATGTTTTGAGAGACAAACCCCTGGCTGTCAGAGATAATGTAGAAATGTGAAGTTGCAGAAGTTGAGTGCATGAGTTCCTTATGTTCCCCTCAGGATCTGAACTATGTCTAATTCTCCTTAGTCAGTTCTCTGGAAGTGTAGAGGAACTCACAGCCCCCTTCCCCTTGTAGTGTGTGTGTGTGTGTGTGTGTGTGTGTGTGTGTGTGTGTGTGTGTGTGTGTGTGTGTGTGTGTGTGTGTGGTGTGTGTGTGTGTGTGTGTGTGTGTGTGTGTGTGTGTGTGTGTGTGTGTGTGTGTGTGTGTGTGTGTGTGACAAAAGTTCCCTGGAAGTTGAGGGGAACCTCCCTCACACACACCCCACTCCTCGTACGGGGGAGTCAGTGTAGTGGGAGTGCAGAGCATTGGGCTGGAAATCAGTGAACTAGGAAGGGACAGAGCAGCATGCAGAGCTGTTACGTAATATGAGACTCAGTTAGACGGGGTTATAGTCAGGTCAGAGCTGGGATGTAATATGAGACTCAGTTAGACGGGGTTATAGTCAGGGCAGAGCTGGGATGTAATATGAGACTCAGTTAGGCAGGGTTATAGTCAGGGCAGAGCTGGGATGTAATATGAGACTCAGTTAGACAGGGTTATAGTCAGGGCAGAGCTGGGATGTAATATGAGACTCAGCTAGACAGGGTTATAGTCAGGGCAGAGCTGGGATGTAATATGACACTCAGTTAGACAGGGTTATTCAGGGCAGAGCTGGGATGTAATATGAGACTCAGTTAGACAGGGTTATAGTCAGGGCAGAGCTGGGATGTAATATGAGACTCAGTTAGACAGGGTTATAGTCAGGGCAGAGCTGGGATGTAATATGAGACTCAGTTAGACAGGGTTATAGTCAGGGCAGAGCTGGGATGTAATATGAGACTCAGTTAGACAGGGTTATAGTCAGGGCAGAGCTGGGATGTAATATGAGACTCAGTTAGACAGGGTTATAGTCAGGGCAGAGCTGGGATGTAATATGAGACTCAGTTAGACAGGGTTATAGTCAGGGCAGAGCTGGGATATAATATGAGACTCAGTTAGACAGGGTTATAGTCAGGACAGAGCTGGGATGTAATATGAGACTCAGACAGGGTTATAGTCAGGGCAGAGCTGGGATGTAATATGAGACTCAGACAGGGTTATAGTCAGGGCAGAGCTGGGATGTAATATGAGACTCAGACAGGGTTAGTCAGGGCAGAGCTGGGATGTAATATGAGACTCAGTTAGACAGGGTTATAGTCAGGGCAGAGCTGGGATGTAATATGAGACTCAGTTAGACAGGGTTATAGTCAGGGCAGAGCTGGGATGTAATATGAGACTCAGTTAGACAGGGTTATAGTCAGGGCAGAGCTGGGATGTAATATGAGACTCGGTTAGACGGGGTTATAGTCAGGGCAGAGCTGGGATGTAATATGAGACTCGGTTAGACGGGGTTATAGTCAGGGCAGAGCTGGGATGTAATATGAGACTCGGTTAGACAGGGTTATAGTCAGGGCAGAGCTGGGATGTAATATGAGACTCGGTTAGACGGGGTTATAGTCAGGGCAGAGCTGGGATGTAATATGAGACTCAGTTAGACAGGGTTATAGTCAGGGCAGAGCTGAGATGTAATATGAGACTCAGTTAGACAGGGTTATAGTCAGGGCAGAGCTGGGATGTAATATGAGACTCAGTTAGACAGGGTTATAGTCAGGGCAGAGCTGGGATGTAATATGAGACTCAGATAGACAGGGTTATAGTCAGGGCAGAGCTGGGATGTAATATGAGACTCAGTTAGACAGGGTTATAGTCAGGGCAGAGCTGGGATGTAATATGAGACTCAGTTAGACAGGGTTAGAGTCAGGGCAGAGCTGGGATGTAATATGAGACTCAGTTAGACAGGGTTAGAGTCAGGGCAGAGCTGGGATGTAATATGAGACTCAGACACGGTTAGTCAGGGTGTGCATCTCAAATGGCACCCTATTCCCTATATAGTGCACTACTTTTGACCAGAGCCCAGGAGGTATATAGTGCACTACTTTTGACCAGAGCCTATAGGAAAGATGTGCACTATAAAGGGAATCAGGGTGCCATTTGTGACGCAGGAGGGAGTCGACTGAGACGTAGTGTGTGTCACGGCGCCGGAGAAGATGTTCTTCGTTTTGTTGTTGTTGTTTGTAACTAGTTTCTTTCCTTATTTTGTACATAATGTTGCTACTACCATCTCTTATGACCCGAAAATAACTTCTGGACAGAACAGCGATTACTCACCACGAACTGGCACAAGCTATTTTTTCTTTCTTTAATGAGTCTGACGAGATCGACGTGAAGGTCTTACTGCTTTCCCGGGAACGGGCCCAAATACCCGGTCATTTGCGTGAAGAGAAGACGGAGAAAAAGAGGACGAGGGTAGGGCTGACTTCGAAGAATTCGTAGGTGATCGAATAAACCCCCCACTTCCTTCCGTTCTACTAGCTAACATAAAATCATTGGAAAATAAAATTGATGACCTACATGGAAGATTCAACTACCAACAGGACATTCAAAACTGCAATATCTTATACTTCACAGTGTCGTGGCTGAATGACGACATTATCAACATACAGCTTGCTGGTTATACGCTGTATCAGCAAGATAGAACAGCGGCATCTGGTAAGACAAGGGGGGGCGGACAATGTATATTTGTAAACAACAGCTGGTGCACGAAATCTAAGGAAGTCTCGAGGTTTTGCTCACCTGAGGTAGAGTATCTCATGAAAAGCTGTAGACCACACTATCTACCTACAGAGTTTTCATGTGTATTTTTCGTAGCTGTCTACATACCACCACAATCAGAAGCTGGCACCAAGACAGCATTGAATGAGCTGTATTCCGCCGTAAGCAAACAGGAAAATGCTCAATCAGAGGCAGCGCTCCTAGTGGCCGGGGACTTTAATGCAGGGAAACTTCAATCAGTTTTACCAAATTTCTATCAGCATGTTAAATATGCAACCAGAGGGAAAAAAACTCAAGACCACCTTTACTCCACACACAGAGACATGTACAAAGCTCTCCCTCGCCCTCCATTTGGCAAATCTGACCATAATTCTATCCTCCTGATTCCTGCTTACAAGAAAAAATCAAAGCAGGAAGTACCAGTGACTCGGTCTATAAAACAGTGGTCAAAAGAAGCAGATGCTTAACTACAGGACTTTGTTGCTATCACAGACTGGAATATATTCCGGGATTCTTCCGATGGCATTGAGGAGTACACCACATCAGTCACTGGCTTCATCAATAAGTGCATCGAGGATGTCGTCCCTGTCATGACCGTCGTATAAATAATTGGACCAAGGCGCAGCGTGAGTAGAGTTCCACATTTTAATGAGGAGATGGCACATGGGTACCCACTTTTATAAACCAATGAGAAGATGGGAGAGGCAGGACTTGCAGCGCGATCTGCATCAGAAATTGAAAGGACTTCTATTTTAGCCCTTGGCAACGCAGATGCTCGTTGACTCGCAGGAGCAGAGTGGGTGCAATAATTGAATAACATGGATTTCTAAATTTATTTTGCAACACTCGGCACGCGACGCGAGCGGTGTGGTCAGCCTGTAAGGAGGAGGGGCCGTATTCAAGCGATTATTATACTTTTATTGTAATTATATTATACCCTTATTACATTATTAAAGTAACTGCACTGTGAAAATATTACATTTAAAAGTTCATAATCTGTTAACTCATATCCAAATAATGTTGTTGACTCGTCCTTAATCGTATTTGTGGCCAAAGCATAAATTGGAGAGAGAAAAAAAAATAACACTTCAAAAACCCCACCTCAAACAGACATTTCAAAAATGCTTGCTATTTCCTCATATGGAAATAGTCCTCTGGAGGATAAACTGACCAATTAGCAGTCTGGAGGAGGATGAGCTGGACAATCAGGGGTCTATAAACATTATTATTTTTAATGACTGGTTTCCGCCCACACCATTCAAACACAGAAAACCACATTTTTAACAAACTTAATTAAATATATTAAATATTTTTTTATAGGTCCTATTTCATAGAAATCTGTAAACACTGGGCAGTTACTTTAAATATCTTATATTATACAAGTATTATAATTATATCAAATTAATTATTATTACGTTATAAGGAAATTCATCCATCAATAACAGCTTAATAAACCTAAGTGATACTCGCAAGTCTTTCTTTTCTTCAAAGTTTATATCAAGAACAAGAATGTGTAATATATATATATTCTATATATATATATATATATATATATATATATATATATATATATATAAAACAGAAGGAAAGGAAGTAGTGACTGTATCTGGCAGAATGACAGTATTCGACCGACTGTTACATGACTGCTGATGTAGCCTTGTCTGCCCCTTTATTAAATGCATTAATTACAGGCTACTAGGTTACTCCTGCACATACAGAACCAATTACTGAGACAGTCATCCTGCTGAAAACCTTCTGCTACAGACTGCTAACAGCCAACCATGCAACAGTGAAACACACACAAAAAAACGTATGAACTAAATAAACCATTATTAAAGTAGAGAACATCTATCCATGCACAACAAAAGTTGAGAAAATCCCTCCATGGCATATAATTAAATGCTGACGTATGTAAATGTCTGAATAAATCGATGCGCAAAGGACTAGGTAATACATTTACCCGTTTCTTTCTTTACATCTGCTGTGCCATTCTTGGTTTCATGTTTTCCATCCTCGTCTTGATCGATGCGCTTTACATCTACATTTCTCTTTCGCATATTTTTCTTTCCCAAAACTGTTTTATTGGCTTTGGTGGTGGTGGTGGTGGAGAATAATGAGAACACAGGCGTCTTAAAAGCTATCGTTCTGTTAACAGTAGAGTTCAATGTAATGTTCACGGCTGTGATAGTTGCATTAAATTCGCTGACATCGTCAGTTTTCACGACAAAAACTATTGCAGACAAAACGCACAATATCTTGGCCATTCTCTCTTTCTGTGCTTGAAAACATAGAGCTGTCCACCTAAACCCACAAGCGCCCAGTATTTATAAAACCGTAATATATCAATAAACTGCGCGTATTACCGTAAAACCTAAAGTACTGTATATGTCAAGTAAAAAAAAAAAGAGCGCACACGCGAGAAATAGAGCATTGTTGCATTATTTTATTTATATTTTATTCCGATTTCGGAGGTTGTCTTATTTGATTATAGCTTTACTTCAATGATTGACTTTTAATGTTAAAAGTGAGACATCTAATTTAGTAAAAATGTTTTTAAAAAATCTCATTGCTGCAAACTACTGCATCGTCGGCGAAATGACGTATTATCCGGAAATGGCAACGCAAGCGACGGTTTAGAAAACCATAACAACTCTAGCTAGGTAACTGTCCATTTTCATTTACAACATACTGCCAGAAGGATATTATTAGCTTCATTTACGATATCTTATGCGTTTCGTTTGGATATCGTTCGTGGTTTCTACAACCGGTACACCAATTGTTTTTGGTTTGTTGTTGAAATGTTGCCACTATGACAGAATCGTGATATCAGAATCAAATGTCGCTAGCTAAGAATGCTAGCGTCTTAGCATGTTCTAATAACATCTGGTTCTAGCTAGCTACAATTTAAAATGCTGTGGTTTAGCTGTTGTCCTCCAACATAAATAGACCCCAAACAGTTGAGATGTAGTTGGCTGACAACCTTGGCATACTAAGGAACGTATAACGTAAATGCAGTTAACTTATCAAGGGTCACTTCGGGTTGTACACCCTCAATGTCAATAGTCCCATTATGTAATGTGGATACTTGTGGCAGAAAACAAGACCGTCGCCTTTAAAAAGCCAACTAATATATTTCACCAGTAGGACGGCGGTCATTGGTAGACAGATTGATAGTTTTATTTTGTTGTTGTCAACTTTGGTGTTGATCATGTCAGTAAATGTCAATGGTATTGTGTGTGTGTGTGTGTGTGTGTGTGTGTGTGTGTGTGTGTGTGTGTGTGGGCAGGTGAATAACCGATCATTAAGAGGGACCAGTCAGATGGACAGACATCTACCTGCCTCTCTTCCTACTCATCTAGGAGAGCATCCATGGATCTAACCATGTGACAAAAGCATTCTGCTCACCAACATTTTTCTACCACGCCAAAAGGGGACTAATTTATCTCAAGATGCCTCGTTTGGAAGACGTTGCCAACATTGTTCTGAGGGTGCCATGCATCCTGGTACTGGACTTGCTCTATAAATGTGACATTGATAGCTTCACAGAGCACCTCAGGGCGAAGAACGAAGACATGCTCTTCAAATACAAATATATTATCTGGAACCTGTATTACCTAGGTAACATTCAAACATGTCATCTATGTCCCAAATAGCACCCTAGGGCTCTGTTCAGAAGTAGTGCACTATATAGGGAATAGGGCCCTGGTCAACAGTAGTGTACTATATAGGGAATAGGGCCCTGGTCAACAGTAATGCACTATATAGGAAATAGGGTGCCATTTGAGACAGAACCATTACCATATCATCACAGATTTCTCCAACGTGACTTTAACCATTTGTGTTATCTTTCCTGAAACACACCATTTCACTGTAGAGGATACCAGGGCTGTATTCACTAGCAACTAAACAGAACCAAGTGGAACAAAACAGGGAGGGACATACCTGAATTTGCCCAATGGAAACTCTAGTTTTGTTGAGAAACATTTTCTGTTGGTAGTAATATATGCCATTTAGCAGACTCTTTTATCCAAAGCAACTTAGTCATGTGTGCATCCATTTTACGTATGCGTGGTCTCGGGAATCCAACCCTCTATCCTGGCGTTGCAAGCCAAATGTGGCAAAACGTTTTGCAACGTTGCACATGTTTTGTTGTTGTTGGAATGTTCCAACAGGAATCTGTTCCAAAAACTTTGTAAATAGCAAGGTAGCCAACAAACAACGCAGTTGAAGACCCTGTGGAAAAGTTGTATAGCCGGCAGAATAAAATACTGGGTCGAGAGTGGGCCATTTCATTAAGTTTTTCACTCATCAACGTTTATTCCCGAAAAATGTCTTCTCAGTCTGGTAGCCTGTGGACAAACATTAAGAATAAGCTACGTGGTGAGTTGATGCCTATTCGGCAGCTAGTTAGCTAGGTGAATTGATCATGCTACTTTGTATGCGTTGCTTGTTGGCAACCTTGTATTTTACAACGTTTTTGGAACGTTCCACAAATTATACCCACCTGTGTGTGTATGGGTGTGTGTATGGGTGTGTGTATGGGTGGGTGGGTGTGCGTGTGTGTGTATGGGTGGGTGTGTTGTGTATGGGTGTGCGTGTGTGTTGTGTATGGGTGTGTGTGTGTATGGGTGTGTGTGTGTGTGTGTATGGATGGGTGGGTGGGTGTGTATGGGTGGGTGTGTATTGGTGGGTGTGCATGTGTGTTGTGTATGGGTGTGTGTGTGTGTGCGTGTATGGGTGGGTGTGTGCGTGTGTGTGTGTTGTGTATGGGTGTGTGTGTTGTGTATGGGTGTGTGTGTGTGTTGTGTATGGGTGTGTGTGTGTGTTGTGTGTGTATGTGTGTGTGTGTTGTGTATGGGTGTGTGTGTGTGTGTATGGATGGGTGTGTATGGGTGTGTGTGTGTATGGATGGGTGGGTGTATGGGTGTGTGTGTGTGTATGGATGGGTGGGTGTGTATGGGTGGGTGTGTGTGTGTATGGATGGGTGGGTGTGTATGGGTGGGTGTGCATGTGTGTTGTGTATGGGTGTGTTGTGTGTATGGGTGGGTGTGTGTGTGTGTTGTGTGTGTTGTGTATGGGTGTGTGTGTGTGTGTATGGGTGTGTGTGTGTGTGTATGGGTGTGTGTGTGTGTTGTGTATGGGGGTGTGTGTGTGTGTGTGTGTGTGTGTGTGTGTGTGTGTGTGTGTGTGTGTGTGTGTGTGTGTGTGTGAATACCACTATCAGTGCTGTTGTCTCTGTCCTCCTCCAGGTCATGTGATCAACGCGGTGGTGTTGGTTTTACCATTGAGACACATCATCAAGCTCTACCTCCACATCCTCACCACTCTGCTCTTTTACGTTGGACACCACATCTCCAAGTGAGTGTCTACACTTTCAGACATTGCCATAAAACCATGAAGATAGATTTCAGCAACACAGAATAAAATCAGCTAAGGCTGTTATTAGGAGAGACTAGTTAATCACAAAACCTCAAAATGGCTGACGTTTACTGAGGACTAACAGCTAACACTCCTGTTATAATTTCACAGTTCTTCCCAGACACGCCACAATGCAAATAGATTTTCTATAGCTGTACGGAGTGTGACAACTTCTATGACAGTCTGTACGTCTTGGGTCAATCTTATGAGAACAACTACACTTCCCAGAATGCAAATAGATTTTCTATAGCTATACGGAGTGTGACATCTTCTATGACAGTCTGTACGTCTTGGGTCAATCTTATGAGAATAACTACACTTCCCAGAATGCAAATAGATTTTCTATAGCTGTACGGAGTGTGACATCTTCTATGACAGTCTGTACGTCTTGGGTCAATCTTATGAGAACAACTACACTTCCCAGAATGCAAATAGATTTTCTATAGCTATACGGAGTGTGACATCTTCTATGACAGTCCGTACGTCTTTTTCCTCGTTGTCCATCTTTATAAAACCAGATATGAAAGATGTTTTCCCCTTGCTGTTGTTGACATGGTGAGTGATCGTTGATGTGTTTTCCACAGGGACTATGTCCATGGAGAGGTGCAGTATGGGTATGATGGAGCCCTGTACCTCGACTCTCAGGCCTTCAACCGCTTTGTCTCTTCCCTGACTAGTAAGTCACACACTGACTCTCAGGCCTTCAACCGCTTTGTCTCTTCCCTGACTAGTAAGACACACACTGACTCTCAGGCCTTCAACCACTTTGTCTCTTCCCTGACTAGTAAGACACACTGACTCTCAGGCCTTCAACCTCTTTGTCTCTTCCCTGACTAGTAAGACACACACTGACTCTCAGGCCTTCAACCTCTTTGTCTCTTCCCTGACTAGTAAGACACACTGACTCTCAGGCCTTCAACCACTTTGTCTCTTCCCTGACTAGTAAGACACACTGACTCTCAGGCCTTCAACCTCTTTGTCTCTTCCCTGACTAGTAAGACACACACACTTGCACTATATCCCTTTGTTTTCCAATAGTTATGACTGGCTAACTCACTGTACAAACCATAATATAGCCATTTTTTAAATCTGTTTCTGTGTCTCTGTATCTCTCTGTATCTCTCTGTCTCTCTCTCTCTCTGTCTCTCTCTCTGTCTCTCTCTCTGTCTCTCTCTCTCTGTCTCTCTCTGTCTCTCTCTCCGTCTCTGTATCTCTCTCTCTCTCTCTCTCTCTCTCTCTCTCTCTCTCGCTCTCTCCCTCGTTGGTTTGTGTTTATGTGCCCCTCTGTGTGTAGGTCAGGTCATATTGAGTACGTTGTGTGCCTTCCTCATGAAGACCAGGAAGGTGTGGCTGTTCTCTGCCCACCTTCTGCCCCTATTGGCCCGTCTCTGTGCCATGCCCCACGACACCCTGCTTTTGGTCAACTCCTTCTCCACGGTCCTGACTGGAATAGGTGTGGCCATGTTCCTCCTGTCCAATCTGTTCGTGCCGTACCGGCTGGCCAGGGCAGCCTACTCTGAGCTGCTTCAACTGGAGGTACCGTACTGTAACCCATTCACCACAGTGAGATCCTCTCCTTCTGTTTCTCTCTCTCTACCTATCTGTTTCTCTCTCTACCTATCTGTTTCTCTCTCTCTACCTATCTGTTTCTCTCTCTCTACCTATCTGTTTCTCTCTCTCTACCTATCTGTTTCTCTCTCTCTACCTATCTGTTTCTCTCTCTCTACCTATCTGTTTCTCTCTCTCTACCTATTTGTTTCTCTCTCTCTACCTATTTGTTTCTCTCTCTCTACCTATTTGTTTCTCTCTCTACCTATCTGTTTCTCTCTCTACCTATCTGTTTCTCTCTCTACCTATCTGTTTCTCTCTCTACCTATCTGTTTCTCTGTAACCCATTCACCACAGTGATATCCTCTCCTTCTGTTTCTCTCTCTCTTACTAACCCACTCGCGTTATTCCTCTCGCTCTCTCTCTCTGTTTCTCTCTCTACCTATCTGTTTCTCTCTCTCTCTCTCTGTCTCCTCTCTCTCTCTCTCTCTCTCTCTCTCTCTCTCTCTCTCTCTCTCTCTCTCTCTCTCTCTCTCTCTCTCTCTCTCTCTCTCTCTCTCTCAATGTACAGTGCCTTCACAAAGTATTCATACCCCTTGACTTTTTACACATTTTGTTATGTTACAACCTTATTCTAAAATGGATTAAAAGAAATAAAAAAAATCCTCAGCAATCTACACATAATACCCCATAATGACAAAGCGAAAACAGGTTTTTAGAAATTTTAGCAAATGTATTAAAAATTAAAAACCAATACCTTATTTACATAAGTATTCAGACCCTTTGATATGAGCCTTGAAATTGAGCTCAGGTGCATCCTGTTTCTATTGATCATCCTTGAGATGTTTCTACAACTTGATTGAAGTCCACCTGTGGTAAATTCAATTGATTGGACATGATTTGGAAAGGCACACACCTGTCTATAGAAGGTCCCACAGTTGACAGTGCAAACTAAGCAATCGGGAGAGAAGGGCCATGGTGAGGGAGGTGACCAAGAACCCGATGGTCACTCTGACAGAGCTCCAGAGTTCCTCTGTAGAGATGGGAGAACCTTCCAGAAGGACAACCATCTCTGCAGCACTCCACCAATCAGGCCTTTATGGTAGAGTGGCCAGACGGAAGCCACTCCTCAGTAAAAGGCACATGACAGCCCGCATGGAGTTTGCCAAAAGGCACCTAAAGACTCTCAGACCATGAGAAACAAGATTCTCTGGTCTGAGGAAACCAAGATTGAACTATCTGGCCTGAATGCCAAGTGTCGCGTCTGGAGGAAACCTGACACCATCACTACGGTGAAGCATGGTGGTGGCAGCATCATGCTGTGGGGATGTTTTTCAGCGGCAGGGACTGGGAGACTAGTCAGTATCCTGGGAAAGATGAACGGAGCAAAGTACAGAGAGATCCTTGATGAAAACTTGCTCCAGAGCGCTCAGGACCTCAGACTGGGGCGAAGGTTCACCTTCCAACAGGACAACAACCCTAAGCACACAGCCAAGACAACGCAGGAGTGGGTTCGGGACAAGTCTCTGAATGTCCTTGAGTGGCCCAGCCAGACTTGAACCCGATCGAACATTGTGGCGGATGAATCAGAATTAGTTGGGTAACATAGATAATTAACATGTCTTATCTGCATAATATGCTTATGTGATATACTTGTTATTAGAATGTATCCCTTTGGACTCTGGTGTTGGCAGTTGCACTTCTTCCCTCAGCTGGGGCTCAGTCACTTGGGGCCCAGAGAGGGGAGAGGTCAGGCTTGTCTTTCACATATCCCTGGTGCTATGCGGAATATCAGAAAGGGAAGAGGACAGAATGGAACATTGTCTTCATATGTGAATGTGTCTTTACCTATTCTAAACCATGTGAAGGGATGGCGTGATTAATGAGGAACCAATTACTTGTCTCCACAATGTCTGTGCGCAAGTCACTCCCCTCAGTGAGCTTGTCCAGGAGTGGAGTCAGGAGGGGGTTTACTTGATATGGGAGTATCTAGAGTTGACAATTGAGTTATGCCATTGGATGAGTTGGTGTTTTTGTACTATGAAGTACGAGGAACGAGATTAGAAACCTCGTTTTAGGGACCAAACTGAATGATAATTTATAGCGAATGCTATCTGGCTGTAGATACTCCTCTCTAAAGTAAACAGTCTTTCTTTGTGAACAGTTCCTAAATATCTGTGGTTTGTCATGTCAAAGGGGGGGTGGATCTTTGCTATAAAAGATCTCAGTAGCAATTGTGTTCAACACTCAAAGGGTCATTAGAAATGGCGAATCGTTGAAAGTCAAGTGCTAATGCAAAGCTCTTATTGTTAAAGATGTAGTTTAAGTATAACTCTGACTGGTGTGTGAAGTTTGTAACTCTCCTCATTTGGTAATACAGAAATTAGCCACCACAACATCTTTGGAGAGACCTGAAAACAGCAGTGCAGCAACGCTCCCAATCCAACCTGACAGAGCTTGAGACAATCTGCAGAGAGGAATGGGAGAGACTCCCCAAATACAGGTGTGCCAAGCTTGTAGCGTCATACCCAAGAAGACCGGAGGCTGTAATCACTGCCAAAGGTGCTTAAAAAAAAGTACTGAGTAAAGGGTCTGAATACTTATAAAGATGTGATATTTCAGTTTTTTTAAATTATTAATACATTTGCAAAACATTTATTTTTTTGTCATTATGGGGTATTGTGTGTAGATTGATGAGAATTTATTTTAATTTAATCCGTTTTAGAATAAATCTGTAACGTAACAAAATGTGGAAAAAGTCAAGGGGTCTGAATACTTTCCAAATGAACTGTATGTGAAGTATTACATAAATGAAAACTGTTTGAGCAACAAACATATAGTACAAAAAAGTATATATACAGTTGAAGTCGGAAGTTTACAATTCTAT
This sequence comes from Salmo salar, assembly GCF_965601325.2. Classification (NCBI taxonomy): domain Eukaryota; kingdom Metazoa; phylum Chordata; class Actinopteri; order Salmoniformes; family Salmonidae; genus Salmo; species Salmo salar. The sequence goes on from NC_138299.1 coordinate 52,951,270, forward strand.
TTTTTTTCATCAGACCAGAAGACATTTCTCCAAAAAGTACGATCTTTGTCCCCATGTGCAGTTGCAAACCGTAGTCTGGCTTTTTTTATGCCGGTTTTGGAGCAGTGGCTTCTTCCTTGTTGAGCGGCCTTTCAGGTTATATCGATATAGGACTCGTTTTACTGTGGATATAGATACTTTTGTACCTGTTTCCTACAGCATCTTCACAAAGTCCTTTGCTGTTGTTCTGGGATTGATTTGCACTTTTCGCACCAAAGTACGTTCATCTCTAGGAGACAGAACGCGTCTCCTTCCTGAGCAGTATGAGAGTTGCGTGGTCCCATGATGTTTATACTTGCGTACTATTGTTTGTACAGATGAACGTGGTACCTTCAGGCGTTTGGAAATTGCTCCCAAGTACGAACCAGACTTGTGGAGGTCTACAATTTTTTTTCTGAGGTCTTGGCTGATTTCTTTCAATTTTCCCATGATGTCAAGCAAAGAGACACTGAGTTTGAAGGTAGGCCTTGAAATACATCCACAGGTACACCCCCAATTGACTCAAATTATGTTAATTAGCCTATCAGAAGCTTCTAAAGCCATGACATAATTTTCTGGAATTTTCCAAGCTGTTTAAAGGCACAGTCAACTTAGTGTATGTAAACTTCTGACCCACTGGAATTGTGATACAGTGAATTATAAGTGAAATAATCTGTCTGTAAACAATTGTTGGAAAAATGACTTGTGTCATGCACAAAGTAGATGTCCTAACCGACTTTCCAAAAACTATAGTTTGTTAACAAGAAATTTGTGGAGTGGTTGAAAAATTAGTTTTAATGACTCCAACCTAAATGTATGTAAACTTCAGACTTCAACTGTATATAACAAAACCAGGGTTGTTTCTAGTCTGACTGGTAATGTTAGTAGTGTGTTTCAGGGTTGTTTCTTCCAGGGTTGTTTCTTCCAGGGTTGTTTCTTCCAGGGTTGTTTCTTCCAGGGTTGTTCCTTCCAGGGTTGTTTCTTCCAGGGTTGTTCCAGGGTTGTTCCTCCGAGGGTAAAATGGTATAGTATCTACTTTCCTGAGATCTGGACTGTTTCTGAAAGATCATCACTTAGTTTTCTCATCATATTAATGGATAGTGCCCAGTCCTTACAATACTGTTCTAGTTAGGACAGGCTTTGTTGTAGCCCCTGTTCTGTTGGTGACAAGATCACTAAGTCATCAGCATTCATTATTTCTTTGTCTTCAGTGTTGTGGTACGAGACCTCAATATCGTGTGTCCGATACATCTCTACTCGGTCTTGTGTCAGTGAACCTATAGGCCTTCAGTGGTGAACCTATAGACCTTCAGTGGTGAACCTATAGACCTTCAGTGTGTGACCCTATAGACCTTCAGTGTGTGAACCTATAGACCTTCAGTGGTGAACCTATAGACCTCCAGTGTGTGAACCTATAGACCTCCAGTGTGTGAACCTATAGACCTTCAGTGGTGAACCAATAGGCCTTCAGTGGTAAACCTATAGACCTTCAGTGGTGAACCAATAGGCCTTCAGTGGTGAACCTATAGACCTTCAGTGGTGAACCTATAGGCCTTCAGTGGTGAACCTATAGGCCTTCAGTGGTGAACCTATAGGCCTTCAGTGGTGAACCTATAGACCTTCAGTGGTGAACCTATAGACCTTCAGTGGTGAACCTATAGACCTCCAGTGGTGAACCTATGGACCTCCAGTGGTGAACCTATAGACCTTCAGTGGTGAACCTATAGGCCTTCAGTGGTGAACCTATAGGCCTTCAGTGGTGAACCTATAGGCCTTCAGTGGTGAACCTATAGGCCTTCAGTGGTGAACCTATTGGCCTTCAGTGGTTCACCTATAGAGGTGAACCTATAGGCCTTCTTCACTATTACTCTACATTGTAGAGTAATAGTGAAGACATCAAAACTATGAAATAACACATATGGAATCATGTAGGAACATTTACATTTACATTACATTTAAGTCATTTAGCAGACGCTCTTATCCAGAGCGACTTACAAATTGGTGCATTCACCTTATGATATCCAGTGGAACAACCACTTTACAATAGTGCATCTAAATCTTTTAAGGGGGGGGGGGGTTAGAAGGATTACTTTATCCTATCCTAGGTATTCCTTAAAGAGGTGGGGTTTCAGGTGTCTCCGGAAGGTGGTGATTGAACCAAAAAAAGTGTTTCTTCAAAGTAGCCACCCTTTGCCTTGATGACAGCTTTGCTCACACTTGGCATTCTCTCAACCAGCTTCACCTGGAATGCTTTTCCAACAGTCTTGAAAGAGTTCCCACATATGCTGAGCACTTGTTGGCTGCTTTTCCTTCACTCTGCGGGCCAACTCATCCCAAACCATCTCAATTTTATTTTCATTTCACCTTTATTTAACCAGGTAGGCTAGTTGAGAACAAGTTCTCATTTACAACTGCACCTGGCCAGGATAAAGCAAAGCAGTGCGACACAAACAACAACACAGTGTTACACATGGAGTAAACAAGCGTACAAATATCGTACAAATAACACAATAGAAAAAAAGAAAGTCTATATACAGTGTGTGCAAATGGCGTGAGGAGGTAAGGCAATAAATAGGCCATAGTAGCAAAGTAATTACAATTTAGCAAATTAACACTGGAGTGATAGATGAGCAGATGATGGTGTGTAAGTAGTGATACTGGTGTGCAAAAGAGCAGCAAAATACATAAAAACAATATGGGGATGAGGTAGGTAGATTGTGTGGGCTATTTACAGATGGACTATGTACAGCTGCAGCGATCGGTTAGCTGCTCAGATAACTGATGTTTAAAGTTAGTGAGGGAAATATAAGTCTCCAGCTTCAGTGATTTTTGCAATTTGTTCCAGTCATTGGCAGCAGAGAACTGGAAGGAAAGGCGGCCAAAGGAGGTGTTGTCTTTGGGGATGACCAGTGAGATATACCTGCTGGAGCACGTGCTACGGGTGGGTGTTGTAATCGTGACCAGTGAGCTGAGTTAAGGCAAAGGTCGGGTGGGTTGAGGTCGGGTGGGTTGTGGACGCCAGGGCATCTGATGCAGCACTCCATCACTTTCTTTCTTGGTGAAATAGCCCTTACACAGCCTGGAGGTGTGTTGGGTCATTGTCCTGTTGAAATACAAATAATAGTCTCACTTTTGACTGGTACTGTATGTTGAAGAGGGGGGGGGGGGGCTTAAGCTGCATCCCTGTCTCATTCCCTGGCCCTGTGGAAAGAAATGTGTGTGTTTTTTGCCAATTTTAACCGCACACTTGTTGTTTGTGTACATGGATTTTATAATATTGTATGTTTTTCCCCCCCAACACCACTTTCCATCAATTTGTATAGCAAATCCTCATGACAAATTCAGTCAAAAGCTTTTTGGAAATCAACAAAGCATGAGAAGACTTCGCCTTTGTTTTGGTTTGTTTGTTTGTCAATTAGGGTGTGCAGGGTGAATACGTGGTCTGTCGTACGGTAATTTGGTAAAAAGCCTATTTGACATTTGCTCAGTACCGTAATTTCCAGACTATTAAGCGCAACTGAATATAAGCCACATCCACTGAATTAAAAAAAAAAGTATTATTTTGAACATAAATAAGCCTCACATGTCTATAAGCCGCAGGTGCCTACCGGTACATTGAAACAAATGAACTTTACTCAGGCTTTAACGAAACACGGCTTGTAACAAAAATAAATGGGCTTTAACGAAACACGGCTTGTAACAAAAATAAATAGGCTTTAACGAAACACGGCTTGTAACAAAAAATACAAAATTAGCAGTTAGCTTTAGTTGTCTTTTTGCACTGAGTCAATTCCTCACGCTGCTGTTTCCAACGTTTTATCATTCACTCATTAAGACCAAGCTCCCGTGCAGCAGCTCTATTTCCTTTTCCAACAGCCAGATCAATCGCCTTCAACTTGAAAGCTGCATCATATGCATTTCTCCATGTCTTTGCCATGATGAGTGTGACAAAATGACTACCGTAATCAGAATGATGGGAAGTTTGAGAGCGCTCGATTTAATCTAAACAGTAAACAAAAAAGTTGTTTGACCTTAACCCGTTCGGAAATTTCATTGGTCTAATGAAAGCTTCATGCCGCCAAAAAACTGAGCACGTCACAGAATGTGGTTTTTGGAGAAAAAAAAATTTGAAAGCGGGAAAAATCCATATATTAGCCGCGTCATTGTTTAAGCCGCGAGGTTCAAAGCCTGGGAAAAAAGTTGCGGCTTATAGTCCGGAATTTACGGTATATTGTTTTCACTGAGGAATGTATGAGTCTGCTGTTAATGATAATGCAGAGGATTTTCCAAGGTTGCTGTTGACGCAGATCCCCCGGTAGTTATTGGGGTCAAATTTGTCTCCATTTTTGTGGATTGGGGTGATCAGTCCTTGGTTCCAAATATTGGGGAAGATGCCAGCTGAGGATGATGTTAAAGAGTTTAAGTATAGCCAATTGGAATTTAAGGTCGGTATATTTTATCATTTAATTTTGTTTACCATCAACACCACAGGCCTTTTTGGGTTGGAGGGTTGGTTTTTTCTCATTTAGTTCATCCAATGTAATTGGAGAATCCAGTGGGTTCTGGTCGTCCTTAATAGTTGATTTTACGATTTGTATTTGATCCCTCTCTTTCTCTCTCTCTCCCTCTCTCTCTCTCTCTCTCTCTCTCTCTCTCTCTCTCTCTCTCTGTCTCTGTCTCTCTGTCTCTTTCTGTATCTCTCTCTCTTTATCCCTCTCTTTATCTCTATATCTCTCTCTCTTTATCCCTCTCTTTATCTCTCTCTCTGTCTCTCTCTCTATGTCTCTCTATGTTTCTCTCTCTTTCTCTCTCTCTCTCTGTCTCTCTCTCTCTTTGTCTCTCTCTCTGTCTCTCTCTGTCTCCCTCTCTTTATCTCTCTTTCTCTCTGTCTCTCTCTCTCTGTCTCCATGTCTCTCTCTCAGGTGATAGAGCTGTATAGACTCCTGGCGGTGACTATCTCCCTTTGGAATCAGTTTGCAGTGCCAGTGCTGTTCAGTGTGTTCTGGTCTGTGCTGTTTGTGGTCCAGCTGTGCTCTTACTCTGTGACCAACAATACAACAGGCAGCCATGAGGGGGTGCTGTTCTTCCTCCTTACAAGGTACACTCCATAGAGATACATGTAAGGTTACATAATTCAGCTAACTTTCCCAACATTCACAGGTTTTCCAGAAATCCTGGTTGGAAGATTCCTAGAATCAGAAGGCAATAAGCAGAAAATTCAAGGAATCCTCCAACTGGAAATTTTGGGAAAGCTGCAACCCTTGATACATTTATGACGCTAGACCTAAAACCTAAGGCTGCTGTGTTTCCTCATCCACCACCATGGTCTCTGTAGACTTCCCCTGACTGGGACAGTCATTAGAGATACATGTAATTCTCTGGTACACTAACTCAACCACTCATATTCTGGGTAGAAATGTGTATTGAGTCTCCTGTAGATCCATGATACCAATATGTGTATCTACATTGCCTTCAGAAAGTATTCATACCCCTTAACTTTTTTCTACATTTTTGTTGTGTTACACCCAGAATTTAAAATGTATTAAATTGAGATGTTTTGTCACTGGTCTACACACAATACCCCAGAATGTCAAAATGGAATTATGTTTTTAGAAATGTATACAAATTTTATGAAAAATGAAAAGTTGAAATGTCTTTGAGTGAATAAGTATTCAACCCCTTTGTTATGGCAAGCCTAAATAAGTTCAGGAGTAAAAATGTGACTGACCGGCACGATTCATTCTTATGTAGCAACATTTTATATTGTGTTTCTTCCATTGGATAAAAGTAGAGACTCGGAGCTAGAAAATGCTATATCAGACACTACAGTTGAGGAAAAATGGGAAAGTAATTCTGCTTTGAAAGTTGATGCACTTGTAAACTCACTTTTCAGAAAATGGCCCTTGAATGTTTTGGTACACCTACAGGAGAGCTCTTCTTTGTCTACACCCATTCAGCATCATTCACACCCTCTTAAGCTTTAGCAACACCCATCTCTTTAATGATTCACATCGGATGCCATGTACTAAACAACCAAGACTAAAGGCTGGTTTATTCTACGGGTGTGTTCGTAAATTCAATCTGGAGTGCCAGAGTGCGCTCTGGGCGTTCATAAATTCAGAACGTTGTCAGATTGTCCGTTTGTAAATTCGGAGCATTTCGCTCTCGGAGCGTTCAGAGCGCACACTGCCAGGCAGTCACTGGATGCTCTGGCCTAGTAGTAGGGGTTGATCCGAGAGTTCTGACCTAACAACGGTAGTCAAGCACCCAAGCTAACGTTGGCTAGCTTGCTAGCTATGTACTTCCAGACACAAATGAGAGAACAGCTCACTCTGACCATTATACTCGCCCTAGCAGAGCTGGTTAGGCTGTTTTTATGTTATCCAGAGCGTTGGTGACTGTAACTGTGCTGCTGGCAACAATTGAATTACAGTTTTGTTTTTGCCAACGTTGACCCACACCGGCCGTATTCAACGGGTGTTCAGCGTTCAAAAAAAATGTGTCAGTTGTTCTGCGCTGTGGCACACTCAGACGAGAGTCCTCTGAAATCGGAGTAAAAAGCCAGAGCAAATTTACCAGCTACGTCAATCGACAGTTGTCGTAGTGACATCATGAACATTCTATTGAAATGGTTACTTGCATAGTGGAGTCTTTTGTTTAGACATGTAGCTAGCTGGCTAGCTAAACAATGAACCAAAATCCCAACTCATAACGTTACTACCCTGCATGAATCTGTAGGTAGCAAACCAATCAGGTTCAATGTTAGCTAGCTAGGCTCTGAGATATACAAATAATATTACTACACAGATCATACAGGTAACGTTAGCTAGCGAGCTAACAGTACGCTTTAACTTGAAATGAAAACAACTTTCTGTGTGTTCTCTTTTCGACTTTTCGACAATCAAACGGCAGAATTTTCTCCATCTCCTTAGCTATCATACTCTAATTCTGCTGATTTCAAAACTCGGTCTTCCAGAAAGTGGAGAGCAACACTTTTGCAGTTGTACTATGTGACATTTTTATTTAAAAAAGCCGCGTTAGAAAGACAGAAGCGTGCTACATGGCAGTCCAATCTGAACTCATCTCTCGGCAATGCCAGCCCACCCATTATCTCAGCCAATCATGGCTAGTGGGAAGGTTCCTGCCTTTTTCTGTGGTTAAACCAACTAGGCTCGTAATTTAAAAATTGTATTCCTATTTACAGATAGCATACAAGTTTGTTATTAAGGCACATGAAAGTTCAAATGTTCCAGAAGGCATTTTTGACCAAAAAAAATGCATTTTGATTTAAAAAAACAAAGCGTGTACTGTATGTTTGGGACAAATCCAACACATCACTGAGCACCACTCTTCATATTTTCAAGCATGGTGGTGGCTGTATCATGTTATGGGTATGCTTGTCATCGGCAAGGACAAGGGAGTTTTTTTTGCTTATAATATTTTATTTCACTCTTTTTTTTTTTTTTACAATAAACACAAACATACATAGACAAAAACAATAGACAATGTAACATTTACATGCATACATTTCAACAAACATTAACATAACAGATTTATTATTGAAAAAAAACTGGCTACAGACAGAAACAACGTAACACAATCTGAAGTGATATGGGGCAGAGTCTTACAAGTTATTAGAAACAACATTAGGTGTTGATATTGTGGGAACATGTGGGTCTGAGCAAGTGTGATGTCATTAATGTTTGTTGACTAGGGAGTTTAAGGATAAACATAAACATACTAGAGGAAAATCTGGTTCAGTCTGCTTTCCACCAGACATTGGGAGATGAAATTCACCTTTCAGCAGGACAATAACCTAAAACACAAGGCCAGATCTACACTGGAGTTGGTTACCAAGACGACATTGAATGTTCCTGAGTAGCCGAGTTACAGTTTTGACGTAGAGATGCAATATAGTTCCAATATAGTTATATATTGCTCCAATATAGTTCGTCCTAATTTCAGTTTGTGACAAAAAAAGCTAATATGTTGTAGAAAATCATTGTACCATCTAAACCGCTGTGAAATATATTTTACTTAACCCAAAAAAATATTTAGTTTTCAGCTGTTTGAAGCTGGTGTACAAAACCAAAAGTAAAAGACATGAAAACTAAATTTAAGATCGGGAAGCATAGAAATAACGTACATAGAACAGATCTACCGCTTCTTAGACTGGCTTTCAATGAGAATGACAGATCTATAACACACAGAACAGATCTACACCGCTTCTTAGACTGGCTTTCAATGATAAAGACTGATCTATAACACACAGAACAGATCTATCGCTTCTTAGACTCGCTTTCAATGAGAATGACAGATCTATAACTCACATTTCTATGTGCATTTGGTCGGGTCGCCCAGAAAAAGTTAAATATTGCATGTTTAAATCGGCTTGGAAATGGCTGTCTAGCAATGATCAACAACCAACTTGACAGAGTTTAAAGGATTGTAAAATGAATCATGTGCAAATATTGTACAATCCAGGTGTGCAAAGCTCTTAGAGATTTACCCAGAAAGAGTTTTGAATTTTTCTTCCACGTTGACATTACAGAGTATTTTGTGTAGATTGTTGACACGAAATGACAATGAGATCCATTTTAATCCCACTATGTATTGAATCCATTTTAATCCCACTATGTATTGAATCCATTTTAATACCACTATGTATTGAATCTATTTTAATCCCACTATGTATTGAATCCATTTTAATCCCACTATGTATTGAATCCATTTTAATACCACTATGTATTGAATCCATTTTAATCCCACTATGTAACACAACCAAATGTGTAAAAGGGGTGTGAATACTTTCTGAAGGCACAGAAGATCAAAATATGATCACATGTCTGTCTGTCTGTCTGTCTGTCTGTCTGTCTGTCTGTCTGTCTGTCTGTCTGTCTGTCTGTCTGTCTGTCTGTCTGTCTGTCTGTCTGTCTTGTCCTCTCCTCTCCTCTCCTCTCCTCTCCTCTCCTCAGTGTCTCTGAGTGCTGTGTCACGCCCTACTCCCTGCTGGGCCTAACGTCTGTGGTGTCTTACCTGGGCCTGGGGCTTCTCAACCTCACCAAGTTCTACCTGGGGGGCTACACTGCAGTACAGAATGACAACGTCATGCACAGGTGGGTTGGGAGCTGGGGGTTGGGTTACACAAGGCAGGTGTCTGGGACTGCATCCCAAATGGTACCCTATTTCCTATATAGTACACTACTGTTGACCAGGGCCCGATTCCCTAAATAGTGCACTACTGTTGACCAGGGCCCTATTCTCTTTTGCAGTGCACTATATAGAGAATAGGGTGCCATTTGGTATAGAGTGAATATAGAATCAACAATACTTCTTTACTCTGTTTCATTATGTGGTTGAATTTCTCTCAGGAGCATCATTACAAGTATTAGTGTGTGTGTGTGTGTGTGTGTGTGTGTGTGTGTGTGTGTGTGTGTGTGTGTGTGTGTGTGTGTGTGTGTGTGTGTGTGTGTGTGTGTGTGTGTGTGTGTGTGTGTGTGTGTGTGTGTGTGTGTGTGTGTGTGTGTGTGTGCGCTTGCCCCCACCAGAGGTGTGACTGAGGGTGTAACGTTGCTGCTGCTGGCTCTTCAGACGGGTCTTTTAGACATGCAGGCTCTGCAACGCACCTTCCTCCTCAGTATCATCCTATTCATCGTCGTCACCTCCACTCTGCAGTCCATGATAGAGATCACAGACCCCATCATCCTGGCCCTGGGGGCGTCTAGAAACAGGTACAGTCTAACCCCGTCATCCTGGCCCTGGGGGCGTCTAGAAACAGGTACAGTCTAACCCCATCATCCTGACCCTGGGGGGAGTCTAGAAACAGGTACAGTCTAACCCCATCATCCTGGCCCTGGGGGGAGTCTAGAAACAGGTACAGTCTAACCCCATCATCCTGGCCCTGGGGGGAGTCTAGAAACAGGTACAGTCTAACCCCATCATCCTGGCCCTGGGGGCATCTAGAAACAGGTACAGTCTAACCCCATCATCCTGGCCCTGGGGGCGTCTAGAAACAGGTACAGTCTAACCCCATCATCCTGGCCCTGGGGGAGTCTAGAAACAGGTACAGTCTAACCCCATCATCCTGGCCCTGGGGGAGTCTAGAAACGGGTACAGTCTAACCCCATCATCCTGGCCCTGGGGGAGTCTAGAAACGGGTACAGTCTAACCCCATCATCCTGGCCCTGGGGGAGTCTAGAAACAGGTACAGTCTAACCCCATCATCCTGGCCCTGGGGGGCGTCTAGAAACAGGTACAGTCTAACCCCATCATCCTGGCACTGGGGGGAGTCTAGAAACAGGTACAGTCTAACCCCATCATCCTGGCCCTGGGGGAGTCTAGAAACAGGTAAAGTCTAACCCCATCATCCTGGCCCTGGGGGCATCTAGAAACAGGTACAGTCTAACCCCGTCATCCTGGCCCTGGGGGCGTCTAGAAACAGGTACAGTCTAACCCCATCATCCTGACCCTGGGGGGAGTCTAGAAACAGGTACAGTCTAACCCCATCATCCTGGCCCTGGGGGCATCTAGAAACAGGTACAGTCTAACCCCGTCATCCTGGCCCTGGGGGCGTCTAGAAACAGGTACAGTCTAACCCCATCATCCTGACCCTGGGGGGAGTCTAGAAACAGGTACAGTCTAACCCCATCATCCTGGCCCTGGGGGCGTCTAGAAACAGGTACAGTCTAACCCCATCATCCTGGCCCTGGGGGCGTCTAGAAACAGGTATAGTCTAACCCCATCATCCTGGCCCTGGGGGGAGTCTAGAAACAGGTACAGTCTAACCCCATCATCCTGGCCCTGGGGGGAGTCTAGAAACAGGTACAGTCTAACCCCATCATCCTGGCCCTGGGGGGAGTCTAGAAACAGGTACAGTCTAACCCCATCATCCTGGCCCTGGGGGCGTCTAGAAACAGGTACAGTCTAACCCCATCATCCTGGCCCTGGGGGCGTCTAGAAACAGGTACAGTCTAACCCCATCATCCTGGCCCTGGGGGAGTCTAGAAACAGGTACAGTCTAACCCCATCATCCTGGCCCTGGGGGAGTCTAGAAACAGGTACATTCACACATGTTCTGGAACAAAACCGTTGTAATTGCAAAATTGTATGTATCGTTGTACACAGATTCTACCCCCCAAGCCGTAAGACTGCTGAACACTTAATCAAATGGCCACCGGACAATTTACATGGTCACTTCACCCCTACGTACATGTACAAATTACCTCGACTAAACTGTACCCTCCACATTGACTCTGTACCGGTACCCCCTGTATATAACCTCCACATTGACTCTGTACCGGTACCCCCTGTATATAACCTCCACATTGACTCTGTACCGGTACCCCCTGTATATAGCCTCCACACTGACTCCCTACCCCCTGTATATAGCCTCCACACTGACTCCCTACCCCCTGTATATAGCCTCCACATTGACTCCCTACCCCCTGTATATAGCCTCCACATTGACTCAGTACCGGTACCCCCTGTATATAGCCTCCACATTGACTCTGTACCGGTACCCCCTGTATATAGCCTCCACATTGACTCTGTACCGGTACCCCCTGTATATAGCCTCCACATTGACTCTGTACCGGTACCCCCTGTATATAGCCTCCACATTGACTCTGTACCGGTACCCCCTGTATATAGCCTCCACATTGACTCTGTACCGGTACCCCCTGTATATAGCCTCCACATTGACTCTGTACCGGTACCCCCCTGTATATAGCCTCCACATTGACTCCCTACCCCCTGTATATAGCCTCATTATTGTTATTTTATTGTTACTTTTTATAATTTTTGACTTTAGTTTTTTTGGTAAATATTTTCTTAACTCTTTCTTGAACTGCACTGTTGGTTAAGGGCTTGTAAGTAATCATTTCACAGTAAGGTCTACACTTGTTGTATTCGACGCATGTGACTAATAAAGTTTGATTCGATTTTTTTGCTAACAACTAGTCACAGCCAACAGGTTCAATGGAAGTTTCAGATTTATACCGTTTCCTGTGACCCTACGGCAGTGGATCTAGACTCCTGTCTGTCAACAGTGACATCTGTCAATATCCACACATTTTAGTCATTTAGCAGTAGTGAGTGATACATCGTACTTTTTCGTACTGGTCCCCCGTGGGAATCGAACCCACAACCCTGCAAGTGCCATGCTATACTAACTCAGGGTTGCTGTCCTTGTAGTTATGGTAATAGGCCAGTGATGTTCTTCCTCGCTCTCTCTCTGTGCCTATAGGAGTCTATGGTGGTGAACTCTCACTCTCTCTCTCTTTCTCTCCTTCGCTGCCTCTCTTTCTCTTTCTCTCGCTGCCTCTCTTTCTCTTTCTCTCGCTGCCTCTCTTTCTCTTTCTCTCGCTGCCTCTCTCTCTCCCTTTCTCTCGCTGCCTCTCTCTCTCCCTTTCTCTCGCTGCCTCTCTCTCTCCCTTTCTCTCGCTGTCTCTATCTCTCTTTCTCTCGCTGCCTCTCTCTCTCTTTCTCTCGCTGCCTCTCCCTCTCCCTTTCTCTCGCTGCCTCTCTCTCTCCCTTTCTCTCGCTGCCTCTCTCTGCCTCTCTTTCTCTCGCTGCCTCTCTCTCTTTCTCTCGCTGCCTCTCTCTCTCTCGCTGCCTCTCTCTTTCTCTCGCTGCCTCTCTCTTTCTCTCGCTGCCGCTCTCTCTTTCTCTCGCTGCCGCTCTCTCTCTTTCTCTTGCTGCCGCTCTCTCTCTTTCTCTCGCTGCCGCTCTCTCTCTTTCTCTCGCTGCCGCTCTCTCTCTTTCTCTCGCTGCCTCTTTCTCTCGCTGCCTCTCTCTCTCTTTCTCTCGCGGCCTCTCTCTCTCTTTCTCTCGCTGCCGCTCTCTCTCTTTCTCTCGCTGCCGCTCTCTCTCTTTCTCTCGCTGGCTCTTTCTCACTCTCTCTCTTTACCTCTCTCTCTACCTCTCTCTCTCTTTACCTCTCTCTCTTTACCTCTCTCTCTCTCTCTCTACCTCTCTCTCTCTCTCTCTCTGCCTCTCTCTACCTCTCTCTCTCTCTCTCTCTCTCTCTCTAGGAGTCTATGGAAACACTTCCGAGGTCTCAGTATGTGTCTTGTCCTGCTGGTGTTCCCAGGATACATGGCATATAAAATCTCCCAGTTCTTCCACATGGACTTCTGGCTCCTCATCCTGGTCTCCAGCTGCATGCTCACCTCTCTGCAGGTAAGACTCAGTCACATAAATGTAGGAGTTATCTCTTAGTAGGCTCTGTTTCTCTGAAGTAAACCACGTTTTTCACAGTCTAGAAATGAATGCTAGACTTTTGTTGTCGTTGTCTGGTCTCCTAGGTGACAGGTACCATGCTGATCTACTTCCTCTTCATGGTTGAGCTGTTCTGTAGTGACCCTATAGACAGCCTGGATGAGATCATCTATTGGGTCAATGCAGGTAACACAATATACCTGTCATGTACCTACCTGTCCTGTAGTACCTGTCCTGTACTTACCTGTCCTGTACCCCCCTGTCCTATACTCACCTGTCCTGTAGTCACCTGTCCTATACCCACCTGCCATGTAGTACCTGTCCTGTATCCACCTGTCCTGTACCCACCTGTCCTGTACTCACCTGTCCTATACTCACCTGTCCTGTATTTACCTGTCCTGTACCCACCTGTCCTGTACCCGCCTGTCCTGTACCCGCCTGTCCTGTACCCACCTGTCCTGTAGGCACCTGTCCTGTAGGCACCTGTCCTGTCGCACCTGTCCTGTACCCACCTGTCCTGTACCCACCTGTCCTGTAGTCACCTGTCCTGTAGTCACCTGTCCTGTAGTCACCTGTCCTGTAGTCACCTGTCCTGTACCCACCTGTCCTGTACCCACCTGTCCTGTATTTACCTGTCCTGTAGTATCCAGTCCTGTACATACCTGTCCTGTACAGACCTGTCCTGTACATACCTGTCCTGTACCTACCTGTCCTGTACACCTGTCCTGTAGTCACCTGTCCTGTACCCACCTGTCCTGTAGTCACCTGTCCTGTACCCACCTGTCCTGTAGTTACCTGTCCTGTAGTACCTGTCCTGTACCTACCTGTCCTGTACCCGCCTGTCCAGTAGACTCCTGTCCTAACACTTGTCTTTGTTATACTAGCTCTGACTTTGCTAATAGCTGCTTTATTGAGGAAAGTTTGTCTTACTATGACTGAGATGTGGTTGTTGGTACCTAGCTACAGTATGTTAAGATGAAGGCCCTCTGGGTAAGAGAGTCTGCTAAATGACTAAAATGTAAATGTGAACCCCAGTCGGCCGTGTGCTGGAGTTCGTTGTGGCCCTCTGGGTAAGAGAGTCTGCTAAATGACTAAAATGTAAATGTGAACCCCAGTCGGCCGTGTGCTGGAGTTCGTTGTGGCCCTCTGGGTAAGAGAGTCTGCTAAATGACTAAAATGTAAATGTGAATCCCAGTCAGCCGCGTGCTGGAGTTCGTTGTGGCCCTCTGGGTAAGAGAGTCTGCTAAATGACTAAAATGTAAATGTGAACCCCAGTCAACCGTGTGCTGGAGTTCGTTGTGGCCCTCTGCGTGGTGGCCTACGGGACCTGGGAATCTCTGTTTGGGGAGTGGAGCTGGATGGGAGCCTCAGTTATCATCATACACTGCTACTTCAATGTGTGGCTCAGAGCTCAGACCGGCTGGAGGAGCTTCCTGCTTAGACAGGAAGCAGCCAAGAAGATCAACTCCCTCCCCCGGGCCACGGCCAATCAGCTGCAGCAACACAACGACGTTTGTGCCATCTGCTTCCAGGTCAGTCATAAAACACTGTATGATGTATCCTACATGTCAACTCTATTCTGGGTCAAAAATAGTGCACTAAAAATGTAATAGGGTTCTATTTAAAACATCTCTATGCATGTTTGGTCATGGCCATCTGCTTCCAGGTCAGCCAGGGTCAAGGGATGGTGTCTATACTGGTCAATAGTTTTAACCTGTTCTGTGAATATGTTTAGGTTACCGTAATAACCCCAATAGATTCACCATCAACTCAATAATGTTATCAATCATGCATAATTTCTCCCCATAAAAAAAGAAGAGAATTTATAAGTCAGGTTTATACCAAATAGTTTCTTGTTACTTTTTTCTTCGTTAAAGCAGGTCCGCTCATTAGATTGACGAAGGTGGTATTTTCTGAGATTAAAGTGACCAACACGCTCCTCCTCCAACAACACATAAAACCTCACATAATTCTGATCAAAAACAATGACAATTTTTTTCTCAAGCCGTGGAATATTGGCTTTTTAGGTAAGCACTGATGCCACCCTATGATAAGCAGTGCTGCTCGAGCAAAATATTTATCTTGTCCATTCCCAACGTGTCTCTCCAGGGTGCTGTTGGAGAGAGGCATCGCTGTGGCGCTTCACCAACTTTCAGTCAAAAATAAAATTATCGAACATAAATCATGTAGCAGATAGAGAAACAGTAGGTGGTATTTTCTGTAATGAGACGGAGAGTTTTTACATCGTGCAGGTTTCTCCCATCGAATAGCCTAACCTAAATGGTGCTTATTCAACTAAAAAATATCCCCAATAAATCCTAAAAACAGGACAAGGTCAAAGTACAATGGACAATATGGAATGGACAATCGGGCCACTCACAACTGCTGTCCAGGAATTTCATCCCGTGGGCTAAACTATCATAATCAGTGGTTTCAAGTTTGTATCCCTACATGTTTGACAAGCTGATCATTGCGAAAAATAAGAATTTTCTGCATTTCCTGCTGTGTAAACACATTGATTCTTATTGCAAATAGGCTCAGGATAACTCCTGTTAAAGTTAGGTCGCTGATATTCAGAGTTTAAATCTCCAAATTGATTAGTCACAGGAAACGGGACTAATACAGTCAATGTAACGGCCTGTTTTACAAATGATGGGTCCTACCACATGGATGGGTCCTACCACATGGATGGGCCCTACCACATGGATGGGCCCTACCACATGGATGGGTCCTACCACATGGATGGGCCCTACCACATGGATGGGCCCTACCACATGGATGGGCCCTACCACATGGATGGGCCCTACCACATGGATGGGGCCTACCACATGGATGGGCCCTACCACATGGATGGGGCCTACCACATGGATGGGTCTACCACATGGATGGGGTCTACCACATGGATGGGGCCTACCACATGGATGGGGCCTACCACATGGATGGGGCCTACCACATGGATGGGCCCTACCACATGGATGGGTCCTACCACATGGATGGGCATTCATAAAGTTCCATTGCTGGCTGACATGGTAAGGCTACACCCCAGTATGCGCGGGGCCAGCCTTAATTTGGCCCAAACATAGACTTCTATAAATTACGTTGTTTCAACTGTCATTCAGAACCAAAAATGAACCTGATTTCAACATCTGGGGAAAACACGTATTTTCAACGTCCGGAAAATATGTCTGTTCAACTTTCATTCAGAACATAAAATAACGTAACTTCAACGTCTGGGGAAAATTCTTATTTTTGACGTCTTTTTTGTTGTTGTCTTATCTGGGGCAGCAGAACAGCCAGGACCAGCCCTGGTTCAGGGAGTTGGTTAAAGATATTTCTGGGAGAGCTTGGACAGGGTTTTGAGTTTGGTTAGTTCCTGTTAGTTCATTTGAGTAATAAACACATCTCTTCCTCTGCAGGAAATGAGCTCAGCCGTGCTGACGTACTGCGGACATTTCTTCCATGGAAACTGCCTGCGTAAGTGGCTCTACGTCCAGGAGACTTGCCCCATGTGTCACCAGGCCATCCGCCCCACTCCGCCAGAAGACTTCCAGGCTGCTCCTACGCCCTCTACAGGGACCGGGCCAGGCCGGGAAGAGGAGAGGAGAGGCTCCAGAGATCAGACTCCAGGCAGGGACGACACACACCAGCCACCAGCTAACCTACCATCCCCAGGCTCCTCAGATCAGCAGGAGGGGACAGAGAGCCTGGGAGAGGGAACCAGTGGTTTAGATAGAAAGGACAGAACAGGACGCCCACGTAGGAAACCTGTCCAGGGTCACCGCTTCAGTTCCACCGGGGACTTTGTAGGCTTTGTCAGCCCAGGCTCTTCTGAGGGTAGTCCTAGTCCAGGGAAGCCTTGGGATGGAACTCATCCTACCAACAGGTCCAACGGTGGAGAGGTTGACTGCACGATCAAAGAACTATTGGTTCTATCTACTCCCAAAGAGCAGATTGGCAGAGTATTCACTAGAGTGAATGAGGCTACACAGAACTGCAGGACTGAGAACAACCTTGTAGTTGAAAACCAATGTGGACCTATGTCAGGGAAAACAACCAGAAAGACCTCGAGGGCTAAAAGTGTAAACAGGATAGGAGATCTCAGTCAACAGAACTATGAACACACGGGACAACCACGGTCACACACTCTAGGTGATGGACATACACAGAAGGATGAAAGCCAATCAGAACTGGACACGCCCTGGGATGTTAAATCTACCCGGCGACAGAGATCTAGGCTAGGTAGTAGTTCTACTAATAGCAGAACGGAGGAGGAGGGATTCCATCACAACAGTACCTTTGCGGAGTGGTGAAGGGAAGCCCCAACAAGTCCACTAAAACCCCCTCCCCCAATGCCTTCTTTCTGTGAAACAACGTTGGAAAACTAATGTCGTACCCTTCAGCTTGCAGTCCGACAATACATGTGTTTATTTAGTTATTTAATTGATGGTGTGTGTATTGGATTGGATTTAGGGGCAAACATGTAAAAACCCAAGATAAGAAATTAAATCTATGAAATACACAATTTATAGATTAGGGCTGGGTGGTATACTGTATTTTACTGTATGGGTCAATGATGAATAAGATTTTCAAAAGTGAAAAAAAAATAAAACAGGGTAAAATATTAATTTTGAAACACTTTGTATGTACCCTATGCATATTCAGGGTTTGTGGCCCAAAAACTGTGAACATTTTGACTGTTAAATTTACCTCCTAAAAAAATATTCAGACTATTATTTCAAGCAAAGAAGAGTAAAAACATGAATATATTCATGGTCTCAAGTATTCAACATCAAAGAAGTAAAACCATTACAGTATAATAAATCTTCACTGGACGATCCCTCATTTTGAACGACTTTCAACAACAACTTCAGTAAGACAAATGAAAACCATATGAAATGTTTCTCTTGTAGACTGAGCTTCTCTGCATTTCTGATACAAAATGATGTTGTTTTTTTAACATTAAAAACACTGGTTGAGCCAAATGACTTATTTTACGGTGTCATTACTCTCACTCACTCACTCACTCACTCACTCAGTGATTTTTATTAATCAATTACCAAAACTGTGACTCAAATGATTGCCATGCAGAAACATTTTATCATGAACATGGCAATGAACTTCTAAAAACAGGATATAAATTATGCATTATGAGGAAAAAAAACTTTTTTGGTCGGTGTGGTGTGTTACCTTTATTTAAATAGGCAAGTCAGTTAATAACACATTTTTTATTTACAATGACGGCCTACCCTGGCCAAACCAGGACGACGCTGGGCCAATTGTGCGCCGCCCTATGGGACTCCCAATCACGGCTGGATGTGACACAGCCTGGATTCGAACCAGGGACTTAAGTGACGCCTCTTGCACTGAGATGCAATGCCTTAGACCGCTGCATTCATGTGTGTGTGTTAATTATTTAACTGTACTAGGATGCTTAAAAGGCAACTAAAATGTTAAATATGGGTATCGTTTTTTTTGGGCAAGGAAAATATTGGATATCGGTATCGGACAAAAATGGCATTTCGGTGCATCCCTAGTATGTACGTACAGTCACTTTGGGGACGACGTCATCGATGCACTTATTGATGAAGCCAGTGACTGATGTGGTTTACTCCTCAATGCCATCGGAGGAATTCCGGAACATGTTCCAGTCTATGCTAGCAAAACAGTCCTGTAGTTTAGCATCTGATTCATCTGACCACTTCCGTATTGAGCGAGTCACTGGTGCTTCCTGCTTTAGTTTTTGCTTGTAAGCAGGAATCAGGAGGATATAATTATGGTCAGATTTGCCAGCTGGAGGGCGAGGGAGAGCTTTGTATTCATCTCTCTGTGTGGAGTAAAGGTGGTCTTGAGTTTTTTTCCCCCTCTGGTTGCACATGCCAGCATCGGTCTGTGATGGTATGTAGACAGCTATGAAAAAATACAGATGAAAACTCTCTAGGTAGATAGTGTGGTCAACAGCTTATCATGAGATACTCTACCTCAGTATACAGCCACTTCCCTTTTGTATAACAAGCCGCCATGCCGGTTGTTGTTTACAAATAAATGTTGTTTACAAATAAATATAAATAGCCCGCTACCCTTTGTCTTACCAGACGCCGCTGTTCGATACAGTATGCCACTGGGGATGCTAAACACCTGTCATGACGTGGCCCTCTTTGGGTACAGCGAGCACCATCCCCCTCTCTCTCTGCACCATCCCCCTCTCTCTCTCTCACCACCTCTCTCTCTTCCCCCTACACCCAGGCTCTGTTAGGCAGGTCATAAATTCCTAGAGGAGTTCTCTCCTCATGGCCTGAGTAGAGAGGGAGTGAGGTTCACAGGAGAACAAAGGAACCTCTTCCACATCACAGAACTTGAGAACTGAACAATTTCCATGTTTTGGAGAAGGTGTACACGGTCGGGGAAGAATCCAGCTACGAACTGGTCTGTTTTGTACAATTTTGTGAAACTCGTGAGCGACAATACAGCCACATTAAATCAAAATCAAATCAAATTTATTTTTATATAGCCCTTCGTACATCAGCTGATATTCTCAAAGTGCTGTACAGAAACCCAGCCTAAAACCCCAAACAGCAAGCAAAGCATGTGAAAGAAGCACGGTGGCTAGGAAAAACTCCCTAGGAAAAACTCCCTAGAAAGGCCAAAAACCTAGGAAGAAACCTAGAGAGGAACCAGGCTATGAGGGGTGGCCAGTCCTCTTCTGGCTGTGCAGGGTGGATATTATAACAGAACATGGTCAAAATATTAAAATGTTAAAATGTTCATAAATGACCAGCATGGTCAAATAATAATAATCATAGTAGTTGTCGAGGGTGCAACAAGCACGTCCGGTGAACAGGTCAGGGTTCCATAGCCGCAGGCAGAACAGTTGAAACTGGAGCAGCAGCACGGCCAGGTGGACTGTGGACAGCAAGGAGTCATCATACCAGGTAGTCCTGAGGCATGGTCCTAGGGCTCAGGTCCTCCGAGAGAAAGACAGAAAGAGAGAAAGAGAGAATTAGAGAGAGCATATTTAAATTCACACATGACACCGGATAAGACAAGAGAAATACTCCAGATGTAACAGACTGACCCTAGCCCCCCGACACATAAACTACTGCAGCATAAATACTGGAGGCTGAGACAGGAGGGATCAGAAGACACTGTGGCCCCATCCGATGATACCCCCGGACAGGGCCAAACAGGCAGGATATAACCCCACCCACTTTGCCAAAGCACAGCCCCCACACCACTAGAGGGATGTCTCCAACCACCAACTTACCGTCCTAAGACAAGGCCGAGTATAGCCCACAACGATCTCCGCCATGGCACAACCCAAGGGGGGGCGCCAACCCAGACAGGAAGACCACGTCAGTGACTCAACCCACTCAAGTGACGCACCCCTCCCATGGACGGCATGGAAGAACACCAGTAAGCCAGTGACTCAGCCCCTGTAAAAGGGTTAGAGGCAGAGAATCCCAGTGGAAAGAGGGGAACCGGCAAGGCAGAGACAGCAAGGGCGGTTCGTTGCTCCAGCCTTTCCGTTCACCTTCACACTCCTGGGCCAGACTATACTTAATCATAGGACCTACTGAAGAGATAAGTCTTCAGTAAAGACTTAAAGGTTGAGACTGAGTCTGCGTCTCTCACATTGGTAGGCAGACCATTCCATAAAAATGGAGCTCTATAGGAGAAAGCCCTACCTCCAGCCGTTTGCTTAGAAATTCTAGGGACAATTAGGAGGCCTGCGTCTTGTGACCGTAGCGTACGTGTAGGTATGTACGGCAGGACCAAATCGGAAAGATAGGTAGGAGCAAGCCCATGTAATGCTTTGTAGGTTAGCAGTAAAACCTTGAAATCAGCCCTTGCCTTAACAGGAAGCCAGTGTAGGGAGGCTAGCACTGGAGTAATATGATCACATTTTTTGGTTCTAGTCAGGATTCTAGCAGCCGTATTTAGCACTAACTGAAGTTTATTTAGTGCTTTATCCGGGTAGCCGGAAAGTAGAGCATTGCAGTAGTCCAGCCTAGAAGTAACAAAAGCATGGATTAATTTTTCTGCGTCATTTTTGGACAGAAAGTTTCTGATTTTTGCAATGTTACGTAGATGGAAAAAAGCTGTCCTTGAAACAGTCTTGATATGTTCTTCAAACGAGAGATCAGGGTCCAGAGTAACGCCGAGGTCCTTCACAGTTTTATTTGAGACGACTGTACAACCATCCAGATTAATTGTCAGATTCAACAGAAGATCTCTTTGTTTCTTGGGACCTAGAACAAGCATCTCTGTTTTGTCCGAGTTTAAAAGTAGAAAGTTTGCAGCCATCCACTTCTTTATGTCTGAAACACAGGCTTCTAGCGAGGGCAATTTTGGGGCTTCACCATGTTTCATTGAAATGTACAGCTGTGTGTCGTCCGCATAGCAGTGAAATTTAACATTATGTTTTCGAATGACATCCCCAAGAGGTAAAATATATAGTGAAAACAATAGTGGTCCTAAAACGGAACCTTGAGGAACACCGAAATTTACAATTGATTTGTCAGAGGACAAACCATTCACAGAGACAAACTGATATCTTTCCGACAGATACGATCTAAACCAGGCCAGAACTTGTCCATGTAGACCAATTTGGGTTTCCAATCTCTCCAAAAGAATGTGGTGATCGATGGTATCAAAAGCGGCACTAAGATCTAGGAGCACGAGGACAGATGCAGAGCCTCGGTCTGACGTCATTAAAAGGTCATTTACCACCTTCACAAGTGCAGTCTCAGTGCTATGATGGGGTCTAAAACCAGACTGAAGCGTTTCGTATACATTGTTTGTCTTCAGGAAGGCAGTGAGTTGCTGTGCAACAGCTTTTTCAAATTTTTTTGAGAGGAATGGAAGATTCGATATAGGCCGATAGTTTTTTATAATTTCTGGATCAAGATTCGGCTTTTTCAAGAGAGGCTTTATTACTGCCACTTTTAGTGAGCTTGGTACACATCCGGTGGATAGAGAGCCGTTTATTATGTTCAACATAGGAGGGCCAAGCACAGGAAGCAGCTCTTTCAGTAGTTTAGTTGGAATAGGGTCCAGTATGCAGCTTGAGGGTTTGGAGGCCATGATTATTTTCATCATTGCGTCAAGGGATATAGTACTAAAACACTTTAGTATCTCCCTTGATCCTAGGTCCTGGCAGAGTTGTGCAGACTCAGGACAATGGAGCTTTGGAGGAATACCCAGATTTAAAGAGGAGTCTGTAATTTGCTTTCTAATGATCATGATCTTTTCCTCAAAGAAGTTCATAAATTTATTACTGCTGAAGTGAAAGCCATCCTCCATTTGCGAAGACTGCTTTTTAGTTAGCTTTGCGACAGTATCAAAAAGAAATTTCGGATTGTTCTTGTTTTCCTCAATTAAGTTGGAAAAATAGGATGATCGAGCAGCAGTAAGGGCTCTTCGATACTGCACGGTACTGTCTTTCCAAGCTAGTCGGAAGACTTCCAGTTTGGTGTGGTGCCATTTCCGTTCCAATTTTCTGGAAGCTTGCTTCAGAGCTCGTGTATTTTCTGTATACCAGGGAGCTAGTTTCTTATGACAGATGTTTTTAGTTTTTAGGGGTGCAACTGCATCTAGGGTATTGCGCAAGGTTAAATTGAGTTCCTCGGTTAGGTGGTTAACTGATTTTTGTCCTCTGACGTCCTTGGGTAGGCAGAGGCAGTCTGGAAGGGCATCAAGGAATCTTTGGGTTGTCTGAGAATTTATAGCACGACTTTTAATGCTCCTTGGTTGGGGTCTGAGCAGATTATTTGTTGCAATTGCAAACGTAATAAAATGGTGGTCCGATAGTCCAGGATTATGAGGAAAAACATTTAGATCCACAACATTTATTCCATGGGACAAAACTAGGTCCAGTGTATGACTGTGGCAGTGAGTAGGTCCAGAGACATGTTGGACAAAACCCACTGAGTCGATGATGGCTCCGAAAGCCTTTTGGAGTGGGTCTGTGGACTTTTCCATGTGAATGTTAAAGTCACCAAAAATTAGAATATTATCTGCTATGACTACAAGATCCGATAGGAATTCAGGGAACTCAGTGAGGAACACTGCATATGGCCCAGGAGGCCTATAAACAGTAGCTATAAAAAGTGAGTGAGTAGGCTGCATAGATTTCATGACTAGAAGCTCAAAAGACGAAAACGTCATTGTTGTTTTTTTTTTTGTAAATTGAAATTTGCTATCGTAAATGGTAGCAACACCTCCGCCTTTGCCGGATGCACGGGGGGTATGGTCACTAATGTAACCAGGGGGTGAGGCCTCATTTAACACAGTAAATTCATCAGGCTTAAGCCATGTTTCAGTCAGGCCAATCACATCAAGATTATTATCAGTGATTAGTTCATTGACTATAACTGCCTTGGAAGTGAGGGATCTAACATTAAGTAACCCAATTTTGAGATGTGAGGTATCACAATCTCTTTCAATAATGGCAGGAATGGAGGAGGTCTTTATACTAGTGAGATTGCTAAAGCGAACACCGCCATTTTTAATTTTGCCCAACCTAGATCGAGGCACAGACACGGTCTCAATGGGGAAAGCTGAGCTGACTACACTGACTGTGCTAGTGGCAGACTCCACTAAGCTGGCAGGCTGGCTAACAGCCTGCTGCCTGGCCTGCACCCTATTTCATTGTGGAGCTAGAGGAGTTAGAGCCCTGTCTATGTTCGTAGATAAGATGAGAGCACCCCTCCAGCTAGGATGGAGTCCGTCACTCCTCAACAGGCCAGGCTTGGTCCTGTTTGTGGGTGAGTCCCAGAAAGAGGGCCAATTATCTACAAATTCTATCTTTTGGGAGGGGCAGAAAACAGTTTTCAACCAGCGATTGAGTTGTGAGACTCTGCTGTAGAGCTCATCACTCCCCCTAACTGGGAGGGGGCCAGAGACAATTAATCGATGCCGACACATCTTTCTAGCTGATTTACACGCTGAAGCTATGTTGCGCTTGGTGACCTCTGACTGTTTCATCCTAACATCGTTGGTGCCGACGTGGATAACAATATCTCTATACTCTCTACACTCGCCAGTTTTAGCTTTAGCCAGCACCGTCTTTAGATTAGCCTTAACGTCGGTAGCCCTGCCCCCTGGTAAACAGTGTATGATCGCTGGATGATTAGTTTTAAGTCTAATACTGCGGGTAATGGAGTCGCCAATGACTAGGGTTTTCAATTTGTCAGAGCTAATGGTGGGAGCCGTCGGCGTCTCAGACCCCACAGCGGGAGGATTAGAGACCAGAGAAGTCTCGGCCTCCGACTCCGACTCGCTTAATGGGGAGAACCGGTTGAAAGTTTCTGTCGGCTGAATAAGCGACACCGGTTGAGCATTCCTACAGCGTTTCCCTCCAGAAGCCATGAGAAAGTTGTCCGGCTGCGGGGACCGTGCGAGGGGGTTTATACTAACGTTACTATCTGTACTTACTGGTGGCACAGACGCTGTTTCATCCTTTCCTACACTGAAATTACCCTTGCCTAACGATCGCGTCTGAACATTACCATAACTCTGTTTATACAAGAGTCTCAGTTGTGAGGCTTGCATCTAATTGTTGTATAAAATGATTGAGTAAAGATGAAACTATTTGTGAAATTATGTAATGTGATTTTAAACTGTTTAACCTCTCTAGGCTAGGCGGGACGAATTCGTCCCACCTACGTAACAGCCAGTGTAATCCAGTGGCGCGATTTTCAAAACGTTAAAAATCCTATTACTTCAATTTCTCAAACATATGACTATTTTACAGCCATTTAATTAAAGACAAGACTCTCGTTAATCTAACCACACTGTCCGATTTCAAAAAGGCTTTACAACGAAAGCAAAACATTAGATTATGTCAGCAGAGTACCAAGCCAGAAATAATCAGACACCCATTTTTCAAGCCAGCATATAATGTCACCAAAACCCAGAAGACAGCTAAATGCAGCACTCACCTTTGATGATCTTCATCAGATGACAACCCTAGGACATTATGTTATACAATACATGCATGTTTTGTTCAATCAAGTTCATATTTATATCAAAAACCAGCTTTTTACATTAGCATGTGACGTTCAGAACTAGCATACCCCCCGCAAACTTCCGGGGAATTCGCTAACATTTTACTAAATTACTCACGATAAACGTTCACAAAAAGCATAACAATTATTTTAAGAATTATAGATACAGACCTCCTCTATGCACTCGATATGTCCGATTTTAAAATAGCTTTTTGGTGAAAGCACATTTTGCAATATTCTAAGTACATAGCCCAGGCTTCACGGGCTCGCTATTTAGACACCCGGCAAGTTTAGCACTCACCATAATCATATTTACTATTATAAAAGTTTGATTACCTTTTGTTGTCTTCGTCAGAATGCACACCCAGGACTGCTATTTCAATAACAAATGTTGGTTTGGTCCAAAATAATCCATCGTTATATCCGAATAGCGGCGTTTTGTTCGTGCGTTCCAGACACTATCCGAAATAGTAAAGAAGTGTCACGCGCATGGCGCAATTCGTGACAATAAAATTCTAAATATTCCATTACCGTACTTCGAAGCATGTCAACCGCTGTTTAAAATCAATTTTTACGACACTTTTCTCGTAGAAAAGCGATAATATTCCGACAGGGAATCTCCTTTTCGGCAAACAGAGGAAAAAATCCCAAAGGCGGGGACGGTCGGGGTCACGCGCATAAGCCCGTGTCCCTTGATCGGCCACTTGAGAAAGGCGATAATGTGTTTCAGCCTGGGGCTGGAATGACGACATTCTGTTTTTTCCCGGGCTCTGAGCGCCTATGGACGACGTGGGAAGTGTCACGTTAGAGCAGAGATCCTTAGTAAATGATAGAGATGGAAAAGAAGTTCAACAAATGGTCAGACAGGCCACTTCCTGTAAAGGAATCTCTCAGGTTTTGACCTGCCATTTGAGTTCTGTTATACTCACAGACACCATTCAAACAGTTTTAGAAAATTTAGGGTGTTTTCTATCCATATGTAATAAGTATATGCATATTCTAGTTACTGGGTAGGAGTGGTAACCAGATTAAATCGGGTATGTTTTTTATCCAGCCGTGTCAATACTGCCCCCTAGCCCTAACAGGTTAATGAAGGAAACTCCAATTCCCTTTAAAGTTTTAACTAAATCATTGGCCCGCCCCATGAGCACAGACATTGATCTGGCGTCATGGGACAGCCCCTTTCTACGGTTACGAATAAAAACCCCACCGGGAGGAATTCCCTTCAGACCAAGCATACCTCGATTACCACGAGAGGGCTAAGGTTTGAGGAGAGACCATAAACCTGAGTATAAGCTAAGGTTGTAATGGTTGTGGAAACTCAGACTATCGATACCGACAGAATAAGAGCAAATCTTTGATACTAATTACTAGTCTGCAGCTAGGAATTATATACCATTGAATGCGAAGGCCGACAACATCTATTCTATAACAACATTGCTGAATGTTACTTCTGGACTATCCATTCTAACCACGGAAGAGAGAGAGAGAGCGGACAAACTCTCCAACAGAAAGACGGACGATCCCAACAGAGATCACGACGACACACTGAGCGTAAATATATGTATTGATTGCAATTGTTCCCGAATGAGTGAGTGTTCATGTGCAAAGGATTAGCATTTCAATGAATATGATTATCAAGTGTGTCGTGATTCATTTGCGTAATTCCCGCCTTTCTCATTATACAGCCACTTCCCTTTTGTCTAACAAGCCGCCATGCCGGTTTAGCCCACTAGGGAACATCCCCCTATCATTTCCTTGTAAGCATATCTACTTTGTTTGTCTGTGCACTTCTGTGATTATTTAGTTAATTAGGAAATAAATGATTGAGACAATTGATGCATGGATGACTCATAGTGAAGACTGGGTTCGTGCAGATAGCCAACAATTTACGACGTTTGGAATGAGACTGGCGTGAGGTAAAGAATAATTAATTAATCAGAAGACTAATTGATCAGTCTTCTGATCAAATAGTCGCCCTCCAGCCTGGAGACCTCAGACTGGAGGGCAACCCTGGGAGCCCCGGACCGACTCTGGCTGCGCCGGACCTGAGGGCGACTCTGGCTGCGCCGGACCTGAGGGCGACTCTGGCTGCGCCGGACCTGAGGGCGACTCTGGCTGCGCCGGACCTGAGGGCGACTCTGGCTGCGCCGGACCTGAGGGCGACTCTGGCTGCGCCGGACCTGAGGGCGACTCTGGCTGCGCCGGACCTGAGGGCGACTCTGGCTGCGCCGGACCTGAGGGCGACTCTGGCTGCGCCGGACCTGAGGGCGACTCTGGCTGCGCCGGACCTGAGGGCGACTCTGGCTGCGCCGGACCTGAGGGCGACTCTGGCTGCGCCGGACCGGAGGGCGACTGGCTGCGCCGGACCGGAGGGCGACTCTGCCTGCGCCGGACCGGAGGGCGACTCTCTCGGCTCCGGACTGTGGGCCGTCTCTCTCGGCTCCGGACTGTGGGCCGTTTCTCTCGGCTCCCGACTGTGGGCCGTCTCTCTCGGCTCCGGACTGTGGGCCGTCTCTCTCGGTTCCGGACTGTGGGCCGTCTCTCTAAGGGGAACTGTCACCGGAAGCTCTGGACGGGGCGCTGTCGCCGGACACTCTGGACGAGGCGCTGTCGCCGGACACCCTGGACGAGGCGCTGTCGCCGGACACCCTGGACGAGGCGCTGTCGCCGGACACCCTGGACGAGGCGCTGTCGCCGGAAGCTCTAGACGGGGACTGCGCACTGAAGGCCTGATGCGTGGGGCTGGCTTAGGAAGCGCCAGACTAGGGACACGCACCACAGGACTAGTGCGAGGAGCAGGAGCAGGACAAGCTGGACTGGGCTGACGCACTGGAAGCCTGGTGCGTGGGGCTGGTAGTGGAGGTACCAGACTGGAGACATGCACCCCAAGGCTAGTGCGAGTTGCGGGAACAGGACGTACTAGACTGGGCTGACGCACTGGAGGCCTGGTGCGTGGTGCTGGCTTTGGAGGCGCCAGACTGGAGACACGCACCTCAGGGCTAGTGCGGGAAGCGGGAACAGGATACACTGGGCCGTGGAGGCGCACTGGCGGTCTCGAGCACAGGACTGGCACCACCCGTACTGGCTGGGTGCCCGCTTCCCCCCGGCAAATGCGGGACGCTGGCACCGAGCACACCGGCCTGTGGATGCTCGGCCTCGACGCCGTGCGCATCACCCCATAGCACGGGGCCTGACCAGTACCACACTGCCTCCGGTAAGCATGGGGAGTTGGCTTAGGGCTCAACCCTGGCCTAGCCAAACTACCTGTGTGCCCCCCAAAAATTGTTTTGGGGGGCTGCCTCTCAGGCTCCCTTAACTCCTCCATAGCCCTGGATATGCTCATCCTCATGTCCATCCTTCTTCATCGTGCTCCTTACCCCGCTGCTTGGTCCTTTGTTGGTGGGTAGTTCTGTTACGGTTGTCGTAAGGATCAGACCAAAACGCAGCGGGAATATGTATACTCATCTTCTTTTTATTTTGAAGAAGGAGAAACAAATAAATGCGTATAAAAAAAAAGAACAAAACGAAACAGTCCTGTCAGGTGCACAAACACTAAACAAGGAACAACTACCCACAGAATCCCATAGAAAAAACACCCCTTTTAAATAGGACCTTCAATTAGAAGCAACTAGGAGCAGCTGCTTCCAATTGAAGGTCAACCCCATTAACTAAACATAGAACTAGACATACTAGATAAACATAGAAATATACTAACATAGAACATAGCCCAACAAACCCCGAAACACTCTAAAAAAACACCCCTCGTCAAAACAGAACATAGCCCAACAAACCCCGAAACACTCTAAACAAACACCCCTCGTCAAAACAGAACATAACAAAACAAACACATCCCTGCCACGTCCTGACCAAACTACAATAACAAATAACCCCTTTACTGGTCAGGACGTGACAGGGTCACTCTTGCCAAGCTGAGCAGGATGTGTCGTTTCTTTTATTTCCTTTGTTCTGTAGGTAGACCTAAAGAATTTAATGTAAAATAGCCCCATCAAAACAGAAAGCTCATTGAAAGAAGTAATACGTTTTTTTTGGGCCAAAATCAACGATGGTCTTCTATGGTATAGATAATAGAATGAAAATGAACTAAACTTTTCAAAGATATGATATTTTTTTTTTTTGTATGTATAAATACTTAGCTACAATGATAGGCTTAGCTAGCTACCCACCTAATTACTTTCTGTTAGTATGTGCACATAGTAATAAGTACACCACAATGATTATATAGATGTGGGCACTATGCCACCACACTCCTTCTGTTGGTCTTGATCGTCCTCAACTTTGTAAGTCATCTTGATTTTCCACCTGTGTGTGTTATTTATTTTATGAAAATATTTAGCATACTAGATGACAGTAGTTAAAGCAAGGGGCTATAGCAGCACACAAGTTGACTACGAATGTACTACGAATATATGAAAGAGTTGGCATGCCCTGAGCTCCTGAAGTGAGCGCTACTGGAGTTGACGAGAAGGCAGACACTCAGCCTTTGGGAAAACTGGCATCCGCGTTCATATACTCTGGTCGGGACAATAATGTATTGGGAGGCAAGCTGCCCAAAGACGAGCAGACTACTTACTATTTCCCATCTTTTATCAGGGATATTATGACGGCCAACTAGCTGAAAAGGTTTAAAGAAGGTTTATTTAATGTTTCCTTCGTTAGATTTTAGCTCATCTAGCTTTGGCTAGCATTAGTTGTTGATCTTGTTGATGTGCATATGGGGAAATATAGCCTACCTTTTCATGGTTGTTTGCTCAATAGGACTGTAAAGTTCCCAAATGTAAGAGGACTCCCGTGGTGTTTATATATTTACAGAAATCCATTCAGGTGTATATTGGTGAATGTGTTCTAATGATCTAAAGTCACGCTGTTACTACTTCCTGTAAACACACAGGGTGGGTTGCACCAACATCGATTGACTCTTAAACTGGGTTAAATCCAAGGTTTATCTATTAATCTGGGTTAAATCCAAGGTTTATCTATTAATCTGGGTTAAATCCAAGGTTTATCTATTAATCTGGGTTAAATCCAAAGTTTATCTATTCATCTGGGTTAAATCCAAGGTTTATCTATTCATCTGGGTTAAATCCAAGGTTTATCTATTAATCTGGGTTAAATCAAGGTTTATCTATTAATCTGGGTTAAATCCAAGGTTTATCTATTAATCTGGGTTAAATCCAAGGTGTATCTATTAATCTGGGTTAAATCCAAGGTGTATCTATTAATCTGGGTTAAATCAAGGTTTATCTATTAATCTGGGTTAAATCAAGGTTTATCTATTAATCTGGGTTAAATCAAGGTTTATCTATTAATCTGGGTTAATTCCAAGGTTTATCTATTATGTTTCTCTAATACAGGCTATAGGCTACATGTGCACCAGCAAGTCAGAACAGTAGGCTGATTATTATGAGGGGGAAAGGGACCCAATTATTAGGGTGAGGCACATGGGCTACTAACAGCTTACTACACAACATACACTTAGTATTACTTTAGCTACAGTATACATATCTCTCTGGCATATTACATCATTTATGCAGCAGAATACAAAACATTTTGGGACTCACATTGTTGTGCTGTGCTCACTTAAATTAGGAAGGTGGCGCGGCGGTCCTTGGTGGGAAAATGTTTGTCATCAAATTCTGAAGAAAAAAAACAACGTTGAATCATGACGACGTCAGTGATCTTCAGGTCGGAGATCTAGAAAGATCTAGAAAGAGGCCAGAGTTCCCGACTTGCAATTCCGAGTTGGATGACCGTTCAAAACGTATTTTCCCAGTCAAATCTCGTTTTTTTCCCCTGAGTTCCCAGTTGTCTTGAATTCACTGAAGTCTGAGATTTTCCAGTTGTTTTGAGTGCGGAAGAAGTCATGCTGGATTGAAAGCATGGCCAATGTTAAATGTTTATCTTTTTAAACTTGGAACCTCAGACTTGGGACCACACACCAACTCCACTGAATAGCAGGCTAGTGATTGCTTTGCAATGCTTGAAGTTAGAGACTGATTCCTTCCAAACCACTCATTTCCAACTTGTGTAATGTTTATGTCCAATGGCCGAAGAGCACCGATATGTTTTATCTGTCATTTATCTTTTTTATTTCTCTTCATTTGACAAGGATTGAAAAGGATTTGCCACTAGATTGTCGACTTAATTCACGATGATGTTACGTTCCCCAGTTTCTGTGTTGTAGTTTGTATATTTGTTAGTGTGTTTCAGGTAATGGCTTCCTGAAGTTCTCCAAGCAGCTGATTGGTCGGCCCCATTGCTGATTGGAGAGCTGACCCCGCCCCCTCGTCAGGACGCAGCTGTCTCAATTAACAACCCCAATATAAGCCAGTGTGCTGTTGCTCAGGGAGAGGGGCGACAGAGATGATTGCTGAGAGACAAGGCTAATGGCTGAGGGTTATAGCATGTTGGTTGTTTCCAAGAATTTTGGTATGTACTGTGTCCGTTGTTGCTGAGGGAGCTGATTGGTTGTGTGTGTCAATAGGATGCAGTGTTTTGGTTATTGACTTACATTTGTGTAATTCTGTTTCATTTGTTCCCAGGGGGGAAGGGGAAGGCACCTAGGGAGTGTTTAGGCAAGAGGCCCGCGGGCATACATATACCCGTAGTAGTTTGCTGTCTATGCACACTAGGAAAGACCTGGGCGGACCATCCCCTGTATTTTGGTTAGTGCACCAGGTGGTGCTAGATAGGTAAGTAGTGGGTAGTCAGGTAAGGTAGGAGAGGGGGCTTTGATATTTACTTTCTTTGCTTTGGTTCCGTCCAGCCCCTTTTTCCCAAACCTTACCACGTGAAGGAATAAATTCCCTGTTAACGGTATTCTCTGCCTATTCGTCATACTTGTTCACACCTACACTTCCCTACCTTATTCACAGCAAGGAGAGTTGAGTTGTAGCAGGGTGTTGCGTTCCCTCTTTCTAGAGGCGTGCGTAACATAATGGGGGCTCATCCGGGATTCCATTAAACCCACTGAACCCTGCTGCACTGAGCTCTCTGTGATTTGTGATTGAGGTGTGATGGTGGTTTGTGAGAAAAGGGTGACTAGTTTAGTTTGTGGTTAGTTCAGTGTTGAGCGTCATAGCATTAGCTATTTGTTGGCTCTTGTGTTTGGTGTAGTAGTTTACAATGGCTACTTTTGATGTACAATCCTTTTTGGATAACCCGTCGTGGGAGGTGTATAATAAGTGTCGTAAAAGTGATTTAATGACCTTGGCTGACCATTATTCATTGTCTATTTCGCACAATTTAGTTAAGGCGGAGGTTAAGAAACTAGTGTTAAATGTATTGTTAGAAGAGGAGGTGCTTGAGTTACCGCTGCCTGAACCTACTACCCCTGTAGGGGATGTTGCTGCTCCTGTAAGCCCGTCGGTTTCTGAGACCGAAGGCGAGGCTAAAGCTCCAGCCACATTGCCCCGTTTTGATCCGCTCTCCCCACTGTCAACTGGTGATGCCAGAAGGGATGTCCGTTCTATACAGTTTCAACTGGAAGCGGAAGAGAGAGCCCAAATTAGGCGAGAAAATCTCCAGTTAGAAATCTGTAAAATAGAGGCTGAAAAAGAAAGAGAACAGCGGCAGTTGGAAATCTGTAAAATAGAGGCTGAAAAAGAAAGAGAACAGCGGCAGTTAGAAATCTGTAAAATAGAGGCTGAAAAAGAAAGAGAACAGCGGCAGATGGATTTCAAAATGCGCCAAATGGAATTGGAGGCAGAGACAGCGAGGCTAGCCTTTGTTCCTACTGTGCCTGTTAGTGAGTCGTCCTCACCAGCTGGAGTTTCCAACACGTTTGACATTAGTAGGCAGATTGCCTTAGTACCTTTGTTTAGAGAATCAGAGGTTGACTCCTATTTTTGTGTGTTTGAACGTATAGCCGTAGCCTTGAAATGGCCTGAAGAAGTATGGTGCTTATTACTTCAGTGTAAATTAACTGGAAAAGCCCAAGAGGTTTTATCAGCGCTACCTTTGGAAGATAGTTTGAACTATGAAGTGGTCAAAGCTACCGTTCTTCGTGCTTATGAGCTTGTGCCTGAGGCATACCGACAGAGATTTAGGTCTCATAGAAAGTCTCCTAGTAAGACTTATGTGGAATTTGCTAGAGACAAGGGAAATCTGTTTGATAAATGGCATGCTGCTAGTAAGGTAACTGATTTCAACTCTCTCCGGGAGTTAATTTTGTTGGAAGAGTTTAAAAATTGCTTACCCGAACGCATTGTAGTATACCTAAATGAACAGAAAGTATCCTCCCTGTCAGAAGCGTCTGTGTTGGCAGACGAGTTTGTGTTGACGCACAAGAGTGTGTTTTCGGCTCATACTGAGAGTAGAGCTACTGAGTTGCCTACTTTTAGTCCCAGTCGGCCCACAGTATATCAAGCACGCCAGAAAAATGAGCGTCCCTGTTTCTATTGTCATAAAGTGGGACATGTGATTAATGATTGCTTCCTACTAAAACGCAAACAAGGGATGCCTTTTCGTGCCAAGCCGCCAACAGGTGTTGGGCTAATTCGTACTGTTGTGAGGTCTGAAACAAAACAGGTGCCTCAGAGTAAATGTAGTTTGAAAGTCTCAGTACCCGACCGCAGTTACGAACCGTTCATTTTTGAGGGGTTTGTGTCCATAGCGAATGACGAAGCATCTCAGCGTCCTGTTAAAATCCTTAGAGATACAGGGGCGGCGCAGTCATTTATATTGGTTGATGTGTTGCCCTTATCCGACAATACATACTGTGGTTCCAGTGTGTTAGTTCAGGGTATTGAAATGGGTTTTGTCCCAGTGCCGTTGCACTTTGTGAATGTACACTCTGAGTTAATCAGTGGAATATTCAGAGTAGGGGTACGTCCTAAGTTGCCAGTAAAAGGTGTGACCTTTATAATGGGTAACGATATTGCTGGAGGAAAGGTAGTACCCATATTGGAAGTGTTGGATAAAAGTGACCACTCTCTCTCCAATGAGTTGGCACAGAGTTATCCCCATGTGTTCCCCGCTTGTGCTGTCACTCGTGCTCAGGCAAGACAAATGGGTGACGTGATAGATTTGTCAAAAACTGTTTTGTTTAAAGAAGTTGATCAAGAGGATGGGTTGTGTACTACCTCTAAGAAGCTGATCACCTCTGACAAACAGCCCGGGGGAAGTGAAATCGCGCCCCAATTACATGACATTCTTTTGACTGTCACCCCCGAGAAGGTGATTGAATGTCAAAAGGGAGACATCAGTCTTCGCAAGTGTTTTGCTTCGGTAACTTCCATTGAGGAAGCTAAAACTAAAGAGACTGCCTACTTTATGGAAGCAGGAGTTTTGATGCGTAAATGGGCAGCTCATGACACCGTTAGTGACTGGAGTGAAGTGTGTCAAGTGGTTGTTCCTACACCATTCCGACAGCAGGTGCTGTCACTCGCCCATGACCAGGCGTGGTCCGGACACTTAGGGATCACGAAGACTTATAACCGAGTCCTTCGACATTTTTTTTGGCCAGGTTTGAAGTCTGACGTTGTCCAATTCTGTAAGACATGCCACGTATGTCAACTCACTGGGAAAGCGAATCAAACAGTTCCACGTGCGCCGCTCTGCCCGATTCCTGTGGTGGGGGAACCGTTTGAAAAAGTGATAATTGATTGTGTAGGTCCATTGCCGAAAACCAGGTCAGGTAACCAGTTCTTACTAACAATAATGTGCAGTGCTACTCGATACCCAGAGGCTATTCCTCTACGGACAATAACGGCTAAGACTGTGGTGAAGGCATTAGTGAAGTTCTTCTCTACGTTTGGACTCCCTAAAGTAATCCAAACTGACCAGGGATCCAACTTTATGTCAAAGCTGTTCTCTAGTGTGTTAAAGACGCTGTGTATTTCCCATCAGGTCTCCAGTCCGTATCATCCAGAGAGTCAAGGGGCTCTCGAACGCTGGCATCAGACGCTGAAGGCAATGCTACGCAAGTATTGCATGGATACCAGTACTGATTGGGATGAGGGGGTGCCCTTTGTCTTATTTGCTATTAGGGAAACAATACAAGAGTCCTTAGGGTTCAGCCCTGCTGACCTTGTGTTTGGACACACCCCACGGGGTCCGCTAAAGGTTTTGAAGGAGCATATCTTATCTCCTACACCCAGTAGCGCCCCTAAAAATGTGTTGGATTATGTCAGTAAGATGCGGGAGAGAC
The DNA here is from genome assembly GCF_965601325.2 of Salmo salar. Taxonomy (NCBI): domain Eukaryota; kingdom Metazoa; phylum Chordata; class Actinopteri; order Salmoniformes; family Salmonidae; genus Salmo; species Salmo salar. Next base: position 52,986,682 of record NC_138299.1, read on the forward strand.
TGCACGCTGCAGGTGCATTAGCCCAAAAGTCTCTCTCCTCTACTCAAAAACGCATGAAGTTGCATTATGACAAAAAGGCTGTTGGCCGTTCTTTTGCACCAGGTGATCAAGTTTTAGTTTTGTTGCCAATCCCTGGCTCATCTCTGTCAGCACGTTTTTCTGGACCATATCTTGTGGAAAAGAAACTCAGTGACACCAATTATGTGATAAAGACCCCAGATCGGAGGCGTTCTTCCCGAATGTGTCATGTTAACATGCTGAAAGCATATTATATGCGTGATTCTCCCAACAGCTCCTCAAGAAAGCCTGTCCAGCCCGCCGTTTCCAGTGTGGCTGCGGTGGTGCTGAAGCCTGGCTGGTATCTAGAGGAGGATAAGGAGGATGGGTTGGAGTTACGCCATACGTTACAGCAGTGTGAACGCTTATGTAATTCAGAGATGCTGAAAAAGTTACCATCTCAAATGGAACATTTGGATAAAGACCAAACTAAGGATCTTATCTTATTGATAAACAGTTTTCTCACTGTGTTTCAGGATGTTCCAAGTCGCACGTCCATCTTGGAACATGACGTGGATGTGGGGGACGCTGTTCCTATAAGTCAGCATCCGTACCGGGTTAATGCAAAGAAAAGGGAGGTAATGAAAAGTGAGGTAGCTTATTTATTACAGAATGACATGGCAAAACCCAGTAACAGCTCCTGGAGTTCCCCGTGTATTCTTGTTCCTAAGCCTGACGGTACGTCTCGCTTATGTACGGATTATCGTCGAGTAAATGCCGTTACAAAGACTGATTCTTTTCCTCTACCTCGCTTAGATGACTGCATTGATAGAATTGGCTCTGCTGCTTACGTTAGTAAATTAGATTTGCTAAAAGGTTATTGGCAGGTGCCTTTGACCTCTCGAGCTTCTGACATCTCGGCTTTCGTTACGCCAGATAACTTCGTACAATATTCTGTGATGCCCTTTGGAATGTGTAATGCACCTGCTACTTTTCAGCGGTTAGTTAACATTGTTTTTGCCGATGTACCAAATTGTACTGCTTATCTTGACGATGTGGTAATACATTCGTCTACTTGGTCTGATCATTTCGCCACCTTGAAAAGTGTGTTTCAGCGGTTGGCGAATGCTTCTTTAACCCTCAATTTGGCCAAGTGTGAGTTTGGGAAGGCTACAGTGACTTACTTAGGGAAACAAGTGGGACGAGGTCAAGTGCGCCCAGTAACTGGCAAAGTGGAAGCAATTGTTGCTTTTACTGCTCCCACGACTCGCCGCCAGTTGCGCAGATTCCTGGGGATGGTAGGTTACTATCGTACTTTCTGTAAGAATTTCTCGACGGTAGTAGCTCCCCTTTCATCTCTGCTTAGTCCGAAGGTACCATTTAAGTGGTCCCAGGACTGTAACTATGCTTTTGAGTCCGCTAAAGCGCTACTTTGTAGTGCCCCAGTGCTTGCCGCCCCCAACTTTGACAAACCTTTTAAGTTGGAGGTAGACGCTAGTATAGTGGGGGTGGGTGCGGTTCTCTTGCAGGAAGATGAAGATGGAGTGGATCGACCCGTCAGTTTCTTCTCCCGTAAGTTCAACTCGTGTCAGTCAAGGTACTCCACAATTGAACAGGAAACGCTGGCTTTATTGCTAGCATTACAGTTCTTTGAGGTATATGTGGGTTCCAGTGCCTTGCCTGTAATGGTCTTCACGGACCATAATCCTTTGGTGTTCTTAAAGCAAATGTACAATCAGAACCGCCGCCTTATGCGGTGGGCTCTGATTGTACAAGGATATAATGTACAGATAGCCTATGTGAAGGGCTCGGCAAATGTGGTTGCCGACGCTCTATCACGGGTTTAGTAACTGGGGAAGCGTTGATTTTTGTTATTGCAAACTGTATGTTTGCATTTTTTGTGGTGGGCGTGTTACGTTCCCCAGTTTCTGTGTTGTAGTTTGTATATTTGTTAGTGTGTTTCAGGTAATGGCTTCCTGAAGTTCTCCAAGCAGCTGATTGGTCGGCCCCATTGCTGATTGGAGAGCTGACCCCGCCCCCTCGTCAGGACGCAGCTGTCTCAATTAACAACCCCAATATAAGCCAGTGTGCTGTTGCTCAGGGAGAGGGGAGACAGAGATGATTGCTGAGAGACAAGGCTAATGGCTGAGGGTTATAGCATGTTGGTTGTTTCCAAGAATTTTGGTATGTACTGTGTCCGTTGTTGCTGAGGGAGCTGATTGGTTGTGTGTGTCAATAGGATGCAGTGTTTTGGTTATTGACTTACATTTGTGTAATTCTGTTTCATTTGTTCCCAGGGGGGAAGGGGAAGGCACCTAGGGAGTGTTTAGGCAAGAGGCCCGCGGGCATACATATACCCGTAGTAGTTTGCTGTCTATGCACACTAGGAAAGACCTGGGCGGACCATCCCCTGTATTTTGGTTAGTGCACCAGGTGGTGCTAGATAGGTAAGTAGTGGGTAGTCAGGTAAGGTAGGAGAGGGGGCTTTGATATTTACTTTCTTTGCTTTGGTTCCGTCCAGCCCCTTTTTCCCAAACCTTACCACGTGAAGGAATAAATTCCCTGTTAACGGTATTCTCTGCCTATTCGTCATACTTGTTCACACCTACACTTCCCTACCTTATTCACAGCAAGGAGAGTTGAGTTGTAGCAGGGTGTTGCGTTCCCTCTTTCTAGAGGCGTGCGTAACATAATGGGGGCTCATCCGGGATTCCATTAAACCCACTGAACCCTGCTGCACTGAGCTCTCTGTGATTTGTGATTGAGGTGTGATGGTGGTTTGTGAGAAAAGGGTGACTAGTTTAGTTTGTGGTTAGTTCAGTGTTGAGCGTCATAGCATTAGCTATTTGTTGGCTCTTGTGTTTGGTGTAGTAGTTTACAATGGCTACTTTTGATGTACAATCCTTTTTGGATAACCCGTCGTGGGAGGTGTATAATAAGTGTCGTAAAAGTGATTTAATGACCTTGGCTGACCATTATTCATTGTCTATTTCGCACAATTTAGTTAAGGCGGAGGTTAAGAAACTAGTGTTAAATGTATTGTTAGAAGAGGAGGTGCTTGAGTTACCGCTGCCTGAACCTACTACCCCTGTAGGGGATGTTGCTGCTCCTGTAAGCCCGTCGGTTTCTGAGACCGAAGGCGAGGCTAAAGCTCCAGCCACATTGCCCCGTTTTGATCCGCTCTCCCCACTGTCAACTGGTGATGCCAGAAGGGATGTCCGTTCTATACAGTTTCAACTGGAAGCGGAAGAGAGAGCCCAAATTAGGCGAGAAAATCTCCAGTTAGAAATCTGTAAAATAGAGGCTGAAAAAGAAAGAGAACAGCGGCAGTTGGAAATCTGTAAAATAGAGGCTGAAAAAGAAAGAGAACAGCGGCAGTTAGAAATCTGTAAAATAGAGGCTGAAAAAGAAAGAGAACAGCGGCAGATGGATTTCAAAATGCGCCAAATGGAATTGGAGGCAGAGACAGCGAGGCTAGCCTTTGTTCCTACTGTGCCTGTTAGTGAGTCGTCCTCACCAGCTGGAGTTTCCAACACGTTTGACATTAGTAGGCAGATTGCCTTAGTACCTTTGTTTAGAGAATCAGAGGTTGACTCCTATTTTTGTGTGTTTGAACGTATAGCCGTAGCCTTGAAATGGCCTGAAGAAGTATGGTGCTTATTACTTCAGTGTAAATTAACTGGAAAAGCCCAAGAGGTTTTATCAGCGCTACCTTTGGAAGATAGTTTGAACTATGAAGTGGTCAAAGCTACCGTTCTTCGTGCTTATGAGCTTGTGCCTGAGGCATACCGACAGAGATTTAGGTCTCATAGAAAGTCTCCTAGTAAGACTTATGTGGAATTTGCTAGAGACAAGGGAAATCTGTTTGATAAATGGCATGCTGCTAGTAAGGTAACTGATTTCAACTCTCTCCGGGAGTTAATTTTGTTGGAAGAGTTTAAAAATTGCTTACCCGAACGCATTGTAGTATACCTAAATGAACAGAAAGTATCCTCCCTGTCAGAAGCGTCTGTGTTGGCAGACGAGTTTGTGTTGACGCACAAGAGTGTGTTTTCGGCTCATACTGAGAGTAGAGCTACTGAGTTGCCTACTTTTAGTCCCAGTCGGCCCACAGTATATCAAGCACGCCAGAAAAATGAGCGTCCCTGTTTCTATTGTCATAAAGTGGGACATGTGATTAATGATTGCTTCCTACTAAAACGCAAACAAGGGATGCCTTTTCGTGCCAAGCCGCCAACAGGTGTTGGGCTAATTCGTACTGTTGTGAGGTCTGAAACAAAACAGGTGCCTCAGAGTAAATGTAGTTTGAAAGTCTCAGTACCCGACCGCAGTTACGAACCGTTCATTTTTGAGGGGTTTGTGTCCATAGCGAATGACGAAGCATCTCAGCGTCCTGTTAAAATCCTTAGAGATACAGGGGCGGCGCAGTCATTTATATTGGTTGATGTGTTGCCCTTATCCGACAATACATACTGTGGTTCCAGTGTGTTAGTTCAGGGTATTGAAATGGGTTTTGTCCCAGTGCCGTTGCACTTTGTGAATGTACACTCTGAGTTAATCAGTGGAATATTCAGAGTAGGGGTACGTCCTAAGTTGCCAGTAAAAGGTGTGACCTTTATAATGGGTAACGATATTGCTGGAGGAAAGGTAGTACCCATATTGGAAGTGTTGGATAAAAGTGACCACTCTCTCTCCAATGAGTTGGCACAGAGTTATCCCCATGTGTTCCCCGCTTGTGCTGTCACTCGTGCTCAGGCAAGACAAATGGGTGACGTGATAGATTTGTCAAAAACTGTTTTGTTTAAAGAAGTTGATCAAGAGGATGGGTTGTGTACTACCTCTAAGAAGCTGATCACCTCTGACAAACAGCCCGGGGGAAGTGAAATCGCGCCCCAATTACATGACATTCTTTTGACTGTCACCCCCGAGAAGGTGATTGAATGTCAAAAGGGAGACATCAGTCTTCGCAAGTGTTTTGCTTCGGTAACTTCCATTGAGGAAGCTAAAACTAAAGAGACTGCCTACTTTATGGAAGCAGGAGTTTTGATGCGTAAATGGGCAGCTCATGACACCGTTAGTGACTGGAGTGAAGTGTGTCAAGTGGTTGTTCCTACACCATTCCGACAGCAGGTGCTGTCACTCGCCCATGACCAGGCGTGGTCCGGACACTTAGGGATCACGAAGACTTATAACCGAGTCCTTCGACATTTTTTTTGGCCAGGTTTGAAGTCTGACGTTGTCCAATTCTGTAAGACATGCCACGTATGTCAACTCACTGGGAAAGCGAATCAAACAGTTCCACGTGCGCCGCTCTGCCCGATTCCTGTGGTGGGGGAACCGTTTGAAAAAGTGATAATTGATTGTGTAGGTCCATTGCCGAAAACCAGGTCAGGTAACCAGTTCTTACTAACAATAATGTGCAGTGCTACTCGATACCCAGAGGCTATTCCTCTACGGACAATAACGGCTAAGACTGTGGTGAAGGCATTAGTGAAGTTCTTCTCTACGTTTGGACTCCCTAAAGTAATCCAAACTGACCAGGGATCCAACTTTATGTCAAAGCTGTTCTCTAGTGTGTTAAAGACGCTGTGTATTTCCCATCAGGTCTCCAGTCCGTATCATCCAGAGAGTCAAGGGGCTCTCGAACGCTGGCATCAGACGCTGAAGGCAATGCTACGCAAGTATTGCATGGATACCAGTACTGATTGGGATGAGGGGGTGCCCTTTGTCTTATTTGCTATTAGGGAAACAATACAAGAGTCCTTAGGGTTCAGCCCTGCTGACCTTGTGTTTGGACACACCCCACGGGGTCCGCTAAAGGTTTTGAAGGAGCATATCTTATCTCCTACACCCAGTAGCGCCCCTAAAAATGTGTTGGATTATGTCAGTAAGATGCGGGAGAGACTGCACGCTGCAGGTGCATTAGCCCAAAAGTCTCTCTCCTCTACTCAAAAACGCATGAAGTTGCATTATGACAAAAAGGCTGTTGGCCGTTCTTTTGCACCAGGTGATCAAGTTTTAGTTTTGTTGCCAATCCCTGGCTCATCTCTGTCAGCACGTTTTTCTGGACCATATCTTGTGGAAAAGAAACTCAGTGACACCAATTATGTGATAAAGACCCCAGATCGGAGGCGTTCTTCCCGAATGTGTCATGTTAACATGCTGAAAGCATATTATATGCGTGATTCTCCCAACAGCTCCTCAAGAAAGCCTGTCCAGCCCGCCGTTTCCAGTGTGGCTGCGGTGGTGCTGAAGCCTGGCTGGTATCTAGAGGAGGATAAGGAGGATGGGTTGGAGTTACGCCATACGTTACAGCAGTGTGAACGCTTATGTAATTCAGAGATGCTGAAAAAGTTACCATCTCAAATGGAACATTTGGATAAAGACCAAACTAAGGATCTTATCTTATTGATAAACAGTTTTCTCACTGTGTTTCAGGATGTTCCAAGTCGCACGTCCATCTTGGAACATGACGTGGATGTGGGGGACGCTGTTCCTATAAGTCAGCATCCGTACCGGGTTAATGCAAAGAAAAGGGAGGTAATGAAAAGTGAGGTAGCTTATTTATTACAGAATGACATGGCAAAACCCAGTAACAGCTCCTGGAGTTCCCCGTGTATTCTTGTTCCTAAGCCTGACGGTACGTCTCGCTTATGTACGGATTATCGTCGAGTAAATGCCGTTACAAAGACTGATTCTTTTCCTCTACCTCGCTTAGATGACTGCATTGATAGAATTGGCTCTGCTGCTTACGTTAGTAAATTAGATTTGCTAAAAGGTTATTGGCAGGTGCCTTTGACCTCTCGAGCTTCTGACATCTCGGCTTTCGTTACGCCAGATAACTTCGTACAATATTCTGTGATGCCCTTTGGAATGTGTAATGCACCTGCTACTTTTCAGCGGTTAGTTAACATTGTTTTTGCCGATGTACCAAATTGTACTGCTTATCTTGACGATGTGGTAATACATTCGTCTACTTGGTCTGATCATTTCGCCACCTTGAAAAGTGTGTTTCAGCGGTTGGCGAATGCTTCTTTAACCCTCAATTTGGCCAAGTGTGAGTTTGGGAAGGCTACAGTGACTTACTTAGGGAAACAAGTGGGACGAGGTCAAGTGCGCCCAGTAACTGGCAAAGTGGAAGCAATTGTTGCTTTTACTGCTCCCACGACTCGCCGCCAGTTGCGCAGATTCCTGGGGATGGTAGGTTACTATCGTACTTTCTGTAAGAATTTCTCGACGGTAGTAGCTCCCCTTTCATCTCTGCTTAGTCCGAAGGTACCATTTAAGTGGTCCCAGGACTGTAACTATGCTTTTGAGTCCGCTAAAGCGCTACTTTGTAGTGCCCCAGTGCTTGCCGCCCCCAACTTTGACAAACCTTTTAAGTTGGAGGTAGACGCTAGTATAGTGGGGGTGGGTGCGGTTCTCTTGCAGGAAGATGAAGATGGAGTGGATCGACCCGTCAGTTTCTTCTCCCGTAAGTTCAACTCGTGTCAGTCAAGGTACTCCACAATTGAACAGGAAACGCTGGCTTTATTGCTAGCATTACAGTTCTTTGAGGTATATGTGGGTTCCAGTGCCTTGCCTGTAATGGTCTTCACGGACCATAATCCTTTGGTGTTCTTAAAGCAAATGTACAATCAGAACCGCCGCCTTATGCGGTGGGCTCTGATTGTACAAGGATATAATGTACAGATAGCCTATGTGAAGGGCTCGGCAAATGTGGTTGCCGACGCTCTATCACGGGTTTAGTAACTGGGGAAGCGTTGATTTTTGTTATTGCAAACTGTATGTTTGCATTTTTTGTGGTGGGCGTGTTACGTTCCCCAGTTTCTGTGTTGTAGTTTGTATATTTGTTAGTGTGTTTCAGGTAATGGCTTCCTGAAGTTCTCCAAGCAGCTGATTGGTCGGCCCCATTGCTGATTGGAGAGCTGACCCCGCCCCCTCGTCAGGACGCAGCTGTCTCAATTAACAACCCCAATATAAGCCAGTGTGCTGTTGCTCAGGGAGAGGGGAGACAGAGATGATTGCTGAGAGACAAGGCTAATGGCTGAGGGTTATAGCATGTTGGTTGTTTCCAAGAATTTTGGTATGTACTGTGTCCGTTGTTGCTGAGGGAGCTGATTGGTTGTGTGTGTCAATAGGATGCAGTGTTTTGGTTATTGACTTACATTTGTGTAATTCTGTTTCATTTGTTCCCAGGGGGGAAGGGGAAGGCACCTAGGGAGTGTTTAGGCAAGAGGCCCGCGGGCATACATATACCCGTAGTAGTTTGCTGTCTATGCACACTAGGAAAGACCTGGGCGGACCATCCCCTGTATTTTGGTTAGTGCACCAGGTGGTGCTAGATAGGTAAGTAGTGGGTAGTCAGGTAAGGTAGGAGAGGGGGCTTTGATATTTACTTTCTTTGCTTTGGTTCCGTCCAGCCCCTTTTTCCCAAACCTTACCACGTGAAGGAATAAATTCCCTGTTAACGGTATTCTCTGCCTATTCGTCATACTTGTTCACACCTACACTTCCCTACCTTATTCACAGCAAGGAGAGTTGAGTTGTAGCAGGGTGTTGCGTTCCCTCTTTCTAGAGGCGTGCGTAACAGATGATGACTGCTAGATTGCTAGCTAAGATTTTGAAAGTATGATGATTGGACATCAGTCCAATCAAAGCTACTGTAGATATAATGTGATTTGACATCATTTTATCTGTGGCCAATGACCTTGAGCCTCCTTGGATGGGCACTTTTAATGTAACTATGGCAGCTCCCAAGGGGCTTCATTTTCGAGCTCTCCCTGTAGATTTTGCAGTGATGGAGTGTCCCCATGAGTGACAGAACACTGAGCCAAAACACGGCGCAACTAAAGGACATTACCAACCACTTTGCTCTGTATTTTCCACTGGCTGCCCCACCAACACAGAAAGCACTGAGCTGGGCTGAAACACCTGCATTTTGGAGATGCCCCACCAACACAGAAAGCACTGAGCTGGGCTGAAACACCTGCATTTTGGAGATGCCCCACCAACACAGAAAGCACTGAGCTAGGCTGAAACACCTGCATTTTGGAGATGCCCCACCAACACAGAAAGCACTGAGCTGGGCTGAAACACCTGCATTTTGGAGCTTCCTTACTCAAGAAAGCAAAAAAGAGACTATAACTGTGTTCAAATACTCATACAAACCGCACTATTTGTGATGTAAATTGACTATGTAGTATGCTTATGGGTCATAGTATGGATATAGTTAGTATGCCGTAAGTTCCCTGAAGTTGTACTAAAGTCGCAAAAATACGAAGTATACAAGCAGTGGACACTATTTCCGTGCTTTTAGGGCCCATAATGCAATTCTTCAGAAAATGGGCGTGGCTTCACAACGTTTTCAGATTTGAAGAAAACGGTGGGAAAATGTGTAGCCGAAATCCGACGAGAGCGGATACAAATGTATTGCTTTTGTGACAAATGTTAAGAAAATGTTGAGCAATGTAATAAAGTAATGAATTTTCAAATAAGTTACGTTACACGTTATGTTGGCTGACAATTTGTTAGCTACGCTGTCCTTACGAACCGCATAGCATTACAGCAGTATGTACCGGTATGTTAGCTAGTTACCTAACGCTAGCTGGTTACTAATACATCAGGCAGTATATTAACTTTAATATAACTAACTACCCAATGTTTATTGACTTGATTATTCATGTAATTCTTAGCTAAGTGGTATAGTCATTGTATGTTCTCAATGGACATGGTTAATTCTGGCTATCTACTCTGATTTCAGAGCACTCTCATCTGAGTGTAGCAGAGCGCAGAATAACTGATGAATTTGCTAACGCTCAACACCTGTTGAATATGGCCGGTGTCAGTAAAACGATGGCAAAAAAAACGTCATTAAATTGTTGCCAGCAGCACAGTTACTGTCACCAACGCTCTGGATAACATGAAAACTGCCTAACCAGCACTGCTAGGGCGAGTGAAACGGTCAGAGTGAGGTGTTGTGTCTGGAAGTAGCTAGCAAGCTAGCCAACGTTAGCCAGTTAGCTTGGGTGCTTGACTACCGTTGTTAGGTCAGAGCTCTCAGATCAACCCCGACTACTAGGCCAGAGCATCCAGTGACTGCCTGGCAGTGTGCGCTCGGAATTTACAAACGGACAATCTGACACGGCTCTGAATTTACAAACGCCAAGAGCACACTCTGAAGGCACTCTGGCACTCCAGATTTTAATTTACGAACACACCCGAAATCATAAAATATCTAGCTAGTCATTTGTTATGCTAACAAGCTAGCAAGAGGTTTCATAGCAACAGCGTCAACTTCCAGTAGACAGGCGAGGCGCTAGTATGCTCAACTGAAAGGATACCGTTTGTTTACAGTATACTAAAATGAATTAATAGTATGTAGTATATACTCATTAAGTATGTAGTGAGTATGGGTATTCCAACACAGCTCATGTTTATATGCGACTTCATTAAATCAATGATTTATTTATTTTTTTACATTGTTTTCAAACTGATATGTGACACGTATTAATGCCAAAATAACATGTTAAACAGGCCCAAACAGGTGGAATGACGGTTTGCCACTGGATCAGAGCACTGGACATTGTATTTCTTAAAGAGGAGAAAGACCCGTATTTACGAGGCGTATTCAAACTTTGACAGAGTTATGAGAGACATTTCCGATTGCAATGGCTGACTACATAATTGACCTTGAACAGTGGTACAAAAGGATACGCAAGCACAACATGGTTCTCCCGGGATACAGAACCGTTCAGCACTACATGCAGCGAGAAAAGCGTTCACTGAAACAGAATGTTCAGAGACAATTCTCGGGGCTCTGCGAAAACAACTTTTCCCTATAAGACAAAGCGTACTACAAACAATTTGACTGTTCGAGTGGGGGAAGAAAAAAAAACAGTCGTCATTAATATATAGGGGTTGTTTCTGGACAGGGCATATGACTGACGTAATGTCCTCTCCTCTCAGGCCAAAGGTGCAGCAAGACGAGAGGATACAACGTGACCCTCCACATTTCTCTGTTGTATCTGCTTTCCTGTGGCTGGATGTGGGGCGACGACACAGGACGATTCAGCACCAGCGTATTCCTCATGGTCACCCCGAACAGAACGCTGACCTTTGATACCTGGGGTCTCACTAGGACCCAGAACCTAGCCCAAGCCTTAATCATCACTACCGTCAGAGATGTAAACTGACACTCTAAGAGACCCTATCCAACAGCTAGCCCCTGTCTGTACCCTCTCTGTGCCCTGTGGTCTATACCCTGTATAGTGTTCTGCTTTTGACCAGAGCCCTACGGGACTTGGTTGGAACCCCACGGGACTTGGTTAGAGCCCCACGGGTCTTGGTTGGAGCCCCACGGGTCTTGGTTGCTCTTGGTTGGAACCCCACGGGACTTGGTTGGAGCCCCACGGGACTTGGTTAGAGCCCCACGGGTCTTGGTTGGAGCCCCACGGGTCTTGGTTGCTCTTGGTTGGAGCCCCACGGGTCTTGGTTGGAGCCCCACGGGTCTTGGTTGGAGCCCCACGGGTCTTGGTTGGTTGGAGCCCCACGGGTCTTGGTTGGAGCCCCACGGGTCTTGGTTGGAGCCCCACGGGTCTTGGTTGGTTAGAGCCCCACGGGTCTTGGTTGGTTGGAGCCCCATGGGTCTTGGTTGGTTGGAGACCCATGGGTCTTGGTTGGAGCCCCACGGGTCTTGGTTGGTTAGAGACCCACGGGACTTGGTTGGTTGGAGCCCCACGGGTCTTGGTTGGTTGGAGACCCACGGGTCTTGGTTGGTTGGAGCCCCACGGGTCTTGGTTGGTTGGTTGGAGCCCCACGGGTCTTGGTTGGTTGGAGACCCACGGGTCTTGGTTGGTTGGAGCCCCATGGGTCTTGGTTGGAGCCCCACGGGTCTTGGTTGGTTGGAGCCCCACGGGTCTTGGTTGGAGACCCATGGGTCTTGGTTGGTTGGAGCCCTACGGGTCTTGGTTGGAGCCCCATGGGTCTTGGTTGGTCTTGGTTGGTTGGAGACCCACGGGTCTTGGTTTGTTGGAGCCCCACGGGTCTTGGTTTGTTGGAGCCCCACGGGTCTTGGTTGGTTGGAGCCCCACGGGTCTTGGTTGGAACCCCGCGGGTCTTGGTTGGTTGGAGCCCCACGGGTCTTGTTTGGTTGGAGCCCCATGGGTCTTGGTTGGTTGGAGCCCCACGGGTCTTGGTTGGAGCCCCATGGGACTTGGTTAGAGCCCCACAGGTCTTGGTTGCTCTTGGTTGGAGCCCCACGGGTCTTGCTTGGAGACCCACAGGTCTTGGTTGGAGCACCACGGGTCTTGGTTGGAGACCCACGGGTCTTGGTTGGTTGGAGCCCCATGGGTCTTGGTTGGAGCCCCACGGGTCTTGGTTGGTTGGAGCCCCACGGGTCTTGGTTGGTTGGAGCCCCACGGGTCTTGGTTGGTTGGAGCCCCACGGGTCTTGGTTGGAGCCCCACGGGTCTTGGTTGGAGCCCCACGGGACTTGGTTGGAGCCCCACGGGTCTTGGTTGGAGCCCCAAGAGACTTGGTTAGAGCCCCACGGGTCTTGATTGGTCTTGGTTGGAGCCCCACGGGTCTTGGTTGGTTGGAGCCCCACGGGACTTGGTTGGAGCCCACGGGTCTTGGTTGGAGCCCCAAGAGACTTGGTTAGAGCCCCACGGGTCTTGGTTGGAGCCCCACGGGTCTTGGTTGGTTGGAGCCCCACGGGTCTTGGTTGGTTGGAGCCCCACGGGTCTTGGTTGGTTGGAGCCCCACGGGTCTTGGTTGGTTGGAGACCCACAGGTCTTGGTTGGTTGGAGACCCACGGGTCTTGGTTGGAGCCCCACGGGTCTTGGTTGTTTGGAACCCCACGGGTCTTGGTTGGTTGGAACTCCACGGGTCTTGGTTGGAACCCCACGGGTCTTGGTTGGAGCCCCACGGGTCTGGGTTGGTTGGAGCCCCACGGGTCTTGGTTGGTTAGAGACCCACGGGACTTGGTTGGTTGGAGCCCCACGGGTCTTGGTTGGTTGGAGCCCCACGGGTCTTGGTTGGTTGGAGCCCCACGGGTCTTGGTTGGTTGGAGCCCCACGGGTCTTGGTTGGTTGGTTGGAGCCCCACGGGTCTTGGTTGGTTGGAGACCCACGGGTCTTGGTTGGTTGGAGACCCACGGGTCTTGGTTGGTTGGAGACCCACGGGTCTTGGTTGGAGCCCCACGGGTCTTGGTTGGTTGGAGCCCCACGGGTCTTGGTTGGAGACCCATGGGTCTTGGTTGGTTGGAGCCCTACGGGTCTTGGTTGGAGCCCCATGGGTCTTGGTTGGTCTTGGTTGGTTGGAGACCCACGGGTCTTGGTTTGTTGGAGCCCCACGGGTCTTGGTTGGTTGGAGCCCCACGGGTCTTGGTTGGAACCCCACGGGTCTTGGTTGGAGCCCCGTGGGTCTTGGTTGGTTGGAGCCCCGCGGGTCTTGGTTGGTTGGAGCCCCACGGGTCTTGGTTGGTTGGAGCCCCACGGGTCTTGGTTGGAGCCCCACGGGTCTTGGTTGGAGCCCCACGGGTCTTGGTTGGTTGGAGCCCCACGGGTCTTGTTTGGTTGGAGCCCCATGGGTCTTGGTTGGTTGGAGCCCCACGGGTCTTGGTTGGAGCCCCATGGGACTTGGTTAGAGCCCCACGGGTCTTGTTTTCTCTTGGTTGGAGCCCCACGGGTCTTGCTTGGAGACCCACAGGTCTTGGTTGGAGCCCCACGGGTCTTGGTTGGAGACCCACGGGTCTTGGTTGGTTGGAGCCCCATGGGTCTTGGTTGGAGCCCCACGGGTCTTGGTTGGTTGGAGCCCCACGGGTCTTGGTTGGTTGGAGCCCCACGGGTCTTGGTTGGAGCCCCACGGGACTTGGTTGGAGCCCCACAGGTCTTGGTTGGAGCCCCAAGAGACTTGGTTAGAGCCCCACGGGTCTTGGTTGGTCTTGGTTGGAGCCCCACGGGTCTTGGTTGGTTGGAGCCCCACGGGTCTTGGTTGGTTGGAGCCCCACGGGTCTTGGTTGGTTGGAGCCCCACGGGTCTTGGTTGGTTGGAGCCCCACGGGTCTTGGTTGGTTGGAGCCCCACGGGTCTTGGTTGGTTGGAGCCCCACGGGTCTTGGTTGGTTGGAGACCCACGGGTCTTGGTTGGTTGGAGACCCACGGGTCTTGGTTGGAGACCCACGGGTCTTGGTTGGTTGGAACCCCACGGGTCTTGGTTGGTTGGAACCCCACGGGTCTTGGTTGGTTGGAACCCCACGGGTCTTGGTTGGTTGGAACTCCACGGGTCTTGGTTGGAACCCCACGGGTCTTGGTTGGAACCCCACGGGTCTTGGTTGGAGCCCCACGGGTCTTGGTTGGAGCCCCACGGGTCTTGGTTGGAGCCCCACGGGTCTTGGTTGGTTGGAGACCCACGGGTCTTGGTTGGTTGGAACCCCACGGGTCTTGGTTGGAACCCCACGGGTCTTGGTTGGTTGGAGCCCCATGGGTCTTGGTTGGTTGGAGCCCCACGGGTCTTGGTTGGAGCCCCACGGGTCTTGGTTGGAGCCCCACGGGTCTTGGTTGGAGCCCCAAGAGACTTGGTTGGAGCCCCACAGGTCGTGGTTGGTCTTGGTTGGAGCCCCACGGGTCTTGGTTGGTTGGAGCCCCACGGGTCTTGGTTGGAGCCCCACTGGTCTTGGTGGGTTGGAGCCCCACGGGTCTTGGTGGGTTGGAGACCCACGGGTCTTGGTGGGTTGGAGACCCACAGGTCTTGGTTGGTTGGAGACCCACGGGTCTTGGTTGGAGCCCCACGGGTCTTGGTTGGCTGGAACCCCATGGGTCTTGGTTGGTCTTGGTTGGTTGGAGACCCACGGGTCTTGGTTGGTTGGAGCCCCACGGGTCTTGGTTGGTTGGAACCCCACGGGTCTTGGTTGGAACCCCACGGGTCTTGGTTGGAGCCCCACGGGTCTTGGTTGGAGCCCCACGGATCTTAGTTGGTTGGAGCCCCACGGGTCTTGGTTGGAGCCCCACGGGTCTTGGTTGTTTGCAGCCCCATGGGTCTTGGTTGGTTGGAACCCCATGTGTCTTGGTTGGAGCCCCACAGGTCTTGGTTAGAGCCCCATGGGCCCTGGTCAAAAGTTGTGCAATATATAGGGATTGGGTGCAATTTCAGACATACTTACTGATCCCCTACCCAATAACCAATACCCAACAGCTAAACCCTCTCTATCACGTCTTTGAGAGATGTATACTGATCCCCTACAGTACCCAGAAATTCCTAAACTAAAATAATACTGTGATATGATTTATCTTGGAAGTTGAACACTCCTACTCAGGTATATGGATGGACAAGGAAAAGAAGGGGAAGGACTGCCCGTTCCATGATCTCGCCATCACGGTTGACAACTCCCTTGTGTCCTCCTCCCAGAGTGCTAAGAACCTTGGCGTGATCCTGGACAACACCCTGTCGTTCTCCACTAACATCAAGGCGGTGACCCGATCCTGTAGGTTCATGCTCTACAACATTCGCAGAGTACGACCCTGCCTCACACAGGAAGCGGCGCAGGTCCTAATCCAGGCACTTGTCATCTCCCGTCTGGATTACTGCAACTCGCTGTTGGCTGGGCTCCCTGCCTGTGCCATTAAACCCCTACAACTCATCCAGAACGCCACAGCCCGTCTGGTGTTCAACCTTCCCAAGTTCTCTCACGTCACCCCGCTCCTCCGCTCTCTCCACTGGCTTCCAGTTGAAGCTCGCATCCGCTACAAGACCATGGTGCTTGCCTACGGAGCTGTGAGGGGAACGGCACCTCCATACCTTCAGGCTCTGATCAGGCCCTACACCCAAACAAGGGCACTGCGTTCATCCACCTCTGGCCTGCTGGCCCCCCTACCTCTGAGGAAGCACGGTTCCCGCTCAGCCCAGTCAAAACTGTTCGCTGCTCTGGCACCCCAATGGTGGAACAAGCTCCCTCACGATGCCAGGACAGCGGAGTCAATCACCACCTTCCGGAGACACCTGAAACCCCACCTCTTTAAGGAATACCTGGGATAGGATAAAGTAATCCTTCTAATAGATGCACTATTGTAAAGTGGTTGTTCCACTGGATATCATAAGGTGAATGCACCAATTTGTAAGTCGCTCTGGATAAGAGCGTCTGCTAAATGACTTAAATGTAATGTAAATGACAATGTTGTGTGTGAGATTCAATGTAAATAAGGAATTTGCAATAATAAAGTAAATGTAGATTTTTAAAGGCCTATCATTTAGATTTGTGTTTCAGATTAGATTAGCCCATTTTAGATTATATTAGTCCATTTCAGATTAGATTAGTCTATTTCAGACTAGATTAGTCAATTTCGGATTAGATTAGTCTATTTCAGATTAGATTAGTCTATTTCAGATTAGATTAGTCTATTTCAGACTTGATTAGTCAATTTCAGATTAGATTAGTCTATTTCAGACTAGATTAGTCCATTTCAGACTTGATTAGTCAATTTCAGATTAGATTAGTCTATTTCAGACTAGAATATAAATTCAATGTTCTGGGTTAGGCTTTTACGTACCGTTACTGTGTCATTGGGTTTAGCCTAGATTAAATATAAAGACCGTGAAGTGATATCCACTATCCACAAGGAGGCAGTAAGAAAACATTACCTAAGAAGTACCCTTTATATTTCACAAGGTCTTCAGTGTCCCTGCTCCACAAGCTGCACATGTTAACACACTGTTATTGAAGCAACAGTCCATTTTACTATTAGGAATTATACACTCCCTGTTGCATGTGCGTTTTTCTAATTTTCTCAATTTATCCCCATTTAATCCGCCATTTTAATGTTGTAATACGGTAATTCAGTGAACACGTTGCCAGGCAAGTGAGAAAGTCACAAAGAACCCATTGAAAAACAGCCCCCCCTGTGCCACTAAATGTCGTAGAAACAGTCACCTCAATATTCGCCTTCCCCGGCTCATGCCGAGGTGATCTTTGAACCGCTTTCTAATCTCTGCAACTACTGATAACATTAGCCCTACTAGGATTCATTCAGTGAACATCCCAGAACGAACGGAGTCGAATGTTCAACAGGACCGGTCTTTATCATTACAGTCCTTATTATAATGGCATGTAACGGAAAGTTAAGGAAATAGCTTTGGATCGATGAACAAACACTTTTGCCTCGGTGAAAGCTTTCCTTCCGTTTTTTTTCCCTGTAAGATTGTAGCATATTTATTTCAATGAAAACTCCATGCAATATTTACAGGTTTTCTCTTTAGAGCAAGCAACGCATCAAAACTTCCTCTTCCAGCGCAACTCCGGGTTCAGATACAATGTATCACTTCACATCTTTAGTGACGTGCGCGCTTCTTTTTAGTAGATTATCGAACTGTGTACAAGTGGACAGTAAGAAAGGACAAGGCTTTCTTGAGGACATATTGCGGTTTTACAGTGAAAATGGCTCTATTTCAACAGCACACCTTGAACACTTTCTGCTGCTAATATCAACCGGACGACCAGCTTTTATTGTGGATGAGGAAAACCCACTTGTCAATTCTGAGGTACAGTGAGCCATATTTTTTATTTAAACTTTATTTAAATAGGTAGGTCAGTTAAGAACAAACTCTTATTTACAATGTCAGCTAGGAACACTGGGTTAACTGCCTTATTCAGGGGCAGAACAACAAATTTGTACTTTGGCAACTCGGGGATTTGAACTTGGAACCTTTCGCTTACTAGTTACTAGTCCAACGCTCTACCCACTGGGCTACCCTGCCGTTTAACACCTTTCCTCCCAAAACAGTGTTTTTTCCCTCCTGAATATTGTATTGATTTACTTATTCACTACTATTCAGCTAGTAGTCTTAACGATGACGTCACTATCCTATGGTAATGAGGAAACCTTGAAAATAAAAGCCTGCATTTAAAAAAATGTCAAGGTGGATAACTCATTCAAAGATATTACATTTTAATCCGTGTCGATTTTTAAGCAAATGCAAGAAGGTATCAATAGAAGAAAAAAAAACTGGAAATACGTTTTTAAAAACATTATTTCATGACCACTGTTGAAAAATAAAATGTTCAGTAATTACTTATTCAGCACAATGTAATGCAATTAACAGTCTTATCTTTATGGAAGCCTATTGAGCTAGTAAGTTCTTATTATGCAATAGTAACCCAGCTAGCTCATTTGATTCCTTGGAAGTTGTTGGAACGTACAATTTTGGTTTCCCATTGGTTCTGGGAACGAAGCCATACGTTTCTTTACCGGTAAAAACTGAATTTCTTCCCCCAACGTTCTGAGAACGGAAGCAAAAGAATGTTGCCTTTTCTGGAAACATTTATTTGTAAGTTACAGGGATGTTCTGAGAACGTTTTACTCTGGTTCCTTGATAGTTTTCCTGGGAGGAAAATTAAAATTATGAGAACGGAAATTATCTTTCACAGATTGTTTCAATTAGACTTTTATTAACACTGCTAGCTTCTTTTGGGTATTTTTTTATATATATCTCCAAGAACAGATAGGACACTTGGAAATTCATTTCCTTAGGCATTAATCATGTAAACACACATTTCTTTATTGTGACACAGCATCAGTGAGATTCAAACCCATAATCCTCTATTCTCTGTCGATGGAATTAATCCACCGGGCACCCAAGATGGAGCTAACATTTTAGTCTATTCAAACCAAGGTTTTTATAGTAAACTGAAACTAAAACAAAAAAGAATCATAAAAAAAACAATTTAGTCAACTAAAATAAAATTATTAACAAACCCGTTTGAAAAAATAAACTATACAGGGACTATCTTTGACTCTAAAATTGTCACGTCCTGACCATAGAAAGCTCTTATTTTCTATGATAGAGTAGGTCAGGGCGTGACTGGGGGTTGATCTAGTTGATTTATTTCTATGTGGGGTTCTAGGTTTTATTTTCTATGTTGGTGTTTTGTATGATTCCCAATTAGAGACAGTTGTCTCTAATTGGGGATTATACTTAAGTAGCTTGTTTTTCACTTGGGGGTTATGGGATATTGTTTATGTGTAGTTGCATTGTTAGTCACGGTTCGTTTATTCTTTATTTGTTTTGTATTTTTTCTAAAGTTTCACTTTGTAATGAATTATGTGGAACGCTACTCACGCTGCGCTTTGGTCCGATCATTATTATGACGAACGTGACAGAATATCCCATCCGACCAGGACCAAGCAGCGTGACCAGGTGAAGGAGTCCTGGACTTGGGAAGAGATTCTGGCAGGACAGGATCGCCTTCCATGGCGGGAGACGCAAGCGGTGAAGGAAGTACAGCGACGACGACAGGGTTCGCGGCCACAACACAAGTCCAAGAAGCAACCTCAAAATATGTTTTTTTGGGGGGGGGGGCACATGGGTTGGTCGACGAGGCCAAGGGGCGAGTCAGAGAGCGAAGAGGAATATTGGGGTGAGTCAGAGTCCGTTGAGGAGTTATTGGATAAATTGGAGGAGAGTGAACGGAGGGGAGATTTAGAGACTTTCGAGGAATTGTTGGATAAATTGGAGGAGAGTGAAGCTGAGCTGTTGGCTTGACGTAGTATGCACGGCATTCGCCCTGAGGAGCGTGTTAGTCGTCCAATGCCACCTGTGTCAGCTTCCTGTACTCATTCTGAGAAGTGTGTTAAAGTTCCGGTACAATTGAGGCCGGCTATACGCACCAGGTCTCCAGTGCGCCTTCACAGCCCAGTACGTCCTGTGTCACCTCCTCATACTCTCCCTGAAGTCCGTGTCCCCAGTCCGGTGCGTCCAGTGCCTGCTCCCCGCACTCGCCCCTGAAGTGCGTGTCACCAGTCCGGCTCTACCTGTATCGGCCTCACGCATCAGGCCTCCAGTGTGCCTTCACAGTCCAGGATATCCTGCGCCAGCTCTACGCACTGTGTCGCCAGTGCACCTTCACAGCTCAGTTCGTCCTGTGCCAGCGCCCCACACTTGCCGGGCTAAAGTGAGCATCCAGCCAGGACGGGTTGTGCCAGCTCTACGCTCCAGATCTCCAGTGCGCCTTCACGGTCTAGTATATCCTGCACCGGTTCTACGCACCAGGTCTCCAGTGCGCTTCCACAGCCCAGTGTGTCATGTGCCTGCTCCCCGCAATCGCCCTGAAGTGCGTGTCACCAGTTTGGCACCACCTGTGCCGGCTCCATGCACTAGGTCTTCAGTGCGCATTCACAGGATGAGAGGGTTCTTCGTCCTGCACCAGAGTCACCACCGACAATAGACACCCCCCCATAACCCTCCCTTTTGGTTGCAGGTTTTGCGGCCAGAGTCCGCACCCTTGTGGGGGGGGGGGGGGGGGGGGGGTACTCTCACGTCCTGACCATAGAAAGCTCTTATTTTCTATGATAGAGTTGGTCAGGGCGTGACTGGGGGTTGACCTAGTTTATTTATTTCTATGTGGGGTTCTAGGTTTTATTTTCTATGTTGGTGTTTTGTATGATTCCCAATTAGAGGCAGCTGGTAATCGTTGTCTCTAATTGGGGATCATACTTAAGTAGCTTGTTTTTCACTTAGGGGTTATGGGATATTGTTTATGTGTAGTTGCATTGTTAGTCACAGTTCGTTTATTCTTTATTTGTTTTGTATTTTTTCTAAAGTTTCACTTTGTAATAAATTATGTGGAACGCTACTCACGCTGCGCCTTGGTCCGATCATTATTATGACGAACGTCACAAAAATAAAATTAAAACCATAATTAATTATGTTTAGTTAGTTTCTCTCTAAATATTGGGTGAACATTTTATGGGGTTTTCAAGCTTCTGAATCTGCAGGTCACATTGAGATGGACTTTAATTTAAAGGTAGACTCAGCGAGATGACGTTGCAAGAAGCAGCAACACAGATATCGGTTGCGTTCTACCGCTCGGACGTTGCATGCGTCAACCCATGGTTGCGTACATGTCATCGACTGTGCAGTCGGGCACCAGATTGCAATAGCATGCTGATGCATGTTAAAGCATGCATTCTGAGAACCACATGTTTCTTAGAGCTTGGTCAGAGTGGGGTTGTCCGATGGTTGTTTTGTATACAACCTTCCCACAACGTTCTGGGAATGGTGTAGGATAGTTTCTTGGCTTTGGAACATTCTCAGCACATTTAAGGAACTTGACAAAATAATGTTATTTTCTTGGAATTTCATTACTTTAACAGAACGTTTCCTAAAAGTTACATTTAATTTAATGTTTGGTAATGTTCTAGGAATGTTCTCCAACTGGTTTGACATTGGGAATGTTTTCAAATAGTTGTTAAGAGAATGTTAATAAGAAACTATTTTATTCTGTGGGAATTTAAATACTTCAGCATAACATTTCCTACAGGTTTTCTCATGGTTCTATTTAAAGTTCTATTTAAAGAAAATGTTCCATAAAAAAAAACACAAGAAAACATTTAGTAATGTTGAAAGAACGTTCTAAGAATGTTATTTAAAGAAAAACGTATACGGTACATTCCTTTCTCAGCTTAAAAAAAACTCTCTATCTTCTATCTTGTGAAGTGTGTTCAGGTGTGTTGGATAATTGGCCACACCTGATCTGAGTGCTTGTTTTCTTTGAAATGTGGTCTGTTTGAATGGACTAAAATAAACAGCTTTTTATGAGTAAAAAATATATCCTTGTTTTTGTTGTCTTTATGGGAAGGAGTCATCCAATCCAGTGGTAGCATACAAATAACTACACTATTATCAATGTGGAAACAGACACCAGCTCATTTTACAGCCTTGTTACTACGAACATACGTGGCAAGACGAGAAGACGACTTAAAAGGTATTTTATGGGTAATTACGTGGTAATAAATGATTCATTGATGTTTCTTAGGTATTACTTTGAAACAGCCTGGCATGACTGCATTAACAGTAATTAGCTGGTTCTTACTTGTACTTACCTTTGGGACTAAAATGTGTTACTATATAATTACATTTTGTGACTATGTTCCATGGTATTTCTTATATATTACATTGAAATAGTGGTGTGACTAGGTAGTGGTGTGACTAGGTAGTGGTGTGACTAGGTAGTGGTGTGACTAGATAGTGGTGTGACTAGGTAGTGGTGTGACTAGGTAGTGGTGTGACTAGGTATTATATGGTACTAGTGGTGTGACTAGGTAGTGGTGTGACTAGGTAGTGGTGTGACTAGGTGGTGGTGTGACTAGGTAGTGGTGTGACTAGGTGGCAGTGTGACTAGGTAGCGGTGTGACTAGGTGGCGGTGTGACTAGGTAGCGGTGTGACTAGGTAGTGGTGTGACTAGGTAGCAGCGTGACTAGGTAGCGGCGTGACTAGGTAGTGGTGTGACTAGGTGGTGGTGTGACTAGGTGGTGGTGTGACTAGGTGGTGGTGTGACTAGGTGGTGGTGTGACTAGGTAGTGGTGTGACTAGATAGTGATGTGACTAGGTGGTGGTGTGACTAGGTGGTGGTGTGACTAGGTGGTGGTGTGTCTAGATAGTGATGTGACTAGGTAGTGGTGTGACTAGGTAGTGGTGTGACTAGGTAGTGGTGTGACCAGGTAGTGGTGTGACTAGGTGGTGGTGGTGTGACTAGGTAATGGTGTGACTAGGCAGTGGTGTGACTAGATAGTGATGTGACTAGGTAGTGGTGTGACTAGGTAGTGGTGTGACTAGGTAGTGGTATGACTAGGTATTATATGGTACTAGTGGTGTGACTAGGTAATGGTGTGACTAGGTAGTGGTGTGACTAGGTATTATATGGTACTAGTGGTGTGACTAGGTAGTGGTGTGACTAGGTAGTGGTGTGACTAGGTATTATATGGTACTAGTGGTGTGACTAGGTAGTGGTGTGACTAGGTGGTGGTGTGACTAGGTGGTGGTGTGACTAGGTATTATATGGTACTAGTGGTGTGACTAGGTAGTGGTGTGACTTGGTAGTGGTGTGACTAGGTAGTGGTGTGACTAGGTATTATATGGTACTAGTGGTGTGACTAGGTAGTGGTGTGACTAGGTAGTGGTGTGACTAGGTATTATATGGTACTAGTGGTGTGACTAGGTAGTGGTGTGACTAGGTGGTGGTGTGACTAGGTGGTGGTGTGACTAGATAGTGATGTGACTAGGTAGT
The DNA here is from genome assembly GCF_965601325.2 of Salmo salar. Classification (NCBI taxonomy): domain Eukaryota; kingdom Metazoa; phylum Chordata; class Actinopteri; order Salmoniformes; family Salmonidae; genus Salmo; species Salmo salar. The sequence continues at coordinate 53,009,736 of NC_138299.1, forward strand.
GGTGTGACTAGGTAGTGGTGTGACTAGGTAGTGGTGTGACTAGGTATTATATGGTACTAGTGGTGTGACGAGGTAGTGGTGTGACTAGGTATTATATGGTACTAGTGGTGTGACTAGGTATTATATGGTACTAGTGGTGTGATTAGGTAGTGGTGTAACTAGGTAGTGGTGTGACGAGGTAGTGGTGTGACTAGGTATTATATGGTACTAGTGGTGTGACTAGGTATTATATGGTACTAGTAGTGTGACTAGGTATTATATGGTACTAGTGGTGTGACTAGGTAGTGGTGTGACTGGGTAGTGGTGTGACTAGGTATTATATGGTACTAGTGGTGTGACTAGGTAGTAGTGTGACTAGGTGGCGGTGTGACTAGGTAGTGGTGTGACTAGGTATTATATGGTACTAGTGGTGTGACTAGGTAGTGGTGTGACTAGGTAGCGGTGTGACTAGGTGGTGGTGTGACTAGGTAGTGGTGTGACTAGGTGGCAGTGTGACTAGGTAGCGGTGTGACTAGGTGGCGGTGTGACTAGGTAGCGGTGTGACTAGGTAGTGGTGTGACTAGGTAGCAGCGTGACTAGGTAGTGGTGTGACTAGGTAGTGGTGTGACTAGGTAGTGGTGTGACTAGATAGTGGTGTGACTAGGTAGTGGTGTGACTATGTAGTGGTGTGACTAGGTAGTGGTGTGACTAGGTATTATATGGTACTAGTGGTGTGACTAGGTAGTGGTGTGACTAGGTAGTGGTGTGACTAGGTGGTGGTGTGACTAGGTAGTGGTGTGACTAGGTGGCAGTGTGACTAGGTAGCGGTGTGACTAGGTGGCGGTGTGACTAGGTAGCGGTGTGACTAGGTAGTGGTGTGACTAGGTAGCAGCGTGACTAGGTAGTGGTGTGACTAGGTAGTGGTGTGACTAGGTGGTGGTGTGACTAGGTAGTGGTGTGACTAGATAGTGATGTGACTAGGTGGTGGTGTGACTAGGTGGTGGTGTGACTAGGTAGTGGTGTGTCTAGATAGTGATGTGACTAGGTAGTGGTGTGACTAGGTAGTGGTGTGACTAGGTAGTGGTGTGACCAGGTAGTGGTGTGACTAGGTGGTGGTGGTGTGACTAGGTAGTGGTGTGACTAGGTAGTGGTGTGACTAGGCAGTGGTGTGACTAGATAGTGGTGTGACTAGGTAGTGGTGTGACTAGGCAGTGGTGTGACTAGATAGTGGTGTGACTAGGTAGTGGTGTGACTAGGTAGTGGTATGATTAGGTATTATATGGTACTAGTGGTGTGACTAGGTAGTGGTGTGACTAGGTAGCAGCGTGACTAGGTAGTGGTGTGACTAGGTAGTGGTGTGACTAGGTGGTGGTGTGACTAGGTGGTGGTGTGACTAGATAGTGATGTGACTAGGTGGTGGTGTGACTAGGTGGTGGTGTGACTAGGTAGTGGTGTGTCTAGATAGTGATGTGACTAGGTAGTGGTGTGACTAGGTAGTGGTGTGACTAGGTAGTGGTGTGACCAGGTAGTGGTGTGACTAGGTGGTGGTGGTGTGACTAGGTAGTGGTGTGACTAGGCAGTGGTGTGACTAGATAGTGATGTGACTAGGTAGTGGTGTGACTAGGTAGTGGTGTGACTAGGTAGTGGTATGATTAGGTATTATATGGTACTAGTGGTGTGACTAGGTAATGGTGTGACTAGGTAGTGGTGTGACTAGGTATTATATGGTACTAGTGGTGTGACTAGGTAGTGGTGTGACTAGGTAGTGGTGTGACTAGGTATTATATGGTACTAGTGGTGTGACTAGGTAGTGGTGTGACTAGGTGGTGGTGTGACTAGGTGGTGGTGTGACTAGGTATTATATGGTACTAGTGGTGTGACTAGGTAGTGGTGTGACTAGGTAGTGGTGTGACTAGGTAGTGGTGTGACTAGGTATTATATGGTACTAGTGGTGTGACTAGGTAGTGGTGTGACTAGGTAGTGGTGTGACTAGGTAGTGGTGTGACTAGGTATTATATGGTACTAGTGGTGTGACTAGGTAGTGGTGTGACTAGGTAGTGGTGTGACTAGGTAGTGGTATGACTAGGTATTATATGGTACTAGTGGTGTGACTAGGTAATGGTGTGACTAGGTAGTGGTGTGACTAGGTATTATATGGTACTAGTGGTGTGACTAGGTAGTGGTGTGACTAGGTATTATATGGTACTAGTGGTGTGACGAGGTAGTGGTGTGACTAGGTATTATATGGTACTAGTGGTGTGACTAGGTATTATATGGTACTAGTGGTGTGATTAGGTAGTGGTGTAACTAGGTAGTGGTGTGACGAGGTCGTGGTGTGACTAGGTATTATATGGTACTAGTGGTGTGACTAGGTATTATATGGTACTAGTAGTGTGACTAGGTATTATATGGTACTAGTGGTGTGACTAGGTAGTGGTGTGACTGGGTAGTGGTGTGACTAGGTATTATATGGTACTAGTGGTGTGACTAGGTAGTGGTGTGACTAGGTGGTGGTGTGACTAGGTAGTGGTGTGACTAGGTATTATATGGTACTAGTGGTGTGACTAGGTAGTGGTGTGACTAGGTAGTGGTGTGACTAGGTAGTGGTGTGACTAGGTATTATATGGTACTAGTGGTGTGACTAGGTAGTGGTGTGACTAGGTAGTGGTGTGACTAGTTGGTGGTGTGACTAGGTGGTGGTGTGACTAGGTGTTGGTGTGACTAGGTAGTGGTGTGACTAGGTGGTGGTGTGACTAGGTAGCGGTGTGACTAGGTAGTAGTGTGACTAGGTGGCGGTGTGAGTAGGTAGTGGTGTGACTAGGTATTATATGGTACTAGTGGTGTGACTAGGTAGTGGTGTGACTAGGTAGGGGTGTGACTAGGTGGTGGTGTGACTAGGTAGTGGTGTGACTAGGTGGCAGTGTGACTAGGTAGCGGTGTGACTAGGTGGCGGTGTGACTAGGTAGCGGTGTGACTAGGTAGTGGTGTGACTAGGTAGCAGCGTGACTAGGTAGTGGTGTGACTAGGTAGTGGTGTGACTAGGTGGTGGTGTGACTAGGTGGTGGTGTGACTAGGTGGTGGTGTGATTAGGTAGTGGTGTGACTAGGTGGTGGTGTGACTAGGTAGTGGTGTGACTAGGTATTATATGGTACTAGTGGTGTGACTAGGTAGTGGTGTGACTAGGTAGTGGTGTGACTAGGTAGTGGTGTGACTAGGTATTATATGGTACTAGTGGTGTGACTAGGTAGTGGTGTGACTAGGTAGTGGTGTGACTAGGTAGTGGTATGACTAGGTATTATATGGTACTAGTGGTGTGACTAGGTAATGGTGTGACTAGGTAGTGGTGTGACTAGGTATTATATGGTACTAGTGGTGTGACTAGGTAGTGGTGTGACTAGGTAGTGGTGTGACTAGGTAGTGGTGTGACTAGGTATTATATGGTACTAGGGGGCTGGGTGGGTGACTAGGTGGTGGTGTGACTAGGTGGTGGTGTGACTAGGTATTATATGGTACTAGTGGTGTGACTAGGTAGTGGTGTGACTAGGTAGTGGTGTGACTAGGTGGTGGTGTGACTAGGTAGTGGTGTGACTAGGTGGCAGTGTGACTAGGTAGCGGTGTGACTAGGTGGCGGTGTGACTAGGTAGTGGTGTGACTAGGTAGTGGTGTGACTAGGTAGCAGCGTGACTAGGTAGTGGTGTGACTAGGTAGTGGTGTGACTAGGTGGTGGTGTGACTAGGTGGTGGTGTGACTAGGTGGTGGTGTGACTAGGTAGTGGTGTGACTAGATAGTGATGTGACTAGGTGGTGGTGTGACTAGGTGGTGGTGTGACTAGGTAGTGGTGTGTCTAGAGTGAGGCTGGAGGTGTGACTAGGTAGTGGTGTGACTAGGTAGTGGTGTGACTAGGTAGTGGTGTGACCAGGTAGTGGTGTGACTAGGTGGTGGTGGTGTGACTAGGCAGTGGTGTGACTAGATAGTGATGTGACTAGGTAGTGGTGTGACTAGGTAGTGGTGTGACTAGGTAGTGGTATGACTAGGTATTATATGGTACTAGTGGTGTGACTAGGTAATGGTGTGACTAGGTAGTGGTGTGACTAGGTATTATATGGTACTAGTGGTGTGACTAGGTAGTGGTGTGACTAGGTAGTGGTGTGACTAGGTATTATATGGTACTAGTGGTGTGACTAGGTAGTGGTGTGACTAGGTGGTGGTGTGACTAGGTGGTGGTGTGACTAGGTATTATATGGTACTAGTGGTGTGACTAGGTAGTGGTGTGACTAGGTATTATATGGTACTAGTGGTGTGACTAGGTAGTGGTGTGACTAGGTAGTGGTGTGACTAGGTATTATATGGTACTAGTGGTGTGACTAGGTAGTGGTGTGACTAGGTAGTGGTGTGACTAGGTGGTGGTGTGACTAGATAGTGATGTGACTAGGTAGTGGTGTGACTAGCTAGTGGTGTGACTAGGTAGTGGTGTGACTAGGTATTATATGGTACTAGTGGTGTGACGAGGTAGTGGTGTGACTAGGTATTATATGGTACTAGTGGTGTGACTAGGTATTATATGGTACTAGTAGTGTGACTAGGTATTATATGGTACTAGTGGTGTGACTAGGTAGTGGTGTGACTGGGTAGTGGTGTGACTAGGTATTATATGGTACTAGTGGTGTGACTAGGTAGTAGTGTGACTAGGTGGCGGTGTGACTAGGTAGTGGTGTGACTAGGTATTATATGGTACTAGTGGTGTGACTAGGTAGTGGTGTGACTAGGTAGTGGTGTGACTAGGTGGCAGTGTGACTAGGTGGCGGTGTGACTAGGTAGCGGTGTGACTAGGTAGTGGTGTGACTAGGTAGCGGCGTGACTAGGTAGTGGTGTGACTAGGTAGTGGTGTGACTAGATAGTGGTGTGACTAGGTAGTGGTGTGACTAGGTAGTGGTGTGACTAGGTAGTGGTATGATTAGGTATTATATGGTACTAGTGGTGTGACTAGGTAATGGTGTGACTAGGTAGTGGTGTGACTAGGTATTATATGGTACTAGTGGTGTGACTAGGTAGTGGTGTGACTAGGTAGTGGTGTGACTAGGTATTATATGGTACTAGTGGTGTGACTAGGTAGTGGTGTGACTAGGTGGTGGTGTGACTAGGTGGTGGTGTGACTAGGTATTATATGGTACTAGTGGTGTGACTAGGTAGTGGTGTGACTAGGTAGTGGTGTGACTAGGTAGTGGTGTGACTAGGTATTATATGGTACTAGTGGTGTGACTAGGTAGTGGTGTGACTAGGTAGTGGTGTGACTAGGTAGTGGTGTGACTAGGTATTATATGGTACTAGTGGTGTGACTAGGTAGTGGTGTGACTAGGTAGTGGTGTGACTAGGTAGTGGTGTGACTAGGTAGTGGTATGACTACATTTTTACATTTACATTTTAGTCATTTAGCAGACGCTCTTATCCAGAGCGACTTACAGTAGTGAATGCATACATTTCATACAATTTCATACATTTTTTTTGCTGGCCCCCCGTGGGAATCGAACCCACAACCCTGGCGTTGCAAACACCATGCTCTACCAACTGAGCTACAGGGAAGGCTGTAGGTATTATATGGTACTAGTGGTGTGACTAGGTAATGGTGTGACTAGGTAGTGGTGTGACTAGGTATTATATGGTACTAGTGGTGTGACTAGGTAGTGGTGTGACTAGGTATTATATGGTACTAGTGGTGTGACGAGGTAGTGGTGTGACTAGGTATTATATGGTACTAGTGGTGTGACTAGGTATTATATGGTACTAGTGGTGTGATTAGGTAGTGGTGTAACTAGGTAGTGGTGTGACGAGGTCGTGGTGTGACTAGGTATTATATGGTACTAGTGGTGTGACTAGGTATTATATGGTACTAGTAGTGTGACTAGGTATTATATGGTACTAGTGGTGTGACTAGGTAGGGGTGTGACTGGGTAGTGGTGTGACTAGGTATTATATGGTACTAGTGGTGTGACTAGGTAGTGGTGTGACTAGGTGGTGGTGTGACTAGGTAGTGGTGTGACTAGGTATTATATGGTACTAGTGGTGTGACGAGGTAGTGGTGTGACTAGGTAGTGGTGTGACTAGGTAGTGGTGTGACTAGGTATTATATGGTACTAGTGGTGTGACTAGGTAGTGGTGTGACTAGGTAGTGGTGTGACTAGGTGGTGGTGTGACTAGGTAGTGGTGTGACTAGGTGGCAGTGTGACTAGGTGGCGGTGTGACTAGGTGGCCGTGTGACTAGGTAGCCGTGTGACTAGGTAGCCGTGTGACTAGGTAGCAGCGTGACTAGGTAGTGGTGTGACTAGGTAGTGGTGTGACTAGGTGGTGGTGTGACTAGGTGGTGGTGTGACTAGGTGTTGGTGTGACTAGGTAGTGGTGTGACTAGGTGGTGGTGTGACTAGGTAGTGGTGTGACTAGGTAGCGGTGTGACTAGGTAGTAGTGTGACTAGGTGGCGGTGTGAGTAGGTAGTGGTGTGACTAGGTATTATATGGTACTAGTGGTGTGACTAGGTAGTGGTGTGACTAGGTAGGGGTGTGACTAGGTGGTGGTGTGACTAGGTAGTGGTGTGACTAGGTGGCAGTGTGACTAGGTAGCGGTGTGACTAGGTGGCGGTGTGACTAGGTAGCGGTGTGACTAGGTAGTGGTGTGACTAGGTAGCAGCGTGACTAGGTAGTGGTGTGACTAGGTAGTGGTGTGACTAGGTAGTGGTGTGACTAGGTGGTGGTGTGACTAGGTGGTGGTGTGACTAGGTGGTGGTGTGATTAGGTAGTGGTGTGACTAGGTGGTGGTGTGACTAGGTAGTGGTGTGACTAGATAGTGATGTGACTAGGTGGTGGTGTGACTAGGTGGTGGTGTGACTAGGTAGTGGTGTGTCTAGATAGTGATGTGACTAGGTAGTGGTGTGACTAGGTAGTGGTGTGACTAGGTAGTGGTGTGACCAGGTAGTGGTGTGACTAGGTGGTGGTGGTGTGACTAGGTAGTGGTGTGACTAGGCAGTGGTGTGACTAGATAGTGATGTGACTAGGTAGTGGTGTGACTAGGTAGTGGTGTGACTAGGTAGTGGTATGACTAGGTATTATATGGTACTAGTGGTGTGACTAGGTAATGGTGTGACTAGGTAGTGGTGTGACTAGGTATTATATGGTACTAGTGGTGTGACTAGGTAGTGGTGTGACTAGGTAGTGGTGTGACTAGGTATTATATGGTACTAGTGGTGTGACTAGGTAGTGGTGTGACTAGGTAGTGGTGTGACTAGGTAGTGGTATGACTAGGTATTATATGGTACTAGTGGTGTGACTAGGTAATGGTGTGACTAGGTAGTGGTGTGACTAGGTATTATATGGTACTAGTGGTGTGACTAGGTAGTGGTGTGACTAGGTAGTGGTGTGACTAGGTAGTGGTGTGACTAGGTATTATATGGTACTAGTGGTGTGACTAGGTAGTGGTGTGACTAGGTGGTGGTGTGACTAGGTGGTGGTGTGACTAGGTATTATATGGTACTAGTGGTGTGACTAGGTAGTGGTGTGACTAGGTAGTGGTGTGACTAGGTGGTGGTGTGACTAGGTAGTGGTGTGACTAGGTGGCAGTGTGACTAGGTAGCGGTGTGACTAGGTGGCGGTGTGACTAGGTAGTGGTGTGACTAGGTAGTGGTGTGACTAGGTAGCAGCGTGACTAGGTAGTGGTGTGACTAGGTATTATATGGTACTAGTGGTGTGACTAGGTAGTGGTGTGACTAGGTAGTGGTGTGACTAGGTGGTGGTGTGACTAGGTAGTGGTGTGACTAGGTGGCAGTGTGACTAGGTAGCGGTGTGACTAGGTGGCGGTGTGACTAGGTAGCCGTGTGACTAGGTAGTGGTGTGACTAGGTAGCAGCGTGACTAGGTAGTGGTGTGACTAGGTAGTGGTGTGACTAGGTGGTGGTGTGACTAGGTGGTGGTGTGACTAGGTATTATATGGTACTAGTGGTGTGACTAGGTAGTGGTGTGACTAGGTAGTGGTGTGACTAGGTAGTGGTGTGACTAGGTTATATATGGTACTAGTGGTGTGACTAGGTAGTGGTGTGACTAGGTAGTGGTGTGACTAGGTGGTGGTGTGACTAGGTAGTGGTGTGACTAGGTGGCAGTGTGACTAGGTAGCGGTGTGACTAGGTGGCGGTGTGACTAGGTAGCCGTGTGACTAGGTAGTGGTGTGACTAGGTAGCAGCGTGACTAGGTAGTGGTGTGACTAGGTAGTGGTGTGACTAGGTGGTGGTGTGACTAGGTGGTGGTGTGACTAGGTGTTGGTGTGACTAGGTAGTGGTGTGACTAGGTGGTGGTGTGACTAGGTAGTGGTGTGACTAGGTAGCGGTGTGACTAGGTAGTAGTGTGACTAGGTGGCGGTGTGAGTAGGTAGTGGTGTGACTAGGTATTATATGGTACTAGTGGTGTGACTAGGTAGTGGTGTGACTAGGTAGGGGTGTGACTAGGTGGTGGTGTGACTAGGTAGTGGTGTGACTAGGTGGCAGTGTGACTAGGTAGCGGTGTGACTAGGTGGCGGTGTGACTAGGTAGCGGTGTGACTAGGTAGTGGTGTGACTAGGTAGCAGCGTGACTAGGTAGTGGTGTGACTAGGTGGTGGTGTGACTAGGTGGTGGTGTGACTAGGTGGTGGTGTGATTAGGTAGTGGTGTGACTAGGTGGTGGTGTGACTAGATAGTGATGTGACTAGGTGGTGGTGTGACTAGGTGGTGGTGTGACTAGGTAGTGGTGTGTCTAGATAGTGATGTGACTAGGTAGTGGTGTGACTAGGTAGTGGTGTGACTAGGTATTATATGGTACTAGTGGTGTGACTAGGTAGTGGTGTGACTAGGTAGTGGTGTGACTAGGTAGTGGTGTGACTAGGTATTATATGGTACTAGTGGTGTGACTAGGTAGTGGTGTGACTAGGTGGTGGTGTGACTAGGTGGTGGTGTGACTAGGTATTATATGGTACTAGTGGTGTGACGAGGTAGTGGTGTGACTAGGTATTATATGGTACTAGTGGTGTGACTAGGTATTATATGGTACTAGTGGTGTGATTAGGTAGTGGTGTAACTAGGTAGTGGTGTGACGAGGTAGTGGTGTGACTAGGTATTATATGGTACTAGTGGTGTGACTAGGTATTATATGGTACTAGTAGTGTGACTAGGTATTATATGGTACTAGTGGTGTGACTAGGTAGTGGTGTGACTGGGTAGTGGTGTGACTAGGTATTATATGGTACTAGTGGTGTGACTAGGTAGTAGTGTGACTAGGTGGCGGTGTGACTAGGTAGTGGTGTGACTGGGTAGTGGTGTGACTAGGTATTATATGGTACTAGTGGTGTGACTAGGTAGTAGTGTGACTAGGTGGCGGTGTGACTAGGTAGTGGTGTGACTAGGTATTATATGGTACTAGTGGTGTGACTAGGTAGTGGTGTGACTAGGTAGGGGTGTGACTAGGTGGTGGTGTGACTAGGTAGTGGTGTGACTAGGTGGCAGTGTGACTAGGTAGCGGTGTGACTAGGTGGCGGTGTGACTAGGTAGCGGTGTGACTAGGTAGTGGTGTGACTAGGTAGCAGCGTGACTAGGTAGTGGTGTGACTAGGTAGTGGTGTGACTAGGTAGTGGTGTGACTAGATAGTGGTGTGACTAGGTAGTGGTGTGACTAGGTAGTGGTGTGACTAGGTAGTGGTATGATTAGGTATTATATGGTACTAGTGGTGTGACTAGGTAATGGTGTGACTAGGTAGTGGTGTGACTAGGTATTATATGGTACTAGTGGTGTGACTAGGTAGTGGTGTGACTAGGTAGTGGTGTGACTAGGTATTATATGGTACTAGTGGTGTGACTAGGTAGTGGTGTGACTAGGTGGTGGTGTGACTAGGTGGTGGTGTGACTAGGTATTATATGGTACTAGTGGTGTGACTAGGTAGTGGTGTGACTAGGTAGTGGTGTGACTAGGTAGTGGTGTGACTAGGTATTATATGGTACTAGTGGTGTGACTAGGTAGTGGTGTGACTAGGTAGTGGTGTGACTAGGTAGTGGTGTGACTAGGTATTATATGGTACTAGTGGTGTGACTAGGTAGTGGTGTGACTAGGTAGTGGTGTGACTAGGTAGTGGTATGACTAGGTATTATATGGTACTAGTGGTGTGACTAGGTAATGGTGTGACTAGGTAGTGGTGTGACTAGGTATTATATGGTACTAGTGGTGTGACTAGGTAGTGGTGTGACTAGGTATTATATGGTACTAGTGGTGTGACGAGGTAGTGGTGTGACTAGGTATTATATGGTACTAGTGGTGTGACTAGGTATTATATGGTACTAGTGGTGTGATTAGGTAGTGGTGTAACTAGGTAGTGGTGTGACGAGGTCGTGGTGTGACTAGGTATTATATGGTACTAGTGGTGTGACTAGGTATTATATGGTACTAGTAGTGTGACTAGGTATTATATGGTACTAGTGGTGTGACTAGGTAGGGGTGTGACTGGGTAGTGGTGTGACTAGGTATTATATGGTACTAGTGGTGTGACTAGGTAGTGGTGTGACTAGGTGGTGGTGTGACTAGGTAGTGGTGTGACTAGGTATTATATGGTACTAGTGGTGTGACTAGGTAGTGGTGTGACTAGGTAGTGGTGTGACTAGGTAGTGGTGTGACTAGGTATTATATGGTACTAGTGGTGTGACTAGGTAGTGGTGTGACTAGGTAGTGGTGTGACTAGGTGGTGGTGTGACTAGGTAGTGGTGTGACTAGGTGGCAGTGTGACTAGGTAGCGGTGTGACTAGGTGGCGGTGTGACTAGGTAGCCGTGTGACTAGGTAGTGGTGTGACTAGGTAGCAGCGTGACTAGGTAGTGGTGTGACTAGGTAGTGGTGTGACTAGGTGGTGGTGTGACTAGGTGGTGGTGTGACTAGGTGTTGGTGTGACTAGGTAGTGGTGTGACTAGGTGGTGGTGTGACTAGGTAGTGGTGTGACTAGGTAGCGGTGTGACTAGGTAGTAGTGTGACTAGGTGGCGGTGTGAGTAGGTAGTGGTGTGACTAGGTATTATATGGTACTAGTGGTGTGACTAGGTAGTGGTGTGACTAGGTAGGGGTGTGACTAGGTGGTGGTGTGACTAGGTAGTGGTGTGACTAGGTGGCAGTGTGACTAGGTAGCGGTGTGACTAGGTGGCGGTGTGACTAGGTAGCGGTGTGACTAGGTAGTGGTGTGACTAGGTAGCAGCGTGACTAGGTAGTGGTGTGACTAGGTAGTGGTGTGACTAGGTGGTGGTGTGACTAGGTGGTGGTGTGACTAGGTGGTGGTGTGATTAGGTAGTGGTGTGACTAGGTGGTGGTGTGACTAGGTAGTGGTGTGACTAGATAGTGATGTGACTAGGTGGTGGTGTGACTAGGTGGTGGTGTGACTAGGTAGTGGTGTGTCTAGATAGTGATGTGACTAGGTAGTGGTGTGACTAGGTAGTGGTGTGACTAGGTAGTGGTGTGACCAGGTAGTGGTGTGACTAGGTGGTGGTGGTGTGACTAGGTAGTGGTGTGACTAGGCAGTGGTGTGACTAGATAGTGATGTGACTAGGTAGTGGTGTGACTAGGTAGTGGTATGACTAGGTATTATATGGTACTAGTGGTGTGACTAGGTAATGGTGTGACTAGGTAGTGGTGTGACTAGGTATTATATGGTACTAGTGGTGTGACTAGGTAGTGGTGTGACTAGGTAGTGGTGTGACTAGGTATTATATGGTACTAGTGGTGTGACTAGGTAGTGGTGTGACTAGGTAGTGGTGTGACTAGGTAGTGGTATGACTAGGTATTATATGGTACTAGTGGTGTGACTAGGTAATGGTGTGACTAGGTAGTGGTGTGACTAGGTATTATATGGTACTAGTGGTGTGACTAGGTAGTGGTGTGACTAGGTAGTGGTGTGACTAGGTAGTGGTGTGACTAGGTATTATATGGTACTATTGGTGTGACTAGGTAGTGGTGTGACTAGGTGGTGGTGTGACTAGGTGGTGGTGTGACTAGGTATTATATGGTACTAGTGGTGTGACTAGGTAGTGGTGTGACTAGGTAGTGGTGTGACTAGGTGGTGGTGTGACTAGGTAGTGGTGTGACTAGGTGGCAGTGTGACTAGGTAGCGGTGTGACTAGGTGGCGGTGTGACTAGGTAGTGGTGTGACTAGGTAGTGGTGTGACTAGGTAGCAGCGTGACTAGGTAGTGGTGTGACTAGGTATTATATGGTACTAGTGGTGTGACTAGGTAGTGGTGTGACTAGGTAGTGGTGTGACTAGGTGGTGGTGTGACTAGGTAGTGGTGTGACTAGGTGGCAGTGTGACTAGGTAGCGGTGTGACTAGGTGGCGGTGTGACTAGGTAGCCGTGTGACTAGGTAGTGGTGTGACTAGGTAGCAGCGTGACTAGGTAGTGGTGTGACTAGGTAGTGGTGTGACTAGGTGGTGGTGTGACTAGGTGGTGGTGTGACTAGGTATTATATGGTACTAGTGGTGTGACTAGGTAGTGGTGTGACTAGGTAGTGGTGTGACTAGGTAGTGGTGTGACTAGGTTATATATGGTACTAGTGGTGTGACTAGGTAGTGGTGTGACTAGGTAGTGGTGTGACTAGGTGGTGGTGTGACTAGGTAGTGGTGTGACTAGGTGGCAGTGTGACTAGGTAGCGGTGTGACTAGGTGGCGGTGTGACTAGGTAGCCGTGTGACTAGGTAGTGGTGTGACTAGGTAGCAGCGTGACTAGGTAGTGGTGTGACTAGGTAGTGGTGTGACTAGGTGGTGGTGTGACTAGGTGGTGGTGTGACTAGGTGTTGGTGTGACTAGGTAGTGGTGTGACTAGGTGGTGGTGTGACTAGGTAGTGGTGTGACTAGGTAGCGGTGTGACTAGGTAGTAGTGTGACTAGGTGGCGGTGTGAGTAGGTAGTGGTGTGACTAGGTATTATATGGTACTAGTGGTGTGACTAGGTAGTGGTGTGACTAGGTAGGGGTGTGACTAGGTGGTGGTGTGACTAGGTAGTGGTGTGACTAGGTGGCAGTGTGACTAGGTAGCGGTGTGACTAGGTGGCGGTGTGACTAGGTGGCGGTGTGACTAGGTAGTGGTGTGACTAGGTAGCAGCGTGACTAGGTAGTGGTGTGACTAGGTAGTGGTGTGACTAGGTGGTGGTGTGACTAGGTGGTGGTGTGACTAGGTGGTGGTGTGATTAGGTAGTGGTGTGACTAGGTGGTGGTGTGACTAGGTAGTGGTGTGACTAGATAGTGATGTGACTAGGTGGTGGTGTGACTAGGTGGTGGTGTGACTAGGTAGTGGTGTGTCTAGATAGTGATGTGACTAGGTAGTGGTGTGACTAGGTAGTGGTGTGACTAGGTATTATATGGTACTAGTGGTGTGACTAGGTAGTGGTGTGACTAGGTAGTGGTGTGACTAGGTAGTGGTGTGACTAGGTATTATATGGTACTAGTGGTGTGACTAGGTAGTGGTGTGACTAGGTGGTGGTGTGACTCGGTGGTGGTGTGACTAGGTATTATATGGTACTAGTGGTGTGACTAGGTAGTGGTGTGACTAGGTAGTGGTGTGACTAGGTGGTGGTGTGACTAGGTAGTGGTGTGACTAGGTGGCAGTGTGACTAGGTAGCGGTGTGACTAGGTGGCGGTGTGACTAGGTAGTGGTGTGACTAGGTAGTGGTGTGACTAGGTAGCAGCGTGACTAGGTAGTGGTGTGACTAGGTAGTGGTGTGACTAGGTGGTGGTGTGACTAGGTGGTGGTGTGACTAGGTGGTGGTGTGACTAGGTGGTGGTGTGACTAGGTAGTGGTGTGACTAGATAGTGATGTGACTAGGTGGTGGTGTGACTAGGTGGCGGTGTGACTAGGTAGTGGTGTGTCTAGATAGTGATGTGACTAGGTAGTGGTGTGACTAGGTAGTGGTGTGACTAGGTAGTGGTGTGACCAGGTAGTGGTGTGACTAGGTAGTGGTGTGACTAGGTAGTGGTGTGACTAGGCAGTGGTGTGACTAGATAGTGATGTGACTAGGTAGTGGTGTGACTAGGTAGTGGTGTGACTAGGTAGTGGTATGACTAGGTATTATATGGTACTAGTGGTGTGACTAGGTAATGGTGTGACTAGGTAGTGGTGTGACTAGGTATTATATGGTACTAGTGGTGTGACTAGGTAGTGGTGTGACTAGGTAGTGGTGTGACTAGGTATTATATGGTACTAGTGGTGTGACTAGGTAGTGGTGTGACTAGGTGGTGGTGTGACTAGGTAGTGGTGTGACTAGGTATTATATGGTACTAGTGGTGTGACTAGGTAGTGGTGTGACTAGGTAGTGGTGTGACTAGGTGGTGGTGTGACTAGGTATTATATGGTACTAGTGGTGTGACGAGGTAGTGGTGTGACTAGGTATTATATGGTACTAGTGGTGTGACTAGGTATTATATGGTACTAGTGGTGTGATTAGGTAGTGGTGTAACTAGGTAGTGGTGTGACGAGGTAGTGGTGTGACTAGGTATTATATGGTACTAGTGGTGTGACTAGGTATTATATGGTACTAGTAGTGTGACTAGGTATTATATGGTACTAGTGGTGTGACTAGGTAGTGGTGTGACTGGGTAGTGGTGTGACTAGGTATTATATGGTACTAGTGGTGTGACTAGGTAGTAGTGTGACTAGGTGGCGGTGTGACTAGGTAGTGGTGTGACTGGGTAGTGGTGTGACTAGGTATTATATGGTACTAGTGGTGTGACTAGGTAGTAGTGTGACTAGGTGGCGGTGTGACTAGGTAGTGGTGTGACTAGGTATTATATGGTACTAGTGGTGTGACTAGGTAGTGGTGTGACTAGGTAGGGGTGTGACTAGGTGGTGGTGTGACTAGGTAGTGGTGTGACTAGGTGGCAGTGTGACTAGGTAGCGGTGTGACTAGGTGGCGGTGTGACTAGGTAGCGGTGTGACTAGGTAGTGGTGTGACTAGGTAGCAGCGTGACTAGGTAGTGGTGTGACTAGGTAGTGGTGTGACTAGGTAGTGGTGTGACTAGATAGTGGTGTGACTAGGTAGTGGTGTGACTAGGTAGTGGTGTGACTAGGTAGTGGTATGATTAGGTATTATATGGTACTAGTGGTGTGACTAGGTAATGGTGTGACTAGGTAGTGGTGTGACTAGGTATTATATGGTACTAGTGGTGTGACTAGGTAGTGGTGTGACTAGGTAGTGGTGTGACTAGGTATTATATGGTACTAGTGGTGTGACTAGGTAGTGGTGTGACTAGGTGGTGGTGTGACTAGGTGGTGGTGTGACTAGGTATTATATGGTACTAGTGGTGTGACTAGGTAGTGGTGTGACTAGGTAGTGGTGTGACTAGGTAGTGGTGTGACTAGGTATTATATGGTACTAGTGGTGTGACTAGGTAGTGGTGTGACTAGGTAGTGGTGTGACTAGGTAGTGGTGTGACTAGGTATTATATGGTACTAGTGGTGTGACTAGGTAGTGGTGTGACTAGGTAGTGGTGTGACTAGGTAGTGGTATGACTAGGTATTATATGGTACTAGTGGTGTGACTAGGTAATGGTGTGACTAGGTAGTGGTGTGACTAGGTATTATATGGTACTAGTGGTGTGACTAGGTAGTGGTGTGACTAGGTATTATATGGTACTAGTGGTGTGACGAGGTAGTGGTGTGACTAGGTATTATATGGTACTAGTGGTGTGACTAGGTATTATATGGTACTAGTGGTGTGATTAGGTAGTGGTGTAACTAGGTAGTGGTGTGACGAGGTCGTGGTGTGACTAGGTATTATATGGTACTAGTGGTGTGACTAGGTATTATATGGTACTAGTAGTGTGACTAGGTATTATATGGTACTAGTGGTGTGACTAGGTAGGGGTGTGACTGGGTAGTGGTGTGACTAGGTATTATATGGTACTAGTGGTGTGACTAGGTAGTGGTGTGACTAGGTGGTGGTGTGACTAGGTAGTGGTGTGACTAGGTATTATATGGTACTAGTGGTGTGACTAGGTAGTGGTGTGACTAGGTAGTGGTGTGACTAGGTAGTGGTGTGACTAGGTATTATATGGTACTAGTGGTGTGACTAGGTAGTGGTGTGACTAGGTAGTGGTGTGACTAGGTGGTGGTGTGACTAGGTAGTGGTGTGACTAGGTGGCAGTGTGACTAGGTAGCGGTGTGACTAGGTGGCGGTGTGACTAGGTAGCCGTGTGACTAGGTAGTGGTGTGACTAGGTAGCAGCGTGACTAGGTAGTGGTGTGACTAGGTAGTGGTGTGACTAGGTGGTGGTGTGACTAGGTGGTGGTGTGACTAGGTGTTGGTGTGACTAGGTAGTGGTGTGACTAGGTGGTGGTGTGACTAGGTAGTGGTGTGACTAGGTAGCGGTGTGACTAGGTAGTAGTGTGACTAGGTGGCGGTGTGAGTAGGTAGTGGTGTGACTAGGTATTATATGGTACTAGTGGTGTGACTAGGTAGTGGTGTGACTAGGTAGGGGTGTGACTAGGTGGTGGTGTGACTAGGTAGTGGTGTGACTAGGTGGCAGTGTGACTAGGTAGCGGTGTGACTAGGTGGCGGTGTGACTAGGTAGCGGTGTGACTAGGTAGTGGTGTGACTAGGTAGCAGCGTGACTAGGTAGTGGTGTGACTAGGTAGTGGTGTGACTAGGTGGTGGTGTGACTAGGTGGTGGTGTGACTAGGTGGTGGTGTGATTAGGTAGTGGTGTGACTAGGTGGTGGTGTGACTAGGTAGTGGTGTGACTAGATAGTGATGTGACTAGGTGGTGGTGTGACTAGGTGGTGGTGTGACTAGGTAGTGGTGTGTCTAGATAGTGATGTGACTAGGTAGTGGTGTGACTAGGTAGTGGTGTGACTAGGTAGTGGTGTGACCAGGTAGTGGTGTGACTAGGTGGTGGTGGTGTGACTAGGTAGTGGTGTGACTAGGCAGTGGTGTGACTAGATAGTGATGTGACTAGGTAGTGGTGTGACTAGGTAGTGGTATGACTAGGTATTATATGGTACTAGTGGTGTGACTAGGTAATGGTGTGACTAGGTAGTGGTGTGACTAGGTATTATATGGTACTAGTGGTGTGACTAGGTAGTGGTGTGACTAGGTAGTGGTGTGACTAGGTAGTGGTGTGACTAGGTATTATATGGTACTAGTGGTGTGACTAGGTAGTGGTGTGACTAGGTAGTGGTGTGACTAGGTGGTGGTGTGACTAGGTGGCATGGTGTGACTAGGTAGCGGTGTGACTAGATAGGTAGGTGTGACTAGGTAGTGGTGTGACTAGGTGGTGGTGTGACTAGGTGGTGGTGTGACTAGGTATTATATGGTACTAGTGGTGTGACTAGGTGGTGGTGTGACTAGGTAGTGGTGTGACTAGGTAGCGGTGTGACTAGGTAGTAGTGTGACTAGGTGGCGGTGTGACTAGGTAGTAGTGTGACTAGGTAGTAGTAGTGGTGACTAGGTAGTGTGACTATGGTACTAGTGGTGTGACTAGGTAGTGGTGTGACTAGGTGGTGGTGTGACTAGGTAGTGGTGTGACTAGGTGGCAGTGTGACTAGGTAGCGGTGTGACTAGGTGGCGGTGTGACTAGGTAGCGGTGTGACTAGGTAGTGGTGTGACTAGGTAGCAGCGTGACTAGGTAGGGGCTGGAGTGGTGTGACTAGGTGGTGGTGTGACTAGGTGGTGGTGTGACTAGGTAGTGGTGTGACTAGGTGGTGGTGTGACTAGGTAGTGGTGTGACTAGATAGTGATGTGACTAGGTGGTGGTGTGACTAGGTGGTGGTGTGACTAGGTAGTGGTGTGTCTAGATAGTGATGTGACTAGGTAGTGGTGTGACTAGGTAGTGGTGTGACTAGGTAGTGGTGTGACCAGGTAGTGGTGTGACTAGGTGGTGGTGGTGTGACTAGGTAGTGGTGTGACTAGGTAGTGGTGTGACTAGGTAGTGGTATGACTAGGTATTATATGGTACTAGTGGTGTGACTAGGTAATGGTGTGACTAGGTAGTGGTGTGACTAGATAGTGATGTGACTAGGTAGTGGTGTGACTAGGTAGTGGTGTGACTAGGTAGTGGTGTGACTAGGTAGTGGTGTGACTAGGTATTATATGGTACTAGTGGTGTGACTAGGTAGTGGTGTGACTAGGTAGTGGTGTGACTAGGTAGTGGTGTGACTAGGTATTATATGGTACTATTGGTGTGACTAGGTAGTGGTGTGACTAGGTGGTGGTGTGACTAGGTGGTGGTGTGACTAGGTATTATATGGTACTAGTGGTGTGACTAGGTAGTGGTGTGACTAGGTAGTGGTGTGACTAGGTGGTGGTGTGACTAGGTAGTGGTGTGACTAGGTGGCAGTGTGACTAGGTAGCGGTGTGACTAGGTGGCGGTGTGACTAGGTAGTGGTGTGACTAGGTAGTGGTGTGACTAGGTAGCAGCGTGACTAGGTAGTGGTGTGACTAGGTATTATATGGTACTAGTGGTGTGACTAGGTAGTGGTGTGACTAGGTAGTGGTGTGACTAGGTGGTGGTGTGACTAGGTAGTGGTGTGACTAGGTGGCAGTGTGACTAGGTAGCGGTGTGACTAGGTGGCGGTGTGACTAGGTAGCCGTGTGACTAGGTAGTGGTGTGATAGTGGTGTGACTAGGTAGTGGTGTGACTAGGTAGCGGCGTGACTAGGTAGTGGTGTGGCTACGTAGTGGTGTGACAAGGTGGTGGTGTGACTAGGTGGTGGTGTGACTAGGTGGTGGTGTGACTAGGTAGTAGGTGGTGACTAGGTGGTGGTGTGACTAGGTAGTGGTGTGACTAGGTGGCGGTGTGACTAGGTAGTAGTGTGACTAGGTGGCGGTGTGAGTAGGTAGTGGTGTGACTAGGTATTATATGGTACTAGTGGTGTGACTAGGTAGTGGTGTGACTAGGTAGGGGTGTGACTAGGTGGTGGTGTGACTAGGTAGTGGTGTGACTAGGTGGCAGTGTGACTAGGTAGCGGTGTGACTAGGTGGCGGTGTGACTAGGTGGCGGTGTGACTAGGTAGTGGTGTGACTAGGTAGCAGCGTGACTAGGTAGTGGTGTGACTAGGTAGTGGTGTGACTAGGTGGTGGTGTGACTAGGTGGTGGTGTGACTAGGTGGTGGTGTGATTAGGTAGTGGTGTGACTAGGTGGTGGTGTGACTAGGTAGTGGTGTGACTAGATAGTGATGTGACTAGGTGGTGGTGTGACTAGGTGGTGGTGTGACTAGGTAGTGGTGTGTCTAGATAGTGATGTGACTAGGTAGTGGTGTGACTAGGTAGTGGTGTGACTAGGTATTATATGGTACTAGTGGTGTGACTAGGTAGTGGTGTGACTAGGTAGTGGTGTGACTAGGTAGTGGTGTGACTAGGTATTATATGGTACTAGTGGTGTGACTAGGTAGTGGTGTGACTAGGTGGTGGTGTGACTCGGTGGTGGTGTGACTAGGTATTATATGGTACTAGTGGTGTGACTAGGTAGTGGTGTGACTAGGTAGTGGTGTGACTAGGTGGTGGTGTGACTAGGTAGTGGTGTGACTAGGTGGCAGTGTGACTAGGTAGCGGTGTGACTAGGTGGCGGTGTGACTAGGTAGCGGTGTGACTAGGTAGTGGTGTGACTAGGTAGCAGCGTGACTAGGTAGTGGTGTGACTAGGTAGTGGTGTGACTAGGTGGTGGTGTGACTAGGTGGTGGTGTGACTAGGTGGTGGTGTGACTAGGTGGTGGTGTGACTAGGTAGTGGTGTGACTAGATAGTGATGTGACTAGGTGGTGGTGTGACTAGGTGGTGGTGTGACTAGGTAGTGGTGTGTCTAGATAGTGATGTGACTAGGTAGTGGTGTGACTAGGTAGTGGTGTGACCAGGTAGTGGTGTGACTAGGTGGTGGTGGTGTGACTAGGTAGTGGTGTGACTAGGCAGTGGTGTGACTAGATAGTGATGTGACTAGGTAGTGGTGTGACTAGGTAGTGGTGTGACTAGGTAGTGGTATGACTAGGTATTATATGGTACTAGTGGTGTGACTAGGTAATGGTGTGACTAGGTAGTGGTGTGACTAGGTATTATATGGTACTAGTGGTGTGACTAGGTAGTGGTGTGACTAGGTAGTGGTGTGACTAGGTATTATATGGTACTAGTGGTGTGACTAGGTAGTGGTGTGACTAGGTGGTGGTGTGACTAGGTGGTGGTGTGACTAGGTATTATATGGTACTAGTGGTGTGACTAGGTAGTGGTGTGACTAGGTAGTGGTGTGACTAGGTAGTGGTGTGACTAGGTATTATATGGTACTAGTGGTGTGACTAGGTAGTGGTGTGACTAGGTAGTGGTGTGACTAGGTATTATATGGTACTAGTGGTGTGACTAGGTAGTGGTGTGACTAGGTAGTGGTGTGACTAGGTGGTGGTGTGACTAGATAGTGATGTGACTACGTAGTGGTGTGACTAGGTAGTGGTGTGACTAGGTAGTGGTGTGACTAGGTATTATATGGTACTAGTGGTGTGACGAGGTAGTGGTGTGACTAGGTATTATATGGTACTAGTGGTGTGACTAGGTATTATATGGTACTAGTGGTGTGATTAGGTAGTGGTGTAACTAGGTAGTGGTGTGACGAGGTAGTGGTGTGACTAGGTATTATATGGTACTAGTGGTGTGACTAGGTATTATATGGTACTAGTAGTGTGACTAGGTATTATATGGTACTAGTGGTGTGACTAGGTAGTGATGTGACTGGGTAGTGGTGTGACTAGGTATTATATGGTACTAGTGGTGTGACTAGGTAGTAGTGTGACTAGGTGGCGGTGTGACTAGGTAGTGGTGTGACTAGGTATTATATGGTACTAGTGGTGTGACTAGGTAGTGGTGTGACTAGGTAGGGGTGTGACTAGGTGGTGGTGTGACTAGGTAGTGGTGTGACTAGGTGGCAGTGTGACTAGGTAGCGGTGTGACTAGGTGGCGGTGTGACTAGGTAGCGGTGTGACTAGGTAGTGGTGTGACTAGGTAGCAGCGTGACTAGGTAGTGGTGTGACTAGGTAGTGGTGTGACTAGGTAGTGGTGTGACTAGATAGTGGTGTGACTAGGTAGTGGTGTGACTAGGTAGTGGTGTGACTAGGTAGTGGTATGATTAGGTAGTATATGGTACTAGTGGTGTGACTAGGTAATGGTGTGACTAGGTAGTGGTGTGACTAGGTATTATATGGTACTAGTGGTGTGACTAGGTAGTGGTGTGACTAGGTAGTGGTGTGACTAGGTATTATATGGTACTAGTGGTGTGACTAGGTAGTGGTGTGACTAGGTGGTGGTGTGACTAGGTGGTGGTGTGACTAGGTATTATATGGTACTAGTGGTGTGACTAGGTAGTGGTGTGACTAGGTAGTGGTGTGACTAGGTAGTGGTGTGACTAGGTATTATATGGTACTAGTGGTGTGACTAGGTAGTGGTGTGACTAGGTAGTGGTGTGACTAGGTAGTGGTGTGACTAGGTATTATATGGTACTAGTGGTGTGACTAGGTAGTGGTGTGACTAGGTAGTGGTGTGACTAGGTAGTGGTATGACTAGGTATTATATGGTACTAGTGGTGTGACTAGGTAATGGTGTGACTAGGTAGTGGTGTGACTAGGTATTATATGGTACTAGTGGTGTGACTAGGTAGTGGTGTGACTAGGTATTATATGGTACTAGTGGTGTGACGAGGTAGTGGTGTGACTAGGTATTATATGGTACTAGTGGTGTGACTAGGTATTATATGGTACTAGTGGTGTGATTAGGTAGTGGTGTAACTAGGTAGTGGTGTGACGAGGTAGTAGTGTGACTAGGTATTATATGGTACTAGTGGTGTGAATAGGTATTATATGGTACTAGTAGTGTGACTAGGTATTATATGGTACTAGTGGTGTGACTAGGTAGTGGTGTGACTGGGTAGTGGTGTGACTAGGTATTATATGGTACACTAGGTAGTGGTGTGACTAGGTGGTGGTGTGACTAGGTGGTGGTGTGACTAGGTGTTGGTGTGACTAGGTAGTGGTGTGACTAGGTGGTGGTGTGACTAGGTAGCCGTGTGACTAGGTAGTGGTGTGACTAGGTAGCAGCGTGACTAGGTAGTGGTGTGACTAGGTAGTGGTGTGACTAGGTGGTGGTGTGACTAGGTGGTGGTGTGACTAGGTGTTGGTGTGACTAGGTAGTGGTGTGACTAGGTGGTGGTGTGACTAGGTAGTGGTGTGACTAGGTGGTGGTGTGACTAGGTAGTGGTGTGACTAGGTGGCAGTGTGACTAGGTAGCGGTGTGACTAGGTGGCGGTGTGACTAGGTAGCCGTGTGACTAGGTAGTGGTGTGACTAGGTAGCAGCGTGACTAGGTAGTGGTGTGACTAGGTAGTGGTGTGACTAGGTGGTGGTGTGACTAGGTGGTGGTGTGACTAGGTGTTGGTGTGACTAGGTAGTGGTGTGACTAGGTGGTGGTGTGACTAGGTAGTGGTGTGACTAGGTAGCGGTGTGACTAGGTAGTAGTGTGACTAGGTGGCGGTGTGAGTAGGTAGTGGTGTGACTAGGTATTATATGGTACTAGTGGTGTGACTAGGTAGTGGTGTGACTAGGTAGGGGTGTGACTAGGTGGTGGTGTGACTAGGTAGTGGTGTGACTAGGTGGCAGTGTGACTAGGTAGCGGTGTGACTAGGTGGCGGTGTGACTAGGTGGCGGTGTGACTAGGTAGTGGTGTGACTAGGTAGCAGCGTGACTAGGTAGTGGTGTGACTAGGTAGTGGTGTGACTAGGTGGTGGTGTGACTAGGTGGTGGTGTGACTAGGTGGTGGTGTGATTAGGTAGTGGTGTGACTAGGTGGTGGTGTGACTAGGTAGTGGTGTGACTAGATAGTGATGTGACTAGGTGGTGGTGTGACTAGGTGGTGGTGTGACTAGGTAGTGGTGTGTCTAGATAGTGATGTGACTAGGTAGTGGTGTGACTAGGTAGTGGTGTGACTAGGTATTATATGGTACTAGTGGTGTGACTAGGTAGTGGTGTGACTAGGTAGTGGTGTGACTAGGTAGTGGTGTGACTAGGTATTATATGGTACTAGTGGTGTGACTAGGTAGTGGTGTGACTAGGTGGTGGTGTGACTCGGTGGTGGTGTGACTAGGTATTATATGGTACTAGTGGTGTGACTAGGTAGTGGTGTGACTAGGTAGTGGTGTGACTAGGTGGTGGTGTGACTAGGTAGTGGTGTGACTAGGTGGCAGTGTGACTAGGTAGCGGTGTGACTAGGTGGCGGTGTGACTAGGTAGTGGTGTGACTAGGTAGTGGTGTGACTAGGTAGCAGCGTGACTAGGTAGTGGTGTGACTAGGTAGTGGTGTGACTAGGTGGTGGTGTGACTAGGTGGTGGTGTGACTAGGTGGTGGTGTGACTAGGTGGTGGTGTGACTAGGTAGTGGTGTGACTAGATAGTGATGTGACTAGGTGGTGGTGTGACTAGGTGGTGGTGTGACTAGGTAGTGGTGTGTCTAGATAGTGATGTGACTAGGTAGTGGTGTGACTAGGTAGTGGTGTGACTAGGTAGTGGTGTGACCAGGTAGTGGTGTGACTAGGTGGTGGTGGTGTGACTAGGTAGTGGTGTGACTAGGCAGTGGTGTGACTAGATAGTGATGTGACTAGGTAGTGGTGTGACTAGGTAGTGATGTGACTAGGTAGTGGTATGACTAGGTATTATATGGTACTAGTGGTGTGACTAGGTAATGGTGTGACTAGGTAGTGGTGTGACTAGGTATTATATGGTACTAGTGGTGTGACTAGGTAGTGGTGTGACTAGGTAGTGGTGTGACTAGGTATTATATGGTACTAGTGGTGTGACTAGGTAGTGGTGTGACTAGGTGGTGGTGTGACTAGGTGGTGGTGTGACTAGGTATTATATGGTACTAGTGGTGTGACTAGGTAGTGGTGTGACTAGGTAGTGGTGTGACTAGGTAGTGGTGTGACTAGGTATTATATGGTACTAGTGGTGTGACTAGGTAGTGGTGTGACTAGGTAGTGGTGTGATAGTGGTGTGACTAGGTGGTGGTGTGACTAGGTGGTGGTGTGACTAGGTAGTGGTGTGACTAGATAGTGATGTGACTAGGTGGTGGTGTGACTAGGTGGTGGTGTGACTAGGTGGTGGTGTGACTAGGTATTATATGGTACTAGTGGTGTGACTAGGTAGTGGTGTGACTAGGTAGTTGTGTGACTAGGTAGTGGTGTGACTAGGTATTATATGGTACTAGTGGTGTGACTAGGTAGTGGTGTGACTAGGTAGTGGTGTGACTAGGTGTGTGACTGGTGTGACTAGGTAGTGGTGTGACTAGGTGGTGGTGTGACTAGGTGGTGGTGTGACTAGGTAGTGGTGTGACTAGGTGGTGGTGTGACTAGGTAGTGGTGTGACTAGGTAGTGAGTGTGACTAGGTAGTGGTGTGACTAGGCTAGGTATTATATGGTACTAGTGGTGTGACTAGGTAGTGGTGTGACTAGGTAGTGGTGTGACTAGGTATTATATGGTACTAGTGGTGTGACTAGGTAGTGGTGTGACTAGGTGGTGGTGTGACTAGGTGGTGGTGTGACTAGGTATTATATGGTACTAGTGGTGTGACTAGGTAGTGGTGTGACTAGGTAGTGGTGTGACTAGGTAGTGGTGTGACTAGGTATTATATGGTACTAGTGGTGTGACTAGGTAGTGGTGTGACTAGGTAGTGGTGTGACTAGGTGGTGGTGTGACTAGGTAGTGGTGTGACTAGGTAGTGGTGTGACTAGGTAGTGGTGTGACTAGGTAGTGGTGTGACTAGGTATTATATGGTACTAGTGGTGTGACTAGGTAGTGGTGTGACTAGGTAGTGGTGTGACTAGGTATTATATGGTACTAGTGGTGTGACTAGGTAGTGGTGTGACTAGGTATTATATGGTACTAGTGGTGTGACGAGGTAGTGGTGTGACTAGGTATTATATGGTACTAGTGGTGTGACTAGGTATTATATGGTACTAGTGGTGTGATTAGGTAGTGGTGTAACTAGGTAGTGTGTGACGAGGTAGTGGTGTGACTAGGTATTATATGGTACTAGTGGTGTGACTAGGTATTATATGGTACTAGTAGTGTGACTAGGTATTATATGGTACTAGTGGTGTGACTAGGTAGTGGTGTGACTGGGTAGTGGTGTGACTAGGTATTATATGGTACTAGTGGTGTGACTAGGTAGTGGTGTGACTAGGTGGTGGTGTGACTAGGTAGTGGTGTGACTAGGTATGGTATAGTGGTGTGACTAGGTAGTGGTGTGACTAGGTAGTGTGACTAGGTGGTGGTGTGACTAGGTGGTGGTGTGACTAGGTAGTGGTGTGACTAGGTGGTGTGTGACTAGGTAGTGGTGTGACTAGGTAGCGGTGTGACTAGGTAGTAGTGTGACTAGGTGGCGGTGTGACTAGGTAGTGGTGTGACTAGGTATTATATGGTACTAGTGGTGTGACTAGGTAGTGGTGTGACTAGGTAGTGGTGTGACTAGGTGGTGGTGTGACTAGGTAGTGGTGTGACTAGGTGGCAGTGTGACTAGGTAGCGGTGTGACTAGGTGGCGGTGTGACTAGGTAGCGGTGTGACTAGGTAGTGGTGTGACTAGGTAGCAGCGTGACTAGGTAGTGGTGTGACTAGGTAGTGGTGTGACTAGGTAGTGGTGTGACTAGGTGGTGGTGTGACTAGGTGGTGGTGTGACTAGGTGGTGGTGTGACTAGGTAGTGGTGTGACTAGGTGGTGGTGTGACTAGGTAGTGGTGTGACTAGATAGTGATGTGACTAGGTGGTGGTGTGACTAGGTGGTGGTGTGACTAGGTAGTGGTGTGACTAGGTAGTGGTGTGACTAGGTAGTGGTGTGACTAGGTAGTGGTGTGACCAGGTAGTGGTGTGACTAGGTGGTGGTGGTGTGACTAGGTAGTGGTGTGACTAGGCAGTGGTGTGACTAGATAGTGATGTGACTAGGTAGTGGTGTGACTAGGTAGTGGTGTGACTAGGTAGTGGTATGACTAGGTATTATATGGTACTAGTGGTGTGACTAGGTAGTGGTGTGACTAGGTAGTGGTGTGACTAGGTATTATATGGTACTAGTGGTGTGACTAGGTAGTGGTGTACTAGGTAGTGGTGTGACTAGGTAGTGGTATGACTAGGTATTATATGGTACTAGTGGTGTGACTAGGTAATGGTGTGACTAGGTAGTGGTGTGACTAGGTATTATATGGTACTAGTGGTGTGACTAGGTAGTGGTGTGACTAGGTAGTGGTGTGACTAGGTAGTGGTGTGACTAGGTATTATATGGTACTAGTGGTGTGACTAGGTAGTGGTGTGAGTGTGACTAGGTAGTGGTGTGACTAGGTAGTGGTGTGACTAGGTGTGGTGTGACTAGGTATTATATGGTACTAGTGGTGTGACTAGGTAGTGGTGTGACTAGGTAGTGGTGTGACTAGGTGGTGGTGTGACTAGGTAGTGGTGTGACTAGGTGGCAGTGTGACTAGGTAGCGGTGTGACTAGGTGGCGGTGTGACTAGGTAGCCGTGTGACTAGGTAGTGGTGTGACTAGGTAGCAGCGTGACTAGGTAGTGGTGTGACTAGGTAGTGGTGTGACTAGGTGGTGGTGTGACTAGGTGGTGGTGTGACTAGGTGTTGGTGTGACTAGGTAGTGGTGTGACTAGGTGGTGGTGTGACTAGGTAGTGGTGTGACTAGGTAGCGGTGTGACTAGGTAGTAGTGTGACTAGGTGGCGGTGTGACTAGGTAGTGGTGTGACTAGGTATTATATGGTACTAGTGGTGTGACTAGGTAGTGGTGTGACTAGGTAGTGGTGTGACTAGGTGGTGGTGTGACTAGGTAGTGGTGTGACTAGGTGGCAGTGTGACTAGGTAGCGGTGTGACTAGGTGGCGGTGTGACTAGGTAGCGGTGTGACTAGGTAGTGGTGTGACTAGGTAGCAGCGTGACTAGGTAGTGGTGTGACTAGGTAGTGGTGTGACTAGGTGGTGGTGTGACTAGGTGGTGGTGTGACTAGGTGGTGGTGTGACTAGGTAGTGGTGTGACTAGGTGGTGGTGTGACTAGGTAGTGGTGTGACTAGATAGTGATGTGACTAGGTGGTGGTGTGACTAGGTGGTGGTGTGACTAGGTAGTGGTGTGTCTAGATAGTGATGTGACTAGGTAGTGGTGTGACTAGGTAGTGGTGTGACTAGGTAGTGGTGTGACTAGGTGGTGGTGGTGTGACTAGGTAGTGGTGTGACTAGGCAGTGGTGTGACTAGGTAGTGGATGTGACTAGGATAGTGGTGTGACTAGGTAGTGGTGTGACTAGGTAGTGGTATGACTAGGTATTATATGGTACTAGTGGTGTGACTAGGTAGTGGTGTGACTAGGTAGTGGTGTGACTAGGTATTATATGGTACGTGGTGTGACTAGGTAGTGGTGTGACTAGGTAGTGGTGTGACTAGGTAGTGGTGTGACTAGGTATTATATGGTACTAGTGGTGTGACTAGGTAGTGGTGTGACTAGGTAGTGGTGTGACTAGGTATTATATGGTACTAGTGGTGTGACTAGGTAGTGGTGTGACTAGGTAGTGGTGTGACTAGGTATTATATGGTACTAGTGGTGTGACTAGGTAGTGGTGTGACTAGGTAGTGGTGTGACTAGGTAGTGGTGTGACTAGGTATTATATGGTACTAGTGGTGTGACTAGGTAGTGGTGTGACTAGGTGGTGGTGTGACTAGGTGGTGGTGTGACTAGGTATTATATGGTACTAGTGGTGTGACTAGGTAGTGGTGTGACTAGGTAGTGGTGTGACTAGGTGGTGGTGTGACTAGGTAGTGGTGTGACTAGGTGGCAGTGTGACTAGGTAGCGGTGTGACTAGGTGGCGGTGTGACTAGGTAGCGGTGTGACTAGGTAGTGGTGTGACTAGGTAGCAGCGTGACTAGGTAGTGGTGTGACTAGGTAGTGGTGTGACTAGGTGGTGGTGTGACTAGGTGGTGGTGTGACTAGGTGGTGGTGTGACTAGGTGGTGGTGTGACTAGGTAGTGGTGTGACTAGATAGTGATGTGACTAGGTGGTGGTGTGACTAGGTGGTGGTGTGACTAGGTAGTGGTGTGTCTAGATAGTGATGTGACTAGGTAGTGGTGTGACCAGGTAGTGGTGTGACTAGGTGGTGGTGGTGTGACTAGGTAGTGGTGTGACTAGGCAGTGGTGTGACTAGATAGTGATGTGACTAGGTAGTGGTGTGACTAGGTAGTGGTGTGACTAGGTAGTGGTATGACTAGGTATTATATGGTACTAGTGGTGTGACTAGGTAATGGTGTGACTAGGTAGTGGTGTGACTAGGTATTATATGGTACTAGTGGTGTGACTAGGTAGTGGTGTGACTAGGTAGTGGTGTGACTAGGTATTATATGGTACTAGTGGTGTGACTAGGTAGTGGTGTGACTAGGTGGTGGTGTGACTAGGTGGTGGTGTGACTAGGTATTATATGGTACTAGTGGTGTGACTAGGTAGTGGTGTGACTAGGTAGTGGTGTGACTAGGTAGTGGTGTGACTAGGTATTATATGGTACTAGTGGTGTGACTAGGTAGTGGTGTGACTAGGTAGTGGTGTGACTAGGTATTATATGGTACTAGTGGTGTGACTAGGTAGTGGTGTGACTAGGTAGTGGTGTGACTAGGTGGTGGTGTGACTAGATAGTGATGTGACTAGGTAGTGGTGTGACTAGGTAGTGGTGTGACTAGGTATTATATGGTACTAGTGGTGTGACTAGGTAGTGGTGTGACTAGGTAGTGGTGTGACTAGGTGGTGGTGTGACTAGGTAGTGGTGTGACTAGGTGGTGGTGTGACTAGGTGGTGGTGTGACTAGGTAGTGGTGTGACTAGGTGGTGGTGTGACTAGATAGTGATGTGACTAGGTAGTGGTGTGACTAGGTAGTGGTGTGACTAGGTAGTGGTGTGACTAGGTATTATATGGTACTAGTGGTGTGACGAGGTAGTGGTGTGACTAGGTATTATATGGTACTAGTGGTGTGACTAGGTATTATATGGTACTAGTGGTGTGATTAGGTAGTGGTGTAACTAGGTAGTGGTGTGACGAGGTCGTGGTGTGACTAGGTATTATATGGTACTAGTGGTGTGACTAGGTATTATATGGTACTAGTAGTGTGACTAGGTATTATATGGTACTAGTGGTGTGACTAGGTAGTGGTGTGACTGGGTAGTGGTGTGACTAGGTATTATATGGTACTAGTGGTGTGACTAGGTAGTGGTGTGACTAGGTGGTGGTGTGACTAGGTAGTGGTGTGACTAGGTATTATATGGTACTAGTGGTGTGACTAGGTAGTGGTGTGACTAGGTAGTGGTGTGACTAGGTAGTGGTGTGACTAGGTATTATATGGTACTAGTGGTGTGACTAGGTAGTGGTGTGACTAGGTAGTGGTGTGACTAGGTGGTGGTGTGACTAGGTAGTGGTGTGACTAGGTGGCAGTGTGACTAGGTAGCGGTGTGACTAGGTGGCGGTGTGACTAGGTAGCCGTGTGACTAGGTAGTGGTGTGACTAGGTAGCAGCGTGACTAGGTAGTGGTGTGACTAGGTAGTGGTGTGACTAGGTGGTGGTGTGACTAGGTGGTGGTGTGACTAGGTGTGGTGTGACTAGGTAGTGGTGTGACTAGGTGGTGGTGTGACTAGGTAGTGGTGTGACTAGGTAGCGGTGTGACTAGGTAGTAGTGTGACTAGGTGGCGGTGTGACTAGGTAGTGGTGTGACTAGGTATTATATGGTACTAGTGGTGTGACTAGGTAGTGGTGTGACTAGGTAGTGGTGTGACTAGGTGGTGGTGTGACTAGGTAGTGGTGTGACTAGGTGGCAGTGTGACTAGGTAGCGGTGTGACTAGGTGGCGGTGTGACTAGGTAGCGGTGTGACTAGGTAGTGGTGTGACTAGGTAGTGGTGTGACTAGGTAGTGGTGTGACTAGGTAGTGTGTGACTAGGTGGTGGTGTGACTAGGTATTATATGGTACTAGTGGTGTGACTAGGTATGGTGTGACTAGGTAGTGATGTGACTAGGTAGTGGTGTGACTAGGTAGTGGTGTGACTAGGTAGTGGTATGACTAGGTATTATATGGTACTAGTGGTGTGACTAGGTAATGGTGTGACTAGGTAGTGGTGTGACTAGGTATTATATGTACTAGTGGTGTGACTAGGTAGTGGTGTGACTAGGTAGTGGTGTGACTAGGTAGTGGTGTGACTAGGTATTATATGGTACTAGTGGTGTGACTAGGTAGTGGTGTGACTAGGTGGTGGTGTGACTAGGTGGTGGTGTGACTAGGTATTATATGGTACTAGTGGTGTGACTAGGTAGTGGTGTGACTAGGTAGTGGTGTGACTAGGTGGTGGTGTGACTAGGTAGTGGTGTGACTAGGTGGCAGTGTGACTAGGTAGCGGTGTGACTAGGTGGCGGTGTGACTAGGTAGCGGTGTGACTAGGTAGTGGTGTGACTAGGTAGCAGCGTGACTAGGTAGTGGTGTGACTAGGTAGTGGTGTGACTAGGTGGTGGTGTGACTAGGTGGTGGTGTGACTAGGTGGTGGTGTGACTAGGTGGTGGTGTGACTAGGTAGTGGTGTGACTAGATAGTGATGTGACTAGGTGGTGGTGTGACTAGGTGGTGGTGTGACTAGGTAGTGGTGTGTCTAGATAGTGATGTGACTAGGTAGTGGTGTGACTAGGTAGTGGTGTGACTAGGTAGTGGTGTGACCAGGTAGTGGTGTGACTAGGTGGTGGTGGTGTGACTAGGTAGTGGTGTGACTAGGCAGTGGTGTGACTAGATAGTGATGTGACTAGGTAGTGGTGTGACTAGGTAGTGGTGTGACTAGGTAGTGGTATGACTAGGTATTATATGGTACTAGTGGTGTGACTAGGTAATGGTGTGACTAGGTAGTGGTGTGACTAGGTATTATATGGTACTAGTGGTGTGACTAGGTAGTGGTGTGACTAGGTAGTGGTGTGACTAGGTATTATATGGTACTAGTGGTGTGACTAGGTAGTGGTGTGACTAGGTGGTGGTGTGACTAGGTGGTGGTGTGACTAGGTATTATATGGTACTAGTGGTGTGACTAGGTAGTGGTGTGACTAGGTAGTGGTGTGACTAGGTAGTGGTGTGACTAGGTATTATATGGTACTAGTGGTGTGACTAGGTAGTGGTGTGACTAGGTAGTGGTGTGACTAGGTATTATATGGTACTAGTGGTGTGACTAGGTAGTGGTGTGACTAGGTAGTGGTGTGACTAGGTAGTGGTGTGACTAGGTATTATATGGTACTAGTGGTGTGACTAGGTAGTGGTGTGACTAGGTAGTGGTGTGACTAGGTGGTGGTGTGACTAGGTAGTGGTGTGACTAGGTGGTGGTGTGACTAGGTGGTGGTGTGACTAGGTAGTGGTGTGACTAGGTGGTGGTGTGACTAGATAGTGATGTGACTAGGTAGTGGTGTGACTAGGTAGTGGTGTGACTAGGTAGTGGTGTGACTAGGTATTATATGGTACTAGTGGTGTGACGAGGTAGTGGTGTGACTAGGTATTATATGGTACTAGTGGTGTGACTAGGTATTATATGGTACTAGTGGTGTGATTAGGTAGTGGTGTAACTAGGTAGTGGTGTGACGAGGTCGTGGTGTGACTAGGTATTATATGGTACTAGTGGTGTGACTAGGTATTATATGGTACTAGTAGTGTGACTAGGTATTATATGGTACTAGTGGTGTGACTAGGTAGTGGTGTGACTGGGTAGTGGTGTGACTAGGTATTATATGGTACTAGTGGTGTGACTAGGTAGTGGTGTGACTAGGTGGTGGTGTGACTAGGTAGTGGTGTGACTAGGTATTATATGGTACTAGTGGTGTGACTAGGTAGTGGTGTGACTAGGTAGTGGTGTGACTAGGTAGTGGTGTGACTAGGTATTATATGGTACTAGTGGTGTGACTAGGTAGTGGTGTGACTAGGTAGTGGTGTGACTAGGTGGTGGTGTGACTAGGTAGTGGTGTGACTAGGTGGCAGTGTGACTAGGTAGCGGTGTGACTAGGTGGCGGTGTGACTAGGTAGCCGTGTGACTAGGTAGTGGTGTGACTAGGTAGCAGCGTGACTAGGTAGTGGTGTGACTAGGTAGTGGTGTGACTAGGTGGTGGTGTGACTAGGTGGTGGTGTGACTAGGTGGTGGTGGTGGGTGACTAGGTGGTGGTGTGACTAGGTGGTGGTGTGACTAGGTAGTGGTGTGACTAGGTAGCGGTGTGACTAGGTAGTAGTGTGACTAGGTGGCGGTGTGACTAGGTAGTGGTGTGACTAGGTATTATATGGTACTAGTGGTGTGACTAGGTAGTGGTGTGACTAGGTAGGGGTGTGACTAGGTGGTGGTGTGACTAGGTAGTGGTGTGACTAGGTGGCAGTGTGACTAGGTAGCGGTGTGACTAGGTGGCGGTGTGACTAGGTAGCGGTGTGACTAGGTAGTGGTGTGACTAGGTAGCAGCGTGACTAGGTAGTGGTGTGACTAGGTAGTGGTGTGACTAGGTGGTGGTGTGACTAGGTGGTGGTGTGACTAGGTGGTGGTGTGATTAGGTAGTGGTGTGACTAGGTGGTGGTGTGACTAGGTAGTGGTGTGACTAGGTATTATATGGTACTAGTGGTGTGACTAGGTAGTGGTGTGACTAGGTAGTGGTGTGACTAGGTATTATATGGTACTAGTGGTGTGACTAGGTAGTGGTGTGACTAGGTAGTGGTGTGACTAGGTAGTGGTATGACTAGGTATTATATGGTACTAGTGGTGTGACTAGGTAATGGTGTGACTAGGTAGTGGTGTGACTAGGTATTATATGTTACTAGTGGTGTGACTAGGTAGTGGTGTGACTAGGTAGTGGTGTGACTAGGTAGTGGTGTGACTAGGTATTATATGGTACTAGTGGTGTGACTAGGTAGTGGTGTGACTAGGTGGTGGTGTGACTAGGTGGTGGTGTGACTAGGTATTATATGGTACTAGTGGTGTGACTAGGTAGTGGTGTGACTAGGTAGTGGTGTGACTAGGTGGTGGTGTGACTAGGTAGTGGTGTGACTAGGTGGCAGTGTGACTAGGTAGCGGTGTGACTAGGTGGCGGTGTGACTAGGTAGTGGTGTGACTAGGTAGTGGTGTGACTAGGTAGCAGCGTGACTAGGTAGTGGTGTGACTAGGTAGTGGTGTGACTAGGTGGTGGTGTGACTAGGTGGTGGTGTGACTAGGTGGTGGTGTGACTAGGTGGTGGTGTGACTAGGTAGTGGTGTGACTAGATAGTGATGTGACTAGGTGGTGGTGTGACTAGGTGGTGGTGTGACTAGGTAGTGGTGTGTCTAGATAGTGATGTGACTAGGTAGTGGTGTGACTAGGTAGTGGTGTGACTAGGTAGTGGTGTGACCAGGTAGTGGTGTGACTAGGTGGTGGTGGTGTGACTAGGTAGTGGTGTGACTAGGCAGTGGTGTGACTAGATAGTGATGTGACTAGGTAGTGGTGTGACTAGGTAGTGGTGTGACTAGGTAGTGGTATGACTAGGTATTATATGGTACTAGTGGTGTGACTAGGTAATGGTGTGACTAGGTAGTGGTGTGACTAGGTATTATATGGTACTAGTGGTGTGACTAGGTAGTGGTGTGACTAGGTAGTGGTGTGACTAGGTATTGATAGTGGTGACTAGGGTGGTGTGACTAGGTAGTGGTGTGACTAGGTGGTGGTGTGACTAGGTAGTGGTGTGACTAGGTAGTGGTGTGACTAGGTAGTGGTGTGACTAGGTAGTGGTGTGACTAGGTAGTGGTGTGACTAGGTAGTGGTGTGACTAGGTAGTGGTGTGACTAGGTATTATATGGTACTAGTGGTGTGACTAGGTAGTGGTGTGACTAGGTCAGTGGTGTGACTAGGTATTATGATGGTACTAGTGGTGTGACTAGGTAGTGGTGTGACTAGGTAGTGGTGTGACTAGGTATTATATGGTACTAGTGGTGTGACTAGGTAGTGGTGTGACTAGGTAGTGGTGTGACTAGGTGGTGGTGTGACTAGGTAGTGGTGTGACTAGGTGGTGGTGTGACTAGGTGGTGGTGTGACTAGGTAGTGGTGTGACTAGGTGGTGGTGTGACTAGATAGTGATGTGACTAGGTAGTGGTGTGACTAGGTAGTGGTGTGACTAGGTAGTGGTGTGACTAGGTATTATATGGTACTAGTGGTGTGACGAGGTAGTGGTGTGACTAGGTATTATATGGTACTAGTGGTGTGACTAGGTATTATATGGTACTAGTGGTGTGATTAGGTAGTGGTGTAACTAGGTAGTGGTGTGACGAGGTCGTGGTGTGACTAGGTATTATATGGTACTAGTGGTGTGACTAGGTATTATATGGTACTAGTAGTGTGACTAGGTATTATATGGTACTAGTGGTGTGACTAGGTAGTGGTGTGACTGGGTAGTGGTGTGACTAGGTATTATATGGTACTAGTGGTGTGACTAGGTAGTGGTGTGACTAGGTGGTGGTGTGACTAGGTAGTGGTGTGACTAGGTATTATATGGTACTAGTGGTGTGACTAGGTAGTGGTGTGACTAGGTAGTGGTGTGACTAGGTAGTGGTGTGACTAGGTATTATATGGTACTAGTGGTGTGACTAGGTAGTGGTGTGACTAGGTAGTGGTGTGACTAGGTGGTGGTGTGACTAGGTAGTGGTGTGACTAGGTGGCAGTGTGACTAGGTAGCGGTGTGACTAGGTGGCGGTGTGACTAGGTAGCCGTGTGACTAGGTAGTGGTGTGACTAGGTAGCAGCGTGACTAGGTAGTGGTGTGACTAGGTAGTGGTGTGACTAGGTGGTGGTGTGACTAGGTGGTGGTGTGACTAGGTGTTGGTGTGACTAGGTAGTGGTGTGACTAGGTGGTGGTGTGACTAGGTAGTGGTGTGACTAGGTAGCGGTGTGACTAGGTAGTAGTGTGACTAGGTGGCGGTGTGAGTAGGTAGTGGTGTGACTAGGTATTATATGGTACTAGTGGTGTGACTAGGTAGTGGTGTGACTAGGTAGGGGTGTGACTAGGTGGTGGTGTGACTAGGTAGTGGTGTGACTAGGTGGCAGTGTGACTAGGTAGCGGTGTGACTAGGTGGCGGTGTGACTAGGTAGCGGTGTGACTAGGTAGTGGTGTGACTAGGTAGCAGCGTGACTAGGTAGTGGTGTGACTAGGTAGTGGTGTGACTAGGTGGTGGTGTGACTAGGTGGTGGTGTGACTAGGTGGTGGTGTGATTAGGTAGTGGTGTGACTAGGTGGTGGTGTGACTAGGTAGTGGTGTGACTAGGTATTATATGGTACTAGTGGTGTGACTAGGTAGTGGTGTGACTAGGTAGTGGTGTGACTAGGTATTATATGGTACTAGTGGTGTGACTAGGTAGTGGTGTGACTAGGTAGTGGTGTGACTAGGTAGTGGTATGACTAGGTATTATATGGTACTAGTGGTGTGACTAGGTAATGGTGTGACTAGGTAGTGGTGTGACTAGGTATTATATGTTACTAGTGGTGTGACTAGGTAGTGGTGTGACTAGGTAGTGGTGTGACTAGGTAGTGGTGTGACTAGGTATTATATGGTACTAGTGGTGTGACTAGGTAGTGGTGTGACTAGGTGGTGGTGTGACTAGGTGGTGGTGTGACTAGGTATTATATGGTACTAGTGGTGTGACTAGGTAGTGGTGTGACTAGGTAGTGGTGTGACTAGGTGGTGGTGTGACTAGGTAGTGGTGTGACTAGGTGGCAGTGTGACTAGGTAGCGGTGTGACTAGGTGGCGGTGTGACTAGGTAGTGGTGTGACTAGGTAGTGGTGTGACTAGGTAGCAGCGTGACTAGGTAGTGGTGTGACTAGGTAGTGGCGTGACTAGGTGGTGGCGTGACTAGGTGGTGGTGTGACTAGGTGGTGGTGTGACTAGGTAGTGGTGTGACTAGATAGTGATGTGACTAGGTGGTGGTGTGACTAGGTGGTGGTGTGACTAGGTGGTGGTGTGTCTAGATAGTGATGTGACTAGGTAGTGGTGTGACTAGGTAGTGGTGTGACTAGGTAGTGGTGTGACCAGGTAGTGGTGTGACTAGGTGGTGGTGGTGTGACTAGGTAGTGGTGTGACTAGGCAGTGGTGTGACTAGATAGTGATGTGACTAGGTAGTGGTGTGACTAGGTAGTGGTGTGACTAGGTAGTGGTATGACTAGGTATTATATGGTACTAGTGGTGTGACTAGGTAATGGTGTGACTAGGTAGTGGTGTGACTAGGTATTATATGGTACTAGTGGTGTGACTAGGTAGTGGTGTGACTAGGTAGTGGTGTGACTAGGTATTATATGGTACTAGTGGTGTGACTAGGTAGTGGTGTGACTAGGTAGTGGTGTGACTAGGTATTATATGGTACTAGTGGTGTGACTAGGTAGTGGTGTGACTAGGTAGTGGTGTGACTAGGTGGTGGTGTGACTAGATAGTGATGTGACTAGGTAGTGGTGTGACTAGGTAGTGGTGTGACTAGGTAGTGGTGTGACTAGGTATTATATGGTACTAGTGGTGTGACGAGGTAGTGGTGTGACTAGGTATTATATGGTACTAGTGGTGTGACTAGGTATTATATGGTACTAGTGGTGTGATTAGGTAGTGGTGTAACTAGGTAGTGGTGTGACGAGGGAGTGGTGTGACTAGGGATTATATGGTACTAGTGGTGTGACTAGGTATTATATGGTACTAGTAGTGTGACTAGGTATTATATGGTACTAGTGGTGTGACTAGGTAGTGGTGTGACTGGGTAGTGGTGTGACTAGGTATTATATGGTACTAGTGGTGTGACTAGGTAGTAGTGTGACTAGGTGGCGGTGTGACTAGGTAGTGGTGTGACTAGGTATTATATGGTACTAGTGGTGTGACTAGGTAGTGGTGTGACTAGGTAGGGGTGTGACTAGTTGGTGGTGTGACTAGGTAGTGGTGTGACTAGGTGGCAGTGTGACTAGGTAGCGGTGTGACTAGGTGGCGGTGTGACTAGGTAGCGGTGTGACTAGGTAGTGGTGTGACTATGTAGCAGCGTGACTAGGTAGTGGTGTGACTAGGTAGTGGTGTGACTAGGTAGTGGTGTGACTAGATAGTGGTGTGACTAGGTAGTGGTGTGACTAGGTAGTGGTGTGACTAGGTAGTGGTATGATTAGGTATTATATGGTACTAGTGGTGTGACTAGGTAATGGTGTGACTAGGTAGTGGTGTGACTAGGTATTATATGGTACTAGTGGTGTGACTAGGTAGTGGTGTGACTAGGTAGTGGTGTGACTAGGTATTATATGGTACTAGTGGTGTGACTAGGTAGTGGTGTGACTAGGTGGTGGTGTGACTAGGTGGTGGTGTGACTAGGTATTATATGGTACTAGTGGTGTGACTAGGTAGTGGTGTGACTAGGTAGTGGTGTGACTAGGTAGTGGTGTGACTAGGTATTATATGGTACTAGTGGTGTGACTAGGTAGTGGTGTGACTAGGTAGTGGTGTGACTAGGTATTATATGGTACTAGTGGTGTGACTAGGTAGTGGTGTGACTAGGTAGTGGTGTGACTAGGTAGTGGTGTGACTAGGTAGTGGTGTGACTAGGTATTATATGGTACTAGTGGTGTGACTAGGTAGTGGTGTGACTAGGTAGTGGTGTGACTAGGTATTATATGGTACTAGTGGTGTGACTAGGTAGTGGTGTGACTAGGTAGTGGTGTGACTAGGTGGTGGTGTGACTAGGTAGTGGTGTGACTAGGTGGTGGTGTGACTAGGTGGTGGTGTGACTAGGTAGTGGTGTGACTAGGTGGTGGTGTGACTAGATAGTGATGTGACTAGGTAGTGGTGTGACTAGGTAGTGGTGTGACTAGGTAGTGGTGTGACTAGGTATTATATGGTACTAGTGGTGTGACGAGGTAGTGGTGTGACTAGGTAGTGGTGTGACTAGGTAGTGGTGTGACTAGGTATTATATGGTGACTAGGTAGGTGTGACTAGGTATTATATGGTACTAGTGGTGTGACTAGGTAGTGGTGTGACTGGGTAGTGGTGTGACTAGGTATTATATGGTACTAGTGGTGTGACTAGGTAGTAGTGTGACTAGGTGGCGGTGTGACTAGGTAGTGGTGTGACTAGGTATTATATGGTACTAGTGGTGTGACTAGGTAGTGGTGTGACTAGGTAGGGGTGTGACTAGTTGGTGGTGTGACTAGGTAGTGGTGTGACTAGGTGGCAGTGTGACTAGGTAGCGGTGTGACTAGGTGGCGGTGTGACTAGGTAGCGGTGTGACTAGGTAGTGGTGTGACTAGGTAGCAGCGTGACTAGGTAGTGGTGTGACTAGGTAGTGGTGTGACTAGGTAGTGGTGTGACTAGATAGTGGTGTGACTAGGTAGTGGTGTGACTAGGTAGTGGTGTGACTAGGTAGTGGTATGATTAGGTATTATATGGTACTAGTGGTGTGACTAGGTAATGGTGTGACTAGGTAGTGGTGTGACTAGGTATTATATGGTACTAGTGGTGTGACTAGGTAGTGGTGTGACTAGGTAGTGGTGTGACTAGGTATTATATGGTACTAGTGGTGTGACTAGGTAGTGGTGTGACTAGGTGGTGGTGTGACTAGGTGGTGGTGTGACTAGGTATTATATGGTACTAGTGGTGTGACTAGGTAGTGGTGTGACTAGGTAGTGGTGTGACTAGGTAGTGGTGTGACTAGGTATTATATGGTACTAGTGGTGTGACTAGGTAGTGGTGTGACTAGGTAGTGGTGTGACTAGGTATTATATGGTACTAGTGGTGTGACTAGGTAGTGGTGTGACTAGGTAGTGGTGTGACTAGGTAGTGGTGTGACTAGGTAGTGGTGTGACTAGGTATTATATGGTACTAGTGGTGTGACTAGGTAGTGGTGTGACTAGGTAGTGGTGTGACTAGGTATTATATGGTACTAGTGGTGTGACTAGGTAGTGGTGTGACTAGGTAGTGGTGTGACTAGGTGGTGGTGTGACTAGGTAGTGGTGTGACTAGGTGGTGGTGTGACTAGGTGGTGGTGTGACTAGGTAGTGGTGTGACTAGGTGGTGGTGTGACTAGGTAGTGGTGTGACTAGGTAGTGGTGTGACTAGGTAGTGGTGTGACTAGGTAGTGGTGTGACTAGGTATTATATGGTACTAGTGGTGTGACGAGGTAGTGGTGTGACTAGGTATTATATGGTACTAGTGGTGTGACTAGGTATTATATGGTACTAGTGGTGTGATTAGGTAGTGGTGTAACTAGGTAGTGGTGTGACGAGGTCGTGGTGTGACTAGGTATTATATGGTACTAGTGGTGTGACTAGGTATTATATGGTACTAGTAGTGTGACTAGGTATTATATGGTACTAGTGGTGTGACTAGGTAGTGGTGTGACTGGGTAGTGGTGTGACTAGGTATTATATGGTACTAGTGGTGTGACTAGGTAGTGGTGTGACTAGGTGGTGGTGTGACTAGGTAGTGGTGTGACTAGGTATTATATGGTACTAGTGGTGTGACTAGGTAGTGGTGTGACTAGGTAGTGGTGTGACTAGGTAGTGGTGTGACTAGGTATTATATGGTACTAGTGGTGTGACTAGGTAGTGGTGTGACTAGGTAGTGGTGTGACTAGGTGGTGGTGTGACTAGGTAGTGGTGTGACTAGGTGGCAGTGTGA
Organism: Salmo salar; assembly: GCF_965601325.2. Taxonomy (NCBI): domain Eukaryota; kingdom Metazoa; phylum Chordata; class Actinopteri; order Salmoniformes; family Salmonidae; genus Salmo; species Salmo salar. The sequence continues at coordinate 53,049,398 of NC_138299.1, forward strand.
CTAGGTAGCGGTGTGACTAGGTGGCGGTGTGACTAGGTAGCCGTGTGACTAGGTAGTGGTGTGACTAGGTAGCAGCGTGACTAGGTAGTGGTGTGACTAGGTAGTGGTGTGACTAGGTGGTGGTGTGACTAGGTGGTGGTGTGACTAGGTGTTGGTGTGACTAGGTAGTGGTGTGACTAGGTGGTGGTGTGACTAGGTAGTGGTGTGACTAGGTAGCGGTGTGACTAGGTAGTAGTGTGACTAGGTGGCGGTGTGACTAGGTAGTGGTGTGACTAGGTATTATATGGTACTAGTGGTGTGACTAGGTAGTGGTGTGACTAGGTAGGGGTGTGACTAGGTGGTGGTGTGACTAGGTAGTGGTGTGACTAGGTGGCAGTGTGACTAGGTAGCGGTGTGACTAGGTGGCGGTGTGACTAGGTAGCGGTGTGACTAGGTAGTGGTGTGACTAGGTAGCAGCGTGACTAGGTAGTGGTGTGACTAGGTAGTGGTGTGACTAGGTGGTGGTGTGACTAGGTGGTGGTGTGACTAGGTGGTGGTGTGATTAGGTAGTGGTGTGACTAGGTGGTGGTGTGACTAGGTAGTGGTGTGACTAGATAGTGATGTGACTAGGTGGTGGTGTGACTAGGTGGTGGTGTGACTAGGTAGTGGTGTGTCTAGATAGTGATGTGACTAGGTAGTGGTGTGACTAGGTAGTGGTGTGACTAGGTAGTGGTGTGACCAGGTAGTGGTGTGACTAGGTGGTGGTGGTGTGACTAGGTAGTGGTGTGACTAGGCAGTGGTGTGACTAGATAGTGATGTGACTAGGTAGTGGTGTGACTAGGTAGTGGTGTGACTAGGTAGTGGTATGACTAGGTATTATATGGTACTAGTGGTGTGACTAGGTAATGGTGTGACTAGGTAGTGGTGTGACTAGGTATTATATGGTACTAGTGGTGTGACTAGGTAGTGGTGTGACTAGGTAGTGGTGTGACTAGGTAGTGGTGTGACTAGGTATTATATGGTACTAGTGGTGTGACTAGGTAGTGGTGTGACTAGGTAGTGGTGTGACTAGGTAGTGGTATGACTAGGTATTATATGGTACTAGTGGTGTGACTAGGTAATGGTGTGACTAGGTAGTGGTGTGACTAGGTATTATATGGTACTAGTGGTGTGACTAGGTAGTGGTGTGACTAGGTAGTGGTGTGACTAGGTAGTGGTGTGACTAGGTATTATATGGTACTAGTGGTGTGACTAGGTAGTGGTGTGACTAGGTGGTGGTGTGACTAGGTGGTGGTGTGACTAGGTATTATATGGTACTAGTGGTGTGACTAGGTAGTGGTGTGACTAGGTAGTGGTGTGACTAGGTGGTGGTGTGACTAGGTAGTGGTGTGACTAGGTGGCAGTGTGACTAGGTAGCGGTGTGACTAGGTGGCGGTGTGACTAGGTAGTGGTGTGACTAGGTAGTGGTGTGACTAGGTAGCAGCGTGACTAGGTAGTGGTGTGACTAGGTAGTGGTGTGACTAGGTGGTGGTGTGACTAGGTGGTGGTGTGACTAGGTGGTGGTGTGACTAGGTAGTGGTGTGACTAGATAGTGATGTGACTAGGTGGTGGTGTGACTAGGTGGTGGTGTGACTAGGTAGTGGTGTGTCTAGATAGTGATGTGACTAGGTAGTGGTGTGACTAGGTAGTGGTGTGACTAGGTAGTGGTGTGACCAGGTAGTGGTGTGACTAGGTGGTGGTGGTGTGACTAGGTAGTGGTGTGACTAGGCAGTGGTGTGACTAGATAGTGATGTGACTAGGTAGTGGTGTGACTAGGTAGTGGTGTGACTAGGTAGTGGTGTGACTAGGTAGTGGTGTGACTAGGTATTATATGGTACTAGTGGTGTGACTAGGTAATGGTGTGACTAGGTAGTGGTGTGACTAGGTATTATATGGTACTAGTGGTGTGACTAGGTAGTGGTGTGACTAGGTAGTGGTGTGACTAGGTATTATATGGTACTAGTGGTGTGACTAGGTAGTGGTGTGACTAGGTGGTGGTGTGACTAGGTGGTGGTGTGACTAGGTATTATATGGTACTAGTGGTGTGACTAGGTAGTGGTGTGACTAGGTAGTGGTGTGACTAGGTAGTGGTGTGACTAGGTATTATATGGTACTAGTGGTGTGACTAGGTAGTGGTGTGACTAGGTAGTGGTGTGACTAGGTATTATATGGTACTAGTGGTGTGACTAGGTAGTGGTGTGACTAGGTAGTGGTGTGACTAGGTGGTGGTGTGACTAGATAGTGATGTGACTAGGTAGTGGTGTGACTAGGTAGTGGTGTGACTAGGTAGTGGTGTGACTAGGTATTATATGGTACTAGTGGTGTGACGAGGTAGTGGTGTGACTAGGTATTATATGGTACTAGTGGTGTGACTAGGTATTATATGGTACTAGTGGTGTGATTAGGTAGTGGTGTAACTAGGTAGTGGTGTGACGAGGTAGTGGTGTGACTAGGTATTATATGGTACTAGTGGTGTGACTAGGTATTATATGGTACTAGTAGTGTGACTAGGTATTATATGGTACTAGTGGTGTGACTAGGTAGTGGTGTGACTGGGTAGTGGTGTGACTAGGTATTATATGGTACTAGTGGTGTGACTAGGTAGTAGTGTGACTAGGTGGCGGTGTGACTAGGTAGTGGTGTGACTAGGTATTATATGGTACTAGTGGTGTGACTAGGTAGTGGTGTGACTAGGTAGGGGTGTGACTAGGTGGTGGTGTGACTAGGTAGTGGTGTGACTAGGTGGCAGTGTGACTAGGTAGCGGTGTGACTAGGTGGCGGTGTGACTAGGTAGCGGTGTGACTAGGTAGTGGTGTGACTAGGTAGCAGCGTGACTAGGTAGTGGTGTGACTAGGTAGTGGTGTGACTAGGTAGTGGTGTGACTAGATAGTGGTGTGACTAGGTAGTGGTGTGACTATGTAGTGGTGTGACTAGGTAGTGGTGTGACTAGGTATTATATGGTACTAGTGGTGTGACTAGGTAGTGGTGTGACTAGGTAGTGGTGTGACTAGGTGGTGGTGGTGTGACTAGGTAGTGGTGTGTCTAGGTCAGTGGTGTGACTAGATAGTGGTGTGACTAGGTAGTGGTGTGACTAGGTAGTGGTGTGACTAGGTAGTGGTATGACTTAGGTGATTATATGGTACTAGTGGTGTGACTAGGTAATGGTGTGACTAGGTAGTGGTGTGACTAGGTATTATATGGTACTAGTGGTGTGACTAGGTAGTGGTGTGACTAGGTAGTGGTGTGACTAGGTATTATATGGTACTAGTGGTGTGACTAGGTAGTGGTGTGACTAGGTGGTGGTGTGACTAGGTGGTGGTGTGACTAGGTATTATATGGTACTAGTGGTGTGACTAGGTAGTGGTGTGACTAGGTAGTGGTGTGACTAGGTAGTGGTGTGACTAGGTATTATATGGTACTAGTGGTGTGACTAGGTAGTGGTGTGACTAGGTAGTGGTGTGACTAGGTATTATATGGTACTAGTGGTGTGACTAGGTAGTGGTGTGACTAGGTGGTGGTGTGACTAGGTAGTGGTGTGACTAGGTGGTGGTGTGACTAGGTGGTGGTGTGACTAGGTAGTGGTGTGACTAGGTGGTGGTGTGACTAGATAGTGATGTGACTAGGTAGTGGTGTGACTAGGTAGTGGTGTGACTAGGTAGTGGTGTGACTAGGTATTATATGGTACTAGTGGTGTGACGAGGTAGTGGTGTGACTAGGTATTATATGGTACTAGTGGTGTGACTAGGTATTATATGGTACTAGTGGTGTGATTAGGTAGTGGTGTAACTAGGTAGTGGTGTGACGAGGTCGTGGTGTGACTAGGTATTATATGGTACTAGTGGTGTGACTAGGTATTATATGGTACTAGTAGTGTGACTAGGTATTATATGGTACTAGTGGTGTGACTAGGTAGTGGTGTGACTGGGTAGTGGTGTGACTAGGTATTATATGGTACTAGTGGTGTGACTAGGTAGTGGTGTGACTAGGTGGTGGTGTGACTAGGTAGTGGTGTGACTAGGTATTATATGGTACTAGTGGTGTGACTAGGTAGTGGTGTGACTAGGTAGTGGTGTGACTAGGTATTATATGGTACTAGTGGTGTGACTAGGTAGTGGTGTGACTAGGTAGTGGTGTGACTAGGTGGTGGTGTGACTAGGTAGTGGTGTGACTAGGTGGCAGTGTGACTAGGTAGCGGTGTGACTAGGTGGCGGTGTGACTAGGTAGCCGTGTGACTAGGTAGTGGTGTGACTAGGTAGCAGCGTGACTAGGTAGTGGTGTGACTAGGTAGTGGTGTGACTAGGTGGTGGTGTGACTAGGTGGTGGTGTGACTAGGTGTTGGTGTGACTAGGTAGTGGTGTGACTAGGTGGTGGTGTGACTAGGTAGTGGTGTGACTAGGTAGCGGTGTGACTAGGTAGTAGTGTGACTAGGTGGCGGTGTGACTAGGTAGTGGTGTGACTAGGTATTATATGGTACTAGTGGTGTGACTAGGTAGTGGTGTGACTAGGTAGTGGTGTGACTAGGTGGTGGTGTGACTAGGTAGTGGTGTGACTAGGTGGCAGTGTGACTAGGTAGCGGTGTGACTAGGTGGCGGTGTGACTAGGTAGCGGTGTGACTAGGTAGTGGTGTGACTAGGTAGCAGCGTGACTAGGTAGTGGTGTGACTAGGTAGTGGTGTGACTAGGTGGTGGTGTGACTAGGTGGTGGTGTGACTAGGTGGTGGTGTGACTAGGTAGTGGTGTGACTAGGTGGTGGTGTGACTAGGTAGTGGTGTGACTAGATAGTGATGTGACTAGGTGGTGGTGTGACTAGGTGGTGGTGTGACTAGGTAGTGGTGTGTCTAGATAGTGATGTGACTAGGTAGTGGTGTGACTAGGTAGTGGTGTGACTAGGTAGTGGTGTGACCAGGTAGTGGTGTGACTAGGTGGTGGTGGTGTGACTAGGTAGTGGTGTGACTAGGCAGTGGTGTGACTAGATAGTGATGTGACTAGGTAGTGGTGTGACTAGGTAGTGGTGTGACTAGGTAGTGGTATGACTAGGTATTATATGGTACTAGTGGTGTGACTAGGTAATGGTGTGACTAGGTAGTGGTGTGACTAGGTATTATATGGTACTAGTGGTGTGACTAGGTAGTGGTGTGACTAGGTAGTGGTGTGACTAGGTAGTGGTGTGACTAGGTATTATATGGTACTAGTGGTGTGACTAGGTAGTGGTGTGACTAGGTAGTGGTGTGACTAGGTAGTGGTATGACTAGGTATTATATGGTACTAGTGGTGTGACTAGGTAATGGTGTGACTAGGTAGTGGTGTGACTAGGTATTATATGGTACTAGTGGTGTGACTAGGTAGTGGTGTGACTAGGTAGTGGTGTGACTAGGTAGTGGTGTGACTAGGTATTATATGGTACTAGTGGTGTGACTAGGTAGTGGTGTGACTAGGTGGTGGTGTGACTAGGTGGTGGTGTGACTAGGTATTATATGGTACTAGTGGTGTGACTAGGTAGTGGTGTGACTAGGTAGTGGTGTGACTAGGTGGTGGTGTGACTAGGTAGTGGTGTGACTAGGTGGCAGTGTGACTAGGTAGCGGTGTGACTAGGTGGCGGTGTGACTAGGTAGCGGTGTGACTAGGTAGTGGTGTGACTAGGTAGCAGCGTGACTAGGTAGTGGTGTGACTAGGTGGTGGTGTGACTAGGTGGTGGTGTGACTAGGTGGTGGTGTGACTAGGTAGTGGTGTGACTAGGTGGTGGTGTGACTAGGTAGTGGTGTGACTAGGTAGTGGTGTGACTAGATAGTGATGTGACTAGGTAGTGGTGTGACTAGGTAGTGGTGTGACTAGGTAGTGGTGTGACTAGGTAGTTATGTGGCTAGGTAGTGGTGTGACTAGGTATTATATGGTACTAGTGGTGTGACTAGGTAGTGGTGTGACTAGGTAGTGGTGTGACTAGGTATTATATGGTACTAGTGGTGTGACTAGGTAGTGGTGTGACTAGGTAGTGGTGTGACTAGGTAGTGGTGTGACTAGGTATTATATGGTACTAGTGGTGTGACTAGGTAGTGGTGTGACTAGGTAGTGGTGTGACTAGGTGGTGGTGTGACTAGATAGTGATGTGACTAGGTAGTGGTGTGACTAGGTAGTGGTGTGACTAGGTAGTGGTGTGACTAGGTATTATATGGTACTAGTGGTGTGACGAGGTAGTGGTGTGACTAGGTATTATATGGTACTAGTGGTGTGACTAGGTATTATATGGTACTAGTGGTGTGATTAGGTAGTGGTGTAACTAGGTAGTGGTGTGACGAGGTAGTGGTGTGACTAGGTATTATATGGTACTAGTGGTGTGACTAGGTATTATATGGTACTAGTAGTGTGACTAGGTATTATATGGTACTAGTGGTGTGACTAGGTAGTGGTGTGACTGGGTAGTGGTGTGACTAGGTATTATATGGTACTAGTGGTGTGACTAGGTAGTAGTGTGACTAGGTGGCGGTGTGACTAGGTAGTGGTGTGACTAGGTATTATATGGTACTAGTGGTGTGACTAGGTAGTGGTGTGACTAGGTAGGGGTGTGACTAGGTGGTGGTGTGACTAGGTAGTGGTGTGACTAGGTGGCAGTGTGACTAGGTAGCGGTGTGACTAGGTGGCGGTGTGACTAGGTAGCGGTGTGACTAGGTAGTGGTGTGACTAGGTAGCAGCGTGACTAGGTAGTGGTGTGACTAGGTAGTGGTGTGACTAGGTAGTGGTGTGACTAGATAGTGGTGTGACTAGGTAGTGGTGTGACTATGTAGTGGTGTGACTAGGTAGTGGTGTGACTAGGTATTATATGGTACTAGTGGTGTGACTAGGTAGTGGTGTGACCAGGTAGTGGTGTGACTAGGTGGTGGTGTGACTAGGTAGTGTGTGCTACAGTGGTGTGACTAGATAGTGATGTGACTAGGTAGTGGTGTGACTAGGTAGTGGTGTGACTAGGTAGTGGTATGATTAGGTATTATATGGTACTAGTGGTGTGACTAGGTAATGGTGTGACTAGGTAGTGGTGTGACTAGGTATTATATGGTACTAGTGGTGTGACTAGGTAGTGGTGTGACTAGGTAGTGGTGTGACTAGGTATTATATGGTACTAGTGGTGTGACTAGGTAGTGGTGTGACTAGGTGGTGGTGTGACTAGGTGGTGGTGTGACTAGGTATTATATGGTACTAGTGGTGTGACTAGGTAGTGGTGTGACTAGGTAGTGGTGTGACTAGGTAGTGGTGTGACTAGGTATTATATGGTACTAGTGGTGTGACTAGGTAGTGGTGTGACTAGGTAGTGGTGTGACTAGGTATTATATGGTACTAGTGGTGTGACTAGGTAGTGGTGTGACTAGGTAGTGGTGTGACTAGGTGGTGGTGTGACTAGGTAGTGGTGTGACTAGGTGGTGGTGTGACTAGGTGGTGGTGTGACTAGGTAGTGGTGTGACTAGGTGGTGGTGTGACTAGATAGTGATGTGACTAGGTAGTGGTGTGACTAGGTAGTGGTGTGACTAGGTAGTGGTGTGACTAGGTATTATATGGTACTAGTGGTGTGACGAGGTAGTGGTGTGACTAGGTATTATATGGTACTAGTGGTGTGACTAGGTATTATATGGTACTAGTGGTGTGATTAGGTAGTGGTGTAACTAGGTAGTGGTGTGACGAGGTCGTGGTGTGACTAGGTATTATATGGTACTAGTAGTGTGACTAGGTATTATATGGTACTAGTAGTGTGACTAGGTATTATATGGTACTAGTGGTGTGACTAGGTAGTGGTGTGACTGGGTAGTGGTGTGACTAGGTATTATATGGTACTAGTGGTGTGACTAGGTAGTGGTGTGACTAGGTGGTGGTGTGACTAGGTAGTGGTGTGACTAGGTATTATATGGTACTAGTGGTGTGACTAGGTAGTGGTGTGACTAGGTGGTGGTGTGACTAGGTATTATATGGTACTAGTGGTGTGACTAGGTAGTGGTGTGACTAGGTAGTGGTGTGACTAGGTAGTGGTGTGACTAGGTATTATATGGTACTAGTGGTGTGACTAGGTAGTGGTGTGACTAGATAGTGATGTGACTAGGTAGTGGTGTGACTAGGTAGTGGTGTGACTAGGTAGTGGTGTGACTAGGTATTATATGGTACTAGTGGTGTGACTAGGTAGTGGTGTGACTAGGTAGTGGTGTGACTAGGTAGTGGTGTGACTAGGTAGTGGTGTGACTAGGTAGTGGTTGATAGGTATTATATGGTACTAGTGGTGTGACTAGGTAGTGGTGTGACTAGGTAGTGGTGTGACTAGGTATTATATGGTACTAGTGGTGTGACTAGGTAGTGGTGTGACTAGGTAGTGGTGTGACTAGGTATTATATGGTACTAGTGGTGTGACTAGGTAGTGGTGTGACTAGGTGGTGGTGTGACTAGGTGGTGGTGTGACTAGGTATTATATGGTACTAGTGGTGTGACTAGGTAGTGGTGTGACTAGGTAGTGGTGTGACTAGGTAGTGGTGTGACTAGGTATTATATGGTACTAGTGGTGTGACTAGGTAGTGGTGTGACTAGGTAGTGGTGTGACTAGGTATTATATGGTACTAGTGGTGTGACTAGGTAGTGGTGTGACTAGGTAGTGGTGTGACTAGGTGGTGGTGTGACTAGGTAGTGGTGTGACTAGGTGGTGGTGTGACTAGGTGGTGGTGTGACTAGGTAGTGGTGTGACTAGGTGGTGGTGTGACTAGATAGTGATGTGACTAGGTAGTGGTGTGACTAGGTAGTGGTGTGACTAGGTAGTGGTGTGACTAGGTATTATATGGTACTAGTGGTGTGACGAGGTAGTGGTGTGACTAGGTATTATATGGTACTAGTGGTGTGACTAGGTATTATATGGTACTAGTGGTGTGATTAGGTAGTGGTGTAACTAGGTAGTGGTGTGACGAGGTCGTGGTGTGACTAGGTATTATATGGTACTAGTAGTGTGACTAGGTATTATATGGTACTAGTAGTGTGACTAGGTATTATATGGTACTAGTGGTGTGACTAGGTAGTGGTGTGACTGGGTAGTGGTGTGACTAGGTATTATATGGTACTAGTGGTGTGACTAGGTAGTGGTGTGACTAGGTGGTGGTGTGACTAGGTAGTGGTGTGACTAGGTATTATATGGTACTAGTGGTGTGACTAGGTAGTGGTGTGACTAGGTAGTGGTGTGACTAGGTATTATATGGTACTAGTGGTGTGACTAGGTAGTGGTGTGACTAGGTAGTGGTGTGACTAGGTAGTGGTGTGACTAGGTATTATATGGTACTAGTGGTGTGACTAGGTAGTGGTGTGACTAGGTAGTGGTGTGACTAGGTATTATATGGTACTAGTGGTGTGACTAGGTAGTGGTGTGACTAGGTAGTGGTGTGACTAGGTGGTGGTGTGACTAGGTAGTGGTGTGACTAGGTGGTGGTGTGACTAGGTGGTGGTGTGACTAGGTGGTGGTGTGACTAGGTAGTGGTGTGACTAGGTAGTGGTGTGACTAGGTAGTGGTGTGACTAGGTAGTGGTGTGACTAGGTATTATATGGTACTAGTGGTGTGACTAGGTAGTGGTGTGACTAGGTAGTGGTGTGACTAGGTAGGTGGTGTGACTAGGTAGTGGTGTGACTAGGTAGTGGTGTGACTAGGTAGTGGTGTGACTAGGTAGTGGTGTGACTAGGTAGTGGTGTGACTAGGTAGTGGTGTGACTAGGTATTATATGGTACTAGTGGTGTGACTAGGTAGTGGTGTGACTAGGTGGTGGTGTGACTAGGTAGTGGTGTGACTAGGTAGTGGTGTGACTAGGTAGTGGTGTGACTAGGTAGTGGTGTAACTAGGTAGTGGTGTGACTAGGTAGTGGTGTGACTAGGTAGTGTGTATGGTGACTAGGTATTATATGGTACTAGTGGTGTGACTAGGTAGTGGTGTGACTAGGTATTATATGGTACTAGTGGTGTGACTAGGTAGTGGTGTGACTAGGTAGTGGTGTGACTAGGTATTATATGGTACTAGTGGTGTGACTAGGTAGTGGTGTGACTAGGTGGTGGTGTGACTAGGTAGTGGTGTGACTAGGTATTATATGGTACTAGTGGTGTGACTAGGTAGTGGTGTGACTAGGTGGTGGTGTGACTAGGTATTATATGGTACTAGTGGTGTGACTAGGTAGTGGTGTGACTAGGTAGTGGTGTGACTAGGTAGTGGTGTGACTAGGTATTATATGGTACTAGTGGTGTGACTAGGTAGTGGTGTGACTAGGTAGTGGTGTGACTAGGTATTATATGGTACTAGTGGTGTGACTAGGTAGTGGTGTGACTAGGTAGTGGTGTGACTAGGTGGTGGTGTGACTAGGTAGTGGTGTGACTAGGTGGTGGTGTGACTAGGTGGTGGTGTGACTAGGTAGTGGTGTGACTAGGTGGTGGTGTGACTAGATAGTGATGTGACTAGGTAGTGGTGTGACTAGGTAGTGGTGTGACTAGGTAGTGGTGTGACTAGGTATTATATGGTACTAGTGGTTTGACGAGGTAGTGGTGTGACTAGGTATTATATGGTACTAGTGGTGTGACTAGGTATTATATGGTACTAGTGGTGTGATTAGGTAGTGGTGTAACTAGGTAGTGGTGTGACGAGGTAGTGGTGTGACTAGGTATTATATGGTACTAGTGGTGTGACTAGGTATTATATGGTACTAGTAGTGTGACTAGGTATTATATGGTACTAGTGGTGTGACTAGGTAGTGGTGTGACTGGGTAGTGGTGTGACTAGGTATTATATGGTACTAGTGGTGTGACTAGGTAGTGGTGTGACTAGGTGGTGGTGTGACTAGGTAGTGGTGTGACTAGGTATTATATGGTACTAGTGGTGTGACTAGGTAGTGGTGTGACTAGGTAGTGGTGTGACTAGGTAGTGGTGTGACTAGGTATTATATGGTACTAGTGGTGTGACTAGGTAGTGGTGTGACTAGGTAGTGGTGTGACTAGGTGGTGGTGTGACTAGGTAGTGGTGTGACTAGGTGGCAGTGTGACTAGGTAGCGGTGTGACTAGGTGGCGGTGTGACTAGGTAGCCGTGTGACTAGGTAGTGGTGTGACTAGGTAGCAGCGTGACTAGGTAGTGGTGTGACTAGGTAGTGGTGTGACTAGGTGGTGGTGTGACTAGGTGGTGGTGTGACTAGGTGGTGGTGTGACTAGGTAGTGGTGTGACTAGGTGGTGGTGTGACTAGGTAGTGGTGTGACTAGGTAGCGGTGTGACTAGGTAGTAGTGTGACTAGGTGGCGGTGTGACTAGGTAGTGGTGTGACTAGGTATTATATGGTACTAGTGGTGTGACTAGGTAGTGGTGTGACTAGGTAGGGGTGTGACTAGGTGGTGGTGTGACTAGGTAGTGGTGTGACTAGGTGGCAATTAGACTAGGTAGCGGTGTGACTAGGTGGCGGTGTGACTAGGTAGCGGTGTGACTAGGTAGTGGTGTGACTAGGTAGAAGCGTGACTAGGTAGTGGTGTGACTAGGTAGTGGTGTGACTAGGTGGTGGTGTGACTAGGTGGTGGTGTGACTAGGTGGTGGTGTGATTAGGTAGTGGTGTGACTAGGTGGTGGTGTGACTAGGTAGTGGTGTGACTAGGTAGTGATGTGACTAGGTGGTGGTGTGACTAGGTGGTGGTGTGACTAGGTAGTGGTGTGACTAGATAGTGATGTGACTAGGTAGTGGTGTGACTAGGTAGTGGTGTGACTAGGTAGTGGTGTGACTAGGTAGTGGTGTGACTAGGTGGTGGTGGTGTGACTAGGTAGTGGTGTGACTAGGTAGTGGTGTGACTAGATAGTGATGTGACTAGGTAGTGGTGTGACTAGGTAGTGGTGTGACTAGGTAGTGGTATGACTAGGTATTATATGGTACTAGTGGTGTGACTAGGTAATGGTGTGACTAGGTAGTGGTGTGACTAGGTATTATATGGTACTAGTGGTGTGACTAGGTAGTGGTGTGACTAGGTAGTGGTGTGACTAGGTATTATATGGTACTAGTGGTGTGACTAGGTAGTGGTGTGACTAGGTAGTGGTGTGACTAGGTAGTGGTGTGACTAGGTATTATATGGTACTAGTGGTGTGACTAGGTAGTGGTGTGACTAGGTAGTGGTGTGACTAGGTATTATATGGTACTAGTGGTGTGACTAGGTAGTGGTGTGACTAGGTAGTGGTGTGACTAGGTAGTGGTGTGACTAGGTATTATATGGTACTAGTGGTGTGACTAGGTAGTGGTGTGACTAGGTGGTGGTGTGACTAGGTGGTGGTGTGACTAGGTATTATATGGTACTAGTGGTGTGACTAGGTAGTGGTGTGACTAGGTAGTGGTGTGACTAGGTGGTGGTGTGACTAGGTAGTGGTGTGACTAGGTGGCAGTGTGACTAGGTAGCGGTGTGACTAGGTGGCGGTGTGACTAGGTAGCGGTGTGACTAGGTAGTGGTGTGACTAGGTAGCAGCGTGACTAGGTAGTGGTGTGACTAGGTGGTGGTGTGACTAGGTGGTGGTGTGACTAGGTGGTGGTGTGACTAGGTAGTGGTGTGACTAGGTGGTGGTGTGACTAGGTAGTGGTGTGACTAGGCAGTGGTGTGACTAGATAGTGATGTGACTAGGTAGTGGTGTGACTAGGTAGTGGTGTGACTAGGTAGTGGTATGACTAGGTATTATATGGTACTAGTGGTGTGACTAGGTAATGGTGTGACTAGTTAGTGGTTTGACTAGGTATTATATGGTACTAGTGGTGTGACTAGGTAGTGGTGTGACTAGGTAGTGGTGTGACTAGGTATTATATGGTACTAGTGGTGTGACTAGGTAGTGGTGTGACTAGGTGGTGGTGTGACTAGGTAGTGGTGTGACTAGGTATTATATGGTACTAGTGGTGTGACTAGGTAGTGGTGTGACTAGGTAGTGGTGTGACTAGGTAGTGGTGTGACTAGGTATTATATGGTACTAGTGGTGTGACTAGGTAGTGGTGTGACTAGGTAGTGGTGTGACTAGGTGGTGGTGTGACTAGATAGTGATGTGACTAGGTAGTGGTGTGACTAGGTAGTGGTGTGACTAGGTATTATATGGTACTAGTGGTGTGACTAGGTAGTGGTGTGACTAGGTAGTGGTGTGACTAGGTATTATATGGTACTAGTGGTGTGACTAGGTAGTGGTGTGACTAGGTAGTGGTGTGACTAGGTGGTGGTGTGACTAGGTATTATATGGTACTAGTGGTGTGACTAGGTAGTGGTGTGACTAGGTAGTGGTGTGACTAGGTATTATATGGTACTAGTGGTGTGACTAGGTAGTGGTGTGACTAGGTAGTGGTGTGACTAGGTGGTGGTGTGACTAGATAGTGATGTGACTAGGTAGTGGTGTGACTAGGTAGTGGTGTGACTAGGTAGTGGTGTGACTAGGTATTATATGGTACTAGTGGTGTGACTAGGTAGTGGTGTGACTAGGTATTATATGGTACTAGTGGTGTGACTAGGTAGTGGTGTGACTAGGTAGTGGTGTGACTAGGTAGTGGCGTGACTAGGTAGTGGCGTGACTAGGTAGTGGCGTGACTAGGTAGTGGTGTGACTAGGTAGTGGTGTGACTAGGTATTATATGGTACTAGTGGTGTGACTAGGTAGTAGTGTGACTAGGTGGCGGTGTGACTAGGTAGTGGTGTGACTAGGTATTATATGGTACTAGTGGTGTGACTAGGTAGTGGTGTGACTAGGTAGTGGTGTGACTAGGTGGTGGTGTGACTAGGTAGTGGTGTGACTAGGTGGCAGTGTGACTAGGTAGCGGTGTGACTAGGTGGCGGTGTGACTAGGTAGCGGTGTGACTAGGTAGTGGTGTGACTAGGTAGCAGTGTGACTAGGTAGTGGTGTGACTAGGTAGTGGTGTGACTAGGTAGTGGTGTGACTAGGTAGTGGTGTGACTAGGTAGTGGTGTGACTAGGTAGTGGTGTGACTAGGTAGTGGTGTGACTAGGTATTATATGGTACTAGTGGTGTGACTAGGTAGTGGTGTGACTAGGTAGTGGTGTGACTAGGTGGTGGTGGTGTGACTAGGTAGTGGTGTGACTAGGTAGTGGTGTGACTAGATAGTGATGTGACTAGGTAGTGGTGTGACTAGGTAGTGGTGTGACTAGGTAGTGGTATGACTAGGTATTATATGGTACTAGTGGTGTGACTAGGTAGTGGTGTGACTAGGTAGTGGTGTGACTAGGTATTATATGGTACTAGTGGTGTGACTAGGTAGTGGTGTGACTAGGTAGTGGTGTGACTAGGTATTATATGGTACTAGTGGTGTGACTAGGTAGTGGTGTGACTAGGTGGTGGTGTGACTAGGTGGTGGTGTGACTAGGTATTATATGGTACTAGTGGTGTGACTAGGTAGTGGTGTGACTAGGTAGTGGTGTGACTAGGTAGTGGTGTGACTAGGTATTATATGGTACTAGTGGTGTGACTAGGTAGTGGTGTGACTAGGTAGTGGTGTGACTAGGTATTATATGGTACTAGTGGTGTGACTAGGTAGTGGTGTGACTAGGTAGTGGTGTGACTAGGTGGTGGTGTGACTAGGTAGTGGTGTGACTAGGTGGTGGTGTGACTAGGTGGTGGTGTGACTAGGTAGTGGTGTGACTAGGTGGTGGTGTGACTAGATAGTGATGTGACTAGGTAGTGGTGTGACTAGGTAGTGGTGTGACTAGGTAGTGGTGTGACTAGGTATTATATGGTACTAGTGGTGTGACTAGGTAGTGGTGTGACTAGGTATTATATGGTACTAGTGGTGTGACTAGGTATTATATGGTACTAGTGGTGTGACTAGGTAGTGGTGTGACTAGGTAGTGGTGTGACGAGGTCGTGGTGTGACTAGGTATTATATGGTACTAGTGGTGTGACTAGGTATTATATGGTACTAGTAGTGTGACTAGGTATTATATGGTACTAGTGGTGTGACTAGGTAGTGGTGTGACTAGGTAGTGGTGTGACTAGGTATTATATGGTACTAGTGGTGTGACTAGGTAGTGGTGTGACTAGGTGGTGGTGTGACTAGGTAGTGGTGTGACTAGGTATTATATGGTACTAGTGGTGTGACTAGGTAGTGGTGTGACTAGGTAGTGGTGTGACTAGGTAGTGGTGTGACTAGGTATTATATGGTACTAGTGGTGTGACTAGGTAGTGGTGTGACTAGGTGGTGGTGTGACTAGGTAGTGGTGTGACTAGGTGGCAGTGTGACTAGGTAGCGGTGTGACTAGGTGGCGGTGTGACTAGGTAGCCGTGTGACTAGGTAGTGGTGTGACTAGGTAGCAGCGTGACTAGGTAGTGGTGTGACTAGGTAGTGGTGTGACTAGGTGGTGGTGTGACTAGGTGGTGGTGTGACTAGGTGGTGGTGTGACTAGGTAGTGGTGTGACTAGGTGGTGGTGTGACTAGGTAGTGGTGTGACTAGGTAGCGGTGTGACTAGGTAGTAGTGTGACTAGGTGGCGGTGTGAGTAGGTAGTGGTGTGACTAGGTATTATATGGTACTAGTGGTGTGACTAGGTAGTGGTGTGACTAGGTAGTGGTGTGACTAGGTGGTGGTGTGACTAGGTAGTGGTGTGACTAGGTGGTGGTGTGACTAGGTAGTGGTGTGACTAGGTAGCGGTGTGACTAGGTAGTGGTGTGACTAGGTAGCGGTGTGACTAGGTAGTGGTGTGACTAGGTAGTGGTGTGACTAGGTAGTGGTGTGACTAGGTGGTGGTGTGACTAGGTGGTGGTGTGACTAGGTGGTGGTGTGACTAGGTAGTGGTGTGACTAGGTGGTGGTGTGACTAGGTAGTGGTGTGACTAGGTAGTGGTGTGACTAGGTAGTGGTGTGACTAGGTAGTGGTGTGACTAGGTAGTGGTGTGACTAGGTAGTGGTGTGACTAGGTAGTGGTGTGACTAGGTAGTGGTGTGACCAGGTAGTGGTGTGACTAGGTGGTGGTGTGACTAGGTAGTGGTGTGACTAGGTAGTGGTGTGACTAGGTAGTGGTGTGACTAGGTAGTGGTGTGACTAGGTAGCGGTGTGACTAGGTAGTGGTGTGACTAGGTATTATATGGTACTAGTGGTGTGACTAGGTAGTGGTGTGACTAGGTAGTGGTGTGACTAGGTATTATATGGTACTAGTGGTGTGACTAGGTAGTGGTGTGACTAGGTAGCGGTGTGACTAGGTAGTGGTGTGACTAGGTATTATATGGTACTAGTGGTGTGACTAGGTAGTGGTGTGACTAGGTAGTGGTGTGACTAGGTAGTGGTGTGACTAGGTATTATATGGTACTAGTGGTGTGACTAGGTAGTGGTGTGACTAGGTAGTGGTGTGACTAGGTATTATATGGTACTAGTGGTGTGACTAGGTAGTGGTGTGACTAGGTAGTGGTGTGACTAGGTAGTGATGTGACTAGGTAGTGGTGTGACTAGGTAGTGGTGTGACTAGGTAGTGGTGTGACTAGGTAGTGGTGTGACTAGGTAGTGGTGTGACTAGGTAGTGGTGTGACTAGGTAGTGGTGTGACTAGGTAGTGGTGTGACTAGGTATTATATGGTACTAGTGGTGTGACTAGGTGGTGGTGTGACTAGGTAGTGGTGTGAATAGGTGGTGGTGTGACTAGGTAGTGATGTGACTAGGTAGTGGTGTGACTAGGTAATGGTGTGACTAGGTATTATATGGTACTAGTGGTGTGACTAGGTGGTGGTGTGACTAGGTAGTGGTGTGACTAGGTAGTGGTGTGACTAGGTATTATATGGTACTAGTGGTGTGACTAGGTAGTGGTGTGACTAGGTAGTGGTGTGACTAGGTATTATATGGTACTAGTGGTGTGACTAGGTAGTGGTGTGACTAGGTAGTGGTGTGACTAGGTAGTGGTGTGACTAGGTATTATATGGTACTAGTGGTGTGACTAGGTAGTGGTGTGACTAGGTAGTGGTGTGACTAGGTGGTGGTGTGACTAGGTATTATATGGTACTAGTGGTGTGACTAGGTAGTGGTGTGACTAGGTAGTGGTGTGACTAGGTGGTGGTCTGACTAGGTAGTGGTGTGACTAGGTAGTGGCTGTGACTAGGTAGTGGCGTGACTAGGTAGTGGCGTGACTAGGTATTTACATAGTTATTAGCGGGTACTTAGTTGTGTCTACCTTCTTACTTACTTTACAGATACAATATCATTTTCTGACTTTGTATTTAATAAGTAAGTATGTCGTACTAACTAGGTAGCAGCGTGACTAGGTAGTGGTGTGACTAGGTAGTGGTGTGACTAGGTGGTGGTGTGACTAGGTGGTGGTGTGACTAGGTGGTGGTGTGACTAGGTAGTGGTGTGACTAGGTGGTGGTGTGACTAGGTAGTGGTGTGACTAGGTAGCGGTGTGACTAGGTAGTAGTGTGACTAGGTGGCGGTGTGACTAGGTAGTGGTGTGACTAGGTAGTGGTGTGACTAGGTAGTGTTGTGACTAGGTAGTGGTGTGACTAGGTAGTGGTGTGACTAGGTGTTATATGGTACTAGTGGTGTGACTGGGTAGTGGTGTGACTAGGTAGTGGTGTGACTAGGTAGTGGTGTGACCAGGTGGTGGTGTGACTAGGTAGTGGTGTGACTAGGTAGTGGTGTGACTAGATAGTGATGTGACTAGGTAGTGGTGTGACTAGGTAGTGGTGTGACTAGGTAGTGGTATGACTAGGTATTATATGGTACTAGTAGTGTGACTAGGTAGTGGTGTGACTAGGTGGTGGTGTGACTAGGTAGTGGTGTGACTAGGTAGTGGTGTGACTAGGTAGTGGTGTGACTAGGTAGTGGTGTAACTAGGTAGCGGTGTGACTAGGTAGTGGTGTGACTAGGTATTATATGGTACTAGTGGTGTGACTAGGTAGTGGTGTGACTAGGTAGTGGTGTAACTAGGTAGCGGTGTGACTAGGTAGTGGTGTAACTAGGTAGCGGTGTGACTAGGTAGTGGTGTGACTAGGTATTATATGGTACTAGTGGTGTGACTAGGTAGTGGTGTGACTAGGTAGTGGTGTAACTAGGTAGCGGTGTGACTAGGTAGTGGTGTGACTAGGTATTATATGGTACTAGTGGTGTGACTAGGTAGTGGTGTGACTAGGTATTATATGGTACTAGTGGTGTGACTAGGCATGGTACTAGTGGTGTGACTAGGTAGTGGTGTGACTAGGTAGTGGTGTGACTAGGTAGTGGTGTGACTAGGTATTATATGGTACTAGTGGTGTGACTAGGTAGTGGTGTGACTAGGTAGTGGTGTGACTAGGTAGTGGTGTGACTAGGTGAGTGGTGTGACTAGGTAGTGGTGTGACTAGGTAGTGGTGTGACTAGGTATTATATGGTACTAGTGGTGTGACTAGGTGGTGGTGTGACTAGGTAGTGGTGTGAATAGGTGGTGGTGTGACTAGGTAGTGATGTGACTAGGTAGTGGTGTGACTAGGTAATGGTGTGACTAGGTATTATATGGTACTAGTGGTGTGACTAGGTGGTGGTGTGACTAGGTAGTGGTGTGACTAGGTAGTGGTGTGACTAGGTATTATATGGTACTAGTGGTGTGACTAGGTAGTGGTGTGACTAGGTAGTGGTGTGACTGGGTATTATATGGTACTAGTGGTGTGACTAGGTAGTGGTGTGACTAGGTGGTGGTGTGACTAGTTAGTGGCGTGACTAGGTAGTGGTGTATCTAGGTATTATATGGTACTAGTGGTGTGACTAGGTAGTGGTGTGACTAGGTAGTGGTGTGACTAGGTGGTGGTCTGACTAGGTAGTGGTGTGACTAGGTAGTGGCGTGACTAGGTAGTGGCGTGACTAGGTAGTGGCGTGACTAGGTAGTGGCGTGACTAGGTATTTACATAGTTATTAGCGGGTACTTAGTTGTGTCTACCTTCTTACTTACTTTACAGATACAATATCATTTTCTGACTTTGTATTTAATAAGTAAGTATGTCGTACTAACTAGGTTGCAGCGTGACTAGGTAGTGGTGTGACTAGGTAGTGGTGTGACTAGGTGGTGGTGTGACTAGGTGGTGGTGTGACTAGGTGGTGGTGTGACTAGGTAGTGGTGTGACTAGGTGGTGGTGTGACTAGGTAGTGGTGTGACTAGGTAGCGGTGTGACTAGGTAGTAGTGTGACTAGGTGGCGGTGTGACTAGGTAGTGGTGTGACTAGGTAGTGTTGTGACTAGGTAGTGGTGTGACTAGGTAGTGGTGTGACTAGGTGTTATATGGTACTAGTGGTGTGACTGGGTAGTGGTGTGACTAGGTAGTGGTGTGACTAGGTAGTGGTGTGACCAGGTGGTGGTGTGACTAGGTAGTGGTGTGACTATGTAGTGGTGTGACTAGATAGTGATGTGACTAGGTAGTGGTGTGACTAGGTAGTGGTGTGACTAGGTAGTGGTATGACTAGGTATTATATGGTACTAGTGGTGTGACTAGGTAGTGGTGTGACTAGGTGGTGGTGTGACTAGGTAGTGGTGTGACTAGGTAGTGGTGTGACTAGGTAGTGGTGTGACTAGGTAGTGGTGTAACTAGGTAGCGGTGTGACTAGGTAGTGGTGTGACTAGGTATTATATGGTACTAGTGGTGTGACTAGGCATTATATGGTACTAGTGGTGTGACTAGGTAGTGGTGTGACTAGGTAGTGGTGTGACTAGGTAGTGGTGTGACTAGGTATTATATGGTACTAGTGGTGTGACTAGGTAGTGGTGTGACTAGGTAGTGGTGTGACTAGGTAGTGGTGTGACTAGGTGATGGTGTGACTAGGTAGTGGTGTGACTAGGTAGTGGTGTGACTAGGTATTATATGGTACTAGTGGTGTGACTAGGTGGTGGTGTGACTAGGTAGTGGTGTGAATAGGTGGTGGTGTGACTAGGTAGTGATGTGACTAGGTAGTGGTGTGACTAGGTAATGGTGTGACTAGGTATTATATGGTACTAGTGGTGTGACTAGGTGGTGGTGTGACTAGGTAGTGGTGTGACTAGGTAGTGGTGTGACTAGGTATTATATGGTACTAGTGGTGTGACTAGGTAGTGGTGTGACTAGGTAGTGGTGTGACTAGGTATTATATGGTACTAGTGGTGTGACTAGGTAGTGGTGTGACTAGGTAGTGGTGTGACTAGGTGGTGGTCTGACTAGGTAGTGGTGTGACTAGGTAGTGGCGTGACTAGGTAGTGGCGTGACTAGGTAGTGGCGTGACTGGGTAGTGGCGTGACTAGGTAGTGGCGTGACTAGGTATTTACATAGTTATTAGCGGGTACTTAGTTGTGTCTACCTTCTTAATTACTTTACAGATACAATATCATTTTCTGACTTTGTATTTAATAAGTAAGTATGTCGTACTAACAGTAAGTATGTGGGTTGGCAGGTAGCCTAGTGGTTAGAGCGTTGGGCCAGTAACCGAAAGGTTTCTAGATCGAATCCCTGAGCTGACAAGGTAAAAATGTGTCGTTCTGCCCCATGAACAAGGCAGTTAACCCACTGTTCCTAGGCCGTCAATGTAAATAAGAATTTGTTCATAAGTGACTTGCCTCGTTTACATAAAGGTTAACTAAATTAAATAAATAAAAAATGTGTCTCATAATATTGACTCACTATCTCATATCTCATACTCACTATCTCATAATTATGAGACTGCCTCATATCTCAAACTTACTATCTCATATCTCATAATTATGACTTACTTCCTCATAATAATAGTGGTGTTAACTACTTAAATAAAAATATTTAAGTAGTTTTTGGGGGTATCTGTTCTTTACTATTTATATTTTTCACTACTTTTACTTCACTACATTCCTAAAGAAAATAATGTACTTTTTACTCCATACATTTTCCCCTGACACCCAAAAGTACTCGTTACATTTTGAATGTTTAGTAGGACAGAAAAATGGTCCAATTCACACAGTTATCAAGAGAACATCCCTGGTCATCCCTACTGCCTCTGATCTGGAGGACTCACTAAACAGAGAACATCCCTGGTCATCCCTACTGCCTCTGATCTGGAGGACTCACTAAACAGAGAACATCCCTGGTCATCCCTACTGCCTCTGATCTGGAGGACTCACTAAACAGAGAACATCCCTGGTCATCCCTACTGCCTCTGATCTGGAGGACTCACTAAACACACATGCTTTGTTTGTAAATGATGTCTGAGTGTTGGAGTGTGCCCCTGGCTATCTGTAAATTAAAAATAAATTAAAAATGGTGGCATCTGGTTTGCTTAACATAAAGAATTTTAAATGATTTATAGTTTTGATACTTAAGTATATTTAAAACCAAATACTTTCAGACTTTTACTCAAGTAGTATTTTACTGGGTGACTTTCACTTTTACTGGATTCATTGTCTATTAACATACCTTTACTTTTACTACAGTATGACAATTAGATACTTTTTCCACAATTGCAAAATAATGACTTACTATCTCATTATTATAACTTACCATCTCATATCTCATAATTATAACTTACCATCTCATATCTCATAATTATAACTTACCATCTCATATCTCATTATTATAACTTACCATCTCATAATTATAACTTACCATCTCATATCTCATTATTATAACTTACCATCTCATAATTATAACTTACCATCTCATATCTCATTATTATAACTTGCCATCTCATATCTCATTATTATAACTTACCATCTCATAATTATAACTTACCATCTCATATCTCATTATTATAACTTACCATCTCATATCTCATAATTATAACTTACCATCTCATTATTATAACTTACCATCTCATATCTCATTATTATAACTTACCATCTCATAATTATAACTTACCATCTCATAATTATAACTTACCATCTCATATCTCATAATTATAACTTACCATCT
Source organism: Salmo salar (assembly GCF_965601325.2). Taxonomy (NCBI): domain Eukaryota; kingdom Metazoa; phylum Chordata; class Actinopteri; order Salmoniformes; family Salmonidae; genus Salmo; species Salmo salar. Next base: position 53,071,251 of record NC_138299.1, read on the forward strand.
CATATCTCATTATTATAACTTACCATCTCATAATTATAACTTACCATCTCATATCTCTTTATTATAACTTACCATCTCATAATTAGAACTTACCATCTCATATCTCATTATTATAACTTACCATCTCATAATTATAACTTACCATCTCATATCTCATTATTATAACTTACCATCTCATATCTCATTATTATAACTTATCATCTCATAATTATAACTTACCATCTCATATCTCATTATTATAACTTACCATCTCATATCTCATAATTATAACTTACCATCTCATTATTATAACTTACCATCTCATATCTCATTATTATAACTTACCATCTCATAATTATAACTTACAATCTCATATCTCATAATTATAACTTACCATCTCATATCTCATTATTATAACTTACCATCTCATAATTATAACTTACCATCTCATATCTCTTTATTATAACTTACCATCTCATAATTATAACTTACCATCTCATATCTCACAATTATAACTTACCATCTCATATCTCATAATTATAACTTACCATCTCATTATTATAACTTACCATCTCATATCTCTTTATTATAACTTACCATCTCATAATTATAACTTACCATCTCATATCTCATAATTATAACTTACCATCTCATTATTGAGACCTATATCTATCCTACCCTGCCTTTCTAAGGTCTTCGAAAGCCAAGTCAACAAACAGATTACCGACCATTTCGAATCCCACCGCACCTTCTCCGCTATGCAATCTGGTTTCAGAGCTGGTCATGGGTGCACCTCAGCCACGCTCAAGGTCCTAAACGATATCTTAACCGCCATCAATAAGAAACAATACTGTGCAGCCGTATTCATTGACCTGGCCAAGGCTTTCGACTCTGTCAATCACCACATCCTCATCGGCAGACTCAATAGCCTTGGTTTCTCAAATGATTGCCTCGCCTGGTTCACCAACTACTTCTCTGATAGAGTTCAGTGTGTCAAATCGGAGGGCCTGTTGTCCGGACCTCTGGCAGTCTCTATGAGGGTGCCACAGGGTTCAATTCTTGGGCCGACTCTCTTCTCTGTATACATCAATGATGTCGCTCTTGCTGCTGGTGAGTCTCTGATCCACCTCTACGCAGACGACACCATTCTGTATACTTCTGGCCCTTCTTTGGACACTGTGTTAACAACCCTCCAGACGAGCTTCAATGCCATACAACTCTCCTTCCGTGGCCTCCAACTGCTCTTAAATACAAGTAAAACTAAATGCATGCTCTTCAATTGATCGCTGCCTGCACCTGCCCGCCCGTCCAGCATCACTACTCTGGACGGTTCTGACTTAGAATATGTGGACAACTACAAATACCTAGGTGTCTGGTTAGACTTTAAACTCTCCTTCCAGACTCACATCAAACATCTCCAATCCAAAGTTAAATCTAGAATTGGCTTCCTATTTTGCAACAAAGCATCCTTCACTCATGCTGCCAAACATACCCTTGTAAAACTGACCATCCTACCGATCCTCGACTTCGGCGATGTCATTTACAAAATAGCCTTAATACCCTACTCAATAAATTAGATGCAGTCTATCACAGTGCCATCCGTTTTGTCACCAAAGCCCCATATACTACCCACCACTGTGACCTGTACGCTCTCGTTGGCTGGCCCTCGCTTCACACTCGTCGCCAAACGCACTGGCTCCAGGTCATCTACAAGACCCTGCTAGGTAAAGTCCCCCCTTATCTCAGCTCACTGGTCACCATAGCAGCACCCACCTGTAGCATGCGCTACAGCAGGTATATCTCTCTGGTCACCCTTCTCTCGTCATATCTCACAACTATGACTTAGTATCTCATATCTCATCATTTTGATTTACTATCTCATAAATATGACTCACTATCTCATAATTATAACTTACTATCTCATTACTTGTAGTCAGATCTTGTTTTTTTTTTGGTGGTGGGAATGAGGCTTCCATATATTTTCATCAGTCAAGAAAATAAATACATTCTATGAATATGTTGGATTGTATAAAATGTCTTATTAACGCAAATCACCATCACTGCTGCATCTTAAACAATCCCTTATTGTTCCATTACATCACAGTTATAAACATAAAACATGTCTGAATGGCCCCAGGCTGTGTTATATCCTAATGTTGACAGTAATGTGAGCCCTTCTCTGTCTGTCCCCTGCAGTGTCTCTCTGTGGGCCAGATCTTGTCCCACTATGGGTTGACAAACGCCAGTCATCTGACGGTGGAGCATCTGGAGAGGATCTGTCCTGCTGTGTTGACTCAGGTGCTGCTGCCCTCCTGCCCGTATAAAAAACCCACGGCCCAGCAGCCCCTCACCTACCACGGTGAGTACCATGCTAACCCACGGCCCTGCAGCCCCTCACCTACCACGGTGAGTACCATGCTAACCCACGGCCCTGCAGCCTCCACCTACCACGGTGAGTACCATGCTAACCCACGGCCCTGCAGCCTGTCACCTACCACGGTAAGTACCATGCTAACCCACGGCCCTGCAGCCTGTCACCTACCACGGTGAGTACCATGCTAACCCACGGCCCTGCAGCTTGTCACCTACCACGGTGAGTACCATGCTAACCCACGGCCCTGCAGCCTGTTACCGACCACGGTGCGTACCATACTAACCCACGGTACTGAAACCTGTTACCTACCACGGTGAGTACCATACTAACCCACGGTACTGAAGCCTGTTATCTACCACGGTGAGTACCATACTAACCCACGGTACTGAAACCTGTCACCTACCATGGTGAGTACCATACTAACCCACTGTACTGAAACCTGTCACCTACCACGATGAGTACCATGCTAACCCACGGTACTGAAACCTGTTACCTACCATGGTGAGTACCATACTAACCCACGGTACTGAAGCCTGTTACCTACCACGGTGAGTACCATACTAACCCACGGTACTGAAACCTGTTACCGACCATGGTGAGTACCATACTAACCCACGGTACTGAAACCTGTTACCAACCATGGTGAGTACCATACTAACCCACGGTACTGAAACCTGCCACCTACCATGGTGAGTACCATACTAACCCACGGTACTGAAACCTGTTACCTACCACGGTGAGTACCATACTAACCCACGGTACTGAACCCTGTCACCTACCACGGTGAGTACCATACTAACTCACGGTACTGAAACCTGTCACCTACCACGGTGAGTACCATACTAACCCACGGTACTGAAACCTGTTACCTACCACAGTGAGTACCATACTTACCCACGGTACTGAAACCTGTTACCTACCACAGTGAGTACCATACTAACCCACGGTACTGAAGCCTGTTACCTACCACGATGAGTACCATACTAACCCACGGTACTGAAACCTGGTGAGTGAGTACCATACTAACCCACGGTACTGAAACCTGATACCTACCATGGTGAGTAGCATATAAAAACCCCATGGCCCTGAAGACAGTTACCTACCATTACCTACTATGTTACCTACATTACCTACCATGTTACCTGCCATGTTACCTACCCTTACCTGCCATGTTACCTACATTACCTACCATGACCAACCATGATACCTACCATGTTACTTACCATTACCTACTATGTTACCTACATGACCTACCATGTTACCTACCATTACCTACCATGTAACCTACCATCACCTACCATGTTACCTCCCATTACCTACTATGTTACCTACATGACCTACCATGTTACCTAACATCACCTACTATATCACCTACCATTACCTACCATGTAACCTACCATTACCTACCATGTTACCTACCATGTTACCTACCATTACCTACCATGTGCTGAATTTGAGACGGATCTTCCCAGAACAGGATCTCGCACCTCTCAGTTTTGGACTGTTTCGTTCTGGAACACATTTACCAGGATCCGGTACCTCTCCTGGCATGAAAAATAATTGTCACTATTTGCAATGTAAAAATTCTAATAAACACAATCAGAGTTAATTTGAGTTAATTTAAATTCTCCTGCCCCCTAAAAAAACATAATGTGAAAACGGGTTTCATATTTTTAGAATTGATTCATGTTGGACTGGCCCGGGTCTGATGTTTGAAGAATTGATTCGTATTGGACTGGCCCGGGTTTGATATTTGAGGAATTGATTCATATTGGACTGTCCCGGGTCTGATATTTGAAGAATTGATTCATGTTGGACTGGCCCGGGTTTCATATTTGAAGAATTGATTCATGTTGGACTGGCCCAGGTTTGATATTTGAAGAATTGATTCATATTGGACTGGCCCTGTTTTGATATTTGAGGAATTGATTCATGTTGGACTGGCCCTGGTTTGATATTTGAAGAATTGATTCATGTTGGACTGGCCCAGGTTTGATATTTGAAGAATTGATTCATATTGGACTGGCCCTGTTTTGATATTTGAGGAATTGATTCATGTTGGACTGGCCCTGTTTTGATATTTGAGGAATTGATTCATGTTGGACTGCCCCGGGTTTATGGTTTGCTCAATATTGTAGCCTATATAGACCAACCTGTTGCCATTGCTATGGTGAGAGAGAGAAGAGCACCTGTATCTCTCAAAGTACTAGAATGAGATTCAACTTTATATGATTTCTCTTTGCTCTGATAGACATGAACATTGCAACTCTTTATTTATTTATTTAACCTTTATTTAACTAGGCAAGTCAGTTAAGAACAAATTCTTTATTTACAATGACGGCCTACCCCAAAAGGCAAAAGGCCTCCTGCTGGGACCTCTCATCTCTCCAGCGTTACACAACATAATTTATTCAAGATCATAGCCGCGGGGAAAGGGTACTGGAGGATACGTAAATAAATAAAGTGATAAATTGAAATACTGTACATTTGTCGAGGTTATAGAATTACTGGTGGCTGTTCTGAAAGAAATTCAATATCTCTGAATACTATACCAGCTGTAAGTCTATAATTTAGCAAACAGATGCCTAGTTGTGGATTGTGTGTAGAACAATAACAAGGTATGCCTACAGTCAGGAACGTGCAACAAATCTATCAATTAAACTCATGCAGCCAAAACAGGCCTTTCGCAATAATTCAAATGCAATTGCAAGAAAACGCAAGTTGGAAAGCAAATGGCTCCTGATAAAAAGAAAAGGCTACCATGTTATCAACTTCCTATTGAGCGAACAGCATTTTTTTACAAAGATTTTTTTTTTTTTATTCCCATTGTGTGCAAATTCTGTAAGTGCCTCTTCTCTACTAATCTATTCCAGTATGCAAAAACACTGATAATGCAATGCTATACTATAACAGTGATCTTTTTTTTTCATGCGTCCTGGTACCTCAGAGCCCCCTCTCGGATAAAATGTTTGTTGCCGGCACCTTCCAATTTACAAATTAAGCACTGCCCACCAAGCGTAAAGCCTCTGTATCCATAGAGCCAATGTACCTGAATTAATGCTTGATTCCCCCTGTGCTATACGAACCATAACCTGAAGCTTCCTACACCTGTTCTGTTCCATATGGACCTGAGATTCAGCTCTATAATCAACCTCATTGTTCTTGGGGACAGAGGGAGCATGAAGGAATGAGATGATTATCAGGGCTGTTGAGAACACACGCACACACACACGCACACGCACACACACACACACACACACACACACACACACACACACACACACACACACACACACACACACACACACACACACACACACACACACACACACACACACACTGATAGCTAGCTGATGATAGCAGCAAGGTTTCAGATACGCATTCCTGCAGGGAGCAATTCCTGTGTGTGATCAAAGAAAACCCAATGTGCCCTAATACTGTCATAAGATACCCTTATTACCCCCAAAGTACCCTTTAACCTAATACTGTCATAAGATACCCTTATTACCCCAAAAGTACCCTTTAACCTAATACTGTCATAAGATACCCTTATTACCCCCAAAGTACCCTTTAACCTAATACTGTTATAATATGCCCTTATTACCCCAAAGTACCCTTTAACCTAATACTGTCATAAGATACCCTTATTACCCCCAAAGTACCCTATAACTTAATACTGTCATAAGATACCCTTATTACCCCCAAAGTACCCTTTAACCTAATACTGTCATAAGATACCCTTATTACCCCAAAGTACCCTATAACCTAATACTGTCATAGCATACCCTTATTACCCCAAAGTACCCTTTAACCTAATACTGTCATAAGATACTCTTATTACCCCCAAAGTACCCTTTAACCTAATACTGTCATAAGATACCCTTATTACCCCAAAGTACCCTTTAACCTAATACTGTGATCAGTATTGATGCTGTGATTAGTATTGATGTTCTGATCAGTATTGATGCTGTGATTAGTATTGATGCTGTGATTAGTATTGATGCTGTGATCAGTATTGATGCTGTGATTAGTATTTATTCTGTGATCAGTATTGATGCTGTGATCAGTATTGATGTTCTGATCAGTATTGATGCTGTGATCAGTATTGATGCTGTGATTAGTATTGATGCTGTGATCAGTATTGATGCTGTGATCAGTATTGATGTTCTGATCAGTATTGATGCTGTGATCAGTATTGATGCTGTGATCAGTATTTATTCTGTGATCAGTATTGATGCTGTGATTAGTATTGATGCTGTGATCAGTATTGATGCTGTGATCAGTATTGATGCTGTGATTAGTATTGATGCTGTGATCAGTATTGATGCTGTGATCAGTATTGATGCTGTGATTAGTATTGATGCTGTGATCAGTATTGATGCTGTGATCAGTATTGATGCTGTGATCAGTATTGATGCTGTGATCAGTATTTACTCTGCTCCCCTCCCCTCTGTCACTATGGGTAGATAATGGTTGGTGTGTTGGGTCAGTAACACTGTGGTTACAGGTTGAGTCAGTAACACTGTGGTTACAGGTTGGGTCAGTAACACTGTGGTTACAGGTTGGGTCAGTAACACTGTGGTTACAGGTTGGGTCAGTAACACTGTGGTTACAGGTTGGGTCAGTAACACTGTGGTTACTGGTTGGGTCAGAAACACTGTGGTTAAAGGTTGGGTCAGTAACACTGTGGTTACAGGTTGGGTCAGTAACACTGTGGTTACAGGTTGGGTCAGTAACACTGTGGTTACAGGTTGGTCAGTAACACTGGTTACAGGTTGGGTCAGTAACACTGTGGTTACAGGTTGGGTCAGTAACACTGTGGTTACAGGTTGGGTCAGTAACACTGTGGTTACAGGTTGGGTCAGTAACACTGTGGTTACAGGTTGGTCAGTAACACTGGTTACAGGTTGGGTCAGTAACACTGTGGTTACAGGTTGGGTCAGTAACACTGTGGTTACAGGTTGGGTCAGTAACACTGTGGTTACAGGTTGGGTCAGTAACACTGTGGTTACAGGTTGGGTCAGTAACACTGTGGTTATAGGTTGGGTCAGTAACATTGAGTGTATTTACAGGCATGCTAATAATTCAACATTTAACAGACTATGGTAGTAGACCAAATACAGCATTAGCCTTGTCATCACTTCATTCTGCTCATCTTAAAAATGGGCATACGGTCAACGTCGACGTAAGCATATGCTGATTAAAAACACCTGGTTTTCTGAGCAATCTTTTAAATGATTAGGACACGTGAACAGTTATAAATCAGAGTTCCAGCGGTGGATTTGATCTGGGCCAGCACCAGCAGCCTCTTATTCACCACTGAAGTGAGTTTGGAAAAACTAAAAATATGCAGAAATAGTTTTCACGTACAAATCAATTAGGCTTTACAAAAAAATGAACTTTTATTTTGATTGATGATTTTCTGCATTTATCAAAAGTCCCACATCAGGCAGCCTGATTCCAGATGTGTCCATGTAAACAGGATTATTAGGGAAGTCATTCTTCTTGCAAAGCATGCAAGAGTTTTAAACAAATTAATATATTAATCTGATTATACACAATAATCGTATTATTGTGTGCATGTAACCATGCTCAATATGTATCTCTCTCTCTCTGCTGTCCTGTTCAGTGTGGGGTTATGCCTTCCTGTCTGTCACCGTTATTAACCTGGCCTCTCTCTCTCCTGTCCTGTACAGTGTCGGGTTATGGCTTCCTGTCTGTCACCGTTATTAACCTGGCCTCTCTCTTGTCCTGTCCAGTGTGGGGTTATGGCTTCCTGTCTGTCACCTTTATTAACCTGGCCTCCTGTCCTGTCCAGTGTGGGTCTATTGGTTAATAAAAATGTGTACCTCTCTCTCCTGTCCTGTCCAGTGTGGGGTTATGGCTTCCTGTCTGTCACCGTTATTAACCTGGCCTCTCTCCTGGGCCTGGCTCTCATCCCCTTCACCAAGAAGCCGTACTTTCCCAAGGTGCTCACCTACTTCATCGGCCTGGCCATCGGCACGCTCTTCTCCAACGCTGTCCTGCAGTTGATACCAGAGGTAGGATCTCTCTAATGCTGTCCTGTAGTTAATACCAGAGGTAGGATCTCTCTAATGCTGTCCTGTAGTTAATACCAGAGGTAGGATCTCTCTAATGCTGTGTTGCAGTTAATACCAGAGGTAGGATCTCTCTAATGCTGTCCTGTAGTTAATACCAGAGGTAGGATCTCTCTAATGCTGTGTTGCAGTTAATACCAGAGGTAGGATCTCTCTAATGCTGTCCTGTAGTTAATACCAGAGGTAGGTTCTCTCTAATACTGTCCTGTAGTTAATACCAGAGGTAGGATCTCTCTAATGCTGTCCTGTAGTTAATACCAGAGGTAGGATCTCTCTAATGCTGTCCTGTAGTTAATACCAGAGGTAGGATCTCTCTAATGCTGTCCTGTAGTTAATACCAGAGGTAGGATCTCTCTAATGCTGTCCTGTAGTTAATACCAGAGGTAGGATCTCTCTAATGCAGTCCTGCAGTTAATACCAGAGGTAGGATCTCTCTAATGCTGTCCTGCAGTTAATACCAGAGGTAGGATCTCTCTAATGCTGTCCTGTAGTTAATACCAGAGGTGGGATCTCTCTAATGCTGTCCTGCAGTTAATACCAGAGGTAGGATCTCTCTAATGCTGTCCTGTAGTTAATACCAGAGGTAGGATCTCTCTAATGCTGTCCTGTAGTTAATACCAGAGGTAGGATCTCTCTAATGCTGTCCTGTAGTTAATACCAGAGGTAGGTTCTCTCTAATACTGTCCTGCAGTTAATACCAGAGGTAGGATCTCTCTAATGCTGTCCTGTAGTTAATACCAGAGGTAGGATCTCTCTAATGCTGTGTTGCAGTTAATACCAGAGGTAGGATCTCTCTAATGCTGTCCTGTAGTTAATACCAGAGGTAGGATCTCTCTAATGCTGTCCTGCAGTTAATACCAGAGGTAGGATCTCTCTAATGCTGTCCTGCAGTTAATACCAGAGGTAGGATCTCTCTAATGCTGTCCTGTAGTTAATACCAGAGGTGGGATCTCTCTAATGCTGTCCTGCAGTTAATACCAGAGGTAGGATCTCTCTAATGCTGTCCTGTAGTTAATACCAGAGGTAGGATCTCTCTAATGCTGTCCTGTAGTTAATACCAGAGGTAGGATCTCTCTAATGCTGTCCTGTAGTTAATACCAGAGGTAGGTTCTCTCTAATACTGTCCTGCAGTTAATACCAGAGGTAGGATCTCTCTAATGCTGTCCTGTAGTTAATACCAGAGGTAGGATCTCTCTAATGCTGTGTTGCAGTTAATACCAGAGGTAGGATCTCTCTAATGCTGTCCTGTAGTTAATACCAGAGGTAGGATCTCTCTAATGCTGTCCTGTAGTTAATACCAGAGGTAGGATCTCTCTAATGCTGTCCTGTAGTTAATACCAGAGGTAGGATCTCTCTAATGCTGTCCTGTAGTTAATACCAGAGGTAGGATCTCTCTAATGCTGTGTTGCAGTTAATACCAGAGGTAGGATCTCTCTAATGCTGTCCTGTAGTTAATACCAGAGGTAGGATCTCTCTAATGCTGTCCTGTAGTTAATACCAGAGGTAGGATCTCTCTAATGCTGTCCTGTAGTTAATACCAGAGGTAGGATCTCTCTAATGCTGTGTTGCAGTTAATACCAGAGGTAGGATCTCTCTAATGCTGTCCTGTAGTTAATACCAGAGGTAGGATCTCTCTAATGCTGTGTTGCAGTTAATACCAGAGGTAGGATCTCTCTAATGCTGTCCTGTAGTTAATACCAGAGGTAGGTTCTCTCTAATACTGTCCTGTAGTTAATACCAGAGGTAGGATCTCTCTAATGCTGTCCTGTAGTTAATACCAGAGGTAGGATCTCTCTAATGCTGTCCTGTAGTTAATACCAGAGGTAGGATCTCTCTAATTCTGTCCTGTAGTTAATACCAGAGGTAGGATCTCTCTAATGCTGTCCTGTAGTTAATACCAGAGGTAGGATCTCTCTAATGCTGTCCTGCAGTTAATACCAGAGGTAGGATCTCTCTAATGCTGTCCTGCAGTTAATACCAGAGGTAGGATCTCTCTAATGCTGTCCTGTAGTTAATACCAGAGGTGGGATCTCTCTAATGCTGTCCTGCAGTTAATACCAGAGGTAGTATCTCTCTAATGCTGTCCTGTAGTTAATACCAGATGTAGGATCTCTCTAATGCTGTCCTGTAGTTAATACCAGAGGTAGGATCTCTCTAATGCTGTCCTGTAGTTAATACCAGAGGTAGGTTCTCTCTAATACTGTCCTGTAGTTAATACCAGAGGTAGGATCTCTCTAATGCTGTCCTGTAGTTAATACCAGAGGTAGGATCTCTCTAATGCTGTCCTGTAGTTAATACCAGAGGTAGGATCTCTCTAATGCTGTCCTGTAGTTAATACCAGAGGTAGGATCTCTCTAATGCTGTCCTGTAGTTAATACCAGAGGTAGGATCTCTCTAATGCTGTCCTGCAGTTAATACCAGAGGTAGGATCTCTCTAATGCTGTCCTGCAGTTAATACCAGAGGTAGGATCTCTCTAATGCTGTCCTGTAGTTAATACCAGAGGTGGGATCTCTCTAATGCTGTCCTGCAGTTAATACCAGAGGTAGGATCTCTCTAATGCTGTCCTGTAGTTAATACCAGAGGTAGGATCTCTCTAATGCTGTCCTGTAGTTAATACCAGAGGTAGGATCTCTCTAATGCTGTCCTGTAGTTAATACCAGAGGTAGGTTCTCTCTAATACTGTCCTGTAGTTAATACCAGAGGTAGGATCTCTCTAATGCTGTCCTGTAGTTAATACCAGAGGTAGGATCTCTCTAATGCTGTGTTGCAGTTAATACCAGAGGTAGGATCTCTCTAATGCTGTCCTGTAGTTAATACCAGAGGTAGGATCTCTCTAATGCTGTCCTGTAGTTAATACCAGAGGTAGGATCTCTCTAATGCTGTCCTGTAGTTAATACCAGAGGTAGGATCTCTCTAATGCTGTCCTGTAGTTAATACCAGAGGTAGGATCTCTCTAATGCTGTCCTGTAGTTAATACCAGAGGTAGGATCTCTCTAATGCTGTGTTGCAGTTAATACCAGAGGTAGGATCTCTCTAATGCTGTCCTGTAGTTAATACCAGAGGTAGGATCTCTCTAATGCTGTCCTGTAGTTAATACCAGAGGTAGGATCTCTCTAATGCTGTGTTGCAGTTAATACCAGAGGTAGGATCTCTCTAATGCTGTGTTGCAGTTAATACCAGAGGTAGGATCTCTCTAATGCTGTCCTGTAGTTAATACCAGAGGTAGGATCTCTCTAATGCTGTGTTGCAGTTAATACCAGAGGTAGGATCTCTCTAATGCTGTCCTGTAGTTAATACCAGAGGTAGGTTCTCTCTAATACTGTCCTGTAGTTAATACCAGAGGTAGGATCTCTCTAATGCTGTCCTGTAGTTAATACCAGAGGTAGGATCTCTCTAATGCTGTCCTGTAGTTAATACCAGAGGTAGGATCTCTCTAATTCTGTCCTGTAGTTAATACCAGAGGTAGGATCTCTCTAATGCTGTCCTGTAGTTAATACCAGAGGTAGGATCTCTCTAATGCTGTCCTGCAGTTAATACCAGAGGTAGGATCTCTCTAATGCTGTCCTGCAGTTAATACCAGAGGTAGGATCTCTCTAATGCTGTCCTGTAGTTAATACCAGAGGTGGGATCTCTCTAATGCTGTCCTGCAGTTAATACCAGAGGTAGTATCTCTCTAATGCTGTCCTGTAGTTAATACCAGAGGTAGGATCTCTCTAATGCTGTCCTGTAGTTAATACCAGAGGTAGGATCTCTCTAATGCTGTCCTGTAGTTAATACCAGAGGTAGGTTCTCTCTAATACTGTCCTGCAGTTAATACCAGAGGTAGGATCTCTCTAATGCTGTCCTGTAGTTAATACCAGAGGTAGGATCTCTCTAATGCTGTGTTGCAGTTAATACCAGAGGTAGGATCTCTCTAATGCTGTCCTGTAGTTAATACCAGAGGTAGGATCTCTCTAATGCTGTCCTGTAGTTAATACCAGAGGTAGGATCTCTCTAATGCTGTGTTGCAGTTAATACCAGAGGTAGGATCTCTCTAATGCTGTCCTGTAGTTAATACCAGAGGTAGGATCTCTCTAATGCTGTCCTGTAGTTAATACCAGAGTTAGGATCTCTCTAATGCTGTCCTGTAGTTAATACCATGATATCATAAATAGGACTGGTGGAGTTGACACACAGGCAGCTAACAAAAATATATGGAAATGTCTTCTCTACCCAAAAATACAACCAACTAATTGCAGCATTACTACAAAAAAGGGAAGAAACAAGTGGAAAGGGGGAAAAAAGTAAAGAACTTGTCTGTCGGCCCTGCATTAAAGACCAAAATTGGTTCAAGAAAATTGTGATAAATAAAAAAGTATACCAGTTTCATTTAAGGACCAAACAATGTTTAGCGGTGCCATATAGATGACAAAATAGTTGGGAAGAGATTTTCGATGTACCGATTCCATGGCACATGGTTTATGAACTGACACGCAAAAAGACGCTGGATTCAAAACATAATTTTTTCCATTTAAATGATTATACAAAATTCTTTCAACCTAGATAATGTTATATATATACAGTTGAAGTCGGAAGTTTACATACACCTTAGCCAAATACATTTAAACTCAGTTTTTCCACAATTCCTGACATTTAATCCTAGTAAAAATTCCCTGTCTTAGGTCAGTTAGGATCACCACTTTATTTTAAGAATGTGAAATGTCAGAATAATAGTAGAGAGAATGATTTATTTCAGCTTTTATTTCTTTCATCACATTCCCAGTCGGTCAGAAGTTTACATACACTCATTAAGTATTTGGTAGCATTGCCTTTAAATTGTTTAACTTGGGTCAAACGTTTTGGGTAGCCTTCCACAAGCTTCCCACAATAAGTTGGGTTAATTTTGGCCCATTCCTCCTGACAGAGCTGGTGTAACTGAGTCAGGTTTGTAGGCCTCCTTGCTCGCACACGCTTTTTCAGTTCTGCCCACACATTTTCTATAGGATTGAGGTCAGGGCTTTGTGATGGCCACTCCAATACCTTGACATTTTTGTCCCTAAGCAATTTTGCCACAACTTTGAAAGTATGCTTGGGGTCATTGTCCATTTGGAAGACCCATTTGCGACCAAGCTTTAACTTTCTGTCTTGAGATGTTGCTTCAATATATCCACATAATTTTCCATCCTCATGATGCCATCTATTTTGTGAAGTGCACCTGTCCCTCCTGCAGCAAAGCACCCCCACAACATGATGCTGCCACCTCCGTGCTTCACGGTTGGGATGGTGTTCTTCAGCTTGCAAGCCTCCCCCTTTATCCTCCAAACATAACGATGGTCATTATGGCCAAACAGTTCTATTTTTGTTTCATCAAACCAGAAGACATTTCTCCAAAAGGTACGATCTTTGTCCCCATGTGCAGTTGCAATCCGTAGTCTGGCTTTTTTATGGTGGTTTTGGAGCAGTGGCTACTTCCTTGCTGAGCGGCCTTTCAGGTTATATCATTTTACTGTGGATATAGAAACTTTTGTACCTGTTTCCTCCAGCATCTTCACAAGGTCCTTTGCTGTTGTTTTGGGATTGATTTGCACTTTCACACCAAAGTACGTGTAACGACTGTAGTCGCAATGAGACCAAGGTGCAGCGGAGGATGTGTATTCATATTCAAGATTTTAATAAACCGAAAATAGAACACTATACAAATAAACAAAAAAACGACAGCCGACAGTTCTGTCAGGTACTCACAACGAAACAGAAAGCAATCACCCACAAACCCCAAAGGAAAAACAGGCTGCCTATGTATGACTCCCAATCAGCAACAACGAACTACAGCTGTTCCTGATTGAGAGCCACACACGGCCAACCAAAGAAACAAACCAACATAGAAAAATAAACATAGAACGCCCACCCATGTAACACCCTGGCCTAACCAAAATAGAGAACTAAAAACCCCTCTCTATGGCCAGGGCGTTACAGTACGTTCATCTCTAGGAGACAGAACGCGTCTCCTTCCTGAGCGGTATGACGGCTGCGTGGTCCCATGGTGTTTATACTTGCGTACTATTGTTTGTACAGATGAACGTGGTACCTTCAGGTGTTTGGAAATTGCTCCCAAGGATGAACCAGACTTGTGAATGTCTACAATTGTTTTTCTGAGGTTTTGGCTGATTTCTTTCGATTTTCCCATGATGTCAAGCAAAGAGGCACTGAGTTTGAAGGTAGGCCTTGAAATACATCCACAGGTACACCTCCAATTGACTCAAATGATGTCAATTAGCGTATCAGAAGCTTCTAAAGCCATGACATAATTTTCTGGAATTTTCCAAGCTATTTAAAGACACAGTCAACTTAGTGTACGTAAACTTCTGACCCACTGGAATTGTGATATAATTGTCTGTAAACAATTGTTGGAAAAATTACTTGTGTCATGCACAAAGTAGATGTCCTAACCGACTTGCCAAAGCTCTATAGTTTATAACAAGACATTTGTGGAGTGGTTGAAAAATAAGTTTTAATGACTCCAACCTAAGTGTATGTAAACTTCCGACTTCAGCTGTATATATATTATCCTGTCTCTTGGCACCAAAATCTGCAGAGCTGGGATGGTTGTATTCCCCATATATAATGGTTGTATTCCCCATATATAATGGTTGTATTCCCCATATATAATGGTTGTATTCCCCATATATAATGGTTGTATTCCCCATATATAATGGTTGTATTCCCCATATATAATGGGGAATACAACCATCCCAGCTCTGCAGATTTTGGTGCCAAGAGACAGGATCATTTATATTGGTACTGTCCATATACGTAGCTTGTTTTTGGTCGCAGGTTCAGGAATGGCTGAAGAATTGCAACATTTACCTGGAGCTAACCCTGCAGATAGCACTACTGGGTGATCTGAAAAGTCAATCTATCAATAATATAATAATAATTTTAGCAAAAAAAAAATGTATCTTTAATTTACAATCTATAGAAACTATGAGAATAGAAAGGTTCAGAACTTGTGAAACATCACATCACAGTTAAAAATATATATGGCAAATAGAAATCCAATATGGTTGGTGTTAATTTTATATGTATGTTATATATGTGTATGTATGGGTATATATATATATATATATATATATATATATATATGTGTGTGTGTGTGTATATATGTATGTATGTATGTATCATCATATACAGTACCAGTCATAAGTTTGGACACACGTACTCATTCCAAGGATTGTCTTTATTTTTACTATTTTCTACATTGTGGAATAATAGTGAAGACATCAAAACTATGAAATAACATATATGGAATCATGTAGTAACCAAAAAAGTGTTAAACAAATAAAAAAATATTTTTACATTTGAGATTCTTCAAAGTAGCCACCCTTTTGCCTTGATGGCCGTTTTGCACACTCTTGGCATTCTCTCAACCAGCTTCCTGAGGTATTCACCTGGAATGCATTTCACTTAACAGGTGTTAATTGTGGAATTTCTTTCCTTCTTAATGCGTTTGAGTCAATCAGTTGTGTTGTGACAAGGTAGGGCTGGTATACAGAAGATAGCCCTATTTGGTAAAAGACCAAGTCCATATTATGGCAAGAACAGCTGAAATAAGCAAAGAGAAACAAACAACAGTCCATCATTACTTCAAGACATGAAGGTCAGTCAATCCAGAACATTTCAAGAACTTTTAAAGTTTTTTCAAGTGCAGTTGCAAAAACCATCAAGCGCTATGAAGAAACTGGCTCTCATGAGGACCGCCACAGGAAAGGAAGACCAAGAGCTTTTTGGTTCCAACTGCCGTGTCTACAATGTAGAAAATAGTTTAAAAAAAAATAATAACTTGAATGAGTAGGTGTGTCCAAACTGTTGACTGGTAATGTATGTACATATGTACAGTGCATTTGGAAAGTATTCAGACCCCTTCCATTCTTCCACATTTTGTTACGTTACAGCCTTATTCTAAAATGGATTAAATAAAAAAAAATCCTCATCAATCTACACACAATACCCCTTAAAGACATCACAATACCCCATAATGACATCACAATACCCCATAATGACATCACAATACCCCTTAAAGACAAAGCAAAAACAGGGTTTTAGATATTTTTGCAACAAAAAAAACCCCCAACAGAAATACTTTATTTACATAAGTATTCAGACTATGAGACTTGGAAGTTTCTACAACTTGATTGGATTCCACCTGTGGTAAATTCAATTGATTGGACATGATTTGGAAAGGCACACACCTGTCTATATAAGGTCCCACAAATTGACAGTGTATGTCAGAGCAAAAACCAAGCCATGAGGTCGAAGGTATTGTCCGTAGAGCTCAGAGACAGGATTGTGTCGAGGCACAGATCTGGGGAAGGGTACCAAGACATTTCTGCAGCATTGAAGCTCCCCAATAACACAGTGGCCTCCATCATTCTTAAATGGAAGAAGTTTGGAACCACCAAGACTCTTCCTAGAGCTGGCCGCCCGGCCAAACTGAGCAATCGGGGGAGAAGGGCCCGATGGTCACTCTGACAGAGCTCCAGAGTTCCTCTGTGGAGAGAATCTTCCAGAAGGACAACCATCTCTACAGCACTTCACCAATCAAGCCTTTATGGTAGAGTGGGCAGACGGAAGCCACTCCTCAGTAAAAGGCACATGACAGCCCACTTGTAGTTTGCCAAAAGGCACCTAAAGACTCTCAGACCATGAGAAACAAGATTCTCTGGTCTGATGAAACCAAGATGGAACACTTTGGCCTGAATGCCAAGCGTCAAGTCTGGAGGAAACCTGGCACCATCCCTATGATGAGGCATGGTGGTGGCAACATCATGCTGTGGGGATGTTTTTCAGCGCCAGGGACTGGGAGACTGGTCAGGATTGAGGGAAAGATGAACAGCGCAAAGTACAGAAAAATCCTTGAAACCTGCTAATATTAAGGGACCAAAATACCAAACAATCTCACAGTTGATAAGTACAGTAGGTGCCAAAATGTCCTGCAAAATTACTGTATTACTGCTATCTAGGGTTGCAAAATTACTGTATTACTGCTATCTAGGGTTGCAAAATTACTGTATTACTGGTACCTAGGGTTGCAAAATTACTGTATTACTGCTACCTAGGGTTGCAAAATTACAGTAACTTTCCCCAAATTCCCTGGATTTCCTGCATTTCCCCCTCATAATTCCAGGAATCTTCCAATCAGGAAATGTTGGTAAAGTTTTCCATGTTTTTCCAACACCAACAGGCCCTGGGATTTGATCCCAGAGCGGATGACTACATTCTCAAAGCCATCGGAATATTTGGTGGATTTTACCTGCTGTTCTTCACAGAGAAAGTACTGAAGATGGCACTAAGAACAGAGCATGAGGTATTGCCTGCTTTAAACAGTTGAACCAGCATATATATATATATATATATACACACACTATACCTGTAACTTTGCATTTATCAGAGACGTAGCAGTGTTACAGTTTGCTTTCTCTAAGGTGTGTATTTCCTGTCTGTTTTTTGAGAGCATTATGATTGATTAATTGATTGATTAATTAATTGATTGATTGATTGTGACAAGGTACTGTGTCGATTTGGCCCGGGTTCATTTCCTGACTGTACATCTCTGGTCATCTAGCCAGCGTCTGTGTGTTCTGTCTCTGTATGTTTACCATAGGGCCCTGGTCAAAGCACTTATAGGAAGTACTGTAGGGTACCATTTGAGACATAGCCATGCTCTCTTTTTAACCACTAAACTATATAAAAAAGGATGTCTTTTCAGCATGGCCACAGCTGTTCTGTGCCTGTCCTGTGTTGATTTGACCAGGCTTCGTTTATTGTCTCTCTGTACATCTATCATCTATTTTCTCTGTATGACTAACATCTTTGTCCTGTCTCTGTATGTAAAACTTCTTAGGGCTAGAGTCCTTTTTTCAGAATTTCCGCCTGACTGACGTGTCCAAAGTAAACTGCCTGTTACTCAGGCCCAGAAGCCAGGATAGAAAACACTTTGCAGTTTGTAGAAATTTTAAAATAATGTATGAGACTATAACACAATTGATAAGGTGGGAGACAATCCAAAGAAAAACCAACCCGATTATTTTTGTTGTTGTTGAGATCCCATGTTCTTACAATGGAAAGCTATGCAATTCCAGCTCCCAGATTGCAATTCCTATGGCTTCCACTAGATGTCAACAGTCTGTTCAAGGTTTCAGGCTTGTTTTTTCCAAAACAAGGAAGAATTTTGAGTTTGGTACAGGGAGTCACAGTTGGAAATCAGTCTGTAGGCGTATGACGAAGAGGACGCGCACCTGCTAATTTTACTTTTCTATTGAACATACTTCTTTCTGTATGAAATATTATAGTTTATTAACATTTTAGGGTACGTGAGGATTAAATAGAAACATAGTTTGACTTGTTTTAAAGTTTAGCGGTAGCTTTTTGGATTCCTTTGTCTGCATGTTGAACTCAAATCGATGGTGCCAACTAAACTGACTTTTTGGGATATAAAGAAGGATTTTATCTAACAAAACGACCATGCATGTTGTAGCTGGGACCCTTTGGATTGCAAATTAGAGGAAGATTTTCAAAAAGTAAGTGATTTATTTAATCGCTATTTGTGATTTTAAGAAGCCTGTGCTGGTTGAAAAATATGTTGATGTGGGGCGCCGTCCTCAAACAATCGCATGGCATGCTTTCGCTGTAAAGCCTACTATAAATCGGACAGTGCAGTTAGATTAACAAGAATTTAAGCTTTTAACCGATATAAGACACTTGTATGTACCTAGATGTTTAATATCCATCATTTTTACGATTATTTATTTGAATTGCGCGCCCTCCAATTTCACCGGAAATTGTCCCGCTGACGGGACACCTAGCCCTAAGAAGTTTTAACATCTTTGTCCTGTCTCTCCAGCAGTAACCTTAAGGCTGCATCCCAAATTACACCCTATTCCAAATATAGTGCGCTTCTTTTGACCGTAAGCCAATAGGGACGCACTGTATCGGGAACAGGGTGCCATCTGGAATACACAAATGCTCTCTTTTTAACCATCTTCTTTGTCCTGCCTCTGCAGCATGGCCACAGTCACTTCTCTCCTCCAGGTCAGCTGAGGCAGAACTCTCTCCAGAATGGAGACGTGTCTGAGAAGAAAGAGTCCATCACCATGACTAAATGTACCATCAGCAGCATCAGTACAGACAACACCAGCCCAGACCCTCCGGTATCATCCGCGGAACCACCTCTTCAGGTACCAGCTCTAGGGGATGAAGTTTCCTATAGGTACTGACATCAGGTCAGCTTTCCCCTCCTCTAATCCTAAACCTAAACTAACAAAGAATACAAAATTGACCCCAGATCAGCGTCTAGGGGCAACTTCATCCTACACCGTCTACCAAGCAGTGTCTTGGTTCACTAGACATAAAACAGGAGAAAACATTTTGAAAGGGAGGAAGTACTTCCGTGAATTTGTCGAATAAGAACTAACTTATTTAGTGTCCGTAAAAATGTTTACTACGTTGGGCTCTGAACATGACCCAGGTGTGAGTCACAAAGTGCTCAACTGACCTTGAACAGTCATAGCTGTCTATGGCTGTATGTGGCTATCTGTACCCTGTCTGTACCCTGTCTATGGCTGTATGTAGCCTGTCTATACCCTGTCTGTACCCTGTCTGTACCCGTCTGTGGCTGTATGTAGCCTGTCTATACCCTGTCTGTACCCTGTCTGTGGCCTGTCTGTACCCTGTCAGTGGCCTGTCAGTGGCTGTATGTAGCCTGGCTGTAGCCTGTCTGTGGCTGTATGTAGCCTGTCTGTGGCATATCTGTGGCCTGTCTGTAGCCTGTCTGTGGCCTATCTGTAGCCTGTCTGTGGCATATCTGTGGCCTGTATGTAGCCTGTCTGTGGCCTGTCTGTGGCCTGTATGTAGCCTGGCTGTAGCCTGTCTGTGGCTGTATGTAGCCTGTCTGTAGCATATCTGTGGCCTGTCTGTGGTTGTATGTAGCCTGTCTGTAGCATATCTGTGGCCTGTCTGTAGCCTGTCTGTGGCCTGTCTGTGGCTGTCTGTGGCCTGTCTGTGGCCTGTCTGTGGCCTGTCTGTGGCCTGTCTGTGGCTGTCTGTAGCCTGTCTGTGGCTTTCTCACCAAAGACAGAGGGGTCAGACAGGGTACAAATGAGAGAGAGGTCAATACTCACAGTAATAACACAGAAATAACATAAATAAAAATATGACATTATAATGACAAACACATAGAGGAACAGGGAACACCAGTGTATTTATATCAAACCACCCACGGGACAAACTGGACCTGTCGGACCCCAGTTGGGGCACCCTGACCTAGAACGACAGCACTGAGCAGCACTGAGTATTAAAGCCTAGTTATTTATTGAGCTGTTATCTGTGACGCTAGTGATTAGGGAAACCTTGTTAATGTATAAACCATTAGTTCTCTGGCTCAAGTGGAGGAGTCTGGCCTTGTTACACACATCACAGATACTGAGCAAATGGACGAGACTGACGCTGTCAAACAGGGCTAAGGGAACGGGACTCTGTTCATAGTCTCCTGTGTGACAGAGCCTGCATGCCAAATAGAAACCTATTCCCTTTAGAGTATGGACTCTGGTCAAATGTAGTTCACTCAAGGGAATAGGGTGCCATTTGGCATGTAGCCTGTCACACAGGAGACTAAAGAATGGGTCTGATCACAGGCCTGTGTATCCTAGACTCTTGATAAAAGCAAGAATTGTCTCACTTGTACACAAAGACTGCCTGTTCTGGCCTGGGCCAATAAGGAGTTGGTTTGTCACAGCAGCAGAGAAGCTACCGACCAACCATCGTGTTATTTACATACTGCATCGGATTGTTGTTGTGTTTCTTTGCTTTTCAGATTGAAGTAAAAAAAATACCTAATTCTGTTACATAGTAAACGTGTTATATAGTAAATATGTTATATTAATTAGGATATGACATATTATATAGTAAATATATGTTATATTAGTTAGGATATGACATATTATAAATAAAATATATGTTAGATTAATTAGGATATGACATTTTATATAGTAAATATATGTTATATTAATTAGGATATTATATAGTAAATATATGTTATATTAATTAGGATATGACATATTAAATAGTAAATATATTTTATATTTACTAAACTATGACATATTATATACTAAATATATTATATTAACTAGATTATGACATATTATATAGTAAATATATTATATTAACAAGATTATGACATATTATATAGTAAATATATTTTATATTAACTAAACTATGACATATTATATAGTAAATATATTATATTAACTAGATTAGGACATATTATATAGTAAATATATTATATTATATTAACTAGATTATGACATATTATATAGTAAATATATTTTACTAAACTATGACATATTATATAGTAAATATATTTTATATTAACTAAACTATGACATGTTATATAGTAAATATGTTATATTAACTAGATTATGACATATTATATAGTAAATATATTTTATATTAACTAAACTATGACATATTATATAGTAAATATATTTTATATTAACTAAACTATGACATATTATATAGTAAATATGTTATATTAACTAAACTATGACATATTATATAGTAAATATGTTATATTAATTAGGATATGACATATTATATAGTAAATATATGTTATATTAGTTAGGATATGACATATTATAAATAAAATATATGTTAGATTAATTAGGATATGACATTTTATATAGTAAATATATGTTATATTAATTAGGATATGACATATTATATAGTAAATATATGTTATATTAATTAGGATATGACATATTAAATAGTAAATATATTTTATATTTACTAAACTATGACATATTATATACTAAATATATTATATTAACTAGATTATGACATATTATATAGTAAATATATTATATTAACAAGATTATGACATATTATATAGTAAATATATTTTATATTAACTAAACTATGACATATTATATAGTAAATATATTATATTAACTAGATTAGGACATATTATATAGTAAATATATTATAT
Source organism: Salmo salar (assembly GCF_965601325.2). Taxonomy (NCBI): domain Eukaryota; kingdom Metazoa; phylum Chordata; class Actinopteri; order Salmoniformes; family Salmonidae; genus Salmo; species Salmo salar. The sequence goes on from NC_138299.1 coordinate 53,093,717, forward strand.
TATATTAACTAGATTATGACATATTATATAGTAAATATATTTTACTAAACTATGACATATTATATAGTAAATATATTTTATATTAACTAAACTATGACATGTTATATAGTAAATATGTTATATTAACTAGATTATGACATATTATATAGTAAATATATTTTATATTAACTAAACTATGACATATTATATAGTAAATATATGTTATATTAACTAAACTATGACATATTATATAGTAAATATGTTATATTAACTAAACTATGACATATTATATAGTAAATATGTTATATTAATTAGGATATGACATATTAAATAGTAAATATATGTTATATTAACTAAACTATGACATATTATATAGTAAATATATTTTATATTAACTAAACTATGACATATTATATAGTAAATATATTATATTAACTAGATTATGACATATTATATATTAAATATGTTATATTAATTAGGATATGACATATTAAATAGTAAATATATCTTATATTAACTAAACTATGACATATTATATAGTAAATATATTTTATATTAACTAAACTATGACATATTATATAGTAAATATCTTATATTAACTAAACTATGACATATTATATAGTAAATATGTTATATTAACTAAACTATGACATATTATATAGTAAAGATATTATATTAACTAAACTATGACATATTATATAGTAAATATGTTATACTAACTAAACTATGACATATTATATAGTAAATATATGTTATATTAATGAGGATATGACATATTAAATAGTAAATATATGTTATATTAACTAAACTATGACATATTATATAGTAAATATATTATATTAACTAAACTATGACATATTATATAGTAAATATGTTATACTAACTAAACTATGACATATTATATAGTAAATATATGTTATATTAATTAGGATATGACATATTATATAGTAAATATATTATATTAACTAAACTATGACATATTATATAGTAAATATATGTTATATTAATTAGGATATGACATATTAAATAGTAAATATATTTTATATTAACTAAACTATGACATATTATATAGTAAATATATTATATTAACTAAACTATGACATATTATATAGTAAATATATGTTATATTAACTAGACTATGAAATTATATAGTAAATATATGTTATATTAATTAGGATATGACATATTAAATAGTAAATATATTTTATATTAATTAGGATATGACATATTATATAGTAAATGTATTATATTAACTAAACTATGACATATTAAATAGTAAATATATTTTATATTAACTAAACTATGACAAATTATATAGTAAATATATTATATTAACTAAACTATGACATATTATATAGTAAATATGTTATACTTTTCCTGGTTAAATAAAACATTTTATTTACTATGACATTATATAGTAAATATATGTTGTATTAACTAAACTGACATTACTTTCATGTACAATCCAGTTCTGCTCCCCTTTTGTCAGGGATTTTTTAGTCGTCAGACGATATAGCGAAATCATCGTCGGAAAAAGAGGACCAATATGCAGCAGAGTTGAGATAGTTCATTTTGAACATTTAATAAACTCAAAAATGAACATACAAAAACAACAAAACGAACTCACGATTTACAGACAGTCCTGTTAGGCTCACTCACGCTAAACAAGAAACAATCTCCCACAATTACACAGACAAACACACCCAACTAATATAGGACTTCCAATCAAAGGCAACACCACACAGCTGCCTTCAATTGGAAGTCCACCCCAATTAACCAAACATAGACATACAACCAACTAGATCAACATAGAAATACGTAAACAAGGAACAGTGCCCAAAAACCCCGGAATACTTAAATCAAATTCCCTTTTAGAAACAACACCACCCCGAACCACATAAACCAAATACCCTCTGCCACGTCCTGACCAAACTACAATAACAATTAACCCTTATACTGGCCAGGACGTGACACCTTTACTCTGCCTCCTTCCTCTGTGACGTTGTCCCAGCAGGAAGTCCATGTCAATAATGTGATGTGCCACTGGCTGCGGGGTCAGCGCATCGCCAACATAAAGACGGTGGCCTGGATGATCACACTGAGTGACGCTCTGCACAACTTCATCGACGGCCTGGCGATCGGAGCTTCTTTTACTGTGTCTGTCGTCGCTGGCTTCAGTACCTCCATCGCCATCGTCTGTGAGGAGTTCCCCCACGAGCTAGGTGAGGGATCAATCAATCATATTTATCTATAATTTACTTAATTTTTTATAAGCAGTTGTCATAAAGTGATTTTACAGTAACAACAGTAAGCAACTAACTAAACCAACTAACTTTTAAAATCACTTGGCTATTTTTGTTAATAAACATACCGTAATTTCCGGACTATTAAGCGCACCTGAATATAAGCCGCACCCACTGAATTTAAAAAAATATATTATTTTGAAAATAAATAAGCCGCACATGTCTATAAGCCGCAGGTGCCTACCGGTACATTGAAACAAATGAACTTTACACAGGCTTTAACGAAACACGGCTTGTAACAAAAATAAATAGGCTTTAACGAAACACAGCTTGTAACAAAAATAAATAGGCTTTAACGAAACACGGCTTGTAACAAAAATAAATAGGCTTTAACGAAACACGGCTTGTAACAAAAAATTTAAAATTAGCAGTAAGCTTTAGTTGTCTTTTTGCACTGAGTCAATTCCTCACGCTGCAGTTTCCAACGTCTTATCATCGACTCATTAAGACCAAGCTCCCGTGCAGCAGCTCTATTTCCTTTTCCAACAGCCAGATCAATCGCCTTCACCTTCAAATCTGCATCATATGCATTTCTCCGTGTCTTTGCCATGATGAGGGTGACAAAATGACTACCGTAATCAGAATGATGGGAAGTTTGAGAGCGCTCGATTTAATCTAAACGGTAAACAAAAAAGTTGTTTGACCTTAACCCGTTCGGCAATTTCATTGGTCTAATGAAAGCTTCATGCCGCCAAAAAACTGAGCACGTCACAGAATGTTTTTTTGGAGAAAAAAAAAATTGAAAGCGGGAAAAATCCATATATTAGCTGCGTCATTGTTTAAGCCGCGAGGTTCAAAGCCTGGGAAAAAAGTTGCGGCTTATAGTCCGGAATTTACGGTAACTAAAAGTCATACTGGTTTCTCATTGTGTCTACTGTGTTACTGAACCTGTTGCTATCTCTCTGGCCCCTTCCTGCAGGGGACTTTGTGATTCTGTTGAATGCTGGGATGAGTATCCCCCAGGCCGTCTTCTTCAACCTGCTGTCAGCCATGTCCTGCTACATCGGCCTGGCCTTCGGCATCCTTCTGGGGAGCAACTTCGCCCCCAACGCCATCTTCGCCATCGCTGGGGGAATGTTCCTCTACATAGCACTGGCAGATATGGTGAAGGAGAATGTTCCTCTACATAGCACTGGCAGATATGGTGAAGGAGAATGTTCCTCTACATAGCACTGGTAGATATGGTGAAGGAGAATGTTCCTCTACATAGCACTGTCAGATATGGTGAAGGAGAATGTTCCTCTACATAGCACTGGTAGATATGGTGAAGGAGAATGTTCCTCTACATAGCACTGGTAGATATGGTGAAGGAGAATGTTCCTCTACATAGCACTGGCAGATATGGTGAAGGAGAATGTTCCTCTACATAGCACTGGCAGATATGGTGAAGGAGAATGTTCCTCTACATAGCACTGGTAGATATGGTGAAGGAGAATGTTCCTCTACATAGCACTGGTAGATATGGTGAAGGAGAATGTTCCTCTACATAGCACTGGCAGATATGGTGAAGTAGAATGTTCCTCTACATAACACTGGTAGATATGGTGAAGGAGAATGTTCCTCTACATAGCACTGGTAGATATGGTGAAGGAGAATGTTCCTCTACATAGCACTGGCAGATATGGTGAAGTAGAATGTTCCTCTACATAACACTGGTAGATATGGTGAAGGAGAATGTTCCTCTACATAGCACTGGTAGATATGGTGAAGGAGAATGTTCCTCTACATAGCACTGGCAGATATGGTGAAGGAGAATGTTCCTCTACATAGCACTGGTAGATATGGTGAAGGAGAATGTTCCTCTACATAGCACTGGTAGACATGGTGAAGGAGAATGTTCCTCTACATAGCACTGGCAGATATGGTGAAGGAGAATGTTCCTCTACATAGCACTGGTAGATATGGTGAAGGAGAATGTTCCTCTACATAGCACTGGCAGATATGGTGAAGGAGAATGTTCCTCTACATAGCACTGGCAGATACGGTGAAGGAGAATGTTCCTCTACATAGCACTGGTAGATATGGTGAAGGAGAATGTTCCTCTACATAGCACCGGTAGACATGGTGAGTGACATGGTAAATCTCAATTGCATTTCCTTGATTCCTTGCATTCCTCACAGAGGGCAGGGACCTTTGAGTTGAGGAGAGAGAGGATGCTAGGAATCAAGGAAATGCAATTGAGATTCTCCCATGATGCTTTCCTTCGTGCTCAATGCCATCTGATCTGCTTCTTCAACATCTCAGATTACAACGCAGATCCTCAACTGACTGATTTTCTGAATTTACTGTAGTTTTTAACTTGTATGTGGCGTTCATCAACCTTCAGCTGCCAAGCAGGGTGTACATGCGATGGCATTAGAGAATCAGGACCTAACTTTTCAATAGCTCAGTAGAAGTCTACATTGAGTTTAGTATGAAGGTTCTCTGGTCTTGCAGGGAGAGAAGACGGGCCATTGAAAAAAAAGACAGTCAGTTTCTCATCATACCATACTGTACGTGTTATCAGTTGTTGTTTTCACAGCTGCAGAGCTGCTTCTACCCCCCCCTCCCCCCCCCCCACTCCCCCCCAAGGAGGGAAGAAGCACAGCTTTATTGACTGTAATACAGTGTGACCTGATGATAGCTGCGATGGAGAGAGATGGAGGGAGGGAGGACGGTAGAACGAGGGAGAGAGAGGGAGGGAGGGAGGACGGTAGAACGAGGGAGAGAGAGGGAGGGAGGGAGAACGGTAGAACGAGGGAGAGAGATGGAGGGAGGACGGTAGAACGAGGGAGAGAGAGGGAGGGAGGGAGGACGGTAGAACGAGGGAGAGAGATGGAGAGAGGGAGAACGGTAGAATGAGGAAGAGAGAGGGAGGGAGGACGGTAGAACGAGGGAGAGAGAGGGAGGGAGGGAGGGAGGACGGTAGAACGAGGGAGAGAGAAGGAGGGTGGGAGGGAGGACGGTAGAACGAGGGAGAGAGATGGAGGGAGGGAGGGAGGACGGTAGAACGAGGGAGAGAGATGGAGGGAGGGAGGACGGTAGAACGAGGGAGAGAGAGGGAGGGAGGGAGGACGGTAGAACGAGGGAGAGAGAGGCGGGAGGGAGGATGGTAGAACGAGGGAGAGAGAAGGAGGGAGGGAGGATGGTATAACGAGGGAGAGAGAGGGAGGGAGGGAGGACGGTAGAACGAGGGAGAGAGATGGAGGGAGGGAGGGAGGACGGTAGAACGAGGGAGAGAGAGGGAGGGAGGGAGGACGGTAGAACGAGGGAGAGAGAGGGAGGGAGGGAGGACGGTAGAACGAGGGAGAGAGAGGGAGGGAGGGAGGACGGTAGAACGAGGGAGAGAGAAGGAGGGAGGGAGGACGGTAGAACGAGGGAGGAAGGGGGAGTGATAGAGAGAGGGAAAGAGACTGAAATGAATCTGATATTTTGGGAAGAAATGGAATGTGATATTTAACTGTTGGGTTGTAATTAATGGAATGTTATATTTAACTGTTTGGGTTGTAATTAATGGAATGTGATATTTAACTGTTGGGTTGTAATTAATGGAATGTGATATTTAACTGTTTGGGTTGTAATTAATGGAATGTGATATTTAACTGTTTGGGTTGTAATTAATGGAATGTGATATTTAACTGTTTGGGTTGTAATTAATGGAATGTGATATTTAACTGTTTGGGTTTAATGGAATGTGATATTTAACTGTTGGGTTGTAATTAATGGAATGTTATATTTAACTGTTTGGGTTGTAATTAACGGAATGTGATATTTAACTGTTGGTTTAAAACGGGTTGTTTCTGATTTCAGTTCCCAGAGATGAACGCCATCATGAATGAACAGGACGGATCGACGGTGACCAATGTTATCTTCTTCCTGATCCAGAACGCCGGGTTGCTCACCGGATTCGCTATCATCCTGCTCATCACCATGTTCGTTGGTGAGATCAACCTGGGTTAGAGCCAATGCTGTAGCTATAGAAACACTAGATGACTGACAAGGGGCGTTGTTTTGAAGCCACTGCGCCGCCATCTTTTTTTATTTTTTATTGAAATACCGTAGAATTCATTTCATTCCTATGGAGGACTGCTCCTTCTGAGGAGTACCAATATGGTGGACGGTGGCTTCAGAGCCTGTCATTGGCCAATATATAGCATCCTGCAATCTAGTGTTCATACACATCATTGGGTAGAGCTGGGTGAGAGGGAAGAGAAGAACAAGGGAGGGAGAGAAAAACGAGAATGAGAGGAACAATGAGAGAAATAAATCATTTCAAAAAGAACAAAACGTGAAAGAACAGAGCTGCTTTCATTCCGCTCCGATCTCACATCGAGCTAGGAAGTGCATGTAAACGTCTTGTTTTACACTAATTGTTTACTGGGAAACGGAATACTTGTCCTTTTAGTTGTTGTTTTTCTGACTATCATTATATTTAAATAGAGGGAACAATCACGTAAACTAGTGTAAATGAAATAAAGAAACAAATGTATTTAAACAAACGTTTTCAATAAATTATTTTTTCAGTCTTTACAATGTTGTTGTGAACTTGTCTTGCTTTTACTTGAACTGATGATGATCTGTTGTCTCCACCAATGATTTATATATACACTAGATGACTGATAGGGGCGCTGTTGAATCACCATGCCTCCATCTTGGAATTCCCCCACCGTTGTAAAAAGTATTTAGGAAGTTATAGAAATTCATGTATTAATGTTACATTCATCTTTGCACATTTCTTCTATTATAGACACCTTAATGCATACTTTTAAATTATATTATGTGAGCTAAACATACAAATAAAAAATACAGTATATAAAAACATTTTCTTTCAAGTAATATCTAACAATTTCACAACAACTACCTAATACACATAAATCTAAGTAAAGGAATGGAATTAAGAATATATAAATATATGGACGAGCAATGTCAGAGCGGTATAGACTAAGATACAGTATTTACATATGAGATGAGCAATGCAAGATATGTAAACATTATTAAAAGTGACTAGTGTTCCATTTATTAAAGTGGCCAATGATTTTAAGTCTGTATGTTGGCAGCAGCCTCTCTGTGTTAGTGATGGCTGTTTGACAGTCTGATGGCCTAGAGATAGAAGCTGTTTTTCAGTCTCTCAGGTCCCAGCTTTACATTTACATTTAAGTCATTTAGCAGATGCTCTTATCCAGAGTGACTTACAAATTGGTGCATTCACCTTATGATATCCAGTGGAACAACCACTTTACAATAGTGCATCTAAATCTTTTTTGGGGGGGGGGGTTAGAAGGATTACTTTATCCTATCCTAGGTATTCCTTAAAGAGGTGGGGTTTCAGGTGTCTCCGGAAGGTGGTGATTGACTCCGCTGTCCTGGCGTCGTGAGGGAGCTTGTTCCACCATAGGGGTGCCAGAGCAGCGAACAGTTTTGACTGGGCTGAGCGGGAACTGTGCTTCCTCAGAGGTAGGGGGGCCAGCAGGCCAGAGGTGGATGAGCGCAGTGCCCTCGTTTGGGTGTAGGGACTGATCAGAGCCTGAAGGTACGGAGGTGCCGTTCCCCTCACGGCTCCGTAGGCAAGCACCATGGTCTTGTAGCGGATGCCAGCTTCAACTGGAAGCCAGTGGAGAGAGCGGAGGACGTGAGAGAACTTGGGAAGGTTGAACACCAGACGGGCTGCGGCATTCTGGATGAGTTGTAGGGGTTTAATGGCACAGGCAGGGAGCCCAGCCAACAGCGAGTTGCAGTAATCCAGACGGGAGATGACAAGTGCCTGGATTAGGACCTGCGCCGCTTCCTGTGTGAGGCAGGGTCGTACTCTGCGAATGTTGTAGAGCATGAACCTACAGGATCGGGTCACCGCCTTGATGTTAGTGGAGAACGACAGGGTGTTTTCCAGGGTCACGCCAAGGTTCTTAGCACTCTGGGAGGAGGACACAATGGAGTTGTCAACTGTGATGGCGAGATCATGGAACGGGCAGTCCTTCCCCGGGAGGAAAAGCAGCTCTGTCTTGCCGAGGTTCAGCTTGAGGTGGTGATCCGTCATCCACACTGATATGTCTGCCAGACATGCAGAGATGCGATTCGCCACCTGGTTATCAGAAGGTGGAAAGGAGAAGATTAATTGAGTGTTGTCTGCATAGCAATGATAGGAGAGACCATGTGAGGATATGACAGAGCCAAGTGACTTGGTGTATAGCGAGAATAGGAGAGGGCCTAGAACAGAGCCCTGGGGGACACCAGTGGTGAGAGCACGTGGTGCGGAGACAGATTCTCGCCACGCCACCTGGTAGGAGCGATCTGTCAGGTAGGACGCAATCCAAGCATGGGCCGCGCCGGAGATGCCCAACTCGGAGAGGGTGGAGAGGAGGATCTGGTGGTTCACAGTATCAAAGGCAGCAGATAGGTCTAGAAGGATGAGAGCAGAGGAGAGAGAGTTAGCTTTAGCAGTGCGGAGAGCCTCCGTGACACAGAGAAGAGCAGTCTCAGTTGAATGACCAGTCTTGAAACCTGACTGATTTGGATCAAGAAGGTCATTCTGAGAGAGATAGCAAGAGAGCTGGCCAAGGACGGCACGTTCAAGAGTTTTGGAGAGAAAACAAAGAAGGAATACTGGTCTGTAGTTGTTGACATCGGAGGGATCAAGTGTAGGTTTTTTCAGAAGGGGTGCAACTCTCGCTCTCTTGAAGACGGAAGGGACGTAGCCAGCGGTCAAGGATGAGTTGATGAGCGAGGTGAGGTAAGGGAGAAGGTCTCCGGAAATGGTCTGGAGAAGAGAGGAGGGGATAGGGTCAAGCGGGCAGGTTGTTGGGCGGCCGGCCGTCACAAGACGCGAGATTTCATCTGGAGAGAGGGGGGAAAAAGAGGTCAAAGCACAGGGTAGGGCAGTGTGAGCAGGACCAGCGGTGTCGTTAGACTTAACAAACGAGGATCGGATGTCGTCGACCTTCTTTTCAAAATGGTTGACGAAGTCATCCGCAGAGAGGGAGGGGGGGGGAGGGGGAGGAGGATTCAGGAGGGAGGAGAAGGTGGCAAAGAGCTTCCTAGGGTTAGAGGCAGATGCTTGGAATTTAGAGTGGTAGAAAGTGGCTTTAGCAGCAGAAACAGAAAAGGAAAATGTAGAGAGGAGGGAGTGAAAGGATGCCAGGTCCGCAGGGAGGCGAGTTTTCCTCCATTTCCGCTCGGCTGCCCAGAGCCCTGTTCTGTGAGCTCGCAATGAGTCGTCGAGCCACGGAGCAGGAGGGGAGGACCGAGCCGGCCTGGAGGATAGGGGACATAGAGAGTCAAAGGATGCAGAAAGGGAGGAGAGGAGGGTTGAGGAGGCAGAATCAGGAGATAGGTTGGAGAAGGTTTGAGCAGAGGGAAGAGATGATAGGATGGAAGAGGAGAGAGTAGCAGGAGAGAGAGAGCGAAGGTTGCGACGGCGCAATACCATCCGAGTAGGGGCAGAGTGAGAAGTGTTGGATGAGAGCGAGAGGGAAAAGGATACAAGGTAGTGGTCGGAGACTTGGAGGGGAGTTGCAATGAGATTAGTGGAAGAACAGCATCTAGTAAAGATGAGGTCAAGCGTATTGCCTGCCTTGTGAGTAGGGGGGAAGGTGAGAGGGTGAGGTCAAAAGAGGAGAGGAGTGGAAGAAGGAGGCAGAGAGGAATGAGTCAAAGGTAGACGTGGGGAGGTTAAAGTCAACCAGAACTGTGAGAGGTGAGCCATCCTCAGGAAAGGAACTTATCAAGGCGTCAAGCTCATTGATGAACTCTCCAAGGGAACCTGGAGGGTGATAAATGATAAGGATGTTAAGCTTGAAAGGGCTGGTAACTGTGACAGCATGGAATTCAAAGGAGGCGATAGACAGATGGGTCAGGGGAGAAAGAGAGAATGTCCACTTGGGAGAGATGAGGATTCCAGTGCCACCACCCCGCTGGCCAGATGCTCTCGGGGTATGCGAGAACACGTGGGCAGACGAGGAGAGAGCAGTAGGAGTAGCAGTGTTATCTGTGGTAATCCATGTTTCCGTCAGCGCCAAGAAGTCGAGCGACTGGAGGGTAGCATAGGCTGAGATGAACTCTGCCTTGTTGGCCGCAGACCGGCAGTTCCAGAGGCTGCCGGAGACCTGGAACTCCACGTGGGTCGTGCGCGCTGGGACCACCAGGTTAGAGTGGCAGTGGCCACGCGGTGTGATGCGTTTGTATGGCCTGTGCAGAGGGGAGAGAACAGGGTAGACAGACACATAGTTGACAGGCTACAGAAGAGGCTACGCTAATGCAAAGGAGATTGGAATGACAAGTGGACTACACGTCTCGAATGTTCAGAAAGTTAAGCTTACGTTGCAAAAATCTTATTGACTAAAATGACTAAAATGATACAGTACTGCTGGCTGGTGAAGTAGGCTAGCTAGCAGTGGCTGCGTTGTTGACTTTGTTTGAAAGTGTAGCTGGCTAGGTAACCTCGATAGTTTCAGTACTACACCTTATCATGATACAAAGGCAACTATGTAGCTAGCTAACATAGCACTAATCAAGACGTTCCTTTGTAATGTATTTAGTTTCTACAATGCTGCTCGTCGGTAATAGTTGGCTAGGTTTGGAAAAATGGCGTCGCGGGGGACGAAAATAGCTGGCTAGCTAACCTCGATAATTACTCTAAACCACACAATTGTCAAACTATAACAAAGACAACTATGTAGCTAGCTAACACTGCACTAGTCGAATTGTTCCGTTGTAATGTATGCACCTGTACTGACCTCGCCTTCTGGATGATAGAGGGGTGAACAGGCAGTAGCTCGGGTGGTTGTTGTCCTTCATCTTTTTGTCCTTCCTGTGACATCGGGTGGTGTAGGTGTCCTGGAGGGCAGGTAGTTTGCCCCCGGTGATGAGTTGTGCAGACCGCACCACCCTCTGGAGAACCCTGCGGTTGTGGGCGGTACAGTTGCCGTACCAGGCGGTGATACAGCCCGACAGGATGCTCTCGATTGTGCATCTGTAAAAGTTTGTGAGGGTTTTAGGCGACAAACCAAATTTCTTCAGCCTCCTGAGGTTGAAGAGGCGCTATTGCGCCTTCACCACGCCGTCTGTGTGGGTGGACCATTTCAGTTTGTCAGTGATATGTACGCCGAGGCTAAATTTAGTAATGAATAAATTGGCTACATTTATTTAAATGGACAATTCTGTGACCTGTCTTGTGCCAGTTCTAAATGGACACAAAACCTGTTAACAACAAAGGTGTCAGCTAGAGATGACGTGCAGGAGCATGCTGGGATTTGTAGTTTTGCGTGATGTCTACTATTGACGCTAATTTGCATTTTCGAAATCTGAGAGTAAATAGAGCCGAATACATTAACAAGTGTCACCTTGTCCGAGAGAGCTTTACATGGTTAACAAAATGTCGCGCCAGGGTAAGTTTACACGAAACACAGCCCTTATTTTAAGTGTTTCTAAAATTCCCAATGGGAAAAATGATTGCAACCATTTCCCTGTTTGACTGCTAGGTTTTATGGGTATTATGACTCATACTGTGGGGCTCTATGGCCAATACATACTGTAGCATCAGCAGTCCAGGGTTTATATACAATAAGGGTACTAAACTCATTCCATGGAGTGCCTGATGTTTGCAGGTTTTTCCTTTCGAATCAAATTGTATTGGTCAATTAAGCCCAAGACAACCAGGTGAGGGGAGCTCTTTACTAATTAGTTACTTTAATTCATCAATCAAGTAGGAGGGAGGAGCGAAAACCTGCGGACACTCGGCCCTCCGTGGAAAGGGTTTGACAGGTGATATTTACTGAACAAAAATATAAACGCAACATGCAACAATTTCAACAATATTTACTGTGTTACAGTTCATATGAGGAAATCATTCAATTGAAATAAATTCATTAGGCCCTAATCTATGGATTTCACATGACTAGGCAGAGGCACAGCCATGGGTGGGCCTGGGAGGGCAGGCCCAGCCAATCAGAATGAGTTTTCCCCCACAAAAGGGCTTTATTACAGACAAAAATACTCCTCAGTTTTATCAGCTGTCTGGGTGGCTGGTCTCAGATGATCCCGCAGGTGAAGAAGCCAGGTGTGGAGGTCCTGGGTTGGCGTGGTTACACCTGGCCTGTGGTTGTGAGGCCGGTTGGACGTACTGCCGAGTTCTCTAAAACTACGTGGGAGGCGGCTTATTGTAGAGAAATTAACATTCAATTCTCTGTCAACAGCTCTTGTGGACATTCCTGCAGTCAGCATGCCAATTGCACGCTCCCTCAAAACTTGATACATCTGTGACGTTGTGTTGTGTGACAAAACTGCACCTTTTTAGTAGCCTTTTCTTGTCCCCCAGCACAAGGTGCACCTGTGTAATGATCATGCTGTTTAATCAGCTTCTTGACATGCCACACCTGTCAGGTGGACGGATTATATTGGCAAAAAGAGAAATGCTCACTAACAGGGATGTAAACACATTTGTGCAAAACATTGGAGAGAAAAAAGAGTTTAATGCGTATGGAACATTTCTGGGATCTTTTATTTCAGCTCATGAAACATGAGACCAACACTTTACAATGTTACGTTTATATTTATGTTCGATGGACTCAATCACTTTGCGGTAGAAAAATAATTCAATAATGTGTGAGCTAGGCCATTTACCAGAGCGATTTAGAATAGTGAGTAACTACAAATCAAATCAAAGTTTATTTGTCACGTGTGCCAAATACAACACCTTACAGTGAAATGCTGAATACAACAGGTGTAGTAGACCTCACAGTGAAATGCTGAATACAACAGGTGTAGTAGACCTTACAGTGAAATGCTGAATACAACAGGTGTAGACCTCACAGTGAAATGCTTACTTACAGGCTCTAACCAATAGTGCAAAAAAGTTATTAGGAGAACAATAGGTAGGTAAAGAAATAAAAACAACAGTAAAAAGACAGGCTATATACAGTAGAGAGGCTATATACAGTAGAGAGGCTATATACAGTAGCGAGGCTATATACAGTAGCGAGGCTATATACAGTAGAGAGGCTATAAAAGTAGAGAGGCTATATACAGTAGAGAGGTTACATACAGTAGAGAGGCTATATACAGTAGAGAGGCTATAAAAGTAGAGAGGCTATAAAAGTAAGGAGGCTATATACAGTAGAGAGGCTATAAACAGTAGAGAGGCTACATACAGTAACGAGGCTATATACAGTAGAGAGGTTATATACTGTAGAGAGGCTATAAAAGTAGAGAGGCTACATACAGTAGAGAGGCTATAAAAGTAGAGAGGCTATAAAAGTAAGGAGGCTATATACAGTAGAGAGGCTATAAAAGTAGAGAGGCAATAAAAGTAAGGAGGCTATATACAGCAGAGAGGCTATAAACAGTAGAGAGGCTATATACAGTAGAGAGGCTATAAACAGTAGAGAGGCTATAAAAGTAGAGAGGCTATAAAAGTAAGGAGGCTATATACAGTAGAGAGGCTATAAACAGTAGAGAGGCTATATACAGTAACAAGGCTATATACAGTAGAGAGGTTATATACAGTAGAGAGGCTATATACAGTAGAGATGATATATACAGTAGAGAGGCTATATACAGTAGAGAGGCTATAAACTGTAGAGAGCCTATATACAGTAGAGAGGCTATATACAGTAGCGAGGCTGTATACAGTAGAGAGGCTATATACAGTAGAGAGGCTATATACAGTAGCGAGGCTATATACAGTAGATAGGCTATATACAGTAGAGAGGCTATATACAGTAGAGAGGCTATATTCAGTAGAGATGATATATACAGTAGAGAGGCTTGATACAGTAGAGAGGCTATATACAGTAGAGAGGCTATAACAGTAGAGAGGCTATATACAGTAGAGAGGCTATAAAAGTAGAGAGGCTATATACAGTAGAGAGGCTATATACAGTAGAGAGGCTATATACAGTAGAGGGGCTATATACAGTAGAGAGGCTATATACAGTAGAGAGGCTATAAAAGTAGAGGCTATATACAGTAGAGAGGCTATAAAAGTAGAGGCTATATACAGTAGAGAGGCTATATACAGTAGAGGGGCTATATACAGTAGAGAGGCTATATACAGTAGAGAGGCTATATACAGTAGAGAGGCTATATACAGTAGAGGGGCTGTATACAGTAGAGAGGCTACATACAGACACCGGTTAGTCAGGCTGATTGAGGTAGTATGTACATGTAGACATGGTTAAAGTGACTATGCATATATGATGAGCAGAGAGTAGCAGCAGCGTAAAAAGAGGGGTTGGTGGATGGTGGGACACAATGCAGACATTTTAGTACTGGTCCTGAAACCCACACCCCTGTCGTTGCAAGCTTAATGCTATACCATCTGAACCACACGGAATCCTATGAAGATAGCACAGCAAGATAATATTTCACTGTGTTTAGCTGCCCATTTCTTCTATCTTTCTCCATGAATTGGCCCATGTGTTTCTATAACAGTGTTTCTACATCCTGTTTGTAATGATGCTGATAAACTGCAGAAGGAAGAGTCAGAAGGAAGAGTAGGAGGGACTGAATGTTCCGTCCAGCCAATCAGAAACAAGACATCCAGTAAATCCGTCCAATCACAGTGAATGCGGACGTCAGCAGCACAATCAACAGAAGTACTAATTGTTTCTCTCCGACAGATGAATTTCTATTTCTCTGAGAGACAAATCAGGTAGGGCGGTTTTATATCTCTTACAAATCCTTACCATTACAGCTGAAAGATGAACCATACACGTTTTGATGGAATGTAATATATATATATATGATGTGACTATCGGCTTAGTTAAATAAAGGTTAAATAAAAAGATAACTAGCTATCTAGCTAGGTAACAATTCAGAGCTAAAAGCTAGGTTTAGTTTGCCAGTAAAGTTACGCGCTATTTGCTAATCGATAGAAACTAATAAGTAATATAGTTAGGTATGAAATAGCTAGGGAAGAGCAGATTTGATGTCGCATTAATTGGATTAGTGAAATATAGGGCATTGACACAGCGGTCAGCTGTCTGGTACCCGACATTGAATTGAACTGAACTCTGTCAGGCAGAAATTAGCGTTCGAATAAGGACAGATTCCTCTATACGGCAAAATGTTGAATACAATTATATATTTTAACGTATTTTACTAGTTTTTCGTGCGGCTGGTCCTTTTTGTCGGTAGGAATGTGAGACAATATATCCACAGGAAAGTATAATTGCATGAGTTTTTCAAAGCGCAGGTGTAGTGTTCAGATTTCTACCACCTGAAGCTGGTAAACGCAAGATAAAAACCCAGCAGCTCGGTAAGTAACGTTATGCATGCCCTGTTCAGATTTCTACCACCTGAAGCTGGTAAACACAAGATAAACACCCAGGAGCTCGGTAAGTAACGTTATGCATGCCCTGTTCAGATTTCTACCACCTGAAGCTGGTAAACACAAGATAAAAACCCAGGAGCTCGGTAAGTAACGTTATGCATGCCCTGTTCAGATTTCTACAACCTGGAGCTGGTAAACACAAGATAAAAACCCAGGAGCTCGGTAAGTAACGTTATGCATGCCCGTGTTTACACGGTGGTGTACTTGCTGCAGGTAGAAATCTGAATGCTTTACCAGCGCTTTGAAAATTTGACATAATTATATATTCCTGTGGATATATTGTCTCACATTCCTACTGCCAAAAGGACCAACCACATGGACAACCGGTAAAGAAAGTTAAAATATAATTTTATAAAACAATCTGGTGGCGTGTAGAGGTCGTGAGAGGAAACTTTCCTGATTCAGTATTTCTAATTGCACATCCTCATCTGCACATCTATCACTCCAGTGTTAATTGCTAAATTATAATTTTCTCCACTACGGCCTATTTATTGCCTTACCTCCTTACTTCATTTCAATACACTGTATATAGTGTATTTTTTATTTTTCTACTGTATTATTTACTGTATGTTTGTTTATTCCATGTGTAACTCTGTGTTGTTGTCGAATTGCTACGCTTTATCTTGGCCAGGTCGCAATTGTAAATGAGAACTTGTTCTCAACTAGCCTACCTGGTTAAATAAAGGTGAAATAAATAAATAAAAATTCAAATCCTAATTTCCGCCTGAGTTGGGTTTCCAGGCAATGCAGTCAGGTGACATTCAGGTGAGGCGAGACGGCTGTGGCGGTCACAAAATTTTGTCAGCCGGTGATTGTAAAGCAAATAACAGGTCGGTCTCACGGTAATTGACTGTTAATTAACACAATCACATTTAGCATCTCCTGGCTTCAACACATGGACAACAAGCCACTGATGCAGACCTTTTGAAACATCTACATTTAAAAAAAAAAAGTCTAATAAATCCATGTAATATAGCCTACACCTTCACAATAAATCCATTAATTATTTTAGACAGGTCTAAAGAAACATGATGTGAAGAAAATGCAGAATATTTCAGAAGAACAGAATAGCATACTCTGAGTTGTCCTTATGTTAGGTCCTGATCTGTCTCTATGCCATATGGCTGTGGACTACACTAGTTCATTTAGCAGACAGGATTAGCTTAGAATTCCGTGGCATTATTTTATAGTATGAAGAAACACACCTGAACAAAGCTGAATAAAATATAAATAATATTTTCTCAACTATTTGAGGTAGTGCGCACATACAGCTATTCAATGTTGAGCGGTTAACCTGTTATGGCTAGGGGGCAGTATTTTCACGGCTGGATAAAAAACATACCCGATTTAATCTGGTTACCACTCCTACCCAGTAACTAGAATATGCATATACTTATTACATATGGATAGAAAACACCCTAAAGTTTCTAAAACTGTTTGAATGGTGTCTGTGAGTATAACAGAACTCAAATGGCAGGTCAAAACCTGAGAGATTCCTTTACAGGAAGTGGCCTGTCTGACCATTTCTTGAACTTCTTTTCCATCTCTATCTTTTACTAAGGATCTCTGCTCTAACGTGACACTTCCTACGTCGTCCATAGGCGCTCAGAGCCCGGGAAAAAACAGAATGTCGTCATCCCAGCCCCAGGCTGAAACACATTATCGCCTTTCTCAAGTGGCCGATCAAGGGACTCTGGGCTTAGGCGCGTGACCCGACCGCCCCCGCCTTTGTGATTTTTTTCCTCCGTTTGCCGAAAAGGAGATTCCCTGTCGGAATATTATCGCTTTTCTACGAGAAAAATGGCGTAAAAATTGATTTTAAACAGCGGTTGACATGCTTCGAAGTACGGTAATGGAATATTTAGAATTTTTTTGTCACGAATTGCGCCATGCGCACGACCCGTCTTTACCATTTCGGATAGTGTCTGGAACGCACGAACAAAACGCCGCTATTCGGATATAACGATGGATTATTTTGGACCAAACCAACATTTGTTATTGAAGTAGCAGTCCTGGGAGTGCATTCTGACGAAGACAACAAAAGGTAATGAAACTTTTATAATAGTAAAGCTGATATTGGTGAGTGCTAAACTTGCCGGGTGTCTAAATAGCTAGCCCGTGATGCCTGGGCTATGTACTTAGAATATTGCAAAATGTGCTTTCACCAAAAAGCTATTTTAAAATCGGACATATCGAGTGCATAGAGGAGGTCTGTATCTATAATTCTTAAAATAATTGTTATGCTTTTTGTGAACGTTTATCGTGAGTAATTTAGTAAAATGTTAGCGAATTCCCCGGAAGTTTGCGGGGGGTATGCTAGTTCTGAAAGTCACATGCTAATGTAAAAAGCTGGTTTTTGATATAAATATGAACTTGATTGAACAAAACATGCATGTATTGTGTAACATAATGTCCTAGGGTTGTCATCTGATGAAGATCATCAAAGGTGAGTGCTGCATTTAGCTGTCTTCTGGGTTTTTGTGACATTATATGCTAGCTTGAAAAATGGGTGTCTGATTATTTCTGGCTTGGTACTCTGCTGACATAATCTAATGTTTTGCTTTCGTTGTAAAGCCTTTTTGAAATCGGACAGTGTGGTTAGATAAAGGAGAGTCTTATCTTTAAAATGCTGTGAAATAGTCATATGTTTGAAAAATTGAAGTTTTTGTATTTTAGAGGAGTTTGTATTTCGCGCCACGCCCATCATTGGATATTGGAGCAGGTGTTCCGCTAGCGGAACGTCTAGATGTAAGAGGTTAACAAAGAAACAGCTACTCCTAGAATGCTTAATTTATTAAGTTATTAATGTAACTTTAGTTGTTCTACAAGCGTTGGGCTATATGTTTTGATGTTTAATACATTGTAAGGCTGCATGATGAGACTCTAATGATGATTTGAAAAAAGTTGCTTGAAAATGCATGAGCTCTGCTTTGTTTTTTGAGAAGCACTTGATAATGCCTCGAATTTCCCAGCGGGATCCCCTTTGTGTGGCCATAATGCACCCTAAAATATTCATGCTTTTTGCAGCCCTTCCTCCTGAGTGCTGCCTACTCCGAAGAACCTCTCATCTCACTCACACGGCTCTCCATCACGTGACCAGGTCTTTCTCACAGGCTACAAGTGAAGACGGACACATCGGGGACGCAACTGTGCCCGTCCTCATCCAATTCCAAGGTGCATATTGAAGAAATTGGAAGAACTGTCCACATTTTTCTTTTCGTCAGCCAACAAGATGAGTAAGCCTAACGAACAGCGAAAGCATTAGCCTATGTCAATCTCCTTTCCCCATAGTACATATTCTGTGCGAGGAAAAATATATCCTAAACATAGTCTGGGACAGTTGTGGGATGCGATAGATCCCAAATTAATACAACCACTAGCATCAAAATCTTTTTTTTTTACGCAATGTGGCTGACGCAACAGATCAGAATGTTTAGTTTTAAAATGCTGATGAACTATTATGCTGTTTCTTCACATTATGTAAAGATAAGCGATGTGCTTAATATTTGCATAATATCAGGACAGTTGAGAAATAAATATAGTAGACCTAACCTATAGAAAGCCGATGGGATCCGCCTCTTTTTAATAGAGGCCATCACTCTGTTTTCTCACGCTATTGCATAGCCTATAGAAATGTTGCGCAACATGAGCTCTCATGAAGTGTTTGATTCGATTTTCGATCACATTTGCAATGATGTCAGAGTGATTTTAGAGGGACAATAGAGTGCTGAGTAGCAGGCAGTTAGCAAATTTGGTAGGCTACAACACTAGACTCTATTATGGTGGGAGATTTTAATACGGTCTTAAATACCTCTATGGACCGGAAAGGAAATCACACTACAAACTATCACCCTCAGGCACTTAAGGAAATCATGAATGTCATGGATATATTGGAATTAGTGGATATATGGAGACTTAAATACCCTGAACTAGTGAGATATACATGGAGGAGGTTTAATATCCTGACCTAGTGAGATATACATGGAGGAGGTTTAATATCCTGACCTAGTGAGATATACATGGAGGAGGTTTAATATCCTGACCTAGTGAGATATACATGGCGGAGGCTTAATCAAGCTAGTCGTCTTGATTACTTTCTTATGCCATTCTCTCTGGCACCAAAAATTAAAAAAGTGTTGATGGGGACAGAATGCGGTCGGATCATCACATAATTGGCATATATATATATATATATATATATATTACTCTTACAGAATTTCCACGTGGGCGAGGATATTGGATATTTAATCAAAGCCTACTAGATGATAAATTGTTTAGAACTAGTACAGAATAATTTATAACTGACTTTTTCCAGACATAACGTAGGTACAGCAGATCCCCTTATTGTATGGGATACTTTTTAAGTGTGCCTTTAGAGGCCATGCAATTCAGTACTCATCTATAAAACAAAAGAAATTTTGATCAAAAGAGTCCATATTAACAAAGGAAATTGAAGGACTAACAGTACAGTTAGATAGCAATAAAAACGGTACCATAGAGGCACAGAATAAGTTAGAGGAAAAACAAAAAGAAATGGAGGAACTTATTCAAGAAAGATCCAGTGTAATATATTATAAAATAAAGCGAACTGGATGGAATATGGGGGAAAATGCACCAAATTCTTTTTCAATCTTCAATATAGAAATGCTCCCAAAAATATTTTATTAAAACTTGTTACCAATGATGGAGTCACACGCATGATTCACCAAATTATATTTTGAAAGAGGAAGTCAAGTACTTTAAGAATATGTTTTCGTTTCAGGTTCCTCCATCTCCACTAACTGAAACTAATTTTATGGATTTTTTTTCTAATAATAACGTACAATTAACATCTGTACAGAAAGACTCATGTGATGGCCAAATTACAGAGGAGGGACAGCTTGATGCAATTGGGGCCTTTAAGGATGGGAAAACTCCAGGGCTGGAGGGCATACCAGTGGAAGTATACAAAACTTTTTTTTATATACTCAGTGGACCATTATTAACATGTTTTAACCACTCCTATATAAATGGTAGATTATCAGACACTCAACAAGAAGGTCTGATATCATTATTACTTAAACAGGACTCAAGTGGTAAAATATAAAGATCCAGTCCATTTAAAAAATTGGAGACCTCTTACCCTTCAGTGTTGTGATGCAAAAATACGAGCAAAATGCTTGGCGCATAGAATTAAAAAAGTATTGTCAGATATTATTCATCCTAATCAGACAGGTTTTTTTACATGGACGATACATTGGAGATTATATAAGACAAGTACTGGAAACAATAGAATACTATGAAATATCGGGGACACCAGCCCTGGTTTTCATAGCTGATTTTGATTAAAATTTACATTATTTGACCAGGTAAGTTGACTGAGAACACATTCTCATTTACAGCAACAACCTGGGGAATAGTTTCAGGGTAGATGAGGACGAATGAGCCAATTGTTAGCTGGGGATGGCCGTGATAGTATGAGGGCCAGATTGGGAATTTAGCCAGGACACCAGGGTTAACACCCCTACTCTTAGGATAAGTGCAATGGGATCTTTAATGACCACAGAGAGTCAGGACACCCATTTAAAGTCCCAACCCGAAAGACAGGACTCTACACAGGGCAGTGTCCCCAATTACTGCCCTGGGGCATTGGGATTTTTTTTAGACCAGAGGAAAGAGTGCCTCCTACTGGCCCTCCAGCACCACTTCCAGCAGCATCTGGTTTCCCATCCAGGGACTGACCAGGACCAATCCTGCTTAGCTTCAGAAGAAAGCCAGCAGTGGGATGCAGGGTGGTACGCTGCTGGCGAAGTACAACTGGAGTTTATATATAAATGCCTAGAATATTTCAATTTTGGGGAATCTCTTATAAAATGGGTTAAAGTTATGTATAGTAACCCTAGGTGTAAAATAGTAAATAATGGCTACATCTCAGAAAGTTTAAAACTATCTAGAGGAGTAAAACAAGGTTGTCTATTATCGGCATATTTATTTATTATTGCCATTGAAATGTTAGCTGTTAAGATTAGATCAAACAATAATATTAAGGGATTAGAAATCCGTGGCTTAAAAACTAAGGTGTCATTGTACGCCGATGATTCATGTTTTCTTTTAAAACCACAATTAGAGTCTCTCCACGGCCTCATAGAGGATCTAGATACTTTTGCTATCCTCTCTGGATTAAAACCAAATTATGATAAGTGTACTATATTACGTATTGGATC
Source organism: Salmo salar (assembly GCF_965601325.2). Classification (NCBI taxonomy): domain Eukaryota; kingdom Metazoa; phylum Chordata; class Actinopteri; order Salmoniformes; family Salmonidae; genus Salmo; species Salmo salar. Next base: position 53,115,505 of record NC_138299.1, read on the forward strand.
AATAAAAAATGCTAATTTTACATTACCGTGTAGTTTACCAATTAAATGGTCTGACGGAGATGTGGACATACTCGGTATACAAATCCCAAAAGAAAGAAATGATGTCACTCCAATACATTTTTATAGAAAGTTAGACAAAATAGATAAGATCTTGCTACCATGGAAAGGAAAATACCTGTCTATTTGTGGAAAAATCACCCTGATTTAACTCTTTAGTCATATCACAGTTTACCTATTTGCTTATGGTTTTGCCTACACCTAGTGACCTGCTTTTTAAATTATATGAACAAAAAATTGTCCATTTTATTTGGAACGGCAAGCCAGATAAAATTAAAAGGGCCTATTTATGTATCGAATATGAATTCGGAGGGCAGAAATTATTAAATATTAAAGCATTAGACTTCCCACTAAAGGCATCAGTCATACCAAAGTTATACTTAAATCCAAACTGGTTTTCTAGTAAATTGGTACGAATGTCTCATCCTATGTTCAAGAAGGGCCTTTTACCCTTTATTCAGATTACACCTGCCCACTTTCGGTTGTTTGAAAAGGAAATAATCTCCAAAATATCTTGATTTTTTTTAAAACAAGCCTTAGAAAGTTGGTTGCAATTTCAGTTTAATCCACCTGAAAAGACAGAACAAATAATACAACAAATATTGTGGTTAAATTCAAATATAGTAATTGATAAAAAAAAACTATTTTTCGAAGAAATGTTTAAAAAAGGTATAATTTTAGTGAATTATATTATAAATGAGACTGGTGGAGTGATGTCACACATGCAGCTAAATGTCTGCTCTACCCAAAATTACAACCAATTAATTGCAGCATTACCACAAAAATGGAAGAGGCAAGTATAAAACCCTCAAAGTTCCGGAATGGGTTGAAAACGACAGCCAAATCCATCTACAGATTTTTTACACCAAATAATGTGACTTAACCAAAGAATTTTGGTATCCATTACTGGGAGTTACAGGATTGGTACTGTTTGTCGTAGCCCAAGATGTACTCTTAAAGAGTCTAAACTTAACTCTTCTCCTTAATGGAAAATTCCACCCAGAAACGTATCTTTTGGTATTTGTTTCATTAGACCATTGTTGACATAGTCCCAGAATGTTTTGCTTGTCATCAATCAAGTTTTTAACATATGTAACGTAACTTTCAAAATGCAGAAATCATCCCCGTATGATGCATTTTGCACCTTTTTATGTTATTTTCAGAGGTAGACTGTCTCTGGCAGCAAAAACAGCCAAATACTCCAGGTAGACTGTCTCTGGCAGCTAAAACAGCCAAATACTCCAGGTAGACTGGCTCTGGCAGCTAAAACAGCCAAATACTCCAGGTAGACTGGCTCTGGCAGCAAAAACAGCCAAATACTCCAGGTAGACTGGCTCTGGCAGCTAAAACAGCCAAATACTCCAGGTAGACTGTCTCTGGCAGCAAAAACAGCCAAATACTCCAGGTAGACTGTCTCTGGCAGCTAAAACAGCCAAATACTCCAGGTAGACTGGCTCTGGCAGCTAAAACAGCCAAATACTCCAGGTAGACTGGCTCTGGCAGCAAAAACAGCCAAATACTCCAGGTAGACTGACTCTGGCAGCAAAAACAGCCAAATACTCCAGGTAGACTGGCTCTGGCAGCAAAAACAGCCAAATACTCCATCTAAACTTGAACCGATTCTCAATTGCGATACGGTTCTAGAAATATAAAGCCCTTTACTTTTATATCACATCAAAATAAACTCACAAATGAAAAATACACACTGTATATTGTGTTAACCCGGCTTTATCGCAGTTGCAGCCGAGAATATTTTTTTAATTGACGACACGATTTTGGCGGTCTTTTTCCATTACATACAGGTGCATGCGAGATAGGTACTTAGAACAGACGGTTCCTCTGTCTGTCTTCCGTAAACATGGAGATATGGCCTTACGGGAACACTAACTCTACAGAGGTCGCGTTAATGCAGGATTCGTTAATGTTCGTTAATGCAGGATTCGTTAATGGTCGTTATGCAGCGTTCGTTAATGCAGGTTTCGTTAATGCAGGTTTCGTTAATGCAGGAATCGTTAATGCAGGATTCGTTAATGGTCGTTAATGCAGCGTTCGTTAATATTTGTTAATGCAGGATTTGACCTTGCTGCAGATCTAAATAGCTTGTTATTGTAAATTCTGCCTGTCTTCAGTCAGGGTTTGCTCCAAATCATGGATGGAAAATAAGTCATTTCGTGCCTTAGTTGCACTTTTTCAGCTTCTGTTGCACTTTCTGGGATGAATATATATTTGATCTCTTCAGTGCACCAGACAGCGGTCTGACTGATGTGTTAGGCTACTTTTCTCCTTTTTCCCCAGTAGAAAGTTAAAATGCAAGATTAACTTTTAAGCAAAAACATTTAGGAAATGTTGTTGGCTACATTCTTTCAATGATAAACATTAAAAATATGACGGGCATTTTCAAGAGTACATCGTTATGTCACTACTGCTCTGTCACTCAGTACATCCCGTCACTCATTCACATTGTTCGAAAGGTAAACAACCTGGCAGATGAAAATGCACACGATATACTTACGCTGTCCTATTCAATGATCAATGAAATGGGTTAATAAATAACCTAATGCATTGCTTGACTACTACTCCCTGCATTTACTCCAGACACATTTAGATGAAGGTAGGAGAACTCAATATTCACCATATATAGTGGTTCACTTTAGAGACGAGCAAAACTTCTCTCCTGACACTTGTCACTCACAACATTTGTACAATACTATCTAGGCTTCCCCTGTGGCTCAGTTGGTTGAGCATGGTGTTTGCAACACCAGGGTTGTGGGTTCGATTCCCACGGGGGACCAGTACAAAAAAAAAAAAAGTATGCTTTCACTACTGTAAGTCGGTCTGGATAAGAGCGTCTGCTAAATGACTAAAAATGTAAAAAAAATCTACATGTCATTTTATTTTGTAATGATCTGTTGCTATGGTAAACATGCCCGGGAGAGAATGAATAATACCAAGGAAGCATGGGTTCGAATCACGACATATGCCGTGTTCACGTGCTAGTCAGAACTAGGAAACTCTGAAATGTTCCACTTGCTAACTGGTTGAACGTGGCAAGTGTATAACTACAACCAGTTAGCAAGCGGGAAATTACAGAGCTTCCTAGTTCCGACTAGCACGTGAACCCGGCAATAACGACAGACGTCATCAGCAATGGAATAATAAGGACAGACAAAGTAGCCCTACTTAACAACGCCAAGTAGACAGACTAAAACCACCCTTATGGCCTCAGCCAAGTAGACAGACTAAAACGACCCTTATGGCCTCAGCCAAGTAGACAGACTGAAACCACCCTTATGGCCTCAGCCGAGTAGACAGACTAAAACGACCCTTATGGCCTCAGCCGAGTAGACAGACTAAAACGACCCTTATGGCCTCAGCCGAGTAGACAGACTAAAACGACCCTTATGGCCTCAGCCGAGTAGACAGACTAAAACGATCCTTATGAACTCAGCCGAGTAGGCAGACTGAAACGACCCTTATGGCCTCAGCCGAGTAGGCAGACTGAAACGACCCTTATGGCCTCAGCCAAGTAGACAGACTAAAACGACCCTTATGGCCTCAGCCAAGTAGGCAGCCTAAAACGACCCTTATGGCCTCAGCCGAGTAGACAGACTGAAACGACCCTTATGGCCTCAGCCGAGTAGACAGACAAACGACCCTTATGGCCTCAGCCGAGTAGACAGACTGAAACGACCCTTATGGCCTCAGACATGTAGACAGACTAAAACGACCCTTATGGCCTCAGCCGAGTAGACAGGAAATGACTAAATTGAATAACTGACTAGTTACGGGATTTTGATGCAATACAAGATGTTTGGAGAAGGTGAGACTTGTGCCCTGAGACGAGTGACTGTGTAAAACATTCATTAAACCCTACATTTCAACTAAATATTGTAATGAATAATGTAGAAATTGAGCAAGTTGAGGTGAATAAATTACTTGGAGTTACCCTGGATTGTGAACTGTCATGGTCAAAACATATTGATACAACAGTAGCTAAGATGGGGAGAAGTCTGTCCATAATAAAGCGCTGCTCTGCCTTCTTAACAGCACTATCAACAAGGCAGGTCCTACAGGCCCTAGTTTCTACCTTCTTAACAACACTATCAACAAGGCAGGTCCTACAGGCCCTAGTTTCTACCTTCTTAACAGCACTATCAACAAGGCAGGTCCTACAGGCCCTGGTTTCTACCTTCTTAACAGCACTATCAACAAGGCAGGTCCTACAGGCCCTAGTTTCTACCTTCTTAACAACACTACTAACAAGGCAGGTCCTACAGGCCCTAGTTTCTACCTTCTTAACAGCACTATCAACAAGGCAGGTCCTACATACAGGCCCTAGTTTCTACCTTCTTAACAGCACTATCAACAAGGCAGGTCCTACATACAGGCCCTAGTTTCTACCTTCTTAACAGCACTATCAACAAGGCAGGTCCTACAGGCCCTAGTTTCTACCTTCTTAACAGCACTATCAACAAGGCAGGTCCTACAGGCCCTAGTTTCTACCTTCTTAACAACACTATCAACAAGGCAGGTCCTACAGGCCCTAGTTTTGTCACACCGTTTGCCCAATGACAAAGAAATGATCAGTCTATAATTTTAATGGTAGGTTTAGTTGAACAGTGAGAGACAGAATAACAAAAAAATCCAGAAAAACGCATGTCAAAAATTTTATAAAATGATTTGCATTTTAATGAGGGAAATAAGTATTTGACCCCTCTGCAAAACATGACTTAGTACTTGGTGGCAAAACCCTTGTTGGCAATCACAGAGGTCAGACATGTCTTGTAGTTGGCCACCAGGTTTACACACATCTCAGGAGGGATTTTGTCCCACTCCTCTTTGCAGATCTTCTCCAAGTCATGAAGGTTTCGAGGCTGACGTTTGGCAACTCGAACCTTCAGCTCCCTCCATAGATTTTCTATGGGATTAAGGTCTGGAGACTGGCTAGGCCACTCCAGGACCTTAATGTGCTTCTTCTTGAGCCACTCCTTTGTTGCCTTTGCCGTGTGTTTTGGGTCATTATCATGCTGGAATACCCATCCACGACCCAGTTTCAATGCCCTGGCTGAGGGAAGGAGGTTCTCACCCAAGATTTGACGGTACATGGCCCCATCCATCGTCCCTTTGATGCGGTGAAGTTGTCCTGTCCCCAGAAAAACACCCCCAAAGCATAATGTTTCCACCTCCATGTTTGATGGTGGGGATGGTGTTCTTGGGGTCATAGGCAGCATTCCTGCTCCTCCAAACACGGCGAGTTGAGTTGATGCCAAAGAGCTCCATTTTGGTCTCATCTGACCACAACACTTTCACCCAGTTGTCCTCTGAATCATTCAGATGTTCATTGGCAAACTTCAGACGGGCATCTATATGTGCTTTCTTTAGCAGGGGTCCCTTGCGGGCGTTGCAGGATTTCAGTCCTTCACGGCGTAGTGTGTTACCAATTGTTTTCTTGGTGACTATGGTCCCAGCTGCCTTGAGGTCATTGACAAGATCCTCCCGTGTAGTTCTGGGCTGATTCCTCACCGTTCTCATGATCATTGCAACTCCACGAGGTGAGATCTTGCATGGAGCCCCAGGCCGAGGGAGATTGACAGTTCTTTTGTGTTTCTTCCATTTGCGAATAATCGCACTAACTGTTGTCACCTTCTCACCAAGCTGCTTGGCGATGGTCTTGTAGCCCATTCCAGCCTTGTGTAGGTCTACAATCTTGTCCCTGACATCCTTGGAGAGCTCTTTGGTCTTGGCCATGGTGGAGAGTTTGGAATCTGATTGATTGATTGCTTCTGTGGACATGTGTCTTTTATACAGCTAACAAACTGAGATTAGGAGCACTCCCTTTAAGAGTGTGCTCCTAATCTCAGCTCGTTACCTGTATAAAAGTCACCTTGGAGCCAGAAATCTTTCTGATTGAGAGGGGGTCAAGTACTTATTTCCCTCATTAAAATGCAAATCAATTTATAATATTTTTGACATGCGTTTTTCTGGATTTTTTTGTTGTTGTTATTCTGTCTCTCACTGTTCAAATAAACCTACCATTAAAGTTATAGACTGATCATTTCTTTGTCAGTGGGAAAACGTACAAAATCAGCAAGGGATCAAATACCTTTTCCCCTCACTGTATATGTGGTAGGGGCCTGAGGGCACTTAGTGTGTTGTGAAATCTGTTGTAAATGTATTGTAATGATTTTCAAATTGTAAAACTGCCTTAATTTCGCTGGACCCCAGGAAGAGTAGATGCTGTCTTGGCAGGAACTAATGGGGATCCATAATAAACCCCAGGAAGATTAGCTGCTGCCTTGACAGGAACTAATGGGGATCCATAATAAACCCCAGGAAGAGTAGCTGCTGCCTTGACAGGAACTAATGGGGATACATAATAAACCCCAGGAAGAGTAGCTGCTGCCTTGGCAGGAACTAATGGGGATCCATAATAAACCCCAGGAAGAGTAGCTGCTGCCTTGGCAGGAACTAATGGGGATCCATAATAAACCCCAGGAAGAGTAGCTGCTGCCTTGGCAGGAACTAATGGGGATCCATAATAAACCCCAGGAAGAGTAGCTGCTGCCTTGGCAGGAACTAATGGGGATCCATAATAAACCACAGGAAGCGTAGCTGCTGCCTTGGCAGGAACTAATGGGGATCCATAATAAACCACAGGAAGAGTAGCTGCTGCCTTGACAGGAACTACTGGGGATCCATAATAAACCCCAGGAAGAGTAGCTGCTGCCTTGACAGGAACTAATGGGGATCCATAATAAACCACAGGAAGAGTAGCTGCTGCCTTGGCAGGAACTACTGGGGATCCATAATAACCCCCAGGAAGAGTAGCTGCTGCCTTGGCAGGAACTAATGAGGATTCATAATAAACCACAGGAAGAGTAGCTGCTGCCTTGGCAGGAACTAATGGGGATCCATAATAAACCCCAGGAAGAGTAGCTGCTGCCTTGGCAGGAACTAATGGGGATCCATAATAAACTCCAGGAAGAGTAGCTGCTGCCTTGGCTGGAACTAATGGGAATGCATAATAAACCCCAGGAAGAGTAGCTCCTGCCTTGGCAGGAACTAATGGGGATCCATAATAAATACAAAGTAGACTCAAGTGTATGACTATGTTTGTCTGTTGGTCTGAACGGTAGGTTGTACTGAGTAGACTGCCAGCTCTCACTGTGTCGTCTCTTATTAAAGGGCAGAGCAGTGCCACCCACCAGTGCCATGGCTGGCATCACTATCCGGAGATTTGAGGAAGACGACAAGGAGGCCGTGAAGGAGATCTTCACCATGGGGATGAGCGAGCACGTCCCCTCCTCCTTCATGCACCTCCTCAAACAGCCCCTGACCCAGATGATCCTGATGGTCACGTTCTGCGCCCTGCTGGCCAGCTCCAAGTCATTCCTGCTGCCTGTAGTAGGGGTCACACTCCTCCTGGCCGGGGCCAAGCAGCTGGTGGGCTACCTCTTCAACAGCTACATCGACACCTCCCTGAGGAAGGACCTCGACCACATCCAGGAGACCTACCTGGAGAACAAGGACTCGTGTTTCTGGGTGGCTGAGAGCGACGGCCGGGCGGTGGGTTCGGTGGCCTGCCTGCCCGCGGAGAGGGCACCAGGCTGCATGGAGCTGAAGAGGTTGTCTGTACGCCGGACACACCGGAGGATGGGTATCGCCAAGGCCCTCAGCAGGACAGTGGCAGACTTCAGCAGGGAGAGAGGCTTCCCTGCGGTCGTCCTCTACACGTCTGTAGTGCAGACTGATGCACAGAGGCTGTATGAGAACGTGGGCTACACACGGGTCAGAGAGTTCGTCATCCCAGAGCCCATCGCCAAAATCACCAACTTTACCCTGATAGAGTACAGACTGGACTTACTGCAGGGGGGGAAATAGGAGGTGGACTTACTGCAGGGGGAATAGGAGGAGGACTGGACTTACTGCAGGGTGGGAATAGGAAGAGGACTGGACTTACTGCAGGGGGGGAATAGGAAGAGGACTGGACTTACTGCAGGGGGAATAGGAGGAGGACTGGACTTACTGCAGGGGAAATAGGAGGAGGACTGGACTTACTGCAGGGGGGAATAGGAGGAGGACTGGACTTACTGCAAGGGGGGAAATAGGAGGAGGACTGGACTTACTGCAGGTGGAATAGGAGGAGGACTGGACTCACTGCAGGGGGGGAAATAGGAGGAGGACTGGACTTACTGCAGGGGGAATAGGAGGAGGACTGGACTTACTGCAGGGGGGGAAATAGGGTGAGGACAGGACTTACTGCAGGGGGAATAGGAGGAGGACTGGACTCACTGCAGGGGGGGAAATAGGAGGAGGACTGGACTTACTGCAGGGGGAATAGGAGGAGGACAGGACTCACTGCAGGGGGGGGAAATAGGAGGAGGACTGGACTTACTGCAGGGGGGAAATAGGAGGAGGACTGGACTTACTGCAGGGGGAATAGGAGGAGGACTGGACTCACTGCAGGGGGTGAAAGGAAAGTTATAATATCTGTACATTATAGGAACAGCTGTATTTACAAAAGTACAATGATTAATGTTTTACTTTAGGTTGAGTTAACTAAGAATCAGTGGTAGAGACTTTATACATGCATGACGAGGTCAACTGTACATAAGTCAGATGCCTGTTTTGTTGAAACTGTACTTTCAGTTCCTGTTGATAATATTTTCCAGTCTTACTTCTGCTAGCACATGATAACAATAAGAGGAAGAAGGCTTGGGAGACCCACTGCCAATAACACAAAAAGCTGAACTCTGCCTAGCAGAGACATCTTTGTAATAAAGTTTAAGGGACATCAGCCTGGGTGGGGTGAACCTCAGTAGGGGATAAAAAGGGAAAACACCATCTTGAGAACTGAGTGTGTTTCTTGCAAATGACTGTAAGTGTAAACTCCAGCTTGCAATCCTTATTAAACAAACAAACCTCTGATCAAAGACGTTTTCTGTGGTCTCTTGTATGAACTTAGGGCAGAAATCCCTTACAGGGGGAATAGGAGGAGGACTGGACTTACTGCAGGGGGGAATAGGAGGAGGACTGGACTTACTGCAGGGGGGGGGGAATAGGAGGAGGACTGGACTTACTGCAGGGGGGAAATAGGAGGAGGACAGGACTTACTGTAGGGGGAATAGGAGAAGGACTGGACTTACTGCAGGGGGGAATAGGAGGAGGACTGGACTTACTGCCGGGGGGAATAGGAGGAGGACTGGACTTACTGCAGGGGGGAATAGGAGGAGGACAGGACTTACTGTAGGGGGAATAGGAGGAGGACTGGACTTACTGCAGGGGGGGAATAGGAGGAGGACAGGACTTACTGTAGGGGGAATAGGAGGAGGACTGGACTTACTGCAGGGGGGGGTAGGAGGAGGACTGGACTTACTGCAGGGGGGAAACAGGATAGGAGTTAATCTGCTGTACTGGATATGTGCAGAAACAGGATAGGAGTCCATTTGCTGTACTGGACACGTGCAGAAACAGGATAGGAGTCCATCTGCTGTACTGGACACGTGCAGAAACAGGATAGGAGTTAATCTGCTGTACTGGATATGTGCAGAAACAGGATAGGAGTCCATCTGCTGTACTGGACACGTGCAGAAACAGGATAGGAGTCCATCTGCTGTACTGGACACGTGCAGAAACAGGATAGGAGTCCATCTGCTGTACTGGATATGTGCAGAAACAGGATAGGAGTCCATCTGCTGTACTGGACACGTGCAGAAACAGGATAGGAGTCCATCTGCTGTACTGGACACGTGCAGAAACAAGATAGGAGTCCATCTGCTGTACTGGACACGTGCAGAAACAGGATAGGAGTCCAGTTTCATTCCAGCCTGTATGACTGTGTCTGGACTTTGCCATGGTTGATCTACAGTTGTTGAATTATGTTTATGGTCATGAACTTCCTCAATACCTGTGCTATGCAGCACTGAGTGCAAATGGGACTAAATTACTGATATCATGAACATTTTAACAGTTGTTTAATTTAGTATATTAATTTGTGTAATTTTGTGCATACTGGAGATTTGTTTTGACTTCATGTGTAAATTAAAGGGGTTGAATCATTCATTCTGGTTCTTTTGCTTTCTCATGATTTTATTGGATAAGCAGGAGGATGGCTTTCTCTGCCCTTCCATATTATAGGCCAGGTCAATTCAAATCTGGACCTCAAAACCAGTCCTACTGCTGATCTTCCATGTTCCCCTCTAATCAGGACTGGTTCGGGTCTGAGACACCCATGAGGGAGCTGATCAGGTAGAACATGTCACGGCTCCTCCTCTGCAGTGCAGGGGCGGTTCCTCCTGCAGGAAGAGGAGTGTCGTTAGTGATTGGAGCCACCTGGGCTCAGGGTATTTAAACTGCTTCACTAACCTCTCTCTCTCTCTCTTTGTCTCTCTCTCTGTTTCTCTCTCTCTGTCTCTCTCTCTCTCTCTCTCTCTCTCCACACAGATTCATGCACTTTACCTACATTATGACATTTCCACACCTCATTCCTTTTTGTTTGTTTAAAGTTAATAGTTTTTTGGTTTATAATAAAGAATCTTTTGATTGGCCTATACCTGTTGTTCATGTCCCCTCATTTTTGCCACAGGCTATGAGCCGGCCGGTGACAAACAGACAACCAGCAGTAGAAAAACAGGGAGGACCAAGGCACTCTTCACACATTTAAAATGCATTTTATTGTTACGTCATGTTTAATGGAACAAATATTTAAAAAGTCAGACGAGCTTCAGCATAGGCCTTCGTCTTGGAGTACCTTCTATCTATAAAGATCTACTATTTAGTACCCTAGGAGAGCTTCCCTTCCTTCTGTTTTCTACAAGAAAACCAGCAGTACTTTAGATTTCAATACCCCAACTGTCCGCCTATGACATTCCTTATCTTAAATGTGTTATTAGTTTATCTCCAGCCCAGTCTGTTTCTCTAGTGAGCGGTCTTCTCTTCACAGGGCTGCTAGAGGGATCAGATGAGACGGACGGCTGTCGTATCTGTATATACCAAGATGAAGACTACTCCCATGGTCAGGGAGGTGTTGAGTTTGTTGAGCAACTGGATGCTGTGTGTGTTTGTGTTCAGACTCTCAGACAGACCTGGGTACAGCTCACCCTGCTCTGTGCCGTCCTGGCCCCTGTCTGTTTCTGTCATGGTAGCAGACCTGGGTACAGCTCACCCTGCTCTGTGCCGACCAGGCCTTGGGCGTGACGGTACCTGTTCAACCACGGGATCCAGCTAGGCCTTAGGGAGGACCTCCTGGATATTAACACCTTCTACATGCTGGAGTGACAGGTGGTACATTCCTAATTGGCATACAGTGCCATCGGAAAGAATTCAGACCCCTTGACTTTTTCCACATTTTGTTATATTACAGTCTTATTCAAAAATTCTTATTTTGTTATTCATCAATCTACACACAATACCCCATAATGACAAAGCAAAAACAGGTTTTTATACATTTCAGCAAATGTATTAGAAATAAAACAACGAAATATCACATTTACATAAGTATTCAGACTCTTTACTCAGTACTTTGTTGAACCACCTTTGGCAGCGATTACAGCCTCAAGTCTTCTTGGGTGTGACGCTACAAGCTTGGCACACCTGTATTTGGGAAGTTTCTCCCATTCTTCTCTGCAGATCCTTTAAAGCTCTGCCAGGTTGGATGGGGAGCATTGCTGCACAGCTATTTTCAGGTCTCTCCAGAGATGTTTGATCAGGTTCAAGTCCAGGCTCTGACTGGACATTCAGAGACTTGTCCCGAAGCCACTCCTGCGTTGTCTTGGCTGTGTGCTTAGGGTCGTTGTCCTGTTGGAAGGTGAACCTTTGCCTCAGTTTGAGGTCCTGAGTGCTCTGGAGCAGGTTTACATCAAGGATCTCTCTGTACTTTGCTCCGTTCATCTTTCCCTCAATCCTGACTAGTCTCTCAGTCCCTGCCGCTGAAAAACATCCCCCCAGCATGATGCTGCCACCACCAAGATTCCTCCAGACGTGACAGTTGGCATTCAAGCCAAAGAGTTCAATCTTGGTTTCATCAGACCAGAGAATCTTGTTTCTCATGGTATGAGAATCTTTTTATTTATTTTTATCCCAGCCTCTGTCCCCGCAGGAGGCTTTTTGCTTTTTGGTAGTCCGTCATTGTAAATAAGAATTTGTTCTTAACTGACTTTTCTAGTTAAATAAATACAAATAAAATACATTGGTTCCTTTTGACAAACTCCGAGCGGGCTGTCATGTGCCTTTTACAGAGGAGTGGCTTGAGTCTGGTCGCTCTACCATAAAGGCCTGATTGGTGGAGTGCTGCAGAGATGGTTGTCCTTCTGGAAGGTTCTTTCATCTCCACAAAGGAACTCTGGAGCTCTGTCAGAGTGACCATCGGGTTCTTGGTCACCTCCCTGACCAAGGCCCTTCTCCCCTGACTATTCAGTTTGACCGGGCGGCCAGCTCTAGGAAGAGTCTTGGTGGGTCCAAACTTCTTCCATTTAAGAATGATGGAGGCCAATGTGTTCTTGGGGACCTTCAATTCTGCAGAAATGTTTTGGTACCCTTCCCCAGATCTGTGCCTCGACACAATCCTGCCTCTGAGCCCTACTGACAATTCCTTTGACCTCATGGCTTGGTTTTTGCTCTGACATGCACTGTCAACTGTGGGACCTTATATATACAGGTCTGTGCCTTTCCACATCATGTCCAATCAATTGAATTTACCACAGGTGGACTCCAATCAAGTTGTAGAAACATCTCAAGGATGATCAATAGAAACAGGATGCACCTGAGCTCAATTTAGAGTCTCATAGCAAAGGGTCTGAATACTTATGTAAATAAGGTGTTTCTGTTTTTCTATTTTTAATACATTTGCAAAACAAAAAAATCTAAACCTGTTTTCGCGTTGTCATTATGGTATGGAACTCGGTTTGGGTCTTTGCGTGTCAAAAAAGAAAAGTCAAATAACACTATTTGACGTGTTAAAATAAGTTTGTTGACCAATCAGGACCTAAATGACTGCAAGTCAGATAATAATTTCACGCGTTCATACATACATTTTTTTTACGTAGTTATTACACATTATTATTATTATTACACATTGATTACACTATCACCCGTATTTCATACGTCACAACGATTCATCGATCTGTTTGCTATGACGCTGGTAAAGTTCATGTCTCTCGTACCTGCCCTTCCTCCTATCTCTGTTAGGACAGTGCTGATGGATGCAAACAATGTTCTTCCCCAAATACATAGCAAAACTACATCTGTTTCAGTAGCTATAGTTAGCTATATAGCTAGGTGTCATCATCTAAAATAACCCTTAATTTATAAAACAGGTCTTATTTGATTAATGGAGGTCGGGAACCATCTATGTGAAGCTAGACACAATAAGGATGAGCCACAACGGTGGAATTTGCGACTAGCCTTCAAAATAAAAGTATGTAATTGACAGCGATGCAAATTATTACAAATATTGGAATTATGCCATAATTGAATAGATCATGCTAAACAAGATTGGAATGTTGTATGAAAACAACAAAATACAATAATTTGTTAATTTGACAAAAATCTGTTGAAATCACACAGGATGCATTAGATTTTAGAATTGCATTGTGGGCCATCCTTATTTCACTGTACAGCCTTACCTATGGATTATTTCACTGTACAGCTTTACCTATGGATTATTTCACTGTACAGCCTTACCTATGGATTATATCACTGTACAGCCTTACCTATGGATTGTTTCACTGTACAGCCTTACCTATGGATTATTTCACTGTACAGCCTTACGAATGGATTATTTCACTGTACAGCCTTACCTATGGATTATTTCACTGTACAGCCTTACCTATGGATTATTTCACTGTACAGCTTTACCTATAGATTATTTCACTGTACAGCCTTACCTATGGATTATTTCACTGTACAGCCTTACCTATGGATTATTTCACTGTACAGCTTTACCTATAGATTATTTCACTGTACAGCCTTACCTATGGATTATTTCACTGTACAGCCTTACCTATGGATTATTTCACTGTACAGCCTTACCTATGGATTGTGGATCAATGACATGGGTTATCAGTCTACTCAGTGACACCCAGAGAACATTAGCATCGTAGCTCTTATTGCGGGACTCTGAAACAACTGTGAAATGAGCCACATGTATTGTACCAGTCAACCTACTATGTGTATTGAACACTATTCCAGTGGAAAAAACAATACAACGTGGATGTTTTTGTAGTCTGATAACTCTGAGGAGGACTTTTGGGAGGGGGGGGGGGGGTGCTTGGGTATTGAGTAGACTGATACCCCATTTCATTGATCCCCATTTCATTGATCCCCAATTCTTAGGTAAAGCTGTACAGTGCAATATGAATATCAATACACACAATAGTCTGACTGGGGAGGTGATTTCACACAGTCACTGTCCCACAATAAGAGCTACAACGCTAATATTTGCGTAAACTCTTCACCAGTTGTGTTCTGTGGGTGTCACTGAGTAGACTGATAAACCTTTTTTTCATTGCTCTACATTCCAACCTCGTTTAACATTATCTAGTCTAAATATGGCATAATTCCACCAATTGTAACCTTCTGAGTCACTTTCAAAGAGGGGGACTTTTATTTTTTTTTGGAAAGGGAACCATAAATTCCACTATTGCTGCTAACCGAGTCCGGTTGAGCCTCACCACACAGATGAAACTAGCTGGCTGCTTATAACGTTAGCTTTGGGTAACAGGGTTAAGTAGCTGGCTAGCTAGTTATTTTCATGAACTGAAGTTCAATTTTAATAGAAGGAACAATAAGTGGCTACCTAGATGATAGTTACTCACAAGGATTCCTAAATCATTTGCTAAGAATTAATGAAAAAAATGACTTCAGTTTCTACTGGTTGTTGTTTTCAGGCTGGTTGTATTGGTGCTAGCTAGGTTACCAAGCTAAAGCTAGCTAGCTACGTTGCTAATAACATCTGTATCAAAGACATTTGCAAATTATTTTTTTTTTTTTGGGGGGGGCTCCTGTTTGTTTGATCGTGAATTTATTTCAAATGCTCACAGAAACGTTTTCCCATTCGGTCGAACAAATAATGCCTTTATTACCAACGCAGTATTGTAAACACATCTTTGTGGCCGTTGTATGCTCACTTCACCGTCAACTAACCTGTACTCTGACTCCCTACCCCCTGTATATAGCCTCCACACTGACTCCCTACCCCCTGTATATAGCCTCCACACTGACTCCCTACCCCCTGTATATAGCCTCCACACTGACTCCCTACCCCCTGTATATAGCCTCCACATTGACTCCCTACACCCTGTATATAGCCTCCACATTGACTCTGTACCGTAACACCCTGTATATTGCCTCCACATTGACTCTGTACCGGTACCCCCTGTATATAGCCTCCACATTGACTCTGTACCGGTACCCCCTGTATATAGCCTCCACATTGACTCTGTACTGGTACCCCCAGTATATAGCCTCCACATTGACTCTGTACCGGTGCCCCCTGTATATAGCCTCCACATTGACTCTGTACCGGTACCTCCTGTATATAGCCTCCACATTGACTCTGTACCGGTACCCCCTGTATATAGCCTCCACATTGACTCTGTACCGGTACCCCCTGTATATAGCCTCCACATTGACTCTGTACCGGTACCCCCTGTATATAGCCTCCACATTGACTCTGTACCGGTACCCCCTGTATATAGCCTCCACACTGACTCCCTACCCCCTGTATATAGCCTCCACATTGACTCAGTACCGGTACCCCCTGTATATAGCCTCCACATTGACTCTGTACCGGTAGCCCCTGTATATAGCCTCCACATTGACTCTGTACCGGTACCCCCTGTATATAGCCTCCACACTGACTCTGTACCGGTACCCCCTGTATATAGCCTCCACATTGACTCCCTACCCCCTGTATATAGCCTCCACACTGACTTCTTACCCCCTGTATATAGCCTCCACATTGACTCTGTACCGGTACCCCCTGTATATAGCCTCCACATTGACTCTGTACCGGTACCCCCTGTTTACAGCCTCCACATTGACTCTGTACCGGTAGCCCTGTATATAGCCTCCACACTGACTCTGTACCGGTACCCCCTGTATATAGCCTCCACATTGACTCTGTACCGGTACCTCCTGTATACAGCCTCGTAATTGTTATTTTATTGTGTTACTTTTTATTATTTTTTTTACTTTAGTTTATTCGGTAAGTATTTTCTTAACACATCTTGAACTGCACTGTTGGTTAAGGGCTCGTAAGTAAGCATTTCACAGTAAGGTCGTCTACACCTGTTATATTCAACGCATGTAATAAAGTGTGATTTGACGCTTGTTTGCAGATTTTTTGTACAGCTTTGACAGTGCTACTGATCATAGTGGGTGGCACTTGGCTTGCACGTGCAAATTCAGCACACATAACATTCTATAATAGAATTGTGTTATTTGACGTGTCAAATTAAAATCTGATTCATCTCGTCAAAATAGTGTTATTTGATGTGTATCTTTATTGACACGCAAAGACCCAAACGCGTTCCATATTATGGGGTATTTGTGTGTGGATTGAGGATTTCTATTTATTTAAACCATTTTAGAATAACACCCAACGTAACAAAATGTGGGAAAAGTAAAGGGGTCTGAATACTTTCCGAATGCACTGTATGTACATACCATGGAAACATACTATTTTAATAGTGTGCTATGTGTAACCGATGTGAAATGGCTAGTTAGTTAGCGGTGGTGCGCGCTAATAGCGTTTCAATCGGGTGACGTCACTCGCTCTGAGACCTTGAAGTAGTTGTTCCCCAAAAGCCGCAGCTTTTGTGAAGCGATGGGTAACGATGCTTCATGGTGGTGTCAATTGTTGATGTGTGCAGAGGGTCCCTGGTTCGAGCCCAGGTAGGGGCGAGGAGAGGGACGGAAGCTATACTGTTACATGTGCCACTCGCTTACCTTCATAAAGATAAAGACAATAAAATGTATTTATGTTGGTGCTTCTGTCTTGCTGTTGACCACCATAGAAGCAGCAACCACATTAAAACAGATGAGTGGTCTGTTACTGGTATGGCACTGTACACAGTTCAATACATGGCAAAATAGATAATGGTATATAATACACATACAGGCTAGTGGATTGCTCATGCTGGTGTCTGTCACAGAAGCAGTGATCACTTCCTAAGACACCTATTTATGCAGTAGCTGAGCCCAGGGACAAGGTTGGATGTAGAGTTTCTACGTCAACTAGACATAGGAGGTTACAGAAATAGAGACCCTATGTCAACTAGACATAGGAGGTTACAGAGGTAGAGATCCTATGTCAACTAGACATAGAAGGTTACAGAGGTAGAGATCCTATGTCAACTAGACATAGGAGGTTACAGAGGTAGAGATCCTATGTTAACTAGACATAGGAGGTTGCAGAGGTAGAGATCCTACGTCAACTAGACATAGGAGGTTACAGAGGTAGAGATCCTACGTCAACTAGACATAGGAGGTTACAGAGGTAGAGATCCTACGTCAACTAGACATGAGAGGTTAGAGGTAGAGATCCTACGTCAACTAGACATAGGAGGTTACAGAGGTAGAGATCCTATGTCAACTAGACATGAGAGGTTACAGAGGTAGAGATCCTATGTCAACTAGACATAGGAGGTTACAGAGGTAGAGATCCTATGTCAACTAGACATAGGAGGTTACAGAGGTAGAGATCCTACGTCAACTAGACATAGGAGGTTACAGAGGTGGAGATCCTATGTCAACTAGATATAGGAGGTTACAGAGGTAGAGATCCTATATCAACTAGACATAGGAGGTTACAGAGGCAGAGATCCTATGTCAACTAGACATTCCGCTCTAGTGCTCTCTGATCGGAGCGGTGTAAGGTTCAGGTGTCGGATGACGCCTGTTACATCTGGTGTGTTTTGCTGCCCCCTACCTTGTCCAACTGTCCCAGGCACATTTTTTTGTTCCCTCTAATCTGGACAATAAAGTTGCATTGAATTGGCCTGGCTGGCTGTGAGGTGGCAGCTTTCTATTGGTCTGGCCATTTGTCTGTCTGCATTGTTTTTGTGACAGGAAATGAGAGTACACCCCCCCACCTCCATCCTCTCTGCCCTCCTCCTCCTCCTCTTCCTCATTAGAATAGAGGTGCAGAAACACTGCGGTGATTCATTCTGCTTGCATCCCAAATAACATCCTATTCCCTATATTGTGCACTTCTTTTGAACAGGACTCTGGTCTAAAGTAGTGCACTATACAGGAAATAGGATGTCATTTGGGACAACAGTCTCTGTTCTTAAATATTCCTTTACCAGTCCTGTCCTAGTTCTACTGCTCTCAACCCCGACAGGCTGCATCAGGCTAACTAACTAGCTAACTTAGAAAATAGTAACACTAGCTCTTTATATTAATCCCTGTGTTGTGTGCCAGAGAGCAGCACTGTTTACACAGACAAAGGCCCTTGCTTCAGCATTTGCTTCCTTTATAAAACCCATGAAGAGATTGAATGTAGAGTTTAAAAAAAAAGCCTGCATCCTGCAGTTATCTGACAAAGACCACTAATCCATCTAACAGGCGTACAGGGGGGTCTGGTAGCTGTGTCTATCTGGCAGCATCCTGTCCATCTAGCAGGCGTACAGGGGGGTCTGTTAGCTGTGTCTATCTGGCAGCATCCTGTCCATCTAGCAGGCGTACAGGGGATCTGTTAGCTGTGTCTATCTGGCAGCATCCTGTCCATCTAACAGGCGTACAGGGGGGTCTGTTAGCTGTGTCTATCTGGCAGCATCCTGTCCATCTAACAGGCGTACAGGGGGGTCTGTTAGCTGTGTCTATCTGACAGCATCCTGTCCATCTAACAGGCATACAGGGGGGTCTGGTAGCTGTGTCTATCTGGCAGCATCCTGTCCATCTAACAGGCGTACAGGGGATCTGTTAGCTGTGTCTATCTGACAGCATCCTGTCCATCTAACAGGCGTACAGGGGGGTCTGGTAGCTGTGTCTATCTGACAGCATCCTGTCCATCTAACAGGCGTACAGGGGGGTCTGTTAGCTGTATCTATCTGGCAGCATCCTGTCCATCTAACAGGCGTACAGGGGGGTCTGTTAGCTGTGTCTATCTGACAGCATCCTGTCCATCTAACAGGCGTACAGGGGGGTCTGTTAGCTGTGTCTATCTGACAGCATCCTGTCCATCTAACAGACGTACAGGGGGGTCTGTTAGCTGTGTCTATCTGGCAGCATCCTGTCCATCTAACAGGCGTACAGGGGGGTCTGGTAGCTGTGTCTATCTGGCAGCATCCTGTCCATCTAACAGGCGTACAGGGGATCTGTTAGCTGTGTCTATCTGACAGCATCCTGTCCATCTAACAGGCGTACAGGGGGGTCTGTTAGCTGTGTCTATCTGGCAGCATCCTGTCCATCTAACAGGCGTACAGGGGATCTGTTAGCTGTGTCTATCTGACAGCATCCTGTCCATCTAACAGGCGTACAGGGGGGTCTGGTAGCTGTATCTATCTGACAGCATCCTGTCCATCTAACAGGCGTACAGGGGGGTCTGGTAGCTGTGTCTATCTGACAGCATCCTGTCCATCTAACAGGCGTACAGGGGGGTCTGGTAGCTGTGTCTATCTGGCAGCATCCTGTCCATCTAGCAGGATTACAGGGGGGTCTGTTAGCTGTGTCTATCTGACAGCATCCTGTCCATCTAACAGGCGTACAGGGGATCTGTTAAACAGTGCATGCATCCCAAACAGCACCCTATTCCCTCTGGGCCCTGGTCCAAAGTAGTGCACTCTATTCTCGATGGGGTCTGGTCAAAAGTAGTCCACCCTATTCCCTCTGGGCCCTGGTCCAAAGTAGTGCACTCTATTCTCGATGGGGTCTGGTCAAAAGTAGTCCACCCTATTCCCTCTGGGCCCTGGTCCAAAGTAGTGCACTCTAAAAGGGTAATAGGATGATGTTTGGAACGCATCAGTGGGTCTGCTGCCGTGTGTACAGGGTGGAGCTGGGTGGGGCAAATTCACCTGGGTCTTTATGTTGACTCCCACGATGACAGGGACAAGCAGGGGTTAATGTCATAGACCCTCATCATTCCAGAATGTGCTGATAATGGCAGCCATTTTGGGAAATGTTTAGTTCTATGTAATTCTATGGAACTGAAGTGAATGGAATGGATAGCCTCCTGGTTTACAGAGAGAGGCCCAGACTGAGGTTGAGGCCTTTCCTTAGAGCAGTGTTTTTTTTTTAAAGGTGTAGTAAGTTAATGGGATGTGACTATTATGGCACATGATACACATTTTTCATTCAGTGTACGAGTGAAGGATCCGTAGTACTTGTTGTTTACATGCTAAATGTTTAATTTTGGGGAGTGTGAAACGGGTGTTTTGGTCTCTCCGTCTCGTCTCGCGAACAGCCCAAAACGGGGCCGTTGCTATGGAAACTCACAGGAAGGTGAGGACAGACAGAGGATCTAATTTTATATAGTCATGTTTGCATCAAATACTTTACTCCTTGAAAGTTGTGTATTCATTGTACACTATATATATATATACACAAGTATATGGACACGCCTTCAAATTAGTGGATTCGGCTATTCCAGCCACACCCGTTGCTGACAGGCGTATAAATTCGAGCACACCGCCATGCAATCTCCATAGACAAACATTCTCAGTAGAATGGCTTTACTGAAGAGCTCAGTGACTTTCATCATGGCGCCGTCATGGAATGCCACCTTTACAAAAAGTCAGTTCGTCATATTTCTGCCCTGCTAGAGCTGCCCCCGGTCAACTGTAAGTGCTGTTATTGTGAAGTGGAAACATCTAGAAGCAACAATGGCTCAGCCGCAAAGTGGTAGGCCACACAAGCTCACAGAACGGGACCGCCGAGTGCTGAAGGGCGAAGCGTGTAAAAATAGCCTGTCCTCGGTTGCAACACTCACTACAGACTTCCAAACTGATTCTGGAAGCAACGTCAGCACAATAACTGTTCATCAGGAGCTTCATGAAATGGGTTTCCATGGCTCAGCAGCTGCACACAAGCCTAAGATCACCATGCGCAATGCCAAGGGTCAGCCGGAGTGGTGTAAAGCTCGCCGCCATTGGGCTCTGGAGCAGTGGAAACACGTTCTCTGGAGTGATGAATCACACTTCACCACCTGGCAGTCCGACGGACGAATCTTGGTTTGGTGGATGCCAGGAGAACGCTACCCGCCCTGATGCATAGTGCTAACTGTAAAGTTTGGTGGAGGCGGAATAATGGTCTGCGGCTCTTTTTCATGGTTTGGGCCCCTTAGTTCCAGTGAAGGGAAATCTTAATGCTTCTGTGCTCCCAACTTTGTTCATGGGGGACATTGTCATGCTGAAACAGGAAAGGGCCTTCACCAAACTGTTGCCACCAATAATCAACAGCTGCAGTGTTGCTCGATTCTACCCTGTATCATTCTATCATATCTACGTGTGTAAAAGAATATAAAAAGACACATGGAATTATTTTAATTTGATGATTGACATGACTGAAAAGGTAGGCGGATATTTTCTTATCTAAAATGGTAGGTGAAATGTTGCTTCAGTATACTTTTCTCGAGTTGTGAATTGTGTCGCACATGGGATAAATGGATGGACTTGCAAGCCTGGTGAAAACTGTATAGCCTATTGTGCAATATATTCCACAATGCTAACCAAATACACCAGCGACACCGTTTGGGAGATAAAAGGTTGTGAGTGTTTCTGATCGACAATTATCTTCCTACAATGCCGTCTTCAGAGCACAGCATTCCCTGCTTGGTTTCTTTAGAAATGCACTAAAAGAGACAAGCAGGTCAATAATCATGGTCAAATCAATGACAAAGTTGTTTTTTATTTATCTAGGCAAGTCAGTTAAGAACAAATTCTTATTTACAATGACGGCCTAGGAACAGTGGGTTAACTGCCTTGTTCAGGGGCAGAACGACAGATTTGTACCTTGTCAGCTCGGGGATTCAATCTTGCAACCACCGCTGAAACACAAACGGAACGAAACCACAGCTGAAACACAAACGGAAAAGAACCACCGCTGAAACACGAACGGAAAAGAACCACCGCTGAAACACGAACAGAAAAGAACCACCGCTGAAACACAAACGGAACGGAACCACCGCTGGAACACAAACGGAACGGAACCACCGCTGAAACACAAACGGAAAAGAACCACCGCTGAAACACAAACGGAAAAGAACCACCGCTGAAACACAAACAGAACGGAACCACCGCTGAAACACAAACGGAACGGAACCATCGCTGAAACACAAACGGAACGGAACCACCGCTGAAACACAAACGGAACCACCGCTGAAACACAAACGGAACCACCGCTGGAACCACAAACAGAAAAGAACCCACCGCTGAAACACAAACAGAAAAGAACCACCGCTGAAACACAAATGGAAAGGAACCACCGCTGAAACACAAATGGAACGGAACCACCGCTGGAACACAAACAGAAAAGAACCACCGCTGAAACACAAATGGAAAGGAACCACCGCTGAAACACAAATGGAAATGAACCACCGCTGAAACACAAACGGAAAAGAACCACCGCTGAAACACAAACGGAAAAGAACCACCGCTGGAACACGAACAGAAAAGAACCACCGCTGAAACACAAACGGAACGGAACCACCGCTGGAACACAAACAGAAAAGAACCACCGCTGGAACACGAACAGAACGGAACCATCGCTGAAACACAAACGGAACGGAACCACCGCTGGAACACAAACAGAAAAGAACCACCGCTGGAACACGAACAGAACGGAACCGTCGCTGGAACACGAACAGAACGGAACCACCGCTGGAACACAAACAGAAAAGAACCACCGCTGGAACACGAACAGAACGGAACCATCGCTGGAACACGAACAGAACGGAACCACCGCTGGAACACAAACAGAAACGAACCACCGCTGGAACACGAACAGAACGGAACCACCGCTGGAACACAAACAGAACGGAACCACCGCTGGAACACAAACAGAAAAGAACCACCGCTGGAACACGAACATAACGGAACCACCGCTGGAACACAAACAGAACGGAACCATCGCTGGAACACAAACAGAAAAGAAACACAGCTGAAACTGTTGGGTGGTCCTTTGCATGGGGTGATGTAAGTTTCCTTTAACAATCAGTCTTCCAGATAGATGACACAGACACAGGAACCTTGGTATAAAACTCTTTAGTAATAAAATGCAATTGCAGACAGAGATTCACATACAGAGTACCTCAGTAGTCTATAGTAAAGACCTACTGTATTTATTTATTTATTTATTTATTTTGCTCCTTTGCACCCCATTATTTATATTTCTACTTTGCACTTTCTTCCACTGCAAATCTACCATTCCAGTGTTTTACTTGCTATATTGTATTTACTTTGCCACCATGGCCTTTTTTGCCTTTACCTCCCTTAACTCACCTCATTTGCTCACATTGTATATAGACTTATTTTTCTACTGTATTATTGACTGTATGTTTGTTTTACTCCATGTGTAACTCTGTGTTGTTGTATGTTGTCGAACTGCTTTGCTTTATCTTGGCCAGGTCGCAATTGTAAATGAGAACTTGTTCTCAACTTGCCTACCTGGTTAAATAAAGGTGAAATAAAAAATTACAAAATAAATAAAATCTGTGTGGCGAAACAGGAGACAACGCTCTTTATACTAGTTGGTGTGGACAACCTACCATTTAATCATATCTTAACATTGTTCCATTGGATTAGATACAAAGTATCTAAAATGAGAAAAACATGTCTAGACTGTGGTTTCTCAATCTACTATCTCGTCCTTGAGCCTGCGTGACTATCAGCAGGTGTAGACAATTCTCAAGCCTAAGAACTAAAACACTACATCTCCATTTACCCAGTACTTTTCCATCATTGCTCATTGCAAGCGTACAAAGGTTATCACATATACAGTTGAAGTCGGAAGTTTACATACACTTAGGTTGGAGTCATTAAAACTCATTTTTCAACCAAACTATAGTTTTGGAAAGTGGGTTAGGACATCTACTTCATGCATGACACAAGTAATTTTTCCCCCAAAATTTTACAGACAGATTATTTCACTTAAAATTCACTGTATCACAATTCCACTGGGTCAGAAGTTTACATACACTAAGTTGAATGTGCCTTTAAACAGCTTGGAAAATTCCAGAAAATTATGTCATGGCTTTAGAAGCTTCTGATAGGCTAATTAACATAATTTGAGTCAATTGGGGGTGTACCTGTGGATGTATTTCAAGGCCTACCTTCAAACTCAGTGTCTCTTTGCTTGACATCATGGGAAAATCAAAAGAAATCAGCCAAGACCTCAGCAAAAAAATTGTAGACCTCCACAAGTTTAGTTCATCCTTGGGAGCAATTTCCAAATGCCTGAAGGTACCCCGTTCATCTGTACAAACAATAGTACACAAGTATAAACACCATGGGACCACACAGCCGCCAAACCGCTCCGGAAGGAGACGCGTTCTGTCTCCTAGAAATGAACGTAATTTGGTGCGAAAAGTGCAAATCAATCCCAGAACAACAGCAAAGGACCTTGTGAAGATGCTGGAGGAAACAGGTACAAAAGTATCTATATCCACAGTAAAACGAGTCCTATATCGACATAACCTGAAAGGCCGCTCAACAAGGAAGAAGCCACTGCTCCAAAACCACCATAAAAAAGCCTGACTACAGTTTGCAACTGCACATGGGGACAAAGATCGTACTTTTTGGAGAAATGTCCTCTGGTTTGATGAAACAAAAATAGAACTGTTTAGCCATAATGACCATTGTTATGTTTGGAGGAAAAAGGGGGAGACTTGCAAGCCAAAGAACACCATCCCAACCGTGAAGCACGGGGGTGGCAGCATAATGTTGTGGGGGTGCTTTGCTGCAGGAGGGACTGGTGTACTTAACAAAGTAGATGGCATCATGAGGGAGGGAAATTAAGTGGATATATTGAAGCAACATCTCAAGACATTAGTCTGGAAGTTAAAGCTTGGTCGCAAATGGGTCTTCCAAATGGACAATGACCACAAGCGTACTTTCAAAGTTGTGGCAAAATGGCTTAATAAGGACAACAAATTCAAGGTGTTGGAGTGGCCATCACAAAGCCCTGACCTCAATCTTATAGAAAATGTGTGGGCAGAACTGAAAACACCAGCATTGTCAAGAGGAGTGGGCCAAAATTCACCCAACTTATTGTAGGAAGCTTGTGGATGGCTACACGAAACATTTGACCAAAGTTAAACAATTTAAAGGCAAAGCTACGAAATACTAATTGAGTGTATGTAAACTTCTGACCCCCTGGGAATGTGATGAAAAATCATTCTCTCTACTATTATTCTGACATTTCACATTCTTAAAATAATGTGGTGATCCTAACTGACCTAAAATAGGGAAGTTTTACTTGGATTAAATGCCAGGAATTGTGAAAAACTGAGTTTAAATGTATGTGTCTAAGGTGTATGTAAACCTCCGACTTCAACTGTATACAGTAATCATGTCATTAGTGTAGCCCCACACCCGACCCCCAGGCTAACCCCCAACATTCCCCCCTTTGAGACTACCTAGTCTCATATAACCATGTACAGAAATTGACGTTAGACATCTGGAACCTTTAACCATTCACATATAGGTCGTATAGTAATCATCCTCTGGGTCAGTTGGGCAAGCAAGAGGGTCATAGTTGGGATCAACACCAGTGGCATCATAGTATTCATCATATGAGTCAGGTAAAGCCAATACAATTAAACCTAGACATAGTCTTCTTCATTGCCCATTTACCAAGACAACAAAAAATCAAAACACAGCAAAAGCCTATCAACCCAGGAACTACAAATTATAAGATACCCATTAAAATCTGGCCTGTTACATTTCCACATTTCCCAGTGAACCATTTACCCATCTTAGTTAGAACATAATTGTCACTAGGGCTGAGAGTATTAGATTGGTCTACTCATTGAACCAAACAACTCTCTCATGGATTTGGGTTTAGACAAAATTAACACCGCTGTCCCGTTTGGGGACACTTTTATACCTAAGTCTCGAACAAACTTTACCCACGTGTTGACACAAACAAGTAGTGTGGATAGTCCCGTGTGGCTCAGTTGGTAGAGCATGGTGTTTGCAACACTATGGTTGTGGGTTCGATTCCCACGGGGGACCAGTACGGAGAGAAGATGTATGAAATGTATGCATTCACTACTGTAAGTTGCTCTGGATAAGAGTGTCTGCTAATTGACTAAAATGTGTAAAATGACAAAAACATTTGACCCAGTCTCCAACCTCCAGAGGCAGGTAGTCGGGATCCTCACCTGGTACCCTGCTCATGAGCTTTCCTAGTGTGAGAGTGGAGAGATCTGACAATAGTAGTTAGCTCTTTCATGTACTCCCAAGTGTTCAATGTCAACTAGAGTGAGGTCTATTTGTCTGTCAGTCATGGGTCTGTGTGCGGGAACATTCATGGGTCTTCCTGTCAACATTTAATGTGGTGTAACACCCCAGGTGTATTAACTCTACCGCACATTTTCATTAACCTGTTAGGGCTAGGGGGCAGCATTGACACGGCTGGATAAAAAACATACCCGATTTAATCTGGTTACCACTCCTACTCAGTAACTAGAATATGCATATACTTATTACATATGGATAGAAAACACCCTAAATTTTCTAAAACTGTTTGAATGGTGTCTGTGAGTATAACAGAACTCAAATGGCAGGTCAAAACCTGAGAGATTCCTTTACAGGAAGTGGCCTGTCTGACCATTTCTGGAACTTCTTTGCCATCTCTATCATTTACTAAGGATCTCTGCTCTAACGTGACACTTCCCACGTCGTCCATAGGCTCTCAGAGCCCGGGAAAAAAGAGAATGTCGTCATTCCAGCCCCAGGCTGAAACACATTATCGCCTTTCTCAAGTGGCCCATCAAGAGACACTAGCTTATGCGCGTGACCCCGACCGCCCCCGCCTTTGGGATTTTTTCCTCTGTTTGCCGAAAAGGAGATTCCCTGTCGGAATTTTATCGCTTTTCTACGAGAAAAATGACGTAAAAATTGATTTTAAACAGCGGTTGACATGCTTCGACGTACGGCAATGGAATACTTTGAATTTTATTGTCAGGAATTGCGCCAAGCGCGCGACACTTCTTTACTATTTTGGATAGTGTCTGGAACGCACGAACAAAACGCCGCTATTCGGATATAACGATGGATTATTTTGGACCAAACCAACATTTGTTATTGAAGTAGACGTCCTGGGTGTGCATTCTGACGAAGACAACAAAAGGTAATGACATTTTTATAATAGTAAATATGATTATGGTGAGTGCTAAACTTGCCGGGTGTCTAAATAGCGAGCCCGTGATGCTTGGGCTATGTACTTAGAATATTGCAAAATGTGCTTTCACCAAAAAGCTATTTTAAAATCGGACATATCGAGTGCATAGAGGAGGTCTGTATCTATAATTCTTAAAATAATTGTTATGCTTTTTGTGAACGTTTATCGTGAGTAATTTAGTAAAATGTTAGCGAATTCCCCGTAAGTTTGCGGGGGGTATGCTAGTTCTGAACGTCACATGCTAATGTAAAAAGCTGGTTTTTGATATAAATATGAACTTGATTGAACAAAACATGCATGTATTGTATAACATAATGTCCTAGGGTTGTCATCTGATGAAGATCATCAAAGGTGAGTGCTGCATTTAGCTGTCTTCTGGGTTTTGGTGACATTATATGCTGGCTTGAAAAATGGGTGGCTGATTATTTCTGGCTTGGTACTCTGCTGACATAATCTAATGTTTTGCTTTCGTTGTAAAGCCTTTTTGAAATCGGACAGTGTGGTTAGATTAACGAGAGTCTTATCTTTAAATGGCTGTAAAATAGTCATATGTTTGAGAAATTGAAGTAATATGATTTTGAAGATTTTGAAAATCGCGCCACAGGATGGCAGTGGCTGTTACGTAGGTGGGACGAATTCGTCCCGCCGGTCCCATAGAGGTTAACACCAGTGGTAAACAATCCACCCAAGATTTATTGGTGGAGTGGCATGCCTTAGCTTGTACCTTGTTTAATGGATTGGTTAGCTCTCTCAGTAACCCCATTACGCTGAGGGTGGTAGATGGACACAAACTTCTGGTCCACTCCCATCATTATGGCTACCTGCTTCACTACATCACCAGTGAAGTGGGTACCATTGCCTGCAGATAAAACCTCAGGAACACCAAATCTAGGTATTATCTCCCTCACAAGTAGCTTTGCTATTGTCTTAGCATCACAGTATGTGGTGGGAAATGCCTCCACCCACCTGGTGAACCTGTCAATAAGGACTAAACAGTACCTTTCCTTTCTTTTCTTTCTGTAAGATCTATAAAATCCATGGCAAGATGGACAAATAGTCCTCTTGGCGTATGGAAATGCCCTGGTTTCAAAGGTGTTTCTTTGGCAATGTTAAATTGCATGCACATAGCACATCAAAAGAGAAACTGTTTCACATGCTGAGTCAAATTTGGACAAAACCAATCCAAAATAAATTCCCTCTATCATATCCCCCCTTGACAAATCGGCCATACCATGGGCCACTTGGCAAACAGAGGCGATAAGACAAGCTGGCAGACACGGTCTGCCAGACAGTCTGTCTCCAAATTTTAGAAACGGGGTCAACTTTACAACCCCGCTGTTGTCATACCAAATGAGAACCAACATCCAAAGCCTGTTTAGATGACAAATCATCAGTGTCTTTCCCAACAGTAGCAGAGAAGAACATGGAGTGGCTATGACACTTTGAGGCAGCCAATTTAGCAGCCTCGTCTGCCAATGGCGTTACCCATACTCACAAAAAAAAGTATCTAAAATGAGAAAAACATGTCTAGACTGTGGTTTCTCTCTCTACTATCTCGGTCCTTGAGCCTGCGTGGCTATCAGCAGGTGTAGACAATTCTCAAGCCTGAGAACTAAAACACTACATCTCCATTTACCCAGTTCTTTTCCATCATTGCTCATTGCAAGCATACAAAGGTCATAACACATTATATATATATATATATATATATATATACACAGTAATCATGGCATTGGTGTATTCCCACACCCGATTCCCCCCCCAGGTCAATGCAACACAGTAGACAGAAGATGACTCATTCAGTTGTCTGCTGTGTTCTGTCTGCAGCCAGATCAGTTCTGTCAGCAGCCAGATCAGTTCTGTCTCCACCCAGATCAGTTCTGTCTCCACCCAGATCAGTTCTGTGTGCAGCCAGATCAGTTCTGTCTGCAGCCAGATCAAAATCAAATCAAATCAAATGTATGTATATAGCCCACCCAGTCTCCACCCAGATCAGCTCTGTGTGCAGCCAGATCAGTTCTGTCTCCACCCAGATCAGTTCTGTCAGCAGCCAGATCAGTTCTGTCAGCAGCCAGATCAGTTCTGTCTGCACCCAGATCAGTTCTGTCTCCTCCCAGATCAGTTCTGTCAGCAGCCAGATCAGTTCTGTCAGCAGCCAGATCAGTTCGGTCTCCACCCAGATCAGTTCGGTCTCCACCCAGATCAGTTCGGTCTCCACCCTGATCAGTTCTGTCTCCACCCAGATCAGTTCTGTCTCCGCCCAGATCAGTTCTGTCTCCGCCCAGATCAGTTCTGTCTCCGCCCAGATCAGTTCTGTCTCCGCCCAGATCAGTTCTGTCTCCGCCCAGATCAGTTCTGACTCCGCCCAGATCAGTTCTGACTCCGCCCAGATCAGTTCTGTCTTCGCCCAGATCAGTTCTGTCTCCGCCCAGATCAGTTCTGTCAGCAGCCAGATCAGTTCTGTCTCGGCCCAGATCAGTTCTGTCTCGGCCCAGATCAGTTCTGTCTGCAGCCAGATCAGTTCTGTCTCCACCCAGATCAGTTCTGTCTCCACCCAGATCAGTTCTGTCTCCACCCAGATCAGTTCTGTCTGCAGCCAGATCAGTTCTGTCTCCACCCAGATCAGTTCTGTCTGCAGCCAGATCAGTTCTGTGTGCAGCCAGATCAGTTCTGTCAGCAGCCAGATCAGTTCTGTCTCCGCCCAGATCAGTTCTGTCTCCGCCCAGATCAGTTCTGTCTCCGCCCAGATCAGTTCTGTCTCCGCCCAGATCAGTTCTGTCTCCGCCCAGATCAGTTCTGTCTCCGCCCAGGTCAGTTCTGTCTCCGCCCAGGTCAGTTCTGTCTCCGCCCAGGTCAGTTCTGTCTCCGCCCAGATCAGTTCTGTCAGCAGCCAGAGCAGTTCTGTCTCCGCCCAGATCAGTTCTGTCTCCGCCCAGATCAGTTCTGTCTCCGCCCAGATCAGTTCTGTCTCCGCCCAGATCAGTTCTGACTCCGCCCAGATCAGTTCTGTCTTCGCCCAGATCAGTTCTGTCTCCGCCCAGATCAGTTCTGTCAGCAGCCAGATCAGTTCTGTCTCGGCCCAGATCAGTTCTGTCTCGGCCCAGATCAGTTCTGTCTCCACCCAGATCAGTTCTGTCTCCACCCAGATCAGTTCTGTCTCCACCCAGATCAGTTCTGTCTCCACCCAGATCAGTTCTGTCTGCAGCCAGATCAGTTCTGTCTCCACCCAGATCAGTTCTGTCTCCACCCAGATCAGTTCTGTCTGCAGCCAGATCAGTTCTGTGTGCAGCCAGATCAGTTCTGTCAGCAGCCAGATCAGTTCTGTCTCCACCCAGATCAGTTCTGTCTCCGCCCAGATCAGTTCTGTCTCCGCCCAGATCAGTTCTGTCTCCGCCCAGATCAGTTCTGTCTCCGCCCAGATCAGTTCTGTCTCCGCCCAGGTCAGTTCTGTCTCCGCCCAGGTCAGTTCTGTCTCCGCCCAGGTCAGTTCTGTCTCCGCCCAGGTCAGTTCTGTCTTCGCCCAGATCAGTTCTGTCTCCGCCCAGATCAGTTCTGTCAGCAGCCAGAGCAGTTCTGTCTCCGCCCAGATCAGTTCTGTCTCCGCCCAGATCAGTTCTGTCTCCGCCCAGATCAGTTCTGTCTCCGCCCAGATCAGTTCTGTCTCTGCCCAGATCAGTTCTGACTCCGCCCAGATCAGTTCTGTCTTCGCCCAGATCAGTTCTGTCTCCGCCCAGATCAGTTCTGTCAGCAGCCAGATCAGTTCTGTCTCGGCCCAGATCAGTTCTGTCTCGGCCCAGATCAGTTCTGTCTCCACCCAGATCAGTTCTGTCTCCACCCAGATCAGTTCTGTCTCCACCCAGATCAGTTCTGTCTCCACCCAGATCAGTTCTGTCTCCAGCCAGATCAGTTCTGTGTGCAGCCAGATCAGTTCTGTGTGCAGCCAGATCAGTTCTGTCTCCACCCAGATCAGTTCTGTCTCCACCCAGATCAGTTCTGTCTCCACCCAGATCAGTTCTGTCTCCACCCAGATCAGTTCTGTCTGCAGCCAGATCAGTTCTGTCTCCACCCAGATCAGTTCTGTCTGCAGCCAGATCAGTTCTGTGTGCAGCCAGATCAGTTCTGTCTGCAGCCAGATCAGATCTGTCTGCAGCCAGATCAGTTCTGTCTGCAGCCAGATCAGATCTGTCTGCAGCCAGATCAGTTCTGTGTGCAGCCAGATCAGTTCTGTCAGCAGCCAGATCAGTTCTGTCAGCAGCCAGATCAGTTCTGTCAGCAGCCAGATCAGTTCTGTCTCCAGCCAGATCAGTTCTGTCTCCAGCCAGATCAGTTCTGTCTCCAGCCAGATCAGTTCTGTCTCCGCCCTGATCAGTTCTGTCTCCGCCCTGATCAGTTCTGTCTCCGCCCAGATCAGTTCTGTCTCCGCCCAGATCAGTTCTGTCTCCGCCCAGATCAGTTCTGTAGTTCCGTCTCTGCCCAGATCAGTTCTGTCTCCGCCCAGATCAGTTCTGTAGTTCCGTCTCCGCCCAGATCAGTTCTGTCTCCGCCCAGATCAGTTCTGTCTCCGCCCAGATCATGCCTCCCGTGATATTGGATAGCTAGTTAACCACAGCTGTCTCTACAAAACATCTCAGAGGAAGAGCGCTGATGTAGGATCAGCTCACGGACCTGTCCACCATTATGATCTAAAAAAGGCTGAACTGATCCTAAATCAGCGCTCCTACTCTGAGACACTACGAATACGGGGCCCAGAGCTACAGACTCTTTTAAGAGTTAATGAATGTGGCAGCGTGGTTTATTCATTAGCTAGATAGCAAGATGCAGCTATGATTAATTGATTAAAGTCCTCTATGATGAAACCCGTCTTTTGTTTGTCCCGGCCGAGTATCATTATCTGTTAGTGTGAGCTGTAGGTGGCTCTGAGTTGTGGTTCAATAGACTCTACCGTTGCTCGAGCTCTTCCCTGACCAATCCCGTACTGTGGAATGCAGCTCAGTGTTGTTGTAGTGTTAGCCTCTCCTATATATATATACGACTGATGGATCGGCCTTTGAATAGGCTTTGTTTGTGTCATGGATGATAGCGGCTGCCTTTAAGACCCTGCAGCTCCCTGGGCCTAGCAGTCCACCCTCCCTGCCTGCTTCCCTGCAGAGAACAAGCCAGAGCGATACACTAGTGCAGTGCTACCTCTCCTCTGCTCTCAGCTGATGCACTCACAGCACAGACAGAGAACCAACCAACCCTGCCTGCATGTTTTCTTTCTTTCTCTGCTCTGTTTTCTCTTCTCTCCCATTCATCCTCCTCTCCTCCGGGCCTGGCGACTATTCTGAAGTCTTGCGTCGGAGGCTGAGGCTGTTTCCTGTCAGAGCAGAGCGTCGTCTGTGAGGCAGCAAGCCAGGATATATCTCTCCCTCTCTCCTTCTCTCTCTCTCTCACTCTGACCAGACAGGGAGGAAACCAGCAGGACCAAAAGGGAGTAGGGAAGTTGTTCCTGGGCTGTGGCTGTGTGGACTACAGGGAGTATTAGTACGAGGGCTATAGAAGAGGGGTGTTCTAGAGGATTATCGAGAGAGACGCTCTAGAAGCATCACTGGACCCCCCCCAACCACCGACGACGTCACCTTCTGCTCCTCATTGTTATAAGAGCAGACAGGCCAGCGTGGAGCCTGGCAAAGACTGGAGAATCAGCATGTCATCTCAGACTACCAGGAGGAACGTTTACACCCGGGTGAGTATCTGGTAGGGGGCTGCCTATGGATAGGAGTGGGTCAGTATCTGGTAATGGGCTGCCTATGGATAGGAGTGCGTTAGTATCTGGGAGGGGGCTGCCTATGTAGAGGAGTGGGCTAGTGTCTGGTAGGGGGCTGCCTATGGATAGGAGTGGGGGCTGGTATCTGGTAGGGGGCTGCCTATGGATAGGAGTGGGTTAGTATCTTGTAGGGGGCTGCCTATGGATAGGAGTGGGGGCTAGTATCTGGTAGGGGGTTGCCTATGGATAGGAGTGGGCTAGTATCTGGTAGGGGGCTGGCTATGGATAGGAGTGGGTTAGTATCTGGTAGGGGGCTGCCTATGGATAGGAGTGGGTTAGTATCTGGTAGGGGGCTGCCTATGGATAGGAGTGGGGGTAGTGTCTGGTAGGGGGCTGCCTATTGATAGGAGTGGGCTAGTATCTGGTAGGGGGCTGCCTATGGATAGGAGTGGGGGCTAGTATCTGGTAGGGGGCTGCCTATGGATAGGAGTGGGTTAGTATCTGGGAGGGGGCTGCCTATGTAGAGGAGTGGGCTAGTATCTGGTAGGGGGTTGCCTATGGATAGGAGTGGGCTAGTATCTGGTAGGGGGCTGCCTATGGATAGGAGTGGGGGCTGGTATCTGGTAGGGGGCTGCCTATGGATAGGAGTGGGTTAGTATCTTGTAGGGGGCTGCCTATGGATAGGAGTGGGGGCTAGTATCTGGTAGGGGGTTGCCTATGGATAGGAGTGGGCGAGTATCTGGTAGGGGGCTGGCTATGGATAGGAGTGGGTTAGTATCTGGTAGGGGGCTGCCTATGGATAGGAGTGGGTTAGTATCTGGTAGGGGGCTGCCTATGAATAGGAGTGGGCTAGTATTTGGTAGGGGGCTGCCTATGGATAGGAGTGGGCTAGTATCTGGTAGGGGCCTGCCTATGGATAGGAGTGGGTCAGTATCTGGTAATGGGCTGCCTATGGATAGGAGTGGGTTAGTATCTGGTAGGGGGCTGCCTATGGATAGGAGTGGGGGTAGTGTCTGGTAAGGGGCTGAAAATTGATAGGAGTGGGCTAGTATCTGATAGGGGGCTGCCTATGGATAGGAGTGGGGGCTAGTATCTGGTAGGGGGTTGCCTATGGATAGGAGTGGGCTAGTATCTGGTAGGGGGCTGCCTATGGATAGGAGTGGGGGCTAGTATCTGGTAGGGGGCTGCCTATGGATAGGAGTGGGTTAGTATCTGGTAGGGGGCTGCCTATGGATAGGAGTGGGGGCTAGTATCTGGTAGGGGGTTGCCTATGGATAGGAGTGGGCTAGTATCTGGTAGGGGGCTGGCTATGGATAGGAGTGGGTTAGTATCTGGTAAGGGGCTGCTTATGGATAGGAGTGGGTTAGTATCTGGTAGGGGGCTGCGTTTGGATAGGAGTGGGTTAGTATCTGGTAGGGGGCTGCCTATGGATAGGAGTGGGGGTAGTATCTGGTAGGGGCCTGCCTATGGATAGGAGTGGGTCAGTATCTGGTAATGGGCTGCCTATGGATAGGAGTGGGTTAGTATCTGGTAGGGGGCTGCCTATTGATAGGAGTGGGCTAGTATCTGGTAGGGGGCTGCCTATGGATAGGAGTGGGGGCTAGTATCTGGTAGAGGGTTGCCTATGGATAGGAGTGGGCTAGTATCTGGTCGGGGGCTGCCTATGGATAGGAGTGGGGGCTAGTATCTGGTAGGGGGCTGCCTATGGATAGGAGTGGGTTAGTATCTGGTAGGGGGCTGCCTATGGATAGGAGTGGGGGCTAGTATCTGGTAGGGGGTTGCCTATGGATAGGAGTGGGCTAGTATCTGGTAGGGGGCTGGCTATGGATAGGAGTGGGTTAGTATCTGGTAGGGGTCTGCCTATGGATAGGAGTGGGTTAGTATCTGGTAGGGGGCTGCCTATGAATAGGAGTGGGCTAGTATCTGGTAGGGGGCTGCCTATGGATAGGAGTGGGTTAGTATCTGGTAGGGGCCTGCCTATGGATAGGAGTGGGTCAGTATCTGGTATTGGGCTGCCTATGGATAGGAGTGGGTTAGTATCTGGTAGGGGGCTGCCTATGGATAGGAGTGGGGGTAGTGTCTGGTAGGGGGCTGCCTATGGATAGGAGTGGGCTAGTATCTGCTAGGGGGCTGCCTATGGATAGGAGTGGGGGCTAGTATCTGGTAGGGGGTTGCATATGGATAGGAGTGGGCTAGTATCTGGTAGGGGGCTGCCTATGGATAGGAGTGGGGGCTAGTATCTGGTAGGGGCTGCCTATGGATAGGAGTGGGTTAGTATCTGGTAGGGGGCTGCCTATGGATAGGAGTGGGGGCTAGTATCTGGTAGGGGGTTGCCTATGGATAGGAGTGGGCTAGTATCTGGTATGGGGCTGGCTATGGATAGGAGTGGGTTAGTATCTGGTAGGGGGTTGCCTATGGATAGGAGTGGGTTAGTATCTGGTAGGGGGCTGCGTATGGATAGGAGTGGGGGTAGTGTCTGGTAGGGGGCTGCCTATTGATAGGAGTGGGCTAGTATCTGGTAGGGGGCTGCCTATGGATAGGAGTGGGGGCTAGTATCTGGTAGGGGGTTGCCTATGGATAGGAGTGGGCTAGTATCTGGTAGGGGGCTGCCTATGGATAGGAGTGGGCTAGTGTCTGGTAGGGGCTGCCTATGAATAGGAGGGGGCTAGTATCTGGTAGGGGGCTGCCTATGGATAGGAGTGGGGGTTATTGTCTGGTAGGGGGCTGCCTATGGATAGGAGTGGGGGTTAGTGTCTGGTAGGGGGCTGCCTATGGATAGGAGTGGGCTAGCATCTGGTAGGGGGCTGTCTATGTAGAGGAGTGGGGGCTAGTATCTGGTAGGGGGCTGCCTATGGATAGGAGTGGGGGCTAGTATCTGGTAGGGGGCTGCCTATGGATAGGAGTGGGTTAGTATCTGGTAGGGGGGTGCCTATGGATAGGAGTGGGGGCTAGTATCTGGTAGGGGGTTGCCTATGGATAGGAGTGGGCTAGTATCTGGTATGGGGCTGGCTATGGATAGGAGTGGGTTAGTATCTGGTAGGGGGCTGCCTATGGATAGGAGTGGGTTAGTATCTGGTAGGGGGCTGCGTATGGATTGGAGTGGGGGTAGTGTCTGGTAGGGGGCTGCCTATTGATAGGAGTGGGCTAGTATCTGGTAGGGGGCTGCCTATGGATAGGAGTGGGGGCTAGTATCTGGTAGGGGGTTGCCTATGGATAGGAGTGGGCTAGTATCTGGTAGGGGGATGCCTATGGATAGGAGTGGGCTAGTGTCTGGTAGGGGCTGCCTATGAATAGGAGGGGGCTAGTATCTGGTAGGGGGCTGCCTATGGATAGGAGGGGGTTAGTGTCTGGTAGGGGGCTGCCTATGGATAGGAGTGGGCTAGTGTCTGGTAGGGGGCTGCCTATGAATAAGAGGGTGCTAGTATCTGGTAGGGGGCTGCCTATGGATAGGAGTGGGGGTTATTGTCTGGTAGGGGGCTGCCTATGGATAGGAGTGGGGGTTAGTGTCTGGTAGGGGGCTGCCTATGGATAGGAGTGGGCTAGCATCTGGTAGGGGGCTGTCTATGTAGAGGAGTGGGGGCTAGTATCTGGTAGGGGACTGCCTATGGATAGGAGTGGGGGCTAGTATCTGGTAGGGGGCTGCCTATGTATAGGAGTGGGCTAGTATCTGGTAGGGGGCTGCCTATGGATAGGAGTGGGCTAGTATCAGGTAGTGGGCTGCCTATGGATAGGAGTGGTCTAGTATCTGGTAGGGGGCTGCCTATGGATAGGAGTGGGGGTTAGTATCTGGTAGGGGGCTGTCTATGTAGAGAAGTAGGCTAGTATCTGGTAGGGGGCTGCCTATGGATAGGAGTGGGCTAGTATCTGGTAGGGGGCTGCCTATGGATAGGAGTGGGGGCTAGTATCTGGTAGGGGGCTGCCTATGTATAGGAGTGGGCTAGTATCAGTTAGGGGGCTGCCTATGGATAGGAGTGGGCTAGTATCTGGTAGGGGGCTGCCTATGGATAGGAGTGGGCTAGTATCTGGTAGGGGGCTGCCTATGGATAGGAGTGGGTTAGTGTCTGGTAGGGGGCTGCCTATGGATAGGAGTGGGCTAGTATCAGGTAGTGGGCTGCCTATTGATAGTAGTGGGGGCTAGTGTCTGGTAGGGGGCTGCCTATGGATAGGAGTGGGGGTTAGTATCTGGTAGGGGGCTGCCTATGGATAGGAGTGGGCTAGTATCTGGTAGGGGGCTGTCTATGTATAGGAGTGGGGGCTAGTATCTGATAGGGGGCTGCCTATGGATAGGAGTGGGGGCAAGTATCTGGTAGGGGGCTGCCTATGGATAGGAGTGGGTTAGTATCTGGTAGGGGCTGCCTATGGATAGGAGTGGGCTAGTATCTGGTAGGGGGCTGCCTACGGAAAGGAGTGGGCTAGTATCTGGTAGGGGGCTGCGTATGGATAGGAGTGGGGGTAGTGTCTGGTAGGGGGCTGCCTATTGATAGGAGTGGGCTAGTATCTGGTAGGGGGCTGCCTATGGATAGGAGTGGGGGCTAGTATCTGGTAGGGGGTTGGCTATAGATAGGAGTGGGCTAGTATCTGGTAGGGGGCTGCCTATGGATAGGAGTGGGCTAGTGTCTGGTAGGGGCTGCCTATGAATAGGAGGGGGCTAGTATCTGGTAGGGGGCTGCCTATGGATAGGAGGGGGTTAGTGTCTGGTACGGGGCTGCCTATGGATAGGAGTGGGTTAGTGTCTGGTAGGGGGCTGCCTATGAATAAGAGGGGGCTAGTGTCTGGTAGGGGGCTGCCTATGGATAGGAGTGGGGGTTAGTGTTTGGTAGGGGGCTGCCTATGGATAGGAGTGGGCTAGCATCTGGTAGGGGGCTGTCTATGTAGAGGAGTGGGGGCTAGTATCTGGTAGGGGGCTGCCTATCGATAGGAGTGGGGGCTAGTATCTGGTAGGGGGCTGCCTATGTATAGGAGTGGGCTAGTATCAGGTAGTGGGCTGCCTATGGATAGGAGTGGGCTAGTATCTGGTAGGGGG
The DNA here is from genome assembly GCF_965601325.2 of Salmo salar. Taxonomy (NCBI): domain Eukaryota; kingdom Metazoa; phylum Chordata; class Actinopteri; order Salmoniformes; family Salmonidae; genus Salmo; species Salmo salar. The sequence continues at coordinate 53,153,673 of NC_138299.1, forward strand.
CTGCCTATGGATAGGAGTGGGCTAGTATCTGGTAGGGGGCTGCCTATGGATAGGAGTGGGCTAGTATCTGGTAGGGGGCTGCCAATGGATAGGAGTGGGTTAGTGTCTGGTAAGGGGCTGCCTATGGATAGGAGTGGGCTAGTATCAGGTAGTGGGCTGCCTATTGATAGTAGTGGGGGCTAGTGTCTGGTAGGGGGCTGCCTATGGATAGGAGTGGGGGTTAGTATCTGGTAGGGGGCTGTCTATGAAGAGAAGTAGGCTAGTATCTGGTAGGGGGCTGCCTATGGATAGGCTGCCTATGGATAGGAGTGGGGGCTAGTATCTGGTAGGGGGCTGCCTATGTATAGGAGTGGGCTAGTATCTGGTAGGGGGCTGCCTATGGATAGGAGTGGGCTAGTATCAGGTAGTGGGCTGCCTATGGATAGGAGTGGGCTAGTATCTGGTAGGGGGCTGCCTATGGATAGGAGTGGGCTAGTATCTGGTAGGGGGCTGCTTATGGATAGGAGTGGGCTAGTATCTGGTAGGGGGCTGCCTATGGATAGGAGTGGGTTAGTGTCTGGTAGGGGGCTGCCTATGGATAGGAGTGGGCTAGTATCAGGTAGTGGGCTGCCTATTGATAGTAGTGGGGGCTAGTGTCTGTTAGGGGGCTGCCTATGGATAGGAGTGGGGGTTAGTATCTGGTAGGGGGCTGTCTATGTAGAGAAGTAGGCTAGTATCTGGTAGGGGGCTGCCTATGGATAGGAGTGGGCTAGTATCTGGTAGGGGGCTGTCTATGTATAGGAGTGGGGGCTAGTATCTGATAGGGGGCTGCCTATGGATAGGAGTGGGGGCAAGTATCTGGTAGGGGGCTGCCTATGGATAGGAGTGGGTTAGTATCTGGTAGGGGGCTGCCTATGGATAGGAGTGGGCTAGTATCTGGTAGGGGGCTGCCTACGGAAAGGAGTGGGCTAGTATCTGGTAGGGGGCTGTCTATGCATAGGAGTGGGCTAGTATCTGGTAGGGGGCTGCCTATGGATAGGAGTGGGCTAGTATCAGGTAGTGGGCTGCCTATGGATAGGAGTGGGCTAGTATCTGGTAGGGGGCTGTCTATGTAGAGAAGTAGGCTAGTATCTGGTAGGGGGCTGCCTATGGATAGGAGTGGGCTAGTATCTGGTAGGGGGCTGGCTATGTATAGGAGTGGGGGCTAGTATCTGGTAGGGGGCTGCCTATGGATAGGAGTGGGGCTAGTATCTGGTAGGGGGCTGCCTATGGATAGGAGTGGGGGTTAGTATCTGGTAGGGGGCTGCCTATGGATAGGAGTGGGGGCTAGTATCTGGTAGGGGGCTGCCTATGTATAGGAGTGGGCTTGTATCTGGTAGGGGGCTGTCTATGGATAGGAGTGGGGGTTAGTGTCTTGTAGGGGGCTGCCTATGGATAGGATTGGGCTAGTATCTGGTAGGGGGCTGTCTATGTAGAGGAGTGGGGGATAGTATCTGGTAGGGGGGTGCCTATGGATAGGAGTGGGGGCTAGTATCTGGTTGGGGGCTGCCTATGGATAGGAGTGGGCTAGTATCTGGTAGAGGGCTGCCTATGGATAGGAGTGGGCTAGTATCAGGTAGTGGGCTGCCTATGGATAGGAGTGGGCTAGTATCTGGTAGGGGGCTGCCTATGGATAGTGGGGGTAGTGTCTGTGGGGGCTAATATCTGGTAGGGGGCTGCCTATGGATAGGAGTGGGGGTTAGTGTCTGGTAGGGGGCTGCCTATGGATAGGAGTGGGCTAGCATCTGGTAGGGGGCTGTCTATGTAGAGGAGTGGGGGCTAGTATCAGGTAGGGGGCTGCCTATGGATAGGAGTGGGGGCTAGTATCTGGTAGGGGTTGCCTATGGATAGGAGTGGGCTAGTATCTGGTAGGGGGCTGCCTATGGATAGGAGTGGGCTAGTATCAGGTAGTGGGCTGCCTATGGATAGGAGTGGGCTAGTATCTGGTAGGGGGCTGCGTATGGATAGGAGTGGGCTAGTATCTGGTAGGGGGCTGCCTAAGGATAGGAGTGGGCTAGTATCTGGTAGGGGGCTGCCTATGGATAGGAGTGGGCTAGTATCTGGTAAGGGGCTGCCTATGGATAGGAGTGGGTTAGTGTCTGGTAGGGGGCTGCCTATGGATAGGAGTGGGCTAGTATCAGGTAGTGGGCTGCCTATTGATAGTAGTGAGGGCTAGTGTCTGGTAGGGGGCTGCCTATGGATAGGAGTGGGGGTTAGTATCTGGTAGGGGGCTGTCTATGTAGAGAAGTAGGCTAGTATCTGGTAGGGGGCTGCCTATGGATAGGAGTGGGCTAGTATCTGGTAGGGGGCTGTCTATGTATAGGAGTGGGTTAGTATCTGGTAGGGGCTGCCTATGGATAGGAGTGGGCTAGTATCTGGTAGGGGGCTGCCTATGGATAGGAGTGGGCTAGTATCTGGTAGGGGCTGTCTATGTAGAGAATTAGGCTAGTATCTGGTAGGGGGCTGCCTATGGATAGGAGTGGGCTAGTATCTGGTAGGGGGCTGGCTATGTATAGGAGTGGGGGCTAGTATCTGGTAGGGGGCTGCCTATGGATAGGAGTGGGGCTAGTATCTGGTAGGGGGCTGCCTATGGATAGGAGTGGGGGTTAGTATCTGGTAGGGGGCTGCCTATGGATAGGAGTGGGTGCTAGTATCTGGTAGGGGGCTGCCTACGGAAAGGAGTGGGCTAGTATCAGGTAGTGGGCTGCCTATGGATAGGAGTGGTCTAGTATCTGGTAGGGGGCTGCCTATGGATAGGAGTGGGGGTTAGTATCTGGTAGGGGGCTGTCTATGTAGAGAAGTAGGCTAGTATCTGGTAGGGGGCTGCCTATGGATAGGAGTGGGCTAGTATCTGGTAGGGGGCTGCCTATGGAATGGAGTGGGGGCTAGTATCTGGTAGGGGGCTGCCTATGTATAGGAGTGGGCTAGTATCAGGTAGTGGGCTGCCTATGGATAGGAGTGGGCTAGTATCTGGTAGGGGGCTGCCTATGGATAGGAGTGGGCTAGTATCTGGTAGGGGGCTGCCTATGGATAGGAGTGGGTTAGTGTCTGGTAGGGGGCTGCCTATGGATAGGAGTGGGCTAGTATCAGGTAGTGGGCTGCCTATTGATAGTAGTGGGGGCTAGTGTCTGGTAGGGGGCTGCCTATGGATAGGAGTGGGGGTTAGTATCTGGTAGGGGGCTGCCTATGGATAGGAGTGGGCTAGTATCTGGTAGGGGGCTGTCTATGTATAGGAGTGGGGGCTAGTATCTGATAGGGGGCTGCCTATGGATAGGAGTGGGGGCAAGTATCTGGTAGGGGGCTGCCTATGGATAGGAGTGGGTTAGTATCTGGTAGGGGGCTGCCTATGGATAGGAGTGGGCTAGTATCTGGTAGGGGGCTGCCTACGGAAAGGAGTGGGCTAGTATCTGGTAGGGGGCTGCGTATGGATAGGAGTGGGGGTAGTGTCTGGTAGGGGGCTGCCTATTGATAGGAGTGGGCTAGTATCTGGTAGGGGGCTGCCTATGGATAGGAGTGGGGGCTAGTATCTGGTAGGGGGTTGCCTATAGATAGGAGTGGGCTAGTATCTGGTAGGGGGCTGCCTATGGATAGGAGTGGGCTAGTGTCTGGTAGGGGCTGCATATGAATAGGAGGGGGCTAGTATCTGGTAGGGGGCTGCCTATGGATAGGAGGGGGTTAGTGTCTGGTACGGGGCTGCCTATGGATAGGAGGGGGCTAGTGTCTGGTAGGGGGATGCCTATGGATAGGAGTGGGGGTTAGTGTCTGGTAGGGGGCTGCCTATGGATAGGAGTGGGCTAGTATCTGGTAGGGGGCTGCCTATGGATAGGAGTGGGCTAGTATCTGGTAGGGGGCTGCCAATGGATAGGAGTGGGTTAGTGTCTGGTAGGGGGCTGCCTATGGATAGGAGTGGGCTAGTATCAGGTAGAGGGCTGCCTATTGATAGTAGTGGGGGCTAGTGTCTGGTAGGGGGCTGCCTATGGATAGGAGTGGGGGTTAGTATCTGGTAGGGGGCTGTCTATGTAGAGAAGTAGGCTAGTATCTGGTAGGGGGCTGCCTATGGATAGGAGTGGGCTAGTATCTGGTAGGGGGCTGCCTATGTATAGGAGTGGGCTAGTATCTGGTAGGGGGCTGCCTATGGATAGGAGTGGGCTAGTATCTGGTAGGGGGCTGCCTATGGATAGGAGTGGGCTAGTATCTGGTAGGGGGCTGCCTATGGATAGGAGTGGGCTAGTATCTGGTAGGGGGCTGCCTATGGATAGGAGTGGGCTAGTATCTGGTAGGGGGCTGCCTATGGATAGGAGTGGGCTAGTATCTGGTAGGGGGCTGCCTATGGATAGGAGTGGGCTAGTATCTGGTAGGGGGCTGCCTATGGATAGGAGTGGGCTAGTATCTGGTAGGGGGCTGTCTATGTAGAGAAGTAGGCTAGTATCTGGTAGGGGGCTGCCTATGGATAGGAGTGGGCTAGTATCTGGTAGGGGGCTGTCTATGTATAGGAGTGGGGGCTAGTATCTGGTAGGGGGCTGCCTATGGATAGGAGTGGGGCTAGTATCTGGTAGGGGGCTGTCTATGGTAGGAGTAGGCTAGTATCTGGTAGGGGGCTGCCTATGGATAGGAGTGGGCTAGTATCTGGTAGGGGGCTGTCTATGTATAGGAGTGGGGGCTAGTATCTGATAGGGGGCTGCCTATGGATAGGAGTGGGGGCAAGTATCTGGTAGGGGGCTGCCTATGGATAGGAGTGGGTTAGTATCTGGTAGGGGGCTGCCTATGGATAGGAGTGGGGCTAGTATCTGGTAGGGGGCTGCCTACGGATAGGAGTGGGCTAGTATCTGGTAGGGGGCTGTCTATGCATAGGAGTGGGCTAGTATCTGGTAGGGGGCTGCCTATGGATAGGAGTGGGCTAGTATCAGGTAGTGGGCTGCCTATGGATAGGAGTGGGCTAGTATCTGGTAGGGGGCTGTCTATGTAGAGAAGTAGGCTAGTATCTGGTAGGGGGCTGCCTATGGATAGGAGTGGGCTAGTATCTGGTAGGGGGCTGGCTATGTATAGGAGTGGGGGCTAGTATCTGGTAGGGGGCTGCCTATGGATAGGAGTGGGGCTAGTATCTGGTAGGGGGCTGCCTATGGATAGGAGTGGGGGTTAGTATCTGGTAGGGGGCTGCCTATGGATAGGAGTGGGGGCTAGTATCTGGTAGGGGGCTGCCTATGTATAGGAGTGGGCTTGTATCTGGTAGGGGGCTGTCTATGGATAGGAGTGGGGGTTAGTGTCTGGTAGGGGGCTGCCTATGGATAGGATTGGGCTAGTATCTGGTAGGGTGCTGTCTATGTAGAGGAGTGGGGGCTAGTATCTGGTAGGGGGCTGCCTTTGGATAGGAGTGGGGGCTAGTATCTGGTAGGGGTTGCCTATGGATAGGAGTGGGCTAGTATCTGGTAGAGGGCTGCCTATGGATAGGAGTGGGCTAGTATCAGGTAGTGGGCTGCCTATGCATAGGAGTGGGCTAGTATCTGGTAGGGGGCTGCCTATGGATAGGAGTGGGCTAGTATCAGGTAGTGGGCTGCCTATGGATAGGAGTGGGGCTAGTATCTGGTAGGGGGCTGCCTATGGATAGTGGGGGTAGTGTCATGTGGGTGGCTAGTATCTGGTAGGGGGCTGCCTATGGATAGGAGTGGGGGCTAGTATCTGGTAGGGGGCTGCCTATGGATAGGAGTGGGCTAGTATCTGGTAGGGGGCTGCCTATGGATAGGAGTGGTGGCTAGTATCTGGTAGGGGGCTGCCTATGGATAGGAGTGGGGTTAGTATCTGGTAGGGGGCTGTCTATGTAGAGAAGTAGGCTAGTATCTGGTAGGGGGCTGCCTATGGATAGGAGTGGGGGCTAGTATCTGGTAGGGGGCTGCCTATGGATAGGAGTGGGCTAGTATCTGGTAGGGGGCTGCCTATGGATAGGAGTGGGCTAGTATCAGGTAGTGGGCTGCCTATGGATAGGAGTGGGCTAGTATCTGGTAGGGGGCTGCCTATGGATAGGAGTGGGCTAGTATCTGGTAGGGGGCTGCCTATGGATAGGAGTGGGCTAGTATCTGGTAGGGGGCTGCCTATGGATAGGAGTGGGTTAGTATCTGGTAGGGGGCTGCCTATGGATAGGAGTGGGCTAGTATCTGGTAGGGGGCTGCCTATGGATAGGAGTGGGGGCTAGTATCTGGTAGGGGGCTGCCTATGGATAGGAGTGGGGGCTAGTATCTGGTAGGGGGCTGCCTATGGATAGGAGTGGGCTAGTATCTGGTAGGGGGCTGCCTATGGATAGGAGTGGGCTAGTATCTGGTAGGGGGCTGTCTATGTATAGGAGTGGGGGCTAGTATCTGATAGGGGGCTGCCTATGGATAGGAGTGGGGGCAAGTATCTGGTAGGGGGCTGCCTATGGATAGGAGTGGGCTAGTATCTGGTAGGGGGCTGCCTATGGATAGGAGTGGGCTAGTATCTGGTAGGGGGCTGCCTACGGAAAGGAGTGGGCTAGTATCTGGTAGGGGGCTGTCTATGCATAGGAGTGGGCTAGTATCTGGTAGGGGGCTGCCTATGGATAGGAGTGGGCTAGTATCAGGTAGTGGGCTGCCTATGGATAGGAGTGGGCTAGTATCTGGTAGGGGGCTGTCTATGTAGAGAAGTAGGCTAGTATCTGGTAGGGGGCTGCCTATGGATAGGAGTGGGCTAGTATCTGGTAGGGGGCTGGCTATGTATAGGAGTGGGGGCTAGTATCTGGTAGGGGGCTGCCTATGGATAGGAGTGGGGCTAGTATCTGGTAGGGGGCTGCCTATGGATAGGAGTGGGGGTTAGTATCTGGTAGGGGGCTGCCTATGGATAGGAGTGGGGGCTAGTATCTGGTAGGGGGCTGCCTATGTATAGGAGTGGGCTTGTATCTGGTAGGGGCTGTCTATGGATAGGAGTGGGGGTTAGTGTCTGGTAGGGGGCTGCCTATGGATAGGATTGGGCTAGTATCTGGTAGGGTGCTGTCTATGTAGAGGAGTGGGGGCTAGTATCTGGTAGGGGGCTGCCTTTGGATAGGAGTGGGGGCTAGTATCTGGTAGGGGTTGCCTATGGATAGGAGTGGGCTAGTATCTGGTAGAGGGCTGCCTATGGATAGGAGTGGGCTAGTATCAGGTAGTGGGCTGCCTATGGATAGGAGTGGGCTAGTATCTGGTAGGGGGCTGCCTATGGATAGGAGTGGGCTAGTATCAGGTAGTGGGCTGCCTATGGATAGGAGTGGGCTAGTATCTGGTAGGGGGCTGTCTATGTATAGGAGTGGGCTAGTATCTGGTAGGGGGCTGCCTATGGATAGGAGTGGGCTAGTATCTGGTAGGGGGCTGCCTATGGATAGGAGTGGGCTAGTATCTGGTAGGGGGCTGCCTATGGATAGGAGTGGGCTAGTATCTGGTAGGGGGCTGCCTATGGATAGGAGTGGGCTAGTATCTGGTAGGGGGCTGTCTATGTAGAGAAGTAGGCTAGTATCTGGTAGGGGGCTGCCTATGGATAGGAGTGGGCTAGTATCTGGTAGGGGGCTGTCTATGTAGAGAAGTAGGCTAGTATCTGGTAGGGGGCTGCCTATGGATAGGAGTGGGCTAGTATCTGGTAGGGGGCTGGCTATGTATAGGAGTGGGGGCTAGTATCTGGTAGGGGGCTGCCTATGGATAGGAGTGGGGCTAGTATCTGGTAGGGGGCTGCCTATGGATAGGAGTGGGGGTTAGTATCTGGTAGGGGGCTGCCTATGGATAGGAGTGGGGGCTAGTATCTGGTAGGGGGCTGCTTATGTATAGGAGTGGGCTTGTATCTGGTAGGGGGCTGTCTATGGATAGGAGTGGGGGTTAGTGTCTGGTAGGGGGCTGCCTATGGATAGGATTGGGCTAGTATCTGGTAGGGTGCTGTCTATGTAGAGGAGTGGGGGCTAGTATCTGGTAGGGGGCTGCCTTTGGATAGGAGTGGGGGCTAGTATCTGGTAGGGGTTGCCTATGGATAGGAGTGGGCTAGTATCTGGTAGAGGGCTGCCTATGGATAGGAGTGGGCTAGTATCAGGTAGTGGGCTGCCTATGCATAGGAGTGGGCTAGTATCTGGTAGGGGGCTGCCTATGGATAGGAGTGGGCTAGTATCAGGTAGTGGGCTGCCTATGGATAGGAGTGGGCTAGTATCTGGTAGGGGGCTGTCTATGTAGAGAAGTAGGCTAGTATCTGGTAGGGGGCTGCCTATGGATAGGAGTGGGCTAGTATCTGGTAGGGGGCTGTCTATGCATAGGAGTGGGCTAGTATCTGGTAGGGGGCTGCCTATGGATAGGAGTGGGCTAGTATCAGGTAGTGGGCTGCCTATGGATAGGAGTGGGCTAGTATCTGGTAGGGGGCTGTCTATGTAGAGAAGTAGGCTAGTATCTGGTAGGGGGCTGCCTATGGATAGGAGTGGGCTAGTATCTGGTAGGGGGCTGGCTATGTATAGGAGTGGGGGTTAGTATCTGGTAGGGGCCTGCCTATGGATAGGAGTGGGGCTAGTATCTGGTAGGGGGCTGCCTATGGATAGTTGTGGGGGTTAGTATCTGGTAGGGGGCTGCCTATGGATAGGAGTGGGGGCTAGTATCTGGTAGGGGGCTGCCTATGTATAGGAGTGGGCTTGTATCTGGTAGGGGGCTGTCTATGGATAGGAGTGGGGGTTAGTGTCTGGTAGGGGGCTGCCTATGGATAGGATTGGGCTAGTATCTGGTAGGGTGCTGTCTATGTAGAGGAGTGGGGGCTAGTATCTGGTAGGGGGCTGCCTTTGGATAGGAGTGGGGGCTAGTATCTGGTAGGGGTTGCCTATGGATAGGAGTGGGCTAGTATCTGGTAGAGGGCTGCCTATGGATAGGAGTGGGCTAGTATCAGGTAGTGGGCTGCCTATGGATAGGAGTGGGCTAGTATCTGGTAGGGGGCTGCCTATGGATAGGAGTGGGCTAGTATCTGGTAGGGGGCTGCCTATGGATAGGAGTGGGCTAGTATCTGGTAGGGGGCTGCCTATGGATAGGAGTGGGGGCTAGTATCTGGTAGGGGGCTGCCTATGGATAGGAGTGGGCTAGTATCTGGTAGGGGGCTGCCTATGTATAGGAGTGGGGGCTAGTATCTGGTAGGGGGCTGCCTATGGATAGGAGTGGGGGCTAGTATCTGGTAGGGGGCTGCCTATGGATAGGAGTGGGCTAGTATCTGGTAGGGGGCTGCCTATGGATAGGAGTGGGCTAGTATCTGGTAGGGGGCTGCCTATGGATAGGAGTGGGCTAGTATCTGGTAGGGGGCTGCCTATGGATAGGAGTGGGCTAGTATCTGGTAGGGGGCTGCCTATGGATAGGAGTGGGCTAGTGTCTGGTAGGGGGCTGCCTATGGATAGGAGTGGGGCTAGTATCTGGTAGGGGGCTGCCTATTGATAGGAGTGGGGGCTAGTGTCTGGTAGGGGGCTGCCTATGGATAGGAGTGGGGGTTAATATCTGGTAGGGGGCTGTCTATGTAGAGAAGTAGGCTAGTATCTGGTAGGGGGCTGCCTATGGATAGGAGTGGGCTAGTATCTGGTAGGGGGCTGTCTATGTATAGGAGTGGGGGCCAGTATCTGGTAGGGGGCTGCCTATGGATAGGAGTGGGGGCAAGTATCTGGTAGGGGGCTGCCTATGGATAGGAGTGGGCTAGTATCTGGTAGGGGGCTGGCTATGGATAGGAGTGGGCTAGTATCTGGTAGGGGGCTGCCTACGGAAAGGAGTGGGCTAGTATCTGGTAGGGGGCTGTCTATGGATAGGAGTGGGGGTAGTATCTGGTAGGGGGCTGCCTATGGATAGGAGTGGGCTAGTATCTGGTAGGGGGCTGCCTATGGATAGGAGTGGGGGCTGGTATCTGGTAGGGGGCTGCCTATGGATAGGAGTGGGGGTTAGTGTCTGGTAGGGGGCTGCCTGTGGATAGGAGTGGGGGTTAGTGTCTGGTAGGGGGCTGCCTATTGATAGGAGTGGGGGCTAGTATCTGGTAGGGGGCTGCCAATGGATAGGAGTGGGCTAGTGTCTGGTAGGGGGCTGCCTATGGATAGGAGTGGGTTAGTATCTGGTAAGGGGCTGCCTATGGATAGGAGTGGGCTAGTATCTGGTACGGGGCTGCCTATGGATAGGAGTGGGCTAGAATCTGGTAGGGGGCTGCTTGTGGATAGGTGTGGGGGTTAGTGTCTGGTAGGGGGCTGCCTATGGATAGGAGTGGGGGCTAGTGTCTGGTAGGGGGCTGTCTATGGATAGGAGGGGGGGTTAGTGTCTGGTAGGGGGCTGCCTATGGATAGGAGTGGGGGCTAGTGTCTGGTAGGGGGCTGCGTATTGATAGGAGTGGGGGCTAGTATCTGGTAGGGGGCTGCCTATGGATAGGAGTGGGGGCTAGTATCTGGTAGGGGTCTGCCTATTGATAGGAGTGGGCTAGTATCTGGTAGGGGGCTGCCTATGGATAGGAGTGGGCTAGTATCAGGTAGTGGGCTGCCTATGCATAGGAGTGGGCTAGTATCTGGTAGAGGGCTGCCTATGGATAGGAGTGGGCTAGTATCAGGTAGGGGGCTGCCTATGGATAGGAGTGGGCTAGTATCTGGTAGGGGGCTGTCTATGCATAGGAGGGGGTGATAGGAGTGGGGGTTAGTGTCTGGTAGGGGGCTGCCTATTGATAGGAGTGGGGGCTAGTATCTGGTAGGGGGCTGCCTATGGATAGGAGTGGGCTAGTATCTGGTAGGGGGCTGCCTATGGATAGGAGTGGGTTAGTATCTGGTAGGGGGCTGCCTATGATAGGAGTGGGCTAGTATCTGGTAGGGGGCTGCCTATGGATAGGAGTGGGCTAGTATCTGGTAGGGGGCTGGCTATGTATAGGAGTGGGGGTTAGTATCTGGTAGGGGCCTGCCTATGGATAGGAGTGGGGCTAGTATCTGGTAGGGGGCTGCCTATGGATAGTTGTGGGGGTTAGTATCTGGTAGGGGGCTGCCTATGGATAGGAGTGGGGGCTAGTATCTGGTAGGGGGCTGCCTATGGATAGGAGTGGGCTAGTATCTGGTAGAGGGCTGCCTATGGATAGGAGTGGGCTAGTATCTGGTAGGGGGCTGCCTATGGATAGGAGTGGGCTAGTATCTGGTAGGGGGCTGCCTATGGATAGGAGTGGGCTAGAATCTGGTAGGGGGCTGCTTGTGGATAGGTGTGGGGGTTAGTGTCTGGTAGGGGGCTGCCTATGGATAGGAGTGGGGGCTAGTGTCTGGTAGGGGGCTGTCTATGGATAGGAGGGGGGTTAGTGTCTGGTAGGGGGCTGCCTATGGATAGGAGTGGGGGCTAGTGTCTGGTAGGGGGCTGCCTATGGATAGGAGTGGGGGCTAGTATCTGGTAGGGGGCTGCCTATGGATAGGAGTGGGGGCTAGTATCTGGTAGGGGGCTGCCTATTGATAGGAGTGGGCTAGTATCTGGTAGGGGGCTGCCTATGGATAGTAGTGTGCTAGTATCTGGTAAGGGGCTGCCTATGGATAGGAGTGGGCTAGTATCTGGTAGGGGGCTGCCTATTGATAGGAGTGGGCTAGTATCTGGTAGGGGGCTGCCTATGGATAGTAGTGTGCTAGTATCTGGTAAGGGGCTGCCTATGGATAGGAGTGGGCTAGTATCTGGTACGGAGCTGCCTATGGATAGGAGTGGGCTAGTATCTGGTAGGGGGCTGCCTATGGAAAGGAGTTGGTTAGTATCTGGTAGGGGGCTGTCTATGGATAGGAGTGGGTCAGTATCTGGTAGGGGGCTGCCTATGTAGAGGAGTGGGCTAGTACCTGGTAGGGGGCTGCCTATGGATAGGAGTGGGTTAGTGTCTGGTAGGGGGCTGCTCTATGGATAGGAGTGGGGGCTAGTATCTGGTAGGGGGCTGCCTATGGATAGGAGTGGGGGCTAGTATCTGGTAGGGGGCTGCCTATGGATAGGAGTGGGGGTCTAGTAGTCTGGTAGGGGGCTGCCTATGGATAGGAGTGGGCTAGTATCTGGTAGGGGGCTGCCTATGGATAGGAGTGGGCTAGTATCTGGTAGGGGGCTGCCTATGGATAGGAGTGGGTAGTTCTGGTAGGGCTGCCTATGGATAGGAGTGGCTAGTAGGGGGCTCCCTATTGATAGGAGTGGGGGCTAGTGTCTGGTAGGGGGCTGCCTATGGATAGGAGTGGGGGTTAATATCTGGTAGGGGGCTGTCTATGTAGAGAAGTAGGCTAGTATCTGGTAGGGGGCTGCCTATGGATAGGAGTGGGCTAGTATCTGGTAGGGGGCTGTCTATGTATAGGAGTGGGGGCCAGTATCTGGTAGGGGGCTGCCTATGGATAGGAGTGGGGGCAAGTATCTGGTAGGGGGCTGCCTATGGATAGGAGTGGGCTAGTATCTGGTAGGGGGCTGGCTATGGATAGGAGTGGGCTAGTATCTGGTAGGGGGCTGCCTACGGAAAGGAGTGGGCTAGTATCTGGTAGGGGGCTGCCTATGGATAGGAGTGGGGGCTAGTATCTGGTAGGGGGCTGCCTATGGATAGGAGTGGGGGTTAGTGTCTGGTAGGGGGCTGCCTATGGATAGGAGTGGGGGTTAGTGTCTGGTAGGGGGCTGCCTATTGATAGGAGTGGGGGCTAGTATCTGGTAGGGGGCTGCCAATGGATAGGAGTGGGCTAGTGTCTGGTAGGGGGCTGCCTATGGATAGGAGTGGGTTAGTATCTGGTAAGGGGCTGCCTATTGATAGGAGTGGGCTAGTATCTGGTACGGGGCTGCCTATGGATAGGAGTGGGCTAGAATCTGGTAGGGGGCTGCTTGTGGATAGGTGTGGGGGTTAGTGTCTGGTAGGGGGCTGCCTATGGATAGGAGTGGGGGCTAGTGTCTGGTAGGGGGCTGTCTATGGATAGGAGGGGGGGTTAGTGTCTGGTAGGGGGCTGCCTATGGATAGGAGTGGGGGCTAGTGTCTGGTAGGGGGCTGCCTATGGATAGGAGTGGGGCTAGTATCTGGTAGGGGGCTGCCTATGGATAGGAGTGGGGGCTAGTATCTGGTAGGGGGCTGCCTATGGATAGGAGTGGGCTAGTATCTGGTAGGGGGCTGCCTATGGATAGGAGTGGGCTAGTATCTGGTAGGGGGCTGCCTATGGATAGGAGTGGGCTAGTATCTGGTAGGGGGCTGCCTATGGATAGGAGTGGGCTAGTATCTGGTAGGGGGCTGCCTATGGAAAGGAGTTGGCTAGTATCTGGTAGGGGGCTGCCTATGGATAGGAGTGGGCTAGTATCTGGTAGGGGGCTGCCTATGTAGAGGAGTGGGCTAGTATCTGGTAGGGGGCTGCCTATGGATAGGAGTGGGCTAGTATCTGGTAGGGGGCTGTCTATGGATAGGAGTGGGCTAGTATCTGGTAGGGGGCTGCCTATGGATAGGAGTGGGCTAGTATCTGGTAGGGGGCTGCCTATGGATAGGAGTGGGGGTAGTATCTGGTAGGGGGCTGCCTATGGATAGGAGTGGGCTAGTATCTGGTAGGGGGCTGCCTATGGATAGGAGTGGGGGCTAGTATCTGGTAGGGGGCTGCCTATGGATAGGAGTGGGGGTTAGTGTCTGGTAGGGGGCTGCCTGTGGATAGGAGTGGGGGTTAGTGTCTGGTAGGGGGCTGCCTATTGATAGGAGTGGGGGCTAGTATCTGGTAGGGGGCTGCCAATGGATAGGAGTGGGCTAGTGTCTGGTAGGGGGCTGCCTATGGATAGGAGTGGGTTAGTATCTGGTAAGGGGCTGCCTATTGATAGGAGTGGGCTAGTATCTGGTACGGGGCTGCCTATGGATAGGAGTGGGCTAGAATCTGGTAGGGGGCTGCTTGTGGATAGGTGTGGGGGTTAGTGTCTGGTAGGGGGCTGCCTATGGATAGGAGTGGGGGCTAGTGTCTGGTAGGGGGCTGTCTATGGATAGGAGGGGGGGTTAGTGTCTGGTAGGGGGCTGCCTATGGATAGGAGTGGGGGCTAGTGTCTGGTAGGGGGCTGCGTATTGATAGGAGTGGGGGCTAGTATCTGGTAGGGGGCTGCCTATGGATAGGAGTGGGGGCTAGTATCTGGTAGGGGGCTGCCTATTGATAGGAGTGGGCTAGTATCTGGTAGGGGGCTGCCTATGGATAGTAGTGTGCTAGTATCTGGTAAGGGGCTGCCTATGGATAGGAGTGGGCTAGTATCTGGTACGGAGCTGCCTATGGATAGGAGTGGGCTAGTATCTGGTAGGGGGCTGCCTATGGAAAGGAGTTGGTTAGTATCTGGTAGGGGGCTGTCTATGGATAGGAGTGGGTCAGTATCTGGTAGGGGGCTGCCTATGTAGAGGAGTGGGCTAGTATCTGGTAGGGGGCTGCCTATGGATAGGAGTGGGTTAGTGTCTGGTAGGGGGCTGTCTATGGATAGGAGTGGGCTAGTATCTGGTAGGGGGCTGCCTATTTATAGGAGTGGGCTAGTATCTGGTAGGGGGCTGCCTATGGATAGGAGTGGGGGTTAGTGTCTGGTAGGGGGCTGCCTTTGGATAGGAGTGGGGGCTAGTGTCTGGTAGGGGGCTGCCTATGGATAGGAGTGGGGGCTAGTATCTGGTAGGGGCTGCCTATGGATAGGAGTGTGCTAGTGTCTGGTAGGGGGCTGCCTATGTATAGGAGTGGGGGTAGTGTCTGGTAGGGGGCTGCCTATGGATAGGAGTGGGCTAGTATCTGGTAGGGGGCTGCCTATGGATAGGAGTGGGGGCTAGTATCTGGTAGGGGGTTGCCTATGGATAGGAGTGGGCTAGTATCTGGTAGGGGGCTGCCTATGGATAGGAGTGGGCTAGTGTCTGGTAGGGGCTGCCTATGAATAGGAGGGGGCTAGTATCTGGTAGGGGGCTGCCTATGGATAGGAGGGGGTTAGTGTCTGGTAGGGGGCTGCCTATGGATAAGAGGGGGCTAGTATCTGGTAGGGGGCTGCCTATGGATAGGAGTGGGGGTTATTGTCTGGTAGGGGGCTGCCTATGGATAGGAGTGGGGGTTAGTGTCTGGTAGGGGGCTGCCTATGGATAGGAGTGGGGCTAGCATCTGGTAGGGGGCTGTCTATGTAGAGGAGTGGGGGCTAGTATCTGGTAGGGGGCTGCCTATGTATAGGAGTGGGCTAGTATCTGGTAGGGGGCTGCCTATGTATAGGAGTGGGCTAGTATCAGGTAGTGGGCTGCCTATGGATAGGAGTGGTCTAGTATCTGGTAGGGGGCTGCCTATGGATAGGAGTGGGCTAGTATCTGGTAGGGGGCTGCCTATGGATAGGAGTGGGTTAGTGTCTGGTAGGGGGCTGCCTATGGATAGGAGTGGGCTAGTATCAGGTAGTGGGCTGCCTATTGATAGTAGTGGGGGCTAGTGTCTGGTAGGGGGCTGCCTATGGATAGGAATGGGGGTTAGTATCTGGTAGGGGGCTGTCTATGTAGAGAAGTAGGCTAGTATCTGGTAGGGGGCTGCCTATGGATAGGAGTGGGCTAGTATCTGGTAGGGGGCTGCCTATGGATAGGAGTGGGGGCTAGTATCTGGTAGGGGGCTGCCTATGGATAGGAGTGGGCTAGTATCTGGTAGGGGGCTGCCTATGGATAGGAGTGGGCTAGTATCTGGTAGTGGGCTGCCTATGGATAGGAGTGGTCTAGTATCTGGTAGGGGGCTGCCTATGGATAGGAGTGGGCTAGTATCTGGTAGGGGGCTGCCTATGGATAGGAGTGGGCTAGTATCTGGTAGGGGGCTGCCTATGGATAGGAGTGGGCTAGTATCTGGTAGGGGGCTGCCTATGGATAGGAGTGGGTTAGTGTCTGGTAGGGGGCTGCCTATGGATAGGAGTGGGCTAGTATCAGGTAGTGGGCTGCCTATTGATAGTAGTGGGGGCTAGTGTCTGGTAGGGGGCTGCATATGGATAGGAATGGGGGTTAGTATCTGGTAGGGGGCTGTCTATGTAGAGAAGTAGGCTAGTATCTGGTAGGGGGCTGCCTATGGATAGGAGTGGGCTAGTATCTGGTAGGGGGCTGCCTATGGATAGGAGTGGGGGCTAGTATCTGGTAGGGGGCTGCCTATGTATAGGAGTGGGCTAGTATCTGGTAGGGGGCTGCCTATGGATAGGAGTGGGCTAGTATCAGGTAGTGGGCTGCCTATGGATAGGAGTGGGCTAGTATCTGGTAGGGGGCTGCCTATGGATAGGAGTGGGCTAGTATCTGGTAGGGGGCTGCCTATGGATAGGAGTGGGTTAGTGTCTGGTAGGGGGCTGCCTATGGATAGGAGTGGGCTAGTATCAGGTAGTGGGCTGCCTATTGATAGTAGTGGGGGCTAGTGTCTGGTAGGGGGCTGCCTATGGATAGGAGTGGGGGTTAGTATCTGGTAGGGGGCTGTCTATGGATAGGAGTGGGCTAGTATCTGGTAGGGGGCTGTCTATGTATAGGAGTGGGGGCTAGTATCTGATAGGGGGCTGCCTATGGATAGGAGTGGGGGCAAGTATCTGGTAGGGGGCTGCCTATGGATAGGAGTGGGTTAGTATCTGGTAGGGGGCTGCCTATGGATAGGAGTGGGCTAGTATCTGGTAGGGGGCTGCCTACGGAAAGGAGTGGGCTAGTATCTGGTAGGGGGCTGCGTATGGATAGGAGTGGGGGTAGTGTCTGGTAGGGGGCTGCCTATGGATAGGAGTGGGCTAGTATCTGGTAGGGTGCTGCCTATGGATAGGAGTGGGGGCTAGTATCTGGTAGGGGGTTGCCTATAGATAGGAGTGGGCTAGTATCTGGTAGGGGGCTGCCTATGGATAGGAGTGGGTTAGTGTCTGGTACGGGGCTGCCTATGGATAGGAGTGGGCTAGTGTCTGGTAGGGGGCTGCCTATGAATAAGAGGGGGCTAGTATCTGGTAGGGGGCTGCCTATGGATAGGAGTGGGGGTTAGTGTCTGGTAGGGGGCTGCCTATGGATAGGAGTGTGGGTTAGTGTCTGGTAGGGGGCTGCCTATGGATAGGAGTGGGCTAGCATCTGGTAGGGGGCTGTCTATGTAGAGGAGTGGGGGCTAGTATCTGGTAGGGGGCTGCCTATGGATAGGAGTGGGGGCTAGTATCTGGTAGGGGGCTGCCTATGTATAGGAGTGGGCTAGTATCTGGTAGGGGGCTGCCTATGGATAGGAGTGGGCTAGTATCAGGTAGTGGGCTGCCTATGGATAGGAGTGGGCTAGTATCTGGTAGGGGGCTGCCTATGGATAGGAGTGGGCTAGTATCTGGTAGGGGGCTGCCTATGGATAGGAGTGGGCTAGTATCTGGTAGGGGGCTGCCTATGGATAGGAGTGGGTTAGTGTCTGGTAGGG
Source organism: Salmo salar (assembly GCF_965601325.2). Taxonomy (NCBI): domain Eukaryota; kingdom Metazoa; phylum Chordata; class Actinopteri; order Salmoniformes; family Salmonidae; genus Salmo; species Salmo salar. The sequence continues at coordinate 53,171,011 of NC_138299.1, forward strand.
GGCTGCCTATGGATAGGAGTGGGCTAGTATCAGGTAGTGGGCTGCCTATGGATAGGAGTGGGGGCTAGTGTCTGGTAGGGGGCTGCCTATGGATAGGAGTGGGGGCTAGTATCTGGTAGGGGGCTGCCTATGGATAGGAGTGGGTTAGTGTCTGGTAGGGGGCTGCCTATGGATAGGAGTGGGCTAGTATCAGGTAGTGGGCTGCCTATTGATAGTAGTGGGGGCTAGTGTCTGGTAGGGGGCTGCCTATGGATAGGAGTGGGGGTTAGTATCTGGTAGGGGGCTGTCTATGTATAGAAGTAGGCTAGTATCTGGTAGGGGGCTGCCTATGGATAGGAGTGGGCTAGTATCTGGTAGGGGGCTGCCTATGTATAGGAGTGGGCTAGTATCATGGTAGGGGGCTGCCTATGGATAGGAGTGGGCTAGTATCAGGTAGTGGGCTGCCTATGGATAGGAGTGGGCTAGTATCTGGTAGGGGGCTGCCTATGGATAGGAGTGGGCTAGTATCTGGTAGGGGGCTGCCTATGGATAGGAGTGGGCTAGTATCTGGTAGGGGGCTGCCTATGGATAGGAGTGGGCTAGTATCTGGTAGGGGGCTGCCTATGGATAGGAGTGGGTTAGTGTCTGGTAGGGGGCTGCCTATGGATAAGAGGGGGCTAGTATCTGGTAGGGGGCTGCCTATGGATAGGAGTGGGGGTTATTGTCTGGTAGGGGGCTGCCTATGGATAGGAGTGGGGGTTAGTGTCTGGTAGGGGGCTGCCTATGGATAGGAGTGGGGGCTAGTATCTGGTAGGGGGCTGCCTATGGATAGGAGTGGGGGCTAGTATCTGGTAGGGGGCTGCCTATGGATAGGAGTGGGCTAGTATCTGGTAGGGGGCTGCCTATGGATAGGAGTGGGCTAGTATCAGGTAGTGGGCTGCCTATGGATAGGAGTGGTCTAGTATCTGGTAGGGGGCTGCCTATGGATAGGAGTGGGCTAGTATCTGGTAGGGGGCTGCCTATGGATAGGAGTGGGTTAGTGTCTGGTAGGGGGCTGCCTATGGATAGGAGTGGGCTAGTATCAGGTAGTGGGCTGCCTATTGATAGTAGTGGGGGCTAGTGTCTGGTAGGGGGCTGCCTATGGATAGGAATGGGGGTTAGTATCTGGTAGGGGGCTGTCTATGTAGAGAAGTAGGCTAGTATCTGGTAGGGGGCTGCCTATGGATAGGAGTGGGCTAGTATCTGGTAGGGGGCTGCCTATGGATAGGAGTGGGGGCTAGTATCTGGTAGGGGGCTGCCTATGGATAGGAGTGGGCTAGTATCTGGTAGGGGGCTGCCTATGGATAGGAGTGGGCTAGTATCAGGTAGTGGGCTGCCTATGGATAGGAGTGGGCTAGTATCTGGTAGGGGGCTGCCTATGGATAGGAGTGGGCTAGTATCTGGTAGGGGGCTGCCTATGGATAGGAGTGGGCTAGTATCTGGTAGGGGGCTGCCTATGGATAGGAGTGGGCTAGTATCTGGTAGGGGGCTGCCTATGGATAGGAGTGGGTTAGTGTCTGGTAGGGGGCTGCCTATGGATAGGAGTGGGCTAGTATCAGGTAGTGGGCTGCCTATTGATAGTAGTGGGGGCTAGTGTCTGGTAGGGGGCTGCATATGGATAGGAATGGGGGTTAGTATCTGGTAGGGGGCTGTCTATGTAGAGAAGTAGGCTAGTATCTGGTAGGGGGCTGCCTATGGATAGGAGTGGGCTAGTATCTGGTAGGGGGCTGCCTATGGATAGGAGTGGGGGCTAGTATCTGGTAGGGGGCTGCCTATGTATAGGAGTGGGCTAGTATCTGGTAGGGGGCAGCCTATGGATAGGAGTGGGCTAGTATCAGGTAGTGGGCTGCCTATGGATAGGAGTGGGCTAGTATCTGGTAGGGGGCTGCCTATGGATAGGAGTGGGCTAGTATCTGGTAGGGGGCTGCCTATGGATAGGAGTGGGTTAGTGTCTGGTAGGGGGCTGCCTATGGATAGGAGTGGGCTAGTATCAGGTAGTGGGCTGCCTATTGATAGTAGTGGGGGCTAGTGTCTGGTAGGGGGCTGCCTATGGATAGGAGTGGGGGTTAGTATCTGGTAGGGGGCTGTGTATGGATAGGAGTGGGCTAGTATCTGGTAGGGGGCTGTCTATGTATAGGAGTGGGGGCTAGTATCTGATAGGGGGCTGCCTATGGATAGGAGTGGGGGCAAGTATCTGGTAGGGGGCTGCCTATGGATAGGAGTGGGTTAGTATCTGGTAGGGGGCTGCCTATGGATAGGAGTGGGCTAGTATCTGGTAGGGGGCTGCCTACGGAAAGGAGTGGGCTAGTATCTGGTAGGGGGCTGCGTATGGATAGGAGTGGGGGTAGTGTCTGGTAGGGGGCTGCCTATTGATAGGAGTGGGCTAGTATCTGGTAGGGTGCTGCCTATGGATAGGAGTGGGGGCTAGTATCTGGTAGGGGGTTGCCTATAGATAGGAGTGGGCTAGTATCTGGTAGGGGGCTGCCTATGGATAGGAGTGGGTTAGTGTCTGGTACGGGGCTGCCTATGGATAGGAGTGGGCTAGTGTCTGGTAGGGGGCTGCCTATGAATAAGAGGGGGCTAGTATCTGGTAGGGGGCTGCCTATGGATAGGAGTGGGGGTTAGTGTCTGGTAGGGGGCTGCCTATGGATAGGAGTGTGGGTTAGTGTCTGGTAGGGGGCTGCCTATGGATAGGAGTGGGCTAGCATCTGGTAGGGGGCTGTCTATGTAGAGGAGTGGGGGCTAGTATCTGGTAGGGGGCTGCCTATGGATAGGAGTGGGGGCTAGTATCTGGTAGGGGGCTGCCTATGTATAGGAGTTGGCTTGTATCTGGTAGGGGGCTGCCTATGGATAGGAGTGGGCTAGTATCAGGTAGTGGGCTGCCTATGGATAGGAGTGGGCTAGTATCTGGTAGGGGGCTGCCTATGGATAGGAGTGGGCTAGTATCTGGTAGGGGGCTGCCTATGGATAGGAGTGGGCTAGTATCTGGTAGGGGGCTGCCAATGGATAGGAGTGGGTTAGTGTCTGGTAGGGGGCTGCCTATGGATAGGAGTGGGCTAGTATCAGGTAGTGGGCTGCCTATTGATAGTAGTGGGGGCTAGTGTCTGGTAGGGGGCTGCCTATGGATAGGAGTGGGGGTTAGTATCTGGTAGGGGGCTGTCTATGTATAGAAGTAGGCTAGTATCTGGTAGGGGGCTGCCTATGGATAGGAGTGGGGGCTAGTATCTGGTAGGGGGCTGCCTATGTATAGGAGTGGGCTAGTATCATGTAGGGGGCTGCCTATGGATAGGAGTGGGCTAGTATCAGGTAGTGGGCTGCCTATGGATAGGAGTGGTCTAGTATCTGGTAGGGGGCTGCCTATGGATCGGAGTGGGCTAGTATCTGGTAGGGGGCTGCCTATGGATAGGAGTGGGCTAGTATCTGGTAGGGGGCTGCCTATGGATAGGAGTGGGTTAGTGTCTGGTAGGGGGCTGCCTATGGATAGGAGTGGGCTAGTATCAGGTAGTGGGCTGCCTATTGATAGTAGTGGGGGCTAGTGTCTGGTAGGGGGCTGCCTATGGATAGGAATGGGGGTTAGTATCTGGTAGGGGGCTGTCTATGTAGAGAAGTAGGCTAGTATCTGGTAGGGGGCTGTCTATGGATAGGAGTGGGCTAGTATCTGGTAGGGGGCTGCCTATGTATAGGAGTGGGCTAGTATCTGGTAGGGGGCTGCCTATGGATAGGAGTGGGCTAGTATCAGGTAGTGGGCTGCCTATGGATAGGAGTGGGCTAGTATCTGGTAGGGGGCTGCCTATGGATAGGAGTGGGCTAGTATCTGGTAGGGGGCTGCCTATGGATAGGAGTGGGTTAGTGTCTGGTAGGGGGCTGCCTATGGATAGGAGTGGGCTAGTATCAGGTAGTGGGCTGCCTATTGATAGTAGTGGGGGCTAGTGTCTGGTAGGGGGCTGCCTATGGATAGGAGTGGGGGTTAGTATCTGGTAGGGGGCTGCCTATTGATAGGAGTGGGCTAGTATCTGGTAGGGGGCTGTCTATGTATAGGAGTGGGGGCTAGTATCTGATAGGGGGCTGCCTATGGATAGGAGTGGGGGCAAGTATCTGGTAGGGGGCTGCCTATGGATAGGAGTGGGTTAGTATCTGGTAGGGGGCTGCCTATGGATAGGAGTGGGCTAGTATCTGGTAGGGGGCTGCCTACGGAAAGGAGTGGGCTAGTATCTGGTAGGGGGCTGCGTATGGATAGGAGTGGGGGTAGTGTCTGGTAGGGGGCTGCCTATTGATAGGAGTGGGCTAGTATCTGGTAGGGTGCTGCCTATGGATAGGAGTGGGGGCTAGTATCTGGTAGGGGGTTGCCTATGGATAGGAGTGGGCTAGTGTCTGGTAGGGGGCTGTCTATGTAGAGAAGTAGGCTAGTATCTGGTAGGGGGCTGCCTATGGATAGGAGGGGGCTAGTATCTGGTAGGGGGCTGCCTATGGATAGGAGGGGGTTAGTGTCTGGTACGGGGCTGCCTATGGATAGGAGTGGGCTAGTGTCTGGTAGGGGGCTGCCTATGAATAAGAGGGGGCTAGTATCTGGTAGGGGGCTGCCTATGGATAGGAGTGGGGGTTAGTGTCTGGTAGGGGGCTGCCTATGGATAGGAGTGGGGGTTAGTGTCTGGTAGGGGGCTGCCTATGGATAGGAGTGGGCTAGCATCTGGTAGGGGGCTGTCTATGTAGAGGAGTGGGGGCTAGTATCTGGTAGGGGACTGCCTATGGATAGGAGTGGGGGCTAGTATTTGTTAGGGGGCTGCCTATGTATAGGAGTGGGCTAGTATCTGGTAGGGGGCTGCCTATGGATAGGAGTGGGCTAGTATCAGGTAGTGGGCTGCCTATGGATAGGAGTGGGCTAGTATCTGGTAGTGGGCTGCCTATGGATAGGAGTGGGCTAGTATCTGGTAGGGGGCTGCCTATGGATAGGAGTGGGCTAGTATCTGGTAGGGGGCTGCCTATGGATAGGAGTGGGCTAGTATCTGGTAGGGGGCTGCCAATGGATAGGAGTGGGTTAGTGTCTGGTAGGGGGCTGCCTATGGATAGGAGTGGGCTAGTATCAGGTAGTGGGCTGCCTATTGATAGTAGTGGGGGCTAGTGTCTGGTAGGGGGCTGCCTATGGATAGGAGTGGGGGTTAGTATCTGGTAGGGGGCTGTCTATGTAGAGAAGTAGGCTAGTATCTGGTAGGGGGCTGCCGATGGATAGGCTGCCTATGGATAGGAGTGGGGGCTAGTATCTGGTAGGGGGCTGCCTATGTATAGGAGTGGGCTAGTATCTGGTAGGGGGCTGCCTATGGATAGGAGTGGGCTAGTATCTGGTAGGGGGCTGCCTATGGATAGGAGTGGGCTAGTATCAGGTAGTTGGCTGCCTATAGATAGGAGTGGGCTAGTATCTGGTAGGGGGCTGCCTATGGATAGGAGTGGGCTAGTATCTGGTAGGGGGCTGCCTAAGGATAGTAGTGGGTTAGTGTCTGGTAGGGGGCTGCCTATGGATAGGAGTGGGGGTTAGTATCTGGTAGGGGGCTGTCTATGTAGAGAAGTAGGCTAGTATCTGGTAGGGGGCTGCCTATGGATAGGAGTGGGCTAGTATCTGGTAGGGGGCTGTCTATGTATAGGAGTGGGGGCTAGTATCTGATAGGGGGCTGCCTATGGATAGGAGTGGGGGCAAGTATCTGGTAGGGGGCTGCCTATGGATAGGAGTGGGTTAGTATCTGGTAGGGGGCTGCCTATGGATAGGAGTGGGCTAGTATCTGGTAGGGGGCTGCCTACGGAAAGGAGTGGGCTAGTATCTGGTAGGGGGCTGTCTATGCATAGGAGTGGGCTAGTATCTGGTAGGGGGCTGCCTATGGATAGGAGTGGGCTAGTATCAGGTAGTGGGCTGCCTATGGATAGGAGTGGGCTAGTATCTGGTAGGGGGCTGTCTATGGATAGAAGTAGGCTAGTATCTGGTAGGGGGCTGCCTATGGATAGGAGTGGGCTAGTATCTGGTAGGGGGCTGGCTATGTATAGGAGTGGGGGCTAGTATCTGGTAGGGGGCTGCCTATGGATAGGAGTGGGGCTAGTATCTGGTAGGGGGCTGCCTATGGATAGGAGTGGGGGTTAGAATCTGGTAGGGGGCTGCCTATGGATAGGAGTGGGGGCTAGTATCTGGTAGGGGGCTGCCTATGTATAGGAGTGGGCTTGTATCTGGTAGGGGGCTGTCTATGGATAGGAGTGGGGGTTAGTGTCTGGTAGGGTCTGCCTATGGATAGGATTGGGCTAGTATCTGGTAGGGGGCTGTCTATGTAGAGGAGTGGGGGCTAGTATCTGGTAGGGGGGTGCCTATGGATAGGAGTGGGGGCTAGTATCTGGTAGGGGGCTGCCTATGGATAGGAGTGGGCTAGTATCTGGTAGAGGGCTGCCTATGGATAGGAGTGGGCTAGTATCAGGTAGTGGGCTGCCTATGGATAGGAGTGGGCTAGTATCTGGTAGGGGGCTGCCTATGGATAGTGGGGGTAGTGTCTGTGGGGGCTAGTATCTGGTAGGGGGCTGCCTATGGATAGGAGTGGGGGTTAGTGTCTGGTAGGGGGCTGCCTATGGATAGGAGTGGGCTAGCATCAGGTAGTGGGCTGCCTATGGATAGGAGTGGGCTAGTATCTGGTAGGGGGCTGCCTATGGATAGGAGTGGGCTAGTATCTGGTAGGTGCTGCCTATGGATAGGAGTGGGCTAGTATCTGGTAGGGGGCTGCCTATGGATAGGAGTGGGCTAGTATCTGGTAGGGGGCTGCCTATGGATAGGAGTGGGTTAGTGTCTGGTAGGGGGCTGCCTATGGATAGTAGTGGGGGCTAGTGTCTGGTAGGGGGCTGCCTATGGATAGGAGTGGGGGTTAGTATCTGGTAGGGGGCTGTCTATGTAGAGAAGTAGGCTAGTATCTGGTAGGGGGCTGCCTATGGATAGGAGTGGGCTAGTATCTGGTAGGGGGCTGTCTATGTATAGGAGTGGGTTAGTATCTGGTAGGGGGCTGCCTATGGATAGGAGTGGGCTAGTATCTGGTAGGGGGCTGCCTACAGAAAGGAGTGGGCTAGTATCTGGTAGGGGCTGTCTATGCATAGGAGTGGGCTAGTATCTGGTAGGGGGCTGCCTATGGATAGGAGTGGGCTAGTATCAGGTAGTGGGCTGCCTATGGATAGGAGTGGGCTAGTGTCTGGTAGGGGGCTGTCTATGTAGAGAAGTAGGCTAGTATCTGGTAGGGGGCTGCCTATGGATAGGAGTGGGCTAGTATCTGGTAGGGGGCTGGCTATGTATAGGAGTGGGGGCTAGTATCTGGTAGGGGGCTGCCTATGGATAGGAGTGGGGGCTAGTATCTGGTAGGGGGCTGCCTATGGATAGGAGTGGGGCTAGTATATGGTAGGGGGCTGCCTATGGATAGGAGTGGGGGTTAGTATCTGGTAGGGGGCTGCCTATGGATAGGAGTGGGGGCTAGTATCTGGTAGGGGGCTGCCTACGGAAAGGAGTGGGCTAGTATCTGGTAGGGGGCTGTCTATGCATAGGAGTGGGCTAGTATCTGGTAGGGGGCTGCCTATGGATAGGAGTGGGCTAGTATCAGGTAGTGGGCTGCCTATGGATAGGAGTGGGCTAGTATCTGGTAGGGGGCTGTCTATGTAGAGAAGTAGGCTAGTATCTGGTAGGGGGCTGCCTATGGATAGGAGTGGGCTAGTATCTGGTAGGGGGCTGGCTATGTATAGGAGTGGGGGCTAGTATCTGGTAGGGGGCTGCCTATGGATAGGAGTGGGGCTAATATCTGGTAGGGGGCTGCCTATGGATAGGAGTGGGGGTTAGTATCTGGTAGGGGGCTGCCTATGGATAGGAGTGGGGGCTAGTATCTGGTAGGGGGCTGCCTATGTATAGGAGTGGGCTTGTATCTGGTAGGGGGCTGTCTATGGATAGGAGTGGGGTTAGTGTCTGGTAGGGGGCTGCCTATGGATAGGATTGGGCTAGTATCTGGTAGGGTGCTGTCTATGTAGAGGAGTGGGGGCTAGTATCTGGTAGGGGGCTGCCTATGGATAGGAGTGGGGGCTAGTATCTGGTAGGGGGCTGCCTATGGATAGGAGTGGGCTAGTATCTGGTAGAGGGCTACCTATGGATAGGAGTGGGCTAGTATCAGGTAGTGGGCTGCCTATGGATAGGAGTGGGCTAGTATCTGGTAGGGGGCTGCCTATGGATAGTGGGGGTAGTGTCTGTGGGGGCTAGTATCTGGTAGGGGGCTGCCTATGGATAGGAGTGGGGGTTAGTGTCTGGTAGGGGGCTGCCTATGGATAGGAGTGGGCTAGCATCTGGTAGGGGGCTGTCTATGTAGAGGAGTGGGGGCTAGTATCTGGTAGGGGGCTGCCTATGGATAGGAGTGGGCTAGTATCAGGTAGTGGGCTGCCTATGGATAGGAGTGGGCTAGTATCTGGTAGGGGGCTGTCTATGTAGAGAAGTAGGCTAGCATCTGGTAGGGGGCTGCCTATGGATAGGAGTGGGCTAGTATCTGGTAGGGGGCTGGCTATGTATAGGAGTGGGGGCTAGTATCTGGTAGGGGGCTGCCTATGGATAGGAGTGGGGCTAGTATCTGGTAGGGGGCTGCCTATGGATAGGAGTGGGGGTTAGTATCTGGTAGGGGGCTGCCTATGGATAGGAGTGGGGGCTAGTATCTGGTAGGGGGCTGCCTATGTATAGGAGTGGGCTTGTATCTGGTAGGGGGCTGTCTATGGATAGGAGTGGGGGTTAGTGTCTGGTAGGGGGCTGCCTATGGATAGGATTGGGCTAGTATCTGGTAGGGTGCTGTCTATGTAGTGGAGTGGGGGCTAGTATCTGGTAGGGGGCTGCCTATGGATAGGAGTGGGGGCTAGTATCTGGTAGGGGTTGCCTATGGATAGGAGTGGGCTAGTATCTGGTAGAGGGCTGCCTATGAATAGGAGTGGGCTAGTATCAGGTAGTGGGCTGCCTATGGATAGGAGTGGGCTAGTATCTGGTAGGGGGCTGCCTTTGGATAGTGGGGGTAGTGTCTGTGGGGGCTAGTATCTGGTAGGGGGCTGCCTATCGATAGGAGTGGGGGTTAGTGTCTGGTAGGGGGCTGCCTATGGATAGGAGTGGGCTAGCATCTGGTAGGGGGCTTTCTATGTAGAGGAGTGGGGGCTAGTATCTGGTAGGGGGCTGCCTATGGATAGGAGTGGGGGCTAGTATCTGGTAGGGGTTGCCAATGGATAGGAGTGGGCTAGTATCTGGTAGGGGGCTGCCTATGGATAGGAGTGGGCTAGTATCAGGTAGTGGGCTGCCTATGGATAGGAGTGGGCTAGTATCTGGTAGGGGGCTGCCTATGGATAGGAGTGGGCTAGTATCTGGTAGGGGGCTGCCTATGGATAGTAGTGGGCTAGTATCTGGTAGGGGGCTGCCTATGGATAGGAGTGGGTTAGTGTCTGGTAATGGGCTGCCTATGGATAGGAGTGGGCTAGTGTCTAGTAGGGGGCTGCCTATGGATAGGAGTGGGGGCCAGTATCTGGTAGGGGGCTGCCTATGGATAGGAGTGGGGGCAAGTATCTGGTAGGGGGCTGCCTATGGATAGGAGTGGGGGTAGTATCAGGTAGGGGGCTGCCTATGGATAGGAGTGGGCTAGTATCCGGTAGGGGGCTGCCTATGGATAGGAGTGGGGGCTAGTATCTGGTAGGGGGCTGCCTATGGATAGGAGTGGGGGTTAGTGTCTGGTAGGGGGCTGCCTGTGGATAGGAGTGGGGGTTAGTGTCTGGTAGGGGGCTGCCTATTGATAGGAGTGGGGGCTAGTATCTGGTAGGGGTTGCCAATGGATAGGAGTGGGCTAGTATCTGGTAGGGGGCTGCCTATGGATAGGAGTGGGCTAGTATCAGGTAGTGGGCTGCCTATGGATAGGAGTGGGCTAGTATCTGGTAGGGGGCTGCCTATGGATAGGAGTGGGCTAGTATCTGGTAGGGGGCTGCCTATGGATAGTAGTGGGCTAGTATCTGGTAGGGGGCTGCCTATGGATAGGAGTGGGTTAGTGTCTGGTAATGGGCTGCCCATGGATAGGAGTGGGCTAGTGTCTAGTAGGGGGCTGCCTATGGATAGGAGTGGGGGCCAGTATCTGGTAGGGGGCTGCCTATGGATAGGAGTGGGGGCAAGTATCTGGTAGGGGGCTGCCTATGGATAGGAGTGGGCTAGTATCTGGTAGGGGGCTGCCTACGGAAAGGAGTGGGCTAGTATCTGGTAGGGGGCTGTCTATGGATAGGAGTGGGGGTAGTATCTGGTAGGGGGCTGCCTATGGATAGGAGTGGGCTAGTATCTGGTAGGGGGCTGCCTATGGATAGGAGTGGGGGCTAGTATCTGGTAGGGGGCTGCCTATGGATAGGAGTGGGGGTTAGTGTCTGGTAGGGGGCTGCCTGTGGATAGGAGTGGGGGTTAGTGTCTGGTAGGGGGCTGCCTATTGATAGGAGTGGGGGCTAGTATCTGGTAGGGGGCTGCCAATGGATAGGAGTGGGCTAGTGTCTGGTAGGGGGCTGCCTATGGATAGGAGTGGGTTAGTATCTGGTAAGGGGCTGCCTATTGATAGGAGTGGGCTAGTATCTGGTACGGGGCTGCCTATGGATAGGAGTGGGCTAGAATCTGGTAGGGGGCTGCTTGTGGATAGGTGTGGGGGTTAGTGTCTGGTAGGGGGCTGCCTATGGATAGGAGTGGGGGCTAGTGTCTGGTAGGGGGCTGTCTATGGATAGGAGGGGGGGTTAGTGTCTGGTAGGGGGCTGCCTATGGATAGGAGTGGGGGCTAGTGTCTGGTAGGGGGCTGCGTATTGATAGGAGTGGGGGCTAGTATCTGGTAGGGGGCTGCCTATGGATAGGAGTGGGGGCTAGTATCTGGTAGGGGGCTGCCTATTGATAGGAGTGGGCTAGTATCTGGTAGGGGGCTGCCTATGGATAGTAGTGGGCTAGTATCTGGTAGGGGGCTGCCTATGGATAGGAGTGGGCTAGTATCTGGTACGGAGCTGCCTATGGATAGGAGTGGGCTAGTATCTGGTAGGGGGCTGCCTATGGAAAGGAGTTGGTTAGTATCTGGTAGGGGGCTGTCTATGGATAGGAGTGGGTCAGTATCTGGTAGGGGGCTGCCTATGTAGAGGAGTGGGCTAGTATCTGGTAGGGGGCTGCCTATGGATAGGAGTGGGTTAGTGTCTGGTAGGGGCTGTCTATGGATAGGAGTGGGCTAGTATCTGGTAGGGGGCTGCCTATGTATAGGAGTGGGCTAGTATCTGGTAGGGGGCTGCCTATGGATAGGAGTGGGGGTTAGTGTCTGGTAGGGGGCTGCCTTTGCATAGGAGTGGGGGCTAGTGTCTGGTAGGGGGCTGCCTATGGATAGGAGTGGGGGTTAGTGTCTGGTAGGGGGCTGCCTTTGGATAGGAGTGGGGGCTAGTGTCTGGTAGGGGGCTGCCTATGGATAGGAGTGGGGGCTAGTATCTGGTAGGGGCTGCCTATGGATAGGAGTGTGCTAGTGTCTGGTAGGGGGCTGCCTATGTATAGGAGTGGGCTAGTATCTGGTAGGGGGCTGCCTATGGATAGGAGTGGGCTAGTATCTGGTAGGGGGCTGCCTATGTATAGGAGTCGGGGCTAGTATCTGGTAGGGGGCTGCCTATGGATAGGAGTGGGGGTTAGTATCTGGTAGGGGGCTGGCTATGGATAGGAGTGGGGGTTTGTATCTGGTAGGGGGCTGCCTATGGATAGGAGTGGGGGCTAGTATCTGATAGGGGGCTGCCTATGGATAGGAGTGGGGGCTAGTATCTGGTAAAGGGCTGGCTATGTAGAGGAGTGGGGGCTAGTATCTGGTAGGGGGCTGCCTATGGATAGGAGTGGGTTAGTATCTGGTAGGGGGCTGCCAATGGATAGGAGTGGGGGCTAGTATCTGGTAGGGGGCTGCCTATGGATAGGAGTGGGCTAGTATCTGGTAGGGGGCTGCCTATGGATAGGAGTGGGGGGCTAGTATCTGGTAGGGGGCTGTGTTTACATCAGACCATTATATGATCTGTCTGTGTCTTAAGGTCATCGTTGTTTCAGATGTGTACCAGCCAGCTCTTTGTCTCCTACGTGTACCTGTGTTCTGGTTGAATGGGTGTGTTGACCGTTAGCCTACCTAATCTATGTGCTGTTATCGGTGTTGTTTGTGTGCAGTCTGGATGAGAAGATTGTTAGACTAGACCACATGGTGTCTGTATACAGTACTGTAACCTTCCTCCTGTCTTTGCTGTGGCGCCTGGGTTTTTTTTTTCCAAGAGGTCTGTGTTGTGTGTTGGGTTGAGATCTGTGTTTGTATGGGGTGTATGAGTGTATGAGGTATGTCTTTGGTTTATGGATGTCTAGTGTTGGGTGTAGTTACAGTTGAAGTCAGAAAGTTTACATACACCTTAGCCAAATACATTTAAACTTAGTTTTCCACAATTCCTGACATTTTAATCCTAGTAAGAAATTCCGTTTTAGGTCAGTTAGGATCACCACTTTATTTTAAGAATGTGAAATGTCAGAATAATAGTGTAGAGAGAATGATTTATTTCAGCTTTTATTTCTTTCATCACATTCCCAGTGGGTCAGAAGTTTACATACACTCATTAAGTATTTGGTAGCATTGCCTTTAAATTGTTTAACTTGGGTCAAACGTTTTGGGTAGCCTTCCACAAGCTTCCCACAATAAGTTGGGTGAATTTTGGCCCATTCCTCCTGACAGAGCTGGTGTAACTGAGTCTGGTTTGTAGGACTCCTTGCTCGCACACGCTTTTTCAGTTCTGCCCACAAATTGTCTATAGGGTTGAGGTCAAGGCTTTGTGATGGCCACTCCAATACCTCGACTTTGTTGTCCTTAAGCCAAAACTATAGTTTGTTAACAAGAAATGTGTGGAGTTGTTGAAATACGAGTTTTAATGATTCCAACCTAAGTGTATGTAAACTTCCGACTTCAACTGTATATTGTTGTTGTTACTGGACAACCAATCTCGTCTCCGAGGCTCCGGATCACTTCCTGGTTGTCATAAGACACTGACTCAGGAGGGATGACATCACAGCTGTTACGGGAAGGAGCGATGACATCACAGCTACACCTTGTCAGATCTGTCAGGTATATGCTGACTACTTGTGGAAATGAAGCCCTGGTCAAAGAAGTGCACTATATAGGGGATAGAGTGCCATTTGGGAAGGACCTTATGACTACTTCACAGTACACACTGAGGACTTGACCTGGTTTAGTACGACCTGTGTTAGCTGGTAGGGCCCTACACACTGAGGACCTGACCTGGTTTAGTATGACCTCTGTTAGCTGGTAGGGCCCTACACACTGAGGACTTGACCTGGTTTAGTACGACCTCTGTTAGCTGGTAGGGCCCTACACACTGAGGACTTGACCTGGTTTAGTACGACCTCTGTTAGCTGGTAGGGCCCTACACACTGAGGACTTGACCTGGTTTAGTACGACCTCTGTTAGCTGGTAGGGCCCTACACACTGAGGACTTGACCTGGTTTAGTACGACCTCTGTTAGCTGGTAGGGCCCTACACACTGAGGACTTGACCTGGTTTAGAACGACCTCTGTTAGCTGGTAGGGGCCTACACACTGAGGACTTGACCTGGTTTAGTACGACCTCTGTTAGGGCCCTACACACTGAGGACTTGACCTGGTTTAGTACGACCTCTGTTAGGGCCCTACATACTGAGGACTTGACCTGGTTTAGTACGACCTCTGTTAGCTGGTAGGACCCTATACACTGAGGACTTGACCTGGTTTAGTACTCCCTCTGTTAGCTGGTAGGGCCCTATACACTGAGGACTTGACCTGGTTTAGTACGACCTCTGTTAGCTGGTAGGGCCCTACACACTGAGGACTTGACCTGGTTTAGTACGACCTCTGTTAGCTGGTAGGGCCCTACACACTGAGGACTTGACCTGGTTTAGTACGACCTCTGTTAGGGCCCTACATACTGAGGACTTGACCTGGTTTAGTACGACCTCTGTTAGCTGGTAGGGCCCTATACACTGAGGACTTGACCTGGTTTAGTACTCCCTCTGTTAGCTGGTAGGGCCCTATACACTGAGGACTTGATCTGGTTTAGTACGACCTCTGTTAGCTGGTAGGGCCCTACACACTGAGGACTTGACCTGGTTTAGTACGACCTCTGTTAGCTGGTAGGGCCCTACACACTGAGGACTTGACCTGGTTTAGTACGACCTCTGTTAGCTGGTAGGGGCCTACACACTGAGGACTTGACCTGGTTTAGTACGACCTCTGTTAGGGCCCTACACACTGAGGACTTGACCTGGTTTAGTACGACCTCTGTTAGGGCCCTACATACTGAGGACTTGACCTGGTTTAGTACGACCTCTGTTAGCTGGTAGGGCCCTATACACTGAGGACTTGACCTGGTTTAGTACTCCTTCTGTTAGCTGGTAGGGCCCTATACACTGAGGACTTGACCTGGTTTAGTACGACCTCTGTTAGCTGGTAGGGCCCTACACACTGAGGACTTGACCTGGTTTAGTACGACCTCTGTTAGATGGTAGGGCCCTACACACTGAGGACTTGACCTGTTCGTTGCCAGACTCAGTGGTCTAGCTGTTAGCTGGTGGGGCCCTGTTGGGTGCCAGACTCAGTGGTCTAGGTGTTAACTGGTAGGGCCCTGTTCGGTGCCAGACTCAGTGGTCTAGGTGTTAGCTGGTAGGGCCCTGTTTGGTGCCAGACTCAGTGGTCTAGGTGTTAACTGGTAGGGCCCTGTTCGGTGCCAGACTCAGTGGTCTAGGTGTTAACTGGTAGGGCCCTGTTCGGTGCCAGACTCAGTGGTCTAGCTGTTAGCTGGTAGGGCCCTGTTTGGTGCCAGACTCAGTGGTGTAGCTGTTAGCTGGTAGGGCCCTGTTCGGTGCCAGACTCAGTGGTGTAGCTGTAGGCTGGTAGGGCCCTGTTCAGTGCCAGACTCAGTGGTGTAGCTGTAGGCTGGTAGGGCCCTGTTCGGTGCTAGACTCAGTAGTCTAGGTGTTAGCTGGTAGGGCCCTGTTCGGTGCCAGACTCAGTGGTCTAGGTGTTAGCTGGTAGGGCCCTGTTCGGTGCCAGACTCAGTGGTGTAGCTGTAGGCTGGTAGGGCCCTGTTCGGTGCTAGACTCAGTAGTCTAGGTGTTAGCTGGTAGGGCCCTGTTCGGTGCTAGACTCAGTGGTCTAGGTGTTAGCTGGTAGGGCCCTGTTCGGTGCCAGACTCAGTGGTCTTGGTGTTAGCTGGTAGGGCCCTGTTTGGTGCCAGACTCAGTGGTCTAGGTGTTAACTGGTAGGGCCCTGTTTGGTGCCAGACTCAGTGGTCTAGGTGTTAGCTGGTAGGGCCTGTTTGGTGCCAGACTCAGTGGTCTAGGTGTTAACTGGTAGGGCCCTGTTCGTGCCAGACTCAGTGGTCTAGGTGTTAACTGGTAGGGCCCTGTTCGGTGCCAGACTCAATGGTCTAGCTGTTAGCTGGTAGGGCCCTGTTCGGTGCCAGACTCAGTGTTCTAGCTGTTAGCTGGTAGGGCCCTGTTTGGTGCCAGACTCAGTGGTGTAGCTGTTAGCTGGTAGGGCCCTGTTCGGTGCCAGACTCAGTGGTCTAGGTGTTAGCTGGTATGGCCCTGTTGGTGCCAGACTCAGTGGTCTAGGTGTTAACTGGTAGGGCCCTGTTCTATGCCAGACTCAGTGGTGTAGCTGTAGGCTGGTAGGGCCCTGTTCGGTGCCAGACTCAGTGGTGTAGCTGTAGGCTGGTAGGGCCCTGTTCGGTGCTAGACTCAGTGGTCTAGGTGTTAACTGGTAGGGCCCTGTTTGGTGCCAGACTCAGTGGTCTAGATGTTAGCTGGTTGGGCCTTGTTCGGTGCCAGACACTGTGTTGTAACTGTTAGCCTGAAGGGCCCTGTTCGGTGCCAGACTCAGTGGTCTAGGTGTTAGCTGGTATGGCCCTGTTGGTGCTAGACTCAGTGGTGTAGCTGTTAACTGGTAAGGCCCAGTTCGGTGCCAGACTCAGTGGTCTAGGTGTTAACTGGTAGGGCCCTGTTCTATGCCAGACTCAGTGGTCTAGCTGTTAGCTTGTAGGGCCCTGTTCGGTGCCAGACTCAGTGGTCTAGGTGTTAGCTGGTAGGGCCCTGTTTGGTGCCAGACTCAGTGGTCTAGGTGTTAGCTGGTAGGGCCCTGTTTGGTGCCAGACTCAGTGGTCTAGGTGTTAACTGGTAGGGCCCTGTTCTATGCCAGACTCAGTGGTGTAGCTGTAGGCTGGTAGGGCCCTGTTCGGTGCCAGACTCAGTGGTGTAGCTGTAGGCTGGTAGGGCCCTGTTCGGTGCTAGACTCAGTGGTCTAGGTGTTAACTGGTAGGGCCCTGTTTGGTGCCAGACTCAGTGGTCTAGATGTTAGCTGGTTGGGCCTTGTTCGGTGCCAGACACTGTGTTGTAACTGTTAGCCTGAAGGGCCCTGTTCGGTGCCAGACTCAGTGGTCTAGGTGTTAGCTGGTATGGCCCTGTTGGTGCTAGACTCAGTGGTGTAGCTGTTAACTGGTAAGGCCCAGTTCGGTGCCAGACTCAGTGGTCTAGGTGTTAACTGGTAGGGCCCTGTTCTATGCCAGACTCAGTGGTCTAGCTGTTAGCTTGTAGGGCCCTGTTCGGTGCCAGACTCAGTGGTCTAGGTGTTAGCTGGTAGGGCCCTGTTTGGTGCCAGACTCAGTGGTCTAGGTGTTAGCTGGTAGGGCCCTGTTTGGTGCCAGACTCAGTGATGTAGCTGTTAGCTGGTAGGGCCCTGTTCGGTGCCAGACTCAGTGGTCTAGGTGTTAACTGGTAGGGCCCTGTTCGTGCCAGACTCAGTGGTCTAGGTGTTAACTGGTAGGGCCCTGTTCGGTGCCAGACTCAATGGTCTAGCTGTTAGCTGTTAGGGCCCTGTTCGGTGCCAGACTCAGTGTTCTAGCTGTTAGCTGGTAGGGCCCTGTTCGGTGCCAGACTCAGTGGTGTAGCTGTAGGCTGGTAGGGCCCTGTTCGGTGCCAGACTCAGTGGTGTAGGTGTTAGCTGGTAGGGCCCTGTTCGGTGCCAGACTCAGTGGTGTAGCTGTAGGCTGGTAGGGCCCTGTTCGGTGCCAGACTCAGTGGTGTAGCTGTAGGCTGGTAGGGCCCTGTTCGGTGCTAGACTCAGTAGTCTAGGTGTTAGCTGGTAGGGCCCTGTTCGGTGCTAGACTCAGTGGTCTAGGTGTTAACTGGTAGGGCCCTGTTCGGTGCCAGACTCAGTGGTCTAGATGTTAGCTGGTTGGGCCTTGTTCGGTGCCAGACACAGTGTTGTAACTGTTAGCCTGAAGGGCCCTGTTCGGTGCCAGACTCAGTGGTCTAGGTGTTAGCTGGTATGGCCCTGTTGGTGCTAGACTCAGTGGTGTAGCTGTTAACTGGTAGGGCCCAGTTCGGTGCCAGACTCAGTGGTCTAGGTGTTAACTGGTAGGGCCCTGTTCTATGCCAGACTCAGTGGTCTAGCTGTTAGCTTATAGGGCCCTGTTCGGTGCCAGACTCAGTGGTCTAGGTGTTAACTGGTAGGGCTCTGTTTGGTGCCAGACTCAGTGGTCTAGGTGTTAGCTGGTAGGGCCCTGTTCGGTGCCAGACTCAGTGATGTAGCTGTTAGCTGGTAGGGCCCTGTTCGGTGCCAGACTCAGTGGTCTAGGTGTTAGCTGGTAGGGCCCTGTTTGGTGCCAGACTCAGTGGTCTAGGTGTTAACTTGTAGGGCCCTGTTTGGTGCCAGACTCAGTGGTCTAGGTGTTAGCTGGTAGGGCCTGTTCGGTGCTAGACTCAGTAGTCTAGGTGTTAACTGGTAGGGCCCTGTTCGTTGCTAGACTCACTAGTCTAGGTGTTAGCTGGTAGGGCCCTGTTCGGTGCTAGACAGTGGTCTAGGTGTTAGTTGGTAGGGCCCTGTTCGGTGCCAGACTCAGTGGTCTATCTGATAGCTGGCAGGGCCCTGTTCGGTGCCAGACTCAGTGGTGTAGCTTTTAGCTGGTTGTGCCCTGTTCGGTGCCAGACTCAGTGGTCTAGGTGTTAGCTGGTTGGGCCCTGTTCGGTGCCAGACACAGTGTTGTAACTGTTAGCCTGAAGGGCGCTGTTCGGTGCCAGACTCAGTGTTGTAACTGTTAGCCTGAAGGGCCCTGTTCGGTGCCAGACTCATTGGTCTAGGTGTTAGCTGGTATGGCCCTGTTGGTGCCAGTCTCAGTGGTCTAGGTGTTAACTGGTAGGGCCCTGTTCGGTACCAGACTCAGTGGTCTAGGTGTTAACCTGTTGGGGCTACAGGTTAGCAATGAACCCCGAGTCGGGATTGCTAACAAGGCTGGAAATTCAAAACATCAAAAATCTAATAATTTCAATTTCTCAAACAATCAACTATTTTACACAATTTAAATGATAAACATCTCCTTAATCTAACCACATTGTTCGATTTTCAAAGAGGCTTTACGGCAAAAGCATAAAGTTAGATTATGTTAGGACAGTACATAGCCACAAAAGTACAAACATCCATTTTCAATTCAAGGTCAGGCGTCACCAAAAGCAGAAACCAGCTTGAATTATGCACTAACTTTTGTCAATCTCCATCAGATGACACTCCTAGGACATTATGTTATACAATACATGCATTTTTTGTTCCATCAAGTTCATATTTATATCCAAAAACAGCATTTTACAGTAGCGTGAAATTCAGATTTTTTTCTTCTCAGAAATGCTTCCGGTGAACATAACAAAATTACTATTCGAAAACATTGGTAAATTATAATATTGTCATTCAAAGAATAATATATTATCATCTCGTAATTGCTACCGAATGGCCAGATCTCAAAATAACTTTACTGGGAAATCACATTTTGCAATAAACGGGGTGCTATGCTAAGAACAACAGGCTATGCTATACAGTTAGCATCATCTAAAATCGATAATAACATTGTAAATACCCCCTTACCTTTGATTATCTCCATCAGAAGGCAGGATCCCAGGTCCGGAAGGCATTCCAGGTCCGGAACAAATGTGGTTTCTTTTGACAAAGTTCATAATTTATGTCCAAATAACACCAAGTACTTAGCGTTCATTATGCTCCCACAAAACGTGGTTGGGGGGCTGGTAAAATCACGCCGAAAAGCTAAAAAAAACTAGTAAATAATCTATTTATGTTCGTTCAAACATGTCAAATGTTGTTTAGCATTAATCTTTTGGTCCATTTTTAACGTTAAACATCAGTAATATTTTCACACAACCTATCCTATGTCTAGATAAAAAATGATGACAAACTCACGTTTCTCAGATTTATGCGCAGGCGCAAAAAAATGAAGTGATGACATGTCAACTTCCTTGGATTCTAATTTGCTCTCTGTTTATCATAGACGCTTCAAACAACTTTATAAAGATCGTTGACATCTAGTGGAAGCCGTAGGTGTTGCGAAATGAATCCTTTCTCACTATGGTATCTATAAAACAATGACACTAAATAGTACAGTCACAAAATTCACATTTTTTTTGATCTATTTTTCACAGGTTTTTGCCTGCAATATGAGTTTTGTTATACTTACAGACACCATTCAAACTGTTTTAGAAAATTCTGAGTGTTTTCTATCCGAATGTGTTAATAATATGCATATCCTAGCTTCTGAGTTGGTGTAGGAGGCAGTTAAAAATGGGCACATATTTTTTTCAAAATGTCTCAATACTGCCCCCGAGCCCTGGTAGGGCCCTGTTCGGTGCCAGACTCAGTGGCCTAGCTGTTAGCTGGTACGGCCCTGTTGGTGCCAGACTCAGTGGTGTTGTTTTTAGCTGGTATGGCCCTGTTCGGTGCTAGACTCAGTGGTGTAGCTGTTAGCAGGCAGGGCCCTGTTCGGTGCCAGACTCAGTGGTGTAGCTGTTAGCTGGTTGTGCCCTGTTCGGTGCCAGACTCAGTGGTCTAGGTGTTAGCTGGTATGGCCCTGTTGGTGCCAGACTCAGTGGTCTAGGTGTTAACTGTTAGGGCCCTGTTCGGTGCCAGACTCAGTGGCCTAGCTGTTAGCTGGTATGGCCCTGTTCGGTGCCAGTCTCAGTGGTGTAGCTGTTAGCTGGTAGGGCACTGTTCAGTGCCAGACTCAGTGGTCTAGGTGTTAACTGGTAGGGCCCTGTTCGGTGCCAGACTCAGTGGTCTAGGTGTTAACTGGTAGGGCCCTGTTCGGTGCCAGACTCAGTGGCCTAGCTGTTAGCTGGTACGGCCCTGTTTGTGCCAGACTCAGTGGTGTTGCTGTTAGCTGGTTGGGCCCTGTTCGGCAGTGTGTGTGTGTGTGTGTGTGTGTGTGTGTGTGTGTGTGTGTCTGTGTGTAAGAGTAGAGTAGTATTGAATCATTCAGGATTCTTCCTCCTTTTGCAGCAGCAGCATGGTGAACTGCGTTACATCCCAAACGGTTACCCAATACCCAGGGCTCTATGTGTCAAAAGTAGTGCACTATATAGCGGATAGGGTGCCCTTTGGATTGTGCCCTTGGTCTCAGGCTCAGGCTGGGTATTGTATAAAACATAATGAATCTTTCATTTCAGCTTGCTCGGTGCTCATCAACTAGTCCACCGAAGCGCTAAGTAGAAATAGAGTGAGCAATAGTCTCTATTCATATTACTATAGGACTACTACCTACTATAGGACTACTATAGGACTACTACCTACTATAGGACTACTACCTACTATAGGACCACAACCTACTATAGGACTACTATAGGACTACTATAGGACTACTATAGGACAACTATAGGACTACTATAGGACTACTACCTACTATAGGACTACTACCTACTATAGGACTACTACCTCCTATAGGACTACTATAGGACTACTACCTACTATAGGACTAATATAGGACTATTACCTGCTATAGGACTACTGTAGGACTACTACCTACTGTCGGACTACTAACTACTATAGCACTACTATAGGACTACTACCTACTATAGGACTACTACCTGCTATAGGACTACTACCTACTTTAGGACTACTGTAGGACTACTACCTACTAAAGGACTACTACCTACAATAGGACTACTACCTGCTATAGGACTACTACCTACTATAGGACTACTACAGGACTACTACCTACTATAGGACTACTAACTACTATAGGATTACTATATGACTACTACCTACTATAGGACTACTACCTACTATAGGACTACTATAGGAATACTACTTACTATAGGACTACTACTTACTATAGGACTACTACCTACTACAGGACGACTATAGGACTACTACCTACTATATGACTACTACCTACAATAGGACTACTATAGGACTACTACCTACTATAGGACTACTACCTACTATAGGACTACTACCTACTATAGGACTACTATAGGACTACTACCTACTATAGTACTACTACCAACTATAGGACTACTACCTACTATAGGACTACTACCTACTATAGGACTAATACAGAACTACTACCTACTATAGGACTACTACCTGCTATAGGACTACTGTAGGACTACTACCTACTATAGGACTACTATAGGACTACTACCTACTATAGGACTACTACCTACTTTAGGACCACCACCTGCTATAGGACTACTATAGGACTACTATAGGACAACTATAGGACTACTATAGGACTACTACCTACTATAGGACTACTACCTCCTATAGGACTACTATAGGACTACTACCTACTATAGGACTACTACCTACTATAGGACTACTATAGGACTACTACCTACTGTCGGACTACTACCTACTATAGGACTACTATAGGACTACTACCTACTATAGGACTAATATAGGACTACTACCTACTATAGCACTACTATAGGACTACTACCTACTGTAGGACTACTACCTACTAAAGGACTACTACCTACAATAGGACTACTACCTGCTATAGTACTACTACCTACTATAGGACTACTATAGGACTACTACCAACTATAGGACTACTAACTACTATAGGATTACTATATGACTACTACCTACTATAGGACTACTACCTACTATAGGACTACTATAGGAATACTACTTACTATAGGACTACTACTTACTATAGGACTACTACCTACTACAGGACGACTATAGGACTACTACCTACTATATGACTACTACCTACAATAGGACTACTATAGGACTACTACCTACTATAGGACTACTACCTACTATAGGACTACTGCCAACTATAGGACTACGACTTCCTATAGGACTACTACCTACTATAGGACTACTATAGGACTAATACCTACTATAGGACTACTACCTACTATATGACTACTACCTAAAATAGGACTACTATAGGACTACTACCTACTATAGGACTACTACCTACTATAGGACTACTACCTACTATAGGACTACTACCTACTATAGGACTACTATAGGACTACTACCTACTATAGTACTACTACCAACTATAGGACTACAACCTACTATAGGACTAATACAGAACTACTACCTACTATAGGACTACTACCTGCTTTAGGACTACTGTAGGACTACTACCTACAATAGGACTACTACCTGCTATAGGACTACTACCTACTATAGGACTACTACAGGACTACTACCTACTATAGGACTACTAACTACTATAGGATTACTATATGACTACTACCTACTATAGGACTACTACCTACTATAGGACTACTATAGGAATACTACTCATTATAGGACTACTACTTACTATAGGACTACTACCTACTACAGGACGACTATAGGACTACTACCTACTATATGACTACTACCTACAATAGGACTACTATAGGACTACTACCTACTATAGGACTACTACGTACTATAGGACTACTACCTACTATAGGACTACTACCTACTATAGGACTACTATAGGACTACTACCTACTATAGTACTACTACCAACTATAGGACTACTACCTACTATAGGACTACTACCTACTATAGGACTAATACAGAACTACTACCTACTATAGGACTACTACCTGCTATAGGACTACTGTAGGACTACTACCTACTATAGGACTACTATAGTACTACTACCAACTATAGGACTACTACCTACTTTAGGACTACTATAGGACTACTATAGGACAACTATAGGACTACTATAGGACTACTACCTACTATAGGACTACTACCTCCTATAGGACTACTATAGGACTACTACCTACTATAGGACTACTACCTACTATAGGACTACTATAGGACTACTACCTACTGTCGGACTACTACCTACTATAGGACTACTATAGGACTACTACCTACTATAGGACTAATATAGGACTACTACCTACTATAGCACTACTATAGGACTACTACCTACTGTAGGACTACTACCTACTAAAGGACTACTACCTACAATAGGACTACTACCTGCTATAGGACTACTACCTACTATAGGACTACTACAGGACTACTACCTACTATAGGACTACTACCTACTATATGACTACTACCTACAATAGGACTACTATAGGACTACTACCTACTATAGGACTACTACGTACTATAGGACTACTACCTACTATAGGACTACTACCTACTATAGGACTACTATAGGACTACTACCTACTATAGTACTACTACCAACTATAGGACTACTACCTACTATAGGACTACTACCTACTATAGGACTAATACAGAACTACTACCTACTATAGGACTACTACCTGCTATAGGACTACTGTAGGACTACTACCTACTATAGGACTACTATAGTACTACTACCAACTATAGGACTACTACCTACTTTAGGACTACTATAGGACTACTATAGGACAACTATAGGACTACTATAGGACTACTACCTACTATAGGACTACTACCTCCTATAGGACTACTATAGGACTACTACCTACTATAGGACTACTACCTACTATAGGACTACTATAGGACTACTACCTACTGTCGGACTACTACCTACTATAGGACTACTATAGGACTACTACCTACTATAGGACTAATATAGGACTACTACCTACTATAGCACTACTATAGGACTACTACCTACTGTAGGACTACTACCTACTAAAGGACTACTACCTACAATAGGACTACTACCTGCTATAGGACTACTACCTACTATAGGACTACTACAGGACTACTACCTACTATAGGACTACTAACTACTATAGGATTACTATATGACTACTACCTACTATAGGACTACTACCTACTATAGGACTACTATAGGAATACTACTTACTATAGGACTACTACTTACTATAGGACTACTACCTACTACAGGACGACTATAGGACTACTACCTACTATATGACTACTACCTACAATAGGACTACTATAGGACTACTACCTACTATAGGACTACTATAGGACTACTACCTACTATAGGACTACTACCTACTATAGGACTACTACCTACTATAGGACTACTATAGGACTACTACCTACTATAGGACTACTACCAACTATAGGACTACTACCTACTATAGGACTACTACCTACTATAGGACTACTACAGAACTACTACCTACTATAGGACTACTACCTGCTATAGGACTACTATAGGACTACTACATACTATAGGACTACTATAGGACTACTACCTACTATAGGACTACTACCTACTATAGGACCACAACCTACTATAGGACTACTATAGGACTACTATAGGACTACTATAGGACAACTATAGGACTACTATAGGACTACTACCTACTATAGGACTACTACCTACTATAGGACTACTACCTCCTATAGGACTACTATAGGACTACTACCTACTATAGGACTAATATAGGACTACTACCTACTATAGGACTACTATAGGACTACTACCTACTGTCGGACTACTAACTACTATAGCACTACTATAGGACTACTACCTACTATAGGACTACTACCTGCTATAGGACTACTACCTACTTTAGGACTACTGTAGGACTACTACCTACTAAAGGACTACTACCTACAATAGGACTACTACCTGCTATAGGACTACTACCTACTATAGGACTACTACAGGACTACTACCTACTATAGGACTACTAACTACTATAGGATTACTATATGACTACTACCTACTATAGGACTACTACCTACTATAGGACTACTATAGGAATACTACTTACTATAGGACTACTACTTACTATAGGACTACTACCTACTACAGGACGACTATAGGACTACTACCTACTATATGACTACTACCTACAATAGGACTACTATAGGACTACTACCTACTATAGGACTACTACCTACTATAGGACTACTACCTACTATAGGACTACTATAGGACTACTACCTACTATAGTACTACTACCAACTATAGGACTACTACCTACTATAGGACTACTACCTACTATAGGACTAATACAGAACTACTACCTACTATAGGACTACTACCTGCTATAGGACTACTGTAGGACTACTACCTACTATAGGACTACTATAGGACTACTACCTACTATAGGACTACTACCTACTTTAGGACCACTACCTGCTATAGGACTACTATAGGACTACTATAGGACAACTATAGGACTACTATAGGACTACTACCTACTATAGGACTACTACCTCCTATAGGACTACTATAGGACTACTACCTACTATAGGACTACTACCTACTATAGGACTACTATAGGACTACTACCTACTGTCGGACTACTACCTACTATAGGACTACTATAGGACTACTACCTACTATAGGACTAATATAGGACTACTACCTACTATAGCACTACTATAGGACTACTACCTACTGTAGGACTACTACCTACTAAAGGACTACTACCTACAATAGGACTACTACCTGCTATAGGACTACTACCTACTATAGGACTACTACAGGACTACTACCTACTATAGGACTACTAACTACTATAGGATTACTATATGACTACTACCTACTATAGGACTACTACCTACTATAGGACTACTATAGGAATACTACTTACTATAGGACTACTACTTACTATAGGACTACTACCTACTACAGGACGACTATAGGACTACTACCTACTATATGACTACTACCTACAATAGGACTACTATAGGACTACTACCTACTATAGGACTACTACCTACTATAGGACTACTGCCAACTATAGGACTACGACTTCCTATAGGACTACTACCTACTATAGGACTACTATAGGACTAATACCTACTATAGGACTACTACCTACTATATGACTACTACCTAAAATAGGACTACTATAGGACTACTACCTACTATAGGACTACTACCTACTATAGGACTACTACCTACTATAGGACTACTACCTACTATAGGACTACTATAGGACTACTACCTACTATAGTACTACTACCAACTATAGGACTACAACCTACTATAGGACTAATACAGAACTACTACCTACTATAGGACTACTACCTGCTTTAGGACTGACTGTAGGACTACTACCTACAATAGGACTACTACCTGCTATAGGACTACTACCTACTATAGGACTACTACAGGACTACTACCTACTATAGGACTACTAACTACTATAGGATTACTATATGACTACTACCTACTATAGGACTACTACCTACTATAGGACTACTATAGGAATACTACTTACTATAGGACTACTACTTACTATAGGACTACTACCTACTACAGGACGACTATAGGACTACTACCTACTATATGACTACTACCTACAATAGGACTACTATAGGACTACTACCTACTATAGGACTACTACGTACTATAGGACTACTACCTACTATAGGACTACTACCTACTATAGGACTACTATAGGACTACTACCTACTATAGTACTACTACCAACTATAGGACTACTACCTACTATAGGACTACTACCTACTATAGGACTAATACAGAACTACTACCTACTATAGGACTACTACCTGCTATAGGACTACTGTAGGACTACTACCTACTATAGGACTACTATAGTACTACTACCAACTATAGGACTACTACCTACTTTAGGACCACTACCTGCTATAGGACTACTATAGGACTACTATAGGACAACTATAGGACTACTATAGGACTACTACCTACTATAGGACTACTACCTCCTATAGGACTACTATAGGACTACTACCTACTATAGGACTACTACCTACTATAGGACTACTATAGGACTACTACCTACTGTCGGACTACTACCTACTATAGGACTACTATAGGACTACTACCTACTATAGGACTAATATAGGACTACTACCTACTATAGCACTACTATAGGACTACTACCTACTGTAGGACTACTACCTACTAAAGGACTACTACCTACAATAGGACTACTACCTGCTATAGGACTACTACCTACTATAGGACTACTACAGGACTACTACCTACTATAGGACTACTACCTACTATAGGACTACTATAGGACTACTACCTACTATAGGACTACTACCTACTATAGGACTACTACCTACTATAGGACTACTACCTACTATAGGACTACTACCTACTATAGGACTACTATAGGACTACTACCTACTATAGTACTACTACCAACTATAGGACTACTACCTACTATAGGACTACTACCTACTATAGGACTAATACAGAACTACTACCTACTATAGGACTACTACCTGCTATAGGACTACTGTAGGACTACTACCTACAATAGGACTACTATAGGACTACTACCTACTATAGGACTACTACCTACTATAGGACTACGATAGGACTACTACCTACTATAGTACTACTACCAACAATATGACTACTACCTACTATAGGACTACTACCTACTATAGGACTAATACAGAACTACTTCCTACTATAGGACTACTACCTGCTATAGGACGACTGTAGGACTACTACCTACTATAGGACTACTATAGGACTACTACCTACTATAGGACTACTACCTACTTTAGGACCACTACCTGCTATAGGACTACTATAGGACTACTATAGGACAACTATAGGACTACTATAGGACTACTACCTACTATAGGACTACTACCTCCTATAGGACTACTATAGGACTACTACCTACTATAGGACTACTACCTACTATAGGACTACTATAGGACTACTACCTACTGTAGGACTACTACCTACTATAGGACTACTATAGGACTACTACCTACTATAGGACTACTATAGGACTACTACCTACTATAGGACTACTACACTACTATAGGCACTACTATAGGACTACTACCTACTATAGGACTACTACCTGCTATAGGACTACTACCTACTATAGGACTACTACTAGGACTACTACCTACTATAGGACTACTAACTACTATAGGATTACTATATGACTACTACCTACTATAGGACTACTACCTACTATAGGACTACTATAGGAATACTACTTACTATAGGACTACTACTTACTATAGGACTACTACCTACTACAGGACGACTATAGGACTACTACCTACTATATGACTACTACCTACAATAGGACTACTATAGGACTACTACCTACTATAGGACTACTACCTACTATAGGACTACTGCCAACTATAGGACTACGACTTCCTATAGGACTACTACCTACTATAGGACTACTATAGGACTAATACCTACTATAGGACTACTACCTACTATAGGACTACTACTTACTATAGGACTACTACCTACTATAGGACTACTATAGGACTACTACCTACTATAGGACTACTACCTACAATAGGACTACTATAGGACTACTACCTACTATAGGACTACTACCTACTATAGGACTACTGCCAACTATAGGACTACGACTTCCTATAGGACTACTACCAACTATAGGACTACTATAGGACTAATACCTACTATAGGACTACTACCTACTATATGACTACTACCTACAATAGGACTACTATAGGACTACTACCTACTATAGGACTACTACCTACTATAGGACTACGATAGGACTACTACCTACTATAGTACTACTACCAACTATAGGACTACTACCTACTATAGGACTACTACCTACTATAGGACTAATACAGAACTACTACCTACTATAGGACTACTACCTGCTATAGGACGACTGTAGGA
Organism: Salmo salar; assembly: GCF_965601325.2. Classification (NCBI taxonomy): domain Eukaryota; kingdom Metazoa; phylum Chordata; class Actinopteri; order Salmoniformes; family Salmonidae; genus Salmo; species Salmo salar. The sequence continues at coordinate 53,199,981 of NC_138299.1, forward strand.
CTACTACCTACTATAGGACTACTATAGGACTACTACCTACTATAGGACTACTACCTACAATAGGACTACTACCTGCTATAGGACTACTACCTACTATAGGACTACTAACTACTATAGGATTACTATATGACTACTACCTACTATAGGACTACTACCTACTATAGGACTACTATAGGAATACTACTTACTATAGGACTACTACTTACTATAGGACTACTACCTACTACAGGACGACTATAGGACTACTACCTACTATATGACTACTACCTACAATAGGACTACTATAGGACTACTACCTACTATAGGACTACTACGTACTATAGGACTACTACCTACTATAGGACTACTACCTACTATAGGACTACTATAGGACTACTACCTACTATAGTACTACTACCAACTATAGGACTACTACCTACTATAGGACTACTACCTACTATAGGACTAATACAGAACTACTACCTACTATAGGACTACTACCTGCTATAGGACTACTGTAGGACTACTACCTACTATAGGACTACTATAGGACTACTACCTACTATAGGACTACTACCTACTTTAGGACCACTACCTGCTATAGGACTACTATAGGACTACTATAGGACAACTATAGGACTACTATAGGACTACTACCTACTATAGGACTACTACCTCCTATAGGACTACTATAGGACTACTACCTACTATAGGACTACTACCTACTATAGGACTACTATAGGACTACTACCTACTGTCGGACTACTACCTACTATAGGACTACTATAGGACTACTACCTACTATAGGACTAATATAGGACTACTACCTACTATAGCACTACTATAGGACTACTACCTACTGTAGGACTACTACCTACTAAAGGACTACTACCTACAATAGGACTACTACCTGCTATAGGACTACTACCTACTATAGGACTACTACAGGACTACTACCTACTATAGGACTACTAACTACTATAGGATTACTATATGACTACTACCTACTATAGGACTACTACCTACTATAGGACTACTATAGGAATACTACTTACTATAGGACTACTACTTACTATAGGACTACTACCTACTACAGGACGACTATAGGACTACTACCTACTATATGACTACTACCTACAATAGGACTACTATAGGACTACTACCTACTATAGGACTACTACCTACTATAGGACTACTGCCAACTATAGGACTACGACTTCCTATAGGACTACTACCTACTATAGGACTACTATAGGACTAATACCTACTATAGGACTACTACCTACTATAGGACTACTACTTACTATAGGACTACTACCTACTATAGGACTACTATAGGACTACTACCTACTATAGGACTACTACCTACAATAGGACTACTATAGGACTACTACCTACTATAGGACTACTACCTACTATAGGACTACTGCCAACTATAGGACTACGACTTCCTATAGGACTACTACCAACTATAGGACTACTATAGGACTAATACCTACTATAGGACTACTACCTACTATATGACTACTACCTACAATAGGACTACTATAGGACTACTACCTACTATAGGACTACTACCTACTATAGGACTACGATAGGACTACTACCTACTATAGTACTACTACCAACTATAGGACTACTACCTACTATAGGACTACTACCTACTATAGGACTAATACAGAACTACTACCTACTATAGGACTACTACCTGCTATAGGACGACTGTAGGACTACTACCTACTATAGGACTACTATAGGACTACTACCTACTAAAGGACTACTACCTACAATAGGACTACTACCTGCTATAGGACTACTACCTACTATAGGACTACTACAGGACTACTACCTACTATAGGACTACTAACTACTATAGGATTACTATATGACTACTACCTACTATAGGACTACTACCTACTATAGGACTACTATAGGAATACTACTTACTATAGGACTACTACTTACTATAGGACTACTACCTACTACAGGACGACTATAGGACTACTACCTACTATATGACTACTACCTACAATAGGACTACTATAGGACTACTACCTACTATAGGACTACTACGTACTATAGGACTACTACCTACTATAGGACTACTACCTACTATAGGACTACTATAGGACTACTACCTACTATAGTACTACTACCAACTATAGGACTACTACCTACTATAGGACTACTACCTACTATAGGACTAATACAGAACTACTACCTACTATAGGACTACTACCTGCTATAGGACTACTGTAGGACTACTACCTACTATAGGACTACTATAGTACTACTACCAACTATAGGACTACTACCTACTTTAGGACCACTACCTGCTATAGGACTACTATAGGACTACTATAGGACAACTATAGGACTACTATAGGACTACTACCTACTATAGGACTACTACCTCCTATAGGACTACTATAGGACTACTACCTACTATAGGACTACTACCTACTATAGGACTACTATAGGACTACTACCTACTGTCGGACTACTACCTACTATAGGACTAATATAGGAATACTACCTACTATAGGACTAATATAGGACTACTACCTACCATAGCACTACTATAGGACTACTACCTACTGTAGGACTACTACCTACTAAAGGACTACTACCTACAATAGGACTACTACCTGCTATAGGACTACTACCTACTATAGGACTACTACAGGACTACTACCTACTATAGGACTACTACCTACTATAGGACTACTACCTACAATAGGACTACTATAGGACTACTACCTACTATAGGACTACTACCTACTATAGGACTACTACCTACTATAGGACTACTACCTACTATAGGACTACTATAGGACTACTACCTACTATAGGACTACTACCAACTATAGGACTACTACCTACTATAGGACTAATACCTACTATAGGACTACTACCTACTATATGACTACTACCTACAATAGGACTACTATAGGACTACTACCTACTATAGGACTACTACCTACTATAGGACTACGATAGGACTACTACCTACTATAGGACTACTACCTCTATAGGACTACTATAGGACTACTACCTACTATAGGACTACTACCTACTATAGGACTACTATAGGACTACTACCTACTATAGGACTACTACCTACTATAGGACTACTATAGGACTACTACCTACTATAGGACTAATATAGGACTACTACCTACTATAGCACTACTATAGGACTACTACCTACTGTAGGACTACTACCTACTAAAGGACTACTACCTACAATAGGACTACTACCTGCTATAGGACTACTACCTACTATAGGACTACTACAGGACTACTACCTACTATAGGACTACTAACTACTATAGGATTACTATATGACTACTACCTACTATAGGACTACTACCTACTATAGGACTACTATAGGAATACTACTTACTATAGGACTACTACTTACTATAGGACTACTACCTACTACAGGACGACTATAGGACTACTACCTACTATATGACTACTACCTACAATAGGACTACTATAGGACTACTACCTACTATAGGACTACTACCTACTATAGGACTACTGCCAACTATAGGACTACGACTTCCTATAGGACTACTACCTACTATAGGACTACTATAGGACTAATACCTACTATAGGACTACTACCTACTATAGGACTACTACTTACTATAGGACTACTACCTACTATAGGACTACTATAGGACTACTACCTACTATAGGACTACTACCTACAATAGGACTACTATAGGACTACTACCTACTATAGGACTACTACCTACTATAGGACTACTGCCAACTATAGGACTACGACTTCCTATAGGACTACTACCAACTATAGGACTACTATAGGACTAATACCTACTATAGGACTACTACCTACTATATGACTACTACCTACAATAGGACTACTATAGGACTACTACCTACTATAGGACTACTACCTACTATAGGACTACGATAGGACTACTACCTACTATAGTACTACTACCAACTATAGGACTACTACCTACTATAGGACTACTACCTACTATAGGACTAATACAGAACTACTACCTACTATAGGACTACTACCTGCTATAGGACTACTGTAGGACTACTACCTACTATAGGACTACTATAGGACTACTACCTACTATAGGACTACTACCTACTTTAGGACCACTACCTGCTATAGGACTACTATAGGACTACTACCTACTATAGGACTAACTATAGGACTACTATAGGACTACTACCTACTATAGGACTACTACCTCCTATAGGACTACTATAGGACTACTACCTACTATAGGACTACTACCTACTATAGGACTACTATAGGACTACTACCTACTGTCGGACTACTACCTACTATAGGACTACTATAGGACTACTACCTACTATAGGACTAATATAGGACTACTACCTACTATAGCACTACTACTAGGACTACTACCTACTGTAGGACTACTACCTACTATAGGAAGGACTACTACCTACTAAAGGACTACTACCTACAATAGGACTACTACCTGCTATAGGACTACTACCTACTATAGGACTACTACAGGACTACTACCTACTATAGGACTACTAACGACTATAGGATTACTATATGACTACTACCTACTATAGGACTACTACCTACTATAGGACTACTATAGGAATACTACTTACTATAGGACTACTACTTACTATAGGACTACTACCTACTACAGGACGACTATAGGACTACTACCTACTATATGACTACTACCTACAATAGGACTACTATAGGACTACTACCTACTATAGGACTACTACCTACTATAGGACTACTGCCAACTATAGGACTACGACTTCCTATAGGACTACTACCTACTATAGGACTACTATAGGACTAATACCTACTATAGGACTACTACCTACTATAGGACTACTACTTACTATAGGACTACTACCTACTATAGGACTACTATAAGACTACTACCTACTATAGGACTACTACCAACTATAGGACTCCTACCTACTATAGGACTACTACCTACGATAGGACTAATACAGAACTACTACCTACTATAGGACTAATACCTGCTATAGGACTACTATAGGACTACTACCTACTATAGGACTACTATAGGACTACTACCTACTATAGGACTACTACCTACTTTAGGACCACTACCTGCTATAGGACTACTATAGGACTACTATAGGACAACTATAGGACTACTATAGGACTACTACCTACTATAGGACTACTACCTCCTATAGGACTACTATATGACTACTACCTACTATAGGACTACTATAGGACTACTACCTTCTATAGGACTAATATAGGACTACTACCTACTATAGGACTACTATAGGACTACTACCTACTGTAGGACTACTACCTACTATAGGACTACTATAGGACTACTACCTACTATAGGACTACTACCTACTACAGGACTACTACCTGCTATAGGACTACTACCTACTATAGGACTACTGTAGGACTACTACCTACTAAAGGACTACTACCTACAATAGGACTACTACCTGCTATATGACTACTACCTACTATAGGACTACTACAGGACTACTACCTACTATAGGACTACTATCTACTATAGGATTACTATATGACTACTACCTACTATAGGACTACTACCTACTATAGGACTACTATAGGAATACTACTTACTATAGGACTACTACTTACTATAGGACTACTACCTACTAAAGGGACTACTATAGGACTACTACCTACTATAGGACTACTATATGACTACTACCTACTATAAGACTACTACCAATGACAGGACTACTACCAACTATTGGACTACTACCTACTATAGGACTACTATAGGACTATTACCTACTATAGGACTACTAAAGGACTACTACCAACTACATGACAACTACCTACTATAGGACTACTACCTACTGTAGGACTACTGCCAACTATAGGACTACTACTTACTATAGGACTACTACCTACTATAGGACTACTATAGGACTAATACCTACTATAGGACTACTACCTACTATAGGATTACTACTTACTATAGGACTACTACCTACTATAGGAGTACTATAGGACTACTACCTACAATAGGACTACTACCAACTACAGGACTACTACCAACTATAGGACTACTACCTACTATAGGACTACTATAGGACTACTACCTTTTATAGGAAGACTATAGGACTACTACCAACTACAGGACTACTACCAACTATAGTACTACTACAGGACTACTACCTACAATAGGACTACTATAGGACTACTACCTACTATAGGATTACTATAGGACTACTACCAACTACAGGACTACTACCAACTATAGTACTACTATAGGACTAGTACCTACTATAGAATTTCTATAGGACTACTTTCAACTACAGGACTACTACCAACTACAGGACTAGTACCAACTATAGGACTACTACCAACTATAGGACTACTACTTACTATAGGACTACTACCTGCTATAGGACTACTACCTGCTATAGGACTACTACAGGACTACTACCTACTATAGGACTACTACCTGCTATAGGACTACTACCTACTTTAGGACTACTGTAGGACTACTACCTACTAAAGGACTACTACCTACAATAGGACTACTACCTACTATAGGACTACTACAGGACTACTACCTACTATAGGACTACCAACTACAATAGGATTACTATATGACTACTACCTACTATAGGACTACTACCTACTATAGGACTACTATAGGAATACTACTTACTATAGGACTACTACTTACTATAGGACTACTACCTACTACAGGACGACTATAGGACTACTACCTACTATAGGACTACTATAGGACTACTACCTACTATAGTACTACTACCAACTATAGGACTACTACCTACTATAGGACTACTACCTACTATAGGACTAATACAGAACTACTACCTACTATAGGACTACTACCTGCTATAGGACTACTATAGGACTACTACCTACTATAGGACTACTACCTACTATAGGACTACTACCTACTATAGGACTACTGCCAACTATAGGAATACGACTTCCTATAGGACTACTACCTACTATAGGACTACTATAGGACTAATACCTACTATAGGACTACTACCTACTATAGGACTACTACTTACTATAGGACTACTACCTACTATAGGACTACTATAGGACTACTACCTACTATAGGACTACTACCAACTATAGGACTCCTACCTACTAGAGGACTACTACCTACGATAGGACTAATACAGAACTACTACCTACTATAGGACTACTACCTGCTATAGGACTACTATAGGACCACTACCTACTATAGGACTACTATAGGACTACTACCTACTATAGGACTACTACCTACTTTAGGACCACTACCTGCTATAGGACTACTATAGTACTACTATAGGACAGCTATAGGACTACTACAGGACTACTACCTACTATAGGACTACTACCTCCTATAGGACTACTATATGACTACTACCTACTATAGGACTACTATAGGACTACTACCTACTATAGGACTAATATAGGACTACTACCTACTATAGGACTACTATAGGACTACTACCTACTATAGGACTACTACCTACTACAGGACTACTACCTGCTATAGGATTACTACCTACTATAGGACTACTGTAGGACTCCTACCTACTAAAGGACTACTACCTACAATAGGACTACTACCTGCTATATGACTACTACCTACTATAGGACTACTACAGGACTACTACCTGCTATAGGACTACTAACTACTATAGGATTACTATATGACTACTACCTACTATAGGACTACTATAGGACTACTACCTACTATAAGACTACTACCAATGACAGGACTACTACCTACTATAGGACTACTGCCAACTATAGGACTACGACTTCCTATAGGACTACTACCTACTATAGGACTACTATAGGACTATTACCTAATATAGGACTACTAAAGGACTCCTACCAACTACATGACAACTACCTACTATAGGACTACTACCTACTGTAGGACTACTATAGGACTACTACCAACTATAGGACTACTATAGGACTACTACCAACTATAGGACTACTATAGGACTAATACCAATTACAGGACTACTATCAACTATAGGACTACTACCTACTATAGGAGTACTATAGGACACTAAAGGACTACTACCTACTATAGGACTACTGCCAACTATAGGACTACTACCTACTATAGGACTACTATAGGACTAATACCTACTATAGGACTACTACGTACTATAGGACTACTACTTACTATAGGACTACTACCTACTATAGGAGTACTATAGGACTACTACCTACAATAGGACTACTACCAACTACAGGACTACTACCAACTATAGGACTACTACCTACTATAGGACTAATACCTTTTATAGGAAGACTATAGGACTACTACCAACTACAGGACTACTACCAACTATAGTACTACTACAGGACTACTACCTACAATAGGACTACTATAGGACTACTACCTACTATAGGATTACTATAGGACTACTACCAACTACAGGACTACTACCAACTATAGTACTACTATAGGACTAGTACCTACTATAGAATTTCTATAGGACTACTTTCAACTACAGGACTACTACCAACTACAGGACTACTACCAACTATAGGACTACTACCAACTATAGGACTACTACTTACTATAGGACTACTACCTGCTATAGGACTACTACAGGACTACTACCAACTATAGGACTACTATCTACTATAGGACTACTATAGGACTACTACTTACTATAGGACTACTACCTACTATAGGACTACTATAGGACTACTACCTACTATATGACTACTACAAAGTATAGGACTACTACCTACTATAGGACTACTATATGACTACTACCAACTACAGGACTACTACCTACTATAGGACTACTACCAACTATAGGACTACTCCATACTATAGGACTACTACCAACTATAGGACTACTACCTACGATAGGACTACTACTTACTATAGGACTACTATAGGACTACTACTTACTGTAGGACTACTATAGGACTACTATATGACTACTATATGACTACTACCTACTATAGGATTACTATAGGACTACTACCTTTTATAGGAAGACTATAGGACTACTACCAACTACAGGACTACTACCAACTATTGGACTACTACCTACTATAGGACTACTATAGGACTACTACCAACTATAGGACTACTATAGGACTAATACCAACTACAGGACTACCACCAACTATAGGACTACTACCAACTATAGGACTACTACCTACTATAGGACTACTATAGGACTACTACCAACTATAGGACTACTATAGGACTACTACCTACTATAGGACTACTATAGGACTACTACCTACTATATGACTACTACAAAGTATAGGACTACTACCTACTATAGGACTACTATATGACTACTACCAACTACAGGACTACTACCTACTATAGGACTACTACCAACTATAGGACTACTACCTACTATAGGACTACTACCAACTATAGGACTACTACCTACAATAGGACTACTACTTACTATAGGATTACTATAGGACTACTACTTACTGTAGGACTACTATAGGACTACTATAGGACTACTATAGGACTACTACCTACTATAGGATTACTATAGGACTACTACCTTTTATAGGAAGACTATAGGACTACTACCAACTACAGGACTACTACCAACTATTGGACTACTACCTACTATAAGACTACTATAGGACTACTACCAACTATAGGACTACTATAGGACTAATACCAACTACAGGACTACCACCAACTATAGGACTACTACCTACTATAGGACTACTACCTACTATAGGACTACTATAGCCTCTATGGGCGTACGTAACAGCCACTTGCAGCCTGTGGCGCGATTTTCAAAACCTAAAAATCCTATTACTTCAATTTCTCAAACATATGACTATTTTACAGCTATTTAAAGACAAGACTCTCGTTAATCTAACCACACTGTCCGATTTCAAAAAGGCTTTACAACGAAAGCAAAACATTAGATTATGTCAGCAGAGTACCAAGCCAGAAATAATCAGACACCCATTTTTCAAGCCAGCATATAATGTCACCAAAACCCAGAAGACAGCTAAATGCAGCACTCACCTTTGATGATCTTCATCAGATGACAACCCTAGGACATTATGTTATACAATACATGCATGTTTTGTTCAATCAAGTTCATATTTATATCAAAAACCAGCTTTTTACATTAGCATGTGACGTTCAGAACTAGCATACCCCCCACAAACTTCAGGGTAATTCGCTAACATTTTAATAAATTACTCACGATAAACGTTCACAAAAAGCATAACAATTATTTTAAGAATTATAGATACAGACCTCCTCTATGCACTCGATATGTCCGATTTTAAAATAGCTTTTTGGTGAAAGCACATTTTGCAATATTCTAAGTACATAGGCCAGGCATCACGGGCTCGCTATTTAGACACCCGGCAAGTTTAGCACTCACCATAATCATATTTACTATTATAAAAGTTTGATTACCTTTTGTTGTCTTCGTCAGAATGCACTCCCAGGACTGCTACTTCAATAACAAATGTTGGTTTGGTCCAAAATAATCCATCGTTATATCCGAATAGCGGCGTTTTGTTCGTGCGTTCCAGACACTATCCGAAATGGTAAAGAAGTGTCGCACGCATGGCTCAATTCGTGACAATAAAATTCTAAATATTCCATTACCGTACTTCCAAGCATGTCAACCGCTGTTTAAAATCAATTTTTGCGCCATTTTTCTCGTAGAAAAGCGATAATATTCCGACAGGGAATCTCCTTTTCGGCAAACAGAGGAAAGAATCACAAAGGCGGGGGCGGTCGGGTCACGCGCATAAGCCCAGAGTGCCTTGATCGGCCACTTGAGAAAGGCGATAATGTGTTTCAGCCTGGGGCTGGAATGACGACATTCTGTTTTTTCCCGGGCTCTGAGAGCCTATGGAAGACGTGGGAAGTGTCACGTTAGAGCAGAGATCCTTAGTAAAAGATAGAGATGGAAAAGAAGTTCAAGAAATGGTCAGACAGGCCACTTCCTGTAAAGGAATCTCTCAGGTTTTGACCTGCCATTTGAGTTCTGTTATACTCACAGACACCATTCAAACAGTTTTAGAAACTTTAGGGTGTTTTCTATCCATATGTAATAAGTATATGCATATTCTAGTTACTGGGTAGGAGTGGTAACCAGATTAAATCGGGTATGTTTTTTATCCAGCCGTGTCAATACTGCCCCCTAGCCCTAACAGGATAGGACTACTACCTACTATATGACTACTAAAGGACTACTACCAACTACAGGACTACCACCAACTATAGGACTACCATCTACTATAGGAGTACTATAATACACTATAGGACTACTACCTACTATAGGACTACTGCCAACTATAGGACTACGACTTCCTATTGGACTACTATCTACTATAGGACTACTATAGGACTAATACCTACTATAGGACTACTACCTACTATAGGACTACTATTTACTATAGGACTACTACCTACTATAGGAGTACTATAGGACTACTACCTTCAATATGACTACTACCAACTACAGGACTACTACCAACTATAGGACTACTACCTACTATAGGACTACTATAGGACTACTATAGGACTACTACCTACTATAGGATTACTATAGGACTAATACCAACTATAGGACTGCTATAGGACTAATACCAACTACAGGACTACTACCAACTATAGGACTACTACCTACTATAGGACTACTATAGGACTACTACCAACTATAGGACTACTATAGGACTAATACCAACTACAGGACTACTACCAACTATTGGACTACTACCTACTATAGGACTACTATAGGACTACTACCAACTATAGGACTACTAAAGGACTAATACCAACTACAGGACTACTACCAACTATAGGACTACTACCTACTATAGGAGTACTATAGGACACTAAAGGACTACTACCTACTATAGGACTACTGCCAACTATAGGACTACTACTTACTATAGGACTACTACCTACTATAGGACTACTATAGGACTAATACCTACTATAGGACTACTACCTACTATAGGACTACTACTTACTATAGGACTACTACCTACTATAGGAGTACTATAGGACTACTACCTACAATAGGACTACTACCAACTACAGGACTACTACCAACTATAGGACTACTACCTACTATAGGACTACTATAGGACTACTACCTTTTATAGGAAAACTATAGGACTACTACAAACTACAGGACTACTACCAACTATAGTACTACTACAGGACTACTACCTACAATAGGACTACTATAGGACTACTACCTACTATAGGATCACTATAGGACTACTACCAACTACAGGACTACTACCAACTATAGTACTACTATAGGACTAGTACCTACTATAGAATTTCTATAGGACTACTTTCAACTACAGGACTACTACCAGCTACAGGACTACTACCAACTATAGGACTACTACCAACTATAGGACTACTACTTACTATAGGACTACTACCTGCTATAGGACTACTACAGGACTACTACCAACTATAGGACTACTACCCACTATAGGACTACTATAGGACTACTACTTACTATAGGACTACTACCTACTATAGGACTACTATAGGACTACTACCTACTATATGACTACTACAAAGTATAGGACTACTACCTACTATAGGACTACTATATGACTACTACCAACTACAGGACTACTACCTACTATAGGACTACTACCAACTATAGGACTACTACCAACTATAGGACTACTACCTACTATAGGACTACTACCAACTATAGGACTACTACCTACTATTGGACTACTACTTACTATAGGACTACTATAGGACTACTACTTACTGTAGGACTACTATAGGACTACTATAGGACTACTATAGGACTACTACCTACTATAGGATTACTATAGGACAACTACCTTTTATAGGAAGACTATAGGACTACTACCAACTACAGGTCTACTACCAACTATTGGACTACTACCTACTATAGGACTACTATAGGATTACTACCAACTATAGGACTACTATAGGACTAATACCAACTACAGGACTACCACCAACTATAGGACTACTACCTACTATAGGACTACTACCTACTATAGGACTACTATAGGACTACTACCTACTATAGGACTACTATAGGACTACTACCAACTATAGGACTACTACCTACTATAGGATTACTATAGGACAACTACCTTTTATAGGAAGACTATAGGACTACTACCAACTACAGGACTACTACCAACTATTGGACTACTACCTACTATAGGACTACTATAGGATTACTACCAACTATAGGACTACTATAGGACTAATACCAACTACAGGACTACTACCAACTATAGGACTACTACCTACTATAGGACTACTACCTACTATAGGACTACTACCTACTACAGGATTACTATAGGACTACTACCTACTATAGGACTACTACCTACTACAGGACTAGTACCCACTATAGGACTACTACCTACTATAGGACTACTATAGGACTACTACATTTACATTACATTTAAGTCATTTAGCAGACGCTCTTATCCAGAGCGACTTACAAATTGGTGCATTCACCTTTATGATATCCAGTGGAACAACCACTTTACAATAATGCATCTAAATCTTTTAAGGGGGAAGGGGGGGGGGGGGGGGGGTTAGAAGGATTACTTTATCCTATCCTAGGTATTCCTTAAAGAGGTGGGGTTTCAGGTGTCTCCTGAAGGTGGTGATTGACTCCGCTGTCCTGGCGTCGTGAGGGAGCTTGTTCCATCATTGGGGTGCCAGAGCAGCGAACAGTTTTGACTGGGCTGAGTGGGAACTGTGCTTCCTCAGAGGTAGGGAGGCGAGCAGGCCAGAGGTGGTTGAACGCAGTGCCCTTGTTTGGGTGTAGGGCCTAATCGACTATAGGACTACTAAAGGACTATTACCAACTATAGGACTTCTACCAACTACAGGACTACTACCAACTATAGGACTACTACCTACTATAGGACTACTATAGGACTACTACTTACTATAGGACTACTATAGGACTACTACTTACTATAGGACTACTATAGGACTACTACCTACTATAGGACTACTATAGGACTACTACCTACTATAGGACTACTACAGGACTACTACCTAATATAGGACAACTACCTACTATAGGACTACTACCTACTATAGGACTACTATAGGACTACTACCTACTATAGGACTACTATAGGACTACTACCTACTATAGGACTACTACCTACTACAGGACTACTATAGGACTACTAGCTACTATAGGACTACTACCTACTACAGGACTACTACAGGACTACTACCCACTATAGGACTACTACCTAGTATAGGACTACTATAGGACTACTATAGGACTACTACCTACTATAGGACTACTAACTACTATAGGACTACTATAGGACTACTACCGACTATAGGACTACTACAGGACTACTACCAACTATAGGACTACTACCGACTATAGGACTACTACCAAATATAGGACTACTACCAACTATAGGACTACTACTTACTATAGGACTACTACCTGCTATAGGACTACTATAGGACTACCACCAACTATAGGACTACTACCTACTAAAGGACTACTATAGGACTACTACTTACTATAGGACTACTATAACACTACTACCAACTACAGGACTATTACCAACTATAGAACTACTACCTACTATAGGACTACTATAGGACTACTATAGGACTACTACCTACTATAGGACTACTAACAACTATAGGACTACTATAGGACTACTACTTACTATAGGACTACTACCTACTATAGGACTACTATAGGACTACTACCTACTATATGACTACTACAAAGTATAGGACTACTACCTACTATAGGACTACTATATGACTACTACCAACTACAGGACTACTACCTACTATAGGACTACTACCAACTATAGGACTACTACCAACTATAGGACTACTACCAACTATAGGACTACTACCTACGATAGGACTACTACTTACTATAGGACTACTATAGGACTACTACTTACTGTAGGACTACTATAGGACTACTATAGGACTACTATAGGACTACTACCTACTATAGGATTACTATAGGACAACTACCTTTTATAGGAAGACTATAGGACTACTACCAACTACAGGACTACTACCAACTATTGGACTACTACCTACTATAGGACTACTTTAGGATTACTACCAACTATAGGACTACTATAGGACTAATACCAACTACAGGACTACTACCAACTATAGGACTACTACCTACTATAGGACTACTACCTACTATAGGACTACTACCTACTACAGGATTACTATAGGACTACTACCTACTATAGGACTACTACCTACTACAGGACTAGTACCCACTATAGGACTACTACCTACTATAGGACTACTATAGGACTACTACATTTACATTACATTTAAGTCATTTAGCAGACGCTCTTATCCAGAGCGACTTACAAATTGGTGCATTCACCTTTATGATATCCAGTGGAACAACCACTTTACAATAATGCATCTAAATCTTTTAAGGGGGAAGGGGGGGGGGGGGGGGGGTTAGAAGGATTACTTTATCCTATCCTAGGTATTCCTTAAAGAGGTGGGGTTTCAGGTGTCTCCTGAAGGTGGTGATTGACTCCGCTGTCCTGGCGTCGTGAGGGAGCTTGTTCCATCATTGGGGTGCCAGAGCAGCGAACAGTTTTGACTGGGCTGAGTGGGAACTGTGCTTCCTCAGAGGTAGGGAGGCGAGCAGGCCAGAGGTGGTTGAACGCAGTGCCCTTGTTTGGGTGTAGGGCCTAATCGACTATAGGACTACTAAAGGACTATTACCAACTATAGGACTTCTACCAACTACAGGACTACTACCAACTATAGGACTACTACCTACTATAGGACTACTATAGGACTACTACTTACTATAGGACTACTATAGGACTACTACCTACTATAGGACTACTATAGGACTACTACCTACTATAGGACTACTACAGGACTACTACCTAATATAGGACAACTACCTACTATAGGACTACTACCTACTATAGGACTACTATAGGACTACTACCTACTATAGGACTACTATAGGACTACTACCTACTATAGGACTACTACCTACTACAGGACTACTATAGGACTACTAGCTACTATAGGACTACTACCTACTACAGGACTACTACAGGACTACTACCCACTATAGGACTACTACCTAGTATAGGACTACTATAGGACTACTATAGGACTACTACCTACTATAGGACTACTAACTACTATAGGACTACTATAGGACTACTACCGACTATAGGACTACTACAGGACTACTACCAACTATAGGACTACTACCGACTATAGGACTACTACCAAATATAGGACTACTACCAACTATAGGACTACTACTTACTATAGGACTACTACCTGCTATAGGACTACTATAGGACTACCACCAACTATAGGACTACTACCTACTAAAGGACTACTATAGGACTACTACTTACTATAGGACTACTATAGGACTACTACCAACTACAGGACTATTACCAACTATAGAACTACTACCTACTATAGGACGACTATAGGACTACTACCTACTATAGGACTACTAACAACTATAGGACTACTATAGGACTAGTACCTACTATAGGACTACTATAGGACTACTACCAACTACAGGACTACTACCTACTATAGGACTACTACCAACTATAGGACTACTACCAACTATAGGACTACTACCTACTATAGGACTACTACCAACTATAGGACTACTACCTACGATAGGACTACTACTTACTATAGGACTACTATAGGACTACTACTTACTGTAGGACTACTATAGGACTACTATAGGACTACTATAGGACTACTACCTACTATAGGATTACTATAGGACAACTACCTTTTATAGGAAGACTATAGGACTACTACCTACTATAGGACTACTATAGGACTACTACCTACTATAGGACTACTACCTACTACAGGACTACTATAGGACTACTAGCTACTATAGGACTACTACCTACTACAGGACTACTACAGGACTACTACCCACTATAGGACTACTACCTAGTATAGGACTACTATAGGACTACTATAGGACTACTACCTACTATAGGACTACTAACTACTATAGGACTACTATAGGACTACTACCGACTATAGGACTACTACAGGACTACTACCAACTATAGGACTACTACCGACTATAGGACTACTACCAAATATAGGACTACTACCAACTATAGGACTACTACTTACTATAGGACTACTACCTGCTATAGGACTACTATAGGACTACCACCAACTATAGGACTACTACCTACTAAAGGACTACTATAGGACTACCACTTACTATAGGACTACTATAGGACTACTACCAACTACAGGACTATTACCAACTATAGAACTACTACCTACTATAGGACTACTATAGGACTACTACCTACTATAGGACTACTAACAACTATAGGACTACTATAGGACTACTACTTACTATAGGACTACTACCTACTATAGGACTACTATAGGACTACTACCTACTATATGACTACTACAAAGTATAGGACTACTACCTACTATAGGACTACTATATGACTACTACCAACTACAGGACTACTACCTACTATAGGACTACTACCAACTATAGGACTACTACCAACTATAGGACTACTACCTACTATAGGACTACTACCAACTATAGGACTACTACCTACGATAGGACTACTACTTACTATAGGACTACTATAGGACTACTACTTACTGTAGGACTACTATAGGACTACTATAGGACTACTATAGGACTACTACCTACTATAGGATTACTATAGGACAACTACCTTTTATAGGAAGACTATAGGACTACTACCAACTACAGGACTACTACCAACTATTGGACTACTACCTACTATAGGACTACTATAGGATTACTACCAACTATAGGACTACTATAGGACTAATACCAACTACAGGACTACTACCAACTATAGGACTACTACCTACTATAGGACTACTACCTACTATAGGACTACTATAGGACTACTACTTACTATAGGACTACTACCTACTACAGGACTACTATAGGACTACTAGCTACTATAGGACTACTACCTACTACAGGACTACTACAGGACTACTACCCACTATAGGACTACTACCTACTATAGGACTACTATAGGACTACTACCAACTATCGGACTACTATAGGACTACTACCTACTATAGGACTACAACCAACTATAGGACTACTACCTACTATAGGACTACTATAGGACTACTACCTACTATAGGACTACTACCAACTATAGGACTACTACCTACTATAGGACTACTATAGGACTACTACCAATTACAGGACTACTATCTACTGTAGGACTACTAACAACTATAGGACTACTACCTACTATAGGACTACTATAGGACTCCTACCAATTACAGGACTACTACCTACTGTAGGACTACTACCAACTATAGGACTACTACCTACTATAGGACTACTATAGGACTACTACCTACTATAGGACTACTATAGGACTACTACTTACTATAGGACTACTATAGGACTACTACCAACTACAGGACTATTACCAACTATAGAACTACTACCTACTATAGGACTACTATAGGACTACTACCTACTATAGGACTACTAACAACTATAGGACTACTACCTACTATAGGACTACTACCAATTACAGGACTACTACCTACTGTAGGACTACTACCAACTATAGGACTACTACCTACTATAGGACTACTACCTACTATAGGACTACTAACTACTATAGGACTACTATAGGACTACTACCGACTATAGGACTACTACAGGACTACTACTAACTATAGGACTACTACCAACTATAGGACCACTACCAACTATAGGACTACTACTTACTATAGGACTACTACCTGCTATAGGACTACTATAGGACTACCACCACCTATAGGACTACTACCTACTAAAGGACTACTATAGGACTACTACTTACTATAGGACTACTATAGGACTACTACCAACTACAGGACTACTACCAACTATAGAACTACTACCTACTATAGGACTACTATAGGACTACTATAGGACTACTACCTACTATAGGACTACTAATAACTATAGGACTACTACCTACTATAGGACTACTATAGGACTACTACCAATTACAGGACTACTACCTACTGTAGGACTACTACCAACTATAGGACTACTACCTACTATAGGACTACAGTAGGACTACTACCTACTATAGGACTACTACCTACTTTAGGACTACTATAGGACTCCTACCAACTATCGGACTACTATAGGACTACTACCTACTATAGGACTACAACCAACTATAGGACTACTACCTACTATAGGACTACTATAGGACTACTACCTACTATAGGACTACTACCAACTATAGGACTACTACCTACTTTAGGACTACTACCTACTATAGGACTACTACGTTCTATAGGACTACTATAGAACTACTATAGGACTACAACCTACTATAGGACTACTACTTACTATAGGACTACTATAGGACTCCTACCAACTATAGGACTACTACCTACTATAGGACTACTATAGGACTACTACTTACTATAGGACTACTATAGGACTACTACCTACTATAGGACTACTACCTACTATAGGACTACTACCTACTATAGGACTACTACAGGACTACTACCTAATATAAAACTACTACCTACTATAGGACTACTACCTACTATAGGACTACTACCTACTATAGGACTACTATAGGACTACTACCTACTAAAGGACTACTATAGGACTACTACCTACTATAGGACTACTATAGGACTACTATAGGACTACAGGACTACTATAGGACTACTACCTACTATAGGACTACTACCTACTACAGGACTACTATAGGACTACTAGCTACTATAGGACTACTACAGGACTACTACAGGACTACTACCCACTATAGGACTACTACCTACTATAGGACTACTATAGGACTACTATAGGACTACTACCTACTATAGGACTACTAACTACTATAGGACTACTATAGGACTACTACCGACTATAGGACTACTACAGGACTACTACCAAGTATAGGACTACTACCAACTATAGGACTACTACCAACTATAGGACTACTACTTACTATAGGACTACTACCTGCTATAGGACTACTATAGGACTACCACCAACTATAGGACTACTACCTACTAAAGGACTACTATAGGACTACTACTTACTATAGGACTACTGTAGGACTACTACCAACTACAGGACTACTACCAACTATAGGACTACTACCTACTATAGGACTACTATAGGACTACTGTAGGACTACTACCTACTATAGGACTACTAACAACTATAGAACTACTACCTACTATAGGACTACTATAGGACTACTACCAATTACAGGACTACTATCTACTGTAGGACTACTAACAACTATAGGACTACTACCTACTATAGGACTACTATAGGACTCCTACCAATTACAGGACTACTACCTACTGTAGGACTACTACCAACTATAGGACTACTACCTACTATAGGACTACTATAGGACTACTACCTACTATAGGACTACTACCAACTATAGGACTACTACCAACTATCGGACTACTATAGGACTACTACCTACTATAGGACTACTACCAACTATAGGACTACTACCTACTACAGGACTACTACCTACTATAGGACTACTATAGGACTACTACCTACTATAGGACTACTATAGGACTACTACCTACTAAAGGACTACTTCCTACTATAGGACTACTACCTACTTTAGGACTACTACCTACTATAGGACTACTACGTTCTATAGGACTACTATAGAACTACTATAGGACTACAACCTACTATAGGACTACTACTTACTATAGGACTACTATAGGACTACTACCAACTATAGGACTACTACCTACTATCGGACTACTATAGGACTACTACTTACTATAGGACTACTATTGGACTACTACCAACTACAGGACTACTACCAACTATAGGACTACTACCAACTATAGGACTACTATAGGACTACAACCTACTATAGGACTACTACCTACTATAGGACTACTACCAACTATAGGACTACTACCTACTATAGGACTACTACCTACTATAGGACTACTATAGGACTACTACCTACTATAGGACTACTACCTACTATAGGACTACTACCAACTATAGGACTACTATAGGACTACTATAGGACTACTACCTACTATAGGACTACTACCAACTATAGGACTACTACCTACTATAGGACTACTATAGGACTACTACCTACTATAGGACTACTACCAACTATAGGACTACTACCTACTTTAGGACTACTACCTACTATAGGACTACTACGTTCTATAGGACTACTATAGAACTACTATAGGACTACAACCTACTATAGGACTACTACTTACTATAGGACTTCTATAGGACTCCTACCAACTATAGGACTACTACCTACTATAGGACTACTATAGGACTACTACTTACTATAGGACTACTATAGGACTACTACCTACTATAGGACTACTACCTACTATAGAACTACTACCTACTATAGGACTACTACAGGACTACTACCTAATATAAAACTACTACCTACTATAGGACTACTACCTACTATAGGACTACTACCTACTATAGGACTACTATAGGACTACTACCTACTAAAGGACTACTATAGGACTACTACCTACTATAGGACTACTATAGGACTACTATAGGACTACAGGACTACTATAGGACTACTACCTACTATAGGACTACTACCTACTACAGGACTACTATAGGACTACTAGCTACTATAGGACTACTACAGGACTACTACAGGACTACTACCCACTATAGGACTACTACCTACTATAGGACTACTATAGGACTACTATAGGACTACTACCTACTATAGGACTACTAACTACTATAGGACTACTATAGGACTACTACCGACTATAGGACTACTACAGGACTACTACCAACTATAGGACTACTACCAACTATAGGACTACTACCAACTATAGGACTACTACTTACTATAGGACTACTACCTGCTATAGGACTACTATAGGACTACCACCAACTATAGGACTACAACCTACTAAAGGACTACTATAGGACTACTACTTACTATAGGACTACTGTAGGACTACTACCAACTACAGGACTACTACCAACTATAGGACTACTACCTACTATAGGACTACTATAGGACTACTGTAGGACTACTACCTACTATAGGACTACTAACAACTATAGAACTACTACCTACTATAGGACTACTATAGGACTACTACCAATTACAGGACTACTATCTACTGTAGGACTACTAACAACTATAGGACTACTACCTACTATAGGACTACTATAGGACTCCTACCAATTACAGGACTACTACCTACTGTAGGACAACTACCAACTATAGGACTACTACCTACTATAGGACTACTATAGGACTACTACCTACTATAGGACTACTACCAACTATAGGACTACTACCACTACGGCCTACCTCGAGGACTACTGGACTACTACCTACTAGGACTACTATAGGACTACTACCTACTATAGGACTACTTCCAACTATAGGACTACTACCTACTTTAGGACTACTACCTACTATAGGACTACTACGTTCTATAGGACTACTATAGAACTACTATAGGACTACAACCTACTATAGGACTACTACTTACTATAGGACTACTATAGGACTACTACCAACTATAGGACTACTACCTACTATCGGACTACTATAGGACTACTACTTACTATAGGACTACTATTGGACTACTACCAACTACAGGACTACTACCAACTATAGGACTACTACCAACTATAGGACTACTATAGGACTACAACCTACTATAGGACTACTACCTACTATAGGACTACTACCAACTATAGGACTACTACCTACTATAGGACTACTACCTACTATAGGACTACTATAGGACTACTACCTACTATAGGACTACTACCTACTATAGGACTACTACCAACTATAGGACTACTATAGGACTACTATAGGACTACTACCTACTATAGGACTACTACCAACTATAGGACTACTACCTACTATAGGACTACTGTAGGACTACTACCTACTATAGGACTACTACCTACTATAGGACTACTATAGGACTACTACCTACTATAGGACTACTACCAACTATAGGACTACTATAGGACTACTACCTACTATAGGACTACCTCCTACTATAGGACTACAACCTACTATAGGACTACTACCAACTATAGGACTACTACCTACTATGGGACTACTATAGGACTACTACCTACTATAGGACTACTACCAACTATAGGACTACTACCTACTATAGGACTACTATAGGACTACTACCTACTACAGGAGTACTATAGGACTACTACCTACTATAGGACTACTATAGGACTACTACGTACTACAGGACTACTATAGGACTACTACCTACTATAGGACTACTACCTACTACAGGACTACTATAGGACTACTAGCTACTATAGGACTACTGTAGGACTACTACCTACGATAGGACTACTACTTACTATAGGACTACTATAGGACTACTACTTACTGTAGGACTACTATAGGACTACTATAGGACTACTATAGGACTACTACCTACTATAGGATTACTATAGGACAACTACCTTTTATAGGAAGACTATAGGACTACTACCAACTACAGGACTACTACCAACTATTGGACTACTACCTACTATAGGACTACTATAGGATTACTACCAACTATAGGACTACTATAGGACTAATACCAACTACAGGACTACCACCAACTATAGGACTACTACCTACTATAGGACTACTACCTACTATAGGACTACTATAGGACTACTACCTACTATAGGACTACTATAGGACTACTACCAACTATAGGACTACTACCGACTATAGGACTACTACAGGACTACTACCAACTATAGGACTACTACCAACTATAGGACTACTACCAACTATAGGACTACTACTTACTATAGGACTACTACCTGCTATAGGACTACTATAGGACTACCACCAACTATAGGACTACAACCTACTAAAGGACTACTATAGGACTACTACTTACTATAGGACTACTGTAGGACTACTACCAACTACAGGACTACTACCAACTATAGGACTACTACCTCCTATAGGACTACTATAGGACTACTGTAGGACTACTACCTACTATAGGACTACTAACAACTATAGAACTACTACCTACTATAGGACTACTATAGGACTACTACCAATTACAGGACTACTATCTACTGTAGGACTACTAACAACTATAGGACTACTACCTACTATAGGACTACTATAGGACTCCTACCAATTACAGGACTACTACCTACTGTAGGACTACTACCAACTATAGGACTACTACCTACTATAGGACTACTATAGGACTACTACCTACTATAGGACTACTACCAACTATAGGACTACTACCAACTATCGGACTACTATAGGACTACTACCTACTATAGGACTACTACCAACTATAGGACTACTACCTACTACAGGACTACTACCTACTATAGGACTACTATAGGACTACTACCTACTATAGGACTACTATAGGACTACTACCTACTATAGGACTACTTCCAACTATAGGACTACTACCTACTTTAGGACTACTACCTACTATAGGACTACTACGTTCTATAGGACTACTATAGAACTACTATAGGACTACAACCTACTATAGGACTACTACTTACTATAGGACTACTATAGGACTACTACCAACTATAGGACTACTACCTACTATCGGACTACTATAGGACTACTACTTACTATAGGACTACTATTGGACTACTACCAACTACAGGACTACTACCAACTATAGGACTACTACCAACTATAGGACTACTATAGGACTACAACCTACTATAGGACTACTACCTACTATAGGACTACTACCAACTATAGGACTACTACCTACTATAGGACTACTACCTACTATAGGACTACTATAGGACTACTACCTACTATAGGACTACTACCTACTATAGGACTACTACCAACTATAGGACTACTATAGGACTACTATAGGACTACTACCTACTATAGGACTACTACCAACTATAGGACTACTACCTACTATAGGACTACTGTAGGACTACTACCTACTATAGGACTACTACCTACTATAGGACTACTATAGGACTACTACCTACTATAGGACTACTACCAACTATAGGACTACTATAGGACTACTACCTACTATAGGACTACCTCCTACTATAGGACTACAACCTACTATAGGACTACTACCAACTATAGGACTACTACCTACTGTGGGACTACTATTGGACTACTACCTACTATAGGACTACTACCAACTATAGGACTACTACCTACTATAGGACTACTATAGGACTACTACCTACTACAGGAGTACTATAGGACTACTACCTACTATAGGACTACTATAGGACTACTACGTACTACAGGACTACTATAGGACTACTACCTACTATAGGACTACTACCTACTACAGGACTACTATAGGACTACTAGCTACTATAGGACTACTACAGGACTACTACAGGACTACTACCCACTATAGGACTACTACCTACTATAGGACTACTATAGGACTACTATAGGACTACTACCTACTATAGGACTACCATAGGACTACTACCGACTATAGGACTACTACAGGACTACTACCAACTATAGGACTACTACCAACTATGGGACTACTACCAACTATAGGACTACTACTTACTATAGGACTACTACCTGCTATAGGACTACTATAGGACTACTACCAACTATAGGACTACTACCTACTATAGGACTACTATAGGACTACTACCTACTATAGGACTACTAACAACTATAGAACTACTACCTACTATAGGACTACTATCTACTGTAGGACTACTAACAACTATAGGACTACTACCTACTATAGGACTACTATAGGACTCCTACCAATTACAGGACTACTACCTACTGTAGGACTACTACCAACTATAGGACTGCTACCTACTATAGGACTACTATCAACTGTAGGACTACTACCAACTATCGGACTACTATAGGACTACTACCTACTATAGGACTACTACCTACTACAGGACTACTACCTACTATAGGACTACTATAGGACTACTACCTACTATAGGACTACTATAGGACTACTACCTACTATAGGACTACTTCCAACTATAGGACTACTACCTACTATAGGACTACTACGTTCTATAGGACTACTACCTACTACAGGACTACTATAGGACTACTACCTACTATAGGACTACTATAGGACTACTACCTACTACAGGACTACATTTACATTTACATTTTTGTCATTTAGCAGACGCTCTTATCCAGAGCGACTTACAGTAGTGAATGCATACATTTCATACATTTCTTTTTCTGTGCTGGCCCCCCGTGGGAATCGAACCCACAACCCTGGCGTTGCAAACACCATGCTCTACCAACTGAGCTACAGGGAAGGCTAGTATTTTTCCCAGCTTGATTATGGTCTAATAAATATGTCTTCGAGCCAGCCAGGAGTCGAACCTAGAATCTTCCGATCCGTAGTCAGACACGTTATCCATTGCGCCACTGGCCAGGACTACTACCTACTACAGGACTACTACCTACTATAGGACTACTATAGGACTACTTCCTACTATAGGACTACTACCTACTACAGGACTACTATAGGACTACTAGCTACTATAGGACTACTACAGGACTACTACAGGACTACTACCCACTATAGGACTACTACCTACTATAGGACTACTATAGGACTACTATAGGACTACTACCTACTATATGACTACTAACTATTATAGGACTACTATAGGACTACTAACGACTATAGGACTACTACAGGACTACTACCAACTATAGGACTACTACCAACTATAGGACTACTACCAACTATAGGACTACTACCTACTAAAGGACTACTATAGGACTACTACTTACTATAGGACTACTATAGGACTACTACCAACTACAGGACTACTACCAACTATAGGACTACTACCTACTATAGGACTACTATAGGACTACTGTAGGACTACTACCTACTATAGGACTACTAACAACTATAGAACTACTACCTACTATAGGACTACTACCAACTATAGGACTACTACCTACTATAGGACTACTATAGGACTACTACCTACTATAGGACTACTACCAACTATAGGACTACTACCTACTATAGGACTACTACCTACTATAGGACTACTGTAGGACTACTACCTACTATAGGACTACTACCTACTATAGGACTACTATAGGACTACTACCAACTATCGGACTACTATAGGACTACTACCTACTATAGGACTACTACCAACTATAGGACTACTACCTACTACAGGACTACTACCTACTATAGGACTACTATAGGACTACTACCTACTATAGGACTACTATAGGACTACTACCTACTATAGGACTACTTCCAACTATAGGACTACTACCAACTATAGGACTACTACCTACTATAGGACTACTACCAACTATAGGACTACTACCTACGATAGGACTACTACTTACTATAGGACTACTATAGGACTACTACTTACTGTAGGACTACTATAGGACTACTATAGGACTACTATAGGACTACTACCTACTATAGGATTACTATAGGACAACTACCTTTTATAGGAAGACTATAGGACTACTACCAACTACAGGACTACTACCAACTATTGGACTACTACCTACTATAGGACTACTATAGGATTACTACCAACTATAGGACTACTATAGGACTAATACCAACTACAGGACTACCACCAACTATAGGACTACTACCTACTATAGGACTACTACCTACTATAGGACTACTATAGGACTACTACCTACTATAGGACTACTATAGGACTACTACCAACTATAGGACTACTACCTACTATAGGATTACTATAGGACAACTACCTTTTATAGGAAGACTATAGGACTACTACCAACTACAGGACTACTACCAACTATTGGACTACTACCTACTATAGGACTACTATAGGATTACTACCAACTATAGGACTACTATAGGACTAATACCAACTACAGGACTACTACCAACTATAGGACTACTACCTACTATAGGACTACTACCTACTATAGGACTACTACCTACTACAGGATTACTATAGGACTACTACCTACTATAGGACTACTACCTACTACAGGACTAGTACCCACTATAGGACTACTACCTACTATAGGACTACTATAGGACTACTACATTTACATTACATTTAAGTCATTTAGCAGACGCTCTTATCCAGAGCGACTTACAAATTGGTGCATTCACCTTTATGATATCCAGTGGAACAACCACTTTACAATAGTGCATCTAAATCTTTTAAGGGGGAAGGGGGGGGGGGGGGGGGGGTTAGAAGGATTACTTTATCCTATCCTAGGTATTCCTTAAAGAGGTGGGGTTTCAGGTGTCTCCTGAAGGTGGTGATTGACTCCGCTGTCCTGACGTCGTGAGGGAGCTTGTTCCATCATTGGGGTGCCAGAGCAGCGAACAGTTTTGACTGGGCTGAGTGGGAACTGTGCTTCCTCAGAGGTAGGGAGGCGAGCAGGCCAGAGGTGGTTGAACGCAGTGCCCTTGTTTGGGTGTAGGGCCTAATCGACTATAGGACTACTAAAGGACTATTACCAACTATAGGACTTCTACCAACTACAGGACTACTACCAACTATAGGACTACTACCTACTATAGGACTACTATAGGACTACTACTTACTATAGGACTACTATAGGACTACTACCTACTATAGGACTACTATAGGACTACTACCTACTATAGGACTACTACAGGACTACTACCTAATATAGGACAACTACCTACTATAGGACTACTACCTACTATAGGACTACTATAGGACTACTACCTACTATAGGACTACTATAGGACTACTACCTACTATAGGACTACTACCTACTACAGGACTACTATAGGACTACTAGCTACTATAGGACTACTACCTACTACAGGACTACTACAGGACTACTACCCACTATAGGACTACTACCTAGTATAGGACTACTGTAGGACTACTATAGGACTACTACCTACTATAGGACTACTAACTACTATAGGACTACTATAGGACTACTACCGACTATAGGACTACTACAGGACTACTACCAACTATAGGACTACTACTTACTATAGGACTACTACCTGCTATAGGACTACTATAGGACTACCACCAACTATAGGACTACTACCTACTAAAGGACTACTATAGGACTACTACTTACTATAGGACTACTATAGGACTACTACCAACTACAGGACTATTACCAACTATAGAACTACTACCTACTATAGGACTACTATAGGACTACTATAGGACTACTACCTACTATAGGACTACTAACAACTATAGGACTACTACCTACTATAGGACTACTACCAATTACAGGACTACTACCTACTGTGGGACTACTACCAACTATAGGACTACTACCTACTATAGGACTACTACCTACTATAGGACTACTAACTACTATAGGACTACTATAGGACTACTACCGACTATAGGACTACTACAGGACTACTACCAACTATAGGACTACTACCAACTATAGGACTACTACCAACTATAGGACTACTACTTACTATAGGACTACTACCTGCTATAGGACTACTATAGGACTACCACCAACTATAGGACTACTACCTACTAAAGGACTACTATAGGACTACTACTTACTATAGGACTACTATAGGACTACTACCAACTACAGGACTACTACCAACTATAGGACTACTACCTACTATAGGACTACTATAGGACTACTGTAGGACTACTACCTACCATAGGACTACTAACAACTATAGAACTACTACCTACTATAGGACTACTATAGGACTACTACCAATTACAGGACTACTATCTACTGTAGGACTACTAACAACTATAGGACTACTACCTACTATAGGACTACTATAGGACTCCTACCAATTACAGGACTACTACCTACTGTAGGACTACTACCAACTATAGGACTACTACCTACTATAGGACTACTATAGGACTACTACCTACTATAGGACTACTACCAACTATAGGACTACTACCTACTATAGGACTACTATAGGACTACTACTTACTATGGGACTACTATAGGACTACTACCAACTACAGGACTATTACCAACTATAGAACTACTACCTACTATAGGACTACTATAGGACTACTATAGGACTACTACCTACTATAGGACTACTAACAACTATAGGACTACTACCTACTATAGGACTACTACCAATTACAGGACTACTACCTACTGTAGGACTACTACCAACTATAGGACTACTACCTACTATACGACTACTACCTACTATAGGACTACTAACTACTATAGGACTACTATAGGACTACTACCGACTATAGGACTACTACAGGACTACTACCAACTATAGGACTACTACCAACTATAGGACTACTACCAACTATAGGACTACTACTTACTATAGGACTACTACCTGCTATAGGACTACTATAGGACTACCACCAACTATAGGACTACTACCTACTAAAGGACTACTATAGGACTACTACTTACTATAGGACTACTATAGGACTACTACCAACTACAGGACTACTACCAACTATAGAACTACTACCTACTATAGGACTACTATAGGACTACTATAGGACTACTACCTACTATAGGACTACTAATAACTATAGGACTACTACCTACTATAGGACTACTATAGGACTACTACCTATTACAGGACTACTACCTACTGTAGGACTACTACCAACTATAGGACTACTACCTACTATAGGACTACAGTAGGACTACTACCTACTATAGGACTACTACCTACTATAGGACTACTATAGGACTACTACCAACTATCGGACTACTATAGGACTACTACCTACTATAGGACTACAACCAACTATAGGACTACTACCTACTATAGGACTACTATAGGACTACTACCTACTATAGGACTACTACCAACTATAGGACTACTACCTACTTTAGGACTACTACCTACTATAGGACTACTACGTTCTATAGGACTACTATAGAACTACTATAGGACTACAACCTACTATAGGACTACTACTTACTATAGGACTACTATAGGACTACTACCAACTATAGGACTACTACCTACTATAGGACTACTACTTACTATAGGACTACTATAGGACTACTACCTACTATAGGACTACTACCTACTATAGGACTACTACCTACTAAAGGACTACTACAGGACTACTACCTAATATAAAACTACTACCTACTATAGGACTACTACCTACTATAGGACTACTACCTACTATAGGACTACTATAGGACTACTACCAACTATCGGACTACTATAGGACTACTACCTACTATAGGACTACAACCAACTATAGGACTACTACCTACTATAGGACTACTATAGGACTACTACCTACTATAGGACTACTACCAACTATAGGACTACTACCTACTATAGGACTACTATAGGACTACTACCAATTACAGGACTACTATCTACTGTAGGACTACTAACAACTATAGGACAACTACCTACTATAGGACTACTATAGGACTCCTACCAATTACAGGACTACTACCTACTGTAGGACTACTACCAACTATAGGACTACTACCTACTATAGGACTACTATAGGACTACTACCTACTATAGGACTACTATAGGACTACTACTTACTATGGGACTACTATAGGACTACTACCAACTACAGGACTATTACCAACTATAGAACTACTACCTACTATAGGACTACTATAGGACTACTATAGGACTACTACCTACTATAGGACTACTAACAACTATAGGACTACTACCTACTATAGGACTACTACCAATTACAGGACTACTACCTACTGTAGGACTACTACCAACTATAGGACTACTACCTACTATACGACTACTACCTACTATAGGACTACTAACTACTATAGGACTACTATAGGACTACTACCGACTATAGGACTACTACAGGACTACTACCAACTATAGGACTACTACCAACTATAGGACTACTACCAACTATAGGACAACTACTTACTATAGGACTACTACCTGCTATAGGACTACTATAGGACTACCACCAACTATAGGACTACTACCTACTAAAGGACTACTATAGGACTACTACTTACTATAGGACTACTATAGGACTACTACCAACTACAGGACTACTACCAACTATAGAACTACTACCTACTATAGGACTACTATAGGACTACTATAGGACTACTACCTACTATAGGACTACTAATAACTATAGGACTACTACCTACTATAGGACTACTATAGGACTACTACCAATTACAGGACTACTACCTACTGTAGGACTACTACCAACTATAGGACTACTACCTACTATAGGACTACAGTAGGACTACTACCTACTATAGGACTACTACCTACTATAGGACTACTATAGGACTACTACCAACTATCGGACTACTATAGGACTACTACCTACTATAGGACTACAACCAACTATAGGACTACTACCTACTATAGGACTACTATAGGACTACTACCTACTATAGGACTACTACCAACTATAGGACTACTACCTACTTTAGGACTACTACCTACTATAGGACTACTACGTTCTATAGGACTACTATAGAACTACTATAGGACTACAACCTACTATAGGACTACTACTTACTATAGGACTACTATAGGACTACTACCAACTATAGGACTACTACCTACTATAGGACTACTACTTACTATAGGACTACTATAGGACTACTACCTACTATAGGACTACTACCTACTATAGGACTACTACCTACTAAAGGACTACTACAGGACTACTACCTAATATAAAACTACTACCTACTATAGGACTACTACCTACTATAGGACTACTACCTACTATAGGACTACTATAGGACTACTACCTACTAAAGGACTACTATAGGAATACTACCTACTATAGGACTACTATAGGACTACTATAGGACTACAGGACTACTATAGGACTACTAACTACTATAGGACTACTACCTACTACAGGACTACTATAGGACTACTAGCTACAATAGGACTACTACAGGACTACTACAGGACTACTACCCACTATAGGACTACTACCTACTATAGGACTACTATAGGACTACTATAGGACTACTACCTACTATAGGACTACTAACTACTATAGGACTACTATAGGACTACTACCGACTATAGGACTACTACAGGACTACTACCAACTATAGGACTACTACCAACTATAGGACTACTACCTACTATAGGACTACTATAGGACTACTACCTACTATAGGACTACTACCTACTATAGGACTACTACCAACTATAGGACTACTATAGGACTACTATAGGACTACTACCTACTATAGGACTACTACCAACTATAGGACTACTACCTACTATAGGACTACTGTAGGACTACTACCTACTATAGGACTACTACCTACTGTAGGACTACTATAGGACTACTACCTACTATAGGACTACTACCAACTATAGGACTACTATAGGACTACTACCTACTATAGGACTACCTCCTACTATAGGACTACTACCTACTATAGGACTACTACCAACTATAGGACTACTACCTACTATGGGACTACTATAGGACTACTACCTACTATAGGACTACTAACAACAATAGGACTACTACCTACTATAGGACTACTATAGGACTACTACCTACTACAGGACTACTATAGGACTACTACCTACTATAGGACTACTATAGGACTACTACGTACTACAGGACTACTATAGGACTACTACCTACTATAGGACTACTACCTACTACAGGACTACTATAGGACTACTAGCTACTATAGGACTACTACAGGACTACTACAGGACTACTACCCACTATAGGACTACTACCTACTATAGGACTACTATAGGACTACTATCGGACTACTACTTACTATAGGACTACTATAGGACTACTACCAACTACAGGACTACTACCAACTATAGAACTACTACCTACTATAGGACTACTATAGGACTACTATAGGACTACTACCTACTATAGGACTACTAATAACTATAGGACTACTACCTACTATAGGACTACTATAGGACTACTATAGGACTACTACCTACTATAGGACTACTAACTACTATAGGACTACTATAGGACTACTACCGACTATAGGACTACTACAGGACTACTACCAACTATAGGACTACTACCAACTATAGGACTACTACCAACTATAGGACTACTACTTACTATAGGACTACTACCTGCTATAGGACTACTATAGGACTACCACCAACTATAGGACTACTACCTACTAAAGGACTACTATAGGACTACTACTTACTATAGGACTACTATAGGACTACTACCAACTACAGGACTACTACCAACTATAGGACTACTACCTACTATAGGACTACTATAGGACTACTGTAGGACTACTACCTACTATAGGACTACTAACAACTATAGAACTACTACCTACTATAGGACTACTATAGGACTACTACCTACTATAGGACTACTATAGGACTACTACCAATTACAGGACTACTATCTACTGTAGGACTACTAACAACTATAGGACTACTACCTACTATAGGACTACTATAGGACTCCTACCAATTACAGGACTACTACCTACTGTAGGACTACTACCAACTATAGGACTACTACCTACTATAGGACTACTATAGGACTACTACCTACTATAGGACTACTACCAACTATAGGACTACTACCTACTATAGGATTACTATAGGACTACTACTTACTATAGGACTACTATAGGACTACTACCAACTACAGGACTATTACCAACTATAGAACTACTATCTACTATAGGACTACTATAGGACTACTATAGGACTACTACCTACTATAGGACTACTAACAACTATAGGACTACTACCTACTGTAGGACTACTACCAACTATAGGACTACTACCTACTATAGGACTACTACCTACTATAGGACTACTAACTACTATAGGACTACTATAGGACTACTACCGACTATAGGACTACTACAGGACTACTACCAACTATAGGACTACTACCAACTATAGGACTACTACTTACTATAGGACTACTACCTGCTATAGGACTACTATAGGACTACCACCAACTATAGGACTACTACCTACTAAAGGACTACTATAGGACCACTACTTACTATAGGACTACTATAGGACTACTACCAACTACAGGACTACTACCAACTATAGAACTACTACCTACTATAGGACTACTATAGGACTACTATAGGACTACTACCTACTATAGGACTACTAATACCTATAGGACTACTACCTACTATAGGACTACTATAGGACTACTACCAATTACAGGACTACTACCTACTGTAGGACTACTACCAACTATAGGACTACTACCTACTATAGGACTACAGTAGGACTACTACCTACTATAGGACTACTACCTACTATAGGACTACTATAGGACTACTACCAACTATCGGACTACTATAGGACTACTACCTACTATAGGACTACAACCAACTATAGGACTACTACCTACTATAGGACTACTATAGGACTACTACCTACTATAGGACTACTACCAACTATAGGACTACTACCTACTATAGGACTACTATAGGACTACTACCAATTACAGGACTACTATCTACTGTAGGACTACTAACAACTATAGGACTACTACCTACTATAGGACTACTATAGGACTCCTAACAATTACAGGACTACTACCTACTGTAGGACTACTACCAACTATAGGACTACTACCTACTATAGGACTACTATAGGACTACTACCTACTATAGGACTACTATAGGACTACTACTTACTATAGGACTACTATAGGACTACTACCAACTACAGGACTATTACCAACTATAGAACTACTACCTACTATAGGACTACTATAGGACTACTATAGGACTACTACCTACTATAGGACTACTAACAACTATAGGACTACTACCTACTATAGGACTACTACCAATTACAGGACTACTACCTACTGTAGGACTACTACCAACTATATTACTACTACCTACTATAGGACTACTACCTACTATAGGACTACTAACTACTATAGGACTACTATAGGACTACTACCGACTATAGGACTACTACAGGACTACTACCAACTATAGGACTACTACCAACTATAGGACTACTACCAACTATAGGACTACTACTTACTATAGGACTACTACCTGCTATAGGACTACTATAGGACTACCACCAACTATAGGACTACTACCTACTAAAGGACTACTATAGGACTACTACTTACTATAGGACTACTATAGGACTACTACCAACTACAGGACTACTACCAACTATAGAACTACTACCTACTATAGGACTACTATAGGACTACTATAGGACTACTACCTACTATAGGACTACTAATAACTATAGGACTACTACCTACTATAGGACTACTATAGGACTACTACCAATTACAGGACTACTACCTACTGTAGGACTACTACCAACTATAGGACTACTACCTACTATAGGACTACAGTAGGACTACTACCTACTATAGGACTACTACCTACTATAGGACTACTATAGGACTACTACCAACTATCGGACTACTATAGGACTACTACCTACTATAGGACTACTACGTTCTATAGGACTACTATAGAACTACTATAGGACTACAACCTACTATAGGACTACTACTTACTATAGGACTACTATAGGACTACTACCAACTATAGGACTACTACCTACTATAGGACTACTATAGGACTACTACTTACTATAGGACAACTATAGGACTACTACCTACTATAGGACTACTACCTACTATAGGACTACTACCTACTAAAGGACTACTACAGGACTACTACCTAATATAAAACTACTACCTACTATAGGACTACTACCTACTATAGGACTACTACCTACTATAGGACTACTATAGGACTACTACCTACTAAAGGACTACTATAGGACTACTACCTACTATAGGACTACTATAGGACTACTATAGGACTACAGGACTACTATAGGACTACTACCTACTATAGGACTACTACCTACTACAGGACTACTATAGGACTACTAGCTACAATAGGACTACTACAGGACTACTACAGGACTACTACCCACTATAGGACTACTACCTACTATAGGACTACTATAGGACTACTATAGGACTACTACCTACTATAGGACTACTAACTACTATAGGACTACTATAGGACTACTACCGACTATAGGACTACTACAGGACTACTACCAACTATAGGACTACTACCTACTATAGGACTACTACCTACTATAGGACTACTATAGGACTACTACCTACTATAGGACTACAACCTACTATAGGACTACTACCAACTATAGGACTACTATAGGACTACTATAGGACTACTACCTACTATAGGACTACTACCAACTATAGGACTACTACCTACTATAGGACTACTGTAGGACTACTACCTACTATAGGACTACTACCTACTATAGGACTACTATAGGACTACTACCTACTATAGGACTACTACCAACTATAGGACTACTATAGGACTACTACCTACTATAGGACTACCTCCTACTATAGGACTACTACCTACTATAGGACTACTACCAACTATAGGACTACTACCTACTATGGGACTACTATAGGACTACTACCTACTATAGGACTACTACCAACAATAGGACTACTACCTACTATAGGACTACTATAGGACTACTACCTACTACAGGACTACTATAGGACTACTACCTACTATAGGACTACTATAGGACTACTACGTACTACAGGACTACTATAGGACTACTACCTACTATAGGACTACTACCTACTACAGGACTACTATAGGACTACTAGCTACTATAGGACTACTACAGGACTACTACAGGACTACTACCCACTATAGGACTACTACCTACTATAGGACTACTATAGGACTACTATAGGACTACTACCTACTATAGGACTACTAACTACTATAGGACTACCATAGGACTACTACCGACTATAGGACTACTACAGGACTACTACCAACTATAGGACTACTACCAACTATAGGACTACTACCAACTATAGGACTACTACTTACTATAGGACTACTACCTGCTATAGGACTACTATAGGACTACTACCAACTATAGGACTACTACCTACTATAGGACTACTATAGGACTACTGTAGGACTACTACCTACTATAGGACTACTAACAACTATAGAACTACTACCTACTATAGGACTACTATAGGACTACTACCAATTACAGGACTACTATCTACTGTAGGACTACTAACAACTATAGGACTACTACCTACTATAGGACTACTATAGGACTCCTACCAATTACAGGACTACTACCTACTGTAGGACTACTACCAACTATAGGACTGCTACCTACTATAGGACTACTATAGGACTACTACCTACTATAGGACTACTACCAACTGTAGGACTACTACCAACTATCGGACTACTATAGGACTACTACCTACTATAGGACTACTATAGGACTACTACCTACTATAGGACTACTTCCAACTATAGGACTACTACCTACTTTAGGACTACTACCTACTATAGGACTACTACGTTCTATAGGACTACTATAGAACTACTATAGGACTACAACCTACTATAGGACTACTACTTACTATAGGACTACTATAGGACTACTACCAACTATAGGACTACTACCTACTATCGGACTACTATAGGACTACTACTTACTATAGGACTACTATTGGACTACTACCAACTACAGGACTACTACCAACTATAGGACTACTACCAACTATAGGACTACTATAGGACTACAACCTACTATAGGACTACTACCTACTATAGGACTACTACCAACTATAGGACTACTACCTACTATAGGACTACTACCAACTATAGGACTACTATAGGACTACTATAGGACTACTACCTACTATAGGATTACTACCAACTATAGGACTACTACCTACTATAGGACTACTGTAGGACTACTACCTACTATAGGACTACTACCTACTATAGGACTACTATAGGACTACTACCTACTATAGGACTACTACCAACTATAGGACTACTATAGGACTACTACCTACTATAGGACTACCCCCTACTATAGGACTACTACCTACTATAGGACTACTACCAACTATAGGACTACTACCTACTATGGGACTACTATAGGACTACTACCTACTATAGGACTACTACCAACTATAGGACTACTACCTACTATAGGACTACTATAGGACTACTACCTACTACAGGACTACTATAGGACTACTACCTACTATAGGACTACTATAGGACTACTACCTACTACAGGACTACTATAGGACTACTTCCTACTATAGGACTACTACCTACTACAGGACTACTATAGGACTACTAGCTACTATAGGACTACTACAGGACTACTACAGGACTACTACCCACTATAGGACTACTACCTACTATAGGACTACTATAGGACTACTATAGGACTACTACCTACTATAGGACTACTAACTACTATAGGACTACTATAGGACTACTACCGACTATAGGACTACTACAGGACTACTACCAACTATAGGACTACTACCAACTATAGGACTACTACCAACTATAGGACTACTACCTACTAAAGGACTACTATAGGACTACTACTTACTATAGGACTACTATAGGACTACTACCAACTACAGGACTACTACCAACTATAGGACTACTACCTACTATAGGACTACTATAGGACTACTGTAGGACTACTACCTACTATAGGACTACTAACAACTATAGAACTACTACCTACTATAGGACTACTATAGGACTACTACCTACTACAGGACTACTATAGGACTACTTCCTACTATAGGACTACTACCTACTACAGGACTACTATAGGACTACTAGCTACTATAGGACTACTACAGGACTACTACAGGACTACTACCCACTATAGGACTACTACCTACTATAGGACTACTATAGGACTACTATAGGACTACTACCTACTATAGGACTACTAACTACTATAGGACTACTATAGGACTACTACCGACTATAGGACTACTACAGGACTACTACCAACTATAGGACTACTACCAACTATAGGACTACTACCAACTATAGGACTACTACCTACTAAAGGACTACTATAGGACTACTACTTACTATAGGACTACTATAGGACTACTACCAACTACAGGACTACTACCAACTATAGGACTACTACCTACTATAGGACTACTATAGGACTACTGTAGGACTACTACCTACTATAGGACTACTAACAACTATAGAACTACTACCTACTATAGGACTACTATAGGACTACTACCAATTACAGGACTACTATCTACTGTAGGACTACTAACAACTATAGGACTACTACCTACTATAGGACTACTATAGGACTCCTACCAATTACAGGACTACTACCTACTGTAGGACTACTACCAACTATAGGACTACTACCTACTATAGGACTACTATAGGACTACTACCTACTATAGGACTACTACCAACTATAGGACTACTACCTACTATAGGACTACTATAGGACTACTACCTACTATAGGACTACTACCAACTATAGGACTACTACCTACTATAGGACTACTACCTACTATAGGACTACTGTAGGACTACTACCTACTATAGGACTACTACCTACTATAGGACTACTATAGGACTACTACCAACTATCGGATTACTATAGGACTACTACCTACTATAGGACTACTACCAACTATAGGACTACTACCTACTACAGGACTACTACCTACTATAGGACTACTATAGGACTACTACCTACTATAGGACTACTATAGGACTACTACCTACTATAGGACTACTTCCAACTATAGGACTACTACCTACTTTAGGACTACTACCTACTATAGGACTACTACGTTCTATAGGACTACTATAGAACTACTATAGGACTACAACCTACTATAGGACTACTACTTACTATAGGACTACTATAGGACTACTACCAACTATAGGACTACTACCTACTATCGGACTACTATAGGACTACTACTTACTATAGGACTACTATTGGACTACTACCAACTACAGGACTACTACCAACTATAGGACTACTACCAACTATAGGACTACTATAGGACTACAACCTACTGTAGGACTACTACCTACTATAGGACTACTACCAACTATAGGACTACTACCTACTATAGGACTACTATAGGACTACTACCTACTATAGGACTACTACCTACTATAGGACTACTACCAACTATAGGACTACTATAGGACTACTATAGGACTACTACCTACTATAGGACTACTTCCAACTATAGGACTACTACCTACTATAGGACTACTGTAGGACTACTACCTACTATAGGACTACTAC
Source organism: Salmo salar (assembly GCF_965601325.2). Lineage (NCBI taxonomy): Eukaryota > Metazoa > Chordata > Actinopteri > Salmoniformes > Salmonidae > Salmo > Salmo salar. The sequence goes on from NC_138299.1 coordinate 53,241,242, forward strand.
CTACTATAGGACTACTATAGGACTACTACCTACTATAGGACTACTACCAACTATAGGACTACTATAGGACTACTACCTACTATAGGACTACCTCCTACTATAGGACTACTACTTACTATAGGACTACTACCAACTATAGGACTACTACCTACTATGGGACTACTATAGGACTACTACCTACTATAGGACTACTACCAACTATAGGACTACTACCTACTATAGGACTACTATAGGACTACTATAGGACTACTATAGGACTACTACCTACTATAGGACTACTACCTACTATAGGACTACTACCAACTATAGGACAACTACCTACTATAGGACTACTATAGGACTACTATAGGACTACAACCTACTATAGGACTACTACCTACTATAGGACTACTACCAACTATAGGACTACTGCCTACTATAGGACTACTACCTACTATAGGACTACTACCTACTATAGGACTACTACGTTCTATAGGACTACTATAGAACTACTATATGACTACTACCTACTATAGGACTACTACCTACTATAGGACTACAACCTACTATAGGACTACTATAGGACTACTTAAAGGACTTCTACCTACTATAGGACTGTAGCCACTGAAAGGCAATTCCATGGGAACATATTTAATTTCAATGTTTTGCAAACATAACTCCATGCACAAGTTCTACTTTCCACAATTTACTCTGAGCATAAAATAAAAACATATTTACTTGACCAACCGTGCAAATGCAGTTCAGTAACAGAACGTAGATAAAATGTCACTCAGCTTTTTATGTCTACGTTTTCCAAAAACTGTTATATGCTGTACTGAACTATACTCTACTGTGCTGTACTATACTCTACTGTCATCTACTGTACTATACTCTACTGTACTCTACTGTACTGTGCTGTGCTGTACTGTACTCTACTGTACTGTGCTGTGCTGTACTGTACAGGTATGTACTTTACTCTACTATACTGTACTGTACTCTACTGTCCTCTACTGTACTCTACTATACTGTACTCTACTGTACTGTAATCTACTGTCCTCTACTGTACTGTACTGTACTGTATTCTACTCTACTATACTCTACTGTACTATACTCTACTGTACTGTACTATACTCTACTGTTCTGCACTCTACTGTACTGTACTGTACTCTACTGTTCTGTACTCTACTCTACCGCACTATACTCTACTCTACTGTACTATACTCTACTGTACTACACTCTACTGTACTCTACTGCACTACACGCTACTCTACTGTACTGTACTATACTGTACTTTACTCTACGGTACTATACTCTACTATACTCTACTGTACTATACTCTATTGCACTTTACTCCACTGTACTATACTGCAGTATACTGTACTATACTCTACTCTACTGTACTTTACTGTACTCTACTCCACTGTACTCTGCTGTGCAATACTATACTGTACTATACTCTACTGTACTATGCTCTACTGTACTCTATGGTACTATACTGTACTATACTCTACTGTACTATACAATACTGTACTATACTCTACTGTACTATGCTCTACTGTACTATACTCTACTGTACTATGCTCTACTGTACTATACTCTACTCTACTGTACTCTACGGTGCTGTACTGTACTATACTCTACTCTACTGTACTCCACTGTACTATACTCTACTGTACTCTACTGTACTATACTCTACTCTACTGTACTCTACTACTATACTCTACTCTAACAACACCTCCTCCCAACTGCCCACTGCACTGAGGATAGGAAACTCTGTCACCACCGATAAGCCCACTATAATTGAAAATTTCAATAAGCATTTTTCTACGGCTGGCCATGCTTTCCACCTAACTACCCCTACTGCATTCAACAGCACTGCACCCCCCAGAGCTACTCGCCCAAGCCTCCCCATTTCTCCTTCTCCCAAATCCATTCAGCTGATGTTCTGAAAGATCTGCAAAATCTGGACCCCTACAAATCAGCTTGGCTTGACAATCTGGACCCTTTCTTTCTAAAATTATCTGCCGAAATTATTGCAACCTCTATTACTAGCCTGTTCAACCTCTCTTTCGTGTCGTCTGAGATTCCCATAGATTGGAAAGCAGCTGCTGTCATCCCCCTCTTCAAAGGAGGTGACACTCTTGACCCAAATTGCTACAGACCTATATCCATCCTACCCTGCCTTTCTAAGGTCTTCGAAAGCCAAGTCAACAAACAGATTACCGACTATTTAGAATCCCACCGCACCCTCTCCGCTATGCAATCTGGTTTCAGAGCTGGTCATGGGTGCACCTCAGCCACGCTCAAGGTCCTAAACGACATCGTAACCGCCATCGATAAGAAACAATACTGTGCTGCCGTATTCATTGACCTGGCCAAAGCTTTTGACTCTGTTAATCACCACATCCTCATCGGCAGACTCAGTAGCCTTGGTTTCTCAAACGATTGCGTCGCCTGGTTCACCAACTACTTCTCTGATAGAGTTCAGTGTGTCAAATCGGAGGGCCTGCTGTCCGGACCTCTGGCAGTCTCTATGGGGGTACCACAAGGTTCAATTCTTGGGCCAACTCTTTTCTCTATATACATCAATGATGTCGCTCTTGCTGCTGGTGAATCTCTGATCCACCTCTACGCAGACGACACCATTCTGTATACTTCTGGCCCTTCTTTGGACACTGTGTTAACAACCCTCCAGACGAGCTTCAATGCCATACAACTCTCCTTCCATGGTCTCCAACTGCTCCTAAATACAAGTAAAACTAAATGCATGCTCTTCAACCGATCGCTGCCTGCACCTGCCCGCCTGTCCAGCATCACTTTTCTGGACGGTTCTGACTTAGAATTTGTGGATAACTACAAATACCTAGGTGTCTGGTTAGACTGTAAACTCTCCTTCCAGACTCACATCAATCATCTCCAATCCAAAGTGAAATCTCGAATTGGCTTCCTATTTCGCAACAAAGCATCCTTCACTCATGTTGCCAAACATACCCTCGTAAAACTGACCATCCTACCAATCCTCGACTTCGGCGATGTCATTTACAAAATAGCTTCCAATACCCTACTCAACAAGCTGGATGCAGTCTATCACATTGCCATCCGTTTTGTCACCAAAGCCCCATATACTACCCACCACTGCGACCTGTACGCTCTCGTTGGCTGGCCTTCGCTTCATAATCGTCGCCAAACACATTGGCTCCAGGTCATCTACAAGACCCTGCTAGGTAAAGTCCCCCCTTATCTCCGCTCACTGGTCACCATAGCAGCACCCACCTGTAGCACGCGCTCCAGCAGGTATATCTCTCTGGTCACCCCTAAAGCCAACTCCTCCTTTGGTCGTCTCTCCTTCCAGTTCTCTGCTGCCAATGACTGGAACGAACTACAAAAATCTCTGAAACTTATCTCCCTCACTAGCTTTAAGCAACAGCTATCAGAGCAGCTCCCAGATCACTGCACCTGTACATAGCCCATCTATAATTTAGCCCAAACTACTACCTCTTCCCCTACTGTATTTATTTATTTTATTTATTATTTTGCTCCTTTGCACCATATTATTTATATTTTAACTTTGAACTTTCTTCAAATTATAATTCTACCATTCCAGTGTTTTACTTGCTATACTTTATTTACTTTGCCACCATGGCCTTTTTTTGCCTTTACCTCCCTTATCTCACATCATTTGCTCACATTGTATATAGTCTTATTTTTTGTCTACTGTATCATTGATTGTATGTTGTTTTACTCCATGTGTAACTCTGTGTTTTTGTATGTTGTCGAACTGCTTTGCTTTATCTTGGCCAGGTCGCAATTGTAAATGAGAACTTGTTCTCAACTTGCCTACCTGGTTAAATAAAGGTGAAATAAATAAAATAAAATAAATACTGTACTCTACTGTACTATACTCTACTGTACTATACTCTACTATACTATACTATACTCTACTGTACTCTGCTGTACTCTACTGTACTATACTCTACTCCACTGTGCTATACTCTACTCTACTGTACTATACTCTACTATACTGTACTATACTCTACTCTACTATACTGTACTATACTCTACTCTACTGTCCAAACTTGTGAACCCAACTGTGGTTTGATTTTAATAGAAGTATGTTCAGTGTGTGTAACATTGTGTTTGGAAGCATTTCTAATATCTTTAATAATATTTTTCTGAAAGATGTTTTCTGAGATCCCTTTTCCATCTTTGCTTATTCCTGTTAGAATGGAAAATGGTTGAAATATTTATATATGTATTTATATATATTTATACACTGCTCAAAAAAATAAAGGGAACACTTAAACAACACATCCTAGATTTGAATGAAATAAATAATCTTATTAAATACTTTTTTCTTTACATAGTTGAATGTGCTGACAACAAAATCACACAAATAAAATCAATGGAAATCCAATTTATCAACCCATGGGGGTCTGGATTTGGAGTCACACTCAAAATTAAAGTGGAAAACCACACTACAGGCTGATCCAACTTTGATGTAATGTCCTTAAAACAAGTCAAAATGAGGCTCAGTAGTGTGTGGCCTCCACGTTACTGTATGACCTCCCTACAACGCCTGGGCATGCTCCTGATGAGGTGGCGGATGGTCTCCTGAGGGATCTCCTCCCAGACCTGGACTAAAGCATCCGCCAACTCCTGGACAGTCTGTGGTGCAACGTGACGTTGGTGGATGGAGCGAGACATGATGTCCCAGATGTGCTCAATTGGATTCAGGTCTGGGGAACGGGCGGGCCAGTCCATAGCATCAATGCCTTCCTCTTGCAGGAACTGCTGACACACTCCAGCCACATGAGGTCTAGCATTGTCTTGCATTAGGAGGAACCCAGGGCCAACCGCACCAGCATATGGTCTCACAAGGGGTCTGAGGATCTCATCTCGGTACCTAATGGCAGTCAGGCTACCTCTGGCGAGCACATGGAGGGCTGTGCGACCCCCCAAAGAAATGCCACCCCACACCATGACTGACCCACCGCCAAACCGGTCATGCTGGAGGATGTTGCAGGCAGCAGAACGTTCTCCATGGCGTCTCCAGACTCTGTCACGTCTGTCACATGTGCTCAGTGTGAACCTGCTTTCATCTGTGAAGAGCACAGGGCGCCAGTGGCGAATTTGCCAATCTTGGTGTTCTCTGGCAAATGCCAAACGTCCTGCACGGTGTTGGGCTGTAAGCACAACCCCCACCTGTGGACGTCAGGCCCTCATACCACCCTCATGGAGTCTGTTTCTGACCGTTTGAGCAGACACATGCACATTTGTGGCCTGCTGGAGGTCATTTTGCAGGGCTCTGGCAGTGCTCCTCCTGCTCCTCCTTGCACAAAGGCGGAGGTAGCGGTCCTGCTGCTGGGTTGTTGCCTTCCTACGGCCTCCTCCACATCTCCTGATGTACTGGCCTGTCTCCTGGTAGTGCCTCCATGCTCTGGAGACTACGCTGACAGACACAGCAAACCTTCTTGCCACAGCTCGCATTGATGTGCCATCCTGGATGAGCTGCACTACCTGAGCCACTTGTGTGGGTTGTAGACTCCGTCTCATGCTACCACTAGAGTGAAAGCACCGCCAGCATTCAAAAGTGACCAAAACATCAGTCAGGAAGCATAGGAACTGAGAAGTGGTCTGTGGTCACCACCTGCTGAACCACTCCTTTATTGGGGGTGTCTTGCTTATTGCCTGTAATTTCCACCTGTTGTCTATTCCATTTGCACAACAGCATGTGACATTTATTGTCAATCAGTGTTGCTTCCTAAGTGGACAGTTTGATTTCACAGAAGTGTGATTGACTTGGAGTTACATTGTGTTGTTTAAGTGTTCCCTTTATTTTTTTTAGCAGTATATATGCCTTAATTTCTCTTAGCTTTCATTTGACACCCAATTTGACATGTTTCTATGAACTTCACATGTTGGTGCTCATGGAAATTACCTGAACATTCTTCTCTGCTTCTTCCCAGACCACCAGTAGTGAACTAACCTCCTATCCTCTGTCCTCCAGACCACCAGTAGTGAACTAACCTCCTGTCCTCTGTCCTCCAGACCACCAGTAGTGAACTAACCTCCTGTCCTCTGTCCTCCAGACCACCAGTAGTGAACTAACCTCCTGTCCTCCAGACCACCAGTAGTGAACTAACCTCCTGTCCTCTGTCCTCCAGACCATCAGTAGTGAACTAACCTCCTGTCCTCTATCCTCCAGACCACCAGTAGTGAACTAACCTCCTGTCCTCTATCCTCCAGACCACCAGTAGTGAACTAACCTCCTGTCCTCCAGACCACCAGTAGTGAACTAACCTCCTGTCCTCTGTCCTCCAGACCACCAGTAGTGAACTAACCTCCTGTCCTCTATCCTCCAGACCACCAGTAGTGAACTAACCTCCTGTCCTCTGTCCTCCAGACCACCAGTAGTGAACTAACCTCCTGTCCTCTGTCCTCCAGACTACCAGTAGTGGCAGCAGCAGGATGAGTTCAGATGGGGGTGGCCGGCCTGCCAAGGTGGGTTCCCGGGTGGAGGTGATTGGGAAGGGGCACCGCGGCACAGTGGCATATATCGGTGCCACGCTCTTCTCCACGGGGAAGTGGGTGGGAGTGATCCTAGACGAGTCGAAGGGGAAGAACGATGGCACAGTCCAGGGGAAGAGATACTTCACCTGCCATGAGAACCATGGCATCTTCGTACGACAGTCACAGGTAGGTAAGACAACTGGGTTGTGGTGACTGCATTATCAATGACCCGAACAGACAGGCCTGTGTGGGTTATGGTGACTGCATTATCAATGACCCGAACAGACAGGCCTGTGTGGGTTATGGTGACGGCCTGAAGCACCCTGGGTACACCTTATTAAAACCGTTACTGATTCCATCGCGTTTCCATCCAGAGGATGTTCATAAGTTCAAACGAGGAAGAAATGAGCACACGTGCACATGCGTACACACACACACACACACACACACACACACACACACACACACACACACACACACACACACACACACACACACACACACACACACACACACACACACACACACACACACACGTTTTCATGTGTTACTACCATGGAGAGCTCCTGGGCTCATTGAGCCTGCAGTAGGTGTGAGCTACGAAGGTTGCTGTGGATACCACAAACATTTCATCCCTCTTTCTCTCTCCTCCACCTCTCCTCTCCTCTCCTCTCCTCTCCTCTCCTCTCCTCTCCTCTCCTCTCCTCTCCTCTCCTCTCCTCTCCTCTCTTCTCTCCTCCTCCTCTCCTCTCCTCTCCTCTCCTCTCCTCTCCTCTCCTCTCCTCTCCTCTCCTCTCCCGCTCCTCTCTTCTCTTCTCCTCTCTCTTTCTCCTCCTTTCCTCTCCTCTCCTCTCCTCTCTTCTCCTCTCTTCTTTCTCCTCCTCTCCTCTCCTCTCCTCTCCTCTCCTCTCCTCTCCTCTCCTCTCCTCTCCTCTCCTCTCCTCTCCTCTCCTCTCCTCTCTTCTCCTCTCCTCTCCTCTCCTCTCCTCTCCTCTCCTCTCCTCTCCTCTCCTCTCCTCTCCTCTCCTCTCCTCTCCTATCTTCTCCTCCTCTCCTCTCCTCTCCTCTCCTCTCCTCTCCTCTCCTCTCCTCTCCTCTCCTCTCCTCTCCTCTCCTCTCCTCTCCTCTCCTCTCCTCTCCTCTCCTCTCCTCTCCTCTCCTCTCCTCTCCTCTCCTCTCCCCTCTCCTCTCCTCTCCTCTCCTCTCCTCTCCTCTCTTCTCTTCTCCTCTCTTCTTTCTCCTCCTCTCCTCTCCTCTCCTCTCCTCTCCTCTCCTCTCCTCTCCTCTCCTCTCCTCTCCTCTCCTCTCCTCTCCTCTCCTCTCCTCTCCTCTCCTCTCTTCTTTCTCCTCCTCTCCTCTCACCGCTCCTCTCCGCTCCTCTCCTCTCTTCTTTCTCCTCCTCTCCTCTCCTCTTTCTCCTCTTTCTCCTCTCCTCCTCTCCTCTCCTCTTTCTCCTCCTCTCCTCTCCTCTCATCGCTCCTCTCCTCTCTTCCCTTCTTTCTCCTCCTCTCCTCTCCTCTTTCTCCTCTCCTCTAACCGCTCCTCTCCGCACCTCTTCTGTCCTCTCTTCTTTCTCCTCCTCTCCTCTCCTCTTTCTCCTCTCCTTCTCTCCTCTTTCTCCTCCTCTCCTCTCCTCTCATCTCACCGCTCCTCTCCTCTCTTCTTTCTCCTCCTCTCCTCTCCTCTTTCTCCTCTTTCTCCTCTCCTCCTCTCCTCTCCTCTTTCTCCTCCTCTCCTCTCCTCTCCTCTCATCGCTCCTCTCCTCTCTTCTCTTCTTTCTCCTCCTCTCCTCTCCTCTTTCTCCTCTCCTCTCACCGCTTCTCTCCTCTCCTCTCTTCTTTCTCCTCCTCTCCTCTCCTCTTTCTCCTCTCCTTCTCTCCTCTCCTCTTTCTCCTCCTCTCCTCTCCTCTCCTCTCCGCTCCTCTCCTCTCCTCTCCTCTCCTCTCCCCGCTCCTCTCCGCTCCTTTCCTCTCCCCACTCCTCTCCGCTCCTCTCCTCTCCTCTCTTCTTCTCTCCTCCTCTCTCTCTCCTCTCCTCTCCTCTCCTCTCCTCTCCTCTCCTCTCCTCTCCTCTCCTCTCCTCTCCTCTCCTCTCCTCTCCTCTCCTCTCTACTCTTTCTCCTCTTTCTCCTCTCCTCTCCTCTCTTCTTTCTCCTCTCTTCTTTCTCCTCTCCTCTCCCCCTCTCTTCTTTCTCCTCTCCTCTCTTCTTTCTCCTCTCCTCTCTTCTTTCTCCTCTCCTCTCTTCTTTCTCCTCTCCTCTCCTCTCCTCTCCTCTCCTCTCCTCTCCTCTCCTCTCCTCTCCTCTCCTCTCCTCTCCTCTCCTCTCCTCTCCTCTCCTCCATCCATCAGATCCAGCTGGTTGATGATGGAGCAGACACCACCTCTCCTGACACCCCAGAACCGGCCTCCAACAAGGTCCCCAAACACGGTGATGACACAGAGACAGAACACACAGAGACAGAACACACCGAGACAGAACACACCGAGGCAGAACACACAGAGACAGAACACACAGAGGCAGAACACACAGAGACAGAACACACCGAGACAGAACACACCGAGACAGAACACACAGAGACAGAACACACTGAGGCAGAACACACCGAGACAGAACACACCGAGACGGAACACACAGAGACAGAACACACAGAGACAGAACACACCGAGACAGAACACACCGAGGCAGAAAACACCGAAGCAGAACACACCGAGGCAGAACACACCGAGACAGAACACACCGAGGCAGAAAACACCGAGACAGAACACACCGAGACAGAACACACCGAGACAGAACACACAGAGACAGAACACACAGAGACAGAAGACACTGAGGCAGAACACACCGAGACAGAACACACAGAGACAGAACACACAGAGACAGAACACACCGAGACAGAACACACCGAGGCAGAACACACCGAGGCAGAACACACCGAGACAGATCACACCGAGGCAGAAAACACAGAGGCAGAAAACACAGAGACAGAACACACTGAGGCAGAACACACCGAGACAGAACACACTGAGACGGAACACACAGAGACAGAACACACAGAGACAGAACACACCGAGACAGAACACACCGAGGCAGAAAACACCGAAGCAGAACACACCGAGGCAGAACACACCGAGACAGAACACACCGAGGCAGAAAACACCGAGACAGAACACACCGAGACAGAACACACCGAGACAGAACACACAGAGACAGAACACACAGAGACAGAACACACCGAGACAGAACACACCGAGGCAGAACACACCGAGGCAGAACACACCGAGACAGATCACACAGAGGCAGAAAACACAGAGGCAGAAAACACAGAGACAGAACACACCGAGACAGAACACACCGAGGCAGAACACACCGAGGCAGAACACACCAAGGCAGAACACACAGAGACAGAACACACCGAGGCAGAACACACCGAGGCAGAACACACCGTGGCAGAACACACCGAGACAGAACACACTGAGGCAGACAGAACACACCGAGACAGAACACACCGAGGCAGAACACACCGAGGCAGAACACACCGAGGCAGAACACACAGAATAATGACAGAGAGATGGAAGGAAGCCAGAAGGAAGCCAGAAGGAAGCCAGGTCTCCCTTGTGAAAGAGATTATAAAGCTCAATGAGACTTTCCTGGTTAAAAAGAGAGGCTTGAGGATCATAGTGGCTTGAGGATCATAGAGGCTTGAGGATCATAGAGGCTTGAGGATCATAGAGGCTTGAGGATCAGAGAGGCTTGAGGATCAGAGAGACTTGAGGATCAGAGAGACTTGAGGATCGGAGAGACTTGAGGATCGGAGAGGCTTGAGGATCGGAGAGGCTTGAGGATCGGAGAGGCTTGAGGGTCGGAGAGGCTTGAGGGTCGGAGAGGCTTGAGGATCGGAGAGGCTTGAGGATCGGAGAGGCTTGAGGATCGGAGAGGCTTGAGGATCAGAGAAGCTTGAGGATCAGAGAAGCTTGAGGATCAGAGGCTTTAGGATCGGAGAGGCTTGAGGATCGGAGAGGCTTGAGGATCGGAGAGGCTTGAGGATCAGAGAGGCTTGAGGATCAGAGAAGCTTGAGGATCAGAGGCTTGAGGATCAGAGGCCTGAGGATCAGAGAGGCTTGAGGATCAGAGGTTTAGGTTTCAATCGTCATCCTCTACAGATGAAAGGATGTGAACTTGTGAAGGACAGGACAGGAGACGTGTGTGTGTGTGTGTGTGTGTGTCTCTAGTAGAGACCAGAGACTGTGTCTGAAGTACTACTTGGTATAGAGAGCCAATGGGCCATTGCCATGGTTACAGCTGACTGCTGCAGTGAGGGGGGATATTCTGTTTTTGGAAATGACACAGAGAGAGGAGAGAGAGGAGAGAGAGGAAGAGAGAGGAAGAGGGGAAGAGAGGGGAAGAGAGGGGAGAGAGAGAGGAAGAGAGGGGAGAGAGAGGAAGAGAGGAGAGAGAGAGAGAGAGGAAAGGGAGAGTGAGAGAGTGAGAGAGAGAGGAAAGGGAGAGTGAGAGAGTGAGAGAGAGAGGAAAGGGAGAGTGAGAGAGTGAGAGAGAGAGAGGAAAGGGAGAGTGAGAGAGTGAGAGAGAGAGAGAGGGAGGGAGGGAGGGAGGGAGGGAGGGAGAGGAGAGAGAGAGAGAGGGAGGGAGGGAGGGAGGGAGGGGAGGGAGGGAGGGAGGGAGGGAGGGAGAGAGAGAGAGAGGGAGAGAGAGGAAAGGGAGAGTGAGGGAGGGAGGGAGGGAGAGGGAGAGAGAGGAAAGGGACAGAGAGAGGGGGGAGGGCCCTGGTCAACAGTAGTGCACTATATAGGGAATAGGGCTCTGGACAACAGTAGTGCACTATATAGGGAATATAGGGAATAGGGTTCCGTACTCGGGTTCAGGGATTCAGATTCAGGGAATGTGGTAAGTGTTTGTTCCCTATTTCTCAAATCTCTCTCTCTCTCATCTTTCTCTCTCTCTGTCTGTCTGTCTCTCTCTCTCTCCTCAGAGATCCTGGAGACACTCAAGTCCACTAAACTGGTGAGTAAGACAGACAGTTACAGACAGGAAGACAGGACCAGGGTCAAAGGTCACCGCTGCCAGCTCTCTCTCGCCCTCTCGCTCTCTCGCTCTTTCGCTCTCTCTCTCTGTCTCTCTCTCTCTCTCTCTCTCTCATTCTCTCTCTCTCTTTCTCTCTCTCTTCTCTCTCTCTCTGTCTCTCTCTCTCTCTCTTCTCTCTCTCTCGCTGTCTTTCTCTCACTCTCTTTTTCCTATCCAGGGAGTTTTTTCCTCTGCAGCAGACAGAGGTAACATGAGGAGGAGATGAAATCCCTGTTCTGACCAGTAGATGGCAGCAGTTATTCACACTGAAGTAGATGTGGCCCCAGTCAGACATTTCCCCTTCAGGATGCTGCTGCTGAGTCATGGTGGCCATGACACTTCCTGTCTGTCTGTCTCTGTGGACCTGGAGTTCGTGCTTCACCAAACTCTGCGTCTTTACTTCCCCCTCTTCCTCCTCTCTCTTCCTCCTCTCTTCCTCCCCCTCTTCCTCCTCTCTCTTCCTCCTCTCTTCCTCCCCCTCTTCCACCTCTCTTGTCCTCCCCTATTCCTCCTCTCTCTTCTACTGCCTGCTCTCGCTCTACCTCCTCTCTCCTACCTTTGATTCCTCCACTTCCTCCTCTCTTCCTCCCCCTCTTCCTCCCCCTCTTCCTTCTCTCTCTACTCCCCCTCTTCCTTCTCTCTCTACTCCCCCTCTTCCTTCTGCTCTCTCTCTCTCTCTCTCCTCTCTCCTGATCCCCCTCTTCCTCCCCCTCTTCCTCCTGCTCTCTCTCTCTCCTCTCAGGTCTCAAAACTCAGACAGAGACACAGGAGGGAATGGTGACTGGCGTGAAGACAGACAGAGACTAGTAGACTAGAGACTAGTAGACTAGTAGACTAGTAGACTAGAGACTAGTAGACTAGAGACTAGAAGACTAGTAGACAAGAGACTAGTAGACTAGAGACTAGTCGACTAGTAGACTACAGACTAGTAGACTAGTAGACTAGAGATTAGTAGACTAGAGAATAGTAGACTAGTAGACTAGAGACTAGTAGACTAGTAGACCAGAGACTAGTCGACTAGAGACTAGTAGACTAGAGACTAGTAGACTAGTAGACTAGAGACTAGTAGACTAGTAGACCTGTAGACTAGTAGACTAGAGACTAGTAGACTAGAGACTAGTAGACTAGTAGACTAGAGACTAGTAGACAAGTAGACTAGTAGACTAGTAGACTAGAGATTAGTAGACTAGAGACTAGTAGACTAGTAGACTAGAGATTAGTAGACTTGAGACTAGTAGGCTAGTAGGTTAGTAGGCTAGTAGACGAGACTAGTAGACTAGAGACTTGTAGGCTAGTAGACTAGAGACTAGTAGGCTTGTAGACTAGAGACTAGTAGGCTAGTAGACTAGTAGGCTAGTAGACTAGAGACTAGTAGGCTTGTAGACTAGAGACTAGTAGGCTAGTAGACTAGTAGGCTAGTAGACTAGTAGACTAGAGATTAGTAGACTAGAGACTAGTAGACTAGTAGACTAGAGATTAGTAGACTAGAGACTAGTAGGCTAGTAGGTTAGTAGGCTAGTAGACGAGACTAGTAGACTAGTAGACTAGAGACTAGTAGGCTAGTAGACTAGAGACTAGTAGGCTTGTAGACTAGAGACTAGTAGGCTAGTTGGCTAGTAGACTAGTAGGCTAGTAGACTAGTAGACTACAGACTAGAGACTAGTAGACTAGTAGACTAGAGACTAGTAGGCTAGTAGACTAGAGACTAGTAGGCTAGTAGACTAGAGACTAGTAGACTAGTAGAATAGAGACTAGTAGACTAGTAGGCTAGTAGACTAGAGGCTAGTAGACTAGAGACTAGTAGACTAGAGACTAGTAGACTAGTAGACTAGAGACTAGAGACTAGTAGACTAGTAGGCTAGTAGGTTAGTAGGCTAGTAGACGAGACTAGTAGACTAGTAGACTAGAGACTAGTAGGCTAGTAGACTAGAGACTAGTAGGCTAGTAGACTAGAGATTAGTAGACTAGTAGACTAGAGACTAGTAGACTAGAGACTAGAGACTAGTAGACTAGTAGATGTGGCCCCAGTCAGACATTTCCCCTTCAGGATGCTGCTGCTGAGTCATGGTGGCCATGACACTTCCTGTCTGTCTGTCTCTGTGGACCTGGAGTTCGTGCTTCACCAAACTCTGCGTCTTTACTTCCCCCTCTTCCTCCTCTCTCTTCCTCCTCTCTTCCTCCCCCTCTTCCTCCTCTCTCTTCCTCCTCTCTTCCTCCCCCTCTTCCTCCTCTCTTGTCCTCCCCTATTCCTCCTCTCTCTTCTACTGCCTGCTCTCGCTCTACCTCCTCTCTCCTACCTTTGATTCCTCCACTTCCTCCTCTCTTCCTCCCCCTCTTCCTCCCCCTCTTCCTTCTCTCTCTACTCCCCCTCTTCCTTCTCTCTCTACTCCCCCTCTTCCTTCTGCTCTCTCTCTCTCTCTCTCCTCTCTCCTGATCCCCCTCTTCCTCCCCCTCTTCCTCCTGCTCTCTCTCTCTCCTCTCAGGTCTCAAAACTCAGACAGAGACACAGGAGGGAATGGTGACTGGCGTGAAGACAGACAGAGACTAGTAGACTAGAGACTAGTAGACTAGTAGACTAGTAGACTAGAGACTAGTAGACTAGAGACTAGAAGACTAGTAGACAAGAGACTAGTAGACTAGAGACTAGTCGACTAGTAGACTACAGACTAGTAGACTAGTAGACTAGAGACTAGTAGACTAGTAGACCAGAGACTAGTCGACTAGAGACTAGTAGACTAGAGACTAGTAGACTAGTAGACTAGAGACTAGTAGACTAGTAGACCTGTAGACTAGTAGACTAGAGACTAGTAGACTAGAGACTAGTAGACTAGTAGACTAGAGACTAGTAGACAAGTAGACTAGTAGACTAGTAGACTAGAGATTAGTAGACTAGAGACTAGTAGACTAGTAGACTAGAGATTAGTAGACTTGAGACTAGTAGGCTAGTAGGTTAGTAGGCTAGTAGACGAGACTAGTAGACTAGAGACTTGTAGGCTAGTAGACTAGAGACTAGTAGGCTTGTAGACTAGAGACTAGTAGGCTAGTAGACTAGTAGGCTAGTAGACTAGAGACTAGTAGGCTTGTAGACTAGAGACTAGTAGGCTAGTAGACTAGTAGGCTAGTAGACTAGTAGACTAGAGATTAGTAGACTAGAGACTAGTAGACTAGTAGACTAGAGATTAGTAGACTAGAGACTAGTAGGCTAGTAGGTTAGTAGGCTAGTAGACGAGACTAGTAGACTAGTAGACTAGAGACTAGTAGGCTAGTAGACTAGAGACTAGTAGGCTTGTAGACTAGAGACTAGTAGGCTAGTTGGCTAGTAGACTAGTAGGCTAGTAGACTAGTAGACTACAGACTAGAGACTAGTAGACTAGTAGACTAGAGACTAGTAGACTAGTAGACCTGTAGATAGTAGACTAGAGACTAGTAGACTAGAGACTAGTAGACTAGTAGCCTAGAGACTAGTAGACTAGTAGACTAGAGACTAGTAGACTAGAGACTAGTAGAGACTGGTAGACTAGAGATTAGTAGACTAGAGACTAGAAGACTAGTAGACTAGAGATTAGTAGACTAGAGACTAGTAGACTAGTAGACTAGAGACTACAGACTAGTAGACTAGTAGGCTAGTAGGTTAGTAGGTTAGTAGGCTAGTAGACGAGACTAGTAGACTAGTAGACTAGAGACTAGTAGGCTAGTAGACTAGAGACTAGTAGGCTAGTAGACTAGAGATTAGTAGACTAGTAGACTAGAGACTAGTAGACTAGAGACTAGAGACTAGTAGACTAGAGACTAGTAGACTAGTAGACTAGAGACTAGAGACTAGTAGACTAGTAGACTAGTAGACTAGAGACTAGTAGACTAGTAGGCTAGTAGACTAGTAGGCTAGTAGAATAGAGACTAGTAGACTAGTAGGCTAGTAGACTAGAGGCTAGTAGACTAGAGACTAGTAGACTAGTAGGCTAGTAGACTAGTAGACTAGAGACTAGTAGACTAGAGACTAGAGACTAGTAGGCTAGTAGAGTAGTAGGCTAGTAGACTAGAGACTAGTAGACTAGAGACTAGAGACTAGTAGACTAGAGACTAGTAGACTAGTAGACTAGAGACTAGAGACTAGTAGACTAGTAGACTAGTAGACTAGAGACTAGTAGACTAGTAGGCTAGTAGACTAGTAGCCTAGTAGAATAGAGACTAGTAGACTAGTAGGCTAGTAGACTAGAGGCTAGTAGACTAGAGACTAGTAGACTAGTAGGCTAGTAGACTAGTAGACTAGAGACTAGTAGACTAGAGACTAGAGACTAGTAGTCTAGTAGAGTAGTAGGCTAGTAGACTAGAGACTAGTAGACTAGTAGGCTAGTAGACTAGAGGCTAGTAGAATAGAGACTAGTAGACTAGTATGCTAGTAGGCTAGTAGACGAGACATGTAGACTAGAGACTAGTAGACTAGAGACTAGTAGACTGGAGACTAGAGACTAGAAGACTGGAGACTAGAGACTAGTAGACTAGTAGCCTAGAGACTAGTAGACTAGAGACTAGAGACTAGTAGACTAGAGACTAGAAGACTAGTAGACTAGTAGACTACAGACTAATAGACTAGTAGACTGGAGACTAGAGACTATTCGACTACTAGACTACAGACTAGTAGACTAGTAGACTAGTAGACTAGAGGCTAGAAGACTAGTAGACTAGAGACTAGTAGACTAGAGACTAGTAGACTAGTAGACTACAGACTAGTAGGCTAGTAGACTAGAGACTAGTAGAATAGTAGACTAGAGACTAGTAGACTAGTAGACTAGAGACTAGTAGACTAGTAGACTAGAGATTAGTAGACTAGAGACTAGAAGACTAGTAGACTAGAGATTAGTAGACTAGAGACGAGTAGGCTAGTAGGTTAGTAGGCTAGTAGACGAGACTAGTAGACTAGTAGACTAGAGACTAGTAGGCTAGTAGACTAGAGACTAATAGGCTTGTAGACTAGAGACTAGTAGGCTAGTAGACTAGTAGGCTAGTAGACTAGTAGACTAGAGATTAGTAGACTAGAGACTAGTAGACTAGTAGACTAGAGATTAGTAGACTAGAGACTAGTAGGCTAGTAGGTTAGTAGGCTAGTAGACGAGACTAGTAGACTAGTAGACTAGAGACTAGTAGGCTAGTAGACTAGAGACTAGTAGGCTTGTAGACTAGAGACTAATAGGCTAGTAGGCTAGTAGACTAGTAGGCTAGTAGACTAGTAGACTAGAGACTAGAGACTAGTAGACTAGTAGACTAGAGACTAGTAGACTAGTAGACCTGTAGACTAGTAGACTAGAGACTAGTAGACTAGTAGACTAGAGACTAGTAGAGTAGAGACTAGTAGACTAGTTGGCTAGTAGACTAGTAGGCTAATAGACTAGTAGACTACAGACTAGAGACTAGTAGACTAGTAGACTAGAGACTAGTAGACTAGTAGACCTGTAGATAGTAGACTAGAGACTAGTAGACTAGAGACTAGTAGACTAGTAGCCTAGAGACTAGTAGACTAGTAGACTAGAGACTAGTAGACTAGAGACTAGTAGAGACTGGTAGACTAGAGATTAGTAGACTAGAGACTAGAAGACTAGTAGACTAGAGATTAGTAGACTAGAGACTAGTAGACTAGTAGACTAGAGACTACAGACTAGTAGACTAGTAGACTAGTAGGTTAGTAGGTTAGTAGGCTAGTAGACGAGACTAGGAGACTAGTAGACTAGAGACTAGTAGGCTAGTAGACTAGAGATTAGTAGACTAGTAGACTAGAGACTAGTAGACTAGAGACTAGAGACTAGTAGACTAGAGACTAGTAGACTAGTAGACTAGAGACTAGAGACTAGTAGACTAGTAGACTAGTAGACTAGAGACTAGTAGACTAGTAGGCTAGTAGACTAGTAGGCTAGTAGAATAGAGACTAGTAGACTAGTAGGCTAGTAGACTAGAGGCTAGTAGACTAGAGACTAGTAGACTAGTAGGCTAGTAGACTAGTAGACTAGAGACTAGTAGACTAGAGACTAGAGACTAGTAGGCTAGTAGAGTAGTAGGCTAGTAGACTAGAGACTAGTAGACTAGAGACTAGAGACTAGTAGACTAGAGACTAGTAGACTAGTAGACTAGAGACTAGAGACTAGTAGACTAGTAGACTAGTAGACTAGAGACTAGTAGACTAGTAGGCTAGTAGACTAGTAGCCTAGTAGAATAGAGACTAGTAGACTAGTAGGCTAGTAGACTAGAGGCTAGTAGACTAGAGACTAGTAGACTAGTAGGCTAGTAGACTAGTAGACTAGAGACTAGTAGACTAGAGACTAGAGACTAGTAGTCTAGTAGAGTAGTAGGCTAGTAGACTAGAGACTAGTAGACTAGTAGGCTAGTAGACTAGAGGCTAGTAGAATAGAGACTAGTAGACTAGTATGCTAGTAGGCTAGTAGACGAGACATGTAGACTAGAGACTAGTAGACTAGAGACTAGTAGACTGGAGACTAGAGACTAGAAGACTGGAGACTAGAGACTAGTAGACTAGTAGCCTAGAGACTAGTAGACTAGAGACTAGAGACTAGTAGACTAGAGACTAGAAGACTAGTAGACTAGTAGACTACAGACTAATAGACTAGTAGACTGGAGACTAGAGACTATTCGACTACTAGACTACAGACTAGTAGACTAGTAGACTAGTAGACTAGTAGACTAGAGGCTAGAAGACTAGTAGACTAGAGACTAGTAGACTAGAGACTAGTAGACTAGTAGACTACAGACTAGTAGGCTAGTAGACTAGAGACTAGTAGAATAGTAGACTAGAGACTAGTAGACTAGTAGACTAGAGACTAGTAGACTAGTAGACTA
Organism: Salmo salar; assembly: GCF_965601325.2. Taxonomy (NCBI): domain Eukaryota; kingdom Metazoa; phylum Chordata; class Actinopteri; order Salmoniformes; family Salmonidae; genus Salmo; species Salmo salar. The sequence continues at coordinate 53,259,657 of NC_138299.1, forward strand.
GAGATTAGTAGACTAGAGACTAGTAGACTAGTAGACTAGAGATTAGTAGACTAGAGACTAGTAGGCTAGTAGGTTAGTAGGCTAGTAGACGAGACTAGTAGACTAGTAGACTAGAGACTAGTAGGCTAGTAGACTAGAGACTAATAGGCTTGTAGACTAGAGACTAGTAGGCTAGTAGACTAGTAGGCTAGTAGACTAGTAGACTAGAGATTAGTAGACTAGAGACTAGTAGACTAGTAGACTAGAGATTAGTAGACTAGAGACTAGTAGGCTAGTAGGTTAGTAGGCTAGTAGACGAGACTAGTAGACTAGTAGACTAGAGACTAGTAGGCTAGTAGACTAGAGACTAGTAGGCTTGTAGACTAGAGACTAATAGGCTAGTAGGCTAGTAGACTAGTAGGCTAGTAGACTAGTAGACTAGAGACTAGAGACTAGTAGACTAGTAGACTAGAGACTAGTAGACTAGTAGACCTGTAGACTAGTAGACTAGAGACTAGTAGACTAGTAGACTAGAGACTAGTAGAGTAGAGACTAGTAGACTAGAGACTAGTAGACTAGTAGACTAGAGATTAGTAGACTAGAGACTAGTAGACTAGTAGACCAGAGATTAGTAGACTAGAGACTAGTAGACTAGTAGACTAGAGACTTGAGACTAGTAGACTAGTAGGCTAGTAGGCTAGTAGGCTAGTAGGCTAGTAGACGAGACTAGTAGACTAGTAGACTAGAGACTAGTAGGCTAGTAGACTAGAGACTAGTAGGCTAGTAGACTAGAGACTAGAGATTAGTAGACTAGAGACTAGTAGACTAGTAGACTAGAGATTAGTACACTAGAGACTAGTAGGCTAGTAGGTTAGTAGGCTAGTAGACGAGACTAGTAGACTAGTAGACTAGAGACTAGTAGGCTAGTAGACTAGAGACTAGTAGGCTTGTAGACTAGAGACTAGTAGGCTAGTAGGCTAGTAGACTAGTAGGCTAGTAGACTAGTAGACTAGAGACTAGAGACTAGTAGACTAGTAGACTAGTAGACTAGAGACTAGTAGACTAGTAGACCTAGACTAGTAGACTAGAGACTAGTAGACTAGAGACTAGTAGACTAGTAGACTAGAGACTAGTAGACTAGAGACTAGTACACTAGAGACTAGTAGACTAGTAAACTAGTAGCCTAGGGACGAGTAGACTAGAGACTAGTAGACTAGTAGACTAGAGACTAGAGACTAGAGACTAGTAGGCTAGTAGGCTAGTAGGTTAGTAGGCTAGTAGGCTAGTAGACGAGACTAGTTGACTAGTAGACTAGAGACTAGTAGACTAGTAGACTAGAGACTAGTAGACTAGTAGACCTGTAGACTAGTAGATTAGAGACTAGTAGACTAGAGACTAGTAGACTAGAGACTAGTAGACTAGTAGACTAGTAGACTAGAGACTAGTAGACTAGAGACTAGAAGACTAGTAGACAAGAGACCATGTAGACCTAGAGACTAGTCGACAAGTAGACTACAGACTAGTAGACTAGTAGACTAGAGATTAGTAGACTAGAGAATAGTAGACTAGTAGACTAGAGACTAGTAGACTAGTAGACCAGAGACTAGTCGACTAGAGACTAGTAGACTAGAGACTAGTAGACTAGTAGACTAGAGACTAGTAGACTAGTAGACCTGTAGACTAGTAGATTAGAGACTAGTAGACTAGAGACTAGTAGACTAGTAGACTAGAGACTAGTAGACAAGTAGACTAGTAGACTAGTAGACTAGAGATTAGTAGACTAGAGACTAGTAGACTAGTAGACTAGAGATTAGTAGACTTGAGACTAGTAGGCTAGTAGGTTAGTAGGCTAGTAGACGAGACTAGTAGACTAGAGACTTGTAGGCTAGTAGACTAGAGATTAGTAGACTAGAGACTAGAAGACTAGTAGACTAGAGATTAGTAGACTAGAGACTAGTAGACTAGTAGGTTAGTAGGCTAGTAGACGAGACTAGTAGACTAGTAGACTAGAGACTAGTAGGCTTGTAGACTAGAGACTAGTAGGCTAGTAGACTAGTAGGCTAGTAGACTAGAGACTAGTAGGCTTGTAGACTAGAGACTAGTAAGCTAGTAGACTAGTAGGCTAGTAGACTAGTAGACTAGAGATTAGAGACTAGTAGACTAGAGACTAGTAGACTAGTAGACTAGAGACTAGAGACTAGTAGACTAGTAGACTAGTAGACTAGAGACTAGTAGACTAGTAGGCTAGTAGACTAGTAGCCTAGTAGAATAGAGACTAGTAGACTAGTAGGCTAGTAGACTAGAGGCTAGTAGACTAGAGACTAGTAGTCTAGTAGGCTAGTAGACTAGTAGACTAGAGACTAGTAGACTAGAGACTAGAGACTAGTAGTCTAGTAGAGTAGTAGGCTAGTAGACTAGAGACTAGTAGACTAGTAGGCTAGTAGACTAGAGGCTAGTAGAATAGAGACTAGTAGACTAGTATGCTAGTAGGCTAGTAGACGAGACATGTAGACTAGAGACTAGTAGACTAGAGACTAGTAGACTGGAGACTAGAGACTAGAAGACTGGAGACTAGAGACTAGTAGACTAGTAGCCTAGAGACTAGTAGACTAGAGACTAGAGACTAGTAGACTAGAGACTAGAAGACTAGTAGACTAGTAGACTACAGACTAATAGACTAGTAGACTGGAGACTAGAGACTATTCGACTACTAGACTACAGACTAGTAGACTAGTAGACTAGTAGACTAGTAGACTAGAGGCTAGAAGACTAGTAGACTAGAGACTAGTAGACTAGAGACTAGTAGACTAGTAGACTACAGACTAGTAGGCTAGTAGACTAGAGACTAGTAGAATAGTAGACTAGAGACTAGTAGACTAGTAGACTAGAGACTAGTAGACTAGTAGACTAGAGATTAGTAGACTAGAGACTAGTAGACTAGTAGACTAGAGATTAGTAGACTAGAGACTAGTAGGCTAGTAGGTTAGTAGGCTAGTAGACGAGACTAGTAGACTAGTAGACTAGAGACTAGTAGGCTAGTAGACTAGAGACTAATAGGCTTGTAGACTAGAGACTAGTAGGCTAGTAGACTAGTAGGCTAGTAGACTAGTAGACTAGAGATTAGTAGACTAGAGACTAGTAGACTAGTAGACTAGAGATTAGTAGACTAGAGACTAGTAGGCTAGTAGGTTAGTAGGCTAGTAGACGAGACTAGTAGACTAGTAGACTAGAGACTAGTAGGCTAGTAGACTAGAGACTAGTAGGCTTGTAGACTAGAGACTAATAGGCTAGTAGGCTAGTAGACTAGTAGGCTAGTAGACTAGTAGACTAGAGACTAGAGACTAGTAGACTAGTAGACTAGAGACTAGTAGACTAGTAGACCTGTAGACTAGTAGACTAGAGACTAGTAGACTAGTAGACTAGAGACTAGTAGAGTAGAGACTAGTAGACTAGAGACTAGTAGACTAGTAGACTAGAGATTAGTAGACTAGAGACTAGTAGACTAGTAGACCAGAGATTAGTAGACTAGAGACTAGTAGACTAGTAGACTAGAGACTAGAGACTAGTAGACTAGTAGGCTAGTAGGCTAGTAGGCTAGTAGGCTAGTAGACGAGACTAGTAGACTAGTAGACTAGAGACTAGTAGGCTAGTAGACTAGAGACTAGTAGGCTAGTAGACTAGAGACTAGAGATTAGTAGACTAGAGACTAGTAGACTAGTAGACTAGAGATTAGTACACTAGAGACTAGTAGGCTAGTAGGTTAGTAGGCTAGTAGACGAGACTAGTAGACTAGTAGACTAGAGACTAGTAGGCTAGTAGACTAGAGACTAGTAGGCTTGTAGACTAGAGACTAGTAGGCTAGTAGGCTAGTAGACTAGTAGGCTAGTAGACTAGTAGACTAGAGACTAGAGACTAGTAGACTAGTAGACTAGTAGACTAGAGACTAGTAGACTAGTAGACCTGTAGACTAGTAGACTAGAGACTAGTAGACTAGAGACTAGTAGACTAGTAGACTAGAGACTAGTAGACTAGAGACTAGTACACTAGAGACTAGTAGACTAGTAAACTAGTAGCCTAGGGACGAGTAGACTAGAGACTAGTAGACTAGTAGACTAGAGACTAGAGACTAGAGACTAGTAGGCTAGTAGGCTAGTAGGTTAGTAGGCTAGTAGGCTAGTAGACGAGACTAGTTGACTAGTAGACTAGAGACTAGTAGGCTAGTAGACTAGAGACTAGTAGGCTAGTAGACTAGAGACTAGTAGACTAGTAGAATAGAGACTAGTAGACTAGTAGGCTAGTAGACTAGAGGCTAGTAGACTAGAGACTAGTAGACTAGTAGACTAGAGACTAGTAGACTAGTAGACTAGTAGACTAGAGACTAGTAGACTAGAGACTAGAAGACTAGTAGACAAGAGACTAGTAGACTAGAGACTAGTCGACTAGTAGACTACAGACTAGTAGACTAGTAGACTAGAGATTAGTAGACTAGAGAATAGTAGACTAGTAGACTAGAGACTAGTAGACTAGTAGACCAGAGACTAGTCGACTAGAGACTAGTAGACTAGAGACTAGTAGACTAGTAGACTAGAGACTAGTAGACTAGTAGACCTGTAGACTAGTAGATTAGAGACTAGTAGACTAGAGACTAGTAGACTAGAGACTAGTAGACTAGTAGACTAGTAGACTAGAGACTAGTAGACTAGAGACTAGAAGACTAGTAGACAAGAGACTAGTAGACTAGAGACTAGTCGACTAGTAGACTACAGACTAGTAGACTAGTAGACTAGAGATTAGTAGACTAGAGAATAGTAGACTAGTAGACTAGAGACTAGTAGACTAGTAGACCAGAGACTAGTCGACTAGAGACTAGTAGACTAGAGACTAGTAGACTAGTAGACTAGAGACTAGTAGACTAGAGACTAGTAGACAAGTAGACTAGTAGACTAGTAGACTAGAGATTAGTAGACTAGAGACTAGTAGACTAGTAGACTAGAGATTAGTAGACTTGAGACTAGTAGGCTAGTAGGTTAGTAGGCTAGTAGACGAGACTAGTAGACTAGAGACTTGTAGGCTAGTAGACTAGAGATTAGTAGACTAGAGACTAGAAGACTAGTAGACTAGAGATTAGTAGACTAGAGACTAGTAGACTAGTAGGTTAGTAGGCTAGTAGACGAGACTAGTAGACTAGTAGACTAGAGACTAGTAGGCTTGTAGACTAGAGACTAGTAGGCTAGTAGACTAGTAGGCTAGTAGACTAGAGACTAGTAGGCTTGTAGACTAGAGACTAGTAAGCTAGTAGACTAGTAGGCTAGTAGACTAGTAGACTAGAGATTAGTAGACTAGAGACTAGTAGACTAGTAGACTAGAGATTAGTAGACTAGAGACTAGTAGGCTAGTAGGTTAGTAGGCTAGTAGACGAGACTAGTAGACTATTAGACTAGAGACTAGTAGGCTAGTAGACTAGAGACTAGTAGGCTTGTAGACTAGAGACTAGTAGGCTAGTAGGCTAGTAGACTAGTAGGCTAGTAGACTAGTAGACTAGAGACTAGAGACTAGTAGACTAGTAGACTAGAGACTAGTAGACTAGTAGACCTGTAGATAGTAGACTAGAGACTAGTAGACTAGAGACTAGTAGACTAGTAGCCTAGAGACTAGTAGACTAGTAGACTAGAGACTAGTAAACTAGAGACTAGTAGACTAGTAGACTAGAGATTAGTAGACTAGAGACTAGAAGACTAGTAGACTAGAGATTAGTAGACTAGAGACTAGTAGACTAGTAGACTAGAGACTAGAGACTAGTAGACTAGTAGGCTAGTAGGTTAGTAGGTTAGTAGGCTAGTAGACGAGACTAGTAGACTAGTAGACTAGAGACTAGTAGGCTAGTAGACTAGAGACTAGAGACTAGTAGACTAGAGACTAGTAGACTAGTAGACTAGAGACTAGAGACTAGTAGACTAGTAGACTAGTAGACTAGAGACTAGTAGACTAGTAGGCTAGTAGACTAGTAGGCCTAGTAGAATAGAGACTAGTAGACTAGTAGGCTAGTAGACTAGAGACTAGTAGACTAGTAGGCTAGTAGACTAGTAGACTAGAGACTAGTAGACTAGAGACTAGAGACTAGTAGGCTAGTAGAGTAGTAGGCTAGTAGACTAGAGACTAGTAGACTAGAGACTAGAGACTAGTAGACTAGAGACTAGTAGACTAGTAGACTAGAGACTAGAGACTAGTAGACTAGTAGACTAGTAGACTAGTAGGCTAGTAGACTAGTAGGCTAGTAGAATAGAGACTAGTAGACTAGTAGGCTAGTAGACTAGAGGCTAGTAGACTAGAGACTAGTAGACTAGTAGGCTAGTAGACTAGTAGACTAGAGACTAGTAGACTAGAGACTAGAGACTAGTAGGCTAGTAGAGTAGTAGGCTAGTAGACTAGAGACTAGTAGACTAGTAGGCTAGTAGACTAGAGGCTAGTAGAATAGAGACTAGTAGACTAGTATGCTAGTAGGCTAGTAGACGAGACAAGTAGACTAGAGACTAGTAGACTAGAGACTAGTAGACTGGAGACTAGAGACTAGAAGACTGGAGATTAGAGACTAGTAGACTAGTAGCCTAGAGACTAGTAGACTAGAGACTAGAGACTAGTAGACTAGAGACTAGAAGACTAGTAGACTAGTAGACTACAGACTAATAGACTAGTAGACTGGAGACTAGAGACTATTCGACTACTAGACTACAGACTAGTAGACTAGTAGACTAGTAGACTAGTAGACTAGAGGCTAGAAGACTAGTAGACTAGAGACTAGTAGACTAGAGACTAGTAGACTAGTAGACTACAGACTAGTAGGCTAGTAGACTAGAGACTAGTAGACTAGTAGACTAGAGACTAGTAGACTAGTAGACTAGAGACTAGTAGACTAGTAGACTAGAGATTAGTAGACTAGAGACTAGTAGACTAGTAGACTAGAGATTAGTAGACTAGAGACTAGTAGGCTAGTAGGTTAGTAGGCTAGTAGACGAGACTAGTAGACTAGTAGACTAGAGACTAGTAGGCTAGTAGACTAGAGACTAATAGGATTGTAGACTAGAGACTAGTAGGCTAGTAGACTAGTAGGCTAGTAGACTAGTAGACTAGAGATTAGTAGACTAGAAACTAGTAGACTAGTAGACTAGAGATTAGTAGACTAGAGACTAGTAGGCTAGTAGGTTAGTAGGCTAGTAGACGAGACTAGTAGACTAGTAGACTAGAGACTAGTAGGCTAGTAGACTAGAGACTAGTAGGCTTGTAGACTAGAGACTAGTAGGCTAGTAGGCTAGTAGACTAGTAGGCTAGTAGACTAGTAGACTAGAGACTAGAGACTAGTAGACTAGTAGACTAGAGACTAGTAGACCTGTAGACTAGTAGACTAGAGACTAGTAGACTAGTAGACTAGAGACTAGTAGACTAGTAGACTAGAGACTAGTAGACTAGAGACTAGTAGACTAGTAGACTAGAGATTAGTAGACTAGAGACTAGTAGACTAGTAGACTAGAGATTAGTAGACTAGTAGACTAGTAGACTAGTAGGCTAGTAGGCTAGTAGGCTAGTAGACGAGACTAGTAGACTAGTAGACTAGAGACTAGTAGGCTAGTAGACTAGAGACTAGTAGGCTAGTAGACTAGAGACTAGAGATTAGTAGACTAGAGACTAGTAGACTAGTAGACTAGAGATTAGTAGACTAGAGACTAGTAGGCTAGTAGGTTAGTAGGCTAGTAGACGAGACTAGTAGACTAGAGACTAGTAGGCTAGTAGACTAGAGACTAGTAGGCTTGTAGACTAGAGACTAGTAGGCTAGTAGGCTAGTAGACTAGTAGGCTAGTAGACTAGTAGACTAGAGACTAGAGACTAGTAGACTAGTAGACTAGTAGACTAGAGACTAGTAGACTAGTAGACCTGTAGACTAGTAGACTAGAGACTAGTAGACTAGAGACTAGTAGACTAGTAGACTAGAGACTAGTAGACTAGAGACTAGTACACTAGAGACTAGTAGACTAGTAAACTAGTAGCCTAGGGACGAGTAGACTAGAGACTAGTAGACTAGTAGACTAGAGACTAGAGACTAGAGACTAGTAGGCTAGTAGGCTAGTAGACGAGACTAGTTGACTAGTAGACTAGAGACTAGTAGGCTAGTAGACTAGAGACTAGTAGGCTAGTAGACTAGAGACTAGTAGACTAGTAGAATAGAGACTAGTAGACTAGTAGGCTAGTAGACTAGAGGCTAGTAGACTAGAGACTAGTAGACTAGAGACTAGTAGACTAGTAGACTAGTAGACTAGAGACTAGTAGACTAGAGACTAGAAGACTAGTAGACAAGAGACTAGTAGACTAGAGACTAGTCGACTAGTAGACTACAGACTAGTAGACTAGTAGACTAGAGATTAGTAGACTAGAGAATAGTAGACTAGTAGACTAGAGACTAGTAGACTAGTAGACCAGAGACTAGTCGACTAGAGACTAGTAGACTAGAGACTAGTAGACTAGTAGACTAGAGACTAGTAGACTAGTAGACCTGTAGACTAGTAGACTAGAGACTAGTAGACTAGAGACTAGTAGACTAGAGACTAGTAGACTAGTAGACTAGAGACTAGTAGACAAGTAGACTAGTAGACTAGTAGACTAGAGATTAGTAGACTAGAGACTAGTAGACTAGTAGACTAGAGATTAGTAGACTTGAGACTAGTAGGCTAGTAGGTTAGTAGGCTAGTAGACGAGACTAGTAGACTAGAGACTTGTAGGCTAGTAGACTAGAGACTAGTAGGCTTGTAGACTAGAGACTAGTAGGCTAGTAGACTATTAGGCTAGTAGACTAGAGACTAGTAGGCTTGTAGACTAGAGACTAGTAGGCTAGTAGACTAGTAGGCTAGTAGACTAGTAGACTAGAGATTAGTAGACTAGAGACTAGTAGACTAGTAGACTAGAGATTAGTAGACTAGAGACTAGTAGGCTAGTAGGTTAGTAGGCTAGTAGACGAGACTAGTAGACTAGTAGACTAGAGACTAGTAGGCTAGTAGACTAGAGACTAGTAGGCTTGTAGACTAGAGACTAGTAGGCTAGTAGGCTAGTAGACTAGTAGGCTATTAGACTAGTAGACTAGAGACTAGATACTAGTAGACTAGTAGACTAGAGACTAGTAGACTAGTAGACCTGTAGATAGTAGACTAGAGACTAGTAGACTAGTAGCCTAGAGACTAGTAGACTAGTAGACTAGTAGACTAGAGACTAGTAGACTAGAGACTAGTAGACTAGAGACTAGTAGACTAGTAGACTAGAGATTAGTAGACTAGAGACTAGAAGACTAGTAGACTAGAGATTAGTAGACTAGAGACTAGTAGGCTAGTAGGTTAGTAGGTTAGTAGGCTAGTAGACGAGACTAGTAGACTAGTAGACTAGAGACTAGTAGGCTAGTAGACTAGAGACTAGTAGGCTAGTAGACTAGAGATTAGTAGACTAGAGACTAGTAGACTAGTAGACTAGAGATTAGTAGACTAGAGACTAGTAGGCTAGTAGGTTAGTAGGCTAGTAGACGAGACTAGTAGACTAGTAGACTAGAGACTAGTAGGCTAGTAGACTAGAGACTAATAGGATTGTAGACTAGAGACTAGTAGGCTAGTAGACTAGTAGGCTAGTAGACTAGTAGACTAGAGATTAGTAGACTAGAGACTAGTAGACTAGTAGACTAGAGATTAGTAGACTAGAGACTAGTAGGCTAGTAGGTTAGTAGGCTAGTAGACGAGACTAGTAGACTAGTAGACTAGAGACTAGTAGGCTAGTAGACTAGAGACTAGTAGGCTTGTAGACTAGAGACTAGTAGGCTAGTAGGCTAGTAGACTAGTAGGCTAGTAGACTAGTAGACTAGAGACTAGAGACTAGTAGACTAGTTGACTAGAGACTAGTAGACCTGTAGACTAGTAGACTAGAGACTAGTAGACTAGTAGACTAGAGACTAGTAGGCTAGTAGACTAGAGACTAATAGGATTGTAGACTAGAGACTAGTAGGCTAGTAGACTAGTAGGCTAGTAGACTAGTAGACTAGAGATTAGTAGACTAGAGACTAGTAGACTAGTAGACTAGAGATTAGTAGACTAGAGACTAGTAGGCTAGTAGGTTAGTAGGCTAGTAGACGAGACTAGTAGACTAGTAGACTAGAGACTAGTAGGCTAGTAGACTAGAGACTAGTAGGCTTGTAGACTAGAGACTAGTAGGCTAGTAGGCTAGTAGACTAGTAGGCTAGTAGACTAGTAGACTAGAGACTAGAGACTAGTAGACTAGTAGACTAGAGACTAGTAGACCTGTAGACTAGTAGACTAGAGACTAGTAGACTAGTAGACTAGAGACTAGTAGACTAGTAGACTAGAGACTAGTAGACTAGAGACTAGTAGACTAGTAGACTAGAGATTAGTAGACTAGAGACTAGTAGACTAGTAGACTAGAGATTTGTAGACTAGAGACTAGTAGACTAGTAGACTAGAGACTAGAGACTAGTAGACTAGTAGACTAGTAGGCTAGTAGGCTAGTAGGCTAGTAGACGAGACTAGTAGACTAGTAGACTAGAGACTAGTAGGCTAGTAGACTAGAGACTAGTAGGCTAGTAGACTAGAGACTAGAGATTAGTAGACTAGAGACTAGTAGACTAGTAGACTAGAGATTAGTAGACTAGAGACTAGTAGGCTAGTAGGTTAGTAGGCTAGTAGACGAGACTAGTAGACTAGTAGACTAGAGACTAGTAGGCTAGTAGACTAGAGACTAGTAGGCTTGTAGACTAGAGACTAGTAGGCTAGTAGGCTAGTAGACTAGTAGGCTAGTAGACTAGTAGACTAGAGACTAGAGACTAGTAGACTAGTAGACTAGTAGACTAGAGACTAGTAGACTAGTAGACCTGTAGACTAGTAGACTAGAGACTAGTAGACTAGAGACTAGTAGACTAGTAGACTAGAGACTAGTAGACTAGAGACTAGTACACTAGAGACTAGTAGACTAGTAAACTAGTAGCCTAGGGACAAGTAGACTAGAGACTAGTAGACTAGTAGACTAGAGACTAGAGACTAGAGACTAGTAGGCTAGTAGGCTAGTAGGTTAGTAGGCTAGTAGGCTAGTAGACGAGACTAGTTGACTAGTAGACTAGAGACTAGTAGGCTAGTAGACTAGAGACTAGTAGGCTAGTAGACTAGAGACTAGTAGACTAGTAGAATAGAGACTAGTAGACTAGTAGGCTAGTAGACTAGAAGCTAGTAGACTAGAGACTAGTAGACTAGAGACTAGTAGACTAGAGACTAGTAGACTAGTAGACTAGTAGACTAGAGACTAGTAGACTAGAGACTAGAAGACTAGTAGACAAGAGACTAGTAGACTAGAGACTAGTCGACTAGTAGACTACAGACTAGTAGACTAGTAGACTAGAGATTAGTAGACTAGAGAATAGTAGACTAGTAGACTAGAGAGTAGTAGACTAGAGACTAGTAGACTAGTAGACTAGAGACTAGTAGACTAGTAGACCTGTAGACTAGTAGACTAGAGACTAGTAGACTAGAGACTAGTAGACTAGAGACTAGTAGACTAGTAGACTAGAGACTAGTAGACAAGTAGACTAGTAGACTAGTAGACTAGAGATTAGTAGACTAGAGACTAGTAGACTAGTAGACTAAAGATTAGTAGACTTGAGACTAGTAGGCTAGTAGGTTAGTAGGCTAGTAGACGAGACTAGTAGACTAGAGACTTGTAGGCTAGTAGACTAGAGACTAGTAGGCTTGTAGACTAGAGACTAGTAGGCTAGTAGACTAGTAGGCTAGTAGACTAGAGAATAGTAGGCTTGTAGACTAGAGACTAGTAGGCTAGTAGACTAGTAGGCTAGTAGACTAGTAGACTAGAGATTAGTAGACTAGAGACTAGTAGACTAGTAGACTAGAGATTAGTAGACTAGAGACTAGTAGGCTAGTAGGTTAGTAGGCTAGTAGACGAGACTAGTAGACTAGTAGACTAGAGACTAGTAGGCTAGTAGACTAGAGACTAGTAGGCTTGTAGACTAGAGACTAGTAGGCTAGTAGGCTAGTAGACTAGTAGGCTAGTAGACTAGTAGACTAGAGACTAGAGACTAGTAGACTAGTAGACTAGAGACTAGTAGACTAGTAGACCTGTAGATAGTAGACTAGAGACTAGTAGACTAGTAGCCTAGAGACTAGTAGACTAGTAGACTAGTAGACTAGAGACTAGTAGACTAGAGACTAGTAGACTAGTAGACTAGAGATTAGTAGACTAGAGACTAGAAGACTAGTAGACTAGAGATTAGTAGACTAGAGACTAGTAGACTAGTAGACTAGAGACTAGAGACTAGTAGACTAGTAGGCTAGTAGGTTAGTAGGTTAGTAGGCTAGTAGACGAGACTAGTAGACTAGTAGACTAGAGACTAGTAGGCTAGTAGACTAGAGACTAGTAGGCTAGTAGACTAGAGATTAGTAGACTAGAGACTAGTAGACTAGTAGACTAGAGATTAGTAGACTAGAGACTAGTAGGCTAGTAGGTTAGTAGGCTAGTAGACGAGACTAGTAGACTAGTAGACTAGAGACTAGTAGGCTAGTAGACTAGAGACTAGTAGGCTTGTAGACTAGAGACTAGTAGGCTAGTAGGCTAGTAGACTAGTAGGCTAGTAGACTAGTAGACTAGAGACTAGAGACTAGTAGACTAGTAGACTAGAGACTAGTAGACCTGTAGACTAGTAGACTAGAGACTAGTAGACTAGTAGACTAGAGACTAGTAGGCTAGTAGACTAGAGACTAATAGGATTGTAGACTAGAGACTAGTAGGCTAGTAGACTAGTAGGCTAGTAGACTAGTAGACTAGAGATTAGTAGACTAGAGACTAGTAGACTAGTAGACTAGAGATTAGTAGACTAGAGACTAGTAGGCTAGTAGGTTAGTAGGCTAGTAGACGAGACTAGTAGACTAGTAGACTAGAGACTAGTAGGCTAGTAGACTAGAGACTAGTAGGCTTGTAGACTAGAGACTAGTAGGCTAGTAGGCTAGTAGACTAGTAGGCTAGAAGACTAGTAGACTAGAGACTAGAGACTAGTAGACTAGTAGACTAGAGACTAGTAGACCTGTAGACTAGTAGACTAGAGACTAGTAGACTAGTAGACTAGAGACTAGTAGACTAGTAGACTAGAGACTAGTAGACTAGAGACTAGTAGACTAGTAGACTAGAGATTAGTAGACTAGAGACTAGTAGACTAGTAGACTAGAGATTAGTAGAATAGAGACTAGTAGACTAGTAGACTAGAGACTAGAGACTAGTAGACTAGTAGACTAGTAGGCTAGTAGGCTAGTAGGCTAGTAGACGAGACTAGTAGACTAGTAGACTAGAGACTAGTAGGCTAGTAGACTAGAGACTAGTAGGCTAGTAGACTAGAGACTAGAGATTAGTAGACTAGAGACTAGTAGACTAGTAGACTAGAGATTAGTAGACTAGAGACTAGTAGGCTAGTAGGTTAGTAGGCTAGTAGACGAGACTAGTAGACTAGTAGACTAGAGACTAGTAGGCTAGTAGACTAGAGACTAGTAGGCTTGTAGACTAGAGACTAGTAGGCTAGTAGGCTAGTAGACTAGTAGGCTAGTAGACTAGTAGACTAGAGACTAGAGACTAGTAGACTAGTAGACTAGTAGACTAGAGACTAGTAGACTAGTAGACCTGTAGACTAGTAGACTAGAGACTAGTAGACTAGAGACTAGTAGACTAGTAGACTAGAGACTAGTAGACTAGAGACTAGTACACTAGAGACTAGTAGACTAGTAAACTAGTAGCCTAGGGACAAGTAGACTAGAGACTAGTAGACTAGTAGACTAGAGACTAGTAGACTAGAGACTAGTAGGCTAGTAGGCTAGTAGACTAGTAGGCTAGTATAATAGAGACTAGTAGACTAGTAGGCTAGTAGACTAGAGGCTAGTAGACTAGAGACTAGTAGACTAGTAGGCTAGTAGACTAGTAGACCAGAGACTAGTAGACTAGAGACTAGAGACTAGTAGGCTAGTAGAGTAGTAGACTAGTAGACTAGAGACTAGTACACTAGAGACTAGTAGACTAGTAAACTAGTAGCCTAGGGACAAGTAGACTAGAGACTAGTAGACTAGTAGACTAGAGACTAGAGACTAGAGACTAGTAGGCTAGTAGGCTAGTAGGTTAGTAGGCAGTAGGCTAGTAGACGAGACTAGTTGACTAGTAGACTAGAGACTAGTAGGCTAGTAGACTAGAGACTAGTAGGCTAGTAGACTAGAGACTAGTAGACTAGTAGAATAGAGACTAGTAGACTAGTAGGCTAGTAGACTAGAGGCTAGTAGACTAGAGACTAGTAGACTAGAGACTAGTAGACTAGAGACTAGTAGACTAGTAGACTAGTAGACTAGAGACTAGTAGACTAGAGACTAGAAGACTAGTAGACAAGAGACTAGTAGACTAGAGACTAGTCGACTAGTAGACTACAGACTAGTAGACTAGTAGACTAGAGATTAGTAGACTAGAGAATAGTAGACTAGTAGACTAGAGACTAGTAGACTAGTAGACCAGAGACTAGTCGACTAGAGACTAGTAGACTAGAGACTAGTAGACTAGTAGACTAGAGACTAGTAGACTAGTAGACCTGTAGACTAGTAGACTAGAGACTAGTAGACTAGAGACTAGTAGACTAGTAGACTAGAGACTAGTAGACAAGTAGACTAGTAGACTAGTAGACTAGAGATTAGTAGACTAGAGACTAGTAGACTAGTAGACTAGAGATTAGTAGACTTGAGACTAGTAGGCTAGTAGGTTAGTAGGCTAGTAGACGAGACTAGTAGACTAGAGACTTGTAGGCTAGTAGACTAGAGACTAGTAGGCTTGTAGACTAGAGACTAGTAGGCTAGTAGACTAGTAGGCTAGTAGACTAGAGACTAGTAGGCTTGTAGACTAGAGACTAGTAGGCTAGTAGACTAGTAGGCTAGTAGACTAGTAGACTAGAGATTAGTAGACTAGAGACTAGTAGACTAGTAGACTAGAGATTAGTAGACTAGAGACTAGTAGGCTAGTAGGTTAGTAGGCTAGTAGACGAGACTAGTAGACTAGTAGACTAGAGACTAGTAGGCTAGTAGACTAGAGACTAGTAGGCTTGTAGACTAGAGACTAGTAGGCTAGTAGGCTAGTAGACTAGTAGGCTAGTAGACTAGTAGACTAGAGACTAGAGACTAGTAGACTAGTAGACTAGAGACTAGTAGACTAGTAGACCTGTAGATAGTAGACTAGAGACTAGTAGACTAGTAGCCTAGAGACTAGTAGACTAGTAGACTAGTAGACTAGAGACTAGTAGACTAGAGACTAGTAGACTAGTAGACTAGAGATTAGTAGACTAGAGACTAGAAGACTAGTAGACTAGAGATTAGTAGACTAGAGACTAGTAGACTAGTAGACTAGAGACTAGAGACTAGTAGACTAATAGGCTAGTAGGTTAGTAGGTTAGTAGGCTAGTAGACGAGACTAGTAGACTAGTAGACTAGAGACTAGTAGGCTAGTAGACTAGAGACTAGTAGGCTAGTAGACTAGAGATTAGTAGACTAGTAGACTAGAGACTAGTAGACTAGAGACTAGAGACTAGTAGACTAGAGACTAGTAGACTAGTAGACTAGAGACTAGAGACTAGTAGACTAGTAGACTAGTAGACTAGAGACTAGTAGACTAGTAGGCTAGTAGACTAGTAGGCTAGTAGAATAGAGACTAGTAGACTAGTAGGCTAGTAGACTAGAGGCTAGTAGACTAGAGACTAGTAGACTAGTAGGCTAGTAGACTAGTAGACCAGAGACTAGTAGACTAGAGACTAGAGACTAGTAGGCTATTAGAGTAGTAGGCTAGTAGACTAGAGACTAGTAGACTAGAGACTAGAGACTAGTAGACTAGAGACTAGTAGACTAGTAGACTAGAGACTAGTAGACTAGTAGACTAGTAGACTAGAGACTAGTAGACTAGTAGGCTAGTAGACTAGTAGGCTAGTAGAATAGAGACTAGTAGACTAGTAGGCTAGTAGACTAGAGGCTAGTAGACTAGAGACTAGTAGACTAGTAGGCTAGTAGACTAGTAGACTAGAGACTAGTAGACTAGAGACTACAGAGACTAGTAGGCTAGTAGAGTAGTAGGCTAGTAGACTAGAGACTAGTAGACTAGTAGGCTAGTAGACTAGAGGCTAGTAGAATAGAGACTAGTAGACTAGTATGCTAGTAGGCTAGTAGACGAGACAAGTAGACTAGAGACTAGTAGACTAGAGACTAGTAGACTGGAGACTAGAGACTAGAAGACTGGAGACTAGAGACTAGTAGACTAGTAGCCTAGAGACTAGTAGACTAGAGACTAGAGACTAGTAGACTAGAGACTAGAAGACTAGTAGACTAGTAGACTACAGACTAATAGACTAGTAGACTGGAGACTAGAGACTATTCGACTACTAGACTACAGACTAGTAGACTAGTAGACTAGTAGACTAGTAGACTAGTAGACTAGAGGCTAGAAGACTAGTAGACTAGAGACTAGTAGACTAGAGACTAGTAGACTAGTAGACTACAGACTAGTAGGCTAGTAGACTAGAGACTAGTAGACTAGTAGACTAGTAGACCAGAGACTAGTCGACTAGAGACTAGTAGACTAGAGACTAGTAGACTAGTAGACTAGAGACTAGTAGACTAGTAGACCTGTAGACTAGTAGACTAGAGACTAGTAGACTAGAGACTAGTAGACTAGTAGACTAGAGACTAGTAGACAAGTAGACTAGTCGACTAGTAGACTAGAGATTAGTAGACTAGAGACTAGTAGACTAGAGATTAGTAGACTTGAGACTAGTAGACTAGTAGGCTAGTAGACTAGTAGGCTAGTAGAATAGAGACTAGTAGACTAGTAGGCTAGTAGACTAGAGGCTAGTAGACTAGAGACTAGTAGACTAGTAGGCTAGTAGACTAGTAGACTAGAGACTAGTAGACTAGAGACTAGAGACTAGTAGGCTAGTAGAGTAGTAGACTAGTAGACTAGAGACTAGTAGACTAGAGAATAGAGACTAGTAGACTAGAGACTAGTAGACTAGTAGACTAGAGACTAGAGACTAGTAGACTAGTAGACTAGTAGACTAGAGACTAGTAGACTAGTAGGCTAGTAGACTAGTAGGCTAGTAGAATAGAGACTAGTAGACTAGTAGGCTAGTAGACTAGAGGCTAGTAGACTAGAGACTAGTAGACTAGTAGGCTAGTAGACTAGTAGACTAGAGACTAGTAGACTAGAGACTAGAGACTAGTAGGCTAGTAGAGTAGTAGGCTAGTAGACTAGAGACTAGTAGACTAGTAGGCTAGTAGACTAGAGGCTAGTAGAATAGAGACTAGTAGACTAGTATGCTAGTAGGCTAGTAGACGAGACAAGTAGACTAGAGACTAGTAGACTAGAGACTAGTAGACTGGAGACTAGAGACTAGAAGACTGGAGACTAGAGACTAGTAGACTAGTAGCCTAGAGACTAGTAGACTAGAGACTAGAGACTAGAAGACTAGTAGACTAGTAGACTACAGACTAATAGACTAGTAGACTGGAGACTAGAGACTATTCGACTACTAGACTACAGACTAGTAGACTAGTAGACTAGTAGACTAGTAGACTAGAGGCTAGAAGACTAGTAGACTAGAGACTAGTAGACTAGAGACTAGTAGACTAGTAGACTACAGACTAGTAGGCTAGTAGACTAGAGACTAGTAGACTAGTAGACTAGAGACTAGTAGACTAGTAGACTAGAGACTAGTAGACTAGTAGACTAGAGATTAGTAGACTAGAGACTAGTAGACTAGTAGACTAGAGATTAGTAGACTAGAGGCTAGTAGGCTAGTAGGTTAGTAGGCTAGTAGACGAGACTAGTAGACTAGTAGACTAGAGACTAGTAGGCTAGTAGACTAGAGACTAATAGGCTTGTAGACTAGAGACTAGTAGGCTAGTAGACTAGTAGGCTAGTAGACTAGTAGACTAGAGATTAGTAGACTAGAGACTAGTAGACTAGTAGACTAGAGATTAGTAGACTAGAGACTAGTAGGCTAGTAGGTTAGTAGGCTAGTAGACGAGCCTAGTAGACTAGTAGACTAGAGACTAGTAGGCTAGTAGACTAGAGACTAGTAGGCTTGTAGACTAGAGACTAGTAGGCTAGTAGGCTAGTAGACTAGTAGGCTAGTAGACTAGTAGACTAGAGACTAGAAACTAGTAGACTAGTAGACTAGTAGACTAGAGACTAGTAGACTAGTAGACCTGTAGACTAGTAGACTAGAGACTAGTAGACTAGTAGACTAGAGACTAGTAGACTAGTAGACTAGAGACTAGTAGACTAGTAGACTAGAGATTAGTAGACTAGAGACTAGTAGACTAGTAGACTAGAGATTAGTAGACTAGAGACTAGTAGACTAGTAGACTAGAGACTAGAGACTAGTAGACTAGTAGGCTAGTAGGTTAGTAGGCTAGTAGACGAGACTAGTAGACTAGTAGACTAGAGACTAGTAGGCTAGTAGACTAGAGACTAGTAGGCTAGTAGACTAGAGACTAGAGATTAGTAGACTAGAGACTAGTAGACTAGTAGACTAGAGATTAGTAGACTAGAGACTAGTAGGCTAGTAGGTTAGTAGGCTAGTAGACGAGACTAGTAGACTAGTAGACTAGAGACTAGTAGGCTAGTAGACTAGAGACTAGTAGGCTTGTAGACTAGAGACTAGTAGGCTAGTAGGCTAGTAGACTAGTAGGCTAGTAGACTAGTAGACTAGAGACTAGAGACTAGTAGACTAGTAGACTAGTAGACTAGAGACTAGTAGACTAGTAGACCTGTAGACTAGTAGACTAGAGACTAGTAGACTAGAGACTAGTAGACTAGTAGACTAGAGACTAGTAGACTAGAGACTAGTACACTAGAGACTAGTAGACTAGTAAACTAGTAGCCTAGGGACGAGTAGACTAGAGACTAGTAGACTAGTAGACTAGAGACTAGAGACTAGAGACTAGTAGGCTAGTAGGTTAGTAGGCTAGTAGGCTAGTAGGCTAGTAGACGAGACTAGTTGACTAGTAGACTAGAGACTAGTAGGCTAGTAGACTAGAGACTAGTAGGCTAGTAGACTAGAGACTAGTAGACTAGTAGAATAGAGACTAGTAGACTAGTAGACTAGAGATTAGTAGACTAGAGACTAGTAGACTAGTAGACTAGAGATTAGTAGACTAGAGACTAGTAGGCTAGTAGGTTAGTAGGCTAGTAGACGAGACTAGTAGACTAGTAGACTAGAGACTAGTAGGCTAGTAGGTTAGTAGGCTAGTAGACGAGACTAGTAGACTAGTAGACTAGAGACTAGTAGGCTAGTAGACTAGAGACTAATAGGCTTGTAGACTAGAGACTAGTAGGCTAGTAGACTAGTAGGCTAGTAGACTAGTAGACTAGAGATTAGTAGACTAGAGACTAGTAGACTAGTAGACTAGAGATTAGTAGACTAGAGACTAGTAGGCTAGTCGGTTAGTAGGCTAGTAGACGAGACTAGTAGACTAGTAGACTAGAGACTAGTAGCCTAGTAGACTAGAGACTAGTAGGCTTGTAGACTAGAGACTAGTAGGCTTGTAGGCTAGTAGACTAGTAGGCTAGTAGACTAGTAGACTAGAGACTAGAGACTAGTAGACTAGTAGACTAGTAGACTAGAGACTAGTAGACTAGTAGACCTGTAGACTAGTAGACTAGAGACTAGTAGACTAGTAGACTAGAGACTAGTAGACTAGTAGACTAGAGACTAGTAGACTAGTAGACTAGAGATTAGTAGACTAGAGACTAGTAGACTAGTAGACTAGAGATTAGTAGACTAGAGACTAGTAGACTAGTAGACTAGAGACTAGAGACTAGTAGACTAGTAGGCTAGTAGGTTAGTAGGCTAGTAGACGAGACTAGTAGACTAGTAGACTAGAGACTAGTAGGCTAGTAGACTAGAGACTAGTAGGCTAGTAGACTAGAGACTAGAGATTAGTAGACTAGAGACTAGTAGACTAGTAGACTAGAGATTAGTAGACTAGAGACTAGTAGGCTAGTAGGTTAGTAGGCTAGTAGACGAGACTAGTAGACTAGTAGACTAGAGACTAGTAGGCTAGTAGACTAGAGACTAGTAGGCTTGTAGACTAGAGACTAGGAGGCTAGTAGGCTAGTAGACTAGTAGGCTAGTAGACTAGTAGACTAGAGACTAGAGACTAGTAGACTAGTAGACTAGTAGACTAGAGACTAGTAGACTAGTAGACCTGTAGACTAGTAGACTAGAGACTAGTAGAGTAGTAGACTAGAGACTAGTAGACTAGAGACTAGTACACTAGAGACTAGTAGACTAGTAAACTAGTAGCCTAGGGACGAGTAGACTAGAGACTAGTAGACTAGTAGACTAGAGACTAGAGACTAGAGACTAGTAGGCTAGTAGGTTAGTAGGCTAGTAGGCTAGTAGGCTAGTAGACGAGACTAGTTGACTAGTAGACTAGAGACTAGCAGGCTAGTAGACTAGAGACTAGTAGGCTAGTAGACTAGAGACTATTTGACTAGTAGAATAGAGACTAGTAGACTAGTAGACTAGAGATTAGTAGGCTAGAGACTAGTAGACGAGTAGACTAGAGAATAGTAAACTAGTAGACTAGAGACTAGAGACTAGAGACTAGTAGGCTAGTAGGTTAGGAGGCTAGTAGGCTAGTAGGCTAGTAGACGAGACTAGTTGACTAGTAGACTAGAGACTAGTAGGCTAGTAGACTAGAGACTATTTGACTAGTAGAATAGAGACTAGTAGACTAGTAGACTAGAGATTAGTAGGCTAGAGACTAGTAGACTAGAGATTAGTAGACTAGAGACTAGTAGGCTAGTAGGTTAGTAGGCTAGTAGACGAGACTAGTAGACTAGTAGACTAGAGACTAGTAGGCTAGTAGACTAGAGACTAGTAGGCTTGTAGACTAGAGACTAGTAGGCTAGTAGGCTAGTAGACTAGTAGGCTAGTAGACTAGTAGACTAGAGACTAGAGACTAGTAGACTAGTAGACTAGTAGACTAGAGACTAGTAGACTAGTAGACCTGTAGACTAGTAGACTAGAGACTAGTAGACTAGTAGACTAGAGACTAGTAGACTAGTAGACTAGAGACTAGTAGACTAGAGACTAGTAGACTAGTAGACTAGAGATTAGTAGACTAGAGACTAGTAGACTAGTAGACTAGAGATTAGTAGACTAGAGACTAGTAGACTAGTAGACTAGAGACTAGAGACTAGTAGACTAGTAGGCTAGTAGGTTAGTAGGCTAGTAGACGAGACTAGTAGACTAGTAGACTAGAGACTAGTAGGCTAGTAGACTAGAGACTAGTAGGCTAGTAGACTAGAGACTAGAGATTAGTAGACTAGAGACTAGTAGACTAGTAGACTAGAGATTAGTAGACTAGAGACTAGTAGGCTAGTAGGTTAGTAGGCTAGTAGACGAGACTAGTAGACTAGTAGACTAGAGACTAGTAGGCTAGTAGACTAGAAACTAGTAGGCTTGTAGACTAGAGACTAGTAGGCTAGTAGGCTAGTAGACTAGTAGGCTAGTAAACTAGTAGACTAGAGACTAGAGACTAGTAGACTAGTAGACTAGAGACTAGTAGACTAGTAGACCTGTAGACTAGTAGACTAGAGACTAGTAGACTAGAGACTAGTAGACTAGTAGACTAGAGACTAGTAGACTAGAGACTAGTACACTAGAGACTAGTAGACTAGTAAACTAGTAGCCTAGGGACGAGTAGACTAGAGACTAGTAGACTAGTTGACTAGAGACTAGAGACTAGAGACTAGTAGGCTAGTAGGCTAGTAGGTTAGTAGGCTAGTAGGCTAGTAGACGAGACTAGTTGACTAGTAGACTAGAGACTAGTAGGCTAGTAGACTAGAGACTAGTAGGCTAGTAGACTAGAGACTAGTAGACTAGTAGAATAGAGACTAGTAGACTAGTAGGCTAGTAGACTAGAGGCTAGTAGACTAGAGACTAGTAGACTAGAGACTAGTAGACTAGAGACTAGAGACTAGTAGACTAGTAGGCTAGTAGGTTAGTAGGCTAGTAGACGAGACTAGTAGACTAGTAGACTAGAGACTAGTAGGCTAGTAGACTAGAGACTAGTAGGCTAGTAGACTAGAGATTAGTAGACTAGTAGACTAGAGACTAGTAGACTAGAGACTAGAGACTAGTAGACTAGTAGATGTGGCCCCAGTCAGACATTTCCCCTTCAGGATGCTGCTGCTGAGTCATGGTGGCCATGACACTTCCTGTCTGTCTGTCTCTGTGGACCTGGAGTTCGTGCTTCACCAAACTCTGCGTCTTTACTTCCCCCTCTTCCTCCTCTCTCTTCCTCCTCTCTTCCTCCCCCTCTTCCTCCTCTCTCTTCCTCCTCTCTTCCTCCCCCTCTTCCTCCTCTCTTGTCCTCCCCTATTCCTCCTCTCTCTTCTACTGCCTGCTCTCGCTCTACCTCCTCTCTCCTACCTTTGATTCCTCCACTTCCTCCTCTCTTCCTCCCCCTCTTCCTCCCCCTCTTCCTTCTCTCTCTACTCCCCCTCTTCCTTCTCTCTCTACTCCCCCTCTTCCTTCTGCTCTCTCTCTCTCTCCTCTCTCCTGATCCCCCTCTTCCTCCCCCTCTTCCTCCTGCTCTCTCTCTCTCCTCTCAGGTCTCAAAACTCAGACAGAGACACAGGAGGGAATGGTGACTGGCATGAAGACAGACAGAGACTAGTAGACTAGAGACTAGTAGACTAGTAGACTAGTAGACTAGAGACTAGTAGACTAGAGACTAGTAGACTAGTAGACTAGAGACTAGTAGACTAGAGACTAGTAGACTAGTAGACTAGAGACTAGTAGGTTAGAGACTATTAGACTACTAGGCTATCTCTAGTCTACTAGGCTCTAGTCTACTAGTCTACTAGTCTCTAGTCTACTAGTCTACTAAACTAGAGACTAGTAGACTAGTAGACTAGAGACTAGTAGACTAGAGATTAGTAGACTAGAGACTAGTAGACTAGTAGACTAGTAGACTAGAGTAGTAGACTAGTAGACTAGTAGATTAGAAACTAGTAGACTAGTAGACTAGAGACTAGTAGACTAGTAGACTAGTAAACTAGAGACTAGTAAACTAGAGACTAGTAGACTAGTAGACTAGAGACTAGTAGACTAGTAGACTAGAGAATAGTAGACTAGTAGACAAGAGACTAGTAGACTAGTAGACTAGAGACTAGTAGACTAGTAGACTAGTAGACTAGAGACTAGAAGACTAGAGACTAGTAGACTAGTAGACTAGTAGACTAGAGACTAGTAGACTAGAGACTAGAAGACTAGTAGACAAGAGACTAGTAGACTAGAGACTAGTCGACTAGTAGACTACAGACTAGTAGACTAGTAGACTAGAGATTAGTAGACTAGAGAATAGTAGACTAGTAGACTAGAGACTAGTAGACTAGTAGACCAGAGACTAGTCGACTAGAGACTAGTAGACTAGAGACTAGTAGGCTAGTAGACTAGAGACTAGTAGACTAGTAGACCTGTAGACTAGTAGACTAGAGACTAGTAGATTAGAGACTAGTAGACTAGAGACTAGTAGACTAGTAGACTAGAGACTAGTAGACAAGTAGACTAGTAGACTAGAGACTAGTAGACTAGAGACTAGTAGACTAGTAGACTAGAGATTAGTAGACTTGAGACTAGTAGGCTAGTAGGTTAGTAGGCTAGTAGAAGAGACTAGTAGACTAGAGACTAGTAGGCTAGTAGACTAGAGACTAGTAGGCTTGTAGACTAGAAACTACTAGGCTAGTAGAGTAGTAGGCTAGTAGACTAGAGACTAGTAGGCTTGTAGACTAGAGACTAGTAGGCTAGTAGACTAGTAGGCTAGTAGACTAGTAGACTAGAGATTAGTAGACTAGAGACTAGTAGGCTAGTAGGTTAGTAGGCTAGTAGACGAGACTAGTAGACTAGTAGACTAGAGACTAGTAGGCTAGTAGACTAGAGACTAGTAGGCTAGTAGACTAGAGATTAGTAGACTAGTAGACTAGAGACTAGTAGACTAGAGACTAGAGACTAGTAGACTAGAGACTAGTAGACTAGTAGACTAGAGACTAGAGACTAGTAGACTAGTAGACTAGTAGACTAGAGACTAGTAGACTAGTAGGCTAGTAGACTAGTAGGCTAGTAGAATAGAGACTAGTAGACTAGTAGGCTAGTAGACTAGAGGCTAGTAGACTAGAGACTAGTAGACTAGTAGGCTAGTAGACTAGTAGACTAGAGACTAGTAGACTAGAGACTAGAGACTAGTAGGCTAGTTGAGTAGTAGGCTAGTAGACTAGAGACTAGTAGACTAGTAGGCTAGTAGACTAGTAGGCTAGTAGAATAGAGACTAGTAGACTAGTAGGCTAGTAGACTAGAGGCTAGTAGAATAAAGACTAGTAGACTAGTAGGCTAGTAGTCTAGTAGGCTAGTAGACTAGAGACTAGTAGACTAGTAGACCTGTAGACTAGTAGACTAGAGACTAGTAGATTAGAGACTAGTAGACTAGAGACTAGTAGACTAGTAGACTAGAGACTAGTAGACAAGTAGACTAGTAGACTAGAGATTAGTAGACTAGAGACTAGTAGACTAGTAGACTAGAGATTAGTAGACTTGAGACTAGTAGGCTAGTAGGTTAGTAGGCTAGTAGAAGAGACTAGTAGACTAGAGACTAGTAGGCTAGTAGACTAGAGACTAGTAGGCTTGTAGACTAGAAACTAGTAGGCTAGTAGAGTAGTAGGCTAGTAGACTAGAGACTAGTAGGCTTGTAGACTAGAGACTAGTAGGCTAGTAGACTAGTAGGCTAGTAGACTAGTAGACTAGAGATTAGTAGACTAGAGACTAGTAGGCTAGTAGGTTAGTAGGCTAGTAGACGAGACTAGTAGACTAGTAGACTAGAGACTAGTAGGCTAGTAGACTAGAGACTAGTAGGCTAGTAGACTAGAGATTAGTAGACTAGTAGACTAGAGACTAGTAGACTAGAGACTAGAGACTAGTAGACTAGAGACTAGTAGACTAGTAGACTAGAGACTAGAGACTAGTAGACTAGTAGACTAGTAGACTAGAGACTAGTAGACTAGTAGGCTAGTAGACTAGTAGGCTAGTAGAATAGAGACTAGTAGACTAGTAGGCTAGTAGACTAGAGGCTAGTAGACTAGAGACTAGTAGACTAGTAGGCTAGTAGACTAGTAGACTAGAGACTAGTAGACTAGAGACTAGAGACTAGTAGGCTAGTTGAGTAGTAGGCTAGTAGACTAGAGACTAGTAGACTAGTAGGCTAGTAGACTAGTAGGCTAGTAGAATAGAGACTAGTAGACTAGTAGGCTAGTAGACTAGAGGCTAGTAGAATAAAGACTAGTAGACTAGTAGGCTAGTAGTCTAGTAGGCTAGTAGACTAGTAGGCTAGTAGAATAGAGACTAGTAGACTAGTAGGCTAGTAGACTAGAGGCTAGTAGAATAGAGACTAGTAGACTAGTATGCTAGTAGGCTAGTAGACGAGACAAGTAGACTAGAGACTAGTAGACTAGAGACTAGAGACTAGTAGACTGGAGACTAGAGACTAGAAGACTGGAGACTAGAGACTAGTAGACTAGTAGCCTAGAGACTAGTAGATTAGAGACTAGAGACTAGTAGACTAGAGACTAGAAGACTAGTAGACTAGTAGACTACAGACTAATAGACTAGTAGACTGGAGACTAGAGACTATTCGACTACTAGACTACAGACTAGTAGACTAGTAGACTAGTAGACTAGTAGACTAGAGGCTAGAAGACTAGTAGACTAGAGACTAGTAGACTAGAGACTAGTAGACTAGTAGACTACAGACTAGTAGGCTAGTAGACTAGAGACTAGTAGACTAGTAGACTAGAGACTAGTAGACTAGTAGACTAGAGACTAGTAGGCTTGTAGACTAGAGACTAGTAGGCTAGTAGGCTAGTAGACTAGTAGGCTAGTAGACTAGTAGACTAGAGACTAGAGACTAGTAGACTAGTAGACTAGAGACTAGTAGACTAGTAGACCTGTAGATAGTAGACTAGAGACTAGTAGACTAGAGACTAGTAGACTAGTAGCCTAGAGACTAGTAGACTAGTAGACTAGAGACTAGTAGACTAGAGACTAGTAGACTAGTAGACTAGAGATTAGTAGACTAGAGACTAGAAGACTAGTAGACTAGAGATTAGTAGACTAGAGACTAGTAGACTAGTAGACTAGAGACTAGAGACTAGTAGACTAGTAGGCTAGTAGGTTAGTAGGTTAGTAGGCTAGTAGACGAGACTAGTAGACTAGTAGACTAGAGACTAGTAGGCTAGTAGACTAGAGACTAGTAGGCTAGTAGACTAGAGATTAGTAGACTAGTAGACTAGAGACTAGTAGACTAGAGACTAGAGACTAGTAGACTAGAGACTAGTAGACTAGTAGACTAGAGACTAGAGACTAGTAGACTAGTAGACTAGTAGACTAGAGACTAGTAGACTAGTAGGCTAGTAGACTAGTAGGCTAGTAGAATAGAGACTAGTAGACTAGTAGGCTAGTAGACTAGAGGCTAGTAGACTAGAGACTAGTAGACTAGTAGGCTAGTAGACTAGAGGCTAGTAGAATAGAGACTAGTAGACTAGTATGCTAGTAGGCTAGTAGACGAGACAAGTAGACTAGAGACTAGTAGACTAGAGACTAGAGACTAGTAGACTGGAGACTAGAGACTAGAAGACTGGAGACTAGAGACTAGTAGACTAGTAGCCTAGAGACTAGTAGATTAGAGACTAGAGACTAGTAGACTAGAGACTAGAAGACTAGTAGAATAGTAGACTACAGACTAATAGACTAGTAGACTGGAGACTAGAGACTATTCGACTACTAGACTACAGACTAGTAGACTAGTAGACTAGTAGACTAGTAGACTAGAGGCTAGAAGACTAGTAGACTAGAGACTAGTAGACTAGAGACTAGTAGACTAGTAGACTACAGACTAGTAGGCTAGTAGACTAGAGACTAGTAGACTAGTAGACTAGAGACTAGTAGACTAGTAGACTAGAGACTAGTAGACTAGTAGACTAGAGATTAGTAGACTAGAGACTAGTAGACTAGTAGACTAGAGATTAGTAGACTAGAGACTAGTAGGCTAGTAGGTTAGTAGGCTAGTAGACGAGACTAGTAGACTAGTAGACTAGAGACTAGTAGGCTAGTAGACTAGAGACTAATAGGCTTGTAGACTAGAGACTAGTAGGCTAGTAGACTAGTAGGCTAGTAGACTAGTAGACTAGAGATTAGTAGACTAGAGACTAGTAGACTAGTAGACTAGAGATTAGTAGACTAGAGACTAGTAGGCTAGTAGGTTAGTAGGCTAGTAGACGAGACTAGTAGACTAGTAGACTAGAGACTAGTAGGCTAGTAGACTAGAGACTAGTAGGCTTGTAGACTAGAGACTAGTAGGCTAGTAGGCTAGTAGACTAGTAGGCTAGTAGACTAGTAGACTAGAGACTAGAGACTAGTAGACTAGTAGACTAGTAGACTAGAGACTAGTAGACTAGTAGACTAGAGACTAGTAGACTAGTAGACTAGAGACTAGTAGACTAGAGACTAGTACACTAGAGACTAGTAGACTAGTAAACTAGTAGCCTAGGGACGAGTAGACTAGAGACTAGTAGACTAGTAGACTAGAGACTAGAGACTAGAGACTAGTAGGCTAGTAGGTTAGTAGGCTAGTAGGCTAGTAGGCTAGTAGACGAGACTAGTTGACTAGTAGACTAGAGACTAGTAGGCTAGTAGACTAGAGACTAGTAGGCTAGTAGACTAGAGACTAGTAGACTAGTAGAATAGAGACTAGTAGACTAGTAGACTAGAGATTAGTAGACTAGAGACTAGTAGACTAGTAGACTAGAGATTAGTAGACTAGAGACTAGTAGGCTAGTAGGTTAGTAGGCTAGTAGACGAGACTAGTAGACTAGTAGACTAGAGACTAGTAGGCTAGTAGGTTAGTAGGCTAGTAGACGAGACTAGTAGACTAGTAGACTAGAGACTAGTAGGCTAGTAGACTAGAGACTAATAGGCTTGTAGACTAGAGACTAGTAGGCTAGTAGACTAGTAGGCTAGTAGACTAGTAGACTAGAGATTAGTAGACTAGAGACTAGTAGACTAGTAGACTAGAGATTAGTAGACTAGAGACTAGTAGGCTAGTCGGTTAGTAGGCTAGTAGACGAGACTAGTAGACTAGTAGACTAGAGACTAGTAGCCTAGTAGACTAGAGACTAGTAGGCTTGTAGACTAGAGACTAGTAGGCTTGTAGGCTAGTAGACTAGTAGGCTAGAGACTAGTAGACTAGTAGACCTGTAGACTAGTAGACTAGAGACTAGTAGACTAGTAGACTAGAGACTAGTAGACTAGTAGACTAGAGACTAGTAGACTAGTAGACTAGAGATTAGTAGACTAGAGACTAGTAGACTAGTAGACTAGAGATTAGTAGACTAGAGACTAGTAGACTAGTAGACTAGAGACTAGAGACTAGTAGACTAGTAGGCTAGTAGGTTAGTAGGCTAGTAGACGAGACTAGTAGACTAGTAGACTAGAGACTAGTAGGCTAGTAGACTAGAGACTAGTAGGCTAGTAGACTAGAGACTAGAGATTAGTAGACTAGAGACTAGTAGACTAGTAGACTAGAGATTAGTAGACTAGAGACTAGTAGGCTAGTAGGTTAGTAGGCTAGTAGACGAGACTAGTAGACTAGTAGACTAGAGACTAGTAGGCTAGTAGACTAGAGATTAGTAGACTAGAGACTAGAAGACTAGTAGACTAGAGATTAGTAGACTAGAGACTAGTAGACTAGTAGACTAGAGACTAGAGACTAGTAGACTAGTAGGCTAGTAGGTTAGTAGGTTAGTAGGCTAGTAGACGAGACTAGTAGACTAGTAGACTAGAGAATAGTAGACTAGAGACTAGAGACTAATAGACTAGTAGACTGGAGACTAGAGACTATTCGACTACTAGACTACAGACTAGTAGACTAGTAGACTAGTAGACTAGTAGACTAGAGGCTAGAAGACTAGTAGACTAGAGACTAGTAGACTAGAGACTAGTAGACTAGTAGACTACAGACTAGTAGGCTAGTAGACTAGAGACTAGTAGACTAGTAGACTAGAGACTAGAGACTAGTAGACTAGTAGACTAGAGACTAGTAGACTAGTAGACTAGAGACTAGAGACTAGAGATTAGTAGGCTAGTAGGTTAGTAGACTAGTAGGCTAGTAGGCTAGTAGACGAGACTAGTTGACTAGTAGACTAGAGACTAGTAGGCTAGTAGACTAGAGACTAGTAGGCTAGTAGACTAGAGACTATTTGACTAGTAGAATAGAGACTAGTAGACTAGCAGACTAGAGATTAGTAGGCTAGAGACTAGTAGACGAGTAGACTAGAGACTAGTAAACTAGTAGACTAGAGACTAGAGACTAGAGACTAGTAGGCTAGTAGGTTAGGAGGCTAGTAGGCTAGTAGGCTAGTAGACGAGACTAGTTGACTAGTAGACTAGAGACTAGTAGGCTAGTAGACTAGAGACTAGTAGGCTAGTAGACTAGAGACTATTTGACTAGTAGAATAGAGACTAGTAGACTAGTAGACTAGAGATTAGTAGGCTAGAGACTAGTAGACTAGTAGACTAGAGATTAGTAGACTAGAGACTAGTAGGCTAGTAGGTTAGTAGGCTAGTAGACTAGTAGGCTAGTAGACTAGTAGACTAGAGACTAGAGACTAGTAGACTAGTAGACTAGAGACTAGTAGACTAGTAGACCTGTAGATAGTAGACTAGAGACTAGTAGACTAGAGACTAGTAGACTAGTAGCCTAGAGACTAGTAGACTAGTAGACTAGAGACTAGTAGACTAGAGACTAGTAGACTAGTAGACTAGAGATTAGTAGACTAGAGACTAGAAGACTAGTAGACTAGAGATTAGTAGACTAGAGACTAGTAGACTAGTAGACTAGAGACTAGAGACTAGAGACTAGAGACTAGTAGGCTAGTAGGTTAGGAGGCTAGTAGGCTAGTAGGCTAGTAGACGAGACTAGTTGACTAGTAGACCTGTAGACTAGTAGACTAGAGACTAGAGACTAGTAGACTAGAGACTAGAAGACTAGTAGACTAGTAGACTACAGACTAATAGACTAGTAGACTGGAGACTAGAGACTATTCGACTACTAGACTACAGACTAGTAGACTATTAGACTAGTAGACTAGAGGCTAGAAGACTAGTAGACTAGAGACTAGTAGACTAGAGACTAGTAGACTAGTAGACTACAGACTAGTAGGCTAGTAGACTAGAGACTAGTAGACTAGTAGACTAGAGACTAGAGACTAGTAGACTAGTAGACTAGAGACTAGTAGACTAGTAGACTAGAGATTAGTAGACTAGAGACTAGTAGACTAGTAGACTAGAGATTAGTAGACTAGAGACTAGTAGGCTAGTAGGTTAGTAGGCTAGTAGACGAGACTAGTAGACTAGTAGACTAGAGACTAGTAGGCTAGTAGACTAGAGACTAATAGGCTTGTAGACTAGAGACTAGTAGGCTAGTAGACTAGTAGGCTAGTAGACTAGTAGACTAGAGATTAGTAGACTAGAGACTAGTAGACTAGTAGACTAGAGATTAGTAGACTAGAGACTAGTAGGCTAGTAGGTTAGTAGGCTAGTAGACGAGACTAGTAGACTAGTAGACTAGAGACTAGTAGGCTAGTAGACTAGAGAGTAGTAGGCTTGTAGACTAGAGACTAGTAGGCTAGTAGGCTAGTAGACTAGTAGGCTAGTAGACTAGTAGACTAGAGACTAGAGACTAGTAGACTAGTAGACTAGTAGACTAGAGACTAGTAGACTAGTAGACCTGTAGACTAGTAGACTAGAGACTAGTAGACTAGTAGACTAGAGACTAGTAGACTAGTAGACTAGAGACTAGTAGACTAGAGACTAGTAGACTAGTAGACTAGAGATTAGTAGACTAGAGACTAGTAGACTAGTAGACTAGAGATTAGTAGACTAGAGACTAGTAGACTAGTAGACTAGAGACTAGAGACTAGTAGACTAGTAGGCTAGTAGGTTAGTAGGCTAGTAGACGAGACTAGTAGACTAGTAGACTAGAGACTAGTAGGCTAGTAGACTAGAGACTAGTAGGCTAGTAGACTAGAGACTAGAGATTAGTAGACTAGAGACTAGTAGACTAGTAGACTAGAGATTAGTAGACTAGAGACTAGTAGGCTAGTAGGTTAGTAGGCTAGTAGACGAGACTAGTAGACTAGTAGACTAGAGACTAGTAGGCTAGTAGACTAGAAACTAGTAGGCTTGTAGACTAGAGACTAGTAGGCTAGTAGGCTAGTAGACTAGTAGGCTAGTAAACTAGTAGACTAGAGACTAGAGACTAGTAGACTAGTAGACTAGAGACTAGTAGACTAGTAGACCTGTAGACTAGTAGACTAGAGACTAGTAGACTAGAGACTAGTAGACTAGTAGACTAGAGACTAGTAGACTAGAGACTAGTACACTAGAGACTAGTAGACTAGTAAACTAGTAGCCTAGGGACGAGTAGACTAGAGACTAGTAGACTAGTTGACTAGAGACTAGAGACTAGAGACTAGTAGGCTAGTAGGCTAGTAGGTTAGTAGGCTAGTAGGCTAGTAGACGAGACTAGTTGACTAGTAGACTAGAGACTAGTAGGCTAGTAGACTAGAGACTAGTAGGCTAGTAGACTAGAGACTAGTAGACTAGTAGAATAGAGACTAGTAGACTAGTAGGCTAGTAGACTAGAGGCTAGTAGACTAGAGACTAGTAGACTAGAGACTAGTAGACTAGAGACTAGAGACTAGTAGACTAGTAGGCTAGTAGGTTAGTAGGCTAGTAGACGAGACTAGTAGACTAGTAGACTAGAGACTAGTAGGCTAGTAGACTAGAGACTAGTAGGCTAGTAGACTAGAGATTAGTAGACTAGTAGACTAGAGACTAGTAGACTAGAGACTAGAGACTAGTAGACTAGTAGATGTGGCCCCAGTCAGACATTTCCCCTTCAGGATGCTGCTGCTGAGTCATGGTGGCCATGACACTTCCTGTCTGTCTGTCTCTGTGGACCTGGAGTTCGTGCTTCACCAAACTCTGCGTCTTTACTTCCCCCTCTTCCTCCTCTCTCTTCCTCCTCTCTTCCTCCCCCTCTTCCTCCTCTCTCTTCCTCCTCTCTTCCTCCCCCTCTTCCTCCTCTCTTGTCCTCCCCTATTCCTCCTCTCTCTTCTACTGCCTGCTCTCGCTCTACCTCCTCTCTCCTACCTTTGATTCCTCCACTTCCTCCTCTCTTCCTCCCCCTCTTCCTCCCCCTCTTCCTTCTCTCTCTACTCCCCCTCTTCCTTCTCTCTCTACTCCCCCTCTTCCTTCTGCTCTCTCTCTCTCTCCTCTCTCCTGATCCCCCTCTTCCTCCCCCTCTTCCTCCTGCTCTCTCTCTCTCCTCTCAGGTCTCAAAACTCAGACAGAGACACAGGAGGGAATGGTGACTGGCATGAAGACAGACAGAGACTAGTAGACTAGAGACTAGTAGACTAGTAGACTAGTAGACTAGAGACTAGTAGACTAGAGACTAGTAGACTAGTAGACTAGAGACTAGTAGACTAGAGACTAGTAGACTAGTAGACTAGAGACTAGTAGGTTAGAGACTATTAGACTACTAGGCTATCTCTAGTCTACTAGGCTCTAGTCTACTAGTCTACTAGTCTCTAGTCTACTAGTCTACTAAACTAGAGACTAGTAGACTAGTAGACTAGAGACTAGTAGACTAGAGATTAGTAGACTAGAGACTAGTAGACTAGTAGACTAGTAGACTAGAGTAGTAGACTAGTAGACTAGTAGATTAGAAACTAGTAGACTAGTAGACTAGAGACTAGTAGACTAGTAGACTAGTAAACTAGAGACTAGTAAACTAGAGACTAGTAGACTAGTAGACTAGAGACTAGAAGACTAGTAGACTAGAGAATAGTAGACTAGTAGACAAGAGACTAGTAGACTAGTAGACTAGAGACTAGTAGACTAGTAGACTAGTAGACTAGAGACTAGAAGACTAGAGACTAGTAGACTAGTAGACTAGTAGACTAGAGACTAGTAGACTAGAGACTAGAAGACTAGTAGACAAGAGACTAGTAGACTAGAGACTAGTCGACTAGTAGACTACAGACTAGTAGACTAGTAGACTAGAGATTAGTAGACTAGAGAATAGTAGACTAGTAGACTAGAGACTAGTAGACTAGTAGACCAGAGACTAGTCGACTAGTAGGCTAGTAGACTAGAGACTAGTAGGCTAGTAGACTAGAGACTAGTAGACTAGTAGACCTGTAGACTAGTAGACTAGAGACTAGTAGATTAGAGACTAGTAGACTAGAGACTAGTAGACTAGTAGACTAGAGACTAGTAGACAAGTAGACTAGTAGACTAGAGATTAGTAGACTAGAGACTAGTAGACTAGTAGACTAGAGATTAGTAGACTTGAGACTAGTAGGCTAGTAGGTTAGTAGGCTAGTAGAAGAGACTAGTAGACTAGAGACTAGTAGGCTAGTAGACTAGAGACTAGTAGGCTTGTAGACTAGAAACTAGTAGGCTAGTAGAGTAGTAGGCTAGTAGACTAGAGACTAGTAGGCTTGTAGACTAGAGACTAGTAGGCTAGTAGACTAGTAGGCTAGTAGACTAGTAGACTAGAGATTAGTAGACTAGAGACTAGTAGGCTAGTAGGTTAGTAGGCTAGTAGACGAGACTAGTAGACTAGTAGACTAGAGACTAGTAGGCTAGTAGACTAGAGACTAGTAGGCTAGTAGACTAGAGATTAGTAGACTAGTAGACTAGAGACTAGTAGACTAGAGACTAGAGACTAGTAGACTAGAGACTAGTAGACTAGTAGACTAGAGACTAGAGACTAGTAGACTAGTAGACTAGTAGACTAGAGACTAGTAGACTAGTAGGCTAGTAGACTAGTAGGCTAGTAGAATAGAGACTAGTAGACTAGTAGGCTAGTAGACTAGAGGCTAGTAGACTAGAGACTAGTAGACTAGTAGGCTAGTAGACTAGTAGACTAGAGACTAGTAGACTAGAGACTAGAGACTAGTAGGCTAGTTGAGTAGTAGGCTAGTAGACTAGAGACTAGTAGACTAGTAGGCTAGTAGACTAGTAGGCTAGTAGAATAGAGACTAGTAGACTAGTAGGCTAGTAGACTAGAGGCTAGTAGAATAAAGACTAGTAGACTAGTAGGCTAGTAGTCTAGTAGGCTAGTAGACTAGTAGGCTAGTAGAATAGAGACTAGTAGACTAGTAGGCTAGTAGACTAGAGGCTAGTAGAATAGAGACTAGTAGACTAGTATGCTAGTAGGCTAGTAGACGAGACAAGTAGACTAGAGACTAGTAGACTAGAGACTAGAGACTAGTAGACTGGAGACTAGAGACTAGAAGACTGGAGACTAGAGACTAGTAGACTAGTAGCCTAGAGACTAGTAGATTAGAGACTAGAGACTAGTAGACTAGAGACTAGAAGACTAGTAGACTAGTAGACTACAGACTAATAGACTAGTAGACTGGAGACTAGAGACTATTCGACTACTAGACTACAGACTAGTAGACTAGTAGACTAGTAGACTAGTAGACTAGAGGCTAGAAGACTAGTAGACTAGAGACTAGTAGACTAGAGACTAGTAGACTAGTAGACTACAGACTAGTAGGCTAGTAGACTAGAGACTAGTAGACTAGTAGACTAGAGACTAGTAGACTAGTAGACTAGAGACTAGTAGGCTTGTAGACTAGAGACTAGTAGGCTAGTAGGCTAGTAGACTAGTAGGCTAGTAGACTAGTAGACTAGAGACTAGAGACTAGTAGACTAGTAGACTAGAGACTAGTAGACTAGTAGACCTGTAGATAGTAGACTAGAGACTAGTAGACTAGAGACTAGTAGACTAGTAGCCTAGAGACTAGTAGACTAGTAGACTAGAGACTAGTAGACTAGAGACTAGTAGACTAGTAGACTAGAGATTAGTAGACTAGAGACTAGAAGACTAGTAGACTAGAGATTAGTAGACTAGAGACTAGTAGACTAGTAGACTAGAGACTAGAGACTAGTAGACTAGTAGGCTAGTAGGTTAGTAGGTTAGTAGGCTAGTAGACGAGACTAGTAGACTAGTAGACTAGAGACTAGTAGGCTAGTAGACTAGAGACTAGTAGGCTAGTAGACTAGAGATTAGTAGACTAGTAGACTAGAGACTAGTAGACTAGAGACTAGAGACTAGTAGACTAGAGACTAGTAGACTAGTAGACTAGAGACTAGAGACTAGTAGACTAGTAGACTAGTAGACTAGAGACTAGTAGACTAGTAGGCTAGTAGACTAGTAGGCTAGTAGAATAGAGACTAGTAGACTAGTAGGCTAGTAGACTAGAGGCTAGTAGACTAGAGACTAGTAGACTAGTAGGCTAGTAGACTAGAGGCTAGTAGAATAGAGACTAGTAGACTAGTATGCTAGTAGGCTAGTAGACGAGACAAGTAGACTAGAGACTAGTAGACTAGAGACTAGAGACTAGTAGACTGGAGACTAGAGACTAGAAGACTGGAGACTAGAGACTAGTAGACTAGTAGCCTAGAGACTAGTAGATTAGAGACTAGAGACTAGTAGACTAGAGACTAGAAGACTAGTAGAATAGTAGACTACAGACTAATAGACTAGTAGACTGGAGACTAGAGACTATTCGACTACTAGACTACAGACTAGTAGACTAGTAGACTAGTAGACTAGTAGACTAGAGGCTAGAAGACTAGTAGACTAGAGACTAGTAGACTAGAGACTAGTAGACTAGTAGACTACAGACTAGTAGGCTAGTAGACTAGAGACTAGTAGACTAGTAGACTAGAGACTAGTAGACTAGTAGACTAGAGACTAGTAGACTAGTAGACTAGAGATTAGTAGACTAGAGACTAGTAGACTAGTAGACTAGAGATTAGTAGACTAGAGACTAGTAGGCTAGTAGATTAGTAGGCTAGTAGACGAGACTAGTAGACTAGTAGACTAGAGACTAGTAGGCTAGTAGACTAGAGACTAATAGGCTTGTAGACTAGAGACTAGTAGGCTAGTAGACTAGTAGGCTAGTAGACTAGTAGACTAGAGATTAGTAGACTAGAGACTAGTAGACTAGTAGACTAGAGATTAGTAGACTAGAGACTAGTAGGCTAGTAGGTTAGTAGGCTAGTAGACGAGACTAGTAGACTAGTAGACTAGAGACTAGTAGGCTAGTAGACTAGAGACTAGTAGGCTTGTAGACTAGAGACTAGTAGGCTAGTAGGCTAGTAGACTAGTAGGCTAGTAGACTAGTAGACTAGAGACTAGAGACTAGTAGACTAGTAGACTAGTAGACTAGAGACTAGTAGACTAGTAGACCTGTAGACTAGTAGACTAGAGACTAGTAGACTAGTAGACTAGAGACTAGTAGACTAGTAGACTAGAGACTAGTAGACTAGAGACTAGTAGACTAGTAGACTAGAGATTAGTAGACTAGAGACTAGTAGACTAGTAGACTAGAGATTAGTAGACTAGAGACTAGTAGACTAGTAGACTAGAGACTAGAGACTAGTAGACTAGTAGGCTAGTAGGTTAGTAGGCTAGTAGACGAGACTAGTAGACTAGTAGACTAGAGACTAGTAGGCTAGTAGACTAGAGACTAGTAGGCTAGTAGACTAGAGACTAGAGATTAGTAGACTAGAGACTAGTAGACTAGTAGACTAGAGATTAGTAGACTAGAGACTAGTAGGCTAGTAGGTTAGTAGGCTAGTAGACGAGACTAGTAGACTAGTAGACTAGAGACTAGTAGGCTAGTAGACTAGAGACTAGTAGGCTTGTAGACTAGAGACTAGTAGGCTAGTAGGCTAGTAGACTAGTAGGCTAGTAAACTAGTAGACTAGAGACTAGAGACTAGTAGACTAGTAGACTGGAGACTAGTAGACTAGTAGACCTGTAGACTAGTAGACTAGAGACTAGTAGACTAGAGACTAGTAGACTAGTAGACTAGAGACTAGTAGACTAGAGACTAGTACACTAGAGACTAATAGACTAGTAAACTAGTAGCCTAGGGACGAGTAGACTAGAGACTAGTAGACTAGTAGACTAGAGACTAGAGACTAGTAGGCTAGTAGGCTAGTAGGTTAGTAGGCTAGTAGGCTAGTAGACGAGACTAGTTGACTAGTAGACTAGAGACTAGTAGGCTAGTAGACTAGAGACTAGTAGGCTAGTAGACTAGAGACTAGTAGACTAGTAGAATAGAGACTAGTAGACTAGTAGGCTAGTAGACTAGAGGCTAGTAGACTAGAGACTAGTAGACTAGAGACTAGTAGACTAGTAGACTAGAGACTAGAGACTAGTAGACTAGTAGACTAGTAGACTACAGACTAATAGACTAGTAGACTGGAGACTAGAGACTATTCGACTACTAGACTACAGACTAGTAGACTAGTAGACTAGTAGACTAGTAGACTAGAGGCTAGAAGACTAGTAGACTAGAGACTAGTAGACTAGAGACTAGTAGACTAGTAGACTACAGACTAGTAGGCTAGTAGACTAGAGACTAGTAGACTAGTAGACTAGAGACTAGTAGACTAGTAGACTAGAGACTAGTAGACTAGTAGACTAGAGATTAGTAGACTAGAGACTAGTAGACTAGTAGACTAGAGATTAGTAGACTAGAGACTAGTAGGCTAGTAGGTTAGTAGGCTAGTAGACGAGACTAGTAGACTAGTAGACTAGAGACTAGTAGGCTAGTAGACTAGAGACTAATAGGCTTGTAGACTAGAGACTAGTAGGCGTAGCTAGAGGCGTAGCTAGGCGGTAGTAGACTAGTAGACTAGAGATTAGTAGACTAGAGACTAGTAGACTAGTAGACTAGAGATTAGTAGACTAGAGACTAGTAGGCTAGTAGGTTAGTAGGCTAGTAGACGAGACTAGTAGACTAGTAGACTAGAGACTAGTAGGCTAGTAGACTAGAGACTAGTAGGCTTGTAGACTAGAGACTAGTAGGCTAGTAGGCTAGTAGACTAGTAGGCTAGTAGACTAGTAGACTAGAGACTAGAGACTAGTAGACTAGTAGACTAGTAGACTAGAGACTAGTAGACTAGTAGACCTGTAGACTAGTAGACTAGAGACTAGTAGACTAGTAGACTAGAGACTAGTAGACTAGTAGACTAGAGACTAGTAGACTAGAGACTAGTAGACTAGTAGACTAGAGATTAGTAGACTAGAGACTAGTAGACTAGTAGACTAGAGATTAGTAGACTAGAGACTAGTAGACTAGTAGACTAGAGACTAGAGACTAGTAGACTAGTAGGCTAGTAGGTTAGTAGGCTAGTAGACGAGACTAGTAGACTAGTAGACTAGAGACTAGTAGGCTAGTAGACTAGAGACTAGTAGGCTAGTAGACTAGAGACTAGAGATTAGTAGACTAGAGACTAGTAGACTAGTAGACTAGAGATTAGTAGACTAGAGACTAGTAGGCTAGTAGGTTAGTAGGCTAGTAGACGAGACTAGTAGACTAGTAGACTAGAGACTAGTAGGCTAGTAGACTAGAGACTAGTAGGCTTGTAGACTAGAGACTAGTAGGCTAGTAGGCTAGTAGACTAGTAGGCTAGTAAACTAGTAGACTAGAGACTAGAGACTAGTAGACTAGTAGACTAGAGACTAGTAGACTAGTAGACCTGTAGACTAGTAGACTAGAGACTAGTAGACTAGAGACTAGTAGACTAGTAGACTAGAGACTAGTAGACTAGAGACTAGTACACTAGAGACTAGTAGACTAGTAAACTAGTAGCCTAGGGACGAGTAGACTAGAGACTAGTAGACTAGTAGACTAGAGACTAGAGACTAGAGACTAGTAGGCTAGTAGGCTAGTAGGTTAGTAGGCTAGTAGGCTAGTAGACGAGACTAGTTGACTAGTAGACTAGAGACTAGTAGGCTAGTAGACTAGAGACTAGTAGGCTAGTAGACTAGAGACTAGTAGACTAGTAGAATAGAGACTAGTAGACTAGTAGGCTAGTAGACTAGAGGCTAGTAGACTAGAGACTAGTAGACTAGAGACTAGTAGACTAGTAGACTAGAGACTAGAGACTAGTAGACTAGTAGACTAGTAGACTAGTAGCCTAGAGACTAGTAGACTAGAGACTAGTAGACAGTAGACTAGAGACTAGTAGCTAGAGACTAGTAGACTACTAGGCTATAGACTAGAGTCTACTAGTCTACTAGTCTCTAGTCTACCAGTCTACTAGACTAGAGACTAGTAGACTAGTAGACTAGAGACTAGTAGACTAGAGATTAGTAGACTAGAGACTAGTAGACTAGTAGACTAGTAGACTAGAGTAGTAGACTAGTAGACTAGTAGATTAGAAACTAGTAGACTAGTAGACTAGAGACTAGTAGACTAGTAGACTAGTAAACTAGAGACTAGTAGACTAGAGGCTAGTAGACTAGTAGACTAGTAGACTAGTAGACTAGTAGACTAGTAGACTAGAGAATAGTAGACTAGTAGACAAGAGACTAGTAGACTAGTAGACTAGAGACTAGTAGACTAGTAGACTAGTAGACTAGAGACTAGAAGACTAGAGACTAGTAGACTAGTAGACTAGTAGACTAGAGACTAGTAGACTAGAGACTAGAAGACTAGTAGACAAGAGACTAGTAGACTAGAGACTAGTCGACTAGTAGACTACAGACTAGTACACTAGTAGACTAGAGATTATTAGACTAGAGAATAGTAGACTAGTAGACTAGAGACTAGTAGACTAGTAGACCAGAGACTAGTCGACTAGAGACTAGTAGACTAGAGACTAGTAGGCTAGTAGACTAGAGACTAGTAGACTAGTAGACCTGTAGACTAGTAGACTAGAGACTAGTAGATTAGAGACTAGTAGACTAGAGACTAGTAGACTAGTAGACTAGAGACTAGTAGACAAGTAGACTAGTAGACTAGAGATTAGTAGACTAGAGACTAGTAGACTAGTAGACTAGAGATTAGTAGACTTGAGACTAGTAGGCTAGTAGGTTAGTAGGCTAGTAGACGAGACTAGTAGACTAGAGACTAGTAGGCTAGTAGACTAGAGACTAGTAGGCTTGTAGACTAGAGACTAGTAGGCTAGTAGACTAGTAGGCTAGTAGACTAGAGACTAGTAGGCTTGTAGACTAGAGACTAGTAGGCTAGTAGACTAGTAGGCTAGTAGACTAGTAGACTAGAGATTATTAGACTAGAGACTAGTAGGCTAGTAGGTTAGTAGGCTAGTAGACGAGACTAGTAGACTAGTATACTAGAGACTAGTAGGCTAGTAGACTAGAGACTAGTAGGCTTGTAGACTAGAGACTAGTAGGCTAGTAGGCTAGTATACTAGAGACTAGAGACTAGTAGACTAGTAGACTAGAGACTAGTAGACCTGTAGATAGTAGACTAGAGACTAGTAGACTAGAGACTAGTAGGCTAGTAGGCTAGTAGGTTAGTAGACTAGTAGACTAGAGACTAGTAGGCTAGTAGACTAGAGACTAGTAGGCTAGTAGACTAGAGACTAGAGATTAGTAGACTAGAGACTAGTAAACTAGAGACTAGTAGACTAGTAGACTAGTAGACTAGAGACTAGTAGGCTAGTAGACTAGAGACTAGTAGGCTAGTAGACTAGAGACTAGTAGACTAGTAGAATAGAGACTAGTAGACTAGTAGGCTAGTAGACTAGAGGCTAGTAGACTAGAGACTAGTAGACTAGTAGACTAGAGACTAGTAGGCTAGTAGACTAGAGACTAGTAGGCTAGTAGACTAGAGATTAGTAGACTAGTAGACTAGAGACTAGTAGACTAGAGACTAGAGACTAGTAGACTAGTAGATGTGGCCCCAGTCAGACATTTCCCCTTCAGGATGCTGCTGCTGAGTCATGGTGGCCATGACACTTCCTGTCTGTCTGTCTCTGTGGACCTGGAGTTCGTGCTTCACCAAACTCTGCGTCTTTACTTCCCCCTCTTCCTCCTCTCTCTTCCTCCTCTCTTCCTCCCCCTCTTCCTCCTCTCTCTTCCTCCTCTCTTCCTCCCCCTCTTCCTCCTCTCTTGTCCTCCCCTATTCCTCCTCTCTCTTCTACTGCCTGCTCTCGCTCTTCCTCCTCTCTTCCTCCCCCTCTTCCACCCCCTCTTCCTTCTCTCTCTACTCCTCCTCTTCCTTCTCTCTCTACTCCCCCTCTTCCTTCTGCTCTCTCTCTCTCTCTCCTCTCTCCTGATCCCCCTCTTCCTCCCCCTCTTCCTCCTGCTCTCTCTCTCTCCTCTCAGGTCTCAAAACTCAGACAGAGACACAGGAGGGAATGGTGACTGGCATGAAGACAGACAGAGACTAGTAAACTAGAGACTAGTAGACTAGTAGACTAGAGACTAGTAGACTAGAGACTAGTAGACTAGTAGACTAGTAGACTAGTAGACTAGAGACTAGTAGACTACTAGGCTATCT
Source organism: Salmo salar (assembly GCF_965601325.2). NCBI lineage: Eukaryota > Metazoa > Chordata > Actinopteri > Salmoniformes > Salmonidae > Salmo > Salmo salar. The sequence continues at coordinate 53,301,210 of NC_138299.1, forward strand.
CTAGTCTACTAGGCTCTAGTCTACTAGTCTACTAGTCTCTAGTCTACTAGTCTACTAGACTAGAGACTAGTAGACTAGTAGACTAGAGACTAGTAGACTAGAGATTAGTAGACTAGAGACTAGTAGACTAGTAGACTAGTAGACTAGAGTAGTAGACTAGTAGACTAGTAGATTAGAAACTAGTAGACTAGTAGACTAGAGACTAGTAGACTAGTAGACTAGTAAACTAGAGACTAGTAAACTAGAGACTAGTAGACTAGAGGCAAGTAGACTAGTAGACTAGAGACTAGTAGACTAGTAGACTAGAGAATAGTAGACTAGTAGACAAGAGACTAGTAGACTAGTAGACTAGAGACTAGTAGACTAGTAGACTAGTAGACTAGAGACTAGAAGACTAGAGACTAGTAGACTAGTAGACTAGTAGACTAGAGACTAGTAGACTAGAGACTAGAAGACTAGTACACAAGAGACTAGTAGACTAGAGACTAGTCGACTAGTAGAATACAGACTAGTAGACTAGAGATTAGTAGACTAGAGAATAGTAGACTAGTAGACTAGAGACTAGTAGACTAGTAGACCAGAGACTAGTCGACTAGAGACTAGTAGACTAGAGACTAGTAGGCTAGTAGAATAGAGACTAGTAGACTAGTAGACCTGTAGACTAGTAGACTAGAGACTAGTAGATTAGAGACTAGTAGACTAGAGACTAGTAGACTAGTAGACTAGAGACTAGTAGACAAGTAGACTAGTAGACTAGAGATTAGTAGACTAGAGACTAGTAGACTAGTAGACTAGAGATTAGTAGACTTGAGACTAGTAGGCTAGTAGGTTAGTAGGCTAGTAGACGAGACTAGTAGACTAGAGACTAGTAGGCTAGTAGACTAGAGACTAGTAGGCTTGTAGACTAGAGACTAGTAGGCTAGTAGACTAGTAGGCTAGTAGACTAGAGACTAGTAGGCTTGTAGACTAGAGACTAGTAGGCTAGTAGACTAGTAGGCTAGTAGACTAGAGACTAGTAGGCTTGTAGACTAGAGACTAGTAGGCTAGTAGGTTAGTAGGCTAGTAGACGAGACTAGTAGACTAGTAGACTAGAGACTAGTAGGCTAGTAGACTAGAGACTAGTAGGCTAGTAGGCTAGTAGACTAGTAGGCTAGTAGACTAGTATACTAGAGACTAGAGACTAGTAGACTAGTAGACTAGAGACTAGTAGACCTGTAGATAGTAGACTAGAGACTAGTAGACTAGAGACTAGTAGGCTTGTAGACTAGAGACTAGTAGGCTAGTAGGCTAGTAGACTAGTAGGCTAGTAGACTAGTATACTAGAGACTAGAGACTAGTAGACTAGTAGACTAGAGACTAGTAGACCTGTAGATAGTAGACTAGAGACTAGTAGACTAGAGACTAGTAGACTAGTAGCCTAGAGACTAGTAGACTAGTAGACTAGAGACTAGTAGACTAGTAGACTAGAGATTAGTAGACTAGAGACTAGAAGACTAGTAGACTAGAGATTAGTAGACTAGAGACTAGTAGACTAGTTGGCTAGTAGACTAGTAGGCTAGTAGAATAGAGACTAGTAGACTAGTAGGCTAGTAGACTAGTAGACTAGAGGCTAGTAGACTAGAGACTAGTAGACTAGTAGGCTAGTAGACTAGTAGACTAGAGACTAGTAGACTAAAGACTAGAGACTAGTAGGCTAGTAGAGTAGTAGGCTAGTAGACTAGAGACTAGTAGACTAGTAGGCTAGTAGACTAGAGGCTAGTAGAATAGAGACTAGTAGACTAGTAGGCTAGTAGACGAGACAAGTAGACTAGAGACTAGTAGACTAGAGACTAGAGACTAGTAGACTGGAGACTAGAGACTAGAAGACTGGAGACTAGAGACTAGTAGACTAGTAGCCTAGAGACTAGTAGACTAGAGACTAGAGACTAGTAGACTAGAGACTAGAAGACTAGTAGACTAGTAGACTACAGACTAGTAGACTAGTAGACTGGAGACTAGAGACTATTCGACTACTAGACTACAGACTAGTAGACTAGTAGACTAGTAGACTAGTAGACTAGAGGCTAGAAGACTAGTAGACTAGAGAATAGTAGACTAGAGACTAGTAGACTAGTAGACTACAGACTAGTAGGCTAGTAGACTAGAGACTAGTAGACTAGTAGACTAGAGACTAGTAGACTAGAGACTAGTAGACTAGTAGACTACAGACTAGTAGGCTAGTAGACTAGAGACTAGTAGACTAGTAGACTAGAGACTAGTAGACTAGTAGACTAGAGACTAGTAGACTAGTAGACTAGAGATTAGTAGACTAGAGACTAGTAGACTAGTAGACTAGAGATTAGTAGACTAGAGACTAGTAGGCTAGTAAGGTTAGTAGGCTAGTAGACGAGACTAGTAGACCAGTAGACTAGAGACTAGTAGGCTAGTAGACTAGAGACTAATAGGCTTGTAGACTAGAGACTAGTAGGCTAGTAGACTAGTAGGCTAGTAGACTAGTAGACTAGAGATTAGTAGACTAGAGACTAGTAGACTAGTAGACTAGAGATTAGTAGACTAGAGACTAGTAGGCTAGTAGGTTAGTAGGCTAGTAGACGAGACTAGTAGACTAGTAGACTAGAGACTAGTAGGCTAGTAGACTAGAGACTAGTAGGCTTGTAGACTAGAGACTAGTAGGCTAGTAGGCTAGTAGACTAGTAGACTAGTAGACTAGAGACTAGAGACTAGTAGACTAGTAGACTAGTAGACTAGAGACTAGTAGACTAGTAGACCTGTAGACTAGTAGACTAGAGACTAGTAGACTAGTAGACTAGAGACTAGTAGACTAGTAGACTAGAGACTAGTAGAATAGAGACTAGTAGACTAGTAGACTAGATATTAGTAGACTAGAGACTAGTAGGCTAGTAGACTAGTAGACTAGAGACTAGAGACTAGTAGAGTAGTAGACTAGTAGACTAGAGACTAGTAGACTAGCAGACCTGTAGACTAGTAGACTAGAGACTAGTAGACTAGAGACTAGTAGACTAGTAGACTAGAGACTAGTAGACTAGAGACTAATAGACTAGAGACTAGTAGACTAGTAAACTAGTAGCCTAGAGACTAGTAGACTAGAGACTAGTAGACTAGTAGACTAGAGACTAGAGACTAGTAGACTAGTAGGCTAGTAGGCTAGTAGGTTAGTAGGCTAGTAGACGAGACTAGTTGACTAGTAGACTAGAGACTAGTAGGCTAGTAGACTAGAGACTAGTAGGCTAGTAGACTAGAGGCTAGTAGACTAGAGACTAGTAGACTAGAGACTAGTAGACTAGTAGACTAGAGACTAGAGACTAGTAGACTAGTAGGCTAGTAGGTTAGTAGGCTAGTAGAAGAGACTAGTAGACTAGTAGACTAGAGACTAGTAGGCTAGTAGACTAGAGACTAGTAGGCTAGTAGACTAGAGATTAGTAGACTAGTAGACTAGAGACTAGTAGACTAGAGACTAGTAGACTAGTAGACTAGAGACTAGAGACTAGTAGACTAGTAGACTAGAGACGAGTAGACTAGTAGGCTAGTAGACTAGTAGGCTAGTAGAATAGAGACTAGTAGACTAGTAGGCTAGTAGAATAGAGGCTAGTAGACTAGAGACTAGTAGACTAGTAGGCTAGTAGACTAGTAGACTAGAGACTAGTAGACTAGAGACTAGTAGGCTAGTAGACTAGTAGGCTAGTAGACTAGAGACTAGAGATTAGTAGACTAGAGACTAGTAGGCTAGTAGGTTAGTAGGCTAGTAGACGAGACTAGTAGACTAGTAGACTAGAGACTAGTAGGCTAGTAGACTAGAGACTAGTAGGCTTGTAGACTAGAGACTAGAGACTAGTAGGTTAGTAGGCTAGTAGACTAGTAGGCTAGTAGACTAGTAGACTAGAGACTAGAGACTAGTAGACTAGTAGACTAGTAGCCTAGAGACTAGTAGACTAGAGACTAGTAGACTACTAGGCTATCTCTAGTCTACTAGGCTCTAGTCTATTAGTCTACTAGTCTCTAGTCTACTAGTCTACTAGACTAGAGACTAGTAGACTAGTAGACTAGAGAATAGTAGACTAGTAGACAAGAGACTAGTAGACTAGTAGACTAGAGAGTAGAGACTAGTAGACTAGAGACTAGAGACTAGTAGACTAGTAGGCTAGTAGGTTAGTAGGCTAGTAGACGAGACTAGTAGACTAGTAGACTAGAGAATAGTAGGCTAGTAGACTAGAGACTAGTAGGCTAGTAGACTAGAGACTAGTAGGCTAGTAGACTAGTAGGCTAGTAGACTAGTAGACTAGAGATTAGTAGACTAGAGACTAGTAGACTAGTAGACTAGGGATTAGTAGACTAGAGACTAGTAGGCTAGTAGACTAGTAGACTAGAAGACGAGACTAGTAGACTAGTAGACTAGAGACTAGAGACTAGTAGACTGGAGACTAGAGACTATTCGACTACTAGACTACAGACTAGTAGACTAGTAGACTAGTAGACTAGAGGCTAGAAGACTAGTAGACTAGAGACTAGTAGACTAGAGACTAGTAGACTAGTAGACTAGAGACTAGTAGACTAGCAGACCTGTAGACTAGTAGACTAGAGACTAGTAGACTAGAGACTAGTAGACTAGTAGACTAGAGACTAGTAGACTAGAGACTAATAGACTAGAGACTAGTAGACTAGTAAACTAGTAGCCTAGAGACTAGTAGACTAGAGACTAGTAGACTAGTAGACTAGAGACTAGAGACTAGTAGACTAGTAGGCTAGTAGGCTAGTAGGTTAGTAGGCTAGTAGACGAGACTAGTTGACTAGTAGACTAGAGACTAGTAGGCTAGTAGACTAGAGACTAGTAGGCTAGTAGACTAGAGGCTAGTAGACTAGAGACTAGTAGACTAGAGACTAGTAGACTAGTAGACTAGAGACTAGAGACTAGTAGACTAGTAGGCTAGTAGGTTAGTAGGCTAGTAGAAGAGACTAGTAGACTAGTAGACTAGAGACTAGTAGGCTAGTAGACTAGAGACTAGTAGGCTAGTAGACTAGAGATTAGTAGACTAGTAGACTAGAGACTAGTAGACTAGAGACTAGTAGACTAGTAGACTAGAGACTAGAGACTAGTAGACTAGTAGACTAGAGACGAGTAGACTAGTAGGCTAGTAGACTAGTAGGCTAGTAGAATAGAGACTAGTAGACTAGTAGGCTAGTAGAATAGAGGCTAGTAGACTAGAGACTAGTAGACTAGTAGGCTAGTAGACTAGTAGACTAGAGACTAGTAGACTAGAGACTAGTAGGCTAGTAGACTAGTAGGCTAGTAGACTAGAGACTAGAGATTAGTAGACTAGAGACTAGTAGGCTAGTAGGTTAGTAGGCTAGTAGACGAGACTAGTAGACTAGTAGACTAGAGACTAGTAGGCTAGTAGACTAGAGACTAGTAGGCTTGTAGACTAGAGACTAGAGACTAGTAGGTTAGTAGGCTAGTAGACTAGTAGGCTAGTAGACTAGTAGACTAGAGACTAGAGACTAGTAGACTAGTAGACTAGTAGCCTAGAGACTAGTAGACTAGAGACTAGTAGACTACTAGGCTATCTCTAGTCTACTAGGCTCTAGTCTATTAGTCTACTAGTCTCTAGTCTACTAGTCTACTAGACTAGAGACTAGTAGACTAGTAGACTAGAGAATAGTAGACTAGTAGACAAGAGACTAGTAGACTAGTAGACTAGAGAGTAGAGACTAGTAGACTAGAGACTAGAGACTAGTAGACTAGTAGGCTAGTAGGTTAGTAGGCTAGTAGACGAGACTAGTAGACTAGTAGACTAGAGAATAGTAGGCTAGTAGACTAGAGACTAGTAGGCTAGTAGACTAGAGACTAGTAGGCTAGTAGACTAGTAGGCTAGTAGACTAGTAGACTAGAGATTAGTAGACTAGAGACTAGTAGACTAGTAGACTAGGGATTAGTAGACTAGAGACTAGTAGGCTAGTAGACTAGTAGACTAGAAGACGAGACTAGTAGACTAGTAGACTAGAGACTAGAGACTAGTAGACTGGAGACTAGAGACTATTCGACTACTAGACTACAGACTAGTAGACTAGTAGACTAGTAGACTAGAGGCTAGAAGACTAGTAGACTAGAGACTAGTAGACTAGAGACTAGTAGACTAGTAAACTACAGACTAGTAGGCTAGTAGACTAGAGACAGACTAGTAGACTAGAGACTAGTAGACTAGTAGACTAGTAGACTAGAGTAGTAGACTAGTAGACTAGTAGACTAGAAGACTAGTAGACTAGTAGACTAGAGACTAGTAGACTAGTAGACTAGTAGACTAGAGACTAGTAGACTAGAGACTAGTAGACTAGTAGACTAGAGATTAGTAGACTAGAGACTAGTAGGCTAGTAGGTTAGTAGGCTAGTAGACGAGACTAGTAGACTAGTAGACTAGAGACTAGTAGACTAGAGACTAGTAGACTAGTAGACTATAGACTAGTAGACTAGTAGACTAGTAGACTAGAGAATAGTAGACTAGTAGACAAGAGACTAGTAGACTAGTAGACTAGAGAGTAGAGACTAGTAGACTAGAGACTAGAGACTAGTAGACTAGTAGGCTAGTAGGTTAGTAGGCTAGTAGAAGAGACTAGTAGACTAGTAGACTAGAGACTAGTAGACTAGAGACTAGTAGACTAGTAAACTAGTAGCCTAGAGACTAGTAGACTAGAGACTAGTAGACTAGTAGACTAGAGACTAGAGACTAGTAGACTAGTAGGCTAGTAGGCTAGTAGGTTAGTAGGCTAGTAGACGAGACTAGTTGACTAGTAGACTAGAGACTAGTAGGCTAGTAGACTAGAGACTAGTAGGCTAGTAGACTAGAGACTAGTAGACTAGTAGACTAGAGACTAGAGACTAGTAGGCTAGTAGACTAGTAGGCTAGTAGACTAGAGACTAGTAGACTAGTAGACTAGTAGACTAGAGGCTAGTAGACTAGAGACTAGTAGACTAGTAGGCTAGTAGGTTAGTAGGCTAGTAGACAGAGACTAGTAGACTAGTAGACTAGAGACTAGTAGGCTAGTAGACTAGAGACTAGTAGACTAGTAGACTAGAGACTAGTAGACTAGTAGACTAGAGACTAGTAGACTAGAGACTAGAGACTAGTAGACCTGTAGATATTAGACTAGAGACTAGTAGACTAGAGACTAGTAGGCTTGTAGACTAGAGACTAGTAGGCTAGTAGGCTAGTAGACTAGTAGGCTAGTAGACTAGTATACTAGAGACTAGAGACTAGTAGACTAGTAGACAGGCTAGTAGACTAGAGACTAGTAGACTAGTAGACTAGAGACTAGTAGGCTAGTAGACTAGAGACTAGTAGACTAGTAGACTAGAGACTAGTAGACTAGTAGACTAGAGACTAGTAGACTAGTAGACTAGAGATTAGTAGACTAGAGACTAGTAGACTAGTAGACTAGAGATTAGTAGACTAGTAGACTAGTAGGCTAGTAGGTTAGTAGGCTAGTAGAAGAGACTAGTAGACTAGTAGACTAGAGACTAGTAGGCTAGTAGACTAGAGACTAGTAGGCTAGTAGACTAGAGACTAGTAGGCTAGTAGACTAGTAGGCTAGTAGACTAGTAGACTAGAGATTAGTAGACTAGAGACTAGTAGACTAGTAGACTAGAGATTAGTAGACTAGAGACTAGTAGGCTAGTAGGTTAGTAGGCTAGTAGACGAGACTAGTAGACTAGTAGACTAGAGACTAGTAGGCTAGTAGACTAGAGACTAGTAGGCTTGTAGACTAGAGACTAGTAGGCTAGTAGGCTAGTAGACTAGTAGACTAGTAGACTAGAGACTAGAGACTAGTAGACTAGTAGACTAGTAGACTAGAGACTAGTAGACTAGTAGACCTGTAGACTAGTAGACTAGAGACTAGTAGACTAGTAGACTAGAGACTAGTAGACTAGTAGACTAGAGACTAGTAGACTAGTAGACTAGAGACTAGTAGACTAGAGACTAGAAGACTAGTAGACTAGAGACTAGTAGACTAGAGACTAGTAGACTAGTAGGCTAGTAGACTAGTAGGCTAGTAGACTAGAGACTAGTAGACTAGTAGACTAGTAGACTAGAGACTAGTAGACTAGAGACTAGTAGACTAGTAGACTAGAGACTAGTAGACTAGAGACTAGTAGACTAGAGACTAGTAGACTAGTAGACTAGTAGACTAGAGACTAGTAGACTAGAGACTAGTAGACTAGTAGACTAGAGACTAGAGACTAGTAGACTAGTAGGCTAGTAGGCTAGTAGGTTAGTAGGCTAGTAGACGAGACTAGTAGACTAGTAGACTAGAGACTAGTAGGCTAGTAGACTAGAGACTAGTAGGCTAGTAGACTAGTAGACTAGTAGACTAGAGCTAGTAGATAGAGACTAGTAGACTAGTAGGCTAGTAGGCTAGTAGACTAGAGACTAGTAGACTAGAGACTAGTAGACTAGAGACTAGAGACTAGTAGACTAGTAGACTAGAGACTAGTAGACTAGTAGACTAGAGACTAGTAGACTAGTAGACTAGAGACTAGTAGACTAGAGACTAGAGACTAGTAGACTAGAGACTAGAGACTAGTAGACTAGTAGACTAGAGACTAGTAGACTAGTAGACTAGAGACTAGTAGACTAGTAGACTAGTAGACTAGTAGACTAGTAGACTAGTAGACTAGTAGACTAGTAGACTAGAGACTAGTAGACTAGTAGACTAGTAGGCTAGTAGACTAGTAGACTAGAGACTAGAGCTAGTAGACTAGAGACTAGTAGACTAGTAGGCTAGTAGCTAGTAGACGAGACTAGTAGACTAGAGACTAGAGACTAGTAGGCTAGTAGACAGTAGTAGGCTAGTAGACTAGAGACTAGTAGACTAGAGACTAGTAGACTAGTAGGCTAGTAGAATAGAGACTAGTAGACTAGTAGGCTAGTAGGTTAGTAGGCTAGTAGACGAGACTAGTAGACAGTAGACTAGAGACTAGTAGGCTAGTAGACTAGAGACTAGTAGACTAGTAGACTAGAGACTAGTAGACTAGTAGACTAGTAGACTAGTAGACTAGTAGACTAGAGATTAGTAGACTAGAGACTAGTAGACTAGTAGACTAGAGATTAGTAGACTAGAGACTAGTAGGCTAGTAGGTTAGTAGGCTAGTAGACGAGACTAGTAGACTAGTAGACTAGAGACTAGTAGGCTAGTAGACTAGAGACTAGTAGGCTGTAGACTAGAGACTAGTAGACTAGTAGACTAGAGCTAGTAGACTAGTAGACTAGTAGACTAGTAGACTAGAGACTAGAGACTAGTAGACTAGTAGACTAGTAGACTAGAGACTAGTAGACTAGTAGACCTGTAGACTAGTAGACTAGAGACTAGTAGACTAGAACTAGAGACTAGTAGACTAGAACTAGTAGACTAGTAGACTAGAGACTAGTAGACTAGAGATAGTAGACTAGAGACTAGTAGACTAGTAGACTAGTAGACTAGAGTAGAGACTAGTAGACTAGTAGACTAGAGATAGTAGACTAGTAGACTAGAGACTAGTAGACTAGAGATTAGTAGACTAGAGACTAGTAGGCTAGTACGTTAGTAGGCTAGTAGACGAGACTAGTAGACTAGTAGACTAGAGACTAGTAGGCTAGTAGACTAGAGACTAGTAGGCTTGTAGACTAGAGCTAGTAGGCTAGTAGACTAGTAGGCTAGTAGACTAGTAGACTAGAGACTAGAGACTAGTAGACTAGTAGACTAGTAGACTAGAGACTAGTAGACTAGTAGACCTGTAGACTAGTAGACTAGAGACTAGTAGACTAGTAGACTAGTAGACTAGTAGACTAGTAGACTAGAGACTAGTAGACTAGAGACTAGTAGACTAGTAGACTAGAACTAGTAGACTAGAGACTAGTAGACTAGTAGACTAGTAGGCTAGTAGGTTAGTAGGCTAGTAGACGAGACTAGTAGACTAGTAGACTAGAGACTAGTAGGCTAGTAGACTAGAGACTAGTAGGCTAGTAGACTAGAGACTAGTAGACTAGTAGACTAGAGACTAGTAGACTAGAGACTAGAGACTAGTAGACTAGAGACTAGTAGACTAGTAGACTAGTAGACTAGAGGCTAGAGACTAGTAGACTAGAGACTAGTAGACTAGAGACTAGTAGACTAGTAGACTACAGACTAGTAGGCTAGTAGACTAGAGACTAGTAGACTAGAGACTAGAGACTAGTAGACTAGTAGACTAGAGACTAGTAGGCTAGTAGGCTAGAGACTAGTAGGCTAGTAGACTAGTAGACTAGAGAGACTAGAGACTAGAGACTAGTAGACTAGTAGACTAGAGACTAGTAGACTAGTAGACTAGAGACTAGTAGACTAGAAGACTAGTAGACTAGTAGACTAGAGACTAGTAGACTAGAGACTAGTAGACTAGAGACTAGTAGACTAGTAGACTAGTAGACTAGAGTAGTAGACTAGTAGAGACTAGTAGAATAGAGACTAGTAGACTAGTAGGCTAGTAGACTAGAGGCTAGTAGACTAGAGACTAGTAGACTAGAGACTAGTAGACTAGTAGACTAGAGACTAGAGACTAGTAGACTAGTAGGCTAGTAGGTTAGTAGGCTAGTAGACGAGACTAGTAGACTAGTAGACTAGAGACTAGTAGGCTAGTAGACTAGAGACTAGTAGGCTAGTAGACTAGAGATTAGTAGACTAGTAGACTAGAGACTAGTAGACTAGAGACTAGAGACTAGTAGACTAGAGACTAGTAGACTAGTAGACTAGAGACTAGAGACTAGTAGACTAGTAGACAGTAGACTAGAGACTAGTAGACTAGTAGGCTAGTAGACTAGTAGGCTAGTAGAATAGAGACTAGTAGACTAGTAGGCTAGTAGACTAGAGGCTAGTAGACTAGAGACTAGTAGACTAGTAGGCTAGTAGACTAGTAGACTAGAGACTAGTAGACTAGAGACTAGAGACTAGTAGGCTAGTAGACTAGTAGGCTAGTAGACTAGCTAGACTAGTAGACTAGAGACTAGTAGGCTAGTAGGTTAGTAGGCTAGTAGACGAGACTAGTAGACTAGTAGACTAGAGCCAATAGGCTAGTAGACTAGAGACTAGTAGACTAGTAGACTAGAGACTAGTAGACTAGTAGAATAGAGACTAGTAGACTAGTAGGCTAGTAGACTAGAGGCTAGTAGACTAGAGACTAGTAGACTAGAGACTAGTAGACTAGTAGACTAGAGCTAGAGACTAGTAGACTAGTAGGCTACTAGGTTAGTAGGCTAGTAGACGAGACTAGTAGACTAGTAGACTAGAGACTAGTAGACTAGTAGACTAGAGACTAGTAGACTAGTAGACTAGAGACTAGTAGACTAGTAGACTAGTAGACTAGTAGACTAGTAGACTAGTAGGCTAGTAGACTAGTAGACTAGTAGACTAGAGACTAGTAGACTAGTAGGCTAGTAGACTAGTAGACTAGAGACTAGTAGACTAGAGACTAGAGACTAGTAGGCTAGTAGACTTGTAGGCTAGTAGACTAGAGACTAGTAGACTAGTAGGCTAGTAGACTAGAGACTAGTAGACTAGTAGACTAGTAGACTAGTAGGCTAGTAGGCTAGTAGACTAGTAGACTAGAGACTAGAGACTAGTAGACTAGAGACTAGTAGACTAGTAGACTAGAGACTAGTAGACTAGTAGACTAGAGACTAGTAGACTAGAGACTAGTAGACTAGTAGACTAGTAGACTAGAGATTAGTAGACTAGAGACTAGTAGACTAGTAGACTAGAGACTAGAGACTAGTAGACTAGTAGGCTAGTAGGCTAGTAGGTTAGTAGGCTAGTAGACGAGACTAGTTGACTAGTAGACTAGAGACTAGTAGGCTAGAGACTAGTAGACTAGTAGACTAGAGATTAGTAGACTAGAGACTAGTAGGCTAGTAGGTTAGTAGGCTAGTAGACGAGACTAGTAGACTAGTAGACTAGAGACTAGTAGGCTAGTAGACTAGAGACTAGTAGGCTTGTAGAGTAGGCTAGTAGGCTAGTAGACTATTAGGCTAGTAGACTAGTAGACTAGAGACTAGAGACTAGTAGACTAGTAGACTAGTAGACTAGAGACTAGTAGACTAGTAGACCTGTAGACTAGTAGACTAGAGACTAGTAGACTAGAGACTAGTAGACTAGTAGACATAGTAGACTAGAGACTAGTAGACTAGCTAGACTAGAGACTAGTAGACTAGTAGACTAGTAGACTAGTAGACTAGAGACTAGTAGACTAGAGACTAGTAGACTAGTAGACTAGAGACTAGAGACTAGTAGACTAGTAGGCTAGTAGGCTAGTAGGTTAGTAGGCTAGTAGACGAGACTAGTTGACTAGTAGACTAGAGACTAGTAGGCTAGTAGACTAGAGACTAGTAGGCTAGTAGACTAGAGACTAGTAGACTAGTAGAATAGAGACTAGTAGACTAGTAGGCTAGTAGACTAGAGGCTAGTAGACTAGAGACTAGTAGACTAGAGACTAGTAGACTAGTAGACTAGAGACTAGAGACTAGTAGACTAGTAGGCTAGTAGGTTAGTAGGCTAGTAGACGAGACTAGTAGACTAGTAGACTAGAGACTAGTAGGCTAGTAGACTAGAGACTAGTAGGCTAGTAGACTAGAGATTAGTAGACTAGTAGACTAGAGACTAGTAGACTAGAGACTAGAGACTAGTAGACTAGAGACTAGTAGACTAGTAGACTAGAGACTAGAGACTAGTAGACTAGTAGACTAGTAGACTAGAGACTAGTAGACTAGTAGGCTAGTAGACTAGTAGGCTAGTAGAATAGAGACTAGTAGACTAGTAGGCTAGTAGAGCTAGTAGACTAGAGACTAGTAGACTAGTAGACTAGTAGACTAGTAGACTAGAGACTAGTAGACTAGAGACTAGAGACTAGTAGGCTAGAGACTAGTAGGCTAGTAGACTAGAGACTAGTAGAATAGTAGACTAGTAGACTAGTAGGCTAGTAGGTTAGTAGGCTAGTAGACGAGACTAGTAGACTAGAGACTAGTAGACTAGAGACTAGAGACTAGTAGACTAGAGATTAGAGACTAGTAGACTAGTAGCCTAGAGACTAGTAGACTAGAGACTAGAGACTAGTAGACTACAGACTAGTAGACTAGTAGACTAGTAGACTAGAGGCTAGAAGACTAGTAGACTAGAGACTAGTAGACTAGTAGACTACAGACTAGTAGGCTAGTAGACTAGAGAATAGTAGACTAGTAGACTAGAGACTAGTAGACTTGTAGACTAGAGACTAGTAGGCTAGTAGGCTAGTAGACTAGTAGGCTAGTAGACTAGTAGACTAGAGACTAGAGACTAGTAGACTAGTAGACTAGTAGACTAGAGACTAGTAGACTAGTAGACTAGAGACTAGTAGACTAGAGACTAGTAGACTAGTAGACTAGAGACTAGTAGACTAGAGATTAGTAGACTAGAGACTAGTAGACTAGTAGACTAGTAGACTAGAGTAGTAGACTAGTAGACTAGTAGATTAGAAACTAGTAGACTAGTAGACTAGAGACTAGTAGACTAGTAGACTAGTAAACTAGAGACTAGTAAACTAGAGACTAGTAGACTAGAGGCTAGTAGACTAGTAGACTAGAGACTAGTAGACTAGTAGACTAGTAGACTAGAGAATAGTAGACTAGTAGACAAGAGACTAGTAGACTAGTAGACTAGAGACTAGTAGACTAGTAGACTAGAGACTAGTAGACTAGAGACTAGAGACTAGTAGACTAGTAGGCTAGTAGGTTAGTAGGCTAGTAGACGAGTTAGTAGACTAGTAGACTAGAGACTAGTAGGCTAGTAGACTAGAGACTAGTAGGCTAGTAGACTAGAGACTAGTAGGCTAGTAGACTAGAGACTAGTAGGCTAGTAGACTAGTAGACTAGAGATTAGTAGACTAGAGACTAGTAGACTAGTAGACTAGAGATTAGTAGACTAGAGACTAGTAGGCTAGTAGGTTAGTAGGCTAGTAGACGAGACTAGTAGACTAGTAGACTAGAGACTAGTAGGCTAGTAGACTAGAGACTAGTAGGCTTGTAGGCTAGAGACTAGTAGGCTAGTAGGCTAGTAGAGTAGTAGGCTAGTAGACTAGTAGACTAGAGACTAGAGACTAGTAGACTAGTAGACCTGTAGACTAGTAGACTAGAGACTAGTAGACTAGAGACTAGTAGACTAGTAGACTAGAGAATAGTAGACTAGAGACTAGTAGACTAGAGACTAGTAGACTAGTAGACTAGAGACTAGTAGGCTAGTAGACTAGAGAATAGTAGACTAGTAGACTAGTAGAATAGAGACTAGTAGACTAGTAGGCTAGTAGACTAGAGGCTAGTAGACTAGAGACTAGTAGAATAGAGACTAGTAGACTAGTAGACTAGAGACTAGAGACTAGTAGACTAGTAGGCTAGTAGGTTAGTAGGCTAGTAGACGAGACTAGTAGACTAGTAGACTAGAGACTAGTAGGCTAGTAGACTAAAGACTAGTAGGCTAGTAGACTAGAGACTAGTAGACTAGTAGACTAGTAGAATAGAGACTAGTAGACTAGTAGACTAGTAGAATAGAGACTAGTAGACTAGTAGGCTAGTAGACTAGAGGCTAGTAGACTAGAGACTAGTAGACTAGAGACTAGTAGACTAGTAGACTAGAGACTAGAGACTAGTAGACTAGTAGGCTAGTAGGTTAGTAGGCTAGTAGACGAGACTAGTAGACTAGTAGACTAGAGACTAGTAGGCTAGTAGACTAAAGACTAGTAGGCTAGTAGACTAGAGATTAGTAGACTAGTAGACTAGAGATTAGTAGACTAGAGACTAGAGACTAGTAGACTAGTAGACTAGTAGACTAGAGTCTAGTAGACTAGTAGGCTAGTAGACTAGTAGGCTAGTAGAATAGAGACTAGTAGACTAGTAGGCTAGTAGACTAGAGGCTAGTAGACTAGAGACTAGTAGACTAGTAGGCTAGTAGACTAGAGACTAGTAGACTAGAGACTAGTAGACTAGTAGACTAGAGACTAGAGACTAGTAGACTAGTAGGCTAGTAGGTTAGTAGGCTAGTAGACGAGACTAGTAGACTAGTAGACTAGAGACTAGTAGGCTAGTAGACTAAAGACTAGTAGGCTAGTAGACTAGAGATTAGTAGACTAGTAGACTAGAGATTAGTAGACTAGAGACTAGAGACTAGTAGACTAGTAGACTAGTAGACTAGAGTCTAGTAGACTAGTAGGCTAGTAGACTAGTAGGCTAGTAGAATAGAGACTAGTAGACTAGTAGGCTAGTAGACTAGAGGCTAGTAGACTAGAGACTAGTAGACTAGTAGGCTAGTAGACTAGTAGACTAGAGACTAGTAGACTAGAGACTAGAGACTAGTAGGCTAGTAGACTAGTAGGCTAGTAGACTAGAGACTAGTAGACTAGTAGGCTAGTAGACTAGAGGCTAGTAGAATAGAGACAAGTAGACTAGTAGGCTAGTAGGTTAGTAGGCTAGTAGACGAGACTAGTAGACTAGAGACTAGTAGACTAGAGACTAGAGATTAGTAGACTGAGACTAGTTGACTAGTAGACTACAGACTAGTAGACTAGTAGACAAGTAGACTAGAGGCTAGAAGACTAGTAGACTAGAGACTAGTAGACTAGAGACTAGTAGACTAGTAGACTAGTAGCCTAGAGACTAGTCGACTAGTAGACTACAGACTAGTAGACTAGTAGACAAGTAGACTAGAGGCTAGAAGACTAGTAGACTAGAGACTAGTAGACTAGAGACTAGTAGACTACAGACTAGTAGACTAGTAGACAAGTAGACTAGAGGCTAGAAGACTAGTAGACTAGAGACTAGTAGACTAGAGACTAGTAGACTAGTAGACTACAGACTAGTAGGCTAGTAGACTAGAGACTAGTAGACTAGTAGACTAGAGACTAGTAGACTTGTAGACTAGAGACTAGTAGGCTAGTAGGCTAGTAGACTAGAGACTAGAGACTAGTAGACAAGTAGACTAGTAGACTAGAGACTAGTAGACTAGTAGACTAGAGACTAGTAGACTAGTAGACTAGTAGACTAGAGACTAGTAGACTAGAGATTAGTAGACTAGAGACTAGTAGACTAGTAGACTAGTAGACTAGAGTAGTAGACTAGTAGACTAGTAGATTAGAAACTAGTAGACTAGTAGACTAGAGACTAGTAGACTAGTAGACTAGTAAACTAGAGACTAGTAAACTAGAGACTAGTAGACTAGAGGCTAGTAGACTAGTAGACTAGAGACTAGTAGACTAGTAGACTAGTAGACTAGAGAATAGTAGACTAGTAGACAAGAGACTAGTAGACTAGTAGACTAGAGACTAGTAGACTAGTAGACTAGAGACTAGTAGACTAGAGACTAGAGACTAGTAGACTAGTAGGCTAGTAGGTTAGTAGGCTAGTAGACGAGACTAGTAGACTAGTAGACTAGAGACTAGTAGGCTAGTAGACTAGAGACTAGTAGGCTAGTAGACTAGTAGGCTTGTAGACTAGTAGACTAGAGATTAGTAGACTAGAGACTAGTAGACTAGTAGACTAGAGATTAGTAGACTAGAGACTAGTAGGCTAGTAGGCTAGTAGAGTAGTAGGCTAGTAGACTAGTAGACTAGAGACTAGAGACTAGTAGACTAGTAGACTAGTAGACTAGAGACTAGTAGACTAGTAGACCTGTAGACTAGTAGACTAGAGACTAGTAGACTAGAGTCTAGTAGACTAGTAGACTAGAGACTAGTAGACTAGAGACTAGTAGACTAGAGACTAGTAGACTAGTAGACTAGAGACTAGAGACTAGTAGACTAGTAGGCTAGTAGGCTAGAAGGTTAGTAGGCTAGTAGACGAGATTAGTTGACTAGTAGACTAGTGACTAGTAGGCTAGTAGACTAGAGACTAGTAGGCTAGTAGACTAGAGACTAGTAGACTAGTAGAATAGAGACTAGTAGACTAGTAGGCTAGTAGACTAGAGGCTAGTAGACTAGAGACTAGTACACTAGTAGGCTAGTAGACTAGTAGACTAGAGACTAGTAGACTAGAGACTAGAGACTAGTAGGCTAGTAGACTAGTAGGCTAGTAGACTAGAGACTAGTAGACTAGTAGGCTAGTAGACTAGAGGCTAGAGGCTAGAGACTAGTAGACTAGAGACTAGTAGACTAGTAGACTAGAGACTAGTAGACTAGAGACTAGTAGACTAGAGACTCGTAGACTAGAGACTAGTAGACTAGTAGACTAGAGACTAGTAGACTAGAGACTAGTAGACTAGTAGACTAGAGACTAGAGACTAGTAGACTAGTAGGTTAGTAGGCTAGAAGGTTAGTAGGCTAGTAGACGAGATTAGTTGACTAGTAGACTAGAGACTAGTAGGCTAGTAGACTAGAGACTAGTAGGCTAGTAGACCAGAGACTAGTAGACTAGTAGAATAGAGACTAGTAGACTAGTAGGCTAGTAGACTAGAGGCTAGTAGACTAGAGACTAGTAGACTAGAGACTAGTAGACTAGTAGACTAGAGACTAGAGACTAGTAGACTATTAGGCTAGTAGGTTAGTAGGCTAGTAGACGAGACTAGTAGAGTAGTAGACTAGAGACTAGTAGGCTAGTAGACTAAAGACTAGTAGGCTAGTAGACTAGAGATTAGTAGACTAGTAGACTAGAGATTAGTAGACTAGAGACTAGAGACTAGTAGACTAGTAGACTAGTAGACTAGAGTCTAGTAGACTAGTAGGCTAGTAGACTAGTAGGCTAGTAGAATAGAGACTAGTAGACTAGTAGGCTAGTAGACCAGAGGCTAGTAGACTAGAGACTAGTAGACTAGTAGGCTAGTAGACTAGTAGACTAGAGACTAGTAGACTAGAGACTAGAGACTAGTAGGCTAGTAGACTAGTAGGCTAGTAGACTAGAGGCTAGTAGAATAGAGACAAGTAGACTAGTAGGCTAGTAGGTTAGTAGGCTAGTAGACGAGACTAGTAGACTAGAGACTAGTAGACTAGAGACTAGAGATTAGTAGACTGGAGACTAGAGACTAGAAGACTGGAGACCAGAGACTAGTAGACTAGTAGCCTAGAGACTAGTAGAATAGAGACTTGAGACTAGTAGACTAGAGACTAGAAGACTAGTAGACTAGTAGACTACAGACTAGTAGACTAGTAGACTGGAGACTAGAGACTAGTAGACTAGTAGACTAGAGACTAGTAGACTAGAGACTAGAAGACTAGTAGACTAGAGACTAGTAGACTAGAGACTAGTCGACTAGTAGACTACAGACTAGTAGACTAGTAGACAAGTAGACTAGAGGCTAGAAGACTAGTAGACTAGAGACTAGTAGACTAGAGACTAGTAGACTAGTAGACTACAGACTAGTAGGCTAGTAGACTAGAGACTAGTAGACTAGTAGACTAGAGACTAGTAGACTAGTAGACTAGAGACTAGTAGACTAGTAGACTAGAGATTAGTAGACTAGAGACTAGAGACTAGTAGACTAGTAGACTAGTAGACTAGAGACTAGTAGACTAGTAGGCTAGTAGACTAGTAGGCTAGTAGAATAGAGACTAGTAGACTAGTAGGCTAGTAGACTAGAGGCTAGTAGACTAGAGACTAGTAGACTAGTAGGCTAGTAGACTAGTAGACTAGAGACTAGTAGACTAGAGACTAGAGACTAGTAGGCTAGTAGACTAGTAGGCTAGTAGACTAGAGACTAGTAGACTAGTAGGCTAGTAGACTAGAGTCTAGTAGAATAGAGACAAGTAGACTAGTAGGCTAGTAGACTAGAGGCTAGTAGACTAGAGACTAGTAGACTAGTAGGCTAGTAGACTAGTAGACTAGAGACTAGTAGACTAGAGACTAGAGACTAGTAGGCTAGTAGACTAGAGGCTAGTAGAATAGAGACAAGTAGACTAGTAGGCTAGTAGGTTAGTAGGCTAGTAGACGAGACTAGTAGACTAGAGACTAGTAGACTAGAGACTAGAGATTAGTAGACTGGAGACTAGAGACTAGAAGACTGGAGACCAGAGACTAGTAGACTAGTAGCCTAGAGACTAGTAGACTAGAGACTTGAGACTAGTAGACTAGAGACTAGAAGACTAGTAGACTAGTAGACTACAGACTAGTAGACTAGTAGACTGGAGACTAGAGACTAGTAGACTAGTAGACTAGAGACTAGTAGACTAGAGACTAGTCGACTAGTAGACTACAGACTAGTAGACTAGTAGACAAGTAGACTAGAGGCTAGAAGACTAGTAGACTAGAGACTAGTAGACTAGAGACTAGTAGACTAGTAGACTACAGACTAGTAGGCTAGTAGACTAGAGACTAGTAGACTAGTAGACTAGAGACTAGTAGACTAGTAGACTAGAGACTAGTAGACTAGTAGACTAGAGATTAGTAGACTAGAGACTAGTAGACTAGTAGACTAGAGATTAGTAGACTAGAGACTAGTAGGCTAGTAGGTTAGTATGCTAGTAGACGAGACTAGTAGACTAGTAGACTAGAGACTAGTAGGCTAGTAGACTAGAGACTAATAGGCTTGTAGACTAGAGACTAGTAGGCTAGTAGACTAGTAGGCTAGTAGACTAGTAGACTAGAGATTAGTAGACTAGAGACTAGTTGACTAGTAGACTAGAGACTAGGAGACTAGTAGACTACAGACTAGTAGGCTAGTAGACTAGAGACTAGTAGACTAGAGACTAGTAGACTAGTAGACTAGAGAATAGTAGACTAGAGACTAGTAGGCTAGTAGGTTAGTAGGCTAGTAGACGAGACTAGTAGACTAGTAGACTAGTAGACTACAGACTAGTAGACTAGTAGACTGGAGACTAGAGACTAGTAGACTAGTAGACTAGAGACTAGTAGACTAGTAGACCTGTAGACTAGTAGACTAGAGACTAGTAGACTAGAGACTAGTAGACTAGTAGACTAGAGACTAGTAGACTAGTAGACTAGTAGACTAGAGACTAGTAGACTAGTAGACTAGAGATTAGTAGACTAGAGACTAATAGACTAGTAGACTAGAGATTAGTAGACTAGAGACTAGTAGACTAGTAGACTAGAGACTAGAGACTAGTAGACTAGTAGGCTAGTAGGTTAGTAGGCTAGTAGACGAGACTAGTGGACTAGTAGACTAGAGACTAGTAGGCTAGTAGACTAGAGACTAGTAGGCTAGTAGACTAGAGACTAGTAGGCTAGTAGACTAGTAGACTAGAGACTAATAGGCTTGTAGACTAGAGACTAGTAGGCTAGTAGACTAGTAGGCTAGTAGACTAGTAGACTAGAGATTAGTAGACTAGAGACTAGTAGACTAGTAGACTAGAGACTAGGAGACTAGTAGACTACAGACTAGTAGGCTAGTAGACTAGAGACTAGTAGACTAGTAGACTAGAGACTAGTAGACTAGTAGACTAGAGACTAGTAGACTAGTAGACTAGAGATTAGTAGACTAGAGACTAGTAGGCTAGTAGGTTAGTAGGCTAGTAGACGAGACTAGTAGACTAGTAGACTAGAGACTAGTAGGCTAGTAGACTAGAGACTAGTAGGCTTGTAGACTAGAGACTAGTAGGCTAGTAGGCTAGTAGACTAGTAGGCTAGTAGACTAGTAGACTAGAGACTAGAGACTAGTAGACTAGTAGACCTGTAGACTTGTATACTAGAGACTAGTAGACTAGAGACTAGTAGACTAGTAGACTAGAGACTAGTAGACTAGAGACTAGTAGACTAGTAGACTAGTAGCCTAGAGACTAGTAGACTAGAGACTAGTAGACTAGTAGACTAGAGACTATAGACTAGTAGACTAGTAGGCTAGTAGGTTAGTAGGCTAGTAGACAAGACTAGTTGACTAGTAGACTAGAGACTAGTAGGCTAGTAGACTAGAGACTAGTAGGCTAGTAGACTAGTAGACTAGTAGACTAGTAGACTACAGACTAGTAGACTAGTAGACTAGAGACTAGTAGACTAGAGACTAGAAGACTAGTAGACTAGAGACTAGTAGACTAGAGACTAGTCGACTAGTAGACTACAGACTAGTAGACTAGTAGACAAGTAGACTAGAGGCTAGAAGACTAGTAGACTAGAGACTAGTAGACTAGAGACTAGTAGACTAGTAGACTACAGACTAGTAGGCTAGTAGACTAGAGACTAGTAGACTAGTAGACTAGAGACTAGTAGACTAGTAGACTAGAGACTAGTAGACTAGTAGACTAGAGATTAGTAGACTAGAGACTAGTAGACTAGTAGACTAGAGATTAGTAGACTAGAGACTAGTAGGCTAGTAGGTTAGTAGGCTAGTAGACGAGACTAGTAGACTAGTAGACTAGAGACTAGTAGGCTAGTAGACTAGAGACGAATAGGCTTGTAGACTAGAAACTAGTAGGCTAGTAGACTAGTAGGCTAGTAGACTAGTAGACTAGAGATTAGTAGACTAGAGACTAGTAGACTAGTAGACTAGGAGACTAGGAGACTAGTAGACTACAGACTAGTAGGCTAGTAGACTAGAGACTAGTAGACTAGTAGACTAGAGACTAGTAGACTAGTAGACTAGAGACTAGTAGACTAGTAGACTAGAGATTAGTAGACTAGAGACTAGTAGGCTAGTAGGTTAGTAGGCTAGTAGACGAGACTAGTAGACTAGTAGACTAGAGACTAGTAGGCTAGTAGACTAGAGACTAGTAGGCTTGTAGACTAGAGACTAGTAGGCTAGTAGGCTAGTAGACTAGTAGGCTAGTAGACTAGTAGACTAGAGACTAGAGACTAGTAGACTAGTAGACCTGTAGACTAGTATACTAGAGACTAGTAGACTAGAGACTAGTAGACTAGTAGACTAGAGACTAGTAGACTAGAGACTAGTAGACTAGTAGACTAGTAGCCTAGAGACTAGTAGACTAGAGACTAGTAGACTAGTAGACTAGAGACTATAGACTAGTAGACTAGTAGGCTAGTAGGTTAGTAGGCTAGTAGACAAGACTAGTTGACTAGTAGACTAGAGACTAGTAGGCTAGTAGACTAGAGACTAGTAGGCTAGTAGACGAGACTAGTAGACTAGTAGAATAGAGACTAGTAGACTAGTAGTCTAGTAGACTAGAGGCTAGTAGACTAGAGACTAGTAGACTAGAAGGCTAGTAGACTAGTAGACTAGAGACTAGTAGACTAGAGACTAGAGACTAGTAGGCTAGTAGACTAGTAGGCTAGTAGACTAGAGACTAGTAGACTAGTAGGCTAGTAGGTTAGTAGGCTAGTAGACGAGACTAGTAGACTAGAGACTAGTAGACTAGAGACTAGAGACTAGTAGACTGGAGACTAGAGACTAGAAGACTGGAGACTAGAGACTAGTAGACTAGTAGACTAGAGACTAGAAGACTAGTAGACAAGAGACTAGTAGACTAGAGACTAATAGACTAGTAGACTACAGACTAGTAGACTAGTAGACTGGAGACTAGAGACTAGTAGACTAGTAGACTAGAGACTAATAGACTAGTAGACTACAGACTAGTAGACTAGTAGACTAGAGGCTAGAAGACTAGTAGACTAGAGACTAGTAGACTAGTAGACTACAGACTAGTAGGCTAGTAGACTAGAGACTAGCAGACTAGTAGACTAGAGACTAGTAGACTAGTAGACTAGAGACTAGTAGACTAGTAGACTAGAGATTAGTAGACTAGAGACTAGTAGACTAGAGATTAGTAGACTAGAGACTAGTAGGCTAGTAGATTAGTAGGCTAGTAGACGAGACTAGTGGACTAGTAGACTAGAGACTAGTAGGCTAGTAGACTAGAGACTAGTAGGCTTGTAGACTAGAGACTAGTAGGCTAGTAGACTAGTAGGCTAGTAGACTAGAGACTAGTATACTAGTAGGCTAGTAGGTTAGTAGGCTAGTAGACGAGACTAGTAGACTAGAGACTAGTAGACTAGAGACTAGAGACTAGTAGACTGGAGACTAGAGACTAGAAGACTGGAGACTAGAGACTAGTAGACTAGTAGACTAGAGACTAGAAGACTAGTAGACAAGAGACTAGTAGACTAGAGACTAATAGACTAGTAGACTACAGACTAGTAGACTAGTAGACTGGAGACTAGAGACTAGTAGACTAGTAGACTAGAGACTAATAGACTAGTAGACTACAGACTAGTAGACTAGTAGACTAGAGGCTAGAAGACTAGTAGACTAGAGACTAGTAGACTAGTAGACTACAGACTAGTAGGCTAGTAGACTAGAGACTAGCAGACTAGTAGACTAGACGCTAGTAGACTAGTAGACTAGAGACTAGTAGACTAGTAGACTAGAGATTAGTAGACTAGAGACTAGTAGACTAGAGATTAGTAGACTAGAGACTAGTAGGCTAGTAGATTAGTAGGCTAGTAGACGAGACTAGTGGACTAGTAGACTAGAGACTAGTAGGCTAGTAGACTAGAGACTAGTAGACTTGTAGACTAGAGACTAGTAGGCTAGTAGTCTAGTAGGCTAGTAGACCAGTAGACTAGAGATTAGTAGACTAGAGACTAGTAGGCTAGTAGGTTAGTAGGCTAGTAGACGAGACTAGTAGACTAGTAGACTAGAGACTAGTAGGCTAGTAGACTAGAGACTAGTAGGCTTGTAGACTAGAGACTAGTAGGCTAGTAGGCTAGTAGACTAGTAGGCTAGTAGACTAGTAGACTAGAGACTAGAGACTAGTAGACTAGTAGACTAGAGACTAGTAGACTAGTAGACCTGTAGACTAGTAGACTAGAGACTAGTAGACTAGAGACTAGTAGACTAGTAGACTAGAGACTAGTAGACTAGTAGACTAGTAGACTAGAGACTAGTAGACTAGTAGACTAGAGATTAGTAGACTAGAGACTAGTAGACTAGTAGACTAGAGATTAGTAGACTAGAGACTAGTAGACTAGTAGACTAGAGACTAGAGACTAGTAGACTAGTAGGCTAGTAGGTTAGTAGGCTAGTAGACGAGACTAGTGGACTAGTAGACTAGAGACTAGTAGGCTAGTAGACTAGAGACTAGTAGGCTAGTAGACTAGAGACTAGTAGGCTAGTAGACTAGTAGACTAGAGACTAGAGACTAGTAGACTAGTAGACTAGTAGACTAGAGACTAGTAGACTAGTAGGCTAGTAGACTAGTAGGCTAGTAGAATAGAGACTAGTAGACTAGTAGGCTAGTAGACTAGAGGCTAGTAGACTAGAGACTAGTAGACTAGTAGGCTAGTAGACTAGAGACTAGTAGACTAGAGACTAGAGACTAGTAGGCTAGTAGACTAGTAGGCTAGTAGACTAGAGACTAGTAGACTAGTAGGCTAGTAGACTAGAGACTAGTAGACTAGTAGGTTAGTAGGCTAGTAGACGAGACTAGTAGACTAGAGACTAGTAGACTAGAGACTAGAGACTAGTAGACTGGAGACTAGAGACTAGAAGACTGGAGACTAGAGACTAGTAGACTAGTAGCCTAGAGACTAGTAGACTAGAGACTAGAGACTAGTAGACTAGTAGACTAGAGACTAGAAGACTAGTAGACAATAGACTAGTAGACTAGAGACTAGTAGACTAGTAGAGTACAGACTAGTAGACTAGTAGACTGGAGACTAGAGACCAGTAGACTAGTAGACTAGAGACTAGTAGACTAGAGACTAGAAGACTAGTAGACTAGAGACTAGTAGACTAGAGACTAGTCGACTAGTAGACTACAGACTAGTAGACTAGTAGACTAGAGATTAGTAGACTAGAGACTAGAGACTAGTAGACTAGTAGACTAGTAGACTAGAGACTAGTAGACTAGTAGGCTAGTAGACTAGTAGGCTAGTAGAATAGAGACTAGTAGACTAGTAGGCTAGTAGACTAGAGGCTAGTAGACTAGAGACTAGTAGACTAGTAGGCTAGTAGACTAGTAGACTAGAGACTAGTAGACTAGAGACTAGAGACTAGTAGGCTAGTAGACTAGAGGCTAGTAGAATAGAGACAAGTAGACTAGTAGGCTAGTAGGTTAGTAGGCTAGTAGACGAGACTAGTAGACTAGAGACTAGTAGACTAGAGACTAGAGATTAGTAGACTGGAGACTAGAGACTAGAAGACTGGAGACCAGAGACTAGTAGACTAGTAGCCTAGAGACTAGTAGACTAGAGACTTGAGACTAGTAGACTAGAGACTAGAAGACTAGTAGACTAGTAGACTACAGACTAGTAGACTAGTAGACTGGAGACTAGAGACTAGTAGACTAGTAGACTAGAGACTAGTAGACTAGAGACTAGTCGACTAGTAGACTACAGACTAGTAGACTAGTAGACAAGTAGACTAGAGGCTAGAAGACTAGTAGACTAGAGACTAGTAGACTAGAGACTAGTAGACTAGTAGACTACAGACTAGTAGGCTAGTAGACTAGAGACTAGTAGACTAGTAGACTAGAGATTAGTAGACTAGAGACTAGTAGACTAGTAGACTAGAGATTAGTAGACTAGAGACTAGTAGGCTAGTAGGTTAGTATGCTAGTAGACGAGACTAGTAGACTAGTAGACTAGAGACTAGTAGGCTAGTAGACTAGAGACTAATAGGCTTGTAGACTAGAGACTAGTAGGCTAGTAGACTAGTAGGCTAGTAGACTAGTAGACTAGAGATTAGTAGACTAGAGACTAGTTGACTAGTAGACTAGAGACTAGGAGACTAGTAGACTACAGACTAGTAGGCTAGTAGACTAGAGACTAGTAGACTAGAGACTAGTAGACTAGTAGACTAGAGAATAGTAGACTAGAGACTAGTAGGCTAGTAGGTTAGTAGGCTAGTAGACGAGACTAGTAGACTAGTAGACTAGTAGACTACAGACTAGTAGACTAGTAGACTGGAGACTAGAGACTAGTAGACTAGTAGACTAGAGACTAGTAGACTAGTAGACCTGTAGACTAGTAGACTAGAGACTAGTAGACTAGAGACTAGTAGACTAGTAGACTAGAGACTAGTAGACTAGTAGACTAGTAGACTAGAGACTAGTAGACTAGTAGACTAGAGATTAGTAGACTAGAGACTAATAGCCTAGTAGACTAGAGATTAGTAGACTAGAGACTAGTAGACTAGTAGACTAGAGACTAGAGACTAGTAGACTAGTAGGCTAGTAGGTTAGTAGGCTACTAGACGAGACTAGTGGACTAGTAGACTAGAGACTAGTAGGCTAGTAGACTAGAGACTAGTAGGCTAGTAGACTAGAGACTAGTAGGCTAGTAGACTAGTAGACTAGAGACTAATAGGCTTGTAGACTAGAGACTAGTAGGCTAGTAGACTAGTAGGCTAGTAGACTAGTAGACTAGAGATTAGTAGACTAGAGACTAGTAGACTAGTAGACTAGAGACTAGGAGACTAGTAGACTACAGACTAGTAGGCTAGTAGACTAGAGACTAGTAGACTAGTAGACTAGAGACTAGTAGACTAGTAGACTAGAGACTAGTAGACTAGTAGACTAGAGATTAGTAGACTAGTAGACTAGAGACCAGAAGACTAGTAGACTAGAGACTAGTAGACTAGAGACTAGTCGACTAGTAGACTACAGACTAGTAGACTAGTAGACAAGTAGACTAGAGGCTAGAAGACTAGTAGACTAGAGACTAGTAGACTAGTAGACTAGAGACTAGTAGACTAGTAGACTAGAGACTAGTAGACTAGTAGACTAGAGATTAGTAGACTAGAAACTAGTAGACTAGTAGACTAGAGATTAGTAGACTAGAGACTAGTAGGCTAGTAGGTTAGTAGGATAGTAGACGAGACTAGTAGACTAGTAGACTAGAGACTAGTAGGCTAGTAGACTAGAGACTAATAGGCTTGTAGACTAGAGACTAGTAGGCTAGTAGACTAGTAGGCTAGTAGACTAGTAGACTAGAGATTAGTAGACTAGAGACTAGTTGACTAGTAGACTAGAGACTAGTAGACAAGTAGACTACAGACTAGTAGGCTAGTAGACTAGAGACTAGTAGACTAGAGACTAGTATACTAGTAGACTAGAGACTAGTAGACTAGTAGACTAGAGATTAGTAGACTAGATAATAGTAGGCTAGTAGGTTAGTAGGCTAGTAGACGAGACTAGTAGACTAGTAGACTAGTAGACTACAGACTAGTAGACTAGTAGACTAGTAGACAAGTAGACTAGAGGCTAGAAGACTAGTAGACTAGAGACTAGTAGACTAGAGACTAGTAGACTAGTAGACTACAGACTAGTAGGCTAGTAGACTAGAGACTAGTAGACTAGTAGACTAGAGACTAGTAGACTAGTAGACTAGAGACTAGTAGACTAGTAGACTAGAGATTAGTAGACTAGAGACTAGTAGACTAGTAGACTAGAGATTAGTAGACTAGAGACTAGTAGGCTAGTAGGTTAGTAGGCTAGTAGACGAGACTAGTAGACTAGTAGACTAGAGACTAGTAGGCTAGTAGACTAGAGACTAATAGGCTTGTAGACTAGAGACTAGTAGGCTAGTAGACTAGTAGGCTAGTAGACTAGTAGACTAGAGATTAGTAGACTAGAGACTAGTAGACTAGTAGACTAGAGACTAGGAGACTAGTAGACTACAGACTAGTAGGCTAGTAGACTAGAGACTAGTAGACTAGTAGACTAGAGACTAGTAGACTAGTAGACTAGAGATTAGTAGACTAGAGACTAGTAGGCTAGTAGGTTAGTAGGCTAGTAGACGAGACTAGTAGACTAGTAGACTAGAGACTAGTAGGCTAGCAGACTAGAGACTAGTAGACTAGTAGACTAGAGACTAGAGACTAGTAGACTAGTAGACCTGTAGACTAGTATACTAGAGACTAGTAGACTAGAGACTAGTAGACTAGTAGACTAGAGACTAGTAGACTAGAGACTAGTAGACTAGTAGACTAGTAGCCTAGAGACTACTAGACTAGAGACTAGTAGACTAGTAGACTAGAGACTATAGACTAGTAGACTAGTAGGCTAGTAGGTTAGTAGGCTAGTAGACAAGACTAGTTGACTAGTAGACTAGAGACTAGTAGTCTAGTAGACTAGAGACTAGTAGGCTAGTAGACGAGACTAGTAGACTAGTAGAATAGAGACTAGTAGACTAGTAGGCTAGTAGACTAGAGGCTAGTAGACTAGAGACTAGTAGACTAGAAGGCTAGTAGACTAGTAGACTAGAGACTAGTAGACTAGAGACTAGAGACTAGTAGGCTAGTAGACTAGTAGGCTAGTAGACTAGAGACTAGTAGACTAGTAGGCTAGTAGGTTAGTAGGCTAGTAGACGAGACTAGTAGACTAGAGACTAGTAGACTAGAGACTAGAGACTAGTAGACTGGAGACTAGAGACTAGAAGACTGGAGACTAGAGACTAGTAGACTAGTAGACTAGAGACTAGAAGACTAGTAGACAAGAGACTAGTAGACTAGAGACTAATAGACTAGTAGACTACAGACTAGTAGACTAGTAGACTGGAGACTAGAGACTAGTAGACTAGTAGACTAGAGACTAATAGACTAGTAGACTACAGACTAGTAGACTAGTAGACTAGAGGCTAGAAGACTAGTAGACTAGAGACTAGTAGACTAGTAGACTAGAGACTAGTAGACTAGTAGACTAGAGATTAGTAGACTAGAGACTAGTAGACTAGAGATTAGTAGACTAGAGACTAGTAGGCTAGTAGATTAGTAGGCTAGTAGACGAGACTAGTGGACTAGTAGACTAGAGACTAGTAGGCTAGTAGACTAGAGACTAGTAGGCTTGTAGACTAGAGACTAGTAGGCTAGTAGACTAGTAGGCTAGTAGACCAGTAGACTAGAGATTAGTAGACTAGAGACTAGTAGGCTAGTAGGTTAGTAGGCTAGTAGACGAGACTAGTAGACTAGTAGACTAGAGACTAGTAGGCTAGTAGACTAGAGACTAGTAGGCTTGTAGACTAGAGACTAGTAGGCTAGTAGGCTAGTAGACTAGTAGGCTAGTAGACTAGTAGACTAGAGACTAGAGACTAGTAGACTAGTAGACTAGAGACTAGTAGACTAGTAGACCTGTAGACTAGTAGACTAGAGACTAGTAGACTAGAGACTAGTAGACTAGTAGACTAGAGACTAGTAGACTAGTAGACTAGAGACTAGTAGACTAGTAGACTAGAGATTAGTAGACTAGAGACTAGTAGACTAGTAGACTAGAGATTAGTAGACTAGAGACTAGTAGACTAGTAGACTAGAGACTAGAGACTAGTAGACTAGTAGGCTAGTAGGTTAGTAGGCTAGTAGACGAGACTAGTGGACTAGTAGACTAGAGACTAGTAGGCTAGTAGACTAGAGACTAGTAGGCTACTAGACTAGAGACTAGTAGGCTAGTAGACTAGTAGACTAGAGACTAGAGACTAGTAGACTAGTAGACTAGTAGACTAGAGACTAGTAGACTAGTAGGCTAGTAGACTAGTAGGCTAGTAGAATAGAGACTAGTAGACTAGTAGGCTAGTAGACTAGAGGCTAGTAGACTAGAGACTAGTAGACTAGTAGGCTAGTAGACTAGAGACTAGTAGACTAGAGACTAGAGACTAGTAGGCTAGTAGACTAGTAGGCTAGTAGACTAGAGACTAGTAGACTAGTAGGCTAGTAGACTAGAGACTAGTAGACTAGTAGGTTAGTAGGCTAGTAGACGAGACTAGTAGACTAGAGACTAGTAGACTGGAGACTAGAGACTAGAAGACTGGAGACTAGAGACTAGTAGACTAGTAGCCTAGAGACTAGTAGACTAGAGACTAGAGACTAGTAGACTAGTAGACTAGAGACTAGAAGACTAGTAGACAATAGACTAGTAGACTAGAGACTAGTAGACTAGTAGACTACAGACTAGTAGACTAGTAGACTGGAGACTAGAGACCAGTAGACTAGTAGACTAGAGACTAGTAGACTAGAGACTAGAAGACTAGTAGACTAGAGACTAGTAGACTAGAGACTAGTCGACTAGTAGACTACAGACTAGTAGACTAGTAGACTAGTAGACTAGAGGCTAGAAGACTACTAGACTAGAGACTAGTAGACTAGAGACTAGTAGACTACAGACTAGTAGGCTAGTAGACTAGAGACTAGTAGACTAGTAAGCTAGCAGACTAGAGACTAGTAGACTAGTAGACTAGTAGACTAGAGACTAGTCGACTAGTAGACTACAGACTAGTAGACTAGTAGACTAGTAGACTAGAGATTAGTAGACTAGAGACTAGTAGGCTAGTAGACTACAGACTAGTAGTCTAGAGATTAGTAGACTAGAGACTAGTAGACTAGAGACTAGTAGACTAGTGGACTAGTAGACTAGTAGACTAGTAGACTAGAGACTAGTAGACTAGTAGACTAGTAGACTAGAGACTAGTAGACTAGTAGACTAGTAGACTAGAGACTATATCTTTATTTTGTCAGGTAGTCCTACTGAGACCTTGGGCTCTTATATAGAGCCTTCGGAAAGTATTCAGACCTTGTGACTTTTTCCATTTTTTTGTTACGTTACAGCCTTACTGTTAAATTGTTTTCCCCCCGCCACTCATCAATCTACACACAATACCACATAATGATGAAGCAAAAACAGGTTTTTAGAAATGTTTACTAATTTATTAAATATATAAAACTGAAAAAACACATTTACTAAAGTATTCAGACCCTTCACTCAGTACTTTGTTGAAGCAGCGAGTCTTCTTGGGTATGACGCTACAAGCTTAGCACACCTGTATTTGGGGAGTTTCTCCCATTCTTCTCTGTAGATCCTCTCAAGCTCTGTCAGGTTGGATGGGAAGCATCACTGCACAGCTATTTTCAGGTCTCTCCAGAGATGTTAGATCGGGTTCAAGTCTGGGCTCTGGCTGGGCCACTCAAGGACATTCAGACACTTGTCCCGAAGCCACTCCTGCGTTGTCTTGGCTGTGTGCTTAGGGTCGTTGTCCTGTTGGAAGGTGAACCTTCACCCCAGTCTGAGGTCCTGAGAGCTCTGGAGCAGGTTTTCATCAAGGATCTCTCTGTACTTTGCTCCGGTCATCTTTGCCTCGATCCTGACTAGTCTCCCAGTCCCTGCTGCTGTAAAACATCCCCACAGCATGATGCTGCCACCACCGTGCTTCATCGTAGGGATGGTGCCAGGTTTCCTCCAGACGCGACGCTTGACATTCAGGCCAAAGAGTTCAATCTTGGTTTAATCAGAGCAGAGAATCTTGTTTCTCATGGTTAGAGAGTCTTTAGGTGCCTTTTGGCAAACTCCAAGCCGGCTGTCATTTGCCTTTTACTGAGGAGTGGCTTCCGCCTGGCCACTCTACCATAAAGGCCTGATTGGTGGAGTGCTGCAAAGATGGTTGTCCTTCTGGAAGGTTCTCCCATCTTCTATTTAAGAATGAGGGAGGCCACTGTGTTCTTAGGGACCTTCAACGCTGCAGAAATGTTTTGGTACCCTTCCCCAGATCTGTATCTCGACACAATCTTGTCTTGGACAATTCCTTCGACCTCATGGCTTTGTTTTTGCTCTGACATGCACTGTCAACTGTGGGACCTTATATAGACAGGTGTGTGCCTTTCCAAATCATGTCCAATCAATTGAATTTACCACGGTGGACTCCAATCAAGTTGTAGAAACATCTCAAGGATGATCAATGGAAACAGGATGCACCAGAGCTCAATTCCGAGTCTCATAGCAAAGGGTCTGAATACTTATGTAAATAAGGTATTTCTGTTTTGTTTTTTTTATAAAAATGTTAAATATCTAAAAACCTGTTTTCGCTTTGTCATTATGGGGTATTATGAATAAGAATAGAATAAGGCTGTAACAAAATGTGGAAAAAGTCAAGGGGTCTGAATACTTTTCCGATGGCTCTGTACAGGTGAGCCCTGAACTACTGAAATTACAGAAATAAACAAGTCAAATAAAAAAAATGCAATCAGAAAGAAAACACGGTCATCATAAACAAACACAATCATCAGTTATAAGGTCCTCAATCTGAATTACCCTAGAGACACCAGAACACCTTCTCCCTCCTCGTCCTCAATTTGAATTACCCTAGAGACACCAGAACACCTTCTCCCTCCTGGTCCTCAATCTGAATTACCCTAGAGACACCAGAATACCTTCTCCCTCCTGGTCCTCAATCTGAATTACCCTAGAGACACCAGAACACCTTCTCCCTCCTGGTCCTCAATCTGAATTACCCTAGAGACACCATAACACCTTCTCCCTCCTGGTCCTCAATCTGAATTACCCTAGAGACACCATAACACCTTCTCCCTCCTGGTCCTCAATCTGAATTACCCTAGAGACACCGTAACACCTTCTCCCTCCTGCTCCACCTCTTCTTCTTCCTTCTCTCTCTACCTTCCCTGTTTTGGAATAGTTTTTATTCTGTACAGGCTACCTTCTTTTCACTCTGTCATTTAGGTTAGTATTGTGGAGTAACTACAATGTTGTTGATCCATCCTCAGTTGTCTCCTATCACAGCCATTTAAACTCTGTAACTGTTTTAAAGTCACCATTGATCTCATGGTGAAATCCCTGAGCGGTTTCCTTCCTCTCCGGCAACTGAGTTAGGAAGGACGCCTGTATCTTTGTAGTGACTAGGTGTATTGATACATCCATCCAAAGTGTAATTAATAACTTCACCGTGCTCAAAGGGATATTCAATGTCTGCTTTTTATTCATTTTTGACCTGTCTACCAATAGGTGCCCTCCCTCAGCGAGGCGTTGGAAAACCTCCCTGGTCTTTGTGGTTGAATCTGTGTTTGAAATTCACTGTTCTACTGAGAGACTTTACCGATAATTGTATGTGTGAGGTACAGAGATGAGGTAGTCATTAAAACATAATGTTAAACACTATTATTGCACACAGAGTGAGTCCATGCAACTGATGTGACTTGTTAAGAAAATTAACTTATTTAGGCTTGATATAACAAAGGGGTTGATTACTTATTGACTCAAGACATTTCAGCTTTTCATTTTTAAATACATTTGTAAACATTTCCGAAAACATAATTCCACTTTTTGACATTATGGGCTATTGTGTGTAGACCAGTGACCCCCCCCCCCCAAAAAAAATCTAAATTTAATCAATTTTAAATTCAGGTTGTAACACAACAAAAATGTGGAGAAAAAAAGTCAAGGGGTGTGAATACTTTCTGAAGACGCTGTACAGCAAGGAGCAACTGAGTTTTTACCATTTCCTTTGACGTGTTATGTACAATAAACAACAGCGTGTGTCTGTGTAGAAATGTTTGTTTGTTTACCTCCTGTTCACGATCCACGGTAGAGCACACTGACTGACTGACACTTCCCGTCACCTCCTCCAGAACGATGTCACCGATGAACTCTAACCTTTTATTTTCTGTGACCTTTAACCTCTCACCTTTACACCCCCCCTCCCCCTTCCACAGCAGCGAGGACCCAAGCCCAAAAAGGTGGTGCACGCTTCACGAACTTCCTCGGTAACAGCGGTCATAATAATAATAATAATAATAATAATGTGGTAACCGTGGTCACCGTAACCGTGGCTCTGAACGGCCTAGCTGCATGGCAACAGGGCGTCAACTCCATATTTCCCCGAAGCCCCCTTCGCTCTCCGATCCATCGTTGTTCTCCCGTCACACCTGTCTGTCTTTGCGTACATGCATGTTTCTGTGAGTGACGGCTCATCCCTGTGAGTGACGGCTCATCCCTGTGAGTGACGGCTCATCCCTGTGAGTGACGGCTCATCCCTGTGAGTGACGGCTCATACCCTCCCTCCTCTGTCCCTCTCTGCAATCCTCAGTCGTCATTGGTTCAAACGTGGTCACCTGTCATGTCGGCTCTTGATGCTGTTTACCCAGTAGCATGTTAACTGATGCTGTTTACCCAGTAGCATGTTAACTGATGCTGTTTACCCAGTAGTATGTTAACTGATGCTGTTTACCCAGTAGCATGTTAACTGATGCTGTTCACCCAGTAGCATGTTAACTGATGCTGTTTACCCAGTAGCATGTTAACTGATGCTGTTTACCCAGTAGCATGTTAACTGGGGCTGTTTACCAGTAGCATGTTAACTGATGCATGTTAACTGATGCTGATGCAATATCTAGACCAGGGGTGATGACCAATATCTAGACCAGGGGTGATGACCCCCCTATCTAGACCAGGGGTGATGACCCCCCTATCTAGACCAGGGGTGATGACCCCCTATATAGACCAGGGGTGGTGACCCCCTATCTAGACCAAGGGTGATGGCCAATATCTAGACCAGGGCTGATGACCCCCCTATCTAGACCAGGGGTGATGGCCAATATCTAGACCAGGGGTGATGATCCCCCTATCTAGACTAGGGGTGATGACCCCCCTATCTAGACCAGGAGTGATGACCCCCCTATCTAGACCAGGGGTGATGACCCCCTATATAGACCAGGGGTGGTGACCCCCTATCTATACCAGGGGTGATGACCAATATCTAGACCAGGGGTGATGGCCAATATCTAGACCAGGGGTGATGACCAATATCTAGACCAGGGGTGATGCCCAATATCTAGACCAGGGGTGATGACCCCACTATCTATACCAGGGGTGATGGCCCCCTATCTATACCAGGGGTGATGACCCCCTATCTAGACCAGGGGTGATGCCCAATATCTAGACCAGGGGTGATGCCCCCCCTATCTAGACCAGGGGTGATGCCCCCCCTATATAGACCAGGGGTGGTGACCCCCTATCTAGACCAAGGGTCATGCCCCCTATCTAGACCAGGGGAGCAGTCAAGGGCTGGTCAGTAGTCACTATATAGGGAACAGGGTGCCATTCTGGTCACAACCAGAGACTCCAGTCAGAGAGGAGAGGCCAGCTCAGAGAGAGAGGAGAGGCCAGCTCAGAGAGAGAGAGAGAGAGAGGAGAGGCCAGCTCAGAGACTCCAGTCAGAGAGGAGAGGCCAGCTCAGAGAGAGAGAGAGAGAGAGAGAGAGAGAGAGGAGAGAGAGAGAGAGAGAGAGAGGAGAGGCCAGCTCAGAGAGAGAGAGAGAGAGAGGAGAGGCCAGCTCAGAGAGAGAGTGAGGAGAGGCCAGCTCAGAGAGAGGAGAGACCAGCTCAGAGAGAGAGAGAAAGGAGAGGCCAGCTCCCTACAGTATGGATTTCCTGTTCTGCTCTTGCGCTCAGCAGCGATGTTATTGGGTGTCCAGATCTGGGTACAAATACTACTTCAAATCTCTCAAATACTTTTATCTTTTGCTGAAGCCTGCCCGGAGTGCCAGAGTTAGCCACTATTCTATTGGTTCCATTGCGCCAGGCAAGCTCAATCACGTCCGGATAAAGTATTCAAAATTAATTTGAATAATATTTGAACCCTGGTCTGGTGTTTACATATTGCTCTCCCAAACAGCCCTCTAGTCTGTGGCCATCTCAGTATGTTACTGAATCCACTAACTGTCTGTCTGAGTCCCTAACCAGCCGTTTTAACATGAGACTCTAGAACACTGTCTGTCTGAGTCCCTAACCTGAGTTCCTAACCAGTTTAACATGAGACTTTATAGAACACTGTTTGTCTGAGTCCCTAACCTGAGTCCCTAACCAGTTTAACATGTGACTCTATAGAACACTGTCTGTCTGAGTCCCTAACCTGAGTCCCTAACCAGTTTAACGTGAGACTCTATCGAACACTGTCTGTCTGAGTCCCTAACCTGAGTCCCTAACCAGTTTAACATGAGACTCTATCGAACACTGTCTGTCTGAGTCCCTAACCTGAGTCCCTAACCAGCAGTTTTAACATGAGACTCTATAGAACACTGTCTGTCTGAGCCTGAGTGTAGAGGAAGTGCAAGTTGTTGTTACTGTCAGCAGTGTTCTGTCTGCTAAGTATCCTGGGGCTGTAAGGACAGTAATCCTACACCTGTATGTCTCTCTGTGGGGGTATCTCTCCATCCCGCCCGGGACACTGACCTCGGATACAGTGACAGTGATTTCACCCTGCTGCTGTTGTTTTAAAAGCAGTAACATGATACCTCCGTCTACCTCTTCTCTCCTCCCTCAGTCCATTCCCTAATTCATCCCTCTCTCTTCCTTCTGGCCATCCCTCCGTCTCCATCTTCTCTTCTCCCTCAGTCTATTCCCTAATTCATCCCCCTCTCTTCCTTCTGGCCATCCCTCCATCTCCATCTTCTCTCCTCCCTCAGTCTATTCCCTAATTCATCCCCCTCTCTTCCTTCTGGCCATCCCTCCATCTCCATCTTCTCTCCTCCCTCAGTCTATTCCCTAATTCATCCCCCTCTCTTCCTTCTGGCCATTACTCCGTCTCCATCTTCTCTCCTCCCTCAGTCTATTCCCTAATTCATCCCCCTCACCTCCTTCTGGCCATCCCTCCATCTCCATCTTCTCTCCTCCCTGAGAGAGAGACTCTTAGTGTTACATTTTTAAAGAGAACAGATTTTCCCCCTGCGCTTTGGTAATGGATATACAGACTTTAGTCTGCTCTGGCCCAGTAACCTAGACTAGATACACCCAGACTTTAGTCTGCTCTGGCCCAGTAACCTAGACTAGATTCACCCAGACTTTAGTCTGCTCTGGCCCAGTAACCTAGACTAGATTCACCCAGACTTTAGTCTGCTCTCGCCCAGTAACCTAGACTAGATTCACCCAGACTTTAGTCTGCTCTGGCCCAGTAACCTAGACTAGATACACCCAGACTACAGTCTGCTCTGGCCCAGTAACCTAGACTAGATTCACCCAAAGACTTTAGTCTGCTCTGGCCCAGTAACCTAGACTAGATTCACCCAAAGACTTTAGTCTGCTCTGGCCCAGTAACCTAGACTAGATTCACCCAGACTTTAGTCTGCTCTGGCCCAGTAACCTAGACTAGATTCACCCAAAGACTTTAGTCTGCTCTGGCCCAGTAACCTAGACTAGATTCACCCAGACTTTAGTCTGCTCTGGCCCAGTAACCTAGACTAGACACACCCAGACTTTAGTCTGCTCTGGCCCAGTAACCTAGACTAGACACACCCAGACTTTAGTCTGCTCTGGCCCAGTAACCTAGACTAGACACACCCAGACTTTAGTCTGCTCTGGCCCAGTAATCTATCCCTCCCCTCCTCCTCTATCCCTCCTCTACTCTACCTTCAATACATCACCTTCCCCCTCCTCTACCCTCCCTTCAATACATCACCTTCCCCCTCCTCTACCCTCCCTTCAATACATCACCTTCCCCCTCCTCTACCCTCCCTTCAATACATCACCTTCCCTTCAATACATCACCTTACCCCTCCTCTACCCTTCCCTTCAATACATCACCTTCCCCCTCCTCTACACTCCCTTCAATACATCACCTTCCCCCTCCTCTACCCTTCCCTTCAATACATCACCTTCCCCCTCCTCTACCCTCCCTTCAATACATCACCATCCCCCTCCTCCACCCTCCCTTCAATACATCACCTTCCCCCTCCTCTACCCTCCCTTCAATACATCACCTTCCCCCTCCTCTACCCTCCCTTCAATACATCACCTTACCCCTCCTCTACCCTCCCTTCAATACATCACCTTCCCCTCCTCTACCCTCTCTCCTCCTGCTCTTCACCTCTCTCCTCCTTCCCCTCTCTCCATCTCTCTCCTCCTTCCCCTCTCTCCATCTCTCTCCTCCTGCTCTTCACCTCTCTCCTCCTTCCCCCTCTCTCCATCTCTCTCCTCCTGCTCTTCACCTCTCTCCTCCTTCCCCTCTCTCCATCTCTCTCTTCCTGCTCTTCACCTCTCTCCTCCCTCCCCTCTCTCCATCTCTCTCCTCCTGCTCTTCACCTCTCTCCTCGCTATCCCTCACTCCATCTCCCTCTTCCTGTCCTTCACCTCTCTCCTCTTTCCCCTCTCTCCACCTCCCTCCTCCTGCTCTTCACCTCTCTCCTCACTACCCCTCACTCCATCTCCCTCTTCCTGCTCTTCACCTCTCTCCTCCTTCCCCTCTCTCCACCTCTCTCCTCCTGCTCTTCACCTCTCTCCTCGCTACCCCTCACTCCATCTCCCTCTTCCTGCTCTTCGCCTCTCTCCTCCTTCCCCTCTCTCCACCTCTCTCCTCCTGCTCTTCACCTCTCTCCTCGCTACCCCTCACTCCATCTCCCTCTTCCTGCTCTTCACCTCTCTCCTCCTTCCCCTCTCTCCACCTCTCTCCTCCTGCTCTTCACCTCTCTCCTCCTCCCTCTTCTCTGTACATCTATCTGGGAGGGGGTAGAGTAATGATGTAATGTATGAGCAGGGTAGTGGTTGGCAGATCACCATGAACACAAGAGGAGAGAGAGAGAGAAAGAGAGAGAGAGAGAGAGAGAGAGAGAGAGAGAAAGGGAGGGACACAGAGAGCAGGAGAGAGAAAGAGAGTGAGTGAGAGAGAGAAAGGGAGGGACACAGAGAGCAGGAGAGAGAAAGAGAGAGAAAGGGAGGGACATAGAGAGCAGGAGAGAGAAAGACAGAGATCGGGAGGGACAGAGAGAGCAGGAGAGAGAAAGCGAGAGAAAGGGAGGGACACAGAGAGCAGGAGAGAGAAAGAGAGTGAGTGAGAGAGAGAAAGGGAGGGACACAGAGAGCAGGAGAGCGACAGAGAGAGAGCCGGAGAGGGGAGGTTTCTCTGTGTGAACAGAACAGAGAGGTGGATGGTGAACAGAACAGAGTTAGCTTTTGCATCACAGTAGGATGCCAGATCAGAGAGCGAGAGAGAATTAATCAGACAGAGAAGAGGGAAGGTCTGAGGAAGGATACTATACAATCTGGCAACCCTGCAGAGCAGAGTCGAAGCGTTGTGATTATACGACTGGCAACCCAACCCCCGTAACACGGATGGATCAGAAAGGACTATACGGAAAGGTTTATAGAGGGGCTGGCTGCGAGAAAACAGAAAGGAGCCTGATCTGTGGCCATTTGCACCAGCTGCAGCTTCCTTCCCCCTGTCGGAGCTGAACAGAGCTGCTACTGCCTGCTGTCTGTTGGTTGTCTGTCTGCCTACCTCACTGACTGGCCGTCTGACCGTCTGTGGCTGTCTGTCTGACCGTCTGTGGCTGTCCGTCTGTCTGACCGTCTATGTGCTCTCACAATGGCACTGTGTAACTGAGTGTCTCTCATCCTAGTGTGTGTGTGTGACTGTGTGTGTGTGTGTGACCGTGTGTGTGTGTGTGTGTGTGTGTGTCTGTGTGTGTCTTCTTCTCTTGCCAATATGATGAGACAGACTCCTGCCCCCAGGAAGGTACAGAGCACCATCTGATGATGTTTATTATGGGATGTTGTTGTCGTTGTCGTCATCTTTTAGTTGGTCAATTTGTGTTGGCAGAGCTGTGATCTAGATAGGTGCTTAATCCATACCTCATTTCATTAGGGGACTATGTAAACGTGTCTGTTTTGATATTGTTGGTGTATAATTATCTGCCAATATAGAATATAGTTCTAGGTTATGTTAACAGCTCATTAGCATATGTTAACAGCTCATGAATTAGTGCGGGTTGATAGGTGTGTTTGGATCAATTCCAGTCAATTCAGGAAGTACGCTGACATTTCAGATCAATGCCAGTCAATTCAGGAAGTACACCGACATTTCAGATCAATGCCAGTCAATTCAGGAAGTACACCGACATTTCAGATCAATGCCAGTCAATTCAGGAAGTACACTGACATTTCAGATCAATGCCGGTCAATTCAGGAAGTACACCGACATTTCAGATCAATGCCAGTCAATTCAGAAGGTACACCGACATTTCAGATCAATTCCAGTCAATTCAGAAAGTACACCGACATTTCAGATCAATGCCAGTCAATTCAGGAAGTACACCGACATTTCAGATCAATTCCAGTCAATTCAGGAAGTACACCGACATTTCAGATCAATGCCAGTCAATTCAGGAAGTACACCGACATTTCAGTGCTTCAATGTTTTTCAATTAGGAAATGTTCAAATTACAATTTGGTTAACTTTCTGAATTGACTGGAGTTTAAATGGAATTGACCCCAACCCCGATGCCACAGTTCATAATTCATAGAGGCTTCTAATGATTACATTTTAGTAATTTAGTAATTACATCTGATTCAGACTGACTTACAGTGACTTACAAACTGTTTTATAATCGACCAATTAACATACCAGTCCATAATACGACCTAACTGTTTTATAAGAGTTTTGTTGGAGAGACAGCTATTTTTTGTTTGTGTGTCATTATTTCATATAAAGAGGAGGACATTTGCCTCACTTTGACATCCTATCGTCTAAGATACAGTAGCACTAGACACGAGACGTGGACCAGGTCAAAAGCGTCGGCCGTAGAGAGGTGACGGTTCATTGGGCCCTGTAGTCGTATTAACCTGAAGGATGGATTCTATCTTCCTCCTGATCGACAACGCTCTTCAGCTGCCCTGATTCTACTACACTCTTAGAAAAAAAAGGAGCCATGTTGAATTTGAAAGGGGTCTACGGCTGTCCCTATAGGATAACTTGTTGAAGGAACCCTTTTTGGTTCCAGGTAGAACCCTTTTGGTTCCAGGTAGAACCCTTTTGGTTCCAGGTAGAACCCTTTTGGTTCCAGGGAGAACTCTTTTTGGTTCCAGGTAGAACTCTTTTGGTTCCAGGTAGAACCCTTTTTGGTTCCAGGTAGAACCCTCTGTTGAAAGGCTTTCTCATGGAACCCAAAAGAGTTCTACCTGGAACCAAAAGAGTTCTACCTGGAACCAAAATAGTTCTACCTGGAACCAAAAGGGTTCTACCTGGAACCAAAAGAGTTCTACCTGGAACCAAAAGAGTTCTACCAAAAGAGTTCTACCTGGAACCAAAAAAGGGTTCCCCTATTGTGACAGCCGAAGAACCCTTTTTTTTCTACCAGTGTAGTGATCTAACTAAATCCCATCAGTGGGGTCAGAGTAGTTAGGGTTAAGGTTCACTCCCTCTCGTCTGTATCAGACATGTTGTTTCACCCTCCGGACACAATGCAGTCATTAATCAGAAAGACGCTGGTGGTACCAGCCATTTATCAGATAGACTCTGTCTCTGTCTCTTTGTCTTTGTCTCTTCGTCTCTCTGAGGTTGAACTATGTGTGGCCAGAGACCAACAGCCAGACACAGAGGCTTTCAGGAGGAATGTTAGAACAAGAGGCACTCTAGCTCAGCGAACAATCGCCAAGAAAAATATCAGTGTGGTGACCTGTTTATCCTGCTATAACCTGTTCATCCTGCTATAACCTGTTCATCCTGCTATAACCTGTTCATCCTGCTATAACCTGTTCATCCTGCTATGACCTGTTCATCCTGCTATGACCTGTTCATCCTGCTATAACCTGTTCATCCTGCTATGACCTGTTCATCCTGCTATGACCTGTTCATCCTGCTATAACCTGTTCATCCTGCTATAACCTGTTCATCCTGCTATGACCTGTTCATCCTGCTATGACCTGTTCATCCTGCTATGACCTGTTCATCCTGCTATGACCTGTTCATCCTGCTATAACCTGTTCATCCTGCTATAACCTGTTCATCCTGCTATGACCTGTTCATCCTGCTATAACCTGTTCATCCTGCTATGACCTGTTCATCCTGCTATAACCTGTTCATCCTGCTATGACCTATTCATCCTGCTATGACCTGTTCATCCTGCTATGACCTGTTCATCCTGCTATGACCTGTTCATCCTGCTATGACCTGTTCATCCTGCTATAACCTGTTCATCCTGCTATAACCTGTTCATCCTGCTATAACCTGTTCATCCTGCTATGACCTGTTCATCCTGCTATGACCTGTTAATCCTGCTATAACCTGTTCATCCTGCTATAACCTGTTCATCCTGCTATAACCTGTTCATCCTGCTATGACCTGTTCATCCTGCTATGACCTGTTCATCCTGCTATAACCTGTTCATCCTGCTATAACCTGTTCATCCTGCTATGACCTGTTCATCCTGCTATGACCTGTTCATCCTGCTATGACCTGTTCATCCTGCTATAACCTGTTCATCCTGCTATGACCTGTTCATCTTGCTATAACCTATTCATCCTGCTATGACCTGTTCATCCTGCTATGACCTGTTCATCCTGCTGTAACCTGTTCATCCTGCTATGACCTGTTCATCCTGCTATAACCTGTTCATCCTGCTATAACCTGTTCATCCTGCTATAACCTGTTCAGTTGTCTTGCGGTGGAGAAGTTCCCTTGTAGAACAACTCAGAAGATGACGAATGGCAGTGTTATGCTTTAGACGACATGTGATGTGGTTGTCAGAAAGTGGCGATGAAGGACTTCCTGTCTTGTCCTCATCAGCTGATCTGACTGTATGAGTTATATCTGGTTTCAGCATGCCACTAACCCTTCTGATGGTGCCTTTTCTCTCCTCTCTCCTCCTCTCTCTTCCTCTCCTATCTCTTCCTCTCCTCTCTCTCCTGTCTCTTCCTCTCCAATCGTCTCCTAACCTCTCCTCTCTCTTCCTCTCCTAACCTCTCCTCTCTCTTCATCTCTCTTCCTCTCCTGTCTCTTCCTCTCCTCTCGCTTCCTGTCTCTTCCTCTCCTAACCTCTCCTCTCTCTTCCTCTCCTATCTCTTCCTATCCTAACCTCTCCTCTCTCTTCCTCTCCTCTGATCCCTCCTTCTCCTCTCCAATCCTCTCCTGTCTTCCTCTCCTCTCTCTCTTCCTCTCCAATCCTCTCCTGTCTTCCTCTCTAATCCTCTCCTCTCTCTCTTCCTCTCCTCTCTGTTCCCTCCTCCAATCCTCTCCTGTCTTCCTCTTCAATCCTCACCTCCTCTCTCTCTTCCTTTTCAATTCTCACCTCTCCCTTCCTCTCCTCACCTCCTCTCTCTCTTCCTCTCAATGATATTCTCCTCTCTGTTCCTCCTCTGTTTTCCCATCCAATCATCTCCTCCATCTTCCTCTCCTCTTTCTTTATTCCTCTCCTCTCCCCTCCTCATCTCTCCCTTTCTCTTATCACCAATCCTCCCCTCTCTCTCATCCTGTCCTCTCTCTTCCTCTCCCCTCTTCTCTTCTGCTCCACTCCCATCATCTCCTCTCTTCCTCTTCTCTACCCTCCTCTCCTCTACCTTCCTCTTCCTCTCTTCTCCTCTTCTCCTCTCCCTTCCTCTTCCTCTCTTCTCCTCTCCTCTCATGTCCTCTCCACTACTCTTCAGACTACGGCCAGAAGGCCCAAGGTGAGCCCAATCAGCTACAGAGGCATTTTGTTCCTTATCTTCTTGAGTGAACTCAGTCTTTTTTTCACTTCTATGTTTTTCAAATTTTTCTTTCTTTCTTTCCTTTCTTTATATATATATATATATATATATATATATATATATATATATATATTGTAACTCATAACTAATATTTTTCTTACATAGGTCTGTATTAATCCATCTGTCCTCTGGTGAATGTCAGAAGCTTTGCCAGACATTATATTTTCTATACCAAATATCACAGTGAACATTCCTTCTCATTCCACTTGATTCCAATGTTTCAGTGTTTGTCTCGTCCCCAGTGTCTAACCCCTTGTTGGGGACATGGTGGTCTAACCCTCATCTCTCTCTCCTCCTCTCTCCTCCTCTCTCCTTCCTCTCTCTTCCTTTCTCATCCTCTCTCCTCCTCTCTCCTCCTCTCTCTTCCTCTCTCCTCCTCTCTCCTCCTCTCTCCTCCCTCTCTCTTCCTTTCTCCTCCTCTCTCCTCCTCTCCCTCTCTCTTCCTTTCTCCTCTCTCTCTCTTCCTTTCTCCTCTCTCTCTCTCTCTCTCTCTCTCTCTCTCTCTCTCTCTCTCTCTCTCTCTCTCTCTCCAGCCCAGCCGTCCTGCGGGAACCGGGGCCTCCAAGGCGGGGCCCTCTGGGTCTGTGTCTGCCTCGGCTGGAGAGATGAGCAGTAGCGAGCCTTCCACCCCGGCACAGACCCCCCTGGGGGCCCCCATTATCCCCACACCCGGGGGGCTCCTCTCCCCTTCAGCCCCCCCACCTCCACTCCCCAGCAAGGTACAGTGGATTACTAACTGTACTGTATGGCCCACTGTGATACTGGAGTGATGTAATACCCTCAGGTATAATGACACAGTAAACACGAGCTGTTCTTCCTCATTTTGTCAGTTTAGTGCTTAGGGGAATGTTAACAGGTGTACTGTCTTGGGTTAGACGTGTACAATATATAGCAAGCCATATAATTTTTTATTTTCTTTTATTATTTTACCCCTTTTTTTCCCACAATTTCGTGGTATTCAATTGGTAGTAGTTACAGTCTTGTCTCATCGCTGCAACTCCCGTACGGACTCGGAGAGGCGAAGGTCGAGAGCCGCGTGTCCTCTGAAACACGATCCCAACCAAACCGCACTGCTTCTTGACACAACACACATCCAACCCGGAAGCCAGCCGCACCAATGTGTCGGAGGAAAACACCGTACACCTGGCGACCTGGTCAGTGTGCACTGCGCCCGGCCCGCCACAGGAGTCGCTAGCGCACGATGGGACAAGAACATCCCTGCCGTCCCCTAACCCGGACGACGCTGGGCCAAATGTGCGCCGCCCCCATGGTGTCT
The DNA here is from genome assembly GCF_965601325.2 of Salmo salar. Lineage (NCBI taxonomy): Eukaryota > Metazoa > Chordata > Actinopteri > Salmoniformes > Salmonidae > Salmo > Salmo salar. Next base: position 53,345,638 of record NC_138299.1, read on the forward strand.
AAGTGTGTTACGTTAGCTATACTCTGTAGTACATGTGTCGGATTTTAATATGACCCGTTTCATCGCAGGCCGGATTTGAATAAATATTTAACCAGTGAATAATGGCCACCAGTGGGCAGCTGGAAGCAGTGTCTTTAGGCTACAGTATAACAGTGCAGTACTGTATCTAGGGGGCTGCGGTAAAAAAGGGGAAAGGCTCTACAAACCAATCGTCCTCATACCATCAGGTATCGAAGTATTTACACGGCTTGCAAAAAGCATTATGAACTTCCCGTAGCGCAGTGGTCTGAGCAGCACAGTCGGAGCGTCATGGAGTTCACACCCAGTGGTGTGCAATATTTATGACACCTTGTGTGGACTTTCATTCAAGTTTATTCAAGTTTATTCAAGGTTACTGCCATTTGGAATGAGATTTGAAGGCAGCATCACTTGATAACGCGTTTTACATTCTACCGAGCACCAGACATTTGTAGCCACATTATAGCAAATTCAGTGAACTACTATCGCAAAAATAAATATAAATATCTCTCACGAATAACAAGTAAACAAGTAACATAATCGATCTCCTCACTACCTGTTAATGAATGAAGTTGACAGCGATCAGAATAATGATCATACGGTATAGGATCCTCTCACACGTTGCTGGTTTTACTGCTGCATCGTTGTGGACATGACAGGTGAGCTTCCTTACAAATATCTTCACATCTTTTTCTTCTTTCGATAGTTAAATAAGTTATTTAACCGGCTGTTTAAGAAAGACTAATAGCCAGATTAGTGGTGTTTCACTGTGTAGCTAATGTTACATTAGAATAGCTGTTTTTGTGATTCATCCATACGAATTTCAGACCCGTGTGTACTATAAAATGACAACGATGTTCATGATTAAAAAAAATAATCCGTTGATAAACTAATATTAAAACATTTTACATTTTAGCAGACGCTCTTATCCAGAGCAACTTACAGTAGTGAATGCATACATTTCATACATTTTCTTTCCTGGACTGGTCCCCCGTGGGAATCGAACCCACAACCCTGGCGTTGCAAACACCATGCTCTACCAACTGAGCCATACAAGGTTAATATGATGCAATTTAACTAAATTAGAACGCTGTTTCTTCCTAATGTGAACTAAATGCATTGGATACAAGACAAATACTGTCATGTGATGAAGGATAACTTGTCCAATATAATTATATGCATGCATAGCAAACAAGAACATTCAGTACCGTTCAAAAGTTTAGGGAGTCACTTAGAAAATGTCCTTGTTTTTGAAAGAAAAGCTATTTTTTTTGGTCAATTTTTTTTAAATAACATCAAATTGATCAGAAATACAAGTGTAGATATTGTTAATGTTGTAAATGTTGTACATGACTATTGTAGCTGGAAACGGATGATTTTTTTTTAATGGATTATTGAAAATACCAAGACGACATTGAATGTTCCTGAGTGATCTAGTTACAGTTTTTACATAAATCTGCTTGAAAATCTACGGCAAGACTTGAAAATGGCTGTCTAGCAAATGATCAACAACAAAGTTGACAGAGCTTGAAGAATTTAAAGAATAATGTGCAAATATTGTGAAAATATTATACAATCCAGGTGTGGAAAGCTCTTAGAGAATTACCCAGAAAGACTCACAGCTCTTAGAGAATTACCCAGAAAGACTCACAGCTCTTAGAGAATTACCCAGAAAGACTCACAGCTCTTATAGACTTACACAGAAAGACTCACAGCTCTTAGAGACTTACCCAGAAAGACTCACAGCTCTTATAGACTTACCCAGAAAGACTCACAGCTCTTAGAGAATTACCCAGAAAGACTCACATGTGTAATCACTGCAAAAGGTGATTCTAACATATATTTCCAATTTTTTTTTCATTTTCAATAAATTTGCAAACATTTCTAAAAAACATATTTTCACTTTGTCATTATAGGATATTGTCTGTAGATGGCTGAGGGGGGGAAAAAATCAATTTAAATCCATTTTGAATTCAACACATTAAATGGTGGAATAAATCAATAGGTATAAATATTTTCTGAAGGCGTTGAATATCTCTGACAAAGTGAGAACTTAATCTCTCTCTCAAACCCGTGAATTAATGTGAGGCCAGAGATTTTTAAGAGAGATATTAATCTGTTTTGTGAGATTGTGATGACTGTAGACTTTAATACTAACATCACCAATCTGAGGTAATAAAGGAAGTGTATTTACCATAACTAATTATTTGTGTGTGCTGAAAATATTAGTCTGAGTAATAAATATAGTGACACCATTCTGTGTTCACCAGGAAATTAGCATAATAAATATTATAATATGTAAATCCAGGCTGTATCACATCCGGCCGTGATTGGGAGTCCCGTAGGAGCGGCGCACAATTGGCCCAGCATCGTTTGGGTTTGGCCGGTGTAGGCCGTCATTGTAAATAAGAATTTGTTCTTACCTGACTTGCCTAGTTAAATTAAGGTTAAATAAAGGTTCAATCATTTAAACAATTATAATAATAATACATGATAGTAAATCCACATTTTTACAACAATGACATCATCTAGTAAGAAAAAAACAAAAACAATTCTCCAGACGCTCCTAACATGCTGACCAGACCACTCTCACGCAGGTTGAAATATCAAAACCAACTCTGAACCAACTATATTAATTTTGGGGACAGGTCAAAAAAGCATTAAGCATTCATGGAAATTTAGCTAGTTAGCTTGATGTTGCTAGCTAATTTGTCCTGGGATATTAACATTGAGTTGTTATTTTACCTGAAATGCACAAGGTCCTCTACTCCGATAATTAATCCTCAGATAAAACAATAAACCGAGTTCGTTTCTAGTAATCTCTCCTTCTTCTTCTATGGACTTTATATGGCGGTTGGCAACCAACTTTAAGGTGCATTACCACCACCAACTGGACTGGAGTGTGGACCACAGTTCATCTTCCAATCACCCACGTGGGTATATGCTCCTAAAAACCAATGAGGAGATGGGAGAGGCGGGACTTCAAGCGTCACAAATAGAACCTATTTTAGCGCCTGGCTACGCAATGATTGAATAGCATGTATGTGTACATTTATTTTGCGACATGAGCGGTGTGGTCACTACGTCAGGGTCTGTACAGAACCGCCTCAATTCGTCGGGGGCATTGACTCTACACGGTGTCAAAAGCGTTCCACAGGGATGCTGATCCATGTTGATTCCAATGCTTCCCACAGTTGTGTCAAGTTGGCTGGATGTTCTTTGGGTGGTGGACCATTCTTGATACACACAGGAAACTGTTGAGGGTGAAAATCCCAGCAGCGTTGCAGTTCTTGACACAAACAGGTGCGCCTGGCACCTACTACCAAATCAAATTGATTTATATATCAAATCAAATCAAATGTATTTATATAGCCCTTCTGCTGATATCTCAAAGTGCTGTACAGAAACCCAGCCTAAAACCCCAAACAGCAAGCAATGCAGGTGTAGAAGTACGATGGTTTTCATAGCCGATCATTGAGAGTATCTCTACCGCTCTTGCTGTCTCTAGAGAGCTGAAAACAGCAGGTCTGGGACAGGTAGCACGTACAGTGAACAGGTCAGGGTTCCATAGCCTCAGGCAGAACAGTTGAAACTGGAGCAGCAGCACGGCCAGGTGGACTGGGGACAGCAAGGAGTCATCATGCCAGGTAGTCCTGAGGCATGGTCCTAGGGCTCAGGTCCTCCGAGAGAGAGAGAGAAAGAAAGAAAGAAAGAAAGAAAGAAAGAAAGAAAGAAAGAAAGAAAGAAAGAAAGAAAGAAGAAAGAAAGAAAGAGAGAAAGAGAGAATTAGAGAGAGTATACTTAAATTCACACAGGACACTGGATAAGACAGATATAACAGACTGACCCTAGCCCCCCGACACATAAACTACTGCAGCATAAATACTGGAGGCTGAGACAGGAAAGGTCAGGAGACACTGTGGCCCCATCCGATGATACCCCCGGACATGGCCAAACAGGCAGGATATAACCCCACCCACTTTGCCAAAGCACAGCCCCCACACCACTAAAGGGATAACTTCAACCACCAACTTACCATCCTGAGATAAGGCTGAGTATAGCCCACGAAGATCTCCCCCATGGCACGAACCCGAGGGGGGCGCCAACGCAGACAGGAAGACCATGTCAGTGACTCAACCCACTCAAGTGACGCACCCCTCCTAGGGACGGCATGGAAGAGCACCAGTAAGCCAGTGACTCAGCCCCTGTAATAGGGTTAGAGGCAGAGAATCCCAGTGGAGAGAGGGGAACCGGCCAGGCAGAGACAGCAAGGGCTGTTCGTTGCTCCAGAGCCTTTCCGTTCACCTTCACAGTCCTGGGCCAGACTACACTCAATCATATGACCTACTGAAGAGATGAGTCTTCAATAAAGACTTAAAGGTTGAGACCGAGTCTGCGTCTCTCACATGGGTAGGCAGACCATTCCATAAAAATGGAGCTCTATAGGAGAAAGCCCTGCCTCCAGCTGTTTGCTTAGAAATTCTAGGGACAATTAGGAGGCCTGTGTCTTGTGACCGTAGCGTACGTGTAGGTATGTACGGCAGGACCAAATCAGAAAGACAGGTAGGAGCAAGCCCATGTAATGCTTTGTAGGTTAGCAGTAAAACCTTGAAATCAGCCCTTGCCATAACAGGAAGCCAGTGTAGGGAGGCTAGCACTGGAATAATATGATCAAATGTTTTGGTTCTAGTCAGGATTCTAGCAGCTGTATTTAGCACTAACTGAAGCCGGGAAGTAGAGCATTGCAGTAGACTAACCTACAAAAGCATGGATTAAAAAAGCATGGATACATTTTTCTGCATTCTTTTTGGACAGAGAGTTTCTGATTTTTGCAATGTTACGTAGATGGAAAAAAGCTGTCCTTGAAACAGTCTTGATATTTTCGTCAAAAGAGAGATCAGACACATTTTAACATCTTGACCATGTTCTGTTATAATATCCACCCGGCACAGCCAGAAGAGGACTGGCCACCCCTCATTGCCTGGTTCCTCTCTAGGTTTCTTCCTAGGTTTTTGGCCTTTCTAGGGAGTTTTTCCTAGGGAGTTTTTCCTAGCCACCGTCCTTCTTTCACATGCATTGCTTGCTGTTTGGGGTTTTAGGCTGGGTTTCTGTACAGCACTTTGAGATATCAGCTGATGTACGAAGGGCTATATAAATACATTTGATTTGATTTGATTTGATCAGGGTCCAGAGTAACGCCGAGGTCCTTCACAGTTTTATTTGAGACGACTGTACAACCATCAAGATTAATTGTCAGATTCAACAGAAGATCTCTTTGTTTCTTGGGACCTAGAACAAGCATCTCTGTTTTGTCCGAGTTTAACTTCTCTAGGGCCGGCGCACTACAGTATTACTGACACTTTTAGTGAGTTTGGTACACATCCGGTGGATAGAGAGCCGTTTATTATGCTCAACATAAGAGGCCCAAGCACAGGAAGCAGCTCTTTCAGTAGTTTAGTTGGAATAGGATCCAGTATGCAGCTTGAAGGTTTAGAGGCCCTCCTATGTTACTATTTTCATCATTGTGTCAAGGGATATAGTATTAAAAAACTTGAGTGTCTCCCTTGATCCTAGGTCCTGGCAGAGTTGTGCAGACTCAGGACAACTGAGCTTTGGAGGAATAGGCAGATTTAAAGAGGAGTCCGTAATTTCCTTTCTAATGATCATGATCTTTTTCTCAAAGAAGTTCATGAATTTATTACTGCTGAAGTGAAAGCCATCCTCTCTTGGGGAATGCTGCTTTTTAGTTAGCTTTGCGACAGTATCAAAAAGACATTTCGGATTGTTCTTATTTTCCTCAATTAAGTTGGAAAAATAGGATGATCGAGCAGCAGTGAGGGCTCTTCGATACTGCACGGTACTGTCTTTCCAAGCTAGTCGGAAGACTTCCAGTTTGGTGTGGCGCCATTTCCGTTCCAATTTTCTGGAAGCTTGCTTCAGAGCTCGGGTATTTTCTGTATACCAGGGTGTTAGTTTCTTATGCCAAATGTTTTTAGGGGTGCAACTGCATCTAGGGTATTGTGCAAGGTTAAATTGAGGTCCTCAGTTAGGTGGTTGACGTCCTTGGGTAGGCAGAGGGAGTCTGGAAGGGCATCAAGGAATGTTTGGGTTGTCTGAGAATTTATAGCAGGACTTTTGATGCTCCTTGGTTGGGGTCTGAGCAAATTATTTGTTGCAATTGCAAACGTAATAAAATGGTGGTCCGATAGTCCAGGATTATGAGGAAAAACATTTAGATCCAGAACATTTATTCCATGGGACAAAACTAGGTCCAGAGTATGACTGTGGCAGTGAGTAGGTCCAGAGACATGTTGGACAAAACCCACTGAGTCGATGATGGCTCCGAAAGCCTTTTGGAGGGGGTCTGTGGACTTTTCCATGTGAATATTAAAGTCACCAAAAATTTGAATATTATTTGCTATGACTACAAGGTCCGATAGGAATTCAGGGAACTCAGTGAGGAACGCTGCATATGGCCCAGGAGGCCTGTAAACAGTAGCTATAAAAAGTGATTGAGTAGGCTGCATAGATTTCATGACTAGAAGCTCAAAAGACGAAAACGTCTAGTTTTTTTTTTGTAAATTGAAATTTGCTATCGTAAATGTTAGCAACACCTCCGCCTTTGCGGGATGCGCGGGGGATATGGTCACTAGTGTAACTAGGAGGAGAGGCCTCATTTAACACAGTAAATTCATCAGGCTTAAACCATGTTTCAGTCAGGCCAATCACATCAAGATTATGATCAGTGATTAGTTCATTGACTATAACTGCCTTGGAAGTGAGGGATCTAACATTAAGTAGCCCTATTTTGAGATGTGAGGTATCACAATCTATTTCAATAATGGCAGGAATGGAGGAGGTCTTTATTCTAGTGAGATTGCTAAGGCGAACACCGCCATGTTTAGTTTTGCCCAACCTAGGTCGAGGCACAGACACGGTCTCAATGGGGATAGCTGAGCTGACTACACTGACTGTGCTAGTGGCAGACTCCACTAAGCTGGCAGGCTGGCTAACAGCCTGCTGCCTGGCCTGCACCCTATTTCATTGTGGAGCTAGAGGAGTTAGAGCCCTGTCTATGTTCGTAGATAAGATGAGAGCACCCCTCCAGCTAGGATGGAGTCCATCACTCCTCAACAGGCCAGGCTTGGTCCTGTTTGTGGGTGAGTCCCAGAAAGAGGGCCAATTATCTACAAATTCTTTCTTTTGGGAGGGACAGGAAACAGTTTTCAACCAGCGATTGAGTTGTGAGACTCTGCTGTAGAGCTCATCACTCCCCCTAACTGGGAGGGGGCCAGAGACAATTAATCGATGCCGACACATCTTTCTAGCTGATTTACACACTGAAGCTATGTTGCCCCAATACCCCGTTCAAAGGCATTTAAATATTTTGTCTTTCCCATTCACCCTCTGAATGGCACACACCCACAATCCATGTCTCAATTGTCTCAAGGCTTAAAAATCCTTCTTTAACCCTTTCATCTACGCTGATTGAAGTGGATTTAACAAGTGACATCAATAAGGGATCATAGCTTTCACCTGGATTCACCTGGTCAGTCTATGTCATGGAAAGAGCATGTTGTTTTTTATGTTTTATACACTCAGTATATAGACTGTCATAATACGATGCTGTAGGATATATAGACTGTCATAATACGATGCTGTAGGATATATAGACTGTCTTAACTAGTGTCTCGTCCACGCTCTCTCTCTCAGGAGGAAGTCGCTATGGCAACTCAGGTGCAGTGGTGTGGTTTGATAGTGTGTGTATAGTGTGTGTGTGTGTGTATGTGTGTGTGTGTGTGTAGTGTGGTGGTGTGATGTGTTTGATGTGGTGTGTGTGTGTGTGTGTGTGTGTGTGTGTGTGTGTGTGTGTGTGTGTGTGTGTGCGTGCGTGCGTGCGTGCGTGCGTGCGTGTGTGTGTGTGTGTGTGGCTTCATGTTAATCCAGAGTGTTGTTCCACACTAACAAAACTCTGCCAGTTCTTTAGCGTCCCCGCTGACTAACCAACCCCAACAGCTATATTAACTACTCTCTCTCTCTCTCTCTCTCTCTCTGTCTCTCTCTCTCTCTCTCTCTCTGTCTCTCTCTCAGTCTCTCTCTCAGTCTCTCTCTCAGTCTCTCTCTCTCTTTCTCTCTCTCTCTATATCTCTCTCTCTCTCTCTCTCTCTCTCTCTCTCTCTCTCGCTCGCTCGCTCGTGCTCACTCACTCTCACTCGCTCTCTCTTTCTCAATTCAATTCAATTCAAGGGCTTTATTGGCATGGGAAACATACGTTAACATTGCCAAAGCAAGTGAGCTAGATAATAAATAAAAGTTAAATAAACAATAAAAAATTAACAGTAAACATTACACTCATAAAATACATTACAAATGTCATATTATGTTTATATACAGTGTTGTAACGATGTGCAACTAGTTAAAGTACAAAAGAGAAAATAAGTAAACATAAATATGGGTTGTATTTACAATGGTGTTTGTTCTTCACTGGTTGACCTTTTCTTGTGGCAACAGGTCACAAATCTTACTGCGGTGATGGCACACTGTGGTTTTTCACACAGTAGATATGGGAGTTTATCAAAATTGGGTTTATTTTCTAATTCTTTGTGGATCTGTGTAATCTGAGGGAAATATGTGTCTCTAATATGGTCGTACATTTGGCAGGAGGTTAGGAAGTGCAGCTCAGTTTCCACCTCATTTTGTGGGCAGTGTGCACATACCCTGTCTTCTCTTGATCAGAACAGATCAGCCTACGGCAGCCTTTCTCAATAGCAAGGCTATGCTCATTGAGTCTGTACATAGTCAAAGCTTTCCTTAAGTTTAGGTCAGTCACAGTGGTCCGGTATTCTGCCACTGTGGGGTCTGTTTGTGTTTGTGAACAGAACCCCAGGACCAGCTTGCTTAGCCTCTCTAGGGCCGGCGGGACGAAATCGTCCCACCTACGTAACAGCCAGTGGAATCCTGTGTCGCGTTATTCAAATACCTTAGAAATGCTATTACTTCAATTTCTCAAACACATGACTATTTTACAGCATTTTAAAGACAAGACTCTCGTTAATCTAACCACACTGTCCGATTTCAAAAAGGCTTTACAACGAAAGCAAAACATTAGATTATGTCAGCAGAGTACCCAGCCAGAAATAATCAGACACCCATTTTTCAAGCTAGCATATAATGTCACAAAAACCCAGAAGACAGCTAAATGCAGCACTAACCTTTGATGATCTTCATCAGATGACACACCTAGGACATTATGTTATACAATACATGCATGTTTTGTTCAATCAAGTTCATACAGTGCTCAAAAAAATAAAGGGAACACTTAAACAACACAATGTAACTCCAAGTCAATCACACTTCTGTGAAATCAAACTGTCCACGTAGGAAGCAACACTGATTGACAATACATTTCACATGCTATTGTGCAAATGGAATAGACAACAGGTGGAAATTATAGGCAATTAGCAAGACACCCCCAAAAAAGGAGTGGTTCTGCAGGTGGGGACCACAGACCACTTCTCAGTTCCTATGCTTCCTGGCTGATGTTTTGGTCACTTTTGAATGCTGGCGATGCTTTCACTCTAGTGGTAGCATGAGACGGAGTCTACAACCCACACAAGTGTCTCAGGTAGTGCAGCTCATCCAGGATGGCACATCAATGCGAGCTGTGGCAAGAAGGTTTGCTGTGTCTGTCAGCGTAGTGTCCAGAGCATGGAGGCGCTACCAGGAGACAGGCCAGTACATCAGGAGACGTGGAGGAGGCCGTAGGAGGGCAACAACCCAGGAGCAGGACCGCCACCTCCGCCTTTGTGCAAGGAGGAGCAGGAGAAGCACTGCCAGAGCCCTGCAAAATGACCTCCAGCAGGCCACAAATGTGCATGTGTCTGCTCAAACGGTCAGAAACAGACTCCATGAGGGTGGTATGAGGGCCCGACGTCCACAGGTGGGGGTTGTGCTTACAGCCCAACACCGTGCAGGACGTTTGGCATTTGCCAGAGAACACCAAGATTGGCAAATTCGCCACTGGCGTCCTGTGCTCTTCACAGATGAAAGCAAGAAGACACTGAGCACATGTGACAGACGTGACAGAGTCTGGAGAACGTTCTGCTGCCTGCAACATCCACCAGCATGACCGGTTTGGCGGTGGGTCAGTCATGGTGTGGGGTGGCATTTCTTTGGGGGGGCCGCACAGCCCTCCATGTGCTCGCCAGAGGTAGCCTGACTGCCATTAGGTACCGAGATAAGATCCTCAGACCCCTTGTGAGACCATATGCTGGTGCGGTTGGCCCTGGGTTCCTCCTAATGCAAGACAATGCTAGACCTCATGTGGCTGGAGTGTGTCAGCAGTTCCTGCAAGAGGAAGGCATTGATGCTATGGACTGGCCCGCCCGTTCCCCAGACCTGAATCTAATTCAGCACATCTGGGACATCATGTCTCGCTCCATCCACCAACGCCACGTTGCACCACAGACTGTCCAGGAGTTGGCAGATGCTTTAGTCCAGGTCTGGGAGGAGATCCCTCAGGAGACCATCCGCCACCTCATCAGGAGCATGCCCAGGCGTTGTAGGGAGGTCATACAGGCACGTGGAGGCCACACACACTACTGAGCCTCATTTTGACTTGTTTTAAGGACATTACATCAAAGTTGGATCAGCCTGTAGTGTGGTTTTCCACTTTAATTTTGAGTGTGACTCCAAATCCAGACCTCCATGGGTTGATAAATTGGATTTCCATTGATTATTTTTGTGTGATTATGTTGTCAGCACATTCAACTATGTAAAGAAAAAAGTATTTAATAAGATTATTTCTTTCATTCAGATCTAGGATGTGTTGTTTAAGTGTTCCCTTTATTTTTTTGAGCAGTATATTTATATCAAAAACCAGCTTTTTACATTAGCATGTGACGTTCAGAACTAGCATACCCCCCGCAAACATCCGGTGAATTTACTAAATTACTCACGATAAACGTTCACAAAAAGCATAACAATTATATTAAGAATTATAGATACAGAACTCCTCTATGCACTCGATATGTACGATTTTAAAATAGCTTTTCGGTGAAAGCACATTTTGCAATATTCTCAGTAGATAGCCCGGCATCACAGGGCTAGCTATTTAGACACCCAGCAAGTTTAGCACTCACCAAAGTCAGATTTACTATAAGAAAAATGTTATTACCTTTGGTGTTCTTCGTCAGAATGCACTCCCAGGACTTCTACTTCAATAACAAATGTTGGTTTGGTCCCAAATAATCCATTGTTATATCCAAACAGCGGCGTTTTGTTCGTGCGTTCAAGACACTATCCGAAAGGGTAAAGAAGGGTGACGAGCACGGCGCATTTCGTGACAAAAAAATTCTAAATATTCCATTACCGTACTTCGAAGCATGTCAACCGCTGTTTAAAATACATTTTTATGCCATTTTTCTCGTAAAAAAGCGATAATATTCCGACCGGGAATCTGCGTTTAGGTAAAAAGAGGAAAGAAAATAAAGCACGGGGTAGATTCGTGCACGCGCCTAAGCCCATTGTCCTCTGATCGGCCACTTGCCAAAAGCGTAAATGTGTTTCAGCCTGGGGCTGCCTCGATATCATTCAGCTTTTTCCCGGGCTCTGAGAGCCTATGGGAGCCGTAGGAAGTGTCATGTTACAGCAAAGATCCTCAGTCTTCAATAAAAAGAGCCAAGATGAACAACAACTTGTCAGACAGGCCACTTCCTGTATGGAATCTTCTCAGGTTTTTGCCTGCCATATGAGTTCTGTTATACTCACAGACACCATTCAAACAGTTTTAGAAACTTTAGGGTGTTTTCTATCCAAAACCAATAATTATATGCATATTCTAGTTACTGGGCAGGAGTAGTAACCAGATTAAATCGGGTACATTTTTTATCCGGCCATGTCAATACTGCCCCCTACCCCCAACAGGTTAGGGGACTCTTCTCCAGGTTCATCTCTCTGTAGGTGATGGCTTTGTTATGGAAGGTTTGGGAATTGCTTCCTTTTAGGGGGTTGTAGAATTTAACGTCTCTTTTATGGATTTTGATAATTACTGGGTATCGGCCTAATTCTGCTCTGCATGCATTATTTGGTGTTTTACGCTGTACACAGAGGATATTTTAGCATGCAGAGTCTCAATTTGATGTTTGTCCCATTTGTGAATTGTTGGTTGGTGAGCGGACCTCAGACCTCACAAACATAAAGGGCAATGGGTTCTACAGTCGTGGCCAAAAGTTTTGAGAATGACACAAATATTAATTTTCACAAAGTCTGCTGCCTCAGTTTGTATGATGTCAATTTGCATATACTCCAGAATGTTATGAAGAGTGATCAGATGAATTGCAATTAATTGCAAAGTCCCTCTTTGCCATGCAAATGAACTGAATCCCCAAAAAATATTTCCACTGAATTTCAGCCCTGCCACAAAAGGACCAGCTGACATCATGTCAGTGATTCTCTCATTAACACAGGTGTGAGTGTTAACGAGGACAAGGCTGGAGATCACTCTGTCATGCTGATTGAGTTTGAATAACAGACTGGAAGCTTCAAAAGGAGGGTGGTGCTTGGAATCATTGTTCTTCCTCTATGAACCATGGTTACCTGCAAGGAAACATTCACCGTCATCATTGCTTTGCACAAAAAGGGCTTCACAGGCAAGGATATTGCTGCCAGTAAGATTGCAGCTAAATCATCCATTTATCGGATCATCAAGAACTTCAAGGAGAGCGGTTCAATTGTTGTGAAGAAGGCTTCAGGGCGCCCAAGAAAGTCCAGAAAGCACCAGGACCGTCTCCTAAAGTTGATTCAGCTGCGGGATCGGGGCACCACCAGTACAGAGCTTGCTCAGGAATGGCAGCAGGCAGGTGTGAGTGCATCTGCACGCACAGTGAGACGAAGACTTTTGGAGGATGGCTGGTGTCAAGAAGGGCAGCAAAGAAGCCACTTCTCTCCAGGAAAAACATCAGAGACAGACTGATATTCTGCAAAAGGTACAGGGATTGGACTGCTGAGGATTGGGGTAAAGTCATTTTCTCTTATGAATCCCCTTTCCGATTGTTTGGGGCATCCGGAAAAAAGCTTGTCCGGAGAAGACAAGGTGAGCGCTACCATCAGTCCTGTGTCATGCCAACAGTAAAGCATCCTGAGACCATTCATGTGTGGGGTTGCTTCTCAGCCAAGGGAGTGGGCTCACTCACAGTTTTGCCTAAGAACACAGCCATGAATAAAGAATGGTACCAACACATCCCGACCAGCAACTTCTCCCAACCATCCAGGAACAGTTTGGTGATGAACAATGCCTTTTCCAGCATGATGGAACACCTTGCCATAAGGCAAAAGGGATAACTAGGTGGCTCGGGGAACAAAACATCGATATTTTGGGTTCATGTCCAGGGAACTCCCCAGACCTTAATCCCATTGAGAACTTGTGGTCAATCCTCAAGAGGCGGGTGGACAAACAAAAACCCACAAATTCTGACAAACTCCAAGCATTGTTTATGTAAGAATGAGCTGCCATCAGTCAGGATGGGGCCCAGAAGTTAATTGACAGCATGCCAGGGCGGATTGCAGAGGTCTTGAAAAAGAAGGGTCAACACTGCAAATATTGACTCTTTGCATCAACTTCATGTAATTGTCAGTAAAAGCCTTTGACACTTATGAAATGCTTGTAATTATACTTCAGTATTCCATAGTAACATCTGACAAAAATATCTAAAGACACTGAGGCAGCAGAGTTTGTGAAAATTAATATTTGTGTCATTCTCAAAACCTTTGGCCACGACTGTATATCTGATCCAAGTATTTTTAGCCAGATCCTAATTGTTATGTCAAATTGTATGCTCCTTTTGATGGCATAGAAGGCCCTTCTTGCCTTGTCTCTCAGATCGTTCACAGCTTTGTGGAAGTTACCTGTGGCGCTGGTGTTTAGGCCGAGGTATGTGTTGTTTTTTTGTGTGCTGGAGGGCAACGATGTCTAGATGGAATTTATATTTCTGGTCCTGGCATCTGGACCTTTTTGGAACACCATTATTTTTGTCTTACTGAGATTTACTGTCAGGCCCAGATCTGACAGAATCTGTGCAGAAGATCTAGGTGCTGCTGTAGGCCCTCCTTGGTTGGGGACAGAAGCACCAGATCATCAGCAAACAGTAAACATTTTACTTCAGATTCTAGTAGGGTGATGCCGGGTGCTGCAGACTGTTCTAGTGCCCTCGTAAATTCGTTAATATATATGTTGAAGAGGGTGGGGCTTAAGCTGCATCCCTGTCTTACCCCATGGCCCTGTGGAAAGAAATGTTTCTGTTTTTTGCCAATAGATTTAACTTCTCTAGGGCCAGTGGGACGAAATCGTCCCACCTACGTAACAGCCAGTGGAATCCTGTGGCGCGTTATTCAAATACCTTAGAAATGCTATTACTTCAATTTCTCAAACATATGACTATTTTACAGCATTTTAAAGACAAGACTCTCGTTAATCTAACCACACTGTCCGATTTCAAAAAGGCTTTACAACGAAAGCAAAACATTAGATTATGTCAGCAGAGTACCCAGCCAGAAATAATCAGACACCCATTTTTCAAGCTAGCATATAATGTCACAAAAACCCAGAAGACAGCTAAATGCAGCACTAACCGTTGATGATCTTCATCAGATGACACACCTAGGACATTATGTTATACAATACATGCATGTTTTGTTCAATCAAGTTCATATTTATATCAAATACCAGCTTTTTACATTAGCATGTGACGTTCAGAACTAGCATACCTCCCGCAAACTTCCGGTGAATTTACTAAAAATTTACTAAATTACTCACGATAAACGTTCACAAAAAGCATAACAATTATTTTAAGAATTATAGATACAGAACTCCTCTATGCACTCGATATGTCCGATTTTAAAATAGCTTTTCGGTGAAAGCACATTTTGCAATATTGTAAGTAGATAGCCCGGCATCACAGGGCTCGCTATTTAGACACCCAGCAAGTTTAGCACTCACCAAAGTCAGATTTACTATAAGAAAAATGTTATTACCTTTGGTGTTCTTCGTCAGAATGCGCTCCCAGGACTTCTACTTCAATAACAAATGTTGGTTTGGTCCCAAATAATCCATAGTTATATCCAAACAGCGGCGTTTTGTTCGTGTGTTCAAGACACTATCCGAAAGGGTAAAGAAGGGTGACGAGCACGACGCATTTCGTGACAAAAAAATTCTAAATATTCCATTACCGTACTTCGAAGCATGTCAACCGCTGTTTAAAATAAATTTTTATGCCATTTTTCTCGTAAAAAAAGCGATAATATTCCGACCGGGAATCTGCGTTTAGGTAAAAAGAGGAAAGAAAATAAAGCATGGGGTCGACTCGTGCACGCGCCTAAGCCCATTGTCCTCTGATCGGCCACTTGCCAAAAGCGCAAATGTGTTTCAGCCTGGGGCTGGAATTACATCGTTCAGCTTTTTCCCGCCTTCTGAGAGCCTATGGGAGCCGTAGGAAGTGTCACGTAACAGCAGAGATCCCCTGTTTTGGATAGAGATGATCAAGGTGGGCAAGAAATGGTCAGACAGGCCACTTCCTGTAAGGAACCTTCTCAGGTTTTTGCCTGCCATATGAGTTCTGTTATACTCACAGACACCATTCAAACAGTTTTAGAAACTTTAGGGTGTTTTCTATCGAAAGCCAATAATTATATGCATATTCTAGTTTCTGGGCAGTAGTAATAACCAGATTAAATCGGGTACGTTTTTTATCCAGCCGTGTAAATACTGCCCCCTACCCCCAACAGGTTAATAACACCACTTATCATCAATTTGTATAGCTGTTCTAGTGCCCTTGCCAATTCGTTGATGTATATTTTGAAGAGGTTGAGGCTTAAGCTGCATCTCTCTCCCTCTCCCTCTCCCCCCTCTCTCTCTCTCTCTCTCCTTCTCCCTCTCCCTCTCTCCCTCCCCACCAGGAGGAGGAGTCTCTGCGAGGTCAGGTGAAGGATCTGGAGGAGAAGTTAGAGACTCTGAGGATGAAGAGGACAGAGGACAAGGTACCGTTATTAGTATCATGTTTATTCATATACGGAATTATGATTATTATTATATTTATAATTATTTAGATATTGTTTTTTCCAATGGCATGCATTGAAACGTGTGGCTTTCTTTTGCAAAATAACTATGAATTAACAGATTTATTTTCTAATAATTGTCAACGTATAACATCACTTGTGTGTGGGACGTTCACTTTATTGCAAGGAACCATAACAGGTTTGGGGGGGGGGGGGGATGGGGGATGGTTCACAGGGGTTTCTGGGTGGGGAGTGACCAATGGGTGGGTTTCTGGGTGGGGAACGACCAATGGGTGGGTTTCTGGGTGGGGAACGACCAATGGGTGGGTTTCTGGGTGGGGAGTGACCAATGGGTGGGTTTCTGGGTGGGGAGTGACCAATGGGTGGGTTTCTGGGTGGGGAACGACCAATGGGTGGGTTTCTGGGTGGGGAGTGACCAATGGGTGGGTTTCTGGGTGGGGAGTGACCAATGGGTGGGTTTCTGGGTGGGGAACGACCAATGGGAGGTTTCTGGGTGGGGAGTGACCAATGGGTGGGTTTCTGGGTGGGTAACGACCAATGGGTGGGTTTCTGGGTGGGGAACGACCAATGGGGGGGTTTCTGGGTGGGGAGTGACCAATGGGTGGGTTTCTGGGTGGGGAGTGACCAATGGGTGGGTTTCCCTGTGGCTCCTGCTTTTTATTCTACGTCCATGATCTTATTAACACTAAAGATAATATTTACATTAGTTATTAACACTGAAGATAATGACTACATTAGTTATTAACACTGAAGATAATGACTACATTAGTTATTAACACTAAAGATAATGTTTACATTAGTTATTACCACTAAAGAAAACAATTACATTCGTTTTCAACACTAAAGAAAACAATTACGTTAGTTATTAACACTAAAGATAATGACTACATTAGTTATTAACACTAAAGAAAACAATTACATTAGTTATTAACACTAAAGATAACAATTACATTAGTTATTAACACTAAAGAAAACAATTATATTTGTTATTAACACTAAAGAAAACAATTACATTATTTATCAACACTAAAGAAAACAATTACATTAGTTATTAACACTAAAGATGTATTTTTTTTCCCTTTTTTCCCCACCTTTATTTAACCAGGTAGGCCAGTTGAGAACAAGTTCTCATTTACAACTGCGACCAGGCCAAGATAAAGCAAAGCAGTTTGACACATACAACAACACAGAGTTACACATGGAATAATTAAACGTACAGTCAATAACACAATAGATAAGTCTATATACAGTGTGTGCAAATGAAGTAAGATTAGGGAGGTAAGGAAATAAATAGGCCATAGTGGCGAAGTAATTACAATTTAGCAAATAAACACTGGAGTGATAGATGTACAGAAGATGAATGTGCAAGTAGAGATACTGGGGTGCAAAGGAGCAAAAAAAATAAAGAAATAAATAACAATATGGGGATGAAGTAGTTGGATGGGCTATTTGCAGATGGGCTATGTACAGGTGCAATGATCTGTAAGCTGCTCTGATAGCTGATGCTTAAAGTTAGTGAGGGAGATATGAGTCTCCAGCTTCAGTGATTTTTGCAATTCGTTCCAGTCATTGGCAGCAGAGAACTGGAAGGAAAGGCAGCCAAAGGAGGTGTTGGATTTGGGGGTGACCAGTGAAATATACCTGCTGGAGCACGTGCTACGAGTGCTGCTATGGTGACCAGTGAGCTGAGATAAGACGGGGCTTTACCTAGCAAAGAAAAGTGGGTTTGGCGACGAGATAATGATGTCATTAGTTATTAACGCTAAAGATAATGGTGGCATCACCAACAAAAACAAAAAAAAATCCCTGATGCTTCAAATTGTGGTGTCAGCATTCTGTAAGGATAGAAGCTTGGAGACGAGAAGCAAGTACAGGGAGTGAACATTTAATTAAGAAACAGACACGAAACTCAGACATGAAACTCAGACTCTGAATAATACGGAGTGTTGCTGGCCTTTTACTCCACCCATTCCATTGGAGGCTGAATCACATCAAATGTGACTCGTTTCAGGAAACTAGGCATATGTCGCGGGTCACTATTTCACAGGAGAGACGTTTGAACGTAAACTTTTATTTTTTTATTCATTTTGTGGGGGCAGAAATGCCTTCTGGAACATGTGAACTTTTATGTGCCTTAATAACAACATTTTATGCCCTCTGTAAATGCGAATAAAATGGTTAAATTGCGAGCCTAGTTGGTTTAGCCACAGAAAAGGTCAGGAACCTTCCCGCTAGCCATGATTGGCTGAGATAATGGATGGGCTGGACATGCCGAGAGATGGGTTCAGATTGGTCTGCCATGTAACATGATCTCTGGAGGACCGAGTTTTGAAACCAGTGGAATTTAGCTAGCTATCTAGCTAGCTAATGGCATTAATATCAACTTTATCAATCAGATGGTTAACTAGCAAATATATTTTGTTTTCCCCTCACATCTAAAGCTGCCTGATGATATAGCTAGCGAATTGATAGTAAAGCTAGGATGAATGTCAGAGGCCAGTTAGCTAAAACAATAGCGGCTGGTCTGGAGTTCGTCTGAAATGGACCAATATATTTCACATGATAAGCAAACTACTGTCATGCCACAAAAAAAAATCTATGTACACAGATAAGAGACAATTACCTTCAAGTAGATCGTTTTGGTTTTACTTACCTCATCATCCCTTGCTCAATTGGCTAGCTAATTCCAGAGATTTCATTGATTGAAAACAATTGAGCCAATGGTTAAGCAGCTGTTGTTTTAGCAGAGAGAACTGATTGGTCAGGAGTTAAAAGGTCCTCTACAAGTTTACCAATCTCTTGGTAGCGTGACAATAGTGACAGAACTTAGAGCACGTGCAGAATCAAAATCTACAAGTGTATTTTTGATTCACAGCAGAATATTCATACTCGTAAATGGCTTGTAACAATTCTGAAAATAAATCATGCTTCCAAAACTTATTGAATATATTCAAATGTCAAGTTACAAGTTTGCAACTGTTGTTAAATCTTTCACACGTTATGATACAAGCTTGTGAAATTAAGTGACACATTAGCGAATTGTACTTGCAACCACGAATCTCAATTCTGTGTCCACAAAATAAAAATAAAAAACAAACACGAAGTTCTGTCATCATTATAATGCTATAGCTCTCCAGCATATACTCTCAGACTACAACCTCATTGATGCCTGGCGAGCACATAATCCTACAACAGAGTACACTTTCTTCTCAAACAGGCATAAATCAATCTCATTAATTCATCCTATTATCTACACCTCTATTTTCTTTTATCAAGAAAATAGAAATGAGACAAATTAGCTTGTCTGACCACCACTCTGACTACTGCCAACTACACATTTCAGAATATCCTAAAAGAACCACAAGATGGTGTTTCAATGTTTCATTCCTCCAAAATACTACATTCTGTGATCAATCTGAAATGTAACCCAAATGAATTCATAATGATCAATAAAAATTCAGTCGATGACCCCCCAGATTCTATGGGATGCCACCAAAAGTTTTATTGAAAATAATGCAACTGAATTTACCATCTGAGTTGAATACGCTCAGATCAATTAAATCCAACCTCAGTAGATGGAATAATATCCCAGTTGCTTTATTAATAACCAGCAGAATATCTATTGTAAAAATGAATAAATTGCCATGGCTGAATTTCTGTAGTTCAATGCTTCCCATGGATCCCCCTTCAGGCTATTGGGATAAAATCTATAGTGTGATTTCAAAATGTATATGGCAAGGTAAATTATCCTGGATAAAATTGACACAAAGGGGGAAAGACGTAAGAGGACTCTCCTTACCAAACTTTAAATTGTATTTCCAGCCACTAGCATTTCGCCCCATCCTAAATTTGTTTAGACATGATTCTTCCGCCCCCCTGGCTGTGAATAGAGAGAAATATGGTGTCTCCTATTGCCCTGGAAGAGGTGGTCTCCACTGATATAGTCCTTAAACAATGTAATATGGTGTCTCCTATTGCCCTGGAAGAGGTGGTCCCCACTGATATATCCCTTAAACAATGTAATATGGTGTCTCCTATTGCCCTGGAAGAGGTGGTCCCCACTGATATATCCCTTAAACAATGTAATATGGTGTCTCCTATTGCCCTCGAAGAGGTGGTCCCCACTGATATATCCCTTAACCTCTATGGGCTAGCCTACTCAACAGCCAGTTGAATCCTGTGGCGCGTTATTCAAATACCTTAGAAATGCTATTACTTCAATTTTTCAAAAATATAACTATTTTACACCATTTTAAAGATAAGACTCTCGTTAATCTAACCACACTGTCCGATTTCAAAAAGGCTTTACAACGAAAGCAAAACATTAGATTATGTCAGCAGAGTACCCAGCCAGAAATAATCAGACACCCATTTTTCAAGCTAGCATATAATGTCACATAAACCCAAACCACAGCTAAATGTAGCACTAACCTTTGGTGATCTTCATCAGATGACAACCCTAGGACATTATGTTATACAATACATGCATGTTTTGTTCAATCAAGTTCATATTTATATCAAAAACCAGCTTTTTACATTAGCATGTGACTAGCATGTGACTAGCATTCCCACCGAACACTGCCGGTGAATTGACTAAATTACTCACGATAAACGTTCACAAAAAACATAACAATTATTTTAAGAATTATAGATACAGAACTCCTCTATGCACTCGATATGTCCGATTTTAAAATAGCTTTTTGGTGAAAGCACATTTTGTAATATTCTCAGTAGATAGCCCGGCATCACAGGGCTAGCTATTTTAGACACCCAGCAAGTTTAGCACTCATCAAAGTCAGATTTACTATAAGAAAAATGTTATTACCTTTGTTGTCTTCGTCAGAATGCACTCCCAGGACTTCTACTTGAATAACAAATGTTGGTTTGGTCCAAAATAATCCATCGTTATATCCAAACAGCGGCGTTTTGTTCGTGTGTTCAAGACACTATCCTAAAGGGTAAATAAGGGTGGCGAGCATGGCGCAATTCGTGACAAAAAAATTCTAAATATTCCATTACCGTACTTCGAAGCATGTCAACCGCTGTTTAAAATCAATTTTTATGCCATTTTTCTCATAAAAAAGCGATAATATTTCGACCGGGAATCTGTGTTTAGGTAAACAGACAAAGGAAAAGAAAGCATTCGGTCGACGCGGGCACGCGCCTAAGCCTATAGTACTCTGAGTGGCCACTTGCCAAAAGCGATAAAGTGTTTCAGCCAGAGCCTGCCTCGATATCGTTCAGCTTTTTCCCGGGCTCTGAGACCCTATGGAAGCCGTAGGAAGTGTCACGTTATTGCACAGATCCTGAGTCTTCAATAAAAAGAGCCAAGATGAAACACTACTTCTCAGACAGGCCACTTCCTGCATGAAATCTTCTCAGGTTTTGGCCTGCCATATGAGTTCTGTTATACTCACAGACACCATTCAAACAGTTTTAGAAACTTTAGGGTGTTTTCTATCCAAAGCCAATAATTATATGCATATTCTAGTTACTGGGCAGGAGTAGTAACCAGATTAAATCGGGTACGTTTTTTATCCGGCTGTGTCAATACTGCCCCCTAGCCCTAACAGGTTAAACAATGTAATATGGTATCTCCTATTGCCCTGGAAGAGGTAGTCTTCTCTGATATATCCCTTAAACAATGTAATATGATATCTCCTATTACCCTGGAAGAGGTGGTCACTTAACCTCTCTAGGCTAGGCGGGACGAATTCGTCCCACCTACGTAACAGCCACTGCTATCCTGTGGCGCGATTTTCAAAACCTTAAAAATCCTATTACTTCAATTTCTCAAACATATGACTATTTTACAGCCATTTAAAGACAAGACTCTCGTTAATCTAACCACACTGTCCGATTTCAAAAAGGCTTTACAACGAAAGCAAAACATTAGATTATGTCAGCAGAGTACCAAGCCAGAAATAATCAGACACCCATTTTTCAAGCCAGCATATAATGTCACCAAAACCCAGAAGACAGCTAAATGCAGCACTCACCTTTGATGATCTTCATCAGATGACAACCCTAGGACATTATGTTATACAATACATGCATGTTTTGTTCAATCAAGTTCATATTTATATCAAAAACCAGCTTTTTACATTAGCATGTGACGTTCAGAACTAGCATACCCCCCGCAAACTTCCGGGGAATTCGCTAACATTTTACTAAATTACTCACGATAAACGTTCACAAAAAGCATAACAATTATTTTAAGAATTATAGATACAGACCTCCTCTATGCACTCGATATGTCCGATTTTAAAATAGCTTTTTGGTGAAAGCACATTTTGCAATATTCTAAGTACATAGCCCAGGCATCACGGGCTCGCTATTTAGACACCCGGCAAGTTTAGCACTCACCATAATCATATTTACTATTATAAAAGTTTCATTACCTTTTGTTGTCTTTGTCAGAATACACACCCAGGACTGCTACTTCAATAACAAATGTTGGTTTGGTCCAAAATAATCCATCGTTATATCCGAATAGCGGCGTTTTGTTCGTGCGTTCCAGACACTATCCGAAATAGTAAAGAAGTGTCACGCGCATGGCGCAATTCGTGACAATAAAATTCTAAGTATTCCATTACCGTACTTCGAAGCATGTCAACCGCTGTTTAAAATCAATTTTTACGACATTTTTCTCGTAGAAAAGCGATAATATTCCGACAGGGAATCTCCTTTTCGGCAAACAGAGGAAAAAATCCCAAAGGCGGGGGCGGTCGGGGTCACGCGCATAAGCCAGTGTCCCTTGATCGGCCACTTGAGAAAGGCGATAATGTGTTTCAGCCTGGGGCTGGAATGACGACATTCTGTTTTTTCCCGGGCTCTGAGCGCCTATGGACGACGTGGGAAGTGTCACGTTAGAGCAGAGATCCTTAGTAAATGATAGAGATGGAAAAGAAGTTCAACAAATGGTCAGACAGGCCACTTCCTGTAAAGGAATCTCTCAGGTTTTGACCTGCCATTTGAGTTCTGTTATACTCACAGACACCATTCAAACAGTTTTAGAAAATTTAGGGTGTTTTCTATCCATATGTAATAAGTATATGCATATTCTAGTTACTGGGTAGGAGTGGTAACCAGATTAAATCGGGTATGTTTTTTATCCAGCCGTGTCAATACTGCCCCCTAGCCCTAACAGGTTAAACAATGTAATATGCTATCTCCTATTACCCTGGAAGAGGTGGTCCCTTAAACAATGTAATATGGTATCTCCTATTACCCTGGAAGAGGTAGTCTTCAAAGATATATCCCTTAAATCAATGTAAAATACACTTTGGTCCTATTATTGCTCACACAATTAGTATTTGGTGCAATATTTTTTAAATAATGTAACTGGGAATCAAAATGGCATGCCCATACTCCAATATTTCACAACGATGCCTTTTGCATTCTTACAATGGTCCAAATGTAGAATCTGTACCCTTACCAATATCATGGATAGTAATGGTTGAAGAATATTCCAAGATTTGAAAGATACATTCCCATTATACAACTCCTTTTGTCGATATTTGCAACGTAACTACCGGAACCATCCAATGATGAGATTTATAAGTAAATGATCTGGGCTCCAGAAAGGACTGATCTCTATAATATATAAACAACTTTTGGAAAGCTCATATTGGTAGTAGAGTAGTGGTCTGAGGTAACTGTCACGTCCTGACCAGTAAAAAGGGGTTGTTTGTTATTGTAGTTTGGTCAGGGCGTGGCAGGGGGTGTTTGTTTAGTGTGTTTCGGGGGGTTTTGTTTGATGTTCTATGTTTTCTATTTCTATGTGTTTATCTAGTTTTTCAATTTCTTTGTTGGGATTTTGGAACGACCTCCGATTAGAGGCAGCTGGTTGTCGTTGACTCTAATTGGAGGCCATATTTAACCTGTTAGGACTAGGGGGCAGTATTTACACCGCCGGATAAAAAACGTACCCGATTTAATCTGGTTACCACTCCTACCCAGTAACTAGAATATGCATATACTTATTACATATGGATAGAAAACACCCTAAAGTTTCTAAAACTGTTTGAATGGTGTCTGTGAGTATAACAGAACTCATTGGGCAGGCAAAAAACTGAGAAGGTTTCATGCAGGAAGTGGCCTGTCTGACAAGGTGTCGTTCTTCTTGTCTCTGTTTATTGAAGAGTGAGGATCTTAGCTGTCCCGTGACACTTCCTACGGCTGCCATAGGGTCTCAGAAGGCGGTAAAAAGCTGAATCGTGGCTTTGCAGGCTCTGGCTGAAAAAAAGTAGCGAGTTTGGGTAGTGGCTGGTTACAGTACTGTGAGACTCAGGCTCGTGCCCGCGTCGACCGAAAGCTTTGTTTACTTTCCTCTGTTTAGCTAAATGGACATTCCCGGTCGGAATATTATCGCTTTTTTACAAGAAAAATGGCATAAAAATGGATTTTAAACAGCGGTTGACATGCGTTGAAGTACGGTAATGGAATATTTAGATTATTTTTGTCACGAATTGCGCCATGCGCACGACCCTGATTTACCATTTCAGATAGTGTCTGGGACGCACGAACAAAACGCCGCTATTCGGATATAACAATGGATTATTTTGGACCAAACCAACATTTGTTATTGAAGTAGCAGTCCTGGGAGTGCATTCTGACGAAGACAACAAAAGGTAATCTAACTTTTATAACAGTAAACCTGATATTGGTGAGTGCTAAACTTGCCGGGTGTCTAAATAGCTAGCCCGTGATGCCTGGGCTATGTACTTAGAATATTGCAAAATGTGCTTTCACCAAAAAGCTATTTTAAAATCGGACATATCGAGTGCATAGAGGAGTTCTGTATCTATAATTCTTAAAATAATTGTTATGCTTTTTGTGAACATTTATCGTGAGTAATTTAGAAAATTGTTAGTGAATTCGCCGGAAGTTTGCTAGTTCTGAACGTCACATGCTAATGTAAAAAGCTGGTTTTTGATATAAATATGAACTTGATTGAACAAAACATGCATGTATTGTATAACATAATGTCCTAGGGTTGTCATCTGATGAAGATCATCAAAGGTTAGTGCTGCATTTAGCTGTCTTCTGGGTTTTTGTGACATTATATGCTAGCTTGAAAAATGAGTGTCTGATTATTTCTGGCTTGGTACTCTGCTGAATAATCTAATGTTTTGCTTTCGTTGTAAAGCCTTTTTGAAATCGGACAGTGTGGTTAGATTAACGAGAGTCTTGTCTTTAAATAGCTGTAAAATAGTCATATGTTTGAGAAATTTAAGTAATAGCATTTCAAAGGTTTTGAAAATCGCGCCACAGGATTCAACTGGCTGTTACGTAGGTGGGACGAATTCGTCCCGCCTAGCCCAGAGAGGTTAAGTGGGTTAGTTTTCTCTTGTGTTTGTGAGCTGTTGTTTCCTTGTATAGTCTGAGCACCTTACGGGACTGTTTTTGTCATTTGTTTTGTGTAAGTGTTTTTGTTGTTTTTCCTTCTAATAAAAGAAGATGATAAATATACCCGCTGCAGTTTGGTCCACTCCTTACGACGAACGTTACAGGACTGATCTCTATAATATATAAACAACTTTTGTAAAGCTCATATTCTGAGCTAGCCATTAAACAAGTATGGTCCACAGATCTAATTGAATCTGAACAACACTTTGAACTGGGACAGAATATGGAAAAATATGACCTTGGCATCCCGTAATCCAAACCATCAACCTATATATTTTAAGTTTGTCCACAGGCTGTATTTAACACCAAGGTAGCCTTTTAAGATGAAATTGGTCCCAACTCCCCAACTGTTCACTGTGTCCTATAAATCAGGTGGGATGGGGGATGGGGACTAAGGGGGAAAGGGTTTATCTTAGCATTTCTTTGATATATATATTGTTTTTAGCCTTGGTCAAGAAAAATGATATATTTCATCTACAGTGGCTGTCTATGTATCAATTGTGCTATACAAATAAAGTGTATTATTGTGATAGTGTTGATTTTGATGATGATGATTATTGTTATTATTGTTATTGTTATTATTTATCATAATATTATTGTTATTATTATTATTGTTATTATTGTTATTATTTATAAGAATATTATTGTTATTATTGTTATTATTTATAAGAATATTATTGTTATTGTTATTATTTATAATAATATTATTGTTATTATTGTTATTGTTATTGTTATTATTTATAATAATTATAATATTTATAATAATATTATTGTTATTGTTATTATTTATAATATATTTATAATATATTTCTAATTGTTATTATTTATAATAATATTATTGTTATTATTGTTACTATTTATAATAATAATATTATTATTGTTATTATTTATAATTACATTTTACATTTTTTTTAAATAATATTATAATATAATATTATAATATTTAATATTAATATTAATTTAATATTAATATTAATTTAATATATTTAATATTAATATTAATATTTAATAATATTATTGTTATTATTGTTATTATTGTTATTATTTATAATAATATTATTGTTATTATTTTTATTATTTATAATATTATTATTGTTATTATTGTTATTATTTATAATAATATTATTGTTATTATTATTATGATGATGAAGGTCAAGCTGAAGGAGCTGGAGAAACATAAGATCCAGTTGGAGCAGCTCCAGGAATGGAAGAACAAGATGCAGGAGCAGCAGAACGACCTGACAAAACAACTCAAAGAGGCCAAGAAGGTAAAGAAAGCAACCATCACTTTACCTCACAGTGCTTCAATTCATCACTTTACTGCACAGTACTACTAATTAATCAGTTTACTTCACAGTACCTCTAATTAATCAGTTTACCTCACAGTACTTCTAATTTATCAGTTTACCTCAAAGTACATCTAATTCATCCGTTCACCTCACAGTACCTCTAATTAATCAGTTTACCTCACAGTACTTCTAATTCATCAGTTTACCTCAAAGTACTTCTAATTTATCAGTTTACCTCAAAGTACTTCTAATTTATCAGTTTACCTCAAAGTACTTCTAATTTATCAGTTTACCTCACAGTACTTCTAATTCATCAGTTTACCTCACAGTGTTACTGTCAGTTCACCTCACAGTACCTCTAATTAATCAGTTTACCTCACAGTACTTCTAATTCATCAGTTTACCTCACAGTGTTACTGTCAGTTCACCTCAAAGTACCTCTAATTAATCAGTTTACCTCACAGTACTTCTAATTCATCAGTTCACCTCACAGTACTTCTAATTCATCAGTTCACCTCAAAGTACTTCTAATTTATCAGTTTACCTCACAGTACTTCTAATTCATCAGTTTACCTCACAGTACTTCTAATTCATCATATCAGTAGTGCACTCTTAACTGACTCTATATCCTGCATATACTCCCTCTAGGAGGCGAAGGAGGCCCAGGAGGCGAAGGAGCACTACATGGAGGAGATGGCAGACACGGCTGACGCTATAGAGATGGCCACGCTGGACAAGGAGATGGCTGAGGAGCGGGCAGAGTCCCTGCAGCAGGAGGTGGAGTCACTGAAGGAGAAACTAGAAGAGCTCGCCATGGACCTGGAGATCCTCAAACACGAGATAGAGGAAAAAGGTAGGAGGAGACGCAGGCTAGCACGCGGTGCACGCACGCTCGCGCACGCTCGCGCACGCTCGCTCGTTCACAACCAACTTGTTGTTTCATCAGGTTCAGACGGTGCTGCTTCCAGTTACCATGTCAAACAGCTGGAGGAGCAGAACGGCAGGCTGAAGGAAGCTCTCGTCAGGTATGTGTGTGTGTGTGTGTGTGTGTGTGTGTGTGTGTGTGTGTGTGTGTGTGTGTGTGTGTGTGTGTGTGTGTGTGTGTGTGTGTGTGTGTGTGTGTGTGTGTGTGTGTGTGTGTGTGTGCGAGCTTGAGCGTGAATGTGACCGTGTGTGTGTATACTGAACAAAAATATAAAATGCAACATGTAAAGTGTTGGTCCCATGTTTCATGAGCTGAAATAAAAGATCCCAGAAATGTTCCATACACACAAAAAGCTTAATTCTCAAAAATGTTGTGCACAAATATGTTTACATCCCTGTTAGTGAACATTTCTCATTTGCCGAGATAATCCATCCACCTGACAAGTGTGGCATATCAAAAAGCTGATTAAACGGCATGATCATTACACAGGTGCACCTTGTGCTGGGGACAATAAAAGGCCACTATAAAATGTGTAGTTTTGTCACACAAAACCAATGCCACAGATGTCTCAAGTTTTAATGGAGCGTGCAATGTGTATGCTGACTGCAGGAAAGTCCACCAGAGCTGTTGCTAGAGAATTGAATGTTCATTTCTTTACCATAAGCCACCTCCAACGTCGTTTTAGAGAATTTGGCAGTACGTCCAACCGGCCTCACAACCGCAGACCACATGTAATCACGCCAGCGCAGGACTTCTACATCCTGCTTCTTCACTTGCGGGGTCATCTGAGACCAGCCACCTGGACAGCTGACGAAACTGAGGAGTATTTCTGTCTGTAATAAAGGCCTTTTTGTGGGGAAAAACTAATTCTGATTGGCTGGGCCTGGCTCCCCAGTGGGTGGGCCTGCCTCCCAAGTGGGTAGGGGCCTAATTAATATATTTTATTCGGCTGATTTCCTTATAGTAAAATCGTTGAAATTGTTACATTTTTACATTTATATTTTTGTTCAGTATATACAGTATGCAGGTGGTTAGAGCGTTGGGCCAGTAACCAAAAGGTTGCTAGATCAAATCCCCGAGCCAACAAGGTAAAAAATCTGTCGTTCTGCCTCTGAACAAGGTAGTTAACCTACTGTTCCCCGGTAGGCTGTCATTGAAAATAAGAATTTGTTCTTAACTGACTTGCCTAGTTAAATAAAGGTTCAATAAATAAATCTAATAAATGTGTGTGTGTTTATGTATATATACTTTGTCTCTGTGTTAGGATGCGTGACCTGTCTGTGTCGGAGAAACAGGAACATGTGAAGCTCCAGAAGCAGACGGAGAGGAAGAGTATAGAGCTGGACACCCTGAGGACTCAGAGAGAGAAACTCCAGGAGGAGATGAAGCTGGCCGAGAGGACCATCGATGAACTCAAAGAACAGGTCAGCACACAGCACTGTCCTATGGTTATACAGTTAATCTATGTTTTTCAAGGGGAACGTCACCCTGGTGGAATCTGGGCTTGTTTTCCATCAGGTTTGAGGTATTTCTAGGACAGTGAGACACATAATTGCCCAGGTGGAAGGCAGGTCAGGGCTTCCCAAGCTGAATGATACACCCTATGACAGCTTCCTGTGTGTTTGTATTTATTATGGATGCCCATTAGTGTTTCTTCAAAGGTGTATTTTTTACCTGCTTTTTAAATCTGATTCTACTGCTGTATCAGTTACCTGATGTGGAATAGAGTTCCATGTAGTCATGGCTTTATGTAGTACTGTGCGTCTCCCATAGTCTGTTCTGGACTTGGGGACTGTGAAGAGACCTCTAGTGGCATGTCTTGTGGGGTATGTATGGGTGTCCGAGCTGTGTGCCAGTAGTTTAAACAGACAGCTCCGTGAATTCAACATGTCAATACCTCTCATAAATACAAGTAGTGATGAAGTCAATCTCTCTTCCACTTTGAGTCAGGAGAGATTGACATGCATATTATTAATGTTAGCTCTCTGTGTACATCCAAGGGCCAACCATGCTGCCCTGTTCTGAGCCAATTGCAATTTTCCTAAGTCCCTCTTTGTGGCACCTGACCACACGACTCAACAGTAGTCTAGGTGTGACAAAACTAGGGCCTGTAGGACCTGCCTTGCTGATAGTGCTGACAGACTTTGCCCCATCTTAGCTGCTGTTGTATCAATATGTTTTGACTATGACAGTTTACAATCCAGGGTTACTCCAAGCAGTTTAGTCATCTCAACTTGCTCAATTTCTACATTATTTATTACAATATTTAGTTGAGGTTTAGGATTTAGGGAATGGTTTGTCCCAAATACAATGCATTTAGTTTTTAAATATTTAGGACTAACTTATTCCTTGCCACCCATTCTGAAACTGACTGCAGCTCTTTGTTAACCTCTCTGGGGCAGGCGGGACGAATTCGTCCCACCTACGTAACAGCCAGTTGAATCCTGTGGCGCGATTTTCAAAACCTTTGAAATGCTATTACTTCAATTTCTCAAACATATGACTATTTTACAGCTATTTAAAGACAAGACTCTCGTTAATCTAACCACACTGTCCGATTTCAAAAAGGCTTTACAACGAAAGCAAAACATTAGATTTTGTCAGCAGAGTACCAAGCCAGAAATAATCAGACACCCATTTTTCAAGCTAGCATATAATGTCACAAAAACCCAGAAGACAGCTAAATGCAGCACTAACCTTTGATGATCTTCATCAGATGACAACCCTAGGACATTATGTTATACAATACATGCATGTTTTGTTCAAGCAAGTTCATATTTATATCAAAAACCAGCTTTTTACATTAGCATGTGACGTTCAGAACTAGCATACCCCCCGCAAACTTCCGGCGAATTCACTAACAATTTACTAAATTACTCACGATAAACGTTCACAAAAAGCATAACAATTATTTTAAGAATTATAGATACAGAACTCCTCTATGCACTCGATATGTCCGATTTTAAAATAGCTTTTTGGTGAAAGCACATTTTGCAATATTCTAAGTACATAGCCCAGCCATCACGGGCTAGCTAGTTAGACACCCGGCAAGTTTAGCACTCACCAATATCAGATTTACTATTATAAAAGTTTGATTACCTTTTGTTGTCTTCGTCAGAATGCACTCCCAGGACTGCTACTTCAATAACAAATGTTGGTTTGGTCCAAAATAATCCATCGTTATATCCGAATAGCGCCGTTTTGTTCGTGCGTCCCAGACACTATCCGAAATGGTAAATCAGGGTCGCGCGCATGGCGCAATTCGTGACAAAAAAAATCTAAATATTCCATTACCGTACATCGAAGCATGTCAACCGCTGTTTAAAATCAATTTTTATGCCATTTTTCTCGTAAAAAAGCGATAATATTCCAACCGGGAATGTCCATTTAGCTAAACAGAGGAAAGAAAACAAAGCTTTCAGTCGACGGGGGCACGAGCCTGAGTCTCACAGTACTGTAACCAGCCACTACCCAAACGCGCTACTTTGTTTCAGCCAGAGCCTGCAAAGCCACGATTCAGCGTTTTGCCGCCTTCTGAGAACCTATGGCAGCCGTAGGAAGTGTCACGGGACAGCTAAGATCCTCACTCTTCAATAAACAGAGACAAGAAGAACGACACCTTGTCAGACAGGCCACTTCCTGCATGAAATCTTCTCAGGTTTTTGCCTGCCATATGAGTTCTGTTATACTCACAGACACCATTCAAACAGTTTTAGAAACTTTAGGGTGTTTTCTATCCAAAGCCAATAATTATATGCATATTCTAGTTACTGGGCAGGAGTAGTAACCAGATTAAATCGGGTACGTTTTTTATCCAGCCGTGTCAATACTGCCCCCTAGCCCTAACAGGTTAAGTGTTGCAGTCATTTCAGTCGTTGTAGCAGCTGACGTGTATAGTGTTGAGTCATCTGCGTACATAGACACACTGGCTTTACTCAAAGCCAGTGGCATGTCGTTAATAAATATTGAAAAAAGTAAGGGGCCTAGACAGCTGCCCTGGGGAATTCCTGATTCTACCTGGATCATGTTGGAGAGGCTTCCATTAAAGAACACTCTCTGTGTTCTGTTAGACAGGTAACTCTTTATCCACAATATAGCAGGGGGTGTAAAGCCATAACACATACACTATCGTTCAAAAGTTTGGGGTCACTTAAAAATGTCCTTGTTTTTGAAAGAAAAGCACAATTTTTGTCCATTAAAATAACATCAAATTGATCAGAAATACAGTGTAGACATTGTTAACCCCTGTGCGGCCTGGACGGACATCCAGCGAAAAACCATATCGCCATTAGCATAACAAAATGTAATAATTGAAAAAAAAAAAAAAACATTTATATCGTTTTGTAGATACACCTCTCCTGAATCGAACCACGTTGTCCGATTTCAAAAAGGC
The DNA here is from genome assembly GCF_965601325.2 of Salmo salar. Taxonomy (NCBI): domain Eukaryota; kingdom Metazoa; phylum Chordata; class Actinopteri; order Salmoniformes; family Salmonidae; genus Salmo; species Salmo salar. Next base: position 53,377,745 of record NC_138299.1, read on the forward strand.
TTTACAGCAAAAGCAAAACATTAGATTATGTTAGAGGAGTATATCGTAAAAGTAGCCACATAGCCATTTTCCGACCAACCACATGCATTACAAATAACCAAAAAACAGCTAAATGCAGCACTAACCTTTGACAATCTTCATCAGATGACACACCTAGGACATCATGTTACACAATACATGCATTCTTTTGTTCGATAAAGTTCATATTTATATATAAAAACAGCATTTTACATCGGTGCGTAACGTTGACTAACTATTTTCCCTCAAATGCATCCGATGAAACAGAGCTACAATTTACTAAATTACTATTCGAAAACATTTTAAAAATGTAATATTGTCATTCTAAGATTTATTGATGAATATCTCTTGAAAGCACCTGTAATGCCAGATTTAAAATTAACTTTACTGGGTAATCATACTTTGCGATGAAAGGGGATGCGATACTCTGAAAAATAGCCTAACGTTACAGTTCAGCGCCATCTTGGAACAATCGCATATCACATCTAGTCTTGTATACTATTGTCAATAATCCCTTACCTTTGGTTGTCTTCATCAGAAAGCACTTCCAGGAATCCCAGGTCCACAACAAATGTATTTTTGTTCGAAAAAAATACTCCTTTATGTTCCAAGAGCTTGTTCTTGTTTGCGCGTCTGAAGGCTGCTCCAAAACTTCCGTCGGGCCACTGGACAGCCATTTAGAGAAAATGCATTTTTTCCCCATTTAGGTTCGTTCAAACATGTCAAACGTTGTATAACATAAATCTTCAGGGGGGTTTTCAACAAGAGAGCCAATAAGATTTGAGGGGGACGATTGCATTGTGTTTCAAAACGTTTCGAAAGGGGAGGGTAACCAGGGGCGCCGGCGTCATAATGGTGATGGCCCTCTCCGTGTGACCACGTTCCACAGCGTCTCATTCATTCAATTTTAACAGTAGAAGGCTCAAACCAATTTGTGAAGACTGGGGACATCTAGTGGAAGCAATAGGAAGTGCTCAATGAACCATAGCTCACGGTGTGATTAATAGGCAACGTGATGAAGTTGAGTTCGGAATTCAGAATTCTACTTCCTGTTTCCATCTGTCTCGGGGTTTTGACTGCCATATGAGTTCTGTTATACTCACAGACACCATTCAAACAGTTTTAGAAACTTTAGGGTGTTTTCTATCCACAAGTATTAATTATATGCATATCCTAGCTTCTGAGTTTGAGTAGGAGGCCGTTTAAAATGGGCACGAATTGTTTTCAAAATGCACTATCCTAGGGGAACGCCAAGAGGTTAAGTGTTGCAGTCATTTCAGTCGTTGTAGCAGCTGACGTGTATAGTGTTGAGTCATCTGCGTACATAGACACTCTGGCTTAACTCAAAGCCAGTGGCATGTCGTTAATAAATATTGAAAAAAGTAAGGGGCCTAGACAGCTGCCCTGGGGAATTCCTGATTCTACCTGGATCATGTTGGAGAGGCTTCCATTAAAGAACACTCTCTGTGTTCTGTTAGACAGGTAACTCTTTATCCACAATATAGCAGGGGGTGTAAAGCCATAACACATACACTATCGTTCAAAAGTTTGGGGTCACTTAAAAATGTCCTTGTTTTTGAAAGAAAAGCACAATTTTTGTCCATTAAAATAACATCAAATTGATCAGAAATACAGTGTAGACATTGTTAACCCCTGTGCGGCCTGGACGGACATCCAGCGAAAAACCATATCGCCATTAGCATAACAAAATGTAATAATTGAAAAAAAAATAATAATAATTATATCGTTTTGTAGATACACCTCTCCTGAATCGAACCACGTTGTCCGATTTCAAAAAGGCTTTACATCAAAAGCAAAACATTAGATTATGTTAGAGGAGTATATCGTAAAAGTAGCCACATAGCCATTTTCCGACCAACCACATGCATCACAAATAACCAAAAAACAGCTAAATTCAGCACTAACCTTTGACAATCTTCATCAGATGACACACCTAGGACATCATGTTACACAATACATGCATTCTTTTGTTCGATAAAGTTCATATTTATATATAAAAACAGCATTTTACATCGGTGCGTAACGTTGACTAACTATTTTCCATCAAATGCATCCGATGAAACAGAGCTACAATTTACTAAATTACTATTCGAAAACATTTTAAAAATGTAATATTGTCATTCTAAGATTTATAGATGAATATCTCTTGAAAGCACCTGTAATGCCAGATTTAAAATTAACTTTACTGGGTAATCATACTTTGCGATGAAAGAGGATGCGATACTCAGAAAAATAGGCTAATGTTACAATTCAGCGCCATCTTGGAACAATCGCATATCACATCTAGTCTTGTATACTATTGTCAATAATCCCTTACCTTTGGTTGTCTTCATCAGAAAGCACTTCCAGGAATCCCAGGTCCACAACAAATGTATTTTTGTTCGAAAAAAATACTCCTTAATGTTCCAAGAGCTTGTTCTTGTTTGCGCGTCTGAAGGCTGCTCCAAAACTTCCGTCGGCCACTGGACAGCCATTTCGAGAAAATGCATTTTTTCCCCATTTAGGTTCGTTCAAACATGTCAAACGTTGTATAACATAAATCTTCAGGGGGGTTTTCAACAAGAGAGCCAATAAGATTCGAGGGGGACGATTGCATTGTGTTTCAAAACGTTTCGAAAGGGGAGGGTAACCAGGGGCGCCGGCGTCATAATGGTGATGGCCCTCTCCGTGTGACCACGTTCCACAGCGTCTCATTCATTCAATTTTAACAGTAGAAGGCTCAAACCAATTTGTGAAGACTGGGGACATCTAGTGGAAGCAATAGGAAGTGCTCAATGAACCATAGCTCACGGTGTGATTAATAGGCAACGTGATGAAGTTGAGTTCGCAATTCAGAATTCTACTTCCTGTTTCCATCTGTCTCGGGGTTTTGACTGCCATATGAGTTCTGTTATACTCACAGACACCATTCAAACAGTTTTAGAAACTTTAGGGTGTTTTCTATCCACAAGTATTAATTATATGCATATCCTAGCTTCTGAGTTTGAGTAGGAGGCCGTTTAAAATGGGCACGAATTGTTTTCAAAATGCACTGTGCCGCCCCTTATCCTAGGGGAACGCCAAGAGGTTAACCTCTATGGGCTAGGTGGGACGCTAGCGTGCCACCCGTGGTGCACTCCATCAACAGCAGGTGCATTTCAAGAGCGGCAAATTTGAATCCAAATAAATGTCAAAATTCAAATTTTTCAAACATACAACTATTTTACACCCTTTGAAAGATAAACATCTCCTTAATCTAACCACGTTTTACGATTTCAAAAAGGTTTTACGGCGAAAGCATAAATTTAGAGTATGTTAGGACAGTACATTTACAAGAGTTGTGTGTAATGTTTTGTCAAGTCAAAGACAGGGTCACCAAAACCATAAAACCAGCTAAAATGATGCACTAACCTTTTACAATCTCCATCAGATGACACTCCTAGGACATTATGTTAGACAATGCATGCATTTTTAGTTCTATCAAGTTCATATTTATATCCAAAAACAGCGTTTTACTATGGCATTGATGTTGAGGAAATCGTTTCCCTCCAATAACCGGCAGTCAAGTCAGCGTCACAAATTAAATAATTAAAATTAGAAAACATTGGTAAAATATTATATTGTCATTTAAAGAATTATAGATTTACATCTCTTGAACGCAATCAACTTGCCAGATTTAAAAATAACCTTACTGGGAAATCACACTTTGCAATAATCTGAGCACTGCGCCCAGAAAAATACGCGTTGCGATACAGACTAGACGTCATGTTGGGGAGATCTAAAATCGAAAATACTATGTAAATAATCCATTACCTTTGATTCTCTTCATCAGATGTCACTTCCAGGTATCACAGGTCCATAACGAATGTAGTTTTGTTCAAAAAAGCTCATCATTTATGTCCAAAAATCTCCGTCTTGTTAGCACATGATCTAAGCCAGCCGGACTTCTCGTCATGAACGAGGGGAAAAAATATATTTACGTTCGTTCAAACATGTCAAACGTTGTATAGCATAAATCATTAGGGCCTTTTTTAATCAGAACATGAATAATATTCAAGGTGGACGAATGCATACTCTTTTATAACGTATTGGAACGAGGGTACCCAACATGAACTCGCGCGCCAGGTGTCTAATGGGACATCATCGTTCCATGGCTCTTGTTCGGTCAGATCTCCCTCCAGAAGACTCAAAACACTTTGTAAAGGCTGGTGACATCTAGTGGAAGCAATAGGAAGTGCCAAAATATTCCTCAGCCCCTGTTTTTTTCAATGGGATAGGTTTAAAGGCAATACAACACATCAGGTATCCACTTCCTGTCAGAAAATGTCTCAGGGTTTTGCCTGCCAAATGAGTTCTGTTATACTCACAGACACCATTCAAACAGTTTTAGAAAATTTAGGGTGTTTTCTATCCATATGTAATAAGTATATGCATATTCTAGTTACTGGGTAGGAGTGGTAACCAGATTAAATCGGGTATGTTTTTTTATCCAGCCGTGTCAATACTGCCCCCTAGCCCTAACAGGTTAATAACCTCTTGGGGCTAGGTGGGACGCTAGCGTGCCACCTGTGGTGCACTCCATCAACAGCAGGTGCATTTCAAGAGCGGCAAATTTGAATCCAAATAAATGTCAAAATTCAAATTTTTCAAAAATACAACTATGTTACACCATTTGAAAGATAAACATCTCCTTAATCTAACCACGTTTTACGATTTCAAAAAGGTTTTACGGCGAAAGCATAAATTTAGAGTATGTTAGGACAGTACATTTACAAGAGTTGTGTGTAATGTTTTGTCAAGTCAAAGACAGGGTCACCAAAACCATAAAACCAGCTAAAATGATACACTAACCTTTTACAATCTCCATCAGATGACACTCCTAGGACATTATGTTAGACAATGCATGCATTTTTAGTTCTATCAAGTTCATATTTATATACAAAAACAGCGTTTTACTATGGCATTGATGTTGAGGAAATCGTTTCCCTCCAATAACCGGCAGTCAAGTCAGCGTCACAAATTAAATAATTAAAATTAGAAAACATTGGTAAAATATTATATTGTCATTTAAAGAATTATAGATTTACATCTTTTGAACGCAATCAACTTGCCAGATTTAAAAATAACCTTACTGGGAAATCACACTTTGCAATAATCTGAGCACTGTGCCCAGAAAAATACGCGTTGCGATACAGACTAGACGTCATGTTGGGGAGATCTAAAATCGAAAATACTATGTAAATAATCCATTACCTTTGATTCTCTTCATCAGATGTCACTTCCAGGTATCACAGGTCCATAACGAATGTAGTTTTGTTCAAAAAAGCTCATCATTTATGTCCAAAAATCTCCGTCTCGTTAGCACATGATGTAAGCCAGCCGGACTTCTCGTCATGAACGAGGGGAAAAAATATATTTCCGTTCGTTCAAACATGTCAAACGTTGTATAGCATAAATCATTAGGGCCTTTTTTAACCAGAACATGAATAATATTCAAGGTGGACGAATGCATAGCCTTTTATAACGTATTGGAACGAGGGTACCCAACATGAAGTAGCGCGCCAGGTGTCTAATGGGACATCACCGTTCCATGGCTCTTGTTCGGTCAGATCTCCCTCCAGAAGACTCAAAACACTTTGTAAAGGCTGGTGACATCTAGTGGAAGCAATAGGAAGTGCCAAAATATTCCTAAACCCCTGTGTTTTTCAATGGGATAGGTTTAAAATCAATACAACACATCAGGTATCCACTTCCTGTCAGAAAATGTCTCAGGGTTTTGCCTGCCAAATGAGTTCTGTTATACTCACAGACACCATTCAAACAGTTTTGGAAACTTTAGAGTGTTTTCTATCCATATATAATAAGTATATGCATATTCTAGTTACTGGGTAGGATTAGTAACCAGATTAAATCGGGTACATTTTTTTTATCCAGACGTGCAAATGCTGCCCCCTAGACCCAACAGGTTAACCTGATGTTGGTAGCGCGTCCTATGGCTCTCTCGAAGCGCAGCTCTGAAGTTCAGAATAAATGCAATGCTCGCGCATGTAGGTTCGTTCAAACATGTCAAACGTTGTATAAAATAAATCTTCAGGGCCTCTAACACCAAGAGAGCCAATAAGATTCGAGGGGGATGATGTCATGGCCTTTAAAACCGTATCCAAAGGCGGGGGCAGACATGGCCGCCGGCGTCATAATGGTGATGGCCCATCCCCTGTGACCAATTTCAAACTCGTGTCATTCAAAGAGTTTTGACTCTATAAGGCTCAAACCACTGTGAAAGGACTGGCGACATCTAGTGGAAGCAATAGGAAGTGCTCACTGAACCATGGTTAACGGTGTGATTAATAAGGAAAGATGAGAAGTCAAGTCCACAATTCAGAATTCCACTTCCTGTTTCAATCGGTCTCGGGGTTTTGACTGCCATTTGAGTTCTGTTATACTCACAGACACCATTCAAACAGTTTTAGAAACTTTAGAGTGTTTTCTATCCATATATAATAAGTATATGCATGCCCTATCTTCTGAGTTTGATTAGTAGGCCGTTGAAAATGGGAAGATTTTTTTTCAAAATGCGCTGTGGCGCCCCCTATCCTACGGTATCCTCAAGAGGTTAAAGACAAGACTCTCCTTTATCTAACCACACTGTCCGATTTCAAAAAGGCTTTACAACGAAAGCAAAACATTAGATTATGTCAGCAGAGTACCAAGCCAGAAATAATCAGACACCCATTTTTCAAGCTAGCATATAATGTCACAAAAACCAAAACCACAGCTAAATGCAGCACTAACCTTTGATGATCTTCATCAGATGACACTCCTAGGACATTATGTTATACAATACATGCATGTTTTGTTCAATCAAGTACATATTTATATCAAAAACCAGCTTTTTACATTAGCATGTGATGTTCAGAACTAGCATTCCCACCGAACACTTCCGGTGAATTTACTAAATTACTCACGATAAACGTTCACAAAAAACATAACAATTATTTTAAGAATTATAGATACAGAACTCCTTTATGCAATCGCGGTGTCCGATTTTAAAATAGCTTTTCGGTGAAAGCACATTTTGCAATATTCTGAGTAGATAGCTTGCCATCACGGGCTAGCTAATTTGACACCCACCAAGTTTGGTACTCACCAAACTCAGATTTACTATAAGACAAATTGGATTGCCTTTTCTGTTCTTCGTCAGAATGCACTCCCAGGACTTCTACTTCAACAACAAATGTTGGTTTGGTTCCAAATAATCCATAGTTATATCCAAACAGCGGCGTTTTGTTCGTGCGTTCAAGACACTATCCGAAGGGTAACGAAGGGTGACGCGCGGACGCGTATCGTGACAAACAAATTCAAAATATTCCATTACCGTACTTCGAAGCATGTCAAAACGCTGTTTAAAATCAATTTATATGTGATTTTTCTCGTAAAAAAGCGATAATATTCCGACCGGGAGACGTCCTTTCCGTTCAAAGACTCAAAATCTAAAATGGACTCTTCACGTGCATGCGCACGCCCGTCTCATTGTTCTCAGATCCACCACTTACCAAATGCACTACTGTTTTTCAGCCAGTAACTGCAGAGTCATCATTCAACGTTCTGGCGCCTTCTGAGAGCCTATGGGAGCCTTAGAAAGTGTCACGTTACAGCAGAGATCCTTTGTTTTGGATAGAGATGACAAATAAGGCCAAGAAATGGTCAGACAGGGTACTTCCTGTACAGAATCTTCTCAGGTTTTGGCCTGCCATTTGAGTTCTGTTATACTCACAGACAACATTCAAACAGTTTTAGAAACTTTGGAGTGTTTTCTATCCAAAGCTACTAATTATATGCATATTCTAGTTTCTGGGCAGGAGTAATAACCAGATTAAATCGGGTACGTTTTTTATCCGGCCGTGAAAATACTGCCCCCTATCCATAACAAGTTAATGTGGTAAATGACTATTGTAGCTGGAAACGGCTGATTTTTTTTAACCTCTATGGGCTAGGTGGGACGCTTGCGTCCCCCCTACTCAACAGCCACTTTAAGCCTGTGGCGCGATTTTCAAAACCTTAAAAATCCTATTACTTCAATTTCTCAAACATATGACTATTTTACAGCTATTTAAAGACAAGACTCTCGTTAATCTAACCACACTGTCCGATTTCAAAAAGGCTTTACAACGAAAGCAAAACATTAGATTATGTCAGCAGAGTACCAAGCCAGAAATAATCAGACACCCATTTTTCAAGCCAGCATATAATGTCACCAAAACCCAGAAGACAGCTAAATGCAGCACTCACCTTTGATGATCTTCATCAGATGACAACCCTAGGACATTATGTTATACAATACATGCATGTTTTGTTCAATCAAGTTCATATTTATATCAAAAACCAGCTTTTTACATTAGCATGTGACGTTCAGAACTAGCATACCCCCCGCAAACTTCCGGGGAATTCGCTAACATTTTACTAAATTACTCACGATAAACGTTCACAAAAAGCATAACAATTATTTTAAGAATTATAGATACATACCTCCTCTATGCACTCGATATGTCCGATTTTAAAATAGCTTTTTGGTGAAAGCACATTTTGCAATATTCTAAGTACATAGGCCAGGCATCACGGGCTCGCTATTTAGACACCCGGCAAGTTTAGCACTAACCATAATCATATTTACTATTATAAAAGTTTGATTACCTTTTATTGTCTTCGTCAGAATGCACTCCCAGGACTGCTACTTCAATAACAAATGTTGGTTTGGTCCAAAATAATCCATCGTTATATCCGAATAGCGGCGTTTTGTTCGTGCGTTCCAGACACTATCCGAAATGGTAAAGAAGTGTCGCGCGCATGGCGCAATTCGTGACAATAAAATTCTAAATATTACATTACCGTACTTCGAAGCATGTCAACCGCTGTTTAAAATCTATTTTTACGCCATTTTTCTCATAGAAAAGCGATAATATTCCGACAGGGAATCTCCTTTTCGGCAAACAGAGGAAAAAATCACAAAGGCGGGGGCGGTCGGGTCAAGCGCATAAGCCCAGAGTCCCTTGATCGACCACTTGAGAAAGGCGATAATGTGTTTCAGCCTGGGGCTGGAATGACGACATTCTGTTTTTTCCCGGGCTCTGAGAGCCTATGGAAGACGTGGGAAGTGTCACGTTAGAGCAGAGATCCTTAGTAAAAGATAGAGATGGAAAAGAAGTTCAAGAAATGGTCAGACAGGCCACTTCCTGTAAAGGAATCTCTCAGGTTTTGACCTGCCATTTGAGTTCTGTTATACTCACAGACACCATTCAAACAGTTTTAGAAACTTTAGGGTGTTTTCTATCCATATGTAATAAGTATATGCATATTCTAGTTACTGGGTAGGAGTGGTAACCAGATTAAATCGGGTATGTTTTTTATCCAGCCGTGTCAATACTGCCCCCTAGCCCTAACAGGTTATTAATGGAATATCTACATAGGCGTACAGAGGCCCATTATCAACAACCATCACTCCTGTGTTGCAATGGCACGTTGTGTTAGCTACTCCAAGTTTATCATCTTAAAAAGCTAATTGATCATTAGAAAACCCTTTTGCAATTATTTTAGCACAGCTGAAAACGGAATATATTCTGAATATATAAACAGCAACACCTCCACCATTGGCATTTCTGTATTTTCTGTAAATATTATAACCTTATATTGCTACCACCGTATTATCAAGGGTATTGTCTAAGTGAGTTTCGGAGATGAATATCATCTGTTGCTAGCAAGTTATTAATTTCATTGAGCTTGTTAAGCTACATATGTGAACGTGGGCTATTTTGATCACTTTTCTGGGATGCTTGCTTGTTTTCGTTGCTTTACTGGGAAGCTTAGCAGAAGTAGATATTCTCATTTTATTTAGTGCAGGGTGAGCTTCCTACTAAGGCACACCGCCTCAATGCTAAAAGCATAACCATAAATCTGGTTTATAGGCACATGATTGCTGCATACAATAGCTGTAGGATCATTCAGGATAGTTATTACGATGGCGCCGGAGCAGAAGGCAGACGTTTTACGTGCCCCCAACCGATTGTGGTTTTTTTGTCCGTTTATCTGCTTTGTTTGTAAATTATTTTTATACTCATTTTGTACATGATGTTGCCGCTACCGTCGCTTATGACCGAAAATAACTTCTAGACATCAGGACTGTGATTACTCACCACGGACTAGCAGAATCCTTTTTCTTCTTTCATGACTCTGACGAGCCCGAGGCAGAGGATATATGGCTCCCTCGTGAACAGGCCTCAACCCCAGTGATCTGCGTGAAGAGGAGGCGGAGAAAGAGATGCCGGAGAGCGGGCTTCCTTCTGAGGATTCGGAGGCGATCGAATAAACCCCCCACTTCCCTCAATTCTGCTCGCAAACATGCAATCTTTGGACAATAAAATTGACGAGTTACGTGGAAGATTAAACTACCAACGGGACATTAAAAACTGTAACGTCTTATGCTTCACGGAGTCGTGGCTGAACGACCACAATTTCAACATACAGCTGGCTGGTTATACGATGTGCCGGCAGGATAGAATAGCGGTGTCTGGTAAGACAAGGGGCGGCGGTCTGTGTATTTTTGTAAACAACAGCTGATGCACAATATCTAAGGAAGTCTCAAACTACTGCACGCCTGAGGTAGAGAATATCATGATAAGCTGTAGACCACACTACCTACCGAGAGAGTTCTCATCTGTATTCTTAGTAGTTGTTTACATACCACCTCAGTCAGAGGTTGGCACTAAGATAGCATTGAATGAGCTGTATTCCGCCATAAGCAAACAAGAAAATTCTCACCCAGAGGCGGCTCTCTTAGTAGCCGGGGACTTTAATGCAGGGAAACTTAAATCCGTTTTACCAAATTTCTATCAGCATGTTAAATGTGCAACCAGAGGGAAAAGAACTCTGGACCACCTATACTCCACACACAGAGACACATACAAAGCTCTCCCTCGCCCTCCATTTGGCAAATCCGACCACAACTCCATCCTCTTGATTCCTGCTAACAAGCAAAAATTAAAGCAGGAAGCACCAGTGACTCGGTCAATAATAAAGTAGTCAGATGAAGCAGATGCTAAGCTACAGGACTGTTTTGCTAGCACAGACTGGAATATGTTCCGGGATTCCTCCAATGGCATTGAGGAGTACACCACATCTGTCTTTGGCTTCATCAATAAGTGCATCGATGATGTCATCCCCACAGTGTCCGTACGTACATACCCCAACCAGAAGCCATGGCTTACAGGCAGCATCCGCACTGAGCTAAAGGCTAGAGCTGCCGCTTTCAAGGAGCGGGACATTAACCCGGAAGCTTATAAGAAATCCTGCTATGCCCTCAGACGAACCATCAAACAGGCAAAACGTCAATACAGGACTAAGATTGAGTCGTACTACACCGGCTCTGATGCTTGTCGGATGGGGCAGGGCTTGCAAACCATTGTAGACAACAAAGGGAAGCACAGCCGAGAGATGCCCAGTGACACGAGCCTACCAGACGAGCTAAACTACTTCTATGCTCGCTTCGAGGCAAATAACACTGAAACATGCATGAGAGCACCAGCTTTTCCGGAAAACTGTGTGATCACGCTCTCCGCAGCCGATGTGAGTAAGACCTTTAAACAGGTCAACATTCACAAGGCCGCAGGGCCAGACGGATTACCAGGACGTGTACTGCGAGCATGCGCCAACCAACTAGCAAGTGTCTTCACTGACATTGTCAACCTCCCCCTGTCCGAGTCTGTAATACCAACATGTTTTAAGCAGACCACCATAATCCCTGTGCCCAAGAACACTAAGGTAACCTGCCTAAATGACTACCGACCCGTAGCACTCACATCTGTAGCCATGAAGTGCTTTGAAAGGCTGGTCATGGCTCACATCAACACCATCATCACAGAAACCCTAGGCCCACTCCATACTGCCCCAACAGATCCACAGATGATGCAATCTCTATTGCACTCCACACTGACCTTTCCCACCTGGACAAAAGGACACCTATGTGAGAATGCTATTCATTGACTACAGCTCAGCGTTCAACACCATAGTGCCCTCAAAGCTCATCACTAAGCTAAGGACCCTGGGACTAAATAACTTCCTTTGCAACTGGATCCTGGACTTCCTGATGGGCCGCCCCCAGGTGGTAAGGGTAGGTAACAACACATCCGCCACGTTGATTCTCAACACAGGGGCCCCTCAGGGTTGCGTTCTCAGCCCCCTCCTGTACTGTTCACTCCCTGCACGGCCAGGCACGACTCCAACATCATCATTCCCTGTGGCTTTTCCCTGTGGCTCAGTTGGTAGAGCATGGTGTTTGCAACGCCGGCATGGTGTGTGCAACGCCAGGGTTGTGGGTTCGATTCCCACGGGGGGCCAGTACAATTATATATTTTTTAAATAAAAGAAATGCATGAAATGAAAATGAAATGTATCTATTCACTACTGTAAGTCACTCTGGATAAGAGCGTCTGCTAAATGACTAAAATGTAAATGTAAATCATTCAATTAGCTGATGACACAACAGTGGTAGGCCTGATCACTGACAACAATGATTTAGTCTAGGTCCAAGAGGCTTCTAAACAGCTTCTACCCCCAAGCCATAAGACTCCTGAACATCTAGTCAAATGGCTACCCAGACTATTTGCATTGCCCTCCCCTCTCCACACCACTGCCACTCTCTGTTGTCATCTATGCATAGTCACTTTAATAACTCCACCTACATGTACACATTACCTCAACTAACCGGTGCCTCCGCACATTGACTCTGTACCGGCACCCCCTGTGTATATTGTTATTTTTCACTGCTGCTCTTTAATTACTTGTTACTTTGCTCTCTTATTCTTATCCGTATTGTTTTGAAACTGCACTGTTGGTTAGTGGCTCGTAAGTAAGAGTTTAACTGTAAGGTATTCGGCGCATGTGACTAATACAATTTGATTTGATTTGAGTTAGAGGGACATACATTAGGTTACTTACATTGTGTCTACCAACGCCCCTGTTATAATGTCATTAGCTAAAGCATTATGATAACTCAGCGACACAATGGTAGGGATTAGCTGAGCTGGACCTGGGTCATTGATAAGTCATTGTCTCAACGCAGCCTTATAACGCTGTGAAAGGATCCAGGAACCCAAATGATTTGGGTGGATTCCATCCTCCTTATAAAACGTGTTTTGTTTCCAAAAGGTATCGAAATTGTCAACAAAAGTTACACCCATTGAGCTGCAATGATCACGTAGCCAGTTGTGAAGAGAAAGAATCTTGCTAAAGCTTTCAATGCCAAGATTCAGAGAGGACACAAGGCCAGATGTGATGGGTCTTTTATTAGCGTCTAGCAGAGAGTCGATCAGCTCTTTAAAATCCAGTTTCAACTGTTCAGAGCTGCCCTTCATAATGTAATTAAAACCCACATGGACTAGGATAGAATCAATGTCCATGTCATTCAGGAGCAGCTTAGTAATGTCATTAAAACCCACATGGACTTTGATAGAATCAATGTCCATGTCCTGACGTTGTCCATTCAGGACCAGCTTAGTAATGTCATTTACTGGAGCTCCGGGATAGGACATTATTTCTACACCAGGAACAGTCACATTTCTTACCATGGAGCTGCCCAAAATCACAGCTACAGATTGTTACACTAGATAATGTGATTTAACCAAATATTTTTGGTATCCATTACTGGGAGTTACAGGATAGGTACTGTTTGGTGTATCAAATCAAATTTGTATTTGTCACATGCGTCGATTACAACAGGTGTAGACCTTACAGTGAAATGCTTACTTAACCAACAAGAAAATACCTAAAAAAAGTAAGAAATTAAAGTAACAAATAATTAAAGAGCAGCAGGAAAATAACAATAGCGATGCTATATACAGGGTGTTACGGTACAGAGTCAATGTGCGGGGGCACTGGTTAGTTGAGGTAATTGAGGTAATATGTACATGTAGGTAGAGTTATTAAAGTGATATATGCGTAGATAATAACAGAGTAGCAGCAGTGTAGAAGGGGGGGGGGGGCAATGCAAATAGTCTGGGTAGCCATTTGATTAGCTGTTCAGGAGTCTTATGGCTTGGGGTAGAAGCTGTTTAGAAGCCTCTTTTGCACCTAGACTTGCCATGCGGTAGCAGAGAGAACAGTCTATGACTAGGGTGGCTGGAGTCTTTGACAATTTTTAGGGCCTTCCTCTGACACTGCCTGGTATAGAGGTCCTGGGTGGCAGGAAGAATGGCCCTGGTTATGTACTGGGCCGTACGCAGTACCCTTTGTAGTGCCTTGCGGTCAGAGAGAATTTTGTAGTGCCTAGCACAGAGAATTTTTGACATACCTTAGCGATGCCTTCTTTGTCCTCGATTCGGGGAAACCGGAGTCTCATAAAATGTCTGTGTCTAGTTGCAGGGGGTCAGTTTGGTAAAAGCAACATACACTCATTGATGGTGGGATTTTGGTAACGTACAGGAACTCAAGTCCTTTTGTTCACTCGACCTAGAATACCTCACAATCAAATGCCGACCGCATTACCTCCCAAGATAATTATCTTCGGTTATCGCCACAGCCGTGTATATCCCCCCTCAAGCCGATACCACGACAGCTCTCAAGGAACTACACTGGACCTTCTGCAAACTGGAAACTATATATCCTGAAGCTGCATTTATTATAACTGGGAACTAATAAAGAAGATCTGAGGAAAACGCTACCAAAGTTCTATCAACACATTGGCTGTAGTAAAAAACTCTTTGTTGTTACTCTCCCTTCCGGGATGGCTACAAGGCCCTCCCTTCGGCATATCAGATCACGACTCCATTTTGCTTCCTATAAGCAGAAACTCAAACAGGAAGTATCTGTGCTAAGGTATTGTCAACGCTGGTCTGACCAATCGGAATCCATGCTTCAAGACTGCTTTGATCAAGCGGAATGGGACTTGTTCCAGGTTTTCTCTGAGAATAACATAGACATATACACTAAAATAGTGACTAAGTTCATCAGGAAGTGTATAGGGGATGTTGTTCCCACTGTGACTATTAAAACCTACCCAAACCAAGAACCGTGGATAGATGGCGGTATTCACACAAAACTGAAAGCGCAAACCACCGCATTTAACCATGGCAAGGTGACTGGGAATATGGCAGAATACAAGCAGTCCAGTTATGCCCTCAGTAAGGTAATCAAAATGCCCTCCTCTTCCTCCTCCTCCTCCAGAAAACCAAGCTGACGGCGCTAATGTCATCGACCCCCCCCCCCCCCCCCCCCCCCGTGAACACTTGGTGGCCTACGAGTGATGAGACTGATAGCCCCGACAGCATGGAGTCAGATAGGGTAGCTTACATTTCCCGTTTGATATATACATGATGACAACATCAAGATTATATCATACATACGGGATCGTGTAAGACAAACGGACCGATCCTAGAGCCAAACGGACTGATCCTAGAGCCAAACGGACCAATCGTAGAGACAAACGGACCGATCCTAGAGCCAAACGGACCGATCCTAGAGCCAAACGGACCGATCCTAGAGCCAAACGGACTGATCTTAAAGACAAACGGACCAATCCTAGAGAGGAATGGACCGATCCTAGAGCCAAACGGACCGATCCTGGAGACAAGCAGACCGATCCTGGAGCCTAACGGACCGATCCTAGAGCCAAACGGACCAATCCCAGAGAGGAATGGACCGATCCTAGAGACAAACGGACCGATCCTAGAGCCAAACGGACCGATCCTAGAGCCAAACGGACCATTCGTAGAGACAAAAGGACCAATCCTAGAGCCAAACGGACCGATCCTAGAGCCAAACGGACCGATCCTGGTGCCAAACGGACCAATCCTAAAGCAAATGGACCAATCCTAGAGCCAAACGGACCGATCCTAGAGCCAAACGGACCGATCCTAGAGACAAACGGACCGATCCTAGAGCCAAACGGACCGATCCTAGATCCAAACGGACCGATCCTAGAGACAAACGGACCGATCCTAGAGAGGAATGGACCGATCCTGGAGCCAAACGGACCGATCCTGGAGCCAAATGGACCGATCCTAGAGCCAAACGGACCGATCGTAGAGAGGAATGGACCGATCCTGGAGCCAAACGGACCGATCCTAGAGACAAACGGACCGATTCTGGAGACAAACCGACCGATTCTGGAGACAAACCGACCGATCCTAGAGCCATAAAGGGCAGGTGCATTTCAAATGAGTTCTACTACAGATTTTTTTTAAAACATGGTAGTCAGATTGACCGGAGATGGTTGTGTTATTCACCAAAAATAGACCGGGTATACTGTGAGCCATGTTGGCTCTTTGGCGACAGAATGTGTCGGTCACACCAGTTGACATGGACTGTGGGAATTAATAGACTGATTTTATACACCGTGCTAAACTTTCTTTCCAAGCTGGGAAAGAGCGCGAGGACGGCTCATGCAGGCTCTGGCTATACATGACAGTTGTATATATATTTTAAAAAATGTAATCAATTGGTTGCTGTTGCGTTAAAAATGTATTTCACAATCTGCAATGTTTGAATTTCCAACTTCAATTACTGAACAAGTCAGTACATTATCGCCGTGGCAACCCAACAAATGTTTTATTTGTCTAAATACTTATAACTTCTTCAAATTGGGGGAACTAGGTACACAAAGTCAAAAACAATATATCTAAAAACGGTAAAACAAAAATACCCTCAAATAAAAGGTGACATTCTGTACTGTTGCCTAATATGACTTTTTTTTTTATCTCAAGTCCAAAATGCTGGAGTATAGAGCCACATTTTTTTAAATGTTTGCTTCACTGTCCAAATAAATACAGAGCTCTGATTATACTGATTGTATCTTTACATATTTATATCCATAACTGTGTCTTTATCTATAACCATTATCATTTACATAATTAATAAGCTCTACATATTTAGTTAAAGTCCAACTGAATCGGAAAAAGGGCAACTTGTCTGGTTGAAAACAGCCTAAATGCCATTGATATGAGACAGAAACATTTTTCTAGTGTAAAAAAAATTGACTCAAGTGTAAATAGGATCATTTTGGTCATAAAATCAGTCTCGTCCAAAACTGAGATTTCCGAGATGATTAGGAAAAAGATTGTATGTCACGGGAATTAAGGATATGCAATAGTTTTCCTTGGGTTGGGTCTATTTCAATCCTGCCCATATGCCCACACCTGTAATGAGTAAGATGGGAGACAGAGAGCTAGTTTTCAAGCGCAGGACGCAGCAGGTTGTTTTATTAGTAAAGGACCACAGGAGGAGACAGGTCGCTGGGTCCAGGGGCAGGCAGAAGAGGTTGATGACAGGAAATCTGATCTGGCAAAAGTACAGGCAGGAAATAGGCAACAGACGTCGTTAGTGAGGATGTTGAAAAATGATGATACACAGGAGGACTAATACAGAAATTAACAGAGCCCTGAATAGAATGTGTAACAAAACAAACAATACCTCACAATGATGGGGTGCAATGAACTGAACTAAATAGTGTGTGATAATGACATACAGTGGGGCAAAAAAGTATTTAGTCAGCCACCAATTGTGCAAGTTCTCTCACTTAAAAAGATGAGAGAGGCCTGTAATTTTCATCATAGGTACACGTCAACTATGACAGACAAAATGTGGGAAAAAAATCCAGAAAATCACATTGTAGGATTTTTAATGAATTTATTTGCAAATTATGGTGGAAAATAAGTATTTGGTCACCTACAAACAAGCAAGATTTCTGGCTCTCACAGTCCTGTGACGTCTTCTTTAAGAGGCTCCTCTGTCCTCCACTTGTTACCTGTATTAATGGCACCTGTTTGAACTTGTTATCAGTATAAAAGACACCTGTCCACAACCTCAAACAGTCACACTCCAAACTCCACTATGGCCAAGACCAAAGAGCTGTCAAAGGACACCAGAAACAAAATTGTAGACCTGCACCAGGCAGGGAAGACTGAATCTGCAATAGGTAAGCAGCTTGGTTTGAAGAAATCAACTGTGGGAGCAATTATTAGGAAATGGAAGACATACAAGACCACTGATAATCTCCCTCGATCTGGGGCTCCACACAAGATCTCACCCCGTGGGGTCAAAATGATCACAAGAACGGTGAGCAAAAATCCCAGAACCACACGGGGGGACCTAGTGAATAACCTGCAGAGAGCTGGGACCAAAGTAACAAAGCCTACCATCAGCAAGGGCATTGAAGATGAAACGTGGCTGGGTCTTTCAGCATGACAATGATCCCAAACACACCACCCGGGCAACGAAGGAGTGGCTTCGTAAGAAGCATTTCAAGGTCCTGGAGTGGCCTAGCCAGTCTCCAGATCTCAACCCCATAGAAAATCTTTGGAGGGAGTTGAAAGTCCGTGTTGCCCAGCAACAGCCCCAAAACATCACTGCTCTAGAGGAGATCAGCATAAAGGAATGGGCCAAAATACCAGCAACAGTGTGTGAAAACCTTGTGAAGACTTACAGAAAATGTTTGACCTGTGTCATTGCCAACAAAGGGTATATAACAAAGTATTGAGATAAACTTTTGTTATCACCAAATACTTATTTTCCACCATAATTTGCAAATAAATTCATGAAAAATCCTACAATGTGATTCTCTGGATTTTTTTTCTTCTCATTTTGTCTGTCATAGTTGAAGTGTACCTATGATGAAAATTACAGGCCTCTCTCATCTTTTTAAGTGGGAGAACATGCACAATTGGTGGCTGACTAAGTACTTTTTTGCCCCACTGTACAAGTGTGTGAACAGGTGATCAGAATTCAGGTGATTGGGATCTGGAGAGTGAGCTGCATTCAGGTGATATAGGTGTTTGAGAGTGTGAGTTGGAAGCATACGTTACAACAGCACCCAAGTAATCATCAATTTCGAGCGCAGCTGCACGCAACCCGATTGTAATGCCCGTGGTAAATTTGGTTTGACTTTGGATATTCCGACGGGGCTAGTTAGGAACCATCAGTAAATTACACAATGTACATGGGACGATATAAAAAAAAGTTTAAATAGCTAAAAATTTCAATGAGTTAAAAACCTCAAACCTACTATAAAATTATAGAAATTCATATACAAACTAAATATTGTCCCATTTTCATTGTGTAATTTATTGACTGTCTCTAACTAGCCCCAGAGATAGGCTATCCAAAGTCAAACCTACTTTAGCACTAGTTAGCCTAAAATACTTCCAGACACAAGACCAAGGATTGGTTTCGCAAAAGCATTTTAAGGCAAAATTCATCGTTAGTTTCTTAGGAGCATTGTTAAATCTCTGAGCTGTTTCCCAAAACAATCGTTATTAACGTCGCACTTGAAAACTCTCGTAATCTAACGCTATTTAGATGCTATTTTGCCCTCAAACGTCCCCTTTATACACAGAAGATCTCCCCTAAACACAGAATCAAATGGTTTATCCGTCTCTCTGTGACACCGATAATTTACGAACAAAGTTGACTTCAAATACAAAGTTGCCAACGTCTTTCCAATCGATACAAACACTCAACGTATAAAAATATTATTCAAATGAAAAAGAGATAACATAATATATAATAGGCTGTATGCTTATTTTAATCATGTTCAATCAATTGAGTTCTATTTTGCTACTTGTAGGCTACTGTCTGTAATTTGACTCAATATATTTCAGGCTGTGTAGCCTAATGTGATCAATGATGTGCCAAATCAGTGATTTTGTGAATTTTTATTTGGTAAACATAAGTATAATCCGCCTCAATATTTGCAGCCGTAGGGTGATAATAGGAGCTGATCCGTGGTCAGTATTGTGAAATAATTCGAATGATATAATGAGGTAAGATTAGAATGTAGAAAGCTGATCTGAGTACAGCGCTCCCTTTTCTTTCGATACTACTAGGATAAGGGACTTCTTAGTCAGTTGTACAACTGAATGTATTCAACTGAAATGTGTCTTCCGCATTTAACCCAACCCCTCTGAATCAGAGAGGTGCTGGGGGGGGGGGCTGCCATTATCAACATCCACATCTTCATCGACCAGGGGAACAGTGGGTTATAACTGCCTTACTCAGGGCCCGGAGAACAGTGGGTTATAACTGCCTTACTCAGGGCCCGGGGAACAGTGGGTTATAACTGCCTTACTCAGGGCCTGGGGAACAGTGGGTTATAACTGCCTTGTTCAGGGGCAGAACGACAGATTTTGACCTTGTCAGCTCGGGGATTCGATCCAGCAACCTTTCGGTTACTGGCAAAGAGCGACTTTGCAATTCATCTGATCACTCTTCATAACATTCTGGAGTATATGCAAATTGCCATCATACAAACTGAGGCAGCAGACTTTGTGAAAATGTAATATTTTGTGTCATTCTCAAAACTTTTGTCCTCGACTGTACAAACGCTTCCAAAGTGCAATACAAGAGGACACACACATGGATTCACAACCCCAAGACAACTCTCGTTTGGGCTTCAGTCATGCATTTTTTTTTTATGAGCAAAGCTATAGTATAAAATGAGACCCAAATCAGTATGTTCAGCCTCACTTGAAACACTGTTGTTATATATATATTGAGACAAACAGACAACGTTTCAATTCCAACAGAGATCTTCATCAAGACCTGTTATCTGTTTTTATCTCAAATAGTGGGTCCATACGCTAAAGCAGTATTTTCACTTTGGAGGAAAACACTGGAGAGTTTTTATTAATAGACCGTCAGCAAAAAAAAAAGCATCCATTTACGTGTTGTTTACGAGTGCATTTCACACTACTTTTGGATTATAATTGGATTGTAAAGGCTTGTATAAATAACCTGCTTAAATATAGTGTTTGTGTTATCATCGCAAATCAGCTACATTACTTACTACTTAAAAATACACTTAAACTTCAATCAGTAAATTGGTCTTTGGCTAGCTTTTCTGCAGCCTACAAGCGCCTTCAGAAAGTATTCACACCCCTTGACTTTTTTCCACATTTTCTTGTTTTAAAGACTGAATCTAAAGTGGACTATTTTGAGATTATTTTTGTTACTGGCCAACACACAATACCCCAGAATGACAAAGTGGGATTATGTTTTTCGAACATTGAATATCCCTTTGAGCATGGTGAAGTTATTGATTACACTTTGGATGATGCATAAATACACCCAGCCATTACAAAGATACAGGCGTCCTTCCTAACTCAGTTGCCGGAGAGGAAGGAAACCGCTCAGGGATTTCACCCATGAGGCCAATGGTGACTTTAAAACAGTTACAGAGTTTAATGGCTGGGATAGGAGAAAACTGAGGATGGATCAACAACATTGTAGTTACTCCACAATACTTACCTAATTGAAAAGAAGGAATACTGTACAGAATACAAATATTCCAAAACATGCATCCTGTTTCCAACAAGGGACTAAAGTAAAACTGCAAAAAATGAGTACAACTCTCCATATTTTCAAGCATGGTGGTGGCTGCATCATGTTATGGGTATGCTTGTAATCGTTAAGGGCTGGAGAGTTTTTCATGATAAAAAAATAAACAGAATGGAAAAATCCTAGAGGAAAACCTGGTTCAGTCTGCTTTCCACAAGACACTGGGAGATGAATTCACCTTTCAGCAGGACAATAACCTAAAACACAAGGCCAAATATACACTGGAGTTGCTTACCAAGAAGACAGTAAATGTTCCTGAGTGGCCGAGTTACAGTTTTGACTTAATTTTACTTGAAAATGGTTGTCTAGCAATGATAAACAACCATTTTGACAGAGCTTGAAGAATTCTGAAAATAATAATAAAAAATAAATATGAATCTATTTTGAATTCAGGCTGTAAAACAACAAAATGTGGAATAGGTCAAGGGGTATGAATACTTTCTGAAGGAACTGTATGTCAATGAGCATTGGCATTCTAGCTAACAACTGCTGAAATCCAAAAGGCCAGCAGCATACCACCCTGCATACCACTGCTGGCTTGCTTCTGAAGCTAAGCAGGGTTGGTCCTGGTCAGTCCCTGCATGGGAGACCAGATGCTGCTGGAAGTGGTGTTGGAGGGCCAGTAGAAGGCACTCTTTCCTCTGGTCTAAAAAAATATCCCAATGCCCCAGGGCAGTGATTGGGGACATTGCCCTGTGTAGGGTGCCGTCTTTCGGGTGGGACGTTAAACGGGTGTCCTGACTCTCTGAGGTAATTATAGATCCCATGGCACTTATCGTAAGAGTAGGGGTGTTAACCCCTGTGTCCTGACTAAATTCCCCATCTGGCCCTCAAACCATCACGGCCACCTAATCATCCCCAGCTTACAATTGGCTCATTCATCCCCCTCCTCTACCCTGTAACTATTCTCCAGGTTGTTGCTGCAAATGAGAACGTGTTCTCAGTCAACTTACCTGGTAAAATAACAGATATATCTTTTTTTTTTTTTAAGAGTTACTTTGCAACTATCACAACCAAATATAATCTTAGCGATTAAAAAATAAATAAAAAAACATTGTAAGCCTATGAGAACCCCCCAAAATTGTTTTTTTCTTTAGAACTACTAACCTACATGTATATAGTTATGTTGAATGGGCAGCTGTTTTTCCACAGTGGCCTTTATGATGTAATGAGTAGCAACGCGCATGCCCCGCCCACCTGATTATCTTGGCTTTTCCAGTTATCTTTTTTTTTTTTTTTAAAGGGTTCAAAATCTACTCGTACTGTAATTTTTTTCCCCGTTAATTTACCGCTAAGCAGAGCATGTGAGCGGAGTTGAGCGGTCGGAAGACGTCCTTTCCAACCACTCTGCTAAAAAAATGTAAAAAACGCTCCTCGCTCACAGGAAGAAAAAAAACTGCCACTTGATTCATTAAAATCACAATTAAACCAACACCCATCTATTTTTGTGACTACCTGGACTTATCTATTTTGGAAGGCACAGTGCAGTCAAAATACAGATTTTCCTGTGTTTTTATAGGGTTCAACAAGTCTGGGAACTTTCCCCAAATTCCCAGGTTTCCTGTAAAGGAAAGGTTTATGTTACAAACTCTTAACACGGCTGCTGGTGAGGGAATAAGAATAATTATAGTCCCTGATAGTTGTGTTGTGATCTGTGTTCCAGGTGGATGTGACTGATGGTTGTGTTGTGATCTGTGTTCCAGGTGAATGGGGCTGATGGTTGTGTTGTGATCTGTGTTCCAGGTAGATGGGGCTGATGGTTGCGTTGTGATCTGTGTTCCAGGTGTATGGGGCTGATGGTTGTGTTGTGATCTGTGTTCCAGGTAAATGGGGCTGATGGTTGTTTGGTGATCTGTGTTCCAGGTGGATGGGGCTGATGGTTGTGTTGTGATCTGTGTTCCAGGTGGATGGGGCTGATGGTTGTGTTGTGATCTGTGTTCCAGGTGGATGGGGCTGATGGTTGTGTTGTGATCTGTGTTCCAGGTGGATGGGGCTGATGGTTGTGTTGTGATCTGTGTTCCAGGTGGATGGGGCTGATGGTTGTGTTGTGATCTGTGTTCCAGGTGGATGGGGCTGATGGTTGTGTTGTGATCTGTGTTCCAGGTGATGGGGCTGATGGTTGTGTTGTGATCTGTGTTCCAGGTGGATGGGGCTGATGGTTGTGTTGTGATCTGTGTTCCAGGTGGATGGGGCTGATGGTTGTGTTGTGATCTGTGTTCCAGGTGGATGGGGCTGATGGTTGTGTTGTGATCTGTGTTCCAGGTAGTGGGGCTGATGGTTGTGTTGTGATCTGTGTTCCAGGTGGATGGGGCTGATGGTTGTGTTGTGATCTGTGTTCCAGGTGGATGGGGCTGATGGTTGTGTTGTGATCTGTGTTCCAGGTGGATGGGGCTGATGGTTGTGTTGTGATCTGTGTTCCAGGTGGATGGGGCTCTAGGAGCTGAGGAGATGGTGGAGACTCTGACAGAGAGGAATCTGGACCTGGAGGAGAAAGTCAGAGAGCTGAGAGAGACCGTCGTTGATCTGGTGAGACAGACACACCACAGACCAGCTGGGACAGACACACCACAGACCAGCTGGGACAGAAACACCACAGACCAGCTGGGACAGACACACCACAGACCAGCTGGGACAGACACACCACAGACCAACTAGGACAGACACACCACAGACCAACTGGGACAGAAACACCACAGACCAGCTGGGACAGAAACACCACAGACCAGCTGGGACAGACACACCACAGACCAACGAGGACAGACACACCACAGACCAGCTGGGACAGACACACCACAGACCAGCTGGGACAGAAACACCACAGACCAGCTGAGACAGACACACCACAGACCAGCTGGGACAGACACACCACAGACCAGCTGGGACAGAAACACCAAAGACCAACTGGGACAGAAACACCACAGACCAGCTGGGACAGACACACCACAGACCAGCTGGGACAGACACACCACAGACCAGCTGGGACAGACACAGACCAACTGGGACAGACACACCACAGACCAGCTGGGACAGACACACCACAGATCAACTGGGACAGAAACACCACAGATCAACTGGGACAGAAACACCATAGACCAGCTGGGACAGAAACACCACAGACCAGCTGGGACAGAACCACCACAGACCAACTAGGACAGAAACACCACAGAACAGCTGGGACAGACACACCACAGATCAACTGGGACAGAAACACCACAGATCAACTGGGACAGAAACACCACAGACCAGCTGGGACAGAAACACCACAGACCAACTGGGACAGACACACCACAGACCAACTGGGACAGAAACACCACAGACCAACAGACACACCACAGACCAACTGGGACATAAACACCACAGACCAACTGGGACAGAAACACCACAGACCAACTAGGACAGAAACACCACAGACCAACAGACACACCACAGAGCAACTGGGACATAAACACCACAGACCAGCTGGGACAGACACACCACAGACCAACTGGGACAGACACACCACAGACCAGCTGGGACAGAAACACCACAGACCAAATGGGACAGAAACACCACAGACAGACAGACACACCACAGACCAGCTGGGACAGACACACCACAGACCAACTAGGACAGAAACACCACAGACCAGCTGGGACAGACACACCACAGACCAACTAGGACAGAAACACCACAGACCAGCTGGGACAGAAAAACCACAGACCAACTGGGACAGACACACCACAGACCAACTGGGACAGACACACCACAGACCAGCTGGGACAGAAACACCACAGACCAAATGGGACAGACACACCACAGACCAGCTGGGACAGAAACACCACAGACCAACTGGGACAGACACACCACAGACCAACTGGGACAGAAACACCACAGACCAACTGGGATAGAAACACCACAGACCAACTGGGACAGACACACCACAGACCAACTGGGACAGAAACACCAC
This sequence comes from Salmo salar, assembly GCF_965601325.2. Lineage (NCBI taxonomy): Eukaryota > Metazoa > Chordata > Actinopteri > Salmoniformes > Salmonidae > Salmo > Salmo salar. The sequence continues at coordinate 53,403,084 of NC_138299.1, forward strand.
AGACCAACTGGGACAGAAACACCACAGACCAACAGACACACCACAGACCAAATAGGATAGACACACCACTGACCAGCTGGGACAGAAACACCACATACCAGCTGGGACAGAAACACCACAGACCAGCTGGGACAGACACACCACAGACCATCTGGGACAGACACAGACCAGCTGGGACAGAAACACCACAGACCAACTGTGACAGAAACACCACATACCAGCTGGGACAGAAACACCACATACCAGCTGGGACACACACACCACAGACCAGCTGGGACAGAAACACCACAGACCAACTGGGACAGAAACACCACAGACCAGCTGGGACAGACACACCACAGACCAACTGGGATATAAACACCACAGACCAACTGGGACAGAAACACCACAGACCAACTAGGACTGAAAAACCACAGACCAGCTGGGACAGACACACCACAGACCAACTGGGACAGACACACCACAGACCAACTGGGACAAAAACACCACAGACCAACTGGGACAGACGCAGACCAGCTGGGACAGAAACACCACAGATCAACTGGGACAGAAACACCACAGACCAGCTGGGACAGAAACACCACAGACCAACTGGGACAGACACACCACAGACCAACTAGGACAGAAACACCACAGACCAGCTGGGACAGACACACCACAGATCAACTGGGACAGAAACACCACAGATCAACTGGGACAGAAACACCACAGACCAGCTGGGACAGAAACACCACAGACCAACTGGGACAGACACACCACAGACCAACTGGGACAGAAACACCACAGACCAACAGACACACCACAGACCAACTGGGACATAAACACCACAGACCAACTGGGACAGAAACACCACAGACCAACTAGGACAGAAACACCACAGACCAACAGACACACCACAGAGCAACTGGGACATAAACACCACAGACCAGCTGGTACAGACACACCACAGACCAACTGGGACAGACACACCACAGACCAACTGGGACAGACCACAGACCAGCTGGGACAGAAACACCACAGACCAACTGGGACAGAAACACCACAGACCAGCTGGGACAGACACACCACAGACCAACTGGGACAGAAACACCACACACCAGCTGGGACAGAAACACCACAGACCAGCTGGGACAGAAACACCACAGACCAGCTGGGACAGAAACACCACAGACCAGCTGGGACAGACACACCACAGACCAACTGGGACAGAAACACCACAGACCAACAGACACACCACAGACCAGCTGGGACAGACACACCACAGACCAACTGGGACAGAAACACCACAGACCAACAGACACACCACAGACCAGCTGGGACAGACACACCACAGACCAACTAGGACAGAAACACCACAGACCAGCTGGGACAGACACACCACAGACCAACTAGGACAGAAACACCACAGACCAGCTGGGACAGAAACACCACAGACCAACTGGGACAGAAACACCACAGACCAACTGGGACAGACACACCACAGACCAACTGGGACAGAAACACTACAGACCAACTGGGACAGAAACACCACAGACCAACAGACACACCACAGACCAAATAGGACAGACACACCACTGACCAGCTGGGACAGAAACACCACATACCAGCTGGGACAGAAACACCACAGACCAGCTGGGACAGACACACCACAGACCAGCTGGGACAGACACAGACCAGCTGGGACAGAAACACCACAGACCAACTGGGACAGAAACACCACATACCAGCTGGGACACACACACCACAGACCAGCTGGGACAGACACACCACAGACCAACTGGGACAGAAACACCACAGACCAACAGACACACCACAGATCAGCTGGGACAGACACACCACAGACCAACTAGGACAGAAACACCACAGACCAGCTGGGACAGAAACACCACAGACCAGCTGGGACAGACACACCAACAGACCAGCTGGGACAGACACACCACAGACCAGCTGGGACAGAAACACCACAGACCAACTGGGACAGAAACACCACAGACCAACTGGGACAGACACACCACAGACCAGCTGGGACAGACACACCACAGACAAACTGGGACAGACCACAGACCAGCTGGGACAGAAACACCACAGACCAACTGGGACAGAAACACCACAGACCAGCTGGGACAGAAACACCACAGACCAACTGGGACAGACACACCACAGACCAGCTGGGACAGAAACACCACAGACCAGCTGGGACAGACACAGACCAGCTGGGACAGAAACATCACAGACCAGCTGGGACAGACACACCACAGACCAACTGGGACAGAAACACCACAGACCAACTGGGACAGAAACACCGCAGACCAACTGGGACAGAAACACCACAGACCAGCTGGGACAGACACACCACAGACCAACTGGGACAGACCACAGACCAACTGGGACAGAAACACCACAGACCAACTGGGACAGACACACCACAGACCAACTGGGACAGAAACACCACAGACCAACTTGGACAGACACACCACAGACCAACAGACAGACATGGTTGGGCGTCAATTTCATTTCACTTCCAGTCAATTCAGGAAGTACACTGAAATTCAAATGATCTTCAATGTTTTTCAACGGGGTAAAATGTGGAGTTTAATTAGAATTTGGTTTACTTCCTAGACATTTTTGATAAACATTGGTTATTTCTGTGGTCTGAATTTAATAACTACAAACAGCAACGCTTTCAGATGTTTTCCGTTGGTAGGCCTACCTACCCATGCACTAATGTGTCTCTCTTCACTCTGCTCACTTCAGTGAATGAATGGCCAATCAATCAATCAATCAATCAATCAATCAATCAATCAATCAATAGTCATACATAGCTGATAATTGTGACGTCACTGAATGTGTACGTGTCACGTCGGTTGAAAGGAGAGGACCAAGGTGCAGTGTGGTGAGCGTACATGTTATTTTTATTAGAAAAGACGCAGAACAAAACAAATAAACACTACCCAACAAACCGTGAAGCTAAAGGCTATGTGGCATAAACAAAGTCAACTTCCCACAACACAACACAACGATAGAAAGCTGTCCCTGATTGAGAACCATACCTGGCCAAAACATAGAAAATAAAGAACATAGAAAAAGGAACATAGAATGCCCACCCTAGTCACACCCTGGCCTACCCAAAATAGAGAATAAAAAATCTCTCTATGGCCAGGGCGTGACAGTACGTAGCATTCGGAAAGAATTCAGACCCCTTCCCCTTTTTCCACATTTTGTTACGTTACACTCTTATCGTAAAATTGATTACGTTTATTTTTTTTCCTCATCAATCTATCTATACACAATACACAAAGAGAAAACAGGTTTTTAGAAATGACTAAAAAGTAACTCTCTAAATTGAGCTCAGGTGCATCCTGTTTCCATTGATGTTTCCATTGATCATCCTTGAGATGTTTCTACAACTTGATTGGAGTCCACCTGTGGTAAATTCAATTGATTTGATATGATTTGGAAAGGCACACACCTGTCTATATAAGGTCCCACAGTTGACAGTCGAAGGTGAAGGTTCACCTTCCAACAGGACAACGACTCTAAGCACACAGCCAAGACAACGCAGGAGTGGCTTCGGGACAAGTCTCTGAATGTCCTTGAGTGGCCCAGCCAGAGCCTGAACTTGAACCCGATCGAAAATCTCTGGAGAGACCTAAAAATAGCTGTGCAGCGACTCTCCCATCCAACCTGACAGAGCTTGAGAGGATCTGCAGAGAAAAATGGGAGAAACTCCCCAAATACAGGTGTGCCAAGCTTGTAGAGTCATACCCAAGAAGACTGGAGGCTGTAATCGCTGCCAAAGGTGCTTCAACAAAGTACTGAGTGAAGGGTCAGAATAGTTAAACTACTGCTCAAAAGTTTGGACATACCTACTCATTCACAGGTTTTTCTTTATTTTACTCAAGAAGACACATATCCACCTCACAGTGAAATGCTGAATACAACAGGTGTAGTAGACCTCACAGTGAAATGCTGAACACAACAGGTGTAGTAGACCTTACAGTGAAATGCTGAATACAACAAGTGTAGTAGACCTCACAGTGAAATGCTGAATACAACAGGTGTAGACCTCACAGTGAAATGCTGAATACAACAGGTGTAGACCTCACAGTGAAATGCTGAATACAACAGGTGTAGTAGACCTTACAGTGAAATGCTGAATACAACAGGTGTAGTAGACCTCACAGTGAAATGCTGAATACAACAGGTGTAGACCTCACAGTGAAATGCTGAATACAACAGGTGTAGTAGACCTCACAGTGAAATGCTGAATACAACAGGTGTAGTAGACCTCACAGTGAAATGCTGAATACAACAGGTGTAGACCTCACAGTGAAATGCTGACTACAACAGGTGTAGACCTCACAGTGAAATGCTGACTACAACAGGTGTAGACCTCACAGTGAAATGCTGAATACAACAGGTGTAGACCTCACAGTGAAATGCTGAATACAACAGGTGTAGACCTCACAGTGAAATGCTGAATACAACAGGTGTAGACCTTACAGTGAAATGCATATTTATTTATTTTTTCGCTCTACCAAAAAAAACACACTTAAGTGTGATCTTGTGCTCTGTGATTGGTCCGTTTTCTACAGGAAGCCATCAATGAAATGAATGACGAGCTGCAGGAGAACGCCAGAGAGACGGAGTTGGAGCTCAGAGAGATGCTGGATCTGGGCGGAGGCAGGGTCAGGGAGGCGGAGAAACGGGTGGAGGCTGCTCAGGAGACCGTAGCCGACTATCAACAGACCATCAAGAAGTACCGCGAGTTGACCGCTCACCTGCAGGAAGTGAACAGAGAGCTGACCAGCCAGCAGGAAGCCACAGCTGAACAACAGCAGCAGCAGCAACCTCCGGCTGAGATGTTTGACTTCAAGATCAAGTTTGCTGAGACTAAGGCCTATGCCAAGGTGAGCTGTACACAGTGCCCTGGTCGACAGTGTCCCTGTCCACAACAGTACCATGACTTCCTGTCCACTAACAGCCTGAAATACGCTGTGAAAAATACATTGGTGTAGTCTAAACTATCTGTTTTTGCGTGTGTCTCTCTGTCTCTCTTTCTTTCTCTCTCTCTCTCTCTCTCTCTCTGTCGCTCTCTCTCTCTCGCTCTCTTTCTCTCTGTCTCTCTCTGTCTCTGTCTCTCTCTCTCTGTCTCTCGCTCTTTCTCTCTCTCGCTCTTTCTCTCTCTGTCTCTGTCTCTCTCTCTCTTGCTCTCTCTATGTGTCTCTCTCTGTGTCTTTCTCTGTGTGTGTATCTCTCTCTCTCCCTCTCTCTCCCCCTCTCTTGCTGTGTCTCTCTCTCTCTGTGTGTCTCTCTCCCTGTGTGTGTCTCTCTCTGTGTGTGTCTCTCTCTCTCTGTGTGTGTGATTCTCTCTCTGTGTGTGTGTCTCTCTCTCTCTGTGTGTGTCTCTGCGTGTCTCCAGGCCATAGAGATGGAGCTGAGGAAGATGGAAGTGGGCCAGGCCAACAGACAGGTGTCTCTCCTCACCTCCTTCATGCCCGACTCCTTCCTACGTCATGGAGGAGACCACGACTGTATTCTGGTTCTTCTGCTCATACCAAGACTGATCTTCAAGGTAGAGAGAGAGAGAGAGAGAGAGAGAGCTGTGTATGTGTTCTGTCATAGGTCCACACATTGCTGCTCATTGGTCCCCACATTGCTGCTGATAGGTCCCCACATTGCTGCTCATAGGTCCCCACATTGCTGCTGATAGGTCCACACATCGCTGCTCATAGGTCCCCACATCGCTGCTGATAGGTCCCCACATTGCTGCTGATAGGTCCCCACATTGCTGCTGATAGGTCCCCACATTGCTGCTCATAGGTCCCCACATTGCTGCTCATAGGTCCCCACATTGCTGCTCATAGGTCCCCACATCTCTGCTGATAGGTCCCCACATTGTTGTTATCTTTGAAAGGGGTTTGTTTGTCTTCAAACATTATGAGGCCTGCTAAATTTGCGGTCTGTGTGTGTACCGGACATGAGTGGGTCATAACTGCTCATAGTCACTGGATGAGGTAACTCCGCCTGCGATTTTTCAAAATGAGCGTTGGTCCTGGCCCGAAAATAAGGTCATGTCCTTTTTTTGGTCTAACGGTCAACGCATTGGTTTTCTCTCGTTGGGAGAGCCGGGTTTAAAATCCCGCCAGTTATATGCGCGCCTGCGTCCCCAGGCGGCGCTGATCAGTAAGCAGGCCCAGGAGAAGTTTGATCTGAACGACAACTGTGTGGAGAGGAGCGGGATGAGAGGAGCGGCTGGGGAACAGCTGAGCTTTGCTGCTGGACTCGTCTACTCTCTCAGTCTGCTACAAGCTACATTACATAAATATGAACAGTAAGTCAGTCTGTTACATTACATCAATATGAGCAGTAAGTCAGTCTGCTACAATACATAAATATGAACAGTAAGTCAGTCTGCTATATTACATGAATATGAACAGGAAGTCAGTCTGCTACATTACATCAATATGAGCAGTAAGTCAGTCTGCTACACTACATAAATATGAACAATAAGTCAGTCTGCTACATTACATCAATATGAGCAGTAAGTCAGTCTGCTACATTACATCAATATGAGCAGTAAATCAGTCTGCTACATTACATAAATATGAACAGTAAGTCAGTCTGCTACATTACATAAATATGAACACTAAGTCAGTCTGCTACATTACATCAATATGAACACTAAGTCAGTCTGCTACATTACATCAATATGAACACTAAGTCAGTCTGCTACATTATATCAATATGAACACTAAGTCAGTCTGCTACATTACATCAATATGAACACTAAGTCAGTCTGCTACATTACATCAATATGAACAGTAAATCAGTCTGCTACATTACATAAATATGAACACCTTTCAGTCTGCTACATTACATCAATATGAACAATAAGTCAGTCTTCTACATGGAAAGATCTCACTCACCTATTGTGTGTGTGTGTGTAGTGCGCTGAACCAATGCAGTGTCGAAGTATATCAGAAGATCGGGACTCTGTACCCGGAGATGGGCGTGCACGAACGTTCCCTGGACTTCCTGATTGACCTGCTGCACAAAGACCAGCTGGATGAGACGGTGCACGTGGCGCCACTCACCAAGGCCATCAAATACTACCAGCACCTGTACAGTATCCACCTGACAGAGCAGACAGAAGACTGCACCATGCACCTGGCTGATCACATCAGGGTACCTAGAATCTTTATTCCAAGTGTGTTCAATGCCAAAAACTTTTAAGTCACAAAATCTGACTGGAAGGATGTTGTTAAACCTAGTGGGTACCTTGAACTATGTATCTCCACGTGACTTCTTCTTACACGCTCCCTCTCCTGCTATCTCTCTCTCGCTTTCTCTCCCTCTTTCTCCCCCCCTCCCTCTCCCGCTATCTCTCTCTCGCTTTCTCTCCCTCTTCCCCCATCTCCCTCTCCCCCTTTTCCCGCTATCTCTCCTTCTCTTTCGCTCCCTCTCCCGCTATCTATCTCTTTCTTTCTCGGCCTCTTTCTCCCCCCTGCTCCCTCCCTCCTGCTATCTCTCTCTCTTTGTCTCCCTCTTTCCCCCTCCCTTTCCCGCTATCTCGCTCTCTTTCTCTCCCTCTTTCCCCCTTCCCTCTCCCGCTATCTCGCTCTCTTTCTCTCCCTCTTTCTCCTCCCCTCCCTCCCCCTCTATCTCTTTCTCTCCCTCTCCCCCCTCCCCCTCTCCCTCCCCCTCTCTCCCTGTCTGTAGTTTACCCAGAGTGCGTTGGACTGTATGTGTGTGGAGGTTGGTCGTTTGCGTGCGTTCCTTCACACAGGGCAGGAGAAGACGGACCTGGCCGTGCTGCTGAAGGATCTAGAGACTTCCTGTTCTGACATCAGACAGTTCTGTAAGAAGATCCGCCGACGCATGCCTGGTACGGACGTACCTGGGATACCTGCTGCACTCACCTTCCAACAGCAGGTAACCAATCAGCACTCACCTTCCTACAGCAGGTAACCAATCAGCACTCACCTTCCTACAGCAGGTAACCAATCAGCACTCACCTTCCTACAGCAGGTAACCAATCAGCACTCACCTTCCTACAGTAGGTAACCAATCAACACTCATCTTCCTACAGCAGGTAACCAGATCAGACTTGGTTTGGGTTACAGCGGGTAGAGACTGGCCACAGTTTTGGCACAATATCATATAGACAGAGGCCTGAGCAGTATTTATATAGAAAATAATACAATATTTTGCGTAATTTTACATCTAGCTAAGGTGTATGGTGCAGTATATCTCAAGTTAACAAATACGCAACGTGTTGTCTCATGTAAACAAAGTCGGAGCTGTTGGGCAGGTCTGTCTCACTGTCTATGCATTTGGATAGAGAGCAAATCAAAAAGCCCGACCTTCATTTACCCATTGTGACACACACATGTTGCAAACTCCATTTTAGACCAGACTGACTTTATGACCAAAATGATCCTGTTTACACTTTGTAGTCAATTCTGACTCCTATCGATGCCAAATACTGTAGGCCGTTTTTTAAAAAAGAATTTCTAGCTTTTTAAAGGCTGTAACTCTTTAAGGGATTTTGTATACATTTGGAATTCATGTTGGAAAACAATAATGTTGGGGGAAGTCTTCATAAATTTTACTTTGTGGATGGAACATTTTGTACGATTTATTACAACATTGGTCATAAATTCCATATTCCTATTAGAAAATATCAAAGAAAGGCTTTAGGAACAGCATTAATGACGTTCCTGTATTGCAAAGTAAAGAGTATGAAATCAAATTGAACACAAACATCATTATAAGAGAGAAAATCCCCACCCATCATTCATGATATTTAATACGGACCATCCAGTGTTCTGTATACGATTGAGTCATTATGGGGTGTAAAGCATCTTCCAGCAGAGAAGAGCTGGCTGGTGAAAGGCAGTTAACTTGACAGGGAGCTTAGAGATATTAAACATCACATGAAATGAGAACACGTTATCCGCCCACTTTCCTAAACACTTCTCTTAGGATACTTCTCTAGGGATACTTCTCTAGGGATACTTCACTAAGGATACTTCTCTAGGGATACTTCTCTAGGGATACTTCTCTAAGGATACTTCTCCAAGGATACTTCTCTAAGGATTCTTCTCTAAGGATACTTATCTAAGGATTCTTCTCTAAGGATACTTCTCTAAGGATACTTCTCTATGGATACTTCTCTATGGATACTTCTCTAAGGATACTTCTCTAAGGATACTTCTCCATGGATACTTCTCTATGGATACTTCTCTATGGATACTTCTCCAGACATACAAAACCAGAAGGCATATCTGTTACTCAAAAAGGATTTGAGACTTAACTTTTATAATGCCATTAAAACATTCCAAATCAATCGTAAACTACGTTATTTAAAGTCTGACCCTTCCTGATAGAATGGGGTTTGGTTATTCCACACCTCACCATTATAGCCTTCCTGATAGAATGGGGTTTGGTTATTCCACACCTAACCATTATAGCCTTCCTGATAGAATGGGGTTTAGATATTCCACACCTAACCATTCTAGCCTGTCTGATATAATGGGGTTTGGTTATTCCACACCTAACCATTATAGCCTTCCTGATAGAATGGGGTTTGGTTATTCCACACCTAACCATTATAGCCTTCCTGATAGAATGGGGTTTGGTTATTCCACACCTAACCATTATAGCCTGTCTGATATAATGGAGTTTGGTTATTCCACACCTCACCATTATAGCCTTCCTGATAGAATGGGGTTTGGTTATTCCACACCTAACCATTATAGCCTGTCTGATATAATGGAGTTTGGTTATTCCACACCTAACCATTATAGCCTTCCTGATAGAATGGGGTTTGGTTATTCCACACCTAACCATTCTAGCCTGTCTGATATAATGGGGTTTGGATATTCCACACCTAACCATTATAGCCTTCCTGATAGAATGGGGTTTGGTTATTCCACACCTAACCATTATAGCCTTCCTGATAGAATGGGGTTTGGTTATTCCACACCTAACCATTATAGCCTTCCTGATAGAATGGGGTTTGGTTATTCCACACCTAACCATTATAGCCTGTCTGATATAATGGGGTTTGGTTATTCCACACCTAACCATTATAACCTTCCTGATAGAATGGGGTTTGGTTATTACTCACCTAACCATTATAGCCTTCCTGATAGAATGGGGTTTAGTTATTCCACACCTAACCATTATAGCCTTCCTGATAGAATGGGGTTTGGTTATTCCACACCTAACCATTATAGCCTTCCTGATAGAATGGGGTTTGGTTATTCCACACCTAACCATTATAGCCTTCCTGGTAGAATGGGGTTTGGTTATTCCACACCTAACCATTATAGCCTTCCTGAAAGAATGGGGTTTGGTTATTCCACACAAAGTAGAAGTTTGAAGTCCTTTATGTATTTAACTATATTTGGAGAGAGGCCAAATAATAGGCAGGGGAAATACATCTAGATAAACTTTTCCATTTTAGTCACGTATACTCTTCCTAAAATGGAAAGATCTCCTTGAAGCCAGATGTTTAAACTTAAACTCCTGGTTTCGATTAAAACACATTCATTTTGTCACCTTGCATCATCATCTTCGGTGATATAAATACCTAGATACAGTAATTTACCTCTGATCTAACTGGGATATATAAAAAAACAAAAATGGAATTTGATGTTCATTTTTAATGAAGTGGTGCGACAGCGTAGCCTAGTGGTTAAAGCGTTGGACTAGTTAACCGAAAGGTTGCAAGATCAAATCCCTGAGCTGACAAGGTAAAAAAATCTATCGTTCTTCCCCTGTCCCCTAACCCACTGTTCCTTGGCCGTCATTGTAAATAAGAATTTGTTCTTAACTGACTTGCCTAGTTAACCTCTATGGGACCGGCGGGACGAATTCGTCCCACCTACGTAACATCCACTGCCAGCCTGTGGCGCGATTTTCAAAATCTTCAAAATCCTATTACTTCAATTTCTCAAACATATGACTATTTTACAGCCATTTAAAGATAAGACTCTCGTTAATCTAACCACACTGTCCGATTTCAAAAAGGCTTTACAACGAAAGCAAAACATTAGATTATGTCAGCAGAGTACCAAGCCAGAAATAATCAGACACCCATTTTTCAAGCCAGCATATAATGTCACCAAAACCCAGAAGACAGCTAAATGCAGCACTCACCTTTGATGATCTTCATCAGATGACAACCCTAGGACATTATGTTATACAATACATGCATGTTTTGTTCAATCAAGTTCATATTTATATCAAAAACCAGCTTTTTACATTAGCATGTGACGTTCAGAACTAGCATACCCCCCGCAAACTTACGGGGAATTCGCTAACATTTTACTAAATTACTCACGATAAACGTTCACAAAAAGCATAACAATTATTTTAAGAATTATAGATACAGACCTCCTCTATGCACTCGATATGTCCGATTTTAAAATAGCTTTTTGGTGAAAGCACATTTTGCAATATTCTAAGTATATAGCCCAGGCATCACGGGCTCGCTATTTAGACACCCGGCAAGTTTAGCACTCACCATAATCATATTTACTATTATAAAAATGTCATTACCTTTTGTTGTCTTCGTCAGAATGCACACCCAGGACGTCTACTTCAATAACAAATGTTGGTTTGGTCCAAAATAATCCATCGTTATATCCGAATAGCGGCGTTTTGTTCGTGCGTTCCAGACACTATCCGAAATAGTAAAGAAGTGTCGCGCGCTTGGCGCAATTCCTGACAATAAAATTCAAAGTATTCAATTGCCGTACGTCGAAGCATGTCAACCGCTGTTTAAAATCAATTTTTACGTCATTTTTCTCGTAGAAAAGCGATAAAATTCCGACAGGGAATCTCCTTTTCGGCAAACAGAGGAAAAAATCCCAAAGGCGGGGGCGGTCGGGGTCACGCGCATAAGCTAGTGTCTCTTGATGGGCCACTTGAGAAAGGCGATAATGTGTTTCAGCCTGGGGCTGGAATGACGACATTCTCTTTTTTCCCGGGCTATGAGAGCCTATGGACGACGTGGGAAGTGTCACGTTAGAGCAGAGATCCTTAGTAAATGATAGAGATGGCAAAGAAGTTCCAGAAATGGTCAGACAGGCCACTTCCTGTAAAGGAATCTCTCAGGTTTTGACCTGCCATTTGAGTTCTGTTATACTCACAGACACCATTCAAACAGTTTTAGAAAATTTAGGGTGTTTTCTATCCATATGTAATAAGTATATGCATATTCTAGTTACTGAGTAGGAGTGGTAACCAGATTAAATCGGGTATGTTTTTTATCCAGCCGTGTCAATGCTGCCCCCTAGCCCTAACAGGTTAAATAAAGGTAAAATAACATTTTAAAAAAGACTGTGGTGTCTTCAGCTAGTTGGCTAACTGAGATGTTAGTTCCCAGCACAGATAGCTGTGTTTATATCATTACAGTTCTTCAGCTGGATAGCCAGCATCTTAGCCTCCATAATGTGGACTAACTGAACAAACTTGTATAATTACCAAGTTTAACTTCTAAACGAGGTGATGTGCCCACCTCTTAATGACACAGAGCTATTTATGTCCTGGTAGCAGGCTTTGATCAAATCTATAAACTTATCCCCAAAACCAAAGAGTTCAAGTACCCGGAAGATTAAATTTATATTCGACCGTATCAAATTTCTTTCTAAAAGTAAGATAAAACCGTCGTCTTCAATTAGATCTCTGTTTTCAAGTAAGTCTAAAACTAATATTATGTTGTTGTGAATTGATCTACCTGTCATGAAAAAATATTGTGTTTCGCTGATGACTTGTTCTATACATTCCTTAAGGTGATTTATGTAAACATAGGCTAACAATCTGTCGATAGGTGGGTGAATGAATGGGGGGGGGGTCTGTTATCCAAGAATTGGGGGATCTTTTCCAGGTTTGGGAATCACGATTATTCCATCGTGTTTCATTAGTGGTAGGGAGTATGTCATCTGTAAAGATTTCCACAAATCTAAGGTTTTCCCTTGTAAAAGTTTGCGGTAAGCCCATCCATGTCCTGGTAATTAAGAATATTTTAAATTAAACTTCCAGTAGCCGTTATTGCAAACCCCTTTTAGGTCTAATGAGATAATTACATAGTCTGTTAATGGGACAGCAGACATGGGAACTTCTGAAAATAAATTCTAAAACCAATGGTAAATTCTAGAAGCATGAGAAGCAATGGGTTTAAACCAAGATAATTGTACTATGTCAGGCTGAAGTATCTCCAGTTATCAATAAGCACATGAGCATAGCAACAATACGTGAAAATTACAATTTGGGATGGGAAACAGAAAACGTTGTTGATCTGTCTAACCCATTCATCGTAAAATAATAGTGCTGTCGGTGTGAAAACATTTCCCGGCAGTCTTTCCGATTTTAGATTTGACACATTTTCCAATAGAGTTCTGTTATTTTTTTTTGCCGTTCGTTGTTGTAACTATAAACGTCAATAAAAGACTCCTCCAGATTCAACACAACCATTGACTATGCTCTTCCTCTTTCGTGTTTATTACCTTCCCTGGACAGTTATAATAGCAAGATGCCGACTCCCGCTGAACATGCGGAGCAGTGACTGAAGAAGGTTTTATCGCCCACTTGATTAGTCCAAAACTTTATGTCCTCAGCACTTAATTGCATCCCTTGAAGAAAAGTGCAATTAGAATTTTTTTTCCCCTTTACAAAATAATAGTATGGCTTTCATTTTAAGATTGTTTTTCAGTCCCCTTTGCGTTTAAAAAAATAAGTGTGAACACACCAAATAAATGCTTGTCGAACGACTAGCTAAATGTAAACAAGAGAGGTTTTAACTTACTACTGTAGTAAGTAGAACAATGGCCCCTTTTTTAAAACTATAAAATCTCTCCTCGTAAATCAGGTCAAGTTAGCTGACTGTAAACTATAACATCTCTCCTCTTAATCATTAACGCGATGTCTGTTAATTCATCGGAATGGGCCTCAGAAAAAGGAATTATTTAAGTAGCTGATTTCGGACTGTTTGATCCCCCAGGTGTGATCTGATGTGGTCTCTCTCTGTGTTTTTCTCCCCCAGGTGTGATCTGATGTGGTCTCTCTGTGTTTTTTCTCCCCCAGGTGGCAGATATTCTGCTGGACTGCAGGAAGCACCTGACCTGGGTGGTAGCCGTGCTGCAGGAAGTGGCGGCTGCAGGAGCACAGATGGTTGCCCATCTAGGCGAGCAGGAGGGACTCTCCGCACTCAAACTAGAGGACGTGGCCTTTAAGGCTGGAGAGCAGGTAGTACACACACACACACACACACACACACACACACACACACACACACACACACACACCACACACACACACACACACACACACACACACACACACACACACACACACATTAAAAATCATATTTTCCCTAACCTTAATCCCAAACCTTTAACCTAAACCTAACTCCTTACCTTAACCCTTAACCTAAACCTAACTCCTAACCTTAACCCCAAACCCTTAACCTAAACCTAACTCCTAACCTTAACCCCAAACCCTTAACCTAAACCTAACTCCTAACCTTAACCCCGAACCCTTAACCTAAACCTAACTCCTAACCTTAACCCCGAACCCTTAACCTAAACCTAACTCCTAACCTTACCCCCGAACCCTTAACCTAACTCCTAACCGCTAGTCTTTTTCCTTGTGGGGACCGACGAAATGTCCCGAATTTTCCTTGTTTTACTATCTTTGTAAGGACTTCTGGTCTTCTGGTCCCCAAAAGGATAGTAAAACCAAACAAACCCACATACAGTACACACACACACACACACACACACACACACACACACACACACACACACACACACACACATACACACACACACACACACACACCGTAACTCTATATATATAACCTGTCTGTCTCTCTCCAGATCTATGGAACTCAAGGTTCTAACCCCTACGGGTGCCTGCGTCAGTCCTGCTGCATCGTCATAGCAACCATGAACAAGATGGCCACCGCCATGCAGGAAGGAGAGTACGACGCAGATAGACCCCAGATCATGGTAACTATAGCAACGTCTTGACTGTAGGTACTGTAGTCTTAGTTCCAGAGGTTAGACTCCAGGTTAAACATCCATGTTTAGTTGGAACTGGAAGAAATGTATATATTCATTTTATTAATTTATTACCGTTTTATTATTTTATTATGTTAAGCTCTTTGAACTGCATTTTTGTTGTTGTTGTTGTTGTTGGAACTGTGCTATATCAAGTTTGATTGGTTGATGGGGTTGTGTTTGTCCAATTGATTGGTTGATAGGGTTGTGTTTGTCCCTTTTGATTGGTTGACATGGTTGTGTTTGTCCCTTTTGATTGGTTGACGCGGTTGTGTTTGTCCCTTTTGATTGGTTGATGCGGTTGTGTTTGTCCCTTTTGATTGGTTGACGTGGTTGTGTTTGTCCCTTTTGATTGGTTGATGCGGTTGTGTTTGTCCCTTTTGATTGGTTGATGTGGTTGTGTTTGTCCCTTTTGATTGGTTGATGTGGTTGTGTTTGTCCCTTTTGATTGGTTGACGTGGTTGTGTTTGTCCCTTTTGATTGGTTGATGCGGTTGTGTTTGTCCCTTTTGATTGGTTGACGTGGTTGTGTTTGTCCCTTTTGATTGGTTGATGTGGTTGTGTTTGTCCCTTTTGATTGGTTGATGCGGTTGTGTTTGTCCCTTTTGATTGGTTGATGTGGTTGTATTTGTCCCTTTTGATTGGTTGATGCGGTTGTGTTTGTCCCTTTTGATTGGTTGACATGGTTGTGTTTGTCCCTTTTGATTGGTTGATTCGGTTGTGTTTGTCCATTTTGATTGGTTGATGTGGTTGTGTTTGTCCCTTTTGATTGGTTGATGTGGTTGTGTTTGTCCCTTTTCATTGGTTGATGTGGTTGTGTTTGTCCCTTTTGATTGGTTGATGTGGTTGTGTTTGTCCCTTTTGATTGGTTGATGTGGTTGTTTGTTCCTTTTGATTGGTTGATGCGGTTGTGTTTGTCCCTTTTGATTGGTTGACGTGGTTGTGTTTGTCCCTTTTGATTGGTTGATGTGGTTGTGTTTGTCCCTTTTGATTGGTTGATGCGGTTGTGTTTGTCCCTTTTGATTGGTTGATGTGGTTGTGTTTGTCCCTTTTGATTGGTTGATGCGGTTGTGTTTGTCCCTTTTGATTGGTTGACATGGTTGTGTTTGTCCCTTTTCATTGGTGATGCGGTTGTGTTTGTCCCTTTTGATTGGTTGATGTGGTTGTGTTTGTCCCTTTTGATTGGTTGACGTGATTGTGTTTGTCCCTTTTCATTGGTTGATGTGGTTGTGTTTGTCCCTTTTGATTGGTTGACGTGGTTGTGTTTGTCCCTTTTGATTGGTTGATGTGGTTGTGTTTGTCCCTTTTGATTGGTTGATGTGGTTGTGTTTGTCCCTTTTGATTGGTTGATGTGGTTGTGTTTGTCCCTTCCCAGACACTTCCTCCGGTGGAGCTGCGTGCAACAGCCCTCAGAGCGGAGATCACCGACGCAGAAGGACTGGGCATGAAGCTGGAGGACAGAGAGACAGTCATCAAGGAGCTCAAGAAGTCACTCAAGTTCAAGGTACGCTAACACACTTCCTGGTGACCTCTCTGAACACACTAGATCAAGGTACACTAACACACTTCCTGGTGGCCTCTCTGAACACACTAGATCAAGGTACACTAACACACTTCCTAATGACCTCTCTGAACACACTAGATCAAGGTACACTAACACACTTCCTGATGACCTCTCTGAACACACTAGATCAAGGTACACTAACACACTTCCTGGTGGCCTCTCCGAACACACTAGATCAAGGTACACTAACACACTTCCTGATGACCTCTCTGAACACACTAGATCAAGGTACACTAACACACTTCCTGATGACCTCTCTGAACACACTAGATCAAGGTACACTAACACACTTCCTGATGACCTCTCTGAACACACTAGATCAAGGTACACTAACACACTTCCTGGTGACCTCTCTGAACACACTAGATCAAGGTACACTAACACACTTCCTGGTGACCTCTCTGAACACACTAGATCAAGGTACACTAACACACTTCCTGGTGGCCTCTCTGAACACACTAGATCAAGGTACACTAACACACTTCCTGGTTGCCTCTCTGAACACACTAGATCAAGGTACACTAACACACTTCCTGGTGGCCTCTCTGAACACACTAGATCAAGGTACACTAACACACTTCCTGGTGGCCTCTCTGAACACACTAGATCAAGGTACACTAACACACTTCCTGATGATCTCTCTGAACACACTAGATCAAGGTACACTAACACACTTCCTGATGACCTCTCTGAACACACTAGATCAAGGTACACTAACACACTTCCTGGTGGCCTCTCTGAACACACTAGATCAAGGTACACTAACACACTTCCTGATGACCTCTCTGAACACACTAGATCAAGGTACACTAACACACTTCCTGGTGGCCTCTCTGAACACACTAGATCAAGGTACACTAACACACTTCCTGGTGGCCTCTCTGAACACACTAGATCAAGGTACACTAACACACTTCCTGATGACCTCTCAATGGTTTAACAACAATGAAAGCAGCACCCTAACACAGAGTTAAGCAGCCTTACTAAGGCTGGGATTTAATACCATCTTGCTTATAGACAACAGTATGTTTTTTTAAGGCAGTGTTACCGTGTTCATGGAGAGACTGCATCAAAGGTAAACGCTGCAGATGTGGGTTAAATTGGAAATTACCTTTAAATGTCTAATTACCTTTTAAATGTCTAACAGTGCGGTTTCAGATTTAATCCCAACCTAAGGCTGAACACTGTAGGCTAAATGAACCCTTCCTAAGTGGTCACATTGAGAGATGGTTCCCTTGTAAGGACAGTAGTGAAACGCTTGTGTTCCTAGCTCCAACAGTAGTGCAGTAATACCTGACAACACAAAACATCACACACATCATCCAACAAAATTTTAAATAAAGGAATTAAGACATAATTCTGAGCAAATAATGTAAGAAATAACAACAAACATTTTTTTTAAAAACCTTCAAAGTTGGTTAGGAGCTAGGAACAGGGCGACCGTGTCTGTCGATTGGTCGATCTGTCGATCTTGTGTGTGTCCTCAGGGGGAGGAGCTGAGTGAGGCTAGTGTCCGGCTCAGTCTGTTGGAGAAGAAACTAGACAGTTCATCTAGAGACGCAGACGAGCGCGTAGAGAAGATCCAAACTCAACTAGATGAGACTCAGACTCTGCTCAAGAAGAAAGAGAAGTAAGAACACAACGCAACATACACATGTCTAGACGGTATACACGTAGTGGACATGAGTCATGTGGATGGTATACAGTAGGTCACGGTCACGTGATGAGGTAGCAGCCGCCTGCGACTTTAAAATCAGTTTATTTTCCCTCCCTTGGGCCAAGGAACGACACTGTTTTTGGAAATCGCAGGTCGGGGATACCTCATCACGTGACCATGAGCTACTGTATACCATAGCAGGTCGGGGCTACCTCATCACGTAACCGTGAGCTACTGTATACCATAGCAGATCAGGGATACCTCATCACGTGACCATGAGCTACTGTATACCATAGCAGGTCGGGGCTACCTCATCACGTAACCGTGAGCTACTGTATACCATAGCAGATCGGGGCTACCTCATCACGTAACCGTGAGCTACTGTATACCATAGCAGGTCGGGGCTACCTCATTACGTGACCCTGAGCAACTGTATACCATAGCAGGAGGGGCTACCTCATCACGTGACCAGGAGAAACTATGACCGACTCATGTCTGCTACGTAAACTCTTAGAAAAAAGGGTTCCAGAACAGTTCTTCGTCTGTCCCCGTAGGAGAACCTATGGACTCTTTTGGGTTCTCCTACGGGAGACTGCCGAAAAACTATTTTAGGTTCTAGCTAGCTCTCTAACCCTGTTTCTGGAGAGATACCCTCCTGTAGGTTTTAACTCCAACCCTGTTCCTGGAGAAATACCCTCCTGTAGGTTTTAACTCCAACCCTGTTCCTGGAGAGATACCCTCCTTTAGGTTTTAACTCCAACCCTGTTCCTGGAGAGATACCCTCCTGTAGGTTTTAACTCCAACCCTGTTTCTGGAGAGATACCCTCCTGTAGGTTTTAACTCCAACCCTGTTCCTGGAGAGATACCCTCCTATAGGTTTTAACTCCAACCCTGTTCCTGGAGAGATACCCTCCTTTAGGTTTTAACTCCAACCCTGTTCCTGGAGAGATACCCTCCTGTAGGTTTTAACTCCAACCCTGTTCCTGGAGAGATACCCTCCTGTAGGTTTTAACTCTAACCCTGTTCCTGGAGAGATACCCTCCTGTAGGTTTTAACTCCAACCCTGTTCCTGGAGAGATACCCTCCTGTAGGTTTTAGCTCCAACCCTGTTCCTGGAGAGATACCCTCCTGTAGGTTTTAACTCTAACCCTGTTCCTGGAGAGATACCCTCCTGTAGGTTTTAACTCCAACCCTGTTCCTGGAGAGATACCGTCCTGTAGGTTATAACTCCAAAACCTGCAGGAGGGGTTTCTCTCCAGGAACAGGGTTGGAGTTAAAACCTGCAGGAGGGTATCTCTCCAGGAACAGGGTTGGAGAACCCTGGCATAGAGAGAATATGTAGGATAGTATTGGCATACCCAATATTGCTCCAGTTAATTTTTTGGAATTGGCTGAATTGAAATGGAATTGATCCCAACCCTGGTTATCACCAATTCATCCTTACTATAGAGGGGTCATTGTCAATCATTCTGATCTAGAATCAGTTTATAACAGATGTATATTTCCTCTGTAGGGAGTTTGAGGAGACCATGGATGCGCTGCAGGCTGATATCGACCAATTGGAGTCGGAGAAGGCGGATCTGAAGCAGCGTCTGAACAGCCAATCAAAGATGACCATGGACGGGCTGAGAGGAGCGCCAACGTTGGGCATCGCCTCCATTGTCACGGGGATGACAGGAGGTTAGTGGGGCATCGTCTTCCGAATACGGCCTTGAAACCATTTAAAACTTTCACTGTTATATCTACTCCCATCTGTTAGGGGACTATTCAGACGTAGGGAATGTAAACCTTTCCAACAAACTTCTCAGTAGTTGGAATTCAGAGTTAAAATTATGCCGTGAGATGTAGTAGGGAGTTGTAGTTTCTCTTGAGATAAATCAGATCCAGACTGAACTGTGTGATGTAGTAGGGAGTTGTAGTTTCTCTAGAGATAAATCAGATCCAGTCTGAACTGTGTGATGTAGTAGGGAGTTGTAGTTTCTCTAGAGATAAATCAGATCCAGACTGAACTGTGTGATGTAGTAGGGAGTTGTAGTTTCTTTACAGATAAATCAGATCCAGTCTGAACTGTGTGATGTAGTTGGGAGTTGTAGTTTCTCTAGAGATAAATCAGATCCAGCCTGAACTGTGTGATGTAGTAGGGAGTTGTAGTTTCCAACAGGCTAATATTCGACATAGTTTAGCGCATAAAACATGGTAATTAACCTCTATGGGCTAGGTGGGACGCAAGCGTCCCACCCGTGGTGCACTCCATCAACAGCAGGTGCATTTCAAGAGCGGCAAATTTGAATCCAAATAAATGTCAAAATTCAAATTTTTCAAACATACAACTATTTTACACCCTTTGAAAGATAAACATCTCCTTAATCTAACCACGTTTTACGATTTCAAAAAGGTTTTACGGCGAAAGGATAAATTTAGAGTATGTTAGGACAGTACATTTACAAGAGTTGTGTGTAATGTTGTGCCAATTCAAAGACAGGCGTCCCCAAAACCATAAATCAGCTAAAATTATGCACTAACCTTTTACAATCTCCAACAGATGACACTCCTAGGACATTGTGTTAGACAATGCATGCATTTTTAGTTCTATCAAGTTCATATTTATATCCAAAAACAGCGTTTTACTGTGGCGTTGATGTTCAGGAAATCGTTTCCCTCCAATAACCGGCATTCAAGTCAGCACCACAAATTAAATAATTAAAATTAGAAAACATTGGTAAAATATTATATTGTCATTTAAAGAATTATAGATTTACATCTCTTGAACGCAATCAACTTGCCAGATTTAAAAATAACCTTACTGGGAAATCACACTTTGCAATAATCTGAGCACTGCGCCCAGAAAAATACGCGTTGCGATACAGACTAGCCGCCATGTTGGGGAGATCTAAAATCGAAAATACTATGTAAATAATCCATTACCTTTGATTCTCTTCATCAGATGTCACTTCCAGGTATCACAGGTCCATAACGAATGTAGTTTTGTTCAAAAAAGCTCATCATTTATGTCCAAAAATCTCCGTCTTGTTAGCACATGATCTAAGCCCGCCGGACTTCACTTCATGAACGAGGGGAAAAAATATATTTACGTTCGTTCAAACATGTCAAACGTTGTATAGCATAAATCATTAGGGCCTTTTTTAACCAGAACATGAATAATATTCAAGGTGGACGAATGCATTCTCTTTTATAACGTATTGGAACGAGGGTACCCAACATGAACTCGCGTGTCTAATGGGCCATCATCGTTCCATGGCTCTTGTTCGGTCAGATCTCCCTCCAGAAGACTCAAAACACTTGTAAAGGCTGGTGACATCTAGTGGAAGCAATAGGAAGTGCCAAAATATTCCTCAGCCCCTGTGTTTTTCAATGGCATAGGTTTAAAGGTAATAGAACACATCAGGTATCCACTTCCTGTCAGAAAATGTCTCAGGGTTTTGCCTGCCAAATGAGTTCTGTTATACTCACAGACACCATTCAAACAGTTTTAGAAACTTTAGAGTGTTTTCTATCCATATATAATAAGTATATGCATATTCTAGTTACTGGGTAGGATTAGTAACCAGATTAAATCGGGTACATTTTCTTATCCAGCCGTGCAAATACTGCCCCCTAGCCCCAACAGGTTAACTACAATGACCACAATTCATAGCGCATCTACTTGTCTGGTCTGTTTATTTTACGCCTGCTATGGAAGAGACAGCAGAATGAGATTGTGAGGAGATATTGAGAGCAGCTGTTGCTTCACCAGGTATCTCTACCTGAAAGTACCTGATTTAAGTGATTGATAGTTGATTTTCAGCAGTCATAGTATTTATTTACTTTGAAGAACTACAAAATAGTGATTTTTGTCAGACAGCAGCTCTATAGAGCTTTTTAATGAAATAATAAAGTCAAATAAAACTAAAGAAATATACACAACGACTAAAATAGTTTATTAAAGTAATGCGAATAAATGATGGTTAATTAGTGATAAGCAGTAATGGACAGTCACTACCATCATGGCACTTTTATTCATGGTTTTATTCTGTATTAAAGTGTTTTAGGGGCAGCAGGGTAGCCAAGTGGTTAGAGTGTAGAGGCGGCAGGGTAGCCTAGTGGTTAGAGTGTAGGGGAGGCAGGTAGCCTAGTGGTTAGAGGGTAGGGGCGGCAGGTAGTCTAGTGGTTAGAGTGTAGGGGAGGCAGGTAGCCTAGTGGTTAGAGTGTAGGGGCGGCAGGTAGCCTAGTGGTTAGAGTGTAGGGGAGGCAGGTACCCTAGTGGTTAGAGTGTAGAGGCGGCAGGGTAGCCTAGTGGTTAGAGTGTAGAGGCGGCAGATAGCCTAGTGGTTAGAGTGTAGGGGCGGCAGGTAGCCTAGTGGTTAGAGTGTAAGGGAGGCAGGTAGCCTGGTGGTTAGAGTGTAGGGGAGGCAGGTAGCCTAGTGGTTAGAGTGTGGGGCGGCAGGTAGCCTAGTGGTTAGAGTGTAGGGGGGGCAGGTAGCCTAGTGGTTAGAGTGTAGGGGGGGCAGGTAGCCTAGTGGTTAGAGTGGAGGGGAGGCAGGTAGCCTAGTGGTTAGAGTGTAGGGGAGGCAGGTGGTTAGAGTGTAGGGGAGGCAGGTAGCCTAGTGGTTAGAGTGGAGGGGAGGCAGGTAGCCTAGTGGTTAGAGGGTAGGGGGGGCAGGTAGCCTAGTGGTTAGAGTGTAGGGGAGGCAGGTAGCCTAGTGGTTAGAGTGTAGGGGAGGCAGGTAGCCTAGTGGTTAGAGTGTAGAGGCGGCAGGGTAGCCTAGTGGTTAGAGTGTAGAGACGGCAGGTAGCCTAGTGGTTAGAGTGTAGGGGAGGCAGGTAGCCTAGTGGTTAGAGTGGAGGGGCGGCAGGTAGCCTAGTGGTTAGAGTGGAGGGGAGGCAGGTAGCCTAGTGGTTAGAGGGTAGGGGCGACAGGTAGTCTAGTGGTTAGAGTGTAGGGGAGGCAGGTAGCCTAGTAGTTAGAGTGTAGGGGCGGCAGGTGGCCTAGTGGTTAGAGTGTAGGGGCGGCAGGTAGCCTAGTGGTTAGAGTGTAGGGACGGCAGGTAGCCTAGTGGTTAGAGTGTAGGGGGGGCAGGTAGCCTAGTGGTTAGAGTGGAGGGGAGGCAGGTAGCCTAGTGGTTAGAGTGTAGGGGAGGAAGGTAGCCTAGTGGTTAGAGTGTAGGGGAGGCAGGTAGCCTAGTGGTTAGAGTGGAGGGGAGGCAGGTAGCCTAGTGGTTAGAGTGGAGGGGAGGCAGTTAGCCTAGTGGTTAGAGGGTAGGGGAGGCAGGTAGCCTAGTGGTTAGAGTGTAGGGGCGGCAGCGTAGCCTAGTGGTTAGAGTGTAGGGGAGGCAGGTAGCCTAGTGGTTAGAGTGTAGGGGAGGCAGGTAGCCTAGTGGTTAGAGTGTAGGGGAGGCAGGTAGCCTAGTGGTTAGAGTGTAGGGGAGGCAGGTAGCCTAGTGGTTAGAGTGGAGGGGAGGCAGGTAGCCTAGTGGTTAGAGTGTAGGGGAGGCAGGTAGCCTAGTGGTTAGAGTGTAGGGGAGGCAGGTGGCCTAGTGGTTAGAGTGTAGGGGCGGCAGGTAGCCTAGTGGTTAGATTGTAGGGGCGGCAGGTAGCCTAGTGGTTAGAGTGTAGGGACGGCAGGTAGCCTAGTGGTTAGAGTGTAGGGCGGCAGGTAGCCTAGTGGTTAGAGTGTAGGGGAGGCAGGTAGCCTAGTGGTTAGAGTGTAGGGGCGGCAGGTAGCCTAGTGGTTAGAGTGTAGGGGAGGCAGGTAGCCTAGTGGTTAGAGTGTAGGGGCGGCAGCGTAGCCTAGTGGTTAGAGTGTAGAGGCGGCAGGTAGCCTAGTGGTTAGAGTGTAGGGGAGGCAGGTAGCCTAGTGGTTAGAGTGGAGGGGCGGCAGGTAGCCTAGTGGTTAGAGTGGAGGGGAGGCAGGTAGCCTAGTGGTTAGAGGGTAGGGGCGGCAGGTAGTCTAGTGGTTAGAGTGTAGGGGAGGCAGGTAGCCTAGTAGTTAGAGTGTAGGGGCGGCAGGTAGCCTAGTGGTTAGAGTGTAGGGGCGGCAGGTAGCCTAGTGGTTAGAGTGTAGGGACGGCAGGTAGCCTAGTGGTTAGAGTGTAGGGGAGGCAGGTAGCCTAGTGGTTAGAGTGTAGGGGAGGCAGGTAGCCTAGTGGTTAGAGTGGAGGGGAGGCAGGTGGCCTAGTGGTTAGAGTGTAGGGGAGGCAGGTGGCCTAGTGGTTAGAGTGTAGGGGCGGCAGGTAGCCTAGTGGTTAGATTGTAGGGGCGGCAGGTAGCCTAGTGGTTAGAGTGTAGGGATGGCAGGTAGCCTAGTGGTTAGAGTGTAGGGGCGGCAGGTAGCCTAGTGGTTAGAGTGTAGGGGAGGCAGGTAGCCTAGTGGTTAGAGTGTAGGGGCGGCAGGTAGCCTAGTGGTTAGAGTGTAGGGGAGGCAGGTAGCCTAGTGGTTAGAGTGTAGGGGCGGCAGCGTAGCCTAGTGGTTAGAGTGTAGGGATAGGCAGGTAGCCTAGTGGTTAGAGTGTAGGGGAGGCAGGTAGCCTAGTGGTTAGAGTGTAGGGGAGGCAGGTAGCCTAGTGGTTAGAGTATAGGGGAGGCAGGTAGCCTAGTGGTTAGAGTGTAGGGGAGGCAGCGTAACCTAGTGGTTAGAGTGTGGGGGCGGCAGGTATCCTAGTGGTTAGAGTGTAGGATCAGTAACCGAAAGGTTGCTGGATCGAATCCCCGAGCTGAAAAAGTAAAAATCTGTCGTTCTGCCCATGAACAAGGCAGTTAACCCACTGTTTCCAGGCCGTCATTGTAAATAAGATTTTGTTCTTAACTGACTTGCCTAGTTAAATAAAGGTTAAATAAAAAAATTCAACTAAAACAATCGAACCGACCTCAATCAGCACTATTCTCTAATTTAGACGTTTGAGAGCACAAGTTAAAAGGCCGTACAATTCAAATTCTGCATAATTGGTCAGCATTTCATCAACTTCACAGTGGGAAAGGTGACATGTTTATGTGCTTCAGTTTGCTGCCTCCCTCCTCTCCTTATTCACACTCAGATCTGTTATAGACTAACACTGTTATTCACACTCAGATCTGTTATAGACTAACACTGTTATAGACTAACACTGTTATTCACACTCAGATGTTATAGACTAACACTGTTATTCACACTGTTATTTACACTGTTATAGACTGACACTGTTATAGACTGACACTGTTATAGACTGACACTGTTATAGACTGACACTGGTATTCACTCTCAGATCTGTTATAGACTAACACTGTTACTTACTCTGTTATAGACTAACACTGGTATTCACACTCAGATCTGTTATAGACTAACACTGTTACTTACTCTGTTATAGACTAACACTGTTATTCACACTGTTATTTACACTGTTATAGACAAATACTGTTATAGATTAACACTGTTATTCACACTCAGATCTGTTATAGACTGACACTGTTATTCACACTCAGGTCTGTTATAGACTGACACTGTTATAGACTAACACTGTTATTCACACTGTTATAGACTAACACTGTTATTCACACTGTTATTTACACTGTTATAGACTAACACTGTTATTCACACTCTTATAGACTAACACTGTTATTTACTCTGTTATAGACTGACACTGTTATTTAAACTCAGATCTGTAATAGACTAACACTGTTATTTACACTCAGATCTGTTATAGACTAACACTGTTATTTACACTCAGATCTGTTATAGACTAACACTGTTATTCACACTCAGATCTGTTATAGACTAACACTGTTATTTACACTCAGATCTGTTATAGACTGACACTGTTATTCACACTCAGATCTGTTATAGACTAACACTGTTATTTACACTCAGATCTGTTATAGACTGACACTGTTATTCACACTCAGATCTGTTATAGACTAACACTGTTATAGACTAACACTGGTATTCACACTCAGATCTGTTATAGACTGACACTGTTATAGACTAACACTGGTATTCACACTCAGATCTGTTATAGACTAACACTGTTATTCACACTCAGATCTGTTATAGACTAACACTGTTATTCACACTCAGATCTGTTATAGTCTAACACTGTTATAGACTAACACTGGTATTCACACTCAGATCTGTTATAGACTGACACTGTTATAGACTAACACTGGTATTCACACTCAGATCTGTTATAGACTAACACTGTTATTCACACTCAGATCTGTTATAGACTAACACTGTTATAGACTAACACTGGTATTCACACTCAGATCTGTTATAGACTGACACTGTTATAGACTAACACTGTTATTCACACTCTGATCTGTTATAGACTAACACTGTTATTCACACTCTGATCTGTTATAGACTAACACTGTTATAGACTAACACTGTTATAGACTAACACTGGTATTCACACTCAGATCTGTTATAGACTAACACTGTTATAGACTAACACTGGTATTCACACTCTGATCTGTTATAGACTAACA
The DNA here is from genome assembly GCF_965601325.2 of Salmo salar. Taxonomy (NCBI): domain Eukaryota; kingdom Metazoa; phylum Chordata; class Actinopteri; order Salmoniformes; family Salmonidae; genus Salmo; species Salmo salar. The sequence continues at coordinate 53,429,835 of NC_138299.1, forward strand.
CTGTTATAGACTTACACTGTTATAGACTAACACTGGTATTCACACTCAGATCTGTTATAGACTAACCCTGGTATTCACACTCAGATCTGTTATAGACTAACACTGGTATTCACACTCAGATCTGTTATAGACTGACACTGTTATAGACTAACACTGTTATTCACAC